>NC_135539.1:88396014-89688514 GCF_045843805.1 Urocitellus parryii | reverse complement strand
TGATTGGGTTATTTGTTATCTTATTGTCTAATTTTTTGAGTTCTTTGTATACTCTGGATATTAGGGCTCTATCTGAAGTGTGAGGAGTAAAAATTTGTTCCCAGGATGTATGCTCCCTATTTACCTCTCTTATTGTTTTTCTTGCTGAGAAAAAACTTTTTAGTTTAAGTAAGTCCCATTTGTTGATTCTTGTTATTAACTCTTGTGTTATGGGTGTCCTATTAAGGAATTTGGAGCCTGACCCCACAATATGTAGATCGGAGCCAACTTTTTCTTCTATCAGGCGCAGAGTCTCTGATTTGATATCAGCTCCTTGATCCATTTTGAGTTAACTTTTGTGCATGGGGAGAGAAGGGGATTCAGTTTCATTTTGTTGCATATGGATTTCCAGTTTTCCCAGCACCATTTGTTGAAGATGCTCTCCTTCCTCCATTGCATGCTTTTAGCCCCTTTATCAAATATAAGATAGTTGTAACTTTGTGGATTAGTCTCTGTGTCCTCTATTCTGTACTGTTGGTCCACCCACCTGTTTTGGTACCAGTACCATGCTGTTTTTGTTACTATTGCTCTGTAGTATAGTTTGAAATCTGGTTTCGTTATACCACCTGATTCACACTTTCTGCTTAGAGTTGCTTTTGCTATTCTTGGTCTTTTATTTTTCCATATGAATTTCATGATTGCTTTATCTATTTCTACAAGAAATGCCATTGGGATTTTGATTGGCATTACATTAAACCTATAGAGAACTTTTGGTAATATTGACATTTTGATGATGTTAGTTCTGCCTATCCAAAACAGGTTATATTTTTCCATCTTCTAAGATCTTCTTCTGTTTCTCTCTTTAGGGTTCTGTAGTTTTCATTGTATAAATCTTTCACCTCTTTTGTTAGGTTGATTCCCAAGTATTTTTTTTTTTTGAGGATATTGTGAATGGGGTGTTTTTCCTCATTTCCATTTCAGAAGTTTTGTCACTGATATACAGAAATGCCTTTGATTTATGCGTGTTGATTTTATATCCTGCCACTTTGCTGAATTCATTTATTAGTTCTAGCAGTTTCTTTGTAGACCCTTTTGGGTCTTCTAGGTATAGAATCATGTCATCCACAAATAGTGATAATTTAAGTTCTTCTTTTCCTATTTTTATGCCTTTAATTTCTTTCGTCTGTCTAATTGCTCTGGCCAGTGTTTCGAGAACTATGTTGAATAGAAGTGGTGATAGAGGACATCCCTGTCTTGTTCCAGATTTTAGAGGGAATGCCTTCAATTTTTCTCCATTCAGAATGATGCTAGCCTGAGGCTTAGCATAGATAGCTTTTACAATGTTGAGGTAAGTTCCTGTTATCCCTAGTTTTTCTAATGTTTTGAACATAAAGAGATGCTATACTTTGTTGAATGCTTTTTCTGCATCTATCGAGATTATCATATGGTTCTTATCTTTAAGTCTATTGATGTGGTGAATAACGTTTATTGATTTCCGTATATTGAACCATCGTTGCATTCCAGGGATGAATCCTACTTGATCATGGTGCACAAATTTTTTGATGTGTTTTTGTATCCGATTCACCAGGATTTTCTTGAGGATTTTTGCATCTATGTTCATTAGAGATATTGGTCTGTAGTTTTCTTTCTTTGAGGTGTCTTTGAGAAAGAAATGAATTTGGAAGAGCTCCCTCTTTTTCTATTTCCTGAAATAACTTGAAAAGTATTGGTATTAATTCTTCTTTAAAGGTTTTGTAAAACTTCGCTGTATACCCATCCAGTCCTGGGCTTTTCTTGGTTGGTAGTCTTTTGATTGCTTCTTCTATTTCATCCATTGATATTTGTCTGTTCAAATTGTGTGTATCCTTAAGCAGGGGTGGCCATCCTCATATCGAATAAAATTGACTTCAAGACTAAGTTAATCAAAAGGGATAAGGAAGGACATTATATACTGTTAAAAGGAACCATTCACCAACAAGACATAACAATTATCAATATTTATGCACCAAATAATGGTGCTACGATGTTTATAAAACAAACTCTCCTCAAGTTGAAGAATCAAATAGACCACAACACAATAATTATGGGTGACTTCAACACACCTCTCTCACCATTGGACAGATCCTCCAAACAAAAGTTGAATAAAGAAACTATAGAACTCAATATCACAATCAATAACCTAGACTTAACTGACATATATAGAATATGTCAGCCATCATCAAGTGGATATACTTTTTTCTCAGTAGCACATGGATCCTTCTCAAAAATAGACCATATATTATGCCATAGGGCAACCCTCAGTAAATATAAAGAGGTGGAGATAATACCAAGCATCTTATCAGATCATAATGGAACGAAACTGGGAATAAATGATAAAAGAAGGAAGGAAAAATCCTACATCACTTGGAAAATGAACAATATGTTACTGAATGTTCAATGGGTTACAGAAGACATAAAAGAGGAAATAAAAAAATTCTTAGAGATAAATGAAAATACAGACATAACATATTGGAATCTATGGGACACAATGAAAGCAGTTTTAAGATGGAAATTCATCGCCTGGAGGTCATTCCTCAAAAAAAGAAAAAAACAACAAGTAAATGAGCTCACACTTCATCTCAAAGCCCTAGAAAAGGAAGAGCAAAACAACAGTAAATGTAGCAGAAGGCAAGAAATAATTAAAATCAGAGCGGAAATCAACGAAATTGAAACAAAAGAAACTATTGAAAAAATTGACAAATCTAAAAGTTGGTTCTTCGAAAAAATAAATAAGATCCACAGACCCTTAGTCATGCTAATGAAGAGAAGAAGAGAGAGAACTCAAATTACTAACATACAGGATGAAAAAGGCAATATCACAACAGATGCTACAGAAATACAGAAGACAATTAGAAATTATTTTGAAACCCTATATTCCAATAAAATAGAAGATAGTGAAGACATCAATAAATTTCTTAAGTCATATGATTTGCCCAGACTGTGTCAGGAGGATACTTTTGTCTTGAAATCCAACTGATATGACAACAGTAATCCCTGCTTGTTTATGAGATCCATGTGAATAATATGTTTTTTTTTTCCATTCTTTCGCCTTCCATCTGTGGAAGTCTTTGCCTATGAGGTGACTGTCTTAGAGATAGAGTATTATTAGGTCTTTTTTTAAAATCCAGTTTTTCTGCTTATATCTTTTGCTAAAAGAACTTAGGCCATTTACATTCAATGTTATTATTGAGAGATAATTTTTATTTACTTTCATTTTGATTTATTTCTAATGTTTAAATTGAATTCTATTCTTTGATTCTCTATTCTTGTAGTGTAATTCCTTGTTATACTGTGTTTCATTTTTATTTTTCATCATGAAATATTTTACTAATATATTTTGTAGTGCAGGGTTTCTAGTTATAAATTTTTTAGCTTTTTTAATTATGGAAGCTATTCATCTTTAATTCTGAAGCTTATTTTTGCTTGTTATAGTATTCTTGGTTGGCATCCATTTTCTTTCAGAGCTTGGTATATATGATTCCAAGATTTCCTAGTCTTTAGATTCTGGGTTGAGAACTCAATTGAGACCTGGATTGGCTTACTTCTAAATGTGACCAGTCATTTTTCTCTAGCAGCTTTTAAAATTCTATCCTTATTCTCTGTTAGGCATTTTCATAATAATGTGTCTTGTAGTGGATCTTACGATTTTGTATAATGGAGTTCTGTATGCCTCCTGTATTTGAATTTCCACTTCACTCTTAAGCTTTGGTAAATTTTCTTATATTATTTCATTGAAAAGATCATGTATTCCTTTAATTTGTATTTCAGAGCCTTCTTCTATTTAAGGAATCTTAAATTTGCGCTTTTAATGTTGTACCAGATTTTTGAATATTATATTCATAGTCTTTTAACATCTGTTCTAAAGCAGCAGAGTTTCTACCATGTGAATTTGTAGTGTCTCTGTAGGTTTCTAGTACCTTATAGATTAGGGGAAACATATAATAGTGACAACCAATGCAAATGATATACAGTATTAGACTAAATATTTGGTTTCTACTGTGACATCTACAATGATAATTGGCACAAACCCCAGAAGTCATAGGGTCAGAAATTGCCATCAGTAATAACACCTGTTTCATTCTACTATTTTTCCTATCCCCACATCCCCTACTATATGTATATATGTGACTATATGACCAATATGATTCTGCAGCATGTACACTCAGAAAAATGAGAAATTATATCCCATTTATGTATGATATATCAAAGTGCATAAATGCATTCTACTGTCATGTATAACTAATTAAAACAAAAAAATTAAAAAAGGGCGGGACTGGAGATATGGCTCAGTGGTTAGGAGCCTCTGGGTTCAATATCAAAACCAAAACACCCTACCCCCCCAAAAAAATAAAGAGGATCAACCAAGAAAATTAAAGCCATTGGACCCAGAAAACAGAAGGTCCAAATTAAGGTCCATGGCAGGCAAAGGAGATAAAGGTGAAGGGAGATCCCACAAAAGCTGAGACGCTCACCTAGACAGCAATCCATTCACATTGGAACAAGCCAGAAGATTGTAGGAATTATTTCTTTGAGCAATAAAATTAATATAAGAACAGATGTGAATGTGTGTATTGAGAAGATAATTACTCAACTAGGGGAGCGTCTGAAGATAAATTAGAGATAATAACAGAAAACAAGCAAAAAAAGGCAATTATAACTCTGGGGGATAGGTAAGTTGTAAATGAAAGGAAAAGCTTATGATAAATTTGCTACTTAAAAACAAACTAGCAGAGTTGTTTACCATAGTCAACAGATGGAAGCAATCCAATGGCTATCAAGGGATGAATGGATAAACAAAATGTGATGTGTACAGACAATGGAATACTATTCAGTCTTAATAAGGAAGGAAAGTCTGACATATGCAATAGCCAAGAGTTAATAAATAGGATGGCATCAAATTAAAATACTTCTGCACAGCAAAGGAAATAACTAGGAATGTAAATAGAGAAGAGGCAGAGTGGGAGAAAATATGCTAGCTACTCTTGTGAGAGAGGATTAATATCTAGAATACACAAAGAACTCAAAAAACTTCACACCAAAAATCATATAACCCAAGTAATAAATGGGTAAATGAATTAAACAGATACTTTTCAAAAGAATAAGTAAAAAAATGGCCAACAAATATGTGAAAAGATGTTCAACACCATTAGCAATTAGGGAAATGCAAATCAAAATTAGATCAAGATTTCATCTCACATCAGACTGAATGGCAGTCATCAAGAATACAAATAAAAATAAATACTGGAGAGGGTATGTAGGAAAAGAAACATTTTCACACTGTTGATGGGATTGTAAATTAGTACAACCACAATGGAAATCAGTATGGAGGTTCCTCAAAAGACAGTCATGGAAGCACCATATAACCCAGCTATACCACTCCTCAGTGTTTATCCTAAAGAATAAAATTACCTATTACAGTGATACATGCACACCTATGTTTATAGCAGCACAATTCACAATAGCCAACTATGGAACCAGCCTAGGTGTCCATCAGTGGATGAATGGATAAAGAAAATGTGGCATGTATACACAGTGGGGTTTTATTCATTCATAAAGAAAATGAAATTATGTCATTCATAGGAAAATGGATGAAACTAGTCACCATTACGTTAAGTGAAACAGGTCAAACTCAGAAGGTTAAGTGTGGTGTGTTTTCTCTCAGAGGTGAAAGCTAGAGAAAAAATGGAAAAGAAAGATGGATTGCATCTCCTGAAAATCAGTAGAGGAAGATCAGGGTTGGAGAGGTGGGGAGAGAGGGGAAAAGTGTTGGTGAGTGATATTGACCAAATTATATTTTTATATTGTGTGCATACACGAATATGTAACAACAAATTCCATCATTATGTATGACTATAATGCAACAATTAAAAATGTGAAGAAATGATTAAAAGCGATTTATTTTATGTTATGTGTACTTTGCCACAATAAAAAATCTTTAAAAAACAAACAAACAACAAAAAAAAGAAAATTCCATTGGTAAAAACAAAGGTGATCATGTATTACATTTGGCATTTAATCAAACAACATGTATCACGTATAGTATCCACAGCGGTAATAATTTCAACAACATTAATGGTGGGGGCAGGCACTATATAAACTAATTGGTGCTAAAAGATGGTGAGAATACAGTGGAAAAAAGCTTACAATTTTAAAAGGTGAACAGAGAGAATGCAGAAAAGATGTAGGATGTGATGGTTATGAGGAAGGAGGAGAAAATATAAGTAAAAATATTAAAGGAAGGGTCAAAGAGAGAACAATAGGATTTTGCTGTCAGCATAAACAAATAGAGAAGAGAAACAGACAGATGAAAAACAATATAAAACAAAACCAATACGTGGCCGTATAACCAATGAGATTCTGCAACCTGTACGCTTGGAAAAATGAGAAATTATACCCCATTTAATTCAAATATATGATATGTCAAGATCATTGTATTGTCATGAGCAACTAATAAAAAAACCCCAAATATACTAATCAAAAACTCTAACCCTCAAAAGACAAGGCAAGGAAAAAAATAACTAAATTTTAAGAAGTGCTACAAATGAGAAAAAAGAAACAAAAAGTACACAAAAAGTACTCACACACAAAAAGAAAACACATCCCACCCACCCCCCCAAAAGAGAAAAAGGATATTCTTAATTAAAAGTTAAGGAATCATTTCCATTGTCTATGTCCAAGTGTCTTTCTTTCCATTTCTTCTTGAGTTATGTTAACACAGCACAAGAGTAAGGAGTGAGGGTTGTTATATGCTTTCTCTTTTTGTGTTGCTCACCAAAGTGCCAAATGGAATTTAAAAATTCTCAGCTTCCCTTCTCACCAGTAAGAGTAGGGTGGGATGGGAAGTATTATCAGCTGGAATTCTATCTGCACAGGCTAGTTAGGATGCACTTGGGAGTGCACCCTGCAGGGTGGGGCCCTGCAGAGTTCTGTAAGTGGAGTTCTCAGGCAGGGCTTAGGTTCAGTGAGACCCTGGGGACTTTGCTGAGTGGTGATTGCTCTGAAGAGATTAGATCAGTGCCCACCTAAGGCGGGGTAGTTGGCATTCCCAGATAGGAGCCCAAATCCCAAGAATCTCTCCAGGATTCTACTCTTGGATGGATGGAGCCAATCCTTTACCCCTATCTGCTGCATGCAGACACAGCCTTTCCAGGCTTCCTAGGCTTAGTCCCTGAAGGTGTAGTCACACCCACCCATTCAAATGACCTGCTTCAGCTGGTCCTGCAAACTGCCAGGCTCAAAGGCGGACAGGAGCTGAACTTTGCTTCGGTTCTTGAGTTCCCCTGGGTAGAATATTCTTTGTGCCTGTTTGGCTCTAGCTCTGCTAGGCACAGCCTAGCATGAGTCAGGTGCCTGTCAGGTCCATGTATCCATCCCAGGCTCTCGCAGTGGCCACTGCAGTGCAACGCCTCAAGATTGCTCCTGTGTCAGTTCTCCAGGGACTGTTGGAAAGTGTGGGGCGCCCTTCATGCACCAGCGTACAGTGCAGTGCAGCCTCTGGATCAGTCAAGGGCAGGCTGCCCCTCTGATCTCAGGATTTTCCACACGAAATCTGTCCACTGTGTTACTGTTTTCCCCATCCCCCTGTGCTGTCGCAGTGCTGCTGCAGGTGCTGTGGGTGCTGCGGCCAACTCCTTGCCTCCAAAGTTGTCCCCCCCCCCACACTTTGTTTAATGTACCCAAATTTCTAAGTCTCTAAGACTCTCTATAAACTATCCAATATTGAGTTTTAGTGAAATCTCTTTCATCCACTTCACAGAGAAGCAGTTTTCCCCTGCTTGAATCACAGGTCAGGAAGCAACTAATACAGCCTTCCTCTAGCCTGCCATCTTGCTTCAGGTACAAATGTTTTAAATGAAGAAAACCAATAAGGTTCTAAAATCTAGTTTAGATAAAATGCTAATTTAAAGAAATAAACAGAAATTGTCCAGTGTCAAAATCTGTTTATTGCCTGGGTTTTGGAATATGGATGACCCATTGACTCAATTTTAAAGGAATACATATTTTATCCCCAAACAAACGAATGCAGAAAGAAAGAGAAGAACAGATTTGTGGGGTTTTTTCTTCTTTCTTTTTTCCTGTGGTGCTGGCAATCAAACCCAGGGTCCTGAGCACTCTAGGAAAGTGCTCTATCACTGAGGTATATCTGGATCCTTGATAAGAAGAGATATTAACAGAAGGAGGGAAATGCAAAAGTGAGAGGGGACTGTCATAAATGTGTAAGATCACAAAATCTTACTTTTCTTCACAACTGAAAAGAAAGTCCTTGTCCCATCATGGAGTTTTCCACTGGAGTTTTTATGATGTCCTCAACAATATACCAAGGGCAGGGTGGCATTGCTGATGCTTAGTGATTTTTAAAAGTAGTCACATTTTTTATTCATTTTTACTATTTTTGTTTTGTGGTGCTGGGGATTGAACCCAGGGCTTTGCATATGCTAAATGCATGTTATTTGAGCCACATCCACAGCCCTTATTTTTATTTTTGTAGCACTAGGGATTGAACCTGAGGCCTTGTTAGGCAAGGCCTATGTGTTAGGCAAGAGCTATGAGCTATGTCTCCAGCCCCTATTTTTATTTTTAAAATCTCTATAGACAATACCCATTGTTTCCAAGGGGACTGACTATTCCCTGCACTCTGCCCTTGGTACACCACTTGGCATCCTTGGGTTTTATAAAACAAACTATTTTCAGTTGTAATGGTACAAAGGAGTTGAGGAACAGAGCTGAGTGCTGCTTCATTTCATAAAGTAATTAATCCTGTGTTTTTTTAAAGGCCACTGCTTTCCCTGACTTGCTCTTTGTTTTCCATTATCTTTCTTGGATCACTTGTGCATCCTGTTTTTTAATGCTGGTATTACTAAAGTCATTTCTTAGTTCATGATCCGTGAAACTGCTCCAGCAGTAAAAATGGTACTCCCAAGCCAGGGTTCAAATCAACATTATGTCCCCCTCTAGGTCAGAATCCAAACTATGGAAGAAATTAGGATATGTCGACTTTCCCAAACAGTCAAGCTTTCTAAATATACCTAGCCAGGGAATTGTGTAGCTTCTTTTAAACAAAAGACAACAAAAAATTAAAAACACAACAGAAATCATTTTTTTCTTGTTAAAATACATGTTAATTGTAGAAAATATAGTAGACAAAAAGAAGAAAATAGAAGGTAACTATAATTTCCTGAGTGAGAAATAACACTTCTTTCTTTCTCTGCCTGCTTGCCTGCCTTCTTTCTTTCTTTCCTTCCTTCCTTCTTTCTTTCTCTCTCTCCTTCCCTTTCTTTCTTTCTTTTTCTTTTTTCCCCCCTTTTTTGTACCAGGCATTGAACCCAGAGGCACTCACCTACTAAGCCACATCCTCAGCCCTTTTTTTTATATTTTATTTAGAGACAGGGTCTCGCTGAGTTGCTTAGAGCCTTGCTATGTTGCTGAGTCTGGTTTTGAACTTGTGATCCTCCTGACTTAGCCTCCTGAGCCGCTGGGATTACAGGTATGTGCCATTGCCCCTGGCTCTTTTTTCTTTTCTTTTCTTTTCTTTTCTTTTCTTTTCTTTTCTTTTCTTTTCTTTTCTTTTCTTTTCTTTTCTTTTCTTTTCTTTTCTTTTCTTTCTTTCTTTCTTTCTTTCTTTCTTTCTTTCTTTCTTTTTTTCTTTCTTTCTTTTTTCTGCAGTACTGGGGATTGAATCCAAGTTTCAATGGGTTAGGTAAGTGCTCTATCACTGAGCTGCATTCTAGCCCCCACTTTATACACACACACACACACACACACACACACTGTACACACACATACAATTTTATAAATTTTTTAAATGAATAGATTATGAAAAGTTATCTGTGTTATCATTAAAGCATTTTTTTTTTCTGGAAGACCTTCTAGAATGAGACATCTAGAGACACCAATAGGCTTCCTCTGTCTATGGAGAGATCTACTCTAGCCATAGTTCTTGCCAAGTAATGAGGCCTAAAGTCAAGCGCAGAACCATTCTGTTTGGCTTAATATACTGTTGTTTTGAGAGGATTTAGAAGCATTCTGAACTTTAGGGGATTTGGTTACCATACATTCACCTTTCTGAAAAGTGGCAACATTCAGAGATCATTTATGGAGTGTTAGTCAGCTTTCGATCACTGCGGCATAATAGCTGAGATGACCAAACAGGTTTGTTTTGGTTCATGGATTCAGAGGTTTCAGTCTATGCTCATCTGTCCCTGTTGCTTGTGCCTGTGGCAGCACAGCACAGTACATCATGATGGGAGCTTGTGGCAGAGGACATCTCTCACCCCATGGTGGTTGGAAAGCAAAGATAGAGAGACAGGAAGGAACCGGGGGTCACAATATATCCTTAATGTCTTAACTTCCTTCCACCAGGCCCCATCTTTTAAAAGATCCACTATATCCCAACAGTGCCACCCTGGGGGCCATACCTTTAGCACACGGGCTTTTGGGGCACATTCAAGATCCAAACTATAGCATGAAAGAATTAATAGTTTAATGCCTAAGAGTCGGTGGCTGAGAATACATATGAGCAAATTTTGGGTCTTGTCAGGGCTTAGTGTGAGGGAGAGTCATTTGTTTAAATAGGTCTTGTTGAGTGTGGTACTTACCTCCAATCACTGAGTCAGAATCTTTCAGCAAAAAGGGAAAGGAAGTGTTCTCCTGTTTGTCTGCTAGCTGCAGGCAGCAGCCCCAACAGCAGGTGGCAGCCTAGTCTATGATTGAATTCTGCAAGTGACTGGGAATTATTTTTTCCAATTGTGAAGAATGTCACTGATGGATAGTTCTAGAGATCATGAACTTATTGCTAACAATGAGATAAATTATGCTTCCAAATAACTCTTGCATATGTCTAATGTCTGTTTTCTGAACCCCATCATGTTAGTCCTCATATTGGTATTCCTGAGTATTTTCTACCCTAAACATACACTAGTTTTTGTAACAGTTGAGGTATTAGCCATCCTTCTCAGGATGTACTTCATCTGTGTATAAATTTCCTTCTGTGTGAGGTATACAGATTGAGTGACTTCCAAGTATGGTTTGATATGTGTGGAAGATGACAGGACTGTAATTTCTGATGATCAAAATGTAGAATATATGTGAATAGACTCTGCAACTGAATTAGTGTTATTTTAGCATCTGAGTTAGTCTGTTGGAAGAAAGTGAATGTGATTGTCATTCATTTGCTTCCCCATTTATTAGATTCTCTATCTTTGTCTTCTCTGCAAGAGTCTCTAGGAGGCTGACCTCTAGTGAATGAACCATTCAGGTTTCTCTGCTAGATTTTGTTTCCAGTTGGCCAATAGGAGGCCCCTGCTGAAATTTTGAGAGTAAGAGCAAAAAGGTATTGAACCATTTAAAAACATAACAATGAGTGTATCCTTCTGTTTATGACCTCAGCTCCTCTTTGTAAGCAACAGTGTTAGTTCCTGGGTAAATCATCACTTCTAGTTAGCTCTGTAACTTCTAATTAGTTTCTAGTTAATCCTTTAAACAGACTATTAAACTTTTTCTGATTAGCACTTGGAGATTGCACCTTTTCCTGCTGGGATCCTGATAGGTATAGGAAACATATAGACCACTAAAATGCTAAGGAATTTTCACATAGACTGCACAATAATGTGCAAATATATATATATACATATAGTATATAATATATACAATATATAAATAAATTATATATATATATATATATATATATATATATATATATATATTACACAAAAACACACAGTATTTTATTTTATATATTTATGTATTTTAACCCAGGGCACTTCATCACTGAGCTACAGCCCTAGACCTTTATATTTTTTATTTTTGAGATAGGGTCTCACTAAGTTACTAAGACCTCAAACTTGTGTTACTCCTGCCTGAGTCACCAGGATTATAGGTATAAGCTACTGTGCCTAGCTATAAAATTATTATTTGGAAACTCCTAACATCATACTTAGATATTAGTTATCTAATATCAAGTTATTCAAGTTGGATAATTTCCAGTAGTTGAGATTCTTTGACTCTTTATTTTATTAATCATCTTAGCTTTCCCTCCAAACAATTTGTGAGATGTGTGCAGATTTTATTAATATGTGATCTCCATCTCTATCCATGGAGAGGCAGTATAGTATCATGAGGAAAACTTGACTTGGAGTAGATAGAATTAGGTTTGAATTATTAGCCATGTGACATTGGAAAAGTTACTTTAACTATATGAGCTTCAATTTCTTTGTCTACAAGATAAGCACAATGATTGAAAATTTTGGCATGAGTTTAGCAAATATGTCTGTAGAGTCCTTGTGCTTTACTTGGCCCATGACAAGCATTTGATAAATGGTTGCTTTGTACACAAGAGGGAAATGCAAACTATTTTGAAAATGACAAAATGGAAATAAGAATGTCATTCAAGATGTCATTTGAGAATGAGAAGTACATGGACTATCTATGAGTGTGTGTGTGTATGTTTGCAGGGGACAGGGAGCAGATATAGAATTGCCCCTCAAACTTCCAGAGAGGAGAGACATAATTTCACTGGGAACTGCAAACAGTTGAAAATATGGTAAATTGAACATTTCTTTCTGATTCCCAGTTATCTTTCAGTGAATTTGCTTTTCCAGCTGCCTTTGTTCTTTGAGTTTTCTCTTCTCTAATCATCTCTTCCCACACACTTTAATTCAGAATTCTTGCTCCCTTTTGCCAAGGTATAGTGCTTTGATTTATGAATTAGTTCTGTGTTTGCTTTCTAATTTCGTAGTTCATGCTTTTGTATTTATTAATACATTATTTTTGCTTTGCTAAGAGTAGTTAATCTTCTACCAGAAAGAATCTGCTATAGCTATTTTCATATGCAATATTTTTTATTGTCATCATTTTTTAGAATTATGCAAATTGTTTTTGTGTTTTTTTTTGTCAAAAAATTAAGATAGAGCTTTTAAATTTTCATGTTATAATTCCTAGTTTTGTTGCAATATAGTCAGAGACGATTATGGTAGCATTTTTATATTCTGTAATAAGATTTTGAAGGGTCTAATATGTATTCAACTTTAAACATGTTTTATATAAAAACTCAGTGTTTCCTTTTCCTTGTTATAGGTTCTGCTGCATAATTATATCTATATACATTAGGGCCTCATGTAGATTTATGGTTACCTTTTTTGTTATATTATTACATTTGAAGAGTAAATTAAACTTTTATTTTATAAACATTTTCCTTTCTATATCAGCTTGCATTTCTGCTGTTTTATCTTAATAAAATTTTGATGTATCAAAACTTGTGCATACATATTTTGTGTTTAACATTTTGGATTTTATCCTTGATAAAGAGCTTTTGTGTCCCCCTTAAATCTGACCAACCCAGTGTTCACAATGCAGGTTTAAAATTCCAGGGTGGCTGAGTAGGATTCAACAGGAGTTCAAGTTTGTGAATAATGGTTCAGGACCATGGACAACTCCCCCATTATTTTGGTGCCTTGAGTCATTTGAACCAGAGTTAAAACAGAGATAATAGTGAAGCACCTTAAAATGATGAATTAATTTGATTTTCTATGAAACTTTATGAGCTCAATGAGCCACGCAAGAACTGTCTAAAGCAGAGGAGTAGCTTTCTCAATATTACTGTCCCATTGAGCAAGATTATCCTTATGATGAGGGAGACTGCCTTATGCTATTTAGACAGGGGCATACTTCTACAAATTTATCTACTTTATTTCCAAAGTTGTGGTTACTTCCCCACAGTCTTATTATAATCATAATCCCATATGATTCCATCTGCAGAGGAGAGTTTACTAGACATAACAGTATTAAATTTCAGCTCATATGACTGCAACCAGTCCATGACTAGTTCTATATATTGTTTTCTGTATGCTTAGTTAGTATGATGACTTTGCCTCCAAAAATACTCACCCTTTTTAAAATGTTGATCAACCAGTCTTTATATCTACAAGTTTGAGAAACAGAACTTAAACTTTATGAATTCACTTACACATTGCCTATGATGGCAATCTTCCAACTAGCCCCACCCTGGAGCATTCTGACATCATTGTAAACTCTTCCATAAAAGCATGGACCATGTGTGATGAGGGGGGGCGCCCTGTGGCACTCTACCAAAATCCCCCCTCCTAGCTTATATTGACTTGTTAAGCAACACTCACTATTGCATGACACTCTATAATTGCATCTGGGTGCCTTGCATGATCAAAGAGTGTGAGATTCAAGCAGCAATGTGGGTATTCAAACATCTCTTTATTTCAAAATTTTAGTTAGAGAAAAATATCTTTAAACAAATATTTATGTTTGACTAAAGAAGAGGAAGTGAACACTTTATTTGTAAATTTGCTAATTGCTATTTTTAGTAGAGAATATCGATGTTGAATATTTGTCATTATTTCCAGATTTACCACAGAATAATCCCAGGGGCTAAATGACATTGTGCTTAAATCAGGTACCTGGGGAATGGCTATAAAACCAAACTGGAGGCCACTGAGATTGATGGAAATGGCACTTAGGTCTTCTCATAGGGGATTGGGGACATTTTTCATCTGAATACAGCATTATAAACTTGGTTCTCTTCTCCTTCTGTTTCTGTCACTGCCTATCTTTGTCTTTGTCTCTCTCATACAGAAGCTTATTTATATTTGACTGTTAAAAATCTATTACTAGGAAGGCCTACCAATGCATTTTATTTCATCTAGATGGGTAGTAATTAATGCAGTTCTGTTTTCTTTCTAAGCAATTTGTTATGTGTTAAATGCCAGAAAAAGGCATCCCTTAGTTTTTAGGAGATCATTTCTTTATGAGGTCAAATGGCCACATTAGTTGATTAATTCATCAATATTATTTACTAAATGCCAATAAAGCAGAAGTGAACACAAAAAGAAGATCACAATGGACAAACACCTTAATTTGCTACCTTAACCTGCCATATCGTGATAATCTTTGCAACTTTCCTTTTCTACTGCAACTGGCCTCCTGATAATGATTGGAGGGATACAGGAGCTCATGGAGTCTCCTGAAAATATTTGTGTGGTTTTTCTAGAAGTCATATTCCTATATTAAGAATTTTTAACACCTGGAATGATTAGGCAACAATAAAAGAAGGGGAAAAATATGTCAGGTCTGTTCAAAAAGTCATATGGCAGGCTCAGTGTTCTGGGGACAACTCCTGGCTTTAGAAATAACTCAGTAGTTGCTTCTGTCATATTAGGATGGGATGGTAGGATATTAGAAACTTTAGGGATTAGAATTTACCTAATTTCTAGAATCCTTAGGGATGAAGTTCTGAGACTTGCAACCTAGAACCTAATTGAAATATCTTCCCTCAGTATTGACAGACTTCTGTATTGTACATTTTACTATTGGATGAGTTAGGATGGGCTAGCTTATGTTATGTTAACAAACATCCCCCAAATCTTTGTGATTTAACACAGGGAGCTCTTCCCATTATTGTCATTTGAGACAAAGTTTCTGGGTATCAGGTAGAAAGCAAGAATCTTTCTTGGGCTCTTAAAGGTTCTTCTGCCAATTCTGCTCATATTTCAATGGCCAAACAAGTCACATAGCTTTGCTTAACTTCAAGGATAGTGTGGAATTGCAATCATACCATTTTTTTTTCGGGGGGAGGAGGGAGAGGAGAATCAGCCCTAATAATAATCGTAGTACATATTTATAGATTGTTTCACAGGATTTGCTCTATACTCTTTAGATAATTTTCCTATATGCCCAAATAGAGAGGGAAGTCATGGAAAAAATTTTAAATTTCCTTAAAAAGGTCTACTTTGCAGAGTTGGCGGATGGAACTCAACAGAGTCCTTATTGATGAACCCAGTCTTCTCAATAGAATTCAATATCAAGAAATATGATTAAACTTTTAGGATAATTGAGATAAGAACAATTTTGGCATTGATATAGTTCAATTATGTATTAAGTAATTTGAAGAAGAGTAAAAACAAGTTGATAGCAAAGTCAATACAGCACTAAACCACTATTTGGTTTGATGTATTGCTGAATTGAGAAAATAAAGCACTAGTTTAGGTATCATATAGACATGGCCAATATGTATTTAGAAAACAGTCTTCTGGTAGCTTTATAACTGAAAGCAGGGGCATGAGGTTAGTTTTTTCAGATTCTGAGCCCTTCTAGGAAGAATATAAAAGGTGGCACAAAGCAAGTTCAGGATGTCATGAAACCATCACCTTGGGTTACATGCTACTACTTAAATATTTGTCTCCATAATTCATGTATTAGAAATTTAATCCCTGAATCCATATGTTAATGGTATTTAGTACTGGATCTTTGAAGAGTAATTGGGTCATGAGTGCCCTGTCTTCCTGAATGAATTAATGGATGAATATGTTATCTTTATGTGCTATAAAAGCCAGCTGGGCTGTTTCTTGGATGTGCACCTTTTACCATATGATCCCTGTGCCATCTCATGATTCTACAGAGTTCCTATCAGCAAGAAGACCCTCTCCAGATATGGCCCCTCAACTCTGGACTTCTCAGTTTCTATAACTGTAAGAAATGCATTTTTTTCTTCATGAATTACCCCTTATTCACTTATAGTAACAGAAAGCAGACTGAGATAGGCTGTCTAAAGGTGGAATTAATATTTCTTATAGTGCACTATCTGTTAAAGGGAAGACAATGGACTGAACGTTCTTATTCTTTAAAGCACATTTTATTACCACCTGGTTTCTCTCTTTTTCCTCTTTCTTTATTTCATTCTCTTTCACACACACCCAAAGCAGCCCACACAATTTCAACTGAAGGTACTTTCCTTTCCTTAGAGATTAGTCGAACAACATGATTTTTGTTAGAGACACTAAGTAAATCCACACTCATTTCAATTCACTTAGCCTACTGGGACCTATAACTGTTACAGTAACGTTGAAAACAATAAACCAAACTAAAACAAAACAAAAACAAAAACAAAAACAAGTAAGCTCACTGAACTCGATCAGTCTGTAGTTTAGTGTTATTATTATTTTTAAATATGCCTCGATCCAACAGTGGTGGCCTTAATGAATTATTCTCAACCCAGTGCTATATGGGTGCTGTCTTTCTTCTCTGAAGTATCGAGTCCCTATTTGCCCTTCAGAATGACTGCTTGAACTAATTCCCTGCTCACCTTGAAAAAGCCATTTTTAAAATAACTCACCGTGGTTATGCCTTATGTGTTCTCCACCTATACTTTAATGGTGTTGGGAAATTACTTCTGTAGATTTTCTTACACTGTGGTGACTAAGGAAATCACCCATTTGTTATTCTCTCATGAGGACAAAATGGAAACATCTTGAAGAACTGCTTCTGCCTCCCAGCCCAGCACACACAGACATCTGCCTCATCTCTCCTTGCTGTGGCTGAATGGAGGGCTGCCTTCATGGGCTGACTCCCTTTCACTGCCATCAATCCTATGATCATATCATCTCCAAGGAAACCTCAATTTCCATGCAGCAAATGACTCTCATCAAAATAAGATCATTGTGTGTCTCCCCCCTCCCCGCCACCTCTTATGGCAGTTTACATTTTTCTAGAGTGTACAAATCTCCCAGAGTTTATTAAAATTTCTTGCTTGATGTTGGCTTTTTGTGAAGTTGTCTGTCACCATGCTCAAGTGTGAGTAGGCCTGCAATCTAGCTGGGAGGGTTGTCTAAATTCTAACTGTCCTTCTCCAGAGTCTTTGGGTAGCAGACCACTCTAAGGCTCTGATGGAGGAGTCCCATCAGCAGCCTGGCTGATCTCATTCTGCACCTCCCAGTCTACCATGAACTCATTTGCTTGACTTTCCCTTGAGTGTCCTTAGATGGTTTGTTCTCTTCTTGTATGGTACGATTTGGACATCCTGATTCTTGAGTTTGACTCCCATGTGAACTGTGGCTCTAACTTAGAGTAGACTGCTGCAAAGACCTCTTGCAAACATGGGGAGACTGAGATGCTGGGGGTTCTACACTGGGACTCAAGAAGGATGAGAACCTCCAATGAATGTGTCTTTGGGTCTATTAGTTAAAATCATGCCAGACTCTTAACAGCAGTCAGTTTGGGGCTATGGAATTCTGGAAAACATTTATTTTCTTCTTTAGATTCACCTGCACTTTCTGCAGTGAACATGTATCAATAAAATACATGGTGTTGTTCAGAAACTGCCCTGTCATCATGTTCCTGTTATTGATGGTGTTGTTTCTGGTAGATAGAAATCTAGGCCTAGCACTCCAAGTAATGTGGAGAGTATTTACTTCATAAGCATTCTTATTTTTTAATCCTTGGGAGTTTTAAACACAAACTATTCCCTGTGATTACGCTAACAGGTTCGGAGAGTGAATGAATGTCCTGGTTACTTCCTTTGTCCACCTCCTGGAAGCTGTCCAGGTTCACTGCACTTTGGGAATGGCAATTATTAATACAATCACAATAACTTCTTGTAAGTGGTGCATCCATGTCCCTCTTTCATCCAGAGTGGGTCCCTCTCTGCTTCAGTCTAACCATATCCCTAGGCTTCCTCGATTTCCTCAGGGCTGAAAGAATGGCCAAGATATCATTGGATTTTTTTCCCACATCCCCTTCAGAAAGTATTTACTTCATTTCCATACCATAGATTGCAAAATACAGTCATACATTCACCCTAACCTGGTATGCATGTCCCTTTGTAAGGGCATAACTTAGCCACTCCTCCCGTAGAGAAGAGACTATTTACCTTAGAATTTGGGCAGGACTTGAAACATAATTTACAACAACAACAAAAACCAGTATGGAAGAAGCAGTGTCATGTGACTTTCAAGACTAGACCAAAAGAAACCTAGCAGCTTCTGTTTTTATTGTCTTAAAGTGATGACTAAGACAACTGTATACAAGATGGACTAGCCTACTGGAGGATGAGAAGTCCGTTGAACAGATTCCCAGCCAACAGCTAGTCACGTGAATGAGGCTTATTATAGATTTGTCAGCCCAATAACCTTGTACTGGACACAGCCCAAAGAGGGAGCCCAGGCAATAAATAAATAAATAAATAAATAAATAAGTAAATTGTGTGGTTAGTTTTGAGGTGGTTATTACACAGAAATAGATAATTTAAAAAGTCCACTGCATTTGGGGGGACTGAAACATCCACATCCTGTTCACATAGTCACAGGGTTAGCAGACTATGGACGCTGGAGTGGTATTGCTTGGGCATGGGGTAAAAGAGCAGGACCCAGAATTCGAGGTCTTAAAGTTCATGGACAGGAGTTTGACTTAGTCCTAAAAGCAGTCATAAAAGTGTTTAAGCAAGATGTAACACAGCCCGATATTCACTTTGGAAAGTTACTCTGTGAAGAGTAGATTTGAAGGTGAGAAGGCTGGAGCCAGAGAGACCTTTGGGAGGTAAATGTAATAACCTACTTAAGAGTTGATTATGAGTTGGAGCTTGGGGAAAGTTTTGGAGAGAATAAAATGGATTTGAAGGGTTGAGATAATAAAAAGGCAAAATTGGTGGAACTTGCTGTTGCTTGAATGAGGAAAGCAAATAGAGAACGGAGTCAATCCCCAAAATGGAGAATCCTGGGGATAAGGGAGATAGCAAATTTGGAAGGTGAGAGGATGAGTTTAGTTTTTAAAAAATGTTTGAGGAGGAGGCATTCAGATAGAGAAACCAATGAGCAGCTTTGTATAAAGGACTCCATCTAAGGAGGGCCTTGGGGAACTTAGAGTAAAACGGAGGTGATGAATAATTGTCAATTTTAAATAAAACATATTTTCCTTTTTGATTAAAAGGAAAGTCAGAAAGTCAGTATTGTTTCTTCTGACCAAAGGTTATTGCACAACTTACAGAGCTGAATGTAAACATTGATTTTTAAAATTAACTGTAAAGCTCAAAAGAGAACAAAGAAAACTGGGTTTCATAATTTAGGGTGGGTAACACTTTAGAGCTGATGTCATAAGAGGATTCATTAAGCCAATATAGAGCCATGCCATTTTAACTGCAGTGTTTAAGGATCTTTAACTCTGATTTTTTAATTAGCAGAAGCAAATAAAGAGAGCTTCATTTAACTGTGGGGAATCACAGTTCGGTACTTCAGGTGACTTCAAATTTGCCCTGATACAGCAGTTCAGATATTCACAGTGATCAACAATGTAGTGTTGATTTTCTGAGAAGTCACTCTACCCCTTGCCTCAGTTTCCTCTCTTTTAAGATCAAGTAGGAAAATTCGAACACAGCATACTAATAGGTATCAACCACCCCTTAACTGCTATCCATGTAAAGTATCAGACCAAATGTAGTCAAAAAGAAACTTTAGAGAGTATTTCCCCCATCCCCTTACATATGTTCCTTTAGTTTGGATCTGAAATGTCCCCCTAAGGCTTGTGTGTTAAGGGCTTGGTCTCCAGGGTGGAACTATTGGTAGATGGTGAAACCTTCATGAGGTGGTGCCTAGTGGGAGGTTTTAGGTCACAGTCACAGGAGGTGTGCTTTTAAACAGAATGAAAGGACCCTGGTCCCTCCCTTTCTCCTCCTTTTTTCACTTCCTGGCTATGATGAGGAGCAAGCTTGTCCCACTTTGAACTCCTTCCATGATGTGCTGTCTCATCATAGGCCAGAAAGCTATAGGACCAGTGACCACAGACTGAAACCATGATCAAAATAAACCTTTCCTTTTTTCAAAGTTGATTGTGTCAGATATTTTGTCATAGTGACACAAAGATGACTAACACACACACAGATGCAAGCACATAAAATATTAATAAAAGCTTTTTGTGCATTAGGTACTTCTTCTAAATGGTTTATACCTATTAGCTCATTTAACCCTTACTATTTCTTTCTGTTTTATAGTGAAAAGGCTGATGTTCAGAGAGCTTAAGCAATTTGCTCAAGGTGGCCAAGCCAGTGAGAGTACCATCAAGTACCATTCAAGACAGGGTAACCTGTCTCTGAGGCCAACCCAGCCAAGGAGAGTGTGGGTGCTGAAAAACACTGCAGGAGTTAAAAAATCAAATGGATAGGCTGGGATTGTGGCTCAGCGTAGAGAGCTCGCTTAGCACAGGCGGGACCTGGGTTCAATTCTCAGCACCACATAAAAATAAAGGCATTGTGTTGTATCCATCTCCAAAAAAAAAAAAAAAAAAGGATTCTCTCTCTCTCTCTCTCTCTCTCTCTCTCTCTCTCTCTCTCTCCCCTTAAAAAAAAAAAAAAAAAAAAAAAAAGATCAAATGGAGCTCGGCCTGAGCATCTGATTCCACTGGGAAGCCCCCTTCCACCTTCCCTGCCTCACTCCCAAACAGAGAAGCAACAGTTCAGTCTCTCTTCTCCCTGCCTCCAGCCCTGGGCCCCTTCTCAGACTCTGTACCAAGCCTGTGTCAGCCTTCAAGACGGCAGTGCTGAGCCAGGCACGAGGCTGACAGTGCATGTCAAGGCTGAGAAGGTCTACATGGGCTTTCTCGCAGTCTTCTGTTTGTGGCTCCTTCACTTTCTTTAAGTCTCTCTGCTGGAACATCAGCCTTCTGACTCTCCAGAGCACCATAGAGCAACCTCCACCCTCTTACCCTGTTTTATTTTTCCTCAAAGTGTTTATTACTAGCTGGTGTTGTGTTATACTCCATATTTTAAAATTCATTGTTCCTTAACTTGAAAAAAAGCTACGAGAGGGCAGGACTTTTCTGGTCACATTCACTTGTTGTCCTAGTACTTACAGTGGTGCTTGATGTATGGTGGGGGCTCACTAAGTATTTGTTGCAATCCTGTGTTAAATCAGCTTTCTGTTACTATAAAAAATAATACGTGGCCTGGACTTCACCCAGGAACACAGATTAGACCCTGGTGTCTTCGAGGCTCAGTGTACTGGGATGTCAAGGCACCACTTCTAGACTGAGACATTCCTTGGATCTGCTGACTTGATCCCTATTCTTCATCATTGGCTCCTTACCGGGGATCTGAGCTTATATCTTGACTCTGTAGATTGGCCAGGGGAGGGAAAGCTGTGGGAAGACTTTGAATTGCCCAGGCTTAGCTCTCTCTAAGCAAAGACTTATCACTTGAAAAAAAAAAAAAAGAATACTTTCTATACTGGGGATCAGACCTAGGGCTGAGCTATATATATCTTTAGCCTGATTTCTCACCAGAAAATGGGAATATGCATGCCTATCTTTGAGGGCTAATGTGAGTGAGGGTCGAGGGAAACAAAATAAAGTAAAAGACTAATGAATAGAAGCTGATGTTCTGAGCATTCTTGAATCTGTGGGTTTCAGTATACTTACTACAGAATGTGAGGTAAGGCATTCTTTTTGTGCAGTAGTTTAAAAATGAAAATAACATTACACTTTCCTAAAGAAATTATAGATAGATGACCAGAATTCATGATCCATAAGATTGAGCTGCTATGTCCGAGAATAGCGCCTGGGCAGGGAGGTTGGGTGGGAAGGAGGTAAGGAATGGAGTGGAGAGGAAGTCTCGAGTCTGATGATCCCAGCCTCTCCCAGAAACTTCAAAGTCATTGTAACGTATTTGAAAGTCTTGGCTCTATCAACTCACTTCTGAACATCACATGATATTTCAGGGGAGGAACTGACTAATCTTAGAAGCAAGCAGGGAAGAGAAGCAGTCCCTAAGCCTGTCACTCAGCTCATCTGACCTCCTGGAGTTTCCAGACTTATGTCATGTCTGGTGTGCAGAGAAAGTCAAGTCTCAAAGAAGGTTGACACTGTAGAAGTTTGGGTTTATCCTGATGACCTAATCAGAGAGATGATCAGGGACTTAGGCAGAATGGTTGAGATTTCTACTAGTTGGGATCTTTCTTATCTTTCCTTATTCACTCATTCGACAGACACTTAATATCCAGGTACTAAGCTGGGGAGAGAAGATGAATAAGATAATGTCTCTGTCTTCTGTCCTCTGAGACACACACACACACACACACACACACACACACACACACACATAGCATATCTGGTGAATGCTGCAAACATAACTTTGTTGAAATGGGCAAATACATCAGAGACTATTGTTTACAGGATCTATATTATTTCTACCCACTTTCCCTTTACAGGGCTCTTATAGGAAGTAAGTTGTCTCCTCTTTTTGTTCAGTTCTTCCTGTGGCTCTTGGTATTTTGCGTGTTGACAGCAGACAACCAAGCTGATTAAGTTTTTCTTTGACATGAACAGTGAGTCATTGCCTTAGCCTCCTTACATGGCATTTCTTTCCATTATTTTTATCCAGCAAGTGGGAATGGTGATCCCTGCCTTCTCCAGGGGACGATAGGGTCTAAATGGTGACCTGCATCTGTAATCCTATAAGTGACCATACTTGTAGCCCTATATTTGCACTAGAGATTACACTTTTTTTCATTTAAAACTTTTAGAAATGTCACTATGAATGAAGTACCGATTGTACCTACTGGTGACAATAATTCTATAATTAGATGTTGTACTTCTCAACTCCTGGAATCACAAAAGGATTTTTACATGTCCTTACTCAGAATAGACCCATTAGTTATACTAAGATTGATAAAGTGCTGGCTAGTTAGCCCCATTACCTGATGTTTTTTCCTAGAAAATACCATTGGCTGTAACCCTTTAAATGTGGTTTAGGTAACAGGTCTAACACAAGATTGTAGAGATGATTCTCACCTAGGTGCACTCCCTGCATCTGCCATACCAGGGTGGGATGCCAGCCTGCTCTTGTGATTGCCAAGAAGCACCAACAAAGACACCCTGGGTTGTCTATCATACAGCTCAAATTCTTCCTCTGCTGAAAAAAATCTGGAAAACAGGAGGCATTAAACTCTCAAGACTACTCCCCGCGACTAAAGGGAAGGCAGTTCTCTTTCTGTTGTGCTTCTTTCCTCTTTAATACTCTTTTCTTTCATTATATCCTATTACCTTTCCTGAAGGATGCTCTAGTTTGGATGTTGGATTCTCCCTTAGGGCCAAGGATTAAAGGTTTATTTTCCATGGGGAAACCATTGGGACCAACTACCATTGGGACGTGGTAGAACCTTCTGGAGATGGGGCCTAGTGGTAGGTGTGTAGGTCATTGGGTGTGTGCTCTTGAAGGGGTTAGTGGGACCCTAGTCCTTTCTCTTCCTCTCGTTTGCATGCTAGCCATGAGGTGTATGGCTTTACTCCATTAGGTGCTTCTTCCATGCAGTCCTGCCATAGTCCCCCCAACAATGGAACTAACTGACCATGACTGTAATCTTCCAAACTGTGAGCCACAGTTCTTTTTATAAGTTGATTATCTCAGGTATTCTGTTAGACTGAGAGAAAGCTAACAAAGAATAGCTGCTCTACCAATAGCAGAGAAGGAACAGCCCATGTGCCTATTCAGCTATCCCTGGGATAGACACTGTTCACTGTTCTGGGCAGGTGCTCTCTTCAAACAATTGAGAACTAGGGAACAATTCCAGGCATCTAGAACACAATAGTATTTTTATATATTGCAGCAACATCTACTAGACTGGGGGGGACCAATTCTACTAAGAAAAATTATCCAAAACTAATAAAAAAGGATGATGACTATGTTTTTCCAGTGCTATACTAACAGACCCCTAAAGATTTTAAATTCTCTAGGGAAATATAGTTTTGTTTGACTTACTATTTATTATTGATTAAGGACCAGACTGCCTGAAGTTACATGGTAATTTTTGTCTGCTAGAGATGCAAATGATTTCTTCTTGTAAAAGGATTTTATTGCCTTATAGTACATTAACCAATGTGGTCTCTAAATGAGCAAATTACTTCACCATGCTGTTCCTGATCATCTATCTACATCTTTGTTCTTCAAATTATCCCTTGAAACAGTTTTACCATCCTCTGGTTCTCTCCTTTATGAAGTAAATAAATCTCCCTATGTACTTACATGAGAATCATATTTTCACTTTTTGAAAATTATACTTTGACCATTCAGTCAAATAGATGGGGGAAAATTCTTAGAATTGTTGGGTGGATCCAGGCTGTACTCTATCATGGCTGACTTGAAGCTCATTGTCAGATAGCAGGGTCCTGGACTAGGGTCAAACATGGGGATGAGGTGAGCTCAACTGTTGAGATACTCATGTCATGAGGAAGGACAGGACCTTATTAAGGAAAATAAAGCAGGAAGGATGAGAATGAATAGAAAAAAATAAATCTTTCACTAACAGAAAAGAGAACTGCTAAATCAAGACAGGACCAATCTTAGCATAATGAGAAAGACAAACTGGTGAATATCTTTTGCCCAATATGCACTGACTAGAAGCCAATGTTCAAATCTTAAGTGGTGTCCAGAACTTCACTTATTATTGATAATAATATTGCCAATAATTGAAGTAGTTTGTTTTCATGTTTTGATTGCTGAGTAGTGCTACTAGCCATATATATATATATATCTGCTTTTTACTCCCTATTATTGGGAGGTAAAATGGTAAAGAGAAAGACTCAAGAGAAAATAAGCGACCCATGCATTTTGCACAGCTAGATTGCTACAGGAAGATTTTAAACCTAACTTTTTCTTCCTTCCTTCCTTCCTGCCTGCCTTTCTTTCCTCCCTCTTTTACTCTCTCCTTCCCTTCATATCTTAAATGTCTGTTGAGTGAATGCTGTGTGCCAGGCACTGTATTAGGCTCTTGGGATACAGCAATAAACAAAGTCCTTGCTTTCAGGAATTTTATATCCCAGTGAGAAGGACAAAGAAAATTAAAAATAAGTATCTCCTATAGCAGCAAATGCGATGAAAAACACAGCTTTTGTACTTATTTTTTCACACCCATCAGCCATTCAGTTTTCTCAAACTCTCTCACCCCACCCTCAGGCAGTGCTTTACCCTGGCCTGGAGAATTGGGAGGACATCATAGCAACATCTGTAGTTCCTTTGTTCCAGGGCCTCTGGCACAGAAAAGCGAACCCAGTGGCAGACAAAGCTGTTGGAAGCAGTCATGCTGCTGGCAGCCAAAACTTAATCATGTGTTCCAAAGGCAGCAAGTGTGATGTCACTATCCTGGCCTGGGAAGGCAGGCAGCAGAGGTCAGCTTCTTAGTGGTCAGGGTCAGTGTCTTGGCTCCCACGGGTACACCCTGTGCAGCTTCAGAGGAGGAACCGCAGAAATTGGGAAGGGTTTACCCACTTGGATATAAATCAGGAATAATCATTGCATGACCTGAAGGTTAGTTAAAAATTTATGTTCGAATGTTTTGTCTGATATGTGGATGCTAACACACACAAGGGTGCGGGTGGCAGGGAAGAACAGAAGTCCAATAAATCAGACAAAGGGGAAAGAAGGGAAGGGAGGAGGAGGGATATAGGAAAGACAATAGAATGGATCAGGCTTAGCTTTCCTATGCTCATATAATACATGATCAGTGAAACTCTACATCATGTACATCTACAATAGGAAGTTACACTCCGTATATGTATAATATGTCAAAATACACTCTACTGTCATGTATATCTAAAAAGAACAAATTAAAAAAGGAAAAAAATATGTGGGGAAATCAGCATATTCATGATCTTAGTGGAGAGGACATGGCAGTAATTAAAATAGATGTCAAATCTGAGTAATTAGCTGTTATGATTTAGCTATGAGGTGTCCCCCAAAAGCTCTTGTGTTAGACAATGCAAGAAAGTTCAGAGGTGAAATGATTGGGTTATGAGACCTATGGTCTAATCAGTACATTAATCCCCTGATAGGGATTAACTGGGTGGTAACTGCAGGCATGTAAAGTGTGGTTGGAGGAGGTAGATCACTGGGACCTTTCCTTTGGGGTTTACATTTTGTCCCTGGTGAATGAGAGCTCTCTCTGCACCCTGATTGCCATGTCCTGAGCTGCTTTCATCTACCACGCCGATCTGCCATGATGTTCTGCCTCATCTTGGGCCTACAGCAATGGAGTCAGCTATATATTAACTGAGACATCTAAAACTGTGAGCCAAACAAACATTTCCTCCTCTAATTGTTCTTGTCAGGTCTTTTGGTCACAGTAATGCAATAGCTGATTAAAACATCAGCCCATCTTATTGTTACTGCTTCATTTGGTTTTAGGATTTGTGATTGTTATGCATCATCAAACAAGATTAAGGCTTTGATCCCATAGCATCTCAAAATAAACAACAGCAGCAACAAATGCTTGCACACAAAGAATATTCCAGAAGTTATTGGGGCACTACAATTGGGGGGTTCTTGCCTTGGGAAGCATTTGCTTTTTTTTCTATTTAAATCATCTGGGAATTTGTGTTGGATCATTGTCTCATTAATGAGGCCTCTAAATATCAACTTTGTATTTTGACTGCTTTAAAGGAGGATAAAAGACTAGGGATTGTTGATCTAAGGGCTAGAGCATTCTAGCAAAAGCAGTTCTTAAAGAGGAAGGAAACAGATGAGATGGACAGTCAGCCTCGAGAGTCTTCACATGGTCTTCCAGGATAGCCCTTGCCAGAATAGCTAAGGCCATGGTCTGTGTCCTGGAATCTGGGACACTGAGGCCCAGCCTCAAGGCTTGGCTCCTGCTTCTTCATTTTCTCCTGCCTCCGACAGTGACATCCCCTGAGCCAGCTCCTTGCCCTCCTGGGTGCCAACGGATTCAGCAGGTGTGGATGAGGCCCATGTCATGAATTAAGTGTGGCCAATTTCCTGTGGCTTGGCCTTTTCATAGTCCCTAACTGCACTGCTAACTTGGCTTTGTGTACTCTCAAACTTGGATGCATATTGGAATCACCTAGGGAGAGTTAAAAAATCCCAAGGACCAGGCTGCACCCAAACCAATGAAATCAGAATCTTAGTGGTGGGGTAGGAACAGGCATTAGTAATTAAAAAAAAACTCCCTAGGTGATACCAATGTTCATAAAACCTGGCACACCACCAACAGTCTGAGAATGAGGGCTGGTCTCACAAATCCATTAATACAGATGGAAGTGAACCTCACACAGTGTCCAGCCTGTGGTAGGAACACTTTTAAATTTTTGTGCAATGAACATTTATCTTACTGGTGATAGGTAAATAACATGGCATTCCCAGGTGAGGTAGTCCTAACCTGTGGCATAGCATGAGCTAGCCATACATACCCTGGATCATGTTCTTATTCCTATTTTACAGAGGAGGAAACTGAGGGCCATAAGGATATACAAAGTCTCCTATTTCAGCCGGCTGAAAGAGGGCAGAACTGTGTGTATGTGCTGAGCACCATACTGTGGAGATAAACCAGTAATAAATTTAACTTTATGTAAATGGATGATTTGACAAAGCTAGCCCTTTATGGCCAACACATTAGAGCTTTTGCATCAAATTTCTACTTATAAGAGCCGACACCAAATCATAAATTCAATTTCCACTGGTTTTCATAGCTCTGGAGCTGTCTGATATTAGTTATAAACCCTCAAAACTGCTAAAAGAAATTTCCCCCTTTCTATATTGACTTTGATCTGCTGTAGTTGTTGATGGTCTGGCACAAGATAAATGAAATATTCAAAAGCAAAAGCAGCTCATATATACCATATTCGCTTTCTCTAAGAAAGAGCAGATTGTACCATTTATCAAGTCCTGAGAGAGTAACTTTTTTTTTTTTTTATCTCAGCAAAGCAAGGGGCCATGAGGATTGAAAAAAAAAGAAAAGGGATGTCACATGGGCTGTGCTGGCCAGAGATCTGTCCCCTTTGGTTGGCAGTGGTGTGCTACCCTTGGACCACTAGCACCAGGGCAGAGGAGCTCAGGTGGTAAAGATGGGCCAGCAAATCCATGATGGTGGTGTGGGGTTGGGCAGGAGCAAGATTCCACAGCTGCCTTACTCAGCATATCTTCCTTCCATAGGCAATAAAAACATGGGGACAAACTAAGTAGAACATTCAGAAATGGGTCTGTCAGGAGAGCCCAGATTTCTTTTCCTAAAGTCTGCCTCCTAGAAAGTCACTCTAGTTAGTGCATCTTCCATGGATTTTCATGGCACATGGAGGGATGACCAGACCCAGGATCAAAGGTCCAAACTATATACAGTTTGGTCTTTTCCTACCTTTCTGGAATTATTTCCCGTTGATCCATGACTGATCCTGGGCTTTAGCAAGTCAAATCTAATCACTGTTTTCTGGAAATGCTCTGATGTCCCTGCTCCAGATCTGTCTCCTCCACTTTCAGAGTACTCCTACCCATGGCTGCTGTTCACACCACGGCTTCCCCAAAGCACAGATCATGGTCCTCCTGTTTGTCAGTGGTCTTCTGACAGTGGCCCTGTTCCAATGAAACCTCTTTTCTTTGGACTCCTAAAGCAGATCCAGTTTCAGCACTATTCATACATAGCATTCAGCACAGGCTCTCTTCAGGTGTGTGTGTGTCCATCCATCACCAGATGCTCATGGAAGGCAGGCCAGGAATGGTAAGCCAAAATGCTATTATCCCTTATAAGAGTTATCTCAATGTTAACTTATCAGGTGCTCAGATATATCAGGTTGATTAATTTCCTATTGCTGCCTATCAAATGACCACAAACTTTGGAACTTAGTTTGTGTTCAATAATCTTATTTCCCAGGTTTTGTAGGACAAAAATTTAGTTACCATATGACTAGGTTCTCTGCTTGGGATCTCGCAGGACTGAAATCAGGTAGCAGACAAGATTGTTTCTCATCTGAGGCTCTAGTTCTTTCTCTAACTCTCCTGATAATTGGTGGAATTCAGTTCCTGAGGTTGTAGGACTGTGATTCCCATATTCATGATGTCTGTTGGTAGGTGTGTACTTTCAGCTCATAAAGACCACCCTCAGGTTCTTGTCACAGGATCTGATCCATCTTCAAAGTCAGCAGGAGAACTGTATTGAATCTCTTTTATGCTTTGCATCTCTAGCTTTCATATCCTCTGATCCCTAGATCCAGATTTAAAGGGTTCATGTGATTACATTGGGCCTGCCCAGGAAATCTCTCTTTTGTGGTATGTTTTGCCATACATAATCCTGGGATTGACAGTGGGTTCTACCCACACTCAAAGGGGAAGGGATTATATAAGAGCAAGATTCACTGGGGTCATCTTAGAATTCTGCCTTCTACCATGTTAATTCATGATGCACTAACTGAATCTTAGAGTGAAGTATTTATACTCTGGGCCCATTTGTGATTGCAGGTCTTTCAGATTCTTTCCTCCTGAATTGTGTTTATTTTTTATGTGTGCATATGTGTGTCCCTTTTTCTGGGAAGTAGAGCTATCATTTCCATCAGATTCTCAAATGGGTCTGAGAGTGTTCACTCATCACAGACATCCACACCAGGAGAATTAAATCACAATCCTGAAGATGGTACATTCTAACGAGCAACCTAGGTGGAAGAACAACTAGGACTAAGAGATAAATGAACTTGATTTTTATCTCATTCCCAATGTCTCTTCCCCATGAGGATTTGGAGAAATCTCTCAAATTCTCTGGGTCTCATTTGCATATGGGAAGACTAATAGTAAGTCCTATCCCTCACAGTTGTTAGAAGCATTAAAAGTGTGTCAAAGTGCTTTGCAAACTGTGAAGTGTTAGCATTTGCCAATTGTCTCGTCAGTGTGAAGAGACACTAAAAGTGGGTGGGACACACAACATTTGGAATGAAAAAGAAATGATAGAAGTTTACATTTATCAAAGTTAAATATTTTAATATTTAAACTAAATGCTGTGTACTTTTCAAAGAATGTTGCCCCTAGGAACAAGGTAAATTGTTGTAATCTTCCTTCACGACAATTTTCCAACATGTATCAAGAGTTTAAAAAATATCTGAGATAACATTTCTAGAAATTTCTCTTAAGAATTTAATTAAAAACACTTTCAAAGATTATAGGAGTAAAAAATTGAAACAAATCTAAACGTTTAATAACAGGGATTGGTTAATTATACAGGAAATGTTATTTAAACACTAATGTTATATTACATTTAAATATCTGATGGAAAGATGCTTATAATAAATGGCAGTTTAGAAAAACAATATCTATAGTATGTTCACACTTTATTTCAAGGGGGGTGGTTTACTGTAGAATGAACCTATAGGTGCTTCACCACTGAGATCTATCCCCAGACCTGTTATAGTTTGGGAGAGGGTTGCCAAGGTTTGCCTGGAAATTGAGATCCTCCTGTCTCAGCCTCCTGATTCATTGGGATTACAGGTATACTCCACATGCCCAGCCAACTTCTTTTAAAGATTACCTACAAGAATTTGTACCAAAAATATTGATAACAATTAACCTTAGGTAATGAAATTTGAGAAATATTTATTTTATATTAGTTATATATTATTTTTATATATAAAGAAAATGAATTCAGGTAAGTCTGTTATAAATCATCAGTTCTATTTCATTGTCACTTATCAATGTTCCACCAATGAGGGGCAGGAGGTACCCTATTTCGAGATGCCATGTAGAGACTAGGGACAAAGTTTGGTTCTGGACACCCTCTGGTCCTGTGGTGAGGCCTCTGGGGATCACTATTGGTCTCATCTGGTGAGATTGTCCACTTCTAAGCTGCATTTCAAAGAAGGATGAAATGACCTCATCAGTAGTCAACCCCTCCTATGACCCTGCAGGGAATTCTGACCACACATAGACTCTTCCTTATTCCAGTCCTCCTCCATTACCTACATACCTTTCCCTTTAAAAGTTAGCTTTAGAGACATTCTAGAACCTCCTAGCTTGCCATATGCTCCTCCTGCCCATACTGTACCATTTATTACTTTATTTTTTTTTCAGTTGTGATGTCACAGTGTAGTTGCTGTATAAAATCTTGCCCTCAACTGAATTAACATCAGATGAGGCCTGTTGCACTTTGCTGTTGAGGATTAGATGACTTACAACCCTATTGTTACTAGAGTCCACCTCTCATATTTCAAGGGCAGAGCAGGAGCACAGGTAGGCTCATGCCAATGTCAGGGGTTGACTTGGTTGTAAAAGAGAATCATTTCCGTTGCTTCCAAAGGTGATCCTTCCTCCCTTATTCTCCATCCCAGGCTGGGGCAGGGTATTTTAGGCAAAATGAATTGAGGAAACTCAAGGTGTTAAAATGGTCCTGGCTTCCTGCTTTGTCAGGTGGAGTGGTCCCTTCTCCCATCTACGTCCGGCTGAGCAGGGTCTTCTCATTGTGATCCTGATTTTGATCAAAGCATGGAGGCTGACCTTTGTGAGTCCCAGCCTTTTTGCCAGCTGAAATGGGAATTATTTAAAAAGAGTGGGGTTTGGCATCAGTAGGTCTAGGCTAGGATCTGGACCCAGGTCTAGGCTATTGGACAAGTTAGCTATGTGGCTTTGTGCATGCTATTTAGATGTTCTGAGTTTTAGTTTCCCAGTCTCTAGTTGCTGGAGAGATTGGTTGGTAGGAACAGCTGAGATCAACCTATGAGAGTAGTTTATACTTGAAAATTTTCACTCGGTGCTTCAGATCAAGCCATTGTTCCTACTTCTCCAAACTGTTGTGTGATGTTCCAGCTCTAAAATCATTGCTTGTGATCCTCAGTTTCACAATGTGTCACAGTTACCCACTAAGGAACTTGTCCCTGCAGTCCCTTTCTAAACCCTGGACTAATATTCTTCTCTTGTACATGGCACCCCCCCCCCCAAACAAAACTCTGTTAATCCTAAGCTCAGAAGGCAGGTCAGTGTGTCTCAAAGTGAATTTCTGCGTCATCTGCCTCCAAATTGCCTGGATACCAGATCCCAGGTTCCCATTCTAGACTCAAGGATCCAAACTGGTTGTGGAAATGACTGGGAATCTATAAAGTTCTCTGTGTGGCTCCTCTGTAGTTAAATCATTGAGAGCACTGACCCAAGACCTGAATGTCAGGCTTAGGATTATCCAATGCTTCTTCTACTTCTTTGCCTCCCTATCTGTGGATCTGGTGCTGGGTATTCCTCATTTCTGGTCTCTGTTACTTGTTTTGCCTTCCTTTGTATTAATAGTGCATTTTTGTTTATAAGTGAACAAAAAATTTAATTCAAAATGATTTGAGTAAAAAGGTCCAGGGCACATATTCTGTTCTCAGAAAGTAGTTTCTTTCTGCCTCCTTACTTGACTGTACTCTGCTCTGTGTTGGTTCCATTTCAGATAGGATTGACCTTGTGGTATCACCATGACAGGGGCTGTAGGATCAGATTTAAATCTGGTAGAAAATTCAATCTAGATTTTCCATTAAGGCCTCATGGACTCTGTCTGGCTTTGATGGGGTCACTTGCACACCAGTTACAGAGTCAGAGAAACAAGTGGCTTTGATAGATGGAGGTGTGGTGGTATTTAGCTCTGTCAAATATACTTAGACTAAGATTTGGGTTGGTGGTGCATTTCCAAATGAAAATTGTGGCTTTTTCCTAGGAGTAGGGTGTGTGGATGTTGAGAGTCCTTAGACAGCAAATGTGCATTTATCTCTAGACACTATACAGAGATGATGGTGACTCTGGCCAGCAGTACTCTGCCTTCTGTGACCATTGAGGTCAGTTCCTATGTCGGAGACAGGACACCCTGATTCATGCAGTCCGTGGTGGATTCTTCAACCCCACACCTTGTCCTGCTGCCAGCTGTGGCCCTGTAAAGGTCAGCTGCTTCGATAGGCCCACATTCTTAAGTTCCTCCCATTAATACCCATGCTCTAAACCCAGAAGCAAAACAGAAATTTCTTTGGAAATTCAGAGTGGGAGATGATCAGCTGAGTTGAGATATAACCAAGAGTGTGGAAAACTCTTTTACCGAAGTAGTTTGCCTCTGTCAGAGGTGATTTCACTCAAGCTCTTAAAAGCTCAGCATAATTCACCCCCCATTGGGCTGCACTGCCAGGGTCGGGCTGGAAGGCCCAGCCCACAGGAATGGATTGTGAGAAAGAGGCTGCAGTTTTATTTCCACAGGAGAAAGCTTTCCCCACCCTGCTGGAGGTGACAAAGTAACCTGACAGCTGACACTATAGGAGGAGATAATGAAAGGGAGGAAGCTGAGAGGGAACCAGGGTCAAGGACTAGCCTTTGTTCTCTGAATCACAGGCCTGAGATGGGGACAGACCTGGGGCAGCTAGAGTGCTCCTAATTGTCTGCACCTCACTGCATGAACAGAGATTAGCTGCCCACTGCCTTCACTGAGACAGATTTCCACAGATGAATACCTACTGGACAGGAGTTATTCCTCACAGGGAAAATGTAATTAGACTAGAGGGGGAAAAAAAAACAACAACAACAAAGCTCTGAAACCCAAATGAGATGCAAACTCCAGACTGGTGCTCAGATTTTACACATCTGACATTCAGGGACAGGGACTAAGGGGTCATTCTGCCTGCCTTCCTGCACCAGGCCTGGGCTAAGCTGATGCTGGGAGTGAGATGCATCCAGAGCCCATAGTTGGCTTTGCTTTTTCCCCCTTAGCAGCCATGGAGCTTAGACTCTGGAATTGCCTTTGTTTTTGGTGTGTCCAGGGGAGAAGGTCTGTGGTGCTTGAAATTTGAACTGTTTCAAGTAATTGAGGAGCTAGAATGACAGTGAAGTCTGCAGGAGAATCACAAGTTCAAAACCAGTCTCAGCAAGTTAGTGAGGCCCTAAGCAACTCAATGACACTCTGTCTCTAAATAAAATATATATATATAAAATAGCTGGGGATATGAGAACCCCTGAGTTTAATTCCTGGTATGCATACCCCCCCCAAAAGAAGGCAAAATATCATTGTTTCTCCCCAAACTTAAGGACCTAGAGGGACTTGTCACTAATAGGTTTTCTATACTCCTTCTGGGATGGATTGAAACTAAATTGAAATCTCTCAGGGTCTAGGAGATTTCTCCAGGGACTGGTAGAATGTGAAGAGCAAGAACATTAGAGCAATGGGCTTTTCAACTCTGCATTCTGGAAGTTTCCAGCCCCCATTGAAGGACCAATTTAGCATGGATAGAAAATTACTTGGGAGTCAGGGAAGAGGAGGGTCACAGTTCTTCTGGCTAGCCTGCTTCAACCCCACGGTGGGGTTGTTCCTAGATGGTGCTCAGGAACCCATCAGCAATGGCACTTTGATGGAACTAAAATCCTGGATACAGGGTCCCAGCTCTGCTTTCTACTCACATATATTTGCTGAAAATTGTAGGAATATCAATGAGGAATCTTTTGTAGAGCTGCCTTTGGTTCTCCCGCCAGAGAATCAATATTGATTGTGAACAATAGGGACCCATCTGGTGTGTAGAAATATGAATTTTTAAATAATGTTTTGTGGACCATCTTAGAATCTTACAGAAATAACACATCAAATTATTGATTCAGTCATTTAAAATGCATTAGCTAAGGATGTTATCAGAGGAAGACATCTGAGGTCTGAGCTAGTGAAAAGCATCCAGGTAGGGAGGACATGTTAAATTTCTTTGCATCTTTGTTTGAGCATGAGCACAGTACTTGACATGGACCATCATATTATTTTTATTTTGTTTTGATTCTGATTTTGCTTGGGTGATGAAGTGAAAAAGGAATTGAAAAATCCATGTTTACTTCTAGTCCTGACCTACATTGCCCATTAGGGACATTATTTGTTTTCTTGAACCTATCACATAACTTTTATTTTCAATCAAAAATAGGATCAAATAGGATTTATAAAACTTGAAAAAATTCCAATAATCCAGGTCACAATGGAGTTTCCATGAATGTTACATCATTGTTTTTCTCTCTCCTCAATTGAGGAGATCAATTTAGTTTGGGCTATCCCCAGAAGCTCTTCCCTACTGGTAAAGTATTACTCTGAGATAAATTGTTATTTTTGAGTTAAGGCTTTGCATTTACAACATCGAAAGCAAACAGATCAACAGTGAAATAATGAAGTCAGCCATCAAGATGTTTAGTTACATCACACAAAATTATCATTTCCACTGGCTCTTGAAAGAATTGAGTAGTTTGCTGTCACGTCAGCATAACTTTTAATGAGACCCCCTATTAAATCTTTTTTTCCCCTCCTGTTAAATCTTTTTTTTTAAAGAGAGAGTGAGAGAGGGAGAGAAATTTTTAATATTTATTTTTTTAGTTTTTGGCAGACACAACATCTTTGTTTGTGGTGCTGAGGATCGAACCGGGGCCCATGCCAGGCGAGCGCGCTACCGCTTGAGCCACATCCCCAGCCCCATCCTGTTAAATCTTAATGAAAGGATACCTGTGTTATTTTTCCATTTCAGTCATGAAATACTTGAGATAATCAGCTTATAAAGAAGAAAAGTTTATTTTGGCTCAAAGTTTTGGAGGTTTTAATCCATGACGAATCTGCCCTGTTGCTCAAGGTCTGTGTGAGCACATTATGGCGGAAGCATAAGGTGAAGCTAAGCCATTCATCTCATGGCTGGGAATAGAAGAGAAAGGAAGAGGAAGAGATCAGGGTCCCACTATCCTCTTCAAGGCCATACTCCCAATGACCTAAGAAACCCATTAGGCCCCACCTCTTAAAGGTTCCACCACCCTTCATCAATGCCAAGTGCTGCAGGTCAAGCTTTAGCACATGGACCTGTAGGGCACACTCTGCAAACCACAGCAGTCCCCAACTTTGAAATATCTGTGGGAGTTCATCTTACAGTGTTCTCCTGGGGACCTGGATGTGGTCTGAAAGAGCAGAGCCCACTGTTAAGGAAAAACTAATTCTGTTCTACAAAAGAAGGCAGAGAAAGAAGAGAAAATACATTCCCATTAAGCGCCTAAATGTTTATTTGCTTGTATTCCACCAGGAAATAGGGCAACTCTGTGAGATGAGGTTATAGTTGATGGAATAAAGCATTTATGTTAGGAAATAACTAACATCTGAACCTACATAAAAATAATAAAGTAGGCCAGTTCCCTATAGTAATATTTTGTCTGTCCCTGGAATCCTGCCTCCATTAATATCTATGGATAATGCTTGATATTACTTTATATTATGTGCTGTCAGCCCTATATTTATTAATACACCCCTAGGCTTTTTGGTAATTCTGTAAGAAGCTAAAAACAGTTTCAGTGGGTAATACCATATATCTAGTTGAATATATCTTTAGAAAACAAAACACCCTCTGCTGAATCATTAGCTGTTTTTCAAGGGCCTCCAAATATCAGGGCTCAGTCACAAGCAGGTCTGGCCAGTCTGGTGATGCCCATGAAATAAAGTTCAAATGAGCCTGAAAGAATACTGGTTTCATGGCCCAGTTCTGTGTTGCTGAGTTAGTTCTTGTCTGTTCACCTTTGTCACTCTTTCACTGTGCAACTTTGAGATAAAGTTTTTCCTGAGTCTTTGGTCTCAAGTTATTAAAAAAAAAAAAAGAGGGCTGGGGATATGGCTCAAGTAGTAGCATGTTTGCCTGGCATGTGTGAGGCACTGGGTTCAATCCTCAGCACCACATAAAAATAAAATAAAGATATTGTGTCCACCTAAAGCTAAAAAATAAATATTAAAAAAAGAATCAAATATCCTCATTAGCATGAACTTGAGAGGATTCACCTTAAGTGTTCATTATGTGCCAGCCACTCTATTATGGCTCACAAATTTTAACTCATATCATTCTCTAAACCTCAATAAGGTGGTAACTATCACTATTTCTTCTTTGCAGGTGAGAAGGAAGGTGATGTAGTGAGAGGACAGGTCACTTGTCCAAAAGCACATGGTCAAAATAAGTCCAGGTGGTCTGACCTGGCTCTTCAGAAGCCCTTGTTTATCCCCAGCTAGCTGGGCTGGCAACCTGAGCTGGGTTCACAAGAGTTGGCTACATCAATAACTAAGAAAATGGCGAAAGAAGCACGCAACACACAAAGTACCTTTTGCTTGCAGGAATCAGAGTCCATTGGAAAGAAAGAGAGCACACCTGAAACCATCCTGTTTATTGAGGAGAAAGACATTCAAGAAAGTTCAATCCAAATAAGGCAAGGGATTAGGTTTCAGGGGGTTGTTTGGTGATGTCTTAGGGTCAGCAGATTGACTGAAATCTTGCAAGGCCACACCCTTCTCAGGTGCTGTGTGGGATCAAAGGCAGAGAGAGGGAAATGGACACATACATTGCAAAGCCCAGTCAGAGCAGTTTGCCAGTCCAGTCCCTTCATGTGTTCTAATGCTCATAGCTCACGCACACAGCCCATGGCTGGCTAGCGACACTTGCTGCTACCTCCCTTAGAAGAAGTTGGGTATAACTTGCCTTAGAAATGCAGGATTGAGAAAACTTCTTTTATACAAACTATTATGTTGCCTATCTGTAGCTCCCTCAAAAGTCAATTTTATTAATTAAAGCAACCTAAAGCTAAACAGACTCCTGCTGAAATGCAGCTGTCTCCAGTCTTCTCTGGGTTTCATATAAGTTCAATTAAATCTTGGTGATTCTACATACCCGTGCTAGTCAGAAAACTTTCCAAAGTCCTTGTGATATTCTTTGGCTGAGAGGCAGAACAGCACTTCCTCCCACTCAGAAAACTTTCTTAGATTCACAAGAACTCTACATGAAAACTGAAGTGCAATTGCAGTAGTCTCCTCTTACCTGCAATTTTGTTTCCATGATTGCAATTATCCTCAGTCAACCGTGGCTCAGAAATACTAAATGAAAAATTTCAGAAATAAACAACTCATAAATTTTAAATTGTGTGCCTTTCTCAGTAGTGTGATGAAATCATGAATCATCCCTTGTCCAGCTTATCTATGTATTATATACTACCCTCCCATTAGTTATTTAGTAGTCTTCTGATTATCAGATCAACTGTAGCAGCATCACAGAGCTTGTGTTCAAATAACCCTTATTTTACTTAATAATGGCTACAAAGTGCAAGAGCAGAGATAGTGGCATTTTTTATAGTATATTTTCTAATTTTATTATTATTATTATTATTATTATTATTATTATTCTCATACTGAGCCTAACTTATAATTAAACTTTATCATCGGTCTCTTATGTATAAGAAAAAAAAACTCATAGTATATAGATGGTTTGTTATAATTTTGGTTTCATGCATCCACTCACGGTCTTGATATGTATCCTCCATGGATAAAGGGGGGGCTGTTGAATAAATTCTGAGAACTAAAAGTGTCAGAGTTTAATATCCTTTCCAGGCCAGTCACTCAATTTCTTAATGTATAAAGTCTAAAAGTAAGAAGTGTCCCTAGTAGGCAAGCCAGTCATATTGCCAATCCAAACTTGAAAATGCAACATATAGAACAAAACACCTTCCCATGCCCAAAGCCTGGCCCCACTATTTGGCAGAAAGATGACTTATAGGAAGTTATTTAACTCTGTAAGCACCAGTTTCACTTCCTCTCAGATGGGGATATTAGAACCTTCTTCATATGCAAATAAATGCTTGGTGTACCACCAGGGATACACTAAGCACTCAATAAATGCAGTTCTTATGGCTAAGCCCGTCTCATCTTTGCTCAAATGCTTTCAGTGATGAGGAGGAAACTCTCAGAAAATGAATTTTTGGAAAGCTCTAGTTCAAGAAATCTTAGAATTCTAGAGATGAGAGACCAATTAGTCCAATCTCATTAGTTCAGAGGCAAGAAATTTGAGGCACAGAAAGAGTAAATGATTTATTCAAGGACACAAGGACACACTGCCAGTGAAGGGCAGGATGAACACCAGAGGATTTCAGTGCATCTGATGCCTAGTTCAGTATTTTTTCTTTCTTAGATTTTGCCCAAGTCTGCCCTGATGTCATTTTTCTCTGTAGGTCTAAATTTTTCCCTGTCAGGGTTCCTGGCAGTATATATTGGATGCTTTAAAAAACCTGAGTGTTGAAATGAGAGTGCATATAATCCATTATCAGATTGTAGCAAAGTCTAGAATTGTTTATTTCTTGTCACCTGTGAGTATACCACAGATATGTTAGAGAACCTGAAGATTACCCTTTGTGAACATGGCATGGCTCTTCTATTTGTTATGTATCTTTTTCACATTCTATTAAAAAGAGGTCCCAAAACACAATTATCCATATTTTTTTAATTGGCTATGTTAGCTTTTCATTGCTGTGGCAAATATCTGAGAAAATCAACTTAGAGGAGGAAAGATCTGTTTTGGCTCAGGGTTTTAGAAGTTTCTGTCCACGGTCAGCCAGTTCCATTGCTTTGGATCTGAGGTGAGGCAGAACAACATGGTGGAAAGGTATGGTGGAGCAAAGCTTATCACCTCTTGGCAGTTGGGAAGCAGAGAGTGAGAGAGGAAGGGCTGGGGATGAGATATACCCTTCCAGCACATGCCCCTGAGACCTATTTCCCCCAACTAAGCCTCACCTCTTACAGTTTACACCATTTCCCAATAATGACATCAAATTATTAATCCATCAATGAGTTAATCCCTGATGAAGTCAGAACCCTATTTTCCAAAAGTCCCACCTCTAAACATTATTGCATTGGGGTCATGATTTTTAGGGGGACCCTTCATATCTTGTTACAACATGTTATTCATCCTTTGACCTATTTGTTTCTCAAAATGAGTTCCTACTCTTTGCTGGATAAAATATTGTAATACACATACAAAAATACATGCTCTGCACCCTCTAGATGTTAATGGAACAGTGAGGAAGAGATTCATAAACAATGATAACTGGGTAGATATACAATGGAGAAAAGATGGGTATAAGTTCTTTGGAAGCAGATAGAAATCTGTCTTTGGTGGGGTGTAGGTTGGGGTACAAGTGGGCTCAGTAAAGGAGGCAATGGAGGAGATGATCTGTGCTCACACAGAAGTAAATGGTGCTAATACTGTGGCAGATACTGTCTACTTGTTCAAGAACCTATTCCCCCACCCCGACTTCATCCTCCTGAGCACAGCAACTCTCTTTGTGGTCAGTGTGCCAAATGACTTGAGTTTTAGCCAATGAATTCAGGGCAGAAGTAACACATGCTACTTCAAGCCTGATCCATGAATTATATAACCCCTGAAAAGCAATGGTACCAACCAACTGTGGACTGAAACCTCCAAAACCATGAGCCAAAATAAATCATTTCTCTTTTTTAAGTTGATTATCTCAGGAATTTTGTTATAGTAATGAAAATCTGACTAACAATGGTGGAGCCATATGATGAAAACACATGTTTCTATCAGCATCAAAACATGTATTTTGGGGTTTGCTTATCAAAGCCTGTTTTAGGCTTTACATTTGTAAGTATTAAGCTTCTATGATTGAACCATTCTATGGGGGTTAAATTTTTGTTTTTGGAGTAGTCCATCTTATTTATAATATTGCAATTACTAAATCTAGCCATTTGAATTCATTTACTCTATATTGAAACAAATTAAACTAGTCAAGATAGTCTGAAAAAGATACGGTCAGTAATCCTGGCTTCTTTGTTGTCTAACCAATGAATTAATTGCAAGCTAAACTAAAAATATGTTCCTTTCCTGGAAAATTCCATTTGAGATATATTTGGACCTTTATCCTTAAAGAAATCATTTTAGCCTGAATTGAAATGTTTCTGTTTCTCCTAGATAACCTAGCTTACTCTACAGCTTCTTGCTGCTGCTAAAAACCTACAGTTTGCTTTTTTTTTTCTTTTTTTCTTAGAAAAAAGAAAGGAAAGCAACTTTGTTCCCTGCAAAGAAAAGGGAAAGAGGACTGACAGCTTGTTATGTGTGTGGAAAAGACAAAGAAGGAAGAGTGTTTTGTCTCTGTCTGTGATATTTCAGGGCTTTTCCTCCAGTTAGCCAGACTTTACATGTCTCTAACTTGATCTTAATCAGATCACATCATATGTCCTTATATTTTCTTTGTCACTTTTGACAGTTCTACCACAAAATGACCTATGGAACTTTTCTTTTTTTCAACACAGTTAAAAAGTAATAAACTGTAGAATTTAAAAGGAAAAAAAAAGAGAACAATATCTGGATATTCACATTTCTTGAGTACCTATGTAGGAAATACATTTTCTAATCATTAACTTATGCATTTGTATTGGTTACCTATTGCTGCATAACAAATTGCTCCAAAATTGTGCTAACAATGTCAATCATGTATTATCTAGTAAGGTTTCTGAGGGGTAGGAATGTGGGAATGACTTAGTTGGACAGTTCTAGCTCGGGATCTCTAAGAGGTTGTAGTCAAGATGTTGGCTGGGACTGAAGGTCAGACTGGGAGGATCTGCTCTAAGAAGCCTCACTCACAGAGCTGTTGGCTGGAGGCCTTAGTTCCTCATTAGAAGGGCCTTCTCACAAGGCTGCTCACATGTCAATTCTCTTTGTCTAGAGCAAGAGATTCAAGAAAGAATGAGTGAAGAATAAAGAAAATAACATCACCAGAGTAGCTGTCATGAACTTAAGCAAATGATACTAAAGGTCAGCTTGGAGATGTTTTCCAGCTCTTTTCCCACTGTAGGCAATAAAATCAGCCAATCAGTTATTTTTCCCAATCAATTGCTTACTATATCTCAGATAATACAAATTGGGAAAATATCATATATGAAATATCTAGCTGAGGGCATATCGGCTCAGTGTTTTCCATCTGTTATTTCTCATTCATAAAAATAATATTCACATTTAGACATGTTTCACAATGTGTTTTTTCCCCACAAATTTTGTTTTTTGGCCAACATGCTTACTGATAAGTTGAAGTAGACTAAGAAGTAGAAGGCAAATTTTAAAAATTTGATATGAATTTCATGACATTATTACATTGACTCAAAATAATAGTGATATTATCTAAACATTTACATACTCATTGTGGGATTGACTAATTCATGGGATTCCCTTTAAACTACTCCCTCTGAAAAATAGGTAAATGGAGGTGACCTTGAGTAACCTTCAGTGCTCTGACATATGCCAACTCTGACTTCAGAGAAACAATGGTTCTGGGGGCTGAGGTAGAACAGGCTGGTTGCAGACACAGACAGAAATGGAAGGGCCCTTTACCATGAATTAGTCCAACTTCTCCATTTTGCATTGTAGAGACTGAAGCTTAGAAAATGAAAGGGACTTGACTCTGGGTCACCCAGTGGCTGATGGCAGATATGAGATTGCAACCCAGATCTCCTGATCCCTAGCCTGACTTCTCTGGAGTCCATTTCACCTCTTGCAGCAGCAGATACCAAGAGTGTCTACTGAGTAGGAACAATGCCCTGTTTTCAGAGGAAAAGGAAGTTAGTTGTTAGACTCTGCTTCACTCTTATTCTCTGCAATTGCTATCCAAACTTTTTGTGGAATGTAATGACAGCCAATATATTTAAAGACTTACTATTGCTAGGAACTGTTCTCCAACCCATTTAATTCTTACAAAAACCCTACAAGGTTGCTATTAATATTATTCTTCTTTTACAGCCAAGGAATGTAGGCAATGAGAGGTTATGTAACTCCCTCATAGTTGCATAGGTAATAAGGGTTAGCCATGGTGTTCAGATCTTGGCAATCTGGTTCTAGAGCTCATCCTCCTCATCTATAGGTTATAATGAGTTGCAATTCTCCTGTTCACCAACAGTGTTTTCCCTCCTGAATTTAGGCTATTTCTGTTGGGATTCTCAGCTTATGTTACACCTGGAATCACCCTGTGTTCCTAGTTAGTCTTAAGAACTCACAGTGGTCCAACATCTTCCAGCAAGGTGATGAGGGCAATACTTTTGCTCCTAGATCCTTACAATATTTTTCATTCAGCAATTTTCCATCTCTCTCTTTATACATAGACGAATGACACCGTATGGCAATAGCTATGCATGTCCTTGCTCCTAGAAAACAGAGCCTTGGATCCTGGTCCCTATTCAGCCACCAGGTTGCCCAGTGACTATGGAAACTATGTCAAACCATCTGAGATTTTAAGCCTGTGAAAAGAAGTGTTGGCTATTCTGAAGACCCTAGTGAAACCACCGATTCAAGCAAGGTTTCTCAACGTGCAATAATTCCTTTGGTCAGATGTTGAGGAATAGGCCGTTTGTGTGCTTCCAATCCATCACCCCCACAGAAGGCTCACAACATACAGACAGAAATCGACCTTTCCTCCTGAGAGACCCAAGGACATGCCCATCACCAGGAAGTCAATTTGAGTGTCTTTAACCAGGACACAACTGATGGGTCTCTTGATGCAATACAATGCAAAATGCACAGCATCATCTGTGAGGTTTCTCCTTTTCTTCCCCAATAGCCTTATTGTGATATAGTTCACATGACACAAGTTACTCATGTAAACCATATAATTTCATTTTTTTTTGTACTCACAGAGTTGTGTAATCATCATCAGTCTAATTTGGGACATCTTCATCACCCCACACCCAATTGCAGTCACTCACTTGTCCTCTTCCTGCCTTCAGACTTAGGCAACCACTAATCCACTGTCTTTGCCTATCGATTTGCTTATTGCTGACATTTCATATAAATGGAATCAGACAACATGTGGTCCTTTGTGGCGAGCTTCTTTCATCTATTATATTTTCAAAGTTCATCCATGTATCAGCACTTCATTCTCTTTTATAGTATTCTGCTTATGAAATTAAAAAAAAACTGTAATTTTTTAATAGACACACGAGTTGTTTCCACTTTTTGTATATTTTAAGGATGTGGCTTTGAACACTTGTGTACATATTTTTATTTTGACACGTGTTTTAATTTTTCTTGGGTGTATATATTGAATTGATGGATAATGTGATAATTCTATGTTTATATTTTGATGAACTGCCAGACTGTTTTCGAAAGCCACTGCATTATCTTATATTCCCATCAGCAATGTAAGAAAGTATTAAATTTTCTTGTCAATCATGTTTAATCTGGTTAATGAAGCCTTTAGTCCCAATTTTCAGTTTATAGAAAACATTGACAGAGAAAGAAGCTAATGGACACCAGGAGGAAGCAGTTAGAACCAGAATGCAGAGCAGTCTATAACCCACCTGATCTCTTCAAGTACTCAGTAAGCCAATATACTAAAAAAACAGGGGGATGGTTAACGGCGACTATTTTAGATTAAATGATACTAAATAATCTAATGTGTAAATGTTAATTGGATTGTGGTTAGAACATAACTGTTTTAAAGGATGTTTTAGGGTCAAGTGGATATATTTGAATATACATGGAATAGTAGATGGTATTAGAGAACTTTTACAATTTTCTTAGTTATGATATTAGAATTGTGGCTAAATAGGAGAATGGTCTTATTTTGAAGATATATAACTGAATTATTTAGGGGATATACATGTCACGCTATCTGCAGCTTGCTTTCAAGGTGTACCTTAATATCACACACATGCAGAATAACAAAGTTAGATGGTAGCCATTGGTGTTCTGATTGAGCTGAGTATTCAGGACATTCTATTCCTGTAGTTTCTCTCACTGTTGACACTTTTCATAATAAAACGTAGGAAAGAAAAGAGATTACAAGCTCCATGATTAATAATTTTGTTCCCCCAACTAGACTGCAAACCCCCGTAGGTTAAGTCCCCAGTTTTAACCTCTGTAGCCCCAGTACCAAGGCCAGTGCCTAGAAACTTCCAGGTTTCATGTGCTAATGCCTCAACACAGGTGCCCCATCATTAACCAAAGGTGATACAGAAACTCACACAGACCAGCAATTCCAAAAGTGTTGCTGGAGTGGAAGGAACCCTGACATTCTTCACTCTTTATAGTCCTAGCTTGGATAATGAAAGGGTGGTAATTGCAGTCATGTTCCTGATGCCTGCCAGCAAAAACAAACTTTTCTAACTTTTCTTCCAGAGCAGTTGATGTAAAAGAAAATAGAAATCAACCAGCCTACCAATTAGCATCACTCAAGTTGATTGCTGTTTCTGCCCAAGCTGAAGAAAGTCAGCTAAGTAAAATCTTGAAACAACACATAACCCCTGGGGTACTGAACTCTTATCATTGTCCTTAAAGATAGAGACTTTGGAAAGATTCTTGGCGGATATGCACCGTACCATTATATAGGGCGCATTTCAAAGACTAGCCCTGGTGGAGGGTGAGTTACTGGGATTATACAAAAGCCCCAGGGTCACCTGAGCCAATTAAAAGCAATCCTAACATAATATTATTTTTTAGCATTCCATTTTCTCTTTGACTCTCCTTACCAGGAGAGGAGAAAGAATTGTCTTCTGCCAATACAGATTTCTTCATTTTGAAAAACAAATTGAGCCACTTTTTCTCTATAGGATTGGTTTTAGAATGATGGAGTAAATTCTAGAAATATAACATGTACCCCAGGAAACACTGAAAATTCAGTACTGGAAATAGATAAGACCACGAAGCCATTCTTCATTCAAAGATAACATTTCTCCAATCTCTTGGAGACTCCTAATTTCAAATGTTCTGCTTTGTTATTCCTATAAACTGATAAAATGTCCTGAATAATCCTTTACTTCTCACTTTAGTCTGTACCTCTCAGATTGCTTATTTCCTGCTCCTTGTGATATAAAAATCTTTTTTGCATACAATAGGTTCTATCAGTTTTGAGAAATTGTCACTGTAAAATTGTTCCCTGATGCTGTCCAAAAGTTTTATTTTTATCCAAAAGTTTGACCACAGGTTGTGCATTTTAAGAACAGTTCTGGTTTCAGTACTCTGCATTTTTGCTATCACATATTCAAACCATGCATTAGTTCAACATACACTAAACTTTTGTTTACAAAAATATTGCAGTTCTTGCTCTACCCACATGCTAACTATATAATCATTGCTCTGAAATGGCCACTTAACAGTATTCAGGCCTTGTAGAGATGAAACTGATCTCCATTAAAATTTCTAAGAAGCCAGAATCAACACCACTGAATTTCAGGGGGACAAAACAAACAGTAATTAAGTCACTTTTTTATAGCAATATTTCCTTGTTTCAGAAAATTAAAAATCATGTTCAAACATATTTGGGAAAACCTTCAAAGCAGGTCTCTCTGTGAGGGCCTAAATGCATATTAACACATTAAAGGCTTAGGAAAGATCTCCAGTAAAGAAATCTGTTTAACTCTGTTGAATTCAGTGTTCTCTAAATTTATTGACCTATACGATGCCCTTTAAAAATTGCATAAAATCAATTACTATCTCAGGTTAGATATGGAAGAAAATTATGATCTATAATTACCACAGAGAAGAAAATGGTATTAAATAAAGCACAAAAATTTAGGAAACAATCGGATAAGTTTGAGTGCAGATTGAATATTTGATATCAAGTTATATTAATTTTTAAAGTATATTAATGAGATTCTGGTTCTGTGAGTTTCTTTCCTTGACTACTGCATGCTGAGATACTCATAAATAGAATGATTTAACGTGTAAGGTTTGCTTCAAAATAATTCAGAGCAGGGTAGCTTAGAGTAGTTGGCTACATGATTTAATGGACATTAGCTGATAACTCAAGTGTGTTTTTCTTTTTTAAAGGACATGGATATGTTTTTAAAATTTCAACATTGGAGGTCTGAATGCCTGAGCATTGTTTTGATGACACGAACTTGCTTCAGAAAGTGTCTCCAAGTAACTTCTAATTTATACAATGGTAGTAAAATGGTTATTCCTAGGCAGATACTAACACTTGAACTAGGAGTGTTCCTCAGCACCCAGCTCAAGCCTGCTATCATGCAATAAACACTTGCTGATTCATAGTTAGCTTTCTGTTGCTGTGACAAAATACCTGAAATAAGTCAACTGAAAAGGAGCAAAGATTTAATTTTGCTCATGATTTCAGAGGTTTCAGTCCATGATCACCTGGGTCCATTGGTTCTGGTCCTGTGGTGAGGCTGAACATCATCATAGTGGGAATCATGTAGTGGAACAAAGTATCTCACTCATGGTGGACAGGAGGCAGAAAGAGAAAGAAAGAGAGGAAGTGTCCAAGGACAAAATATACCCTTTAAAAGCATACCCATGGTGACCTAACTCTTCCATCTAGGCCCCACCTCCTGAAGTTTTTGCCACTTCCTAACAGTGCCACCAGCTGAGGACGAGACTTTTAACACATGAGCCTTTTGGGGATAGTCCAGATCCAAACTGTAACATACACTGACATGGTATGAGTAGCAAGGGTATTCCTATGCATTTCACTTATTCACAGACTATTTCCATGGATGGGACTTGTCAGGATTCTAGAATCTTAAGCTAGTAGCCTAAAGATCTTATTTATCAAATTATAACATGGAGTTTCAGAGACTCTGTACAACATGGTGAGCTATAGGGGCTCAGCAGTACCATGGAGCAAAGGACATAGCTCTGGAGTCAGATTATTGGATTTGCCCCTAGATCACCATTCCCTGGTTGGGTGATGTTGAGCAAGCCATTGAAGTTCTTTTGCTGTTTTCTCACCTATGAGGAATAGAGCTGTTGTGGCTTTTAAATCAAATAGTGTAATATACAGTACATAATAACTATTTAATAATTACCTATAATCATCATCATAATAATCAACATCCTCTTTCTGGCTAGTTAGTGGCAAGGGATGGCTCACATTCTGAGTAACTTCCAGTTGAGTCTCTGGGGCCCTCGTTTTTCAGCAAAGAATAAGAAGCAGTTGCAAAATTAATAGAAATATGCAGCTTTTAAGCAATTACAACAGTTTAAGTAAAAAATACTTCTGTATCTCCAAGAATTCAAACACCTCAAAATTTCCATTATGGTATGAGCTCTTTGGAATATAGAAAGATTGTCCACATTTTAAGACACAGAAAGTATGAGGTTCTCTTAGACTGAGGAATGACAGCTGATATACATTAAATACCACCATCAGGGGAAATTTCTATGTGGAATAAAACTTAGAAGAATATTCTTTTGGTCAGAAATGGAAAAAAAAATGCAGTTCTTGTAAGAAATCCAAAATAAAAACACTGTTTTGTGTTCATAAATGTAGATTTATACCTCTGAATATTGATATCTTTTTTCTTTATTAAATTATTTATTTATTCTAATTTGTTGTACATGATGGAAGAATGCAATTCATTTCATATTACACATATAGAGCACATTTTTTCAAGTCACTGGTTGTACACAAAGTATTTTCACACCATTCTTGTGAATATTGACTTCTTTCTCAAAACACTTGGCAGTGTCTGGATTGATTTGTTTCTGTGGATTTTACTTAATATTGAATAAATATACATATTTACATATATTAAATAGAATATACATTCTATTTAATATATGTACTCTGTTTAATATATATATAATAGAACATATATAGAATTAATAGAATATATATTCTGTTTAGTATATAAATTATGAATATATGTGTTTTCTTCTATCATTGATATAAGATATTCATTTTATTGAAATATTTTCATATCTACATTAAGTAATATGTCTTCCTTTTTAAAAAAGTGTTTATTGTTTAAATAAGGAGGGCAAAATTTATCACCCCCATCTAGTTTGTTGAACAAAAAATGGGTTAAATCCTAAATATTAAATCCTTGTCAGTGGTATATTAAATTTCATTGCTACTCTAGATTAATCTTGTTTTAAACGTTTGTAACATTTCTGTAAAAAGCACTTGTAGAGTGAATGTTTACATGTTGAATTCTACTAATGTTAATATTGGCTTTTATCAAGAGTGATTTTGCAATGAGATACTTAGGCATCCAAATAATTCTTTTAAGGAACATTTAGTCTCCTTGTATCTTACATTTTTCTGTTCAATTCCTTTAAGAATTCAAATGGTTCAGGTGACTTTAGACAGTTTAATTGGGAACATACTTATGTTTTAAAAACATAATGTTTTTTTCATTTCCTTAAAATCGTCACAATTATTTCTTAAATATGTCCCAGATATTCAGAAAATTTAGCCATGTAATTGCCTCTGATTTTCATTCTAATCATTAACAGCAATGGAAGAATGACATGGCCTGCAGTAAAGGTTTTGTATAATAGATTCTACTGAGGGAATTATTTTGCTCTTCCTAAGCTTTGATTTCTTTATTTGTAAAAGAAAAATCTCCTGCAGTAGTTTATTTAAGAATTAAAAAGTGCAAAATATGTAAAGTTTAGCATTGAATCTGATAAGCATTAGTTATTTTTATTATCAGTGAATGATTGTCAAGTAACTAATAGATCTTTCAAAAAGTGGTTTAGCTTGGTAGGAAATTTTGAAATGTTGATTTAACTTGTCAGGGTCTCTTCGTTCTCCTTTGAAAATTATCTCCACTTCTGCTCTACCAGTCAGAGATGAAATAGCTGTGTGATCCTTTCTCCTTGGAGCAGCATGATTTTGATTCATTAGGATGCTTTACAACCTCAGCTCTCTCAGAGACTGGAAAATGCTATTCTTTTGTAGACTCTTTCCCTTGTTTTGGTTGTTGGGATGGGAGTGACATTCATTTGAGACTTTCTACATCCTAAACCCAAGTAGAGGCCCTTTAGGGCTCTCTTCAACATTACTGAATGCTACTCTCCTGACCACTGCTGAGAGATGGTTCATGGAAAGGTATTAGACAACTAAATTGGACCATTGCCCAGCTACGTGAATCACCAGGAGAACGGAGTGTCTTTAAAGAAATGTCTTTTAAAGATACCTTGAAATATATAGGTCAAGTTCTTAACCATTCACTCTATAGTTTCTGGCTAGAGACCAAGTTGCTGGATACATTTCCTGGTAGGAAATGAATCTAGGAGTGTTAGTTGAATAAAATGGATGTATCCAAGAGAAAGATAGTTTTGAGGCCTTGAGATCTATCTCTCAAAGAAAAGTGGGCTTTGTTTTCCATCTTACTCTTTCTCATTTCTTTGTGATTAAACAAAGAAAGAATATAATCAGAAAGCTTTCATTTGACTTAAAATAACAAATGCACATAGATTTGCTTTCCCAATTTTACCCTGTAGCTGGCACATATGAATATGTTTTTTTCCCCTTAATGTGTGAGCAAACCATCCTATGTCATAATAAATGTGAATAAGTGCCTGTATCCACAGCTTTTGATTGAGGGCATGTTCACCTTCTCTAGAGGAAATTTCCCAAGCTGTTTAGAGCTGGAGATTGCCAGCTGTCCTTCTGGATGTTAAATGCCATAGAATTTATTGCATAGTTTTATTACTTTGTTAGAATGGCTTTATATAATCTCAGCCACATGTACTCTCTTTACCTCTTTGACCTTCTTACTCTTCCGAGTGGAACACTTAGATGAAAAATAAATAAATTTAACTAATAAGTATGCTCTCCACTTGTTATTAATCCCTTGTTTTCTACCATAAGAGGAAAGCTCTTTAGTCCTGTAATTTTCTGTTGAGAGTTGTTAGGTTCTGCAGAGAATAAGTGGGAGTTTTAAGTCTTATAATACACTATTGTCAGAACTTGCAAGGGTAAGTTGAGAGCTGAACATTCCAGCCTATGTCAGGATCCAATCAGTTCCCTAGATCTGGGGAACTGATATTCATTCAAACTGTTGAACTAGAGCATGAAAGTATTTGAATTAAAATGGGGTGGGAGAAAGAATGGGAAGTTATATTCCATATATGTATAATATGTCAACTAAAAACAACAAATAAAAAAATTTTATAATAGAGTGGGAGAACCTCTCACTGAGAACAAGTCATCAATTAACTAGAGTTATATTCTAAGCTTGAATGGAAATCCATTTTTTGGTCCATTGAATATTCAAAAATAAAGAGCTCTGGTCAATGCAAGGAAGACTTAGCACTTTTGGTGTTTGTTATCTGGAGTCATTGGCTTAAGAATAAGTAGGTTATATTTTTGGGTGCAGTCATGTAATTGAAAAGGGTTTTTGCATTAAAGAGGCAAGGAAAATAAAATTTCAAGGATGGAGAGGGGATGGGAGAGACATAGCAAGTTCTAAAGCAGAGGCAAGCTGTAAAATAGTCCTAGAAAAATAGGATTTACTTCACATGATGAGGGGAGAGCTGAGGAACAAACACAAAGCCAAAATAAGAGTAAGTCCTGTTTGTTTAGTAGCAAAGAATCCCCTCATTGTGGGCCCCAACTGGACTGGATAATAAGCCTCAAACCACAGGTGATCCACACCCATCCCACTCTCTAATGGGAAGAGTCTCTGAAGAATAATACCCCAGATGAGACTCATTAGTGCCTTATTATCTGTTCATACCTGCTTAGTGCCTTTAAGGATCAGGACTATCTTAATGTCCACATCTGTTGGCATGATTGTGCTTAACCTATTAATCACAGGAAAGGAGCAAAGAGAGCTACATAAACACTGGAGAGGAAACCCAATAGGGAAAGGAAGTTTGATTAAATGCTATACCATTGCTATTAGTCTCAGGCCAATAGTCTGAGCCTTTTGGTTACCATTAGACTTGAGTTGGAAATAGGCCCAAGATGTCAGCAAGCATTGAAAAAAAAATCCTGAAAAAACTTCTTAAGTCAGAACTGTCATTTAAACAGTTTGCTATGTCCAGGTGCATAGGTACATTATTGTCCAGTTGGCTTGACTGGCACACAATTAAAGGGAGCATAGGATTAATGTCCTTCTTGATAGTACTAGGCAGCCACATAAGGCAGGAGATAATTTACTTCTTAAGAGCACTATCAACCTGAGCATGATTTGTGACTGGCTTTCCAATTGGAATACAACACTGGAGAAAAGCTCCCACCCCACCTTGGCAACAAATAACTTTCTCACTTTGGGGCTTCTAAAACCAGTTTCAACCTTAGATTATTTAGCAGGGGCTAAATAATCCCAGTCTTACAGTCAGGCATGAGACTTTATGCACAGAAATATATAAGACAGCACTTAGCACTGAGTTTGGCATGTAGTTAATACTTACCAACAATTGATAAACTAATGACTATCACAAATGACTGAATGGATGAATGTAAATTCTTTATGCATTAGCCTCAGATTTATTTTCACGTTCACTCCATAACCACAGACCTTGCTAAATGCTATGGAGTGAACATATGAAATATGTCATGAGGAGCCCAACAGAGGAAAAAAAAATTTTTTGAATGAAGACTCACAGAAGGGAGTTTGAAAAAGTTGATATTTAAACAGACCTGAAGAATGAGTAGGCATTAGTCAGAAGAGAGAAGGGGAAAGAATATTCCATTTGAGGGTCAGCAAATGTGAAGATCATAAAGTAAGAGCTTGTCACCGGGAACCAGAAGGCAGCCAACGTAGCTAGGGAAGGAGACTATGGGAATGATCAAAAGTGATTAGCAGCAGGACTTGATGTATTTTAAATTCATCAGTATTATGGATTTTTTCCTTTAGTTTAAGCTATTCTTTCATAGAGGATATGGTTTCCTATTCAGTTGTCTTTTCTGAATTTCTCCTGACAAATTGGTGCCTGGATTAAACTTAGTGGTAAAACCCTTCTTCCACCCTTCTTCTAAGAACTTGCATTTATATCCCCAAGTAGCTTATCTTGCATGTCCCTCTTTTTCCTTTTTTTTTCCATGTAGCCTTCTCCTATTGGAGATAGAATTCTCAGTTAAGAAGAATATATTTACAACCATGTGAAAACCAGTATTACAGTTTGGGTCACACCTGTTTCTGCCTTAACAGAGTTAATCAGGACTTCATTGTCTAGCTAAAGTATGTCTATGTCTTCACTCCTTTTCTAGATCCTAAGCTTCTGGGACATACCAGAACATAAGCTCCCCAGTAATAAGCCCCCCACACACACACTCCCAAGGCAGAGACCTCATCCCTTGACTGTTTCTCTTATTCTCACCAACCACTCATCTCCTGCCATACCATCTGATAGAGTGCACACAAGGCAAATATTGGGGCTAATACCACAAATCAGAAATAGACACCCAAAACTAGGTTAAGTATGTATTTTGTCCTGCAGGAGGTTTCATGTTACAATGTTTTCTGCCTCATGAAAGATACTGAATGGTTTCTGCTATGAGGACTTGGAGAAGATGTCTTTGTCGTCATGCTTTATTCAAAAAAGAAACAGATCGACTAAGGGAGTAATCTGACACTTGGTTTAGACACTGCCTGAAACAGTTGAGACTTTTTGGAATTATTAAGTTGTATCTGACACAGGGGTTTAGGATTTTTTTTTTTAATAATAATTGCTTTGGTTTAAAGTTTTCTTTGGTTCTTTCAGAAATTTCTCACTTGCTGCCTTATTTGAGTTACCAATTACATTAAACTTATTTTAAGGAAAAACATTTATTCAATGTTGTATTTCAACACTCTGGCACATAGAGGTGCTCATAGATATTTATTCATTTTATTATGGAAAAAATGTAGATACTAGGATGTGTGAAAGTTTCCTGGAAATGGTCCCTGTTTATATTATTTATAATACTATATATTGGTATATGGAATTGAAACTTTAAATGTAACTGATGAATTGATGCTATCACAAGGCCTTCTTGTCTAGGTCCCCTAGCAACATGAGAAGTTTAAATTGAAAGCACATACACCATTCTACACACTCCACTGGATAGAGGGTCCCCACTCCTGCAAAGTCTGAAATTTTGGAGAACAGAGTCTCTTCTTATCTTCACAATTATTCAGCACAGTCCTTGTCATAGAGCAAGTGGCCAATAAATATTTGTGGAAAGCCATGAATGAGTGCAGAGAAGAGAAGAGAGGTTGTATTGACTTAGTGTGATGTGATCAACAGAGGAGTTGATTGGTCACCTCTGTAGAAATTGGCTTCTTAGACTACGCTTTTAAGGAACCCATGATCAGTACCGCTGTTGGGCACTGAAAATAAGACTGTCTGGAAGAATCTTGACTTAGAGCATTTAATCAACCTGTCAAAGGGGATCATTTTGCTGCTAGGGTTGAACTCTCATCACTTTTTGGATGAGGACAAATTGTGTTTTGTTAAGAATACAATTTGAAAGGTTCCTCACTCCCTCAGTGATCTCAGGTAGCTTATTCCAGCCCCAGAATCTGTGGCAGACATTTAGCTGTCTCACTTTGAATACAAACAAGTTGCTATAACCCCTGAGGGACAGATTTATAGGCAAAGCCAGAACAAGTCATGTTTGTAGTAGGAACTGTCAAGATGCTGTGATTAGAGTGATAAAGAAAGCCCTTGACACTCCACACACATCCAGGAATATACCTCATCATGCCAGGAACCTGTAATTCCCATCATTTCTCAAAAAGAGAGAAGGTCAAGGAAAGAAATTCAAAGAAGATGACACATTTAATAGTAAATACAGCAGACAGAATTATTTTAGGTAAGGGACTTAAAATCATGAATGCTAAACTCTTGTATAAGATTGAAAAAGTGAGGGTCAACAGGGAGGCAGGGTAATGATCAGGGGACAGAGCATAGAATTATGGGGCAGAGGATTGTAATGAAAAGCCTGGATTCACAATCGTTTACAACGCAGTGGTCCCAGGAAATGAGCCCCTGTCCTTTGTTCAGTGAGATTTTACAGTTTTTTGGGATACTCTATATGTCATAGCATCACACAGCAAATCATTTCACGCCACAAGAAAGTCAAACAACAATTCTTAACATTGATTAGCACATTCACTAGCGGGAACAAGTTGGGTAGGGGCTATTGGTTAGTACAAGAGGGGGATTCTTTTGAACTTATTGGTTTAAACTGTGAGGGGTGTACATGCTAAACTACATGGTTTCCTAACATGTTATCAACCACCATAAACTACTGGATGATCATCTGGCATCCCAGGTATTAGGTATTTTCCCTGTCTCATGCTTATTGGTGGTTGCTAGGGGGTTGCTATGGGTCCTCACCTAGCCTAACTGAGTCAGGGACACCTGTCATCACAGATCTCTCCTGTTATTTGCAGACAAACAACTCAGCAGGGTGGGTATGTGCCTAGGAGCTCTCTGTGGGTTTTTCCAAAGACAAGGGTCATGCCCCCCTCCTTGGATAGGCTTTGAGATACAAGTTTTTTTCAAAAATGGAGTCACATCAGTTTCTCAGGATGAGAAAAAAGGAGAGAAAGAAGAAGAAAATGAGTGTGTATGTATGGGGTGGGGAGTCATTTTATGCTAAATGCTAAATGAAGCCCATGGGAATCAGAGTACTAAATTTACTTATGTCCTTGTCTCATATTCTTTTAAATCACATTAAGTCTTAATGTAAGAAAGAGCACTAACAAAATACACATTCAAATTCCAGTTATCTAAACAAAACCCCGCAAATTGATAAAAATTTTAGCCTTATTTATCATTAGTTCCTGGGACACTGCCTTGTACCTAGTAAGCCCTGGACAAATAGCTATGACTAAAAAACATGAATAGCTCACTATATGATTTTAGGTTTCCCCCAAAAGCTCATGTGTGAGACAATGCAAGAAAGTTTAGAGGTCAAATGATTGTGTTAGGATAGTTTTAATCTAATCAGTGCATTAACCCCCTGATAGAGTTAACTGGGTGGCAACTACAGGCAGGTAGGGTGTGACTAGAGGAGGTGGATCATTGGGATGTGCTTTTGCAGTGTATATTTTGTTTGGTGAGAGAAGACTTTCTGCTTCTTGGTGTCATGTACTGAACTGCTTTCCTCCATCACACTCTCCTTCCATGATGTCCTGCTTTACCTTGGACTCTGAAGAATGGAGTTGGCCATCTATGTACTGAGACTTCTGATAGCATGAGTGCCAAGTAAATTTTTTTCTCCTCTAAAATTGTTCTTGGCTGGTCTTTAGTTCATGGAAGTGAAAAGGCTGACTAAAACAGAAAGTGGTAATAAGAAATGAAGTTGTTGGTGTGTCTAACATGACCATGTGCTTCAAAAACTTTTGGAGCCTTTTGGAATTTGTGGAAGGAATTTTGAAAAGTTTAGAGATGCAAGCTGGAAAAGTTTTAGATTGTTGTAAATGGGGATTAATGGGTGATCTAGTGGGAGCTCAGAAGATTAAAATACTCATGGGACTGTGGACAGTAAAGACCAGGCTCATGGGTTTCAGAGAAAAGTGAGGACTCTATTAGAAATAGACTAGAGACCATTCATGCTATATTTTGGCTAAGAAGTTGTGCACATTTTTTCCTTGTCCTGAGATTTTCTGTGAGATTGATTTTAAAGGGGAAGGACTAACAATCTGGTATTTCAAATTTCTGAAATGTTTTGAAGCCATATTTCCTATTGTTTTTGGTTGAAGAAATTAGCATTTCATTAATGACTACCATCCCTTTAACAACTATATCTTCCTTAGCCCCAGTTTTACTCACAGTTTTTCTGGCCAAAATTGCAAGTCTGCTTTCTGCTCCTAATTATCACAATAAACTTGGCTAAAAGCAAAATCCATGCTTCTACCTGAATGCTATGCTGCCTTGAAATTAATAAAATTGCTATCCAAACCTCAGCTAGTTTCTTGGTAAAATTTGACAAACTGATCCTTTTTTTTTTTAAAGAGAGAGTGAGAGAGGAGAGAGAGAGAGAGAATTTTTAATATTTATTTTTTAGTTCTCGGCGGACACAACATCTTTGTTGGTATGTGGTGCTGAGGATCGAACCCGGGCCGCACGCATGCCAGGCGAGCGCGCTACCGCTTGAGCCACATCCCCAGCCTGACAAACTGATCCTAAACAACTTCATACAGAATTGCAAGGGGCCCAGAATAGCTACAACAGTCTTGAAAAAGAACACAGTAAAGCAACTCAACTTCTTGATTAATGGGTGATCTAGTGGGAGCTCAGAAGATTAAAATACTCATGGGACTATGGACAGTAAAGACTAGGCTCATGGGTTTCAGAGGAAAGCGAGGACTCTCACTTAAACCAATGGTAATCAAGAAAGTACTGACCAAATGGTCAACAAATATATGGAAAAATTGTTTGACATCTCTAATAATTAGAGAAATGCAAATTAAAAACTACAATGAAATTTCATCTCACTCCAATCAGAATGGCCACAATCAAGAATACAAGAAACAATAAATGTTGGTGAGGATATGGGAAAATTGGTACACTCATATATTGCTGGTAGGACCGCTAATTGGTGCAACCACGCTGGAAAGCAATAAGGTGATTCTTCAAAAAACTAGGAAAGGAACCACAATTTCACCCAGTTATACCACTCCTAGGTATATATCTAAAGGATATTAAATCAGCATTCTACAGTGATGCAGCCACATCAATATTTATAGCAGCTCAATTCACTATAGCTTAAGCTATGGAACCAACCCAGTTGCCCTTCAGCAGATGAATGGATAAAGAAAATGTTGTATATGTACATAATAGAATATTACTCATCCACAATAAATGATGATTTTTATGACTTTTGCTGGTAAATGGATGAATCTGGAGAACATCATGCTAAGTGAAATAAACCAATCTCAAAAAACCAAAGGTCAAACATTTTCTCTGATATGTGGATGCAAACAGACAACAAGGCAGCAGGTAGGGGTAGAATAGAAGTTCAAAGGGGAATGAAGGAAAGAGAGGGGTGATAGGCATAGGATAGACAGTAAAATGAATTGGACATAATTTTCCTGTGTTCACATGTGAATACACCATAGTGAAACTGCACATCATGTACAATGACAAGAATGAGATCCTAGTTACAATGGTATTCTCTCTCTCTCTCTCTCTCTCTCTCTATATATATATATATATATATATATATATATTCAAAATATACTCTACTGTCATGTACATCTAAAAGGACAAATTAAAAAAGGAAAGTACTAGCATAATCATAGATATGTAGTTCAATGAAATAGAATTGAAAGCCTAGAAATAAATCTATGCATCTTATGGTAAATTTATTTTTAACAAGGGTGTCCAGTAGATTTGAGAAGAAAGAATAGTTTTTCAACAAAATGATGCTTGGGCAATTTGACATCCATGTAGAAAGTTCTGGAGTTCGACTCCTGCCTGACACTATAAACAAGTGTTAAATCAAAATGGATCAGAAACCTAATTTTATGAGTTAAAATGTAAAACTCTTAGAAGGGATCATAGAAGTAAATCTTCAAGACCTTGAATTTCACATTTTTTTTTTTTACAGAGGCCCAAAGCATAAACAACCAAAGAAAAAAAGAGATAAGATTCTATCAAAATCAAGAAATTTGTGTTCCAAAGGGCACTATCGAGAAACTGAAAAGACAACACATGTTATGGGAAAAAAAATTTTGCAAATCATGTATCTGACAAAGAAGTTGTGTCTAGAATATATAAAGAACTCTTATAATTCAAAAATAAAAATAAAAAATATTGATAGCCCAATTAAAATATGGGCAGGGGACATTTCTCCCATCTACATTTCTCCAAAGAAGGGATACTAATAGCATATGAAAAAATGCTTGACACTATTAGTCATTATGGGACTACAAATCAAAACTACAATGAAACACCACTTCATACACATTAAGATGATTGTAATTTTAAAAGTCAGAAAAGAAACAAAAAGTCAGGAAAAAAAAGTTGTAGTGAGGATGCAGGGATATTGAAAACTTCAGGTGCTGCTGGTGGAAACGTGAAATGGTACAGCCAATTTGGAAAATCTGATGGCTCCTCAGAAAGTTACAGTTCTTAGGTTTATATCTAAGAGCAACAAACACATAAACTTATAATGAACATCATAGCAACATTATTTATAAGAGCTAAAATAATCAAAATGTGGAAACCACTCAAATATCCATGAGTTGATGAATGAATAAACAAAATGTTATATCCACACAAAGGAATATTATTTGGTCAGAGATGTACATAAAAATTACTGACACATGCTATTACACATGTGAACCTTGAAAATAATATGCTAAGTGGAAGGACCATACATTAGCATTCGATTTGTATGCAATAACTAGGATGGGTAAATCTACAGAGACAGACAGATTAGTGGTTGCCTGAGGGTGAGGATGATGGAGGGATTGAAAGATGACAGTTAAAGATTAAGGAAATTCTTTATGGAGTTATAAAATAATCTAAAATTGATTACATTAATGGTTGTATGACTGTGAAAATATTTAAAAACTTTTAATTGTACACTTTAGATAGGTGAATGGTATGGTATTGGAATTACAGAAAAAAGAATGTTAATAACTTTGGTGTTTTGGGGTTGAAAATAATTATATAAAGTTTATCTTCTAAGTTATAAAATTAATTAATAAAACCTTTAGAAATCACAAAAGTTTTCACATTCATTTGAAAAAAAGTCCATTTTATTAGAATTGGATTAGATTTACTCTGAGGTCTTACCCAAACTTACAGTTTCTGTGGAACTAAGTTTTAAGGAAGAGCAATGTCGGGATGAATAAGATGACATGATGCATTTAAATACATTTCCAATTTGCTAGAGTAGACTTGAGCAAAACTGTGACAACCTCCTTAATTCTTATAAAGCTGAGCTCCCTGGTGGTCCACGCTTAGTGCAATGTAGCATTCACAGGAACAGCAACCTGACATTCGACAATATCTGAAAAGCAATTTCAATACTATGAATGAATCCCTAGATCATTGTGAATACAGTGCAAGCTTATTAAAATCTTTCTCCCACTTGCCTCTCTTTGTTGGCAACTTATGAACATTACAGTTACCTTACAGCTATCTTCTTGCATAGCTAAACTCATCTTTCTTCTTCCCCCTAAAACTCCTTCCTAAAACTCTCCTACCCTGATGGCATCTGTCTTTTCCAAGCCATCTCAATTTCTGTGTCCCTACTCATTGGCCCCAAATTCTCTGTCATTTCCAGTGTTAAATTTAGCTTATTTGGATGCCTGTTAAAATTCCTCTATTTACTTTTTTTTATTGTTGGTCATTCAAAACATTACATAGTTCTTAATACATCATATTTCACTGTTTGATTCAAGTGGGTTATGAACTCCCAATTTTACCCCGTATACAGATTGCTGTATCACATCAGTTACCCTTCCATTGATTGACATATTACCTTTCTAGTGTCTGATGTATTCTGCTGTCTGTCCTATTCTCTACTATCCCCCCTCCCCTCCCCTCCACTCCCCTTTTCTCTCTCTACCCCTTCTACTGTAAATCATTTTTTCCATTTGTATTATCTTGTCTTACCCCTCCTTTCCTCTTATATGTCATTTTGTATAACCCTGAGGATCGGCTTCCATTTCCATGCGATTTCCCTTCTCACTTCCTTTCCCTCCCACCTCTCATCCCTGTTAATGTAAATCTTCTTCTCAAGCTCTTCGTCCCTACCCTGTCCTTGTTTACTCCCCTTATATCAAAGGAGTCATTTGGTATTTGTTTTTTAAAGATTGACATACAATCAATCAATAAGTACATGAAAAAATGCTCACCATCGCTAGCAGTCAGAGAAATGCAAATCAAAACCACCCTAAGATACCATCTCACCCCAGTAAGATTGGCAGCCATTAGAAAGTCAAACAACAATAAGTGCTGGAGAGGATGCGGGGAAAAGGGCACTCTTGTTCATTGCTGGTGGGACTGCAAATTGGTGCAGCCAATTTGGAAAGCAGTATGGAGATTTCTTGGAAAGCTGGGAATGGAACCACCATTTGACCCAGCTATTCCCCTTCTCAGTCTATTCCCTAAAGACCTCTATTTACTTTTTACCTCATTTCTATACAACCAAGAAAGGTCACACAAAGAGAATTCACTTCAACACACAAGAGAAGAGTAGTAATGCTGTTTTTCTGGTCACATTACCCAACACATCTAAAAATTAGAGGTGACAGGTTCAGACTGGAGGTGTAGTGGCCCTTGTGAGAAGAGAAAGTGGACATCATTCTGTGCTTTCTGGAATCCTCTACTTACCAGGGCAGCCAGAACATCAATTAGAAGTTGGGGAAGAATGAATGGCTCAGGTCTCTGTGTACTTGATGACTGACAATCCAATTTGAAGGAAGATTGTTTTAAATATCAGAAGACAAGTCTCCTACATTCACATGAGTCATCTCAGAAATACTGACCCTGAAGTTTTGAGATCAATTCTAAGGCATCTTAAAAGTCTAAAGTATCCCAAATTATCCTATTCTTTAAAACAGAAACACTGAGGATGATGCTTCAATTGCTAATCTGAAAACAGGCTGAAAGGGGTTAAGAAATCATTAATTTCAGGAGTCTTTGGCTTGCTCTTGAAGTTATATGCCAGTCAATAGCATTTATTGAGTGAGTGTCTTCTGTGTATCAAGCACCAAATTAGCCTTTAAATTGCATGTTCTGCAGAGAGAACCCTCTCTCACCCTTTGGCCAAGGCAAGTATATCTTTCTCTGCAAATGAACTCCTTCTGGGAGTTCCATGGCATTTTGAATGTCTCTGCACAAGAGTTAAAGAGATCGGTGCTCTAATTTTACATAAATAGAAGAGACAGACTGTTCTACTTGGTTCCCCTGATTATTCTGCTCTAGATTGGTAAGAAAATTTCAGTCATATTTGAAATCCATGCTGGGACAATGTAGATTGACTTTAGAAGTTTCGCTTGATTGAAGATGATTTTCTCTGCTTCCCTCTCTCTCTTATGATGCATAAGAGATATCTTTCATCTTGGATATCTTTCTTTTCTGAGAAATGGCAATAATAGAAATCTTGTGCAGATATGTAGATATGAATGTTAGTTGAATTCTCTTAGAGAAGATCCCATGTAATATCCATTTTCCATTTATACTAATTGAGAGAATAACTATTTTTAGGGGAATAGGGTGAGTTATTCTTACTTGAACTCTGTTTTCCTTCCATTATTTCCTCCCAGTCCACTTTTGGGCTATTTTTGAATTTGCTACTCACAGTGAGTAAAGGTTAAGGGAAAGGAAAAGAATGGCAAATCTTGCTTTGTCATAGCAGGTGAAATGTTCTGGGGAATCTGATTTCAAACAAATGGCAGAGTATTCAAAAAAATACATATATGTGACTTCTGTGCTTTATGGATAGAGAATGATGAGCAGAAACAAGCAATAAGTCTGACTCCCCCTCATTGAGTTGGGGGCCACCATGTCCATGCTGCCTGGCTTAGTGCTCCTGGGGCACCCCTGGGTAGAGATGCCAAATCCATTCTTTGTAAGTTGTAATGCACCCTTGGCCTTGGCTGGCTTTAGGATGACATGTTCCACTGAAGCTGATTTTCTGAGCAGGAAGTCTCCCCCCACCCCTTTTCCATTCAAGTCTGTTAGTCTTGTTTTCTTGTCAAAATAGAAGCCCAAGTCTTATCTACAATCCAGGAGAGACTGTCTTGTTAGACAGGCTTCACAACTACAGGCTGGATATCAAGTTCAATCATTCTTTTGAAACTTCTCAGCTAGCTGCCTTGACAAGATAAAAGTCTATATATTTGTAAACTCAAAGCCCAGGGTAAGAGCAGGTATATGTCCCAAATGCTTCTGACATTGCCATAGATTTTGAACTTGATTGGATATGCATCTAATAAATGAATGACACTGAGTCTTCAAGTCTGAAAAAGGTGTTATAGGAAATATATTGCTGAGAAAATAGAAAAAAAATTTTTTGAATGGCTATTAGCAATTTTTTCTGGTAAGATGTAAAGATTCTAAAAGAAGAAACCATTTTTTAAAAAATAAAAAGCATGATTACTTCTGGCAAGGGGACAAAGTGTACTCTGAATTAGGAGTTATCAAGGAAAAGTTGCATCCAAATCTTTCTGCATCCAGTGGAATATGAGTGACGTGGTCATTACAAGCCATGTGGTAATCATTGCACAGTATCTGATGTTACTAAGATGAGGATTATCCCTTCAAATTTAGTTTGTGATTTGGGACAAAAGGGGGAAAGGTAGGAAGATAATAACATGACTATAGGCATTTCCGATGTGTGGCTATTTAGTGTGGTTTGAATGAGTATAGGGATTCTATTGGGAAAGCTGGTTCAGAGGTTACAGTAAAACCTCACTGTAACCAGGGACAACCCCAATATATTTCCCATTCCCACAGTCATAGGTGGTTCCTGAATATTCTAAAGTGATTTTCAAGGAAATGTACTGTTTTTGACAAATGCTTTCAATATTCCATTCTGTGGCTAGCCCATGACTGCTAATGTTACTTAATAGCTATTTAATATTGCTAAGATTGAATAAAATAGGTGACTCTGCATACTACTACTTTCTAGATTACCCCAAATTTTATTACTCTCAGTTTCATTATGGTTGTTGCCTGCATTCACCATGGCCATTGAGAATTAATTCATTCTTAGACATTTGTTTGGGATATAGTGATAATTTAGGCACAGAAGCTAGTCAGCCAGAAATGTCAGGTGGTGTGGAAGAGAAAACTAACCTCAGGGCACTGGAGTAAAAGTCTTTCTAGGGCTGTGACTAAAGTACTGCTAAAGGTAAAAGGCACAGAGAATAAGGTTCCCTGAGATCTTTATTCCCTAGGAGTTTTAAAGACTGATACTCTCTTTAAAAAATAGCCATGTGGAAATACCTGGGTGTTTTATCAGGAATATAATGCTAGAATCCCAGCTTCCTTACAAAGAGAATTAGACTTTCTTAAAAATAGAACTTAGACTGGAGACCCTGGAGGATTATTGGGTCACCTGCTATTCATTTATTTATTTTTAAAATTTTATTTGTTCTTTTTAGTTATACATGACAGTAGAGTCAATTCTGACACATTTATGTAAACATGAAGTACATCTTAATCTAAATAGGATCTACGTCTTGTGGTTATATATGATATGGAAATTCATTGCAATGTACTCATATATGTATATAGGAAAATTATGTCCGATCCATTCTACCGTCTTTCCTATTCCTACCCCCTCCTTTCCCTTCATTCCCCTTTGTCTAATACATTGAACTTCTGTTCTTCCCTTCCACTGCCCTCCCTTGTTTTGTTTTAGCATCCACATATCAGAGAAAACATTCAACCCTTGTTTTTTTAGGATTGGTTTATTCCACTTAGCATGAAGTCTCCAGATTCATCCATTTACTGGCAAATGTCATAAAGTCATTTTCTTTATAGCTGAGTAATATTCCATTGTGTACATAAACCAAATTCTCTTTATTCATTCATCTGTTGAAGGGCCTCTGGGTTGGATACATAGTTTAGCTATTGTGAATTGAGCTGCTATAAACATTGATGTGGCTGTATCACTGTAATATGCTGATTTTAAATCCTTTGGATATATACCACAAAGTGGTATAACCAGGTCAAATGGTGGTTCTATTTTTAGTTTTCTGAGGGTTACCTGCTATTTAGATACATGTCTCTTAGATGCAATAATCATATGCAAGAAGTTTTCTTTCTATTATGAAACCTCTCATTCTCCCCACCTCCAGCCACCATAGGCTAACAAGTTAAAAATTTGGTTCATTGTCTACCAATTATGGATTATATCCTGCCAAATCAAAGACCTATGATCTTGCTGCTGGAGATAATGTTTAATTTCTTCCACAATATCACTACAACCTTAAGAGCTGGAGTTCTATAAACAGATGCTGCAAGAAAGAAACTGATATGCAGCACATCAATTGGAGAGCATTGTGGTAGAGATTTTCCCTGCCAATTGAAAGTTTTTCTACCCTCTCCTCCCCAGGCTCTTCTCCAATACTTTGTGTTATACTTTGTGTGGGCAGGGGGTTGCTGAGTTGAAACTGGCAGCTTTTAACTAAACTATGCTCTGGGGCACATTTTCAAAGACTACCATGATAGAAGTACTAAGGCAGAACCTAGAGCCTGGGGAAGACTGGCTTCAGCCCTGAAGCCAAGCAGAGGCTTGGAGCTAAATTGGCAGGTGGTTGGGGAAACTTAACAGGAGCATCATTAGTGGTTCAGGTGGGGATAGCAAAGGAGTTGTGTTCCGGTCACTTCCAAGTATGCCTGGGCAAGCCTACCTCTGTTAAGATCAGATTATTTATCCATTTGTTTGTTTTTTCAACCGATATTTACTGAACAAGGCCAGGCATTGTGCTAGTTAATTTTGTGTCAACTTGAAAGCCACAAGAAGTGTTTCAGGCTTGGAAGTTCTTTAGATTTTAGAATATTTGCATAGGCTTTACCAGTTGAACTTCTCTAATCTAAAGCTCCCAAATCTGAAACTTTTCAAGCATTATGTAGGTGCTCAAAAAGATTTGAGGTTTGGAGCATTTTGGCTTTTGGCTTTTCAAATTAGGGATGTGTAATGTGTGTGTGTGTGTGTGTGTGTGTGTGTGTGTGTGTGTGTTTTCACACTTTCAGAGTATCAGTTCTGTGTCTCTGGAGAACCCTGACTCATGCAAGATAAAATGGTGAACAAGAATTCAAGCCTGTGCAGAGACTCAAAACAAGTTGATGCAGTGTAAGTGACTAGATTGCTCTCTTAGATTAGAAGGTTATGGAAGGTCTTTCTGAGGAGGTGACATTTAAGTTGAAATTTGGGTGACAAAAAATAGCCTGATAGAAGACCTAGGGGAGAAAAATCTTCTCAACAGACAGAACAGTTAGTACAAAGGAGGGAACCGGTATGTTATGTAACAAAAAGATCAAGAGGGTAAAAGATTAAGCCAAAGATTTGTCAGAGCCCAGGCAAGGTAGGACTTTGTGAACTGGAAGACAGAGAAAAAATTTGATTTTTTCATAATTATAATGAAAAATCATTGACAATTTGGATTCCAGGTAGTAATAGGATCTGATTTGAATTTTTAAAAGGTTATTCTCGCTGCTGTGTAAAGAATAAATCATAGGGCTTCCAAAATGAGAATGTAAAAACCCATTAATTTCTGCCTTTTCCCAAATACACACTTAATGACTATAAAGAAATGTAAATAAATAGATAAACCCATAAAGTTCAAAGAGAAGGAAAGAGAACATAATAGCAACATTAATTTGGAAGCTGAAACCCACAAGGATGTGTGATATCTGATTCGTCAGCTATGAGAAAGTGCCTGATTTGTCAGGTACAAGATGACAATGGAGGAAACAAAAAAACATCCAATTTATATTGCAGACCTCTTCCCTCAATGTTCCTGCAGAGGTTTAGGAATCACCAGATCAGGTGCCTCCAGAAGTAAGGTCAAGGTGAAAGTAAATACAGAAGCAGTGGATGCCTGGGTTTAGTGGTATATGCTTATAATCCCAGCAGCTTGGGAGGCTGAAGCAGGAGGATTGCAAGATTGAGACCAGCCCCAGCAACATAGCGAGGCCCTAAGCAACTTAACTTCCAAAATATTTCAAAATGTATTTTTGAAATATATTATATATATATATATATATATGGATTGGGGATCTGGCTCAGTGATTAACCACCCATGGGTTCAATCCTCAGTACTAAATGGGGGGAGAAAAAAAGAAAGAAAAATCAGTGATTTTCCAGGGCCAATTTAAGAAACAAATAGACCTTCAACTGGACTCTCCTGTTCCATGTAGTAGGTGACTGCTCACAGGACCCCTACAGAAAACTGATCTTCTTTCCCTGGAGAAGGAATAACTTAGGGTCTCTGAGCTAAAGTTACCTATGCACAGTTGAAGGAGAGAAGCCAGTATAAAAATAGGATAACTATTACACATTATGTGAATACCCAGAAAGTTGATAACCAAACATGTGCCCCTCAAGCAGGATATTGGAAAAGCTCTTCCCAGGGAAGTTTTGTTTGTCTAACAAAAGAAGTAAGATGCTGACATGGGGATTCCTAAGGAATTAACCCAGATAAATCATGTTGTGAACAAGTCCATTAGTTAAGTCCTCATCTTTGTGCCAACAGCTCTTAATCAGATTTTTAGCACCCACTTGTTATAGTTTTGGATCTGAAATGTCCTCTTTTGGGTCATTATGTTGAAGGCTTGGTCTCTAGTTCAGGATTGTTCAAGGTGGGGATTTGGGGGGGTGATTGGATCATGAGGTCTCTGACCTCATCAGCAGATTAATAATTTGAATGCATTAATGCATTGGGAGGTGGGTGGAAACACTAATAAAAGATGGAACCTACTTGAAAAGTGGGTCTGTGGGTATGTCCTGTTGAGTACTATACTTTGTCCCAGGCCCATTCCTCTCTTTCTCTTTCTCTCCTCCCCCGCTCAGCTTTCTGGTTGCCATGAGGTGAACAGCTTTCCTCCACCACACCATTCTGCCACGATGTTCTGCCCTGCCTTGGGCCCAAAGCAATGGAGCTGGCAAATCATAGATTGAAGCCTCTCAAACCATGAGCCAAAATAAATCTTTCCTCCTTTTAAGGTGTTTTTCTCATGTATTGTGTCTCAATGACAAAAAGCTAACACACCACATAAATAGTCACAGACTGCCAAGAATCATCAGACATTTGGGTTCTATTTTTTATATTGTAATGAACTATAAAAGCCAGACATATGCACTAAGAGAACAAAGCAGCATGGATATTTCCATGTAAGAAAACGTAAAATCAAGCAAAAAATTCTTGATATTAACTTTCTAAATAGATAAAAGTAAATATTATATCCACGAATCAGGAATAGAATGCTATATAACAGAATTAATTAGAGAACAAAAAAATTTTAACCTAGGAACCAAAAAAAATCAATTGCTATTGTAAAAACCCAACACAACCAAACAAAAATCCATTCAGAGGAAGAACTGGAAGGAAAATCTGAGAAAATATTCCTGGAAATAGAGCAAGCAAAAAAGATTAAAAATTTTAAAAAATTAAGAAAATTAGAAATTCTAAAGCTTAAATAACATAAATTAATACAAGAGATTATGGGAAATTAAAGGAAAAAAAATCAAGACACAATTTTAGAAACAATCAAGAGATAAAGTCATAAGTCTTCAGATTGAATGGGTCCTCTTGATGCTAACATTGAGGATAAAGGCATATTAAGACACACATCACTGTTTAATATCAGAATACAGAGCAACAAAGAGATGACTGTGATAATTGCCAGAGGAGAAAAAAACAAAAGCATCAAGTCAATGTCAACTCCAGGGAAAACAAAAATGTTGTTCGAGAAAGAAAAAAATAATCATAGTATATAGCTTAGCAGTAAACAGTGTTGTTTCTCAGAAGGACTTATTGGCATTTGTTGTACAGCAATGTCCTGCACATTACAGACCTTTTAGTGTTCCTGGCTTTCATGAACCAAATGCCACTGAGACAATTTCCATTCTTTCTAGTACTCTGACAAACCAAATATTGATCCACTTTTCAAGTTCCTTCTTAAGAGGCATTAATGAACCAGGTTGAAAATCAGTGGTGCACAGAGTATTAATAATATAAACACTGACTATTAACCATTAATAATTTTGATTATTAATCCAATCAAAATTGATGGATTGTAAAGATAGGGAGACTAGGAGCTCATAGGCATAGGAGGGAAGGTAGTCATTGAGAGTCACATCCTCATTCTCCTCTTTGAGAAGTCGACAGATAATGTCTAAAACTGACTAATCACAATCCATGCAGCGATTTGGAGATAAATATGCTAGATCAATTAAAAGAGTTGAAAGTTACTGCTTTCGGGGAGGAGGATAGTAAAAAAAATGATTGGGGATTGCCATTTTTTGAGAGAAGACTTGTAGAGATGTATGTACATGCAAGTCTAATTTTGATGAAAGGTAAAATGAGTTTTGAGATAAGAGTAGAGACTAGTCAGGAAGATGCATTTTTATCTATCCATCTATCTATCTATCTATCTATCTATCATCCATCCATTTATCGATCCATCAATCCACCACCCACATATTAATTTTATAAAAGATGAAAATGAGGATTAGGAGGCTTTGAGAGGTTAACAAGTAGCCCAAGGTCACAGTCAGCAGAGAAGCCAGAAAGCAAGCCAAAACAATCCAACTGTAAATCCCATTCACTTGGTCACTCTTTGCTGCCTTTAGAAAAGAAAGTGAAGGGAAGGGAGACGGGAGTGGGCAACAGACAAGAGGGGACAGTAGATGTTCTTTGAGACTCTAGGTGTTGCCTGTGGGACATTGTGACAGACATGATTTAGAGAATTCTCTGCAGGGCTGGGGATGTAACTTAGGACCAGAGTACTTATGTAGCATGGGTAAGACCCTGGGTTTAACACTTGGGGAAAAAAAAGAGCCAAGGAAACTCTTTGCTCAGATACTACTGTAGGACAGCAGATGAATGGAAGGAGCCATGGTTCAAGTTGTTCTTGATAGGCACTCAGAGAGCAAATAAGAGAAGAAAGGGAACTAGTACTCAGTCTCTGGCTTCAAATGCCACCTACTCAGAGTAAGATGAGAGACCTGGAAACTTGTGCCTTTCAACTGGCTGTCCCCAGGGCACTGTCAAACAGCCTCCTTAGTCTATTTAGAATACCCACCTAGTAATTTTCTTTTGGGTAAATTCAGAACCATTCCTTTACAGTATATCTCTATGAATATGTTTAAAAATAATCTCATCCTCAAAATAGTTCAGATTATGTTTTCCAGCTTTTATGTTTTTCTTGACACAAGGGAAATCTCATCCCTTTTCCTCAAAGACACTGTTTAACTCTATTAGATTACTTATCATATCAGCTATTTGTATAGACATTATTATTTTCATAACAAAATAATCTTTCCTCTGTGCAGAAAATTAGAAAAACATTAGAAAATTACAAATAAGAAATAAAAGGCACTTATAATTCCATTGCCTAAGAATAGTCACAGCTTCTGACTGGGTGGAGGCCACCCCCTTCTTACAGGTGAGGGCTCTTTGAGGGTGTGATCAACACCTCCAGCTAGAGTCAATTCTCCAGCCTCAGGCAGGGGACCTGGCAGAGCAAACAAATAAATATTTGAGTATTTAAGTATAAAGCATATTTTAAAAAGTAAAAAGCAGCTAGTCCACTTTGATAGAGATTTGGAGGTTCTGGAACGTCCATATTTTAACTTTAAATCACCAAACCCATTTTCAAGGTCCTTTCAACATCCTCCACAATCTTGTTCCTTTTACAAAACTCATTCCCCATGAGGGCTATGTTCTCCTTCAGGATTCATAGGGCAGGAGCTCCCTGGGTTCATTCCCATCTTCCCATCTTCCCCTCTTCTAGAATTTTCTTCTCTCATGCAGTTCTGCTGGTTAATATCCTATCCATTCTTCTGATTTCATCTCAAGTCCAGTCTTCCATTCATTTGTCAACTCCATTTCCCCCACTTTCTCCTCTGAATTCTGCAGCTCCTAGATCCTGCAGCTTAGTATGTCCTTATACCAAAGAATCATTATTGCACCTGGGTTTTTCTTTTTTCTTAGCAAAGGGCTGGGCACAAGGCCGATATACAATAAAAACAAAAAAATATGTATTTTAGGGTGTTTATTCACGACCATCATACAGCTAATTCTGCATTGGGGGAAGGGCAGTTTCTGAGTTATGCTAAGATGGGTTTTAAAAACTGCTGTTTCAAGGAAGTAGAATTCCAACTATGGGCTTTTTTTTTTTTTTTTGGCTAGAGCTCAAAAAAATATGAAATAGACAGCTGTTTTATTTGGAACTTGTGGATTAGCCACAGACTAACTCCCATGTGAGTGAAAGAAGGAAGCTTATCTCCTGAAGTTGAAGTCCCCAAGCACCTAAGAAGACAAGAGAGCTTTAAAGTAAGTGGGAGAAGAGTAAAATACTGCAATCCATTGCAGAAATGTTTCATTAAGCTCTTAGAAAACAACAACTTCAATAAGGGCAGATAGTTCATGTTTAGACTTTGGCTAGGAAGATTTGCAGAACAAGAAGGATGAATGCCCTTGATCATCAGAACAGCCCTGACTTAGCCCTGGATATTGTTGCTTTTGTGAACATGGAGGCTTGACTACCAGGGAAAAGTCTCACACCTCTTCTTAACTTACCCCCTCCGATGGGTTATGTAAATGTACCATCAAGACAATTAAAGGTACCAGCAGAAGCTGAGGCTGTTTCCACATCTTGTTTTCCGTCAGGTTTTGTGGAACAGTTTCTCTCAGAGGCACCATCCTCACAGCTCATTGACACGAATCTGTGGTGATTTGAATGAACAGATTCTAATGTGGTCTTTATTTATAATGTCCTTCTCTCTTCCACAATCCTTCTGTAAGATATTATACCTCCCAGATTAGGTGGATTGTCCTCACAGGGCCTGAGGCTCAGAGAGTGGCAACTTGAGAAGCTGCAGTGACATCCTGCAGCAGCAGGAGAGGTGGCTTGTTAGGGAATGGATACTTAGCTGTTTTGCCAGGAAGGGGAGCTAGACATTGCTGCCCCTGGGACAGGAAGCTGGGAAGCACGTGATTAGGAAAGCATTTCCTGACCAAATTGGTACCAGGGGAAATTACCCAACTAAATGTGGTGAATCTATGATTCCAGCAGGAGAATCTCTTTCTGGTCTCTTGTGCCTTTAAGTTAGACAACAAATTAACTATTTGTGTATAAAGAACTAATAGGTGATGTTACACATATGATGCCACATCCCTGTCTTTAGAAAAAGCTTCCTGGAACTGGTGCATCCACAGACTCACCCTGGCCTTCTGGCTTCAGAGATGGGCTGGAGCACTGGATACTTGCCTCTGACATTTTCTCCAAGGCTGTGGTGTGTCTGTGGTTGTTTAAAACTTCTGAATGTCAGCCTTCCTCAATGCCTATTTCTTGGGTGTTAAGTACAAGGTGCTATCCTGGTGGTAGTAAGGTGTGTGTGTGTGTGGCAGGGGGGTCAAATGTATAAAATATTTCTGTACTTGAGGGCTTTATTTTGTAAAGGAAATGGAACATACCTGCCCAGCTCTCATGCCAAGAAGATCATCTTACATGGTTAAAGAGGTAAGGTGGTGGTGTGGTGGGGTGTCTCAGTCTCTTTGTGCTTCCAATAACAAAAATGCCTTAAACTTGATGGCATATAAACAATAGAAATGCATTCCTTGCAGTTCTGGAAGCTGAGAAGTCCAAGATCAGGGTGTCAGCAGACTCAGTGGCTGATGAGGACCACCTTTCCAGGTTCACAGAGCCTCCTTTCCCCTGTGTACCTACATAATGGAAGAGGACAGGGGGCTCTCTGGAGCCTCTTTTGTCAGGGTGCTAACCCCAAGTATGCGTGCTTCACTCCACCCATGGGGACACATACCACTGTGTTTGCAGAGAAGAAAGCCCCCCCAGGAGCTGTCTACTGTAGTCACTGTTCCCATTTCATAGATGAGGCAACTAAGAGTCACAAGGTCACATTGAGTCATAATGAAATGTAGAACCTAGATGGGAATATAAATTTTTGTGTCTTTTAAAGCCCATGATCTCTCCATTTACTGCCTATTATGTTCTGTTATGTCTTTCTGGGTCATTTCAGCCAGAAATTTTTGAACCAACCCGTGATATGGCAGATTCTTTGCATTTATAAGTTATAAATGACGGCTAGAAGACAATGATACGCTAATATCTACTTCAAAGTAAACTGAAGAGAGAAAACCTGAAGTTCACTTTTTCTCTTTTAAATTAGGTTACACAGGCCATTAAGCCAAGTAATAATAGATTTTTAGAGTTTTTGGACAGAGCGTACAATGGCCACAACTTATTGCTATGCAAAGTAAAACCAGACATCCAAGGTTAAGTACCCAAGATCCTACTCAAAACTAACCTTGTCATCAGCACTAACCACGTAAGGGAGGTTGGAAAAGACTTTTAGACGTTTAACTTGACTTTTTTTTTTTAACCATGTAATTATTTTCTGTATGCTATTTCTAATGAAACTACCCATTTAGTTTCTTAAAATAAAATAAAAAAGCATTACCAAGAAGTAGAGGTTGTCTTGGCTTTGGAGTTGGTGCTAATGATGGGTCTTTTTAATTATGAAAATCATTATCTCTGTGTAACTCTGTCCCATTCTTTTTAATTACATAAACCCAGCTCATCCAACTTGATGGTATACAATTAAATGGATTTCAGGAATCTGTAGAAAATCCTGCAAGTTCCAGATGTTCATGTATTCCTTTTCAATTCTCAATTTTGCCAACAAATGTTCTTTGAACAGGATGTGACAACAGAAATTCACACACTGTATACAGATTTTCACTTCTCTAAACACCCTTAGCTTTACAGTAGAATGAACATTCTTCATGGGCAGGGACCTTGTCTGTCTTGCTCATTATCGTAGCCCCAGTGCCTGACAAAAAGTTAAATGCTTAAGTCAGTTTCTCAAGGTGAATTGGACTCCTGTAACACGGGCTTCAATTGCCACTATCACCATTATCACACTACTAAGTAGCCAGATATTCCAAGTGTGATTATTAGAATTTGGGTGGTCTATGTAAACTGAGTTTGGAAAGACTTACTCATCCCCAGATTAATAAGCCAGTAAGCGAGAAATAGACCAGAACCCAGGACTCATGTCTCCAAGTGTGTGTTTATTTTACAAGACAGTCCTGGTTCCTCTTGGTCTCTGGTTAGCTATCTACTCAGCACTGGGTGCTTTGTCCCAGCTCCTCGTAGCAGAAGGGATTGATGCAAACAGTTTTGGGGAATTATTGCTTTTAGTCCCTGAAATCCTCCTGTGAATGTTTCAATATGAAAATGTTTAAGAGCATTTTATTGAAAAACATTTGGCATTGATTAGATATCTATTTCTCTAAACCAAACCAAACATTTTCTAAATCTATAGTAATGCCACGAATTGTTATGTTTCTTTCCTGTATAAGAAGTCATTAGGCTCATATTTTATGTCACAATGATCAATAAATAAGCAACCACATAGTTCTGCCTAATCATTTTGTCTATTGAACCAAATTCTGAAACTCATGACAAATATATCAGAACTCCAGATTTTATCATAATGTTTAACAGAAATGGTTGCCTCTCTAATCTTTAGCCTAAGGTTCTTGACATTTTTTTGCTTTTTTTCGCAGAACACAGTTCTAATTTTTTTTTTCAGCTTGATGTTGTTTCCTTTCCCAATTCCTCTAAATCTGGATTATATTTAACGACATTCAAGAAGCAGTTGTGTATTTGATAGAGTGGCTTATGCTAGCTACAGCCAATTGTTAAATTTTTAGGAATTTTGCAGGCTGGTTATTAATTAAACAGCCATTATACACATCAAAATTGCTTAAACTTAAAATTAAATGACATTTAAAAACAAATGATAAATATGTAAAACTTTTTACATCCTATTTATCTGTATTCTTGGTTTTATTTGTCTATTGTATTTATATGGTGAAATCACTATATAGTGATATGCTATTGTCTGTCTCTTTCCTACTCAGTGTTCAGTGATACCACATTGATAGCTTGGAATTAGCCTTGTTGGGTATATTTTCATGGTGGAAATTGGTATTCTGTACAAAGCAAAGATTTTCCTTTATATGGCCAGTTGTTAAACATTTGCCAGCATACCAGTGAGAGCAGAGGTGAGGATACAGTCATTGGAGGGCTCTGGGTTCATTTAACATCAGTATCAACTTGGGAAAAATGCCTAATCTCTCTGATGTTTAGCTTCTACAAAATGAATTTGTTGTAGAGATCATCAGCCTATAATCAATGCAGTTGAGAACAGTGTAAATTACACTTATTTGGATATAGTTAGGATTGCAATCTGGGAAAACACTATTGAGAGTGTGCTCTGAGGTTTTACAAAATGGCAGCTGTATTTATAGCTTTAATTAGGGGTAGGGTTTGATAATTCCATTATTTGTTAGTCAGGAATTATGACTTGTGGGGGTAGAAGTCAGTTGTTTTGTAAAAAAGGAATTGGGTGGCATCTCATTGTCTCTGTAGCTAGAGTGGGAGGAACTGGTTGTACAGATAGTCAGCCAAGGTTAACAGCATTTAAGATGAGCCTTGTCTACAGCTCAGTTCAAAGCTTCAGCTGCCTAGGCCTGTAGGGATGAGTTCTGAGTAGCAGTTGCTTCTCCACTCCATTGTAGGTGTCTCCAACAAATGCTACTCCATTTTGATTTTTTCCCCTGCCAAGAATGTGTATATGATACCACAATTCTTACCTTATCTTGTGGAATATGCTTTTAAAACAATGGCTATTAAAATTAATAATGCTACCTTTGTCTCTTTTCTCTATGTAGCAGGAAGAAACATGCCTTTTCAAAGATAAATGCTGTTGCTTTTGCTATCTGCAGAAGTAGCATCCTTTGTTTTGTGGATAGGTATTTCCATTGTTGAAGAATATTTCAAGAATTGATGAAATTGATGGAATATTAGGGGCTTTTAATGGGCAGAAAGGTGTAGACCCTTTGACACAGTCTATGTGGTAACATTAAGTACAAGATGGAACTGAATTTACCTGCACACTAAAGGAATAGGAATCTGGGGATTCAATGGGAACTTTGGGAAGAAGGGCTCTAAAATAAAGCAGAAAAATGCAGAGAATTGGAGGGTTGTAAGTGGAATCTCCAGATGGACACAGGAGAGGGAGCTACTAGCAGGGATGCAGACAAGGACTGAAGGAAAATCCATCCAGGAAGAAATTTTCCACCATGGGTGTGGGGACAGATACGCAACCTTCAAGGTAAAGTTGTTCTTGGTTTTGATTTAATTTTCCTCCATTGCTGCCACACCTAATAAAAGTAAAGGACATTGTGCTACTGGTGCTTTGGGGAGCTGACATGAACCAACTAGGAAAGACATAGATAATTCAGTGGAAGGAAAGGGTGTGATAAAAAAATTTGAGCTGCACACCCCAGCCCTCATTCTTTGGAGACTTACACAAATGTTAGGGAGAGCACTGGGTTTCCCATTGTATTTGAGATGGCAACTGTTTTATTTAATCATTAAATGTGAAGCTGAAAAGCTCAGGAGACATTTAGGCAGCAGACTTGTGGGTTGCAGGCAGCAGTCTCATCCAAATCCTGCACAGATACCTAGCCAATGTCTATTTTTAGTCCTAATCTTGCCCAGGCTGCAGTCTGTCTGTCTAACTGCCTTGTTCATATGCTTACTGTACCTTAAAATTAACAGATGAAATTACTAAGTCTCCCCACAAAGATGGCCCCCCTCTGGATTGCTTATTTTTTATTACTTTATCATTGTTTTCCCAAGGTGTTTCAGATAAACAATAGTAGAAGCTCATTAGATCATGGTGGATTACATATTGATAAAAGCATTGTAAATTGAAAACATTGTTAAGTCAAAGATGCATTTAGTATACCTATGCACTAAACATGCTAGCTTAGCAACACAGTACTCTGCAGAGTACTTGTAGTTTAGTCTTGTCATACTGTGGCTGACTGGGAGTGTGCTGCTGCCCAGCATAGGGGGAGAGTATTGCATATAAATAGTCTGGTAAATGATCAAAATACAAAAACTTGTAGTATAGTTGTCTACTGAACTGTGTACCACTTTACCACCATTGCAAAGTTAAAAAAAAATGGCAAACCATCATAAATCAGAGACCATCCTACCAGAAATAGAAACAGCAATCTGACAATTCATGTCTCCATAGCTCAATGTGTTATAAGAGTTGCTACTGATTGATGTCATTTTTCTTTTCTCTAAAAGTGTCTTGACAATTATAAAGTACCTCTTATGCAAACTCTCTCCCATGATTCAGACAATAACTTTGTAAATAATCAGGTTTCTTTCCATGTTAGAAATTAGGAACTAGTACTTGGTGGAGAAGAATAGTTCACATACTGTTATTCCATGTAGTACCTTGCTGGACCAAGTTGTATAAGAACAATCAATGGCTCTCCACTTGGCTCTACCTTGGGAGAATCATGGGTTCCACCTCAAAACACTGCTTTCCATTGTTCTGTGGCATCCACTCATATACATAACTTCCTTGGTTTTAATGTGGCATCAATGTTGAGAAGTACTCTCCTAGACCTTGGCTTTCCAAATATGGGTGGAGTTTTCTGTGCTATCGTTTACCTAAATGATATTAGTTGGCTACTAACATATATGTACTAGCAATTCTGAATTTAAAAGAGCCATATTCATCACAGTTATGTTTTACTTATTGTCATCTGTGCTGGTGTAATTACTGCTGCGAAGGTTAGCTATGGCTTATACATACTACTGGTGGTGATCATGTTTCTATTTGCTTCCTACAATTCCTTGGTGTTTGGGTGCTTTTCTTTGCACAAGGGAAACTTCAGAGTAAAAAAATCAGGGTGTTCACAGGAAGGCTTTGTTTACTTTTGAGGTGGAGACAGAGAAGACAGAAAATAAGAGTTAGTCCTTTCCTTCTTAAAGGTGGGGTTTCCTGAAAGGGCAGATGCATGAATCTCAGTGTGCAGAGAATTAAGCCATGTGTAGAGGTGTGGGGTGGATCACTCAGAGCTTGGCCTGGTGCTGGAATCACAAGGGTGAGAATGCCCAATGTCTAGCTCCTATAGTTATTGATCAGTGTCAGCTCCATATTTGTGCCCCCATCTGCTAAATATTTATGCTTTTCTCAGTCCCATAGTCTCTTACCACCTTCTCTAGGGTCTTCCCTGATTCACTCAGACTGAGTTAATGCTCCTTCATCCTGTTCCCATAGCATCCCATGATAACTTCCTCTTTCACCGCCGTTGTGTTGTTATGGTTGTTTCCTGTCTGCCTCCCCAGTGTGGCTCTGGGCTCCTGGTAGGCACAGATAATTCATCTTCATGGCCCAAGGACTCCCCAGTGTCTATCACATGGGAAATGCCCATGAAGTACTTTTACCTAAATGAATGGAAGGGACAGGCAAGCAGGGTGAAGATAAAGGTACACAGAAGTACTTGAAGGAACCGTGTCCAAGTAGGGAGGGTTATGTTGTTCTGGCTGAAACTTCCTTTTGAAAAATGACATCTTTAAACTGGGAGGAGAAGGGGAATCATGTACAGCCCAAATGGACTCCTATGGGTCAATGAGAGAGAGAAAGCAACTAGAGAACACGTTAAATCTCAGGCCTTTTGTGGATGTGTCCGATGTGACCCATCCACTATTATCCAAAAAGGTTTGTCGTATGAGTGGAAAAAAAAAATAACAACAAAAAAAATCACACTCAGGACTCAGTGCCCTCATGAGGTTGTCTCAGGAAACAGAAATGATGATGTATTTTCTCATTGAGAGATGTGTCCTCTTAAATTATCTGCTGCAAGAGAACAACATTATCAATCTCTGTTAGGGTTACTTTTATATTAAATTGCCCCTTTAACTCCTAGTGATAAAGAGTGGGTCAGGAAAAAAAGAAACAACTTTGTGCAGTGACTTTTAGAAGATGGCTTTGACCCAGCTTCCTAAAAGACTGAAAATTTGAATGCCAGGCCCAGAGTGACGAGTGTCGTCTTAAGGGTAGGTGGGTTAAAGAGGTATCTGTGTGCCATCCAGGAGTGAGGGGAGTAAATGGAGATGGCTTACTGCTCTTTTTCTCCTTGTCTTTGAAGAAATTTAGTTAGATGCCTTAAATTTGGAGAAGGACAGATTGAGAGTTTGTAATGCCTGTGATTGTGAGTGGGGGAGGAAGGGAAGGGGGAAGGAGAGAGGAGGAGGTCTTTTTATTTATTTATTTGTTTTTTTGGTACCAGGGATTGAACCCACTGAGCCACATCCCCAGCCCTTTTTCATATTGTTATTTAGAGACAGGGTCTCACTAAGTTGCTCAAGGTCTTGCTAAATTGCTCAGGGCTTCACTACATTGCTGAAGCTGGCTTTGAACTGGTGTTCTTCCTGCCTCAGCCTCACAAGCTCCTGGAATTACAGGCATGTGCCACCATGCTGGGTCAATTTTTTTAAAAAAAATAAATACAGAGGGAGGAAACTATATTGGCAGATTTAGGCTAATATTAGGAAGAATGTGAGAATTATATAATTCTGGAATTGTTTTCCTAGGCATCTCTAGCAGGGCTGGTTCATGGGTTGCTGGTTTGTGGGTTACTAGAAGGCTTCCTAAACATGGGTGTTGTACGGCCCTGCCCAGGGTTCTGTGATGTATGGCAATCCTTGTCCCTATGTTGGAAAGTGAAAGAATGTCGAGAATGGTGCTTTGCAGAGGCTTCATATTCTAAGCCATAAGAATGCCTTTGTTCAAATTAATTTCTAATCCTTTCCTGTGATCAAGCTGAATTTGGGAAGCCCTGGATCCCTGGAGAGAGATGAGATGAGGATGTGACCGGGCAAGGGCAGTGGACCTATGGAAGTTAAACTTTACTTCTCCATTTGTCTGTGCCTCTGGGCTTCTCACCCCCGACGTAGGTAGAAGGTGAGGCGGTGTGGGGATTAGGATGCCATGATGTGTGTGTGTGTGTGTGTGTGTGTGTGTGTGTGTTCTGTTGGCAGCATCTCCTTCATCCTAAGAGGGTTGTGTTAATATCCACCCACTTTTTAAAGCTGAATTGTACTGGATTGCTTTGCTAAGCTGCTCCCTATGCCCACTCACTTGGAAATGAGAGTGCAGGAAATATAGAGTAAATTACATTTTCTTTATCACTGAGCAAGTGTGTTTGATTCATTTTAAGATTCTTACAGTCACACTGGAGAAGAAATATACAATATTTTTTTTCTTTCTTGGTATAGGAGATTGAACTCAGGGGGATTTTGCCACGGAGCTACAACCCAAGTCCTTTTTACTTTTCATTTTGGGACAGGGTTTCACTGAGTTGCTTAGGCTGTCCTCCAACTTGTGATTCTGCTTTCTCAGCCTCCCAAGTGATTATAGGTATGATCTGCCATGTAGGGAACCACAGTGTTTCTTGTTTTTTTTTTTTAATGGATAAATCTTTATTTTGGTTCTCCTCTGGTCTGAATCTTTCCTTTGCTTAAAAATTTACTTTTGCATCCCTTCCTTCCCACCTGCTGCCTCCTCTTTCCACAGCTGCAGTTAGAAATAGCAGATGCATGGTCTAGACCATAGAGAGGGTTTTATGCTGGAGTTAGGAGTCAGGTATTCTGTGCTGCTGTTATCTAGCAATTTGGGGTAACTCATTTGTCTCCTCAGAACTTAGTTTTTCCATCTGTAAAATGGAGGATATGGCAGTTACTTCATAGGGTTGTCTGAAAGTTAAAAATGAGAAAACACTGCACACAGTAACCTAAATATTGGTTGAATAAATGGATTTGTGAATGTGTGAACCTTCAACTTGGTTAGAAGTGGAATCAGGGCAAGTTATTATGAACTTCTTTCTGATTGCCAGATTGTTTTTTTTTACATAGGAGGGTTTAGGATGTTAAGAAAATTCCTTTTTAAAAAAATAATTAAATATATATTTTATCTGATACATAAAAACATAAGAATTGACATATGAATGAGATAACATGATATTTTGATACATGTTTACACTGTGCAATCAGGTTAAACACATCTATCTCCTTAACATTTATTATTCCTTTATAGCAAAAACATTCAAATAATTTCTTCTAGTACACAATCAGTACCTATAGTCACCATATAGTGCAATAACACATCAGAACTTCTGATTCTTATCTAACTATAACTTATTATCCATTGATAACTTTCCCCATTCCTCCCCTCCACCGAATTTTCAATTCATCTGAATTCTTAATCAAAATGTTGCCAGGCATGATGGTGTACACCTGTAATACCAGCAGTTAGGGAGGGGCTGAGGCTGGATGCTGGCAAGTTCAAAGCTAGCCTCAGCAACTTAGTGAGGCCCTAAAGCAACTTAGCAAGACCTTGACTCAAAATAAAACATAAAATGAGCTGGGGATGTGGCTTAGTGGTCAAGTGCCCTTGGGTTAAATCCCAAGTAACAAAAAAAAAAAAGTTTATTTTTCTGGTTGAGAGATTACTGCACCTATAATATATGTATGTATGTGTATAGATGGAATGTGTGTGTGTGAGTGTGTGTTTTTACAGAATGGTGTTTTCATGTAGTTTCTATATGGAGAACAGGTCACCAAATACTAGCTTTCATAGAGGCATGCATTTCAAACAATGCAAACTGGGACTATGTGTGTGATTATGTATTTCCAGCATAATACTATAAATTATGAACTATGTTTTCTACTACAGAACATCTTGGCAGCTCCAAAAGAATTAATGTTCAAGGAGCTAAAAGGTAATAGAATAAAAAATAGTGTGAGATGTGGTTTTTCAAAACAGTTTAGAATGACTAGAAATGGGTGCTTTGATCCTTTGATACATAAGATGCTTTGTATTTTTCATGGTCTTCTCACTTGCATGATTTAATTTGATTCTAATAATATCTCTTGCAGATATATAAGTTTATTGTTGTTATCTCCATAGATTCTAAAACACATACCTGGAAGTTAAATAACTTGGACAATTTTTGCAAAGAAAGCAGGATTCAAAGAAAGCCAGAGAATACAACCTGAGTTTTTACTAACTAGTCTCCCAGCTTCAATTTTTGTCTTCCTTCAATTTGGTCTCCATGCAGCAGCAAAGTGACCCTTTAAATATGTAAACCAGATCATCCACTCTCCTCCGGTGGTTTCTCATTGTAATTCCAATCTACCCCAAGTCCTTGCAATGACTTACAGGTCCCTGGATGAGCAGTCCTCTGGAGTCCAGAAGAGACCTTCTGGTCTCCCTTTTGTTCATTATCATCCAGGTTCATCAATCTTTCATTTTCTAAATATATCAAGCACTTTCCTGCCTCAGACCCTTTGCAAGTTCTGTTTTTTGTTTTTTGTTTTTTTGTTTGGGATGTTCTTCTCCGGTATGACAAGCTCCTTGTTATTTGGATCTCAGCTGAAATGTCACCTCCTCAGAAAGGCCTTCCTTGATGTTCCTATGTAACTGAGCACCCTTCACCCTCTTAGTCTCTCATTGCAACAGAGCTTCCCAGCCTGAGCACCTCAGTATACTGGTGCTTTAATGGGATTAAAAAGGTGTTGCCATAGTGACCCCTCAGCCCTGGAAAGAACTGGGGGCACAGGAGTCCTTCAGATATGCTCAACCTTATCTTTACTCCAGTGTTCTGCAGATATCTCAGTTTTTATGCATAGCATCATGTGAACATATTTGGGAATCACTACTAGCATCATCTCAGATTACTTTTCTCATATCATGTATGGCTACTGGGAATTCACCAATTCGCTTATTTGTTCATTACATCTCTCTTCACTGAATGTAATAGAATTTATTTTGTTCATCCATGTACATCCTATAGGGTTTTAAATAGCACCTGCCACACCGTGGGTGCTTATGTTTATTTGTTAAAATGATGAGTCCTCTCTCTTGTCAAGAAAGGAGTGGCTGGGATAGGACATTGAGTGAGGACTTGAGAAATTCAAGCTTTGAGGTGGTGAAATGATCCTGCTGCTACTACAAGTCTAGAAATAGAATCAATGCAATTTTGTAATATTATTCTTCCAGAGAACAAAGTCAGAGCAAAATAGCAGATTGGAATATAAGCTAAGTCTGAGGCTGTGGAAGTTTCTGCCAAAATCAGTACTTGTAAATTCATAATATTTATTTAATATTTAATACTAAAACAAAACATCCAATATTTACTGAGACAATAACTTTCATCCTTTGGGGAATAGAGTAAAACCAAGCTATAAAAATCAGCTTTTATTTCTCTCCCTCTCTCTCTCTTTTTTTTTTTCTTGTGATTTTCTGTTTCCCATCAATTGTTGCCCTTGGTCAGTAAGTAGTTAGCTGAATGAAGGTCAAATCTTGTAGCATGAATTACCAAAACTACTATAGCTATGATTTTGACAGCAAACTACTGATTTTCTCTAAGAAAAAGCACAGAATTGCAAAAGGAATTACCATTCTATGTCAAAGACAATGCTCTGCTAATAATAACGTAATTAGAATTCCATCAGGTAAATTTTATCTTCACGAGTTTTATGCTCACAATGCACACACACAAGACATTTGCTGAAGGAGTCTATTTTCTCCCTGTTTGCAATTTTCTTATGATCTGCCTGCCCACCCATTCCTTAACTCATGTAACATACATTGGGCAGACAGAAGAGCTCCATTTCATCTGGGGAATAAATATCATGTCTACTGCCAAATTGGTTAAGCAGTATTCTTAGAGTGGTTTCTGTGAAATGATTTCACATTGAATCATTATATGGGGAAGCCGGGTGGCCACAGATCCTGTTTAAGGTGCTGATCAAGTTCCCAGTATTATCTGTCCTTCCATCAGTCACCATACCAGGGGAGCGCATTCTACTCTAACACTGTTCTTTTCATTTTTCTATATTGATTTCTCAGAAATAGGTTTCAGTATTCTGGAGGCACTACCAGCTGAGAAGGGACATTAGCAAAGAGCAATCTTAAGCTATGTCTCCGTGAGGTCTCTACAATTGCTTTTGAAGTGAAATGGTCAATCTGCCTCTATCTTTGGATGAGGGAACCAAGCAGCCCAATTTACTGACTTTGCTCCACTGAGGAACTTAAATTTTGCCAGAATTGACCGGTCAGTTTAAGACAAAGCAGCTTTTGCCTACATTGCAAATCAAAGAGAGGGGGAAAGAAATTGAGCAATTAGATTGTCTAACAGGTTTACCTATAAGAAATTTCATTTGAGCTTTTATTTGAAAGTCAAAACCCTTCCAGGCTCTTCTATTGCTAATTGCTGAGGCCAGTTTGGGTGACTGCATGGTTTGATATGTGACTGCAGATTGCAGATTGAGGTTATTCTTCACCTTGAGCTTCTTTGCTATGTTTTTTTTTTTCCCTTTGGGTTTGTGTGTGTGTGTGTGTGTGTGTGTGTGTGTGTGTGTGTGTACTGGGAATTGAACCCAGGGATACTCTATCACTAAGCCACATCCTTAGCCCTTATTATCTTTTGAGACAGGGTCTTGCTAAGATGTTCAGGCTGGCCTTGGACTTGAAATCTTTTTGCCTCAGTCTTCCAGGTTTCTGGGATTATAGGTGTGGACCATTATGTCTGGCTATGGATTGAATCTTAACATCCCCCAAGGACCCATGTATTAAAGTCCTGGTATTCAGCTTGCTGCTATTGGGAACTGATGGAACCTGTAGGAGATGAGGCCTAGTGGAACATCTCAGGTCATTGGGAGCATGCCCTTGAAGTGAATGAAGTGAATATTAGGATCACATCTCTTCTTCTTTCTGCTTCCTTGCAGTGAGCATCTTTGTTCTGCCACCTGCTTTCCACCATTATGTGCTGCCTCTCCACAAGCCCAAGAACATGGGCCAACCAAGCATGGACTGAAATTTCTAAAACTATGGGCCCAAATAAACCTTTCTTCCTTTTAAACTGATTATCTCAGGTATTTTGTCACAGTGAAGGAAAGCTGACTGAGATTTCTTTTTAGGAGGGGGTGGGGCTCCTTATCTGCATCTAATCAGCTATACTTGTCTCTGCTACAGTGCCCTTGTCTATCTTGTGCCCACCTCCTTATATACCATGTATTTATTGCACGGATCATGGGGGCTTCACAAATGTCAAACTGAATTATTGGTCTCTTGGTTAGAGGAGACGTCAGTTTTTGGTTAAAATGGACATATTTCAAGAATTTCCTATTATTCATTGCAAGAGTTTTAAATTAGGAGACCAGGTTTCTGAAACTCATCTAAAGATAAGAATAGCTCTTGAATGTGATTCTAGGATTATGGGGAAAGTGGGGAAAGCCTTTCAGAATCATATTTAAAAGAACTATCCTGGGGCTGGGGATGTGGCTCAAGCGGTAATGCACTCGCCTGGCATTCATGGGGCGCTGGGTTTGATCCTCAGCACCACATAAAAATAAAATAAAGATGTTGTGTCCATCAAAAACTGAAAAATAAATATTAAAAAAAGAATTATCCTGGAGGGGTGTGGCAGGTAGGTTAATCAAGCTGTTCTGAGAGTTGGATGGGGAAGAAAAAGCAAAGATGTAAGTGCAGTTGGTAAACTCCTGAAGGATATTCCTGGGAAGCGGCTCTCCCAAATCCTCCATGTTGGGCAACTGAAACCACTCCTCAGTGCTTGTATAAGTTTTAAGTCCAGAAACACAATTAAAGGTCACCTTGGAGCAAAATCTCTGCCCTCATTTTACAAGGGAGAAAACTAAGTCTTCAACACATACTTTATAAAGTGCAGATTACCTAACTCAGGGCCAATTTCATGGGTTTATGTAGCCACATGAGGCCCTGTCCTCTTAAAAGCTCTATGGGGCTGGGAGTGCTAATGCTTTGCTCCTGCCATTTGAAATTCCTATTAATTCTGTCTTTGAACTCACATGTTTCAAGGGAACTCTATGGGACAATGGAACATGTGCATGAGCAGAGGAGAGATCTATGGCATGCCTGTGCCCTGTGGTCTGCCACTCCATGAGCAGGTAGTATCTACAACACCCCACAAGCACAGAATTCTGGCAGACCCATGGAGTATGGGAGTTCATGAGACTCGAGGTGGTGAGTAAAAGGTAAGTGTGAATGAAAGTCTGTAAATGAAAGCCCTCCCCCAAGGCCATTTGAAACAGAATTTGCTTTCAATATAAAAAAAGGAATGGCATATTAAGAAATATGCCTGAAGAAGGAGCCCTACCATATCTTTTCTTGTTTGTACTACTTTCCTGTATTAGCTAAACATCGGCACTGAAAATGATGACATTGAAAGAAAATGATAGAGAAACCCATCAATCCTCTTCCTTTCAATCCTTCCTTGTATACCAGTGAGTTGGAAGTAGAGCACGCAGATAGTGTATGAGGGACCCCCATGGAAAACAGCACTCCTTAAAATGATGGAAGTAAAACCTCTGGGGGAGGGGACGAATGAGACAATCAGACCCCATCCCCTGAAAAAAGGGCAGATGTGCTCTCAGAACTTAACTCATCCTTGTCAGCCATTAAAAGTATGATATGTGCTTCTTCCTATTCTCAACCTTGAACTTACAGGCCGTTATCCATGAAAAAGTATGATATGTGTTCTTCCCTACCCCACACTCTCCTAAATAATCTCATCAACGTCAAAATCCAGGTGCATCACTAAAGCCAGGATGCCTTTGCCTTAAGTTTCCAAGGATACACTAGATAAGAGAATGGTACTGTTGTAGGATTTAGGATTTTTTTAACCCACAAAGGGCTAAAGACAAACTCCTAGACCCTAACCTTGTCCCTTGCTTGATTTGTGCTTTCTTCTCCCCTTCACCTGTGTGTTCACTTAACAACTTCAGTGACTCATCCTTATCACAGAACAAAAATGGTTATATCAGACAGATGCATCAATAGGGAGGATGTAATGTTTGGCTCCAGACTGAAGGACTGCCCCCTCCCTCAATGTCAAGGTTGAAGTTCTTATGCAAGCAAAGAAAAACACCTTTGAAATGTACCTCAAGTCAATTAAAATTCTAAACTCTAACCCACCCCTACCCTCCTTCACAGGAATAAAAAGTGTCTCCTGGGCTGGGGTTGTAGCTCAGTGGTAGAGCACTTACCTAGCATGTGTGAGGCACTGGGTTCATTTCTTAGCACTACATATAAGTAAATAAATAAAGACAACTAAAAAGAATTTTTTAAAAACATCTCCTTTGTTTGTTCCAGGAACTGTCTGATCTTACTCCACCAACACTGTCTCACCCCCTCCTTGAGGTTAAACATCCCCCCACGATTAAAGCTTTGCCTGTGTGTTTGAATGTCTCCACCCAGTTTTCATTTTTATTGTCACTGGGTCAGAAGTTCTCACCTGTGACATCAAATATGCACATATCAAGAGGTAAAAAAGAGATGTTGAGTGAGTTTTGTGCAGCATTTTCACTGTTCCAATAATAAAAAAAAAATTCCTAAGAGCTCTGAAATAGGAATTGTATAATTTCAGCCTTGGTTAAATACTCTTACATTTGCATTTAAAACTGCTGTTCTGAAGATGAATGGTATAAGGGTAAATTCATCCTATAAATTTAAAATTTCCATTTTGCTTTGCTTAAAACAACATTAAATTGCAAACAAAAAGCACCATGATATTTTGAGCCAGGGAGACTGAAAGGGAAGGTATACCTTTATATTTTAGCACCTTTAACAGCACTTTTGTCCTGCTTTTTAAACAAGGAGCCTACATTTTCATTTTGCCCTGGTTCCCACAAAGGATGTTGTTGGTCCTGACTCTGGTGGCATCTTTATCCCCAACCTTCCAACACAGTGCCTGTTGCACCTGAGGGTAGTAGCCTGAAAAAGAAGACAGGAAGACCCTGGCAGAGTACCTCCTGAGGCATAAAGATGTCACTCTGGCTTCTACAAGAAAAATTCATGCAGCAACTTTACCTTGGTCTCCATGGAAACCGGTAATGCATTAAAAATGAAAAGTTAAAACAGCTTTCTGCTGGCTCTCCCTCTAGGAAGGAACTCCTCAACATATTAACTAAAATATATTAATAGATGCAGCCTGCTACAGGCTTTTGACACACCTAAGGTGACACAGATCTATCCTTTAACGCCTAGGTTCTGTGAGCAGTCTTCCCCTCACCGCCTCCTCCCATCACCACTTTTTTCCCCACTCTTTCTATCCAGGGACCCAAAAAGAGAAAATGAGATCAAGTCCATTGTATTCCAATGACTGTGCATGTAAGGCTTCTTTTAAGACACATACAATTGAGCTTCTCTGTTCCTCGATTTCTGTTAGGTTGCAGTTCCCTGCCCTGGAACTGAGAGCAGGGACCTTTTAAGTGTTTGTTTATCGTTTGATCTGAGTCAAACTTGGAAGACTGATCTCTCTTTCAATACTGAGTTTCCTGGGGGAAAAAGGTAGTGAAGTGCAACTTCCTACCCACCTGGAGCACCAGTAGGGGATCACTTTGCCTAACTCTGGCTGTGAATGGGACATTTTGCAAGTGGTTCTTTCATGAGGATATTGAGGGGGATGCTGAATTGTGAACGCTGCTTTCCCTACAGAACCTCTCCCCATGAATTCAGTCTGGTTGGCCTTGAATTTCCAAGAATGATAATTACTCGATAGCAAGAGTGGAAGACTCTCAAAATCATCCATAGTGTTTTTCCAAACTACAGATTAACTGGCACTGAGACTGGTACCTACTTCATTATTTGCTCATCTCAAATTCCCTTTAGGGTGGAGATATGTAAATGAAGAGGGTCAGATAGATCTTCCTTTAAAATCTTCCTTTAAAATAAGCAATATTATGCAATACAGCAAAGCAAAACATAACAAAATCCTATCTTCCTCAATGCCCCCCCCCCACCAAAAGCACAACTCTGCTTTGCTGTGCACCTGGGAGCCATCCCTACAGGAGATCTTGCCAGATGGCCCACAAGCTCACCTGTGTAGCTTCCCTGATGAAAGGGAAACAAGCACACTAATGGTACATTTCTGTGGAGAGGAGATAAGTGTCCTCATTAGGGAGGCTCTGAAAATCAGTGATCGAGGCATTATTTGATCTGATTTGGGTATCACTACATTCTACAGCCAGAACACATTAAACAACGGTGATTTAGAGTAAAAGGGTAGTTAAGCCAGAAAGAAAGAAATGGAAAATCTTGTCAGGGAGGAAAAATCCTTAATGAATTTTCTACTGAAGTAGCCAATAAATAGCTTGCTAGAAATAGGTCAAGGGAAATATATATGTTTATATGTTCATTCTCTATCTATCTTTTGTATCTGGTTTGCTATCCAGAAAGCTTTAACTCTGTGGTCTATTACCATTAGAGATTTAATACAAATAACAATGATGTTTTCAGATTATGGCTTTTAACATGGCAGAATTGTCTGAGTGTACTGGGAATTCAGGCTCAGTTCTTTACAAGGATCTTTACCTTGTCTTTCAAATTCTAGCTGAAAAATCTGGTCATCTGGGACGTATTCTGGGCTTTCCTGCTCCCCAGCATTGGTACCTCCTATATCTCTCATATCCAATAGGATTAAAAAAAACTTTAAACAAATGATTACCTCTTGTCCTTGAGTCTACTATTATAGCAGCATTGTGCAGTAGAAGAGGCATGGAGACATGAAGTCAAGCTGTTCAATTCTTTGGCACAACTCTCAGATCCTTCAGCTGTAAGGCAGGGGTGATGGTGATACACAGCTGGAACTATTTTTATAAAATTTAAATAAAGTAATATATGTATAATGCAGAGTACACATTATTTAAGAATAAAGATCTTGACATGATTATTCATGCAACAGTCACCTACACTATGTAATAGCTTAGAATTCCTAGAACTTGTAGCATGGCAAAAGGGACTTTTCAGATGTGATTGAGTTAAGGACCTTGAGATGGGAAGATGATTCTGAATGATTTAGATGGTCCAATATAATCACAATGGACCTTAAAACTGGGAGAGAGAGAAGCAGAAGAGAGGGTCAAAATGATGAGCTGCAAGGACCCTCCAGCCCCTCACTACTACCATAGCTGTCTTTCAGCAAAGAAAGCAGTGCAGATGGCCTCCAGAAGCCCCAAAGGCAAGGGACTGGATTCACCTGCTAGAACTTCCACAAAGGAATGCTGCCATGCTCACACACTAACTTTAGCCCAGTGTGACCCAAGTCAAGATTTTAATTTACAGGGCTGGGGGTGCACCTCAGTGGTAGAGCAAAGGCTTAGCATGAGAGGAGGACTTGGACTTGATCCCAGAAACACACACACACACACACACACACACACACACACACACACACACCCAAAAGCAAACAAACAAAACCTTAGCGTTATAAGATAATAAATGTATGTTGTTTTAAGCCACTAAGTTTTGGTAATTTGTTATAGCAGCAGTAGAAAACAAATACATTCACCTTAAATATTATTCTCCATTCTACAACCACAGGGGACTTTTAAAAACTTTGAAATATTCATTTTATTTTTTTACTCAAAATATTGCAGTGACACAAGCCTCTGCAGAGTACTCAGAATATTTCAGAGTCTGACAATGGTACTCAGGACCCTAGGGGTTCTGCCACCTCTCTGACCATTGTTCTATGAATCTTTCTCTTGCTCTGTGTTTGCTACTCAAACCTGTGGAGACTTAAGACTTGTAGCTCTCTCTCTTCACTGCAGGGCTTGACTCACATTCTCTCTGCCTAAAATGATCTGCTCCCAGAGAGTTGATGTGGCATGGTGGGTAAGCACACGAGCCGGAGTCAACTCGCCTAGCTACAAACCTCACCACTGCCACTTGGTAGGTATCATTGGCAAGCTATTTATCTTCTATGTGTTTCAGTTTCCCAATCCGCAAAATGAGGATAAATCACAGCACCTATATCATGATTTTTATAACAATTATAAAAGTTAATCTATGTAAAAAATTAGAATTTTATTTCAGCTGGACAAATAACTGTCTCAGTACTTGTCTCAGCACGTCAGTGTGGCTCACCATCTCTTCCTCTGTCACTTCTGTCATTCTCCGTCACTTTATTACCTTTTTCTCCACACATTTATTGCCACTTACGTTAAGTATTTATTGGCTAGCTTTCATTGTCTCCTTACCAGCCTATCTGCTCCATGAGGACAGGAATTTCCTTTCACTCACCATTGAACCCTCAGCTTCTGGAGCAGTATGGGGCACCAGTAGGCTACAAACACTTGAGCGTGGGATTCACTTCTGTCAGGCATGTTGAAGAAGAGTTGTTGTTAGTGAATCTGAGGTTGAACTGAGTCCTTTTTGATTATTTTCAGCCCTGTGTTTCAAGGTATTGTTTATTTTCACAAAGCCAATAAATGACCAAATGAATTCTGTTGAATGACCAATTTGAATTCTGGTTATCTGTTTGCCATCTCAGGCAAAGTTTGCCGTGGTACTCTCTCCTGTTCTTTCTAAGTGTTGCCCTTCCCAGCAGGCTTCCCAAGCAGGGCTTCTTGGTTCCTCCACATTCCTGCCTTTGGGAAACACATTTTACTTGCCTGAGACCTTAGGGTGTCTGCACGAGGCCCTAATAGAAATCCAAATGCACATGGCCTAGGAGTACCTCTGAAGGTATGAAGGGTTAACCAGGAGGCATGGAGGAGGGAATGGTTTTTAGGAAGGCTCAGATTTTAAAACACAAAGAGCTGACATTTGTGGGTCTCACAGTTGGACTGGGATTTGTCAGAGGTGCTGTAGAAACTGTTAAAATGTAGGATGTGGCCTGTTGGAAATTTAAGTTTTACAATGGTGTAGGTCATTGATAGTTACCTTGTTTGAAGATATTTGTCCTTGGATCTTGGTGGCATTTTGCTGCCACTTTTTGACCTTCCTTACAGAAATACTGGATTGAGTATTTTGAATAAGCTGACTATTCAAATCAAATGATAGATTTTTTTAAACAAAATGGATATTGTTTTATTTGATTGATGTATATCAATCAGGGTTTAGATGCAAATATTAAACATTTCTCTTTATTGTGATAAAATTTTCTGGTGTACATGTATGTAACATTTTAAAGTATAAAATTGAGAGGCATTAGGAAACTATACCCATTTTCTATCTCCAGAAGTAGTTCATTATCTGAAACAGAAACTCTGTGCCCATTAAGAATAACTCCCCAGTATTCCCTTCTCCCAGACTCTGGTAACTTCCATTCTACTTCCCATCTGAATTTGCTTATTCCAAGTGTCCAATGTAATTGGAATCATATAGTACTTGTCCTATTGTGTCTGGCTTATTTTGCTTAGCACAATGTTTTTAGGTTTTATCCACGTTGTAGTATCTATCAGAGTCCCGTTCTTTTTTGAGACTAAATTATATTCCATTGTAAGACTGAATAATATTCCATTCCATTGTACTATATTTATTTTTATTCACAGGTTGATGAACATTTGGGTTATTTCCACCTGATGGCTATTATGAATGCTGTGGCTATGATACTGGTACATAAATGTTTTCAATTCTTTTTAGTGTATAGAATTGCCAGATTATATGTTTTAACTTAATTCCATGTTTAACTTTAAAGTTAACATAGAATTTCCAGTTTTCCATAGCAGCTACACTATTTTATTTTCCCAACGGCAATGTACATGTTTCCGTTTCTCCACATCCTTGACATTACTTGTCATTTCCATTTTTTAAATAATAGTTATCTTAATGGTAATTTATTGTGATTTTTTTAGCATTTCCTCAATGGATAGTAATGTTAAGTATCAAGTGCCTCTTGAACATTTATATATCTTCTTTGAAGAAATGTCTATTCAAGCTGAATGCCCAATTTTAATTGGGTTATTTATTTGTGTATGTGTGTGTGTGTGTGTGTGTGTGTGTGATGGTTGTTGCTGTGGTTGAGTTTAATTGTTCCAAATATTAACTTTATAAGAGTTTTATAGTATTAGCTAATCCATTTCAGTCTGGTCCATTTTGAGTTATCTTTGTATGTGCTATTAGGTAAAGGTTTGACTTCATTCTTTTGCCTGTGTATGTTCATTTTTTCCAGCAGCTTTTGTTTAAACAACTAACCATTCCCCATTGAATAGATTTTGTACCTTGTTGAAAATTCATTGACTACATATGAAGGCTTATTTTTATTCTGTTCTATTGTTCTATATGTTTGCATGTCAGAGTAGCACTGTGTTGATCACTATAATTTGGTTGTTAAGTTTTGGAATCAAGAAGAATGAGTCTGCCACTCATTTGCTCTTTTTCAGGTTTATTTTCAATTTTTGAGTTCCCCTGAGATTCAATGTGAATTTGGAGTTTTTCTATTTCTTCAAAACACCATTGACATTTTGATAGAGTTTGCAATGATTGCTTCAGATAATGTTGTAATCTTGACAATACTAAGTCTTCCATTTCATGAACATGAGATGCGTTTCAACTCGCTATTGTCTTTGATTTCTTTAAGCACTGTTTGGTGATTTTCAGTGTACAACGCTTTTGACTACTTGGTTAAATTTATTCCTAAGTATTTTATTTGTTTTGGTGTTATCATATATGGAATTGTCCTCCTCTTAATTTCCTTTTCAGATTGTTCATTGTAAGTACAGAAAAAGCAATGGATTTTTAGCACATTGAATTTGTATCTGCAACTCTGCCAAATTTGTGTATTTATTTCTACTTTTCCAACTTTGATGCTTTTTATTTCCTTTCCTCTGCTCCAATTGAACTCTCAGAATTGTGTGGAATATCAGTGGCAAAAGCATGTATCCTTGATTTCTCCTTATTTAACAGAGATTTCAAAATTGTAGCATTGAGTATGATGTCGGTTGTGAGTTTTTAATATGTAGCCTTTATTGTATTGGGGAAGATTCCTTCCATCCCCAGTCTATTGATTTTTTTTAATCATGAAGTTATGTTGAATTTTGTCAAATGATTTTCCTGAATCAGTTGAGATGATCATGTGCTTTCTCCCTCCTCCTCTTGTTAATTTGGTATATTTTACAGATTGGTTTTTAGATATTGAACATTGCTGCATTCTTGGACTTGATCATGGCATGCAATACTTGGGGTATGCTTCTGAATTCTGTTTGATGGAATTTTGTTGAAGATTTTTGCATTAATATTCATTAAGGATATGGATCTAAGGTTTTCTTCTCTTGTAGTGTCTTTCTCTAGCTTTGGTATCAGGATAATGCTGCTGTCAGAAAAAAATTAGGAATTAACTCTCCTCTTCAAAATTTTGTAAGAGTTTGAGAAGGATTAGTTTTAATTTTTATTTTATAGGATTCACAGGTGAAGCCATCTGGTCTAGAATTTTTCTTTATTGGGAAATTTCTGAACACTAACTCAATTTATTTTCTAGTTATGAATCTATTCACTTTTTGTTTCTGTGTGGTTCAGTTTGGGCAGATTTTATATGTCTAGAAATTCATCCATTTCATCTATGTTACTTAATTTGTTTGTATATAATTTTTTAGTACTCTCTTATAATCTTTTTATTTCCATACAGTTGGCAGTAACGTCCCACTTTCATTTTTGCTTTTGGTAATTGGACTAATTTGCTGTTGGTGGTGATGGTGGTACTGGGATGAAACCCAGGACCTCGCTCATGCTATGCCAGTGTTCTTTCACTGAGCCACACCCACAGCCTCAGAGTATTCTTTTTTATTAGTAAATCCAGCTAAAGTTTTGATCATTTTGTTCATACTTCCAAAGAAACATTATGGGGTTTTGTTGATTTTCTCTATTTAGTGTTTCTATTTTCTACTTTATTTATCTCACTCTATTCTTTATTATTTTCTTCTTTCTCCTAGCTCTGGGTGAAGTTTGCTCTTCCTTTTTTAGTTCCTTAACATATAAAGTTAAGTTATTGAGGTGACATCTTCATTCTATCTTAATGTATATTTTAATTTATAGCTGTAATTTCCCTTTAAACACCGTTTTCATTGCATCCCATTCGTTTTAGTTTTTTTTTTGTATTTTCATTTTCTTTAAAGTATTTTCTTATTTCCCTTTTGATTTCTTCTGTGATTGACTCATTGTTTAAGAGAGTGTTGTTTCATTTCTACATATTTTTGAACTCTGTTATTGATTTCTGATTATATTCCTTTGTGAGTAGAAAAAGATATTTTTATGATTTCAGTCTTTTAAAATTTATTTATTTGCTTTGAAGTTCTATCCTGGAAAACATTACATGTACACTTGAAAAAAATATGTAATCTGTGTGTTGAGTAAAATGTTTTAGTCAGTTTCAATTAGTTGATGTTGCCTTGGAAGTCTTCTGTATTTTTATTGTTCTTCTGTCTGGTCATCCTATCTGTTGCTGAAGGTGGAGTATTGAAGTCTCCACTACTATTGTAAAACTATTTCTCTTCAAATCTGTAAATATGCATTGCATATTTTGGGGAGTTGTGTAGTTCTTGCACATTTTTAAAAAGATGTTTTCTTGATTAATCAATCGCTTTATTCTTTTATGTGGTGAAAATGTTAAAAATGTGTTCTTTTAACAATTTTGTAATGTATAATGCATTATTATTAACTGTGGTTACCATGTAGTCTAATAGATCACCAAAACTTTTTGCTCCACTCTACCAAGATTTGTACCCTTTCAGCAACATCTCCCCTTTCCTTATCCTTCCCACCTCCACTCCCAGACTCTATAATCATCTTTCTACTCTGTTTCTGTAAGACTGACTTTTTTTTAAGCTTTTTTAAATCTCACAGCAGTGAGATTATATAGTATTTTTCTTTCTGTGCCAGATTTATTTCATTCTGCATGATGTTCTCCAAGCCCATCCATGTTGCAAAAGACAGAAGTTTCCATCCTTCTAAACTATATATAGAATTCCATTGTATAGACACACTACATATTCTTTATCCATTTATCCATTGAGGATGTTTTTATTGAGGATTCCTTATAGGTAATGAGTTATCCCACTGCAGGGGAAAAGAAATACCTTCTTCTTACCCATTGCCAGATTAACAGCTGAAGCTTCTATAACAAAAGTTACATTGACCAGAGGAAAGCAAACAAGTTTATTTAATATAAATTTTATGTGACACAGGAGGCTTGGTAAGAAAGTGAACACTCAAAGACACAGGTAAACCAGTGCATATTTATACTAAATTTGATGAGAAAGTGGGTCGTCCTGGAGAAGTATGATTGAATGAAAGTGTAAGATCTGATGGCAGTGAACTGAGGGGGACCAAGAGTCCTTTTTTTTTTTCAGACTCTGCTCTGTGCTTTCATGTCTTTGTAGATGCTCCTTTTCTCCAGTAAAGGAAGGGCACTTCTTGAAGGCAAGTTTTATGACTTAAGGCTGGAGTGTAACCTTCCTAAGTTTTATTACCTGCTTTGGGAAAAAGGTGGGGAAAAGGTAAGCATGACCTTTATGCTTCTGCTGTCTGTTTGAATGCCAAGGTGCCATATTTTGGGCTAACTTATCCTGAATCTTGTCACCACCATCAATTATTTCCCGAATCCCCCAATTTTTCCTCTATTCTCCATGTTCAAACCAAACACCAAGTCCTCTCCATGGCCCCCTTGACATTTCTTGAGTGAACCCTCTCTGTATCCTCATCGACATTAACTTTGTTCATCTTCCCCTGTTAAAAGTACAATAGAGCTTTGTGCAATGTTTTCCCAATATGCATCTGATTTTCTCTAGTTCATTCTTCACATTCCATAATCCATCTGAAACTTGATGTTCATCTCTTGTCCGTTGCCCTTTGGGTTCTCCTTGTCTTCAGCAAAGCTCACATTCTGGTTGTGACATAGGAGGGCTTTATAGCACTACCAGGCTCATTTCTCTCCTTGCCCAGTTTCCCATGCTGAATAAATCACTAGTAGTTTCACAAAAGTGTGGTGGGGATCTTTTCTAACCATTTGCCTGAAAAGTACTCATCTTCACTTGGATAACTTCTTACTCACCACCAAATGCTGGCCTAAGACATGTCTCTTTTGGAACTCACACCACTTCCTCTCCACCCTAGATTAAATAGTTTCTGTGCTCCTGGAGAACCTTGTATATACTTTTGTCAAGTGCTTACAATTGTTTATTTATATTATGGTGCTGCTCCCTCTCTACAGTGGAGAAGAGATATCTTTTAATTTTATGTTTTTAATACCTAACAAAGTATAGGCCCAATAAATCCTATGGAATAAATAAATGAATGAGTCATCATCATCCTTATAATAGAAAATATTTTTTAAATGTTGGCATCCCTCTTATCTTTCTGTATAAAATATTCTAAAAGTTGCACTATTTATTAATATTTTATAAATATGGAGAAGATGAATATGTAGAAAGTGTTGAGCAGTTTCTATAATAGTTTAAGAAAAAGAGATGAAATTACTGTAATACAAATAGCTTCTTTTTAAACATTTTTTAATGTAAAATATTCCTTTCTAATCTCATTTCTATAGGACACTAAGCACATCATGCTTTTCTGTCAATTGAATGCTTATAGATTTCTGATCCATTCATAGATCTCATTTTAAACTGTTCTAACATCTTCCAAACAGCCACTTTTATTACTTTCCATTTCTGCATCACCCTCTTAGCCCCCATTACCAAGTGCACCCTAAGCTACAGTTATTTTCCCCTCTACAGAAGTAATCCTCACTGTTGTTGCAGGACCAGTGGTTTTTCCAGCACACAATTTGCCATGACATTAAATGGCATCCTAGTCTCCTGCTCGTTGAATGTTTTCACATATGCACTTGGACTGTAGCTCTTCTTCATGACTGGACTGTCTTTTGATTTTGGTTGTAATGTCAGTCAATAATATAGTCATTCTGGGGTACAGTCCTGCACATTGCATTACCTCTTGAAAAGGGGTCAATTTAATTCATCTGAGCTGGAAAATGACTCGAGATAAGAGTGCCAAAGCCAAATTAGGTCAAGTCCATTGAGAGAGAGGAGGTGGGTGCAGCACCCCTACAAAATGACCAATACATTTGTCATTTCTTCTGGAGGGATAAAACAAAATTTAACTCTAGAAAAATGGCATTGTTTAAAGGAGAAAAGTAGCTTCTAATTTCTTTGTCACCAACTGCCTACATGCATTCCTTGGAAGACGTAGCAAACCTATGTTTCTGCAACATTTATACTATACCCTTTCCCATTTTTCCCTATCACACTCCATATACATTAGCTAGCTTCCACCACTCTTCTGTCACAACCATATTCTTCGAATTCTCATTTTTATGCTTTCAAATCCACATGGTTGCTTCTCCTTGGAAAACATCTGTCAGCATTTTATTTCTGAATCCTATCCATTCTAAAATCAGCTTCCTACAAGGAACTTGTGTTATTTACCTATGAAGTGATCTCTTCCTGCCTCTGTAAATCCATCAAACTCTCTTCAATTCTTCCTTGTTATCTACTTTATGCTGAGATGATTTATTTATTGTGTTTTGCACTTCTAAACTCCCCTGTCCATGCCTTGGCCAAATAGGTTCCCTAAGACATTGATGAGTGAATGCTGCAAATCTGCATGGTTCTGGTAGACATGGAATATGCCAAAAGAGACACTCAGTGTGGTAGAGACAGAGACCTGGGACTAAGGGAGCACACAGAGGCATGAAGTATGTCAACTGAAGCAGCATTTCCACCCCTGAGGCCAGGAAGAAAAGCACTGAGTCCAAACAAGAGGTTGCATTAGGAACTTTAGGGACGAGACCTACTTCTCTCTTCTGAGAGAGAGAGAAACTTCTGAGAAGGAGTCAGATGGAGATGCTGATGTCCTGCTCCACTGTGTCTCATTCTGGAACAGACATATTCTGGGAAGACCAAGAACATGACCCTGAATTGCAAGGAGGGGGAAGAAGCCCAGCATGAGAGTTTCACATTTCTTATGTGAGCACATTGAAAAGAATGACCTTATAAAGAACATTTAAGTTATTTTGGCAACCCTGGGGAGCCTCTGGTATTTGGAGAGAGAGTTCGGATAAAAAATAATGTCAGCCATTTGCACTCAACTCTTCCAATGGTCTCAAGGTCTGTGTAACATAACACATAATAAATACCTTGAGCCTGCCGCCCAACCTAGGATCTTGAACAAATATTCATAATTTATATCTAACAATGTGCTCCTCTTATACACCATATATTTAAGTCATCTTTGTGTTACTATGACCAAAACACCTAAAAATAATAACTTGGGGGAGGAAAAGTTTATTTTGGTTCATGGTTTTAGAGATTCAGTCCACAGTTGGTTGACTCATAGCTCTGGGCCCAAGGTGAAGCGAAGCATCACTGCATAAAAGCCTGGCAGAAGGAAGTAGCTCAGAACATGGCAATCAGAAAGCAGAGAACTCTGCTAATCAGATATAAAACAAAAACCCTAAAGTCATGTTCCCAGTGACTTACTTCCTCCACCCACACCCTATCTGCCTACAGTTACCACCTAGTTATTCCATATAGGTAGATTAATCCACTGATTAGGTTGCAACTCTCATATCTAATCATTTCATCCCTGAACATTCTTGCATTCTCTTTCACATGAGCTTTTGTGGGGTCCTGTTAGACCAGGACGCAAGAAAAGACCACTGACTCCAATTAAAATCAAATTAAAGCAAGCTTATTATTTCGACCGGCCTGTCTGCCTTTCCCTCCCCAAACGGCGGGAACAAAACAGCAGCCCCACCTTTCCTACAGCCCAGCTTTATAGCCCAGAAAGTTACACAAAACGGGGGTTACAGATAACAGAACTCTGACAAGCATCACACTAATGGTAGTTTACATTTTTTTTTTTTTTGCTGGCCCCAACATCAGAATTTATGAGGACCATTAGAGCCTCAGAGAGGGTCGTTGTCTGGCCAGGGAAGGCCAATATTTATGAGGTGTCACTAAGTTTCAGAGAGGGCTGCTATCTGGTCAGAGAGCCAGGCATGGGTGAGTTCAAGGCATGGGCAGGCATTGCAAGCAGGTTCAGAATTTTCAGTAATTTATAGTAAAGCCGAGATTAGCTTTTCATGGCTTTGTGGCAAGATGGCTCCCAATTTTAATAAAAGATCAGGTTGGGTCTATCAGTCCCTCATATCTACACAATAACACTACACTTATTAGTTTCCTGTCTTCTAGTCACAATTCTTCTAAATTTTGCGTAAATTTTTCCTTCATTTTTATCCTATGTCCAAAGTTGAATTACTGAGCAATTAATGTAAACAATAATAAAGTATGAAGAAAACAACAAGGAAGCATTAGAAATAAATATAAAATGAAATGAATGACAAAACTAAACTTATTTAAACTTACCTACTGAAAAAAAAAAGGTTCTCAGAAGGGACTTAATAGCAAGCATCTAGCTACACGCCATCCAAAGGAGATGTAGCTAAATGAAGTAGTTCACAGACTTTGAAAATAATGAACTAAAGTTTGCCAGAAAAATATGAAGAAGTGAAGATATTAAATAGTGAAGAGGGCTGTTGATAAAGCATTCAGTCTTCAATGAGGCTGTTAAAATAATGAAATTATACAAACCAAATAATAGTTATAATATGTTTTTAGAAATATAAGTAAAATTGATATTAGCACAAAAGATATGTCAGATATTAATATGCCTCCTAAATTTTGTACAAACTTTGACTGTATATTAGATGAAACAAGTTAAGCTCTTCAAAGTAAAAATAGTACATGCTACATAGCTTGATTTTAATTCATGGAAATTAAAAATAAATAGTGAGTGTAGAATTCACATCCCCAAACACAAATTTTAACATGCTTTCCTAAATAACTCTTGGCTTAAAGAAGAAATAAATATTTCAATTCCAAAAGATCTGGAAAATAATCATAATGAGAATATTAAATATCAGAACTTATAGATATGGTCAAAGTTATAAACAGAAGAAAATTCATGGCTTTGGACACTTTCTTTCTTTCTTTTTTCTTTTATGAAATAGTAAGCACCTTCCCCTTTCTTCTCCTTCTTCTTTAAAAGAGAGTATAAGTCAATTAAATAATAATTCACAAATATGTTCCCCATTCTGAGATACTCCATGATGTACAGAACAGTAGTTTTCAGTAGTAGGATAACTCTAAGTTATCCCACTTTGTAAAGCAATAGTTTTCCATAAGCTACTATTTACCATTGTGACTACAGGTGCCAAGATAGAATGAATTTATACCTTGTTTGTGTAAGTAAATAAGGACCCTCTTCTTGGTACAACCATAAGGCACAAATTGATAAACAACATAGACAGGCCAACTTATCATGCTAAATCAGAAATACCTGAACATATAGACATCCCAAATTATATCAGGAACACAAGACACAGGAGCTTTTCAACCTCATCAGACACAACCCCCTTATCCAAGACCCACTATAGAAGGAGACCCCCAAGACTGGACACAAAAGCTTTCTAACCTTGTCAATTGGTCACTTGTCATGAATCTTGTCCAGGAAAATTACCATGGCTTTGAACCTGATTCTCTGTCCCTTCAGGGTTCAGCACTGAGTTCTTTCCCTTGCCTGTAATGATGCATAGCCCACTATATGCACTTCAAACTGACACTCTGAAACTGAGACTGGCCTCGATCCTTCACTATTTGCAATGAATCTCTCTCTCTCTCTCTCTCTCTCTCTCTATCTCTATCTCTATCTCTATCTCTATCTCTCTCTATCTCTCTCTCTGCCCATGCTCTTGGCACAGCATCCTATTACCCTCTGGGCTGCCTTAACCCTTTCTTTCTATGATACACACATACACATGTACATATATATCATATATGTTAATGTTATATATGTTAAATAATATGTTATATATATGAGTGTTTATACATATATATCATGGATATTAGAAATTAAGATTGTAATGGATTTAAAAAACTCTTGATTGCCCAATTTATGACTATCAGGTGACCCACAGGTATTTCATGAATTGCCACCACTGAAAGAGGTATAGATTGTGCATTTATTGTTATTGAATATATCCTGAAATTGTGGAAGCATGCAAATGCATTGGGTATATGTTAGTGGCACAGCTTGCTCACAGAATTTGAGTAAAGTAGAAGGAAAAAAAAATAATTTAGATAAATGAAAAAAATTATGAATTATAAAACAAATAGTCTACAGATTTGAGAAGAACAGAGCATACATAAACGTGATCAAAGCAATTCTTAGTCTCATATTAAAGAGACAAATCTGAAATATGCCTAAATAGAAAGGAGAAAAGAACTATTGTAGTTGGAATTAGTCAGCTTTTTGTTTGCTGTGACCAAAAGACCTGTCAGGAACAACCTGGAGGAGGAAAAATTTATTTTGACTCCTGGTTTCAGAGGTTCAGTCCATGGTTGGCCAACTCCATAGCTCTGTGCCTGAGGAGAGGCAGAATATCATGGTGAAAGGGTGTGGTGGAGAAAATCTGCTGAGTTCATGACAGCCTGGAAGCAAAAAGAGCTTGAGTGCTAGTATCCAATGACAACATAATCCCCCAGGGCATGTCCCCAATTCCCTACTTCCTCTAGCCATACCCTACCTGCCTACTACAGTTGCCAGCCATTAATCCATTCAAATCATTAATCCATCAAATATTTAGAATAGCAAAAGCTTACAGATTAAAATCAGCAAAGGAAAAAGGGACAATGGGTGAAGTTCAAGAGAAGCCCTTTGTAATCATAGCCTCTCTGCAGTGGAGTCACAGACAACAATAGTGTGTTGCTCATCAGAGTCTTGGCGTCCAGGGCTTTTATTAAGGCTCAGTCATAAGCACAGAATACCCAGAAGATGGACTATGGAAGGCAGGATTTTACTATGGCTCCCCAAATCCTATGCACCCTGTAAAGCCCCCTGTTTCTGAGTGCGGGTGGAGCTAATAGGTTACTAATAAGTAGACTTTATATTAATTAAAAAGAAAATTTCCCTAGTTAGTTGACCTAATTAGTTGAGTCCTTAAATGGGGTAGTATTGGGTACTTCTCAAAGTCAAAGCAGCAGAGACTTCTCTTACAGGCCTTCAATAAACAAATTGCCATGAGTTTTATAGTCACAATGAGCTGAATTCCAAATGAGCTGGGGAAAGACCCCCCAATCCTTGGATAACTACACCCAACCCACACTTTGACTTTGGCCTTTTGAGACCTGAGCTGAGAAGCGGGTGGAACACTGCCAGAATTCTGATCTACTTAACTATAAAACAATGAATCAAAATAGTAAGAGATAAAATAATCAGAGATATATAGAGCTGCTATTTGTGGTAATTTGCTAGACAACAATGGAAAACGAGTATAGAGCCATCACCTGGAAGAGCAATGGGAAATAGAAGACTTTCTGTTTCGTCTCTTTTAAGAAAAATAAACATCGTTTTTTAGGTTTTGTGTCCATAGCTGTATTCTATTTCTCTTTCCTCCCCTCTTTCCTATCTTCTATTCTCTCCTTTTTCTTCTTGGTTCTCTATTTCCCTCTACAAATTTTCCTTTGAAGTTTCTCTTCCTTAACCAGATTTGATCCCTGGGTCAGTGTCATTGGTATAGTTGAGAGGATGATGGCCTGGGAGTGGTCAAGGAGTCATAGGGCGCTCCACCCTTAGCCCAGAGGACTTAAGCCACATACATAACTCATTTGCAAATGATGAATTGGACCAGAGATGCCTGAAGTTCCTGCTTAAACAAATGTTCTGTGATTCAATGGCTTGGCCACATCTGTGTGCAATATGAGAGACATTGGTGTCACTGTTTCTGGGGGTGCTTTGAATGATTCCATAAATGGCTTCAGCTGATAATTTGTCTTGAACTTGCCTCTGCCTTTCCTGGAACAGGCTCATGGTGTTCTGAAATCACCATGGCTCATGGCACAGCCTCATTTAAGCTGTGAGGATTGGGCTCTCAGCCCTGGTACTCTTCTGATGTATCTTTCCTGAGGCCTTGATTCATTTTCCTCACCAATAATATGGGAGAAATCTAAAAGAACAGAAGCCAGAACAATAAACTCATTCTGACAATGATTTGCCCATCTGATTATCTCCTTCAGGAGATTAGAATAAGCCTCTATAAATTCCATCAATATGTAATCAGCATTACTCTTTTTGAGTCCTGGAGAGTAGAAGATGAATAAATCAGCGCCTCAGGTGGCTCGCAGTCTTGTTGGTCAAGATTTGTCTATGAATATGGACAACTGTAAGCAAGTCAGACTTTGTAGCCATAAGAGGAAGATAAACATTGTATTAGAGGGTGTTAGAGGGGGAGATTTTTAGGGTTGATCATCCACAGTATTTTTAACCTCTAATCACTTTGTGGAAATGAAAGAGTTGAGTGATGTTGGAGAAGAAGAGAGGATTTGGGAAGAGGACTGTTGGATGGTTACCGTCCCCTACCTATGGGAAAACTGGGGCTGGGGTTTCTTCCTTTAACCTGTGAGCTTGATGTGTCTCAAACCATTTCAGGGGATAATGAATTAGTATCTTAATTTCCCAAGAAGTCTAAAGGGACAGAAGCCTAGGCAGGCTGGCTTCTCTCCAGCTGTAGAAAGAAGAAAAACTTGCCTAAGTGCGACCTGCCTCACTGACTGGTTGATGCAAAGTATTATTGACAGGCCAAATGTAGTCACACCAGGAAGGGAGCACAATGTTTCTTCGTGTGCTGTTCAAATGGGCTATCTAGAAGGGAACTAAATCAACAGACAAAACTTGGAAGTGCTGGATGTTTGGGACTAGAGGAATGGTTCTCAGTTTTGTTTTGCTTTTTATCTCAGAGTTTCTTTATACCTTTAAAAATAATTGAACGATTTTTGTTTGTATGGCTTACAGTTATCAATTATTAATCTACTAGAAAGCAAACTGGAAAAAGTTTAAGATATTCATTTGTGAATCCATTTAAATATAGCAGCAATAAACTCATTTATGTTAACAGAAAAATCTGAAATGAAAAATAATGAATTTTCCAAACTAAGAAAAAATAATTCAGAGAGAAGAATGTTTTACATTTTAGCAAATTTATTCCATGTCAAACTTAATACAAGATTGTAGGAGTCTGCTTCTGTATTCAATCTTTTGCAATATGTGCTTTGGTGGAAGTATAGGAAGAAAGCTCAAACTCATGCAGTTATGTAATTGCAAAGGGGAGGAATATTTGGAAAGCTTTTTTTTTTTTCAGATAACTATGAACACATCATTTAGCCTCTGGATACTTAGTACTATGTACTTGTGAGAGAAAGAAAGTGCAAAAGACAAAATACATCTTAGTGCCATTATGAAAATGGTTTTAACCTTGTAGACTCTAAAAGCATCTCAAGAATTCCTAGGGACACTGGACCCCCACCTTCAGCAATGAGCTAAAGGCAGGAGTGACCAACCACCAGAACAGAGATGCATCTGTTCCCACTGAGAGGTTCTCCAGTAGTGATGGAGGTCTCTGAAGGCACATCTTCCAAGTCTAGAAAGTGCTGCCATTTATGTAAAAACTTTTCTGACCCCATGAAGCTCCAACCGTGAGAGAGTTGGAAACATAGGTTATCAAAAGAGGGTGGGGGGTGAAGAGTAGAAGAAAGGGAAAGAGAAGCATCCAGATGTACTCCTTCCCCAGTGGCAGCCTTCACAACAGCTCCAAGAGGAGGAGGGACAAGGGGGAGAAACCTTTGCTTAAAGACTGACCTTTTAAATTTAGCACTTTAGTTAATGCTAAAGATCTCCGGGAGGCTCTTTCTTTTGTTATCTAGAGTGATCATATAAAACTTGATGCCTGTCTGAATTTTTGTTTAGAGACTGAAGAAAAAAAATACACCCTTAGAATAATTTAAAAGCTTAGCTGGTGGTAAATGAAGAAAAAATTTGCCTGATCAGCACATTGTTTAAAAATACATTAAACAAATGATTGCATAAGGAATTTCACTGTGTTGTTTTGGTTGAGGTATATTGAAAACATTGAAACACAAGCAGGTATATAGTTGAGGAGTGGGGAAGGAGTATTTTAATAGCCTTATCAGATAATCACAATATATCATTTTATTTCTGGAAAATTCTACTGCATACATGTGAGAGGAAGAAAGTTTTAGTCAATTTTAACAATATGATTATGAAAACTGTCTTGATATTTTTATAATTTCTATGAAGGAGGGTAAATAACATGGGCACATAATCTAGTTTTAGGAAGAGGATCTTGATTGGAGGCCAGGTTGAAGAGAGAATTTGGAACATATTGGATCAAGCTGATCCACTTTCTAGGCAGTGAGGAGCTGGGGGAGCCACGGGACCAGCGGTTTCTGTGGAGCTGCTTTTCTGCTTTCCATGGAGTGCAGAGGCCATTCATGACTAAGAGGGTTTAAGGAGGCAGCCTGTGTAGCAAAACTATTGTCTCTTTCTCCCAGGAGTATTTGTGAGCCTCTCAACAACACAGAAAATTTGTTTTTTTTACTCTCCCTTCAGACATTGGGATTCACTGCCTCCAATTCTGTCTGTGGCAAGCTTTGTTCCTACAGATTATGCAAAGTGCTGTCAGAAGGAAAATCCACCCTGTGTGGAGTTAAACCCTGGGGAAGGCAGCCTATGGTTATACTCCCAGATTGACGCCTTTTCCTTGTTATTCTAGTCTGTAAATATGCCCCAGTTCTCTGCCTTTTCCATTCCTACCCTCCCTTTGTTTACTTTCTTGGCTCCTTAACCCCAGGAGTCGGGAGGGTCAGGATGCCTCATTATAGCAGCTTCAGGGACCATCAGATCAGAGACAATAAACAGGTCCAGAGCTAGTGAAGTGGACTTATTAGAGAGTTAGGTCACAGTGTGTACCCTGCTTCTGCCAACAGCACTTGTGAGGAGAGATGCCCTGATTATTACTGCACATGGCCAACGAGACTGATAGAAATAAGACATCGTGGCTCATTTGCAGAGAAGGGTTCATGTGGAAAGTGCTGTACTTGAACATGATCTCAAGAGCTCAGCTTCTCACACAAAGAAATCTTCCTTATTAAGACAGTTTATTACAAAAGGAATGGGTGTAGCTACACGCGACTAAATCAGCCAGGGTCACTCCAGATGAATTGGGGTAGCGCTGAATAATCACACAGACACAGGAAGTACCTTTTTCTTGCGGTTCAGTGACGGCTCCTCAGCCCCAACTCCCACAAGGGAAATAAGAGGCCGAAAAAGAGGGGGGAGCACTTTCTGAAGCCCTATTTATTGAGGGGAGCCATTTGATAGAACGTTCCATCCAAAAAAGGTAAGGGGTAGTATTACAAAGGAACAAGAAGGCAGCCCATCCCCTTTGGGTAACGCCCACTCCCAAAGCCTTACTCCCTTGCTGAGCAGAGATGGGGATCCACCTGCTTCTGCACAGAGAAGCCAATATCCACGTCTCCATCGCTCGAAGCTAGGGGGCGCTTAGCTCCTATGTGGCAGCTCCCAACAAATGGATAGGTAGAAAGGCTTACTAACATTTGTAAATTTATGTCAAGAAGTACATGAAAATTATTGCATTTATTCCTAAGAAAATTCTGGGAGATGTTTTTTTTTCTTATGCTCAAAATGCAGATTAGAAAAGTAAGGCACCAAGATTTAATGACTTGCCCAAATCTCATCACTAGCAATACAGTGTCATTTGGTGCCAAAGGCCATTCTTATCATCATCATATACCTATGCTTCTTCATGGATGTTAACATACTGCTCAAATGCACAATATTCCCCACTGCTTTGTAGTCAGTCATTTTAGTATCCTTACTAAGAACAAGAAGGTCAAGTGTTTTCTCCCTTCCTCCATCCCTTTCTCTCTTTCTTTCCTTCCTTCCTTCCTCTTTCTTTCCTTCCTTCATTTCTTTATTGGAGATTGAACCCAGGGTTATTCTACCACGGAGATATACCCCCACTCTTTTTATTTTTTATTTTGACAAAGGATCTCACTAAGCTGCTGAGGCTGACTTCAAACTTGTGATCCTCCTGTCTCAGCCTCCCAAGTTGCTGGGATTACAGATGTGCATCACTGTGTCTGGCTCAAGGGTTTGCTTCAAGTATATTTCTCTGCAGTTGGAGATATTGTCTCTCATGTTTGTTTTAAAATTTGGAATGTTGTAGAGAAAGAAAAGCTGGGGCTAGTTATTTTTGTAAATTGATTCTGAAAGTTTTCCTTTTCAGGAGGAAAACATATCTGTGTCTATAGAATTTTTTTTTTTTGCTTTGTACTTCTTTCTTCCAGATTTCTCTAAAGAGTTTCTTTTTGTACTAAAAAATTTAAAAATACACAGGAATATGATAACAGATAATAAGATGAATCTTCCTGTGGCCACAAATTCTCTCTGGATTGAAAACAAGTTATCCCTAAAAGTATTTCTTCTATTCCTTTTCCCACCCATTCCCCCCAAAGAGTGAACTCCTCTCCTGAGTACAGCTTTGAATGAAGAGCTGACTTTAGCTCCTGCACTGGCAGGTATTTAGTTCTTAATCAGATAAGCTCATCCTGGCATTTTTATTTCTTCTCCTTCCTTCCACTTATTTCCCCTTCATTCTAAAACATAGGAAACTTCCTTGGTTGCCATCTTCACAGAAATGTTTCGAGAATTAATGAGCTGAGAAAGATGTCATTTTTTGAGGATTTTTAGAAAAAAAATTAACCTACAGCCTATTCTCCTGCTTCAATGTATTTTTAGAATAAGAGACTGTCTTATCATTCTCTTACATACACACTCACAGACCCGGCTCCAGGAATTACTGAAGGATAGAAACTGGGACATAGTTTCTAATTGAATAATGATAATAAGAAAAGATTCAGGGCCATTCACAAACATTAGAAAGTATGAAGAATAATTATCTGATAATGAAAATAATGAAAATGATAAAGCAGAACTGGCTGTCCCTATTACCAATCAGCAAGCACATACAAAGAAATATAAAGTTATATAAATACATCACCGTGTGTCTGCTTACTTCTTTTGGGCTTCACAGCAAAATTTAATTATTTTATATGATACAATTATTATGGGTGTCTCAGCTCTGTTTTTGTTAACCACATGGACTTGAGCGAGTTATTCCCCTTGCTAAGCCCTACTTTCCTTGTGTGTAACATGGAGATAGTGAAGGTATTCATTCCTTGTGGAAATCACATGAAAGAACTCATGCACAGCGTTCCGAACAGTGCCTGGTTCATAGTTCATTCAACAGAGCCCAATGAGTGAATGCTGCTGTAACAAGAATTGTAGCAGTTGTTTGGGATGAGATTTACAAGTGGCTTTTCTACCATGATGCCACACAGCCAGGAACTCTACCTCCCTCAACTCACAAGGTGGTACTTGGATTCTAGTACCCTGAGTATGGTGTTATAAGCACCGTGGCTCATAACATGTGAGGCAGGCAGAGAACCACTTTACCTAGATTCTCCTTCCCAGCAATAAGAATTGCTGTCTCAATTCTGTGGGGATGTGGTCAATTGTCAGCTCTTTCAGGGTCTGCTCATCACAAAGACCTGCCTTGCCTGAGATTATCCCTTCTCAGGGCAGCTTGCCTATGGTGACTGAATGACATGGGGTGGGCATAAACACCATTTTAGTCTAATACGGAAGTATTTTGATGGGCACTGTGGGCTCTGGAGCTGTTAGTTGAAGTCTTCTTTGATTTGTACTAAGTGCTTTCCTAATGGCAAAAGCAAAAAGGAGTCCTTTGAAACTACTGTACCTGGCTAAGAAAACAAATTTAAAAAAATAGAGTCTCCTGGAGGGATGGAAGAGATTGGTATCAATCACAAGGATGTAAAGGAAGGAGGGAGAATGGGCTTCATCATTTCTCTGTTCAAGTCATTGGTCTGACCCTGCAGAAACTAGATGAATCCTGTGGCTCAACCAAGTAGTAGCCGCAATCCAAGCTGCCATTCTAAATGTGAGACCTTCACTACAAGTAAATTCATACAGCCTCAAGTACTTTCTCTGTGGTTCTTGATTTGGCCAATGCACTTTGTAATGCAATGTTTATCTATCATAAGTTTGAAAGAGAATCAGAAACAGTTTAAGATCTAGTAGAATGAGCAAAAAACCACACACATACATATGTACACACATACATATGTATACACGTGCATATATGTTTATATCCTATATACATATGTATATCAGATATTCATGCATAATATATACTAATATAATATATACATATGCTATTTATATTATAAACAATTTTAATGTTTACATATAAACCTTATATATTATATATTAGCATTAGATATCTAAATACGTATACATATATAGTTTCTCAATATAGTACAAAGAGATCTTGTTCATCTCAATATCCGTTATATAAAGAAAATGATGTCAATAAATCTGAAGGAGCAAGGAGTGGCTTACAGGCTGAAGGCCTTGGTAAGATACACATACTCCAAAGAGTGAGAAAGAAATCCTAAGAAGATGCAGGGGATAGTGTTATCTGTAACATTTTTAGGTATCTAACATTCATAGGCATATTGGTATATCTCCCTGTTGTGGTTAATTTTGGATTGAGGGATGTTAAAGAAATGGGACAATTCTGGGCGAGTCCCTTAGAATATTTCCACAGATGATTGGCTTGTGGGTCAGAGGACTCAGTGAAAAAAATCCTCCCCGAATGTGGGCAGCATCATTCAATAGACTGGGGGCTCAGCTGAATGAAAAAGCCCAGGGAGAAACTCTGTCTCTCCCTTTCTCTCTCTCTCTCCCTTTGATCAGGTACATTTTCTGGTGCTATTACCCTTAGATTAAATTCCAAGTTCTTCAGCTTTTGAATGCAAACTTTCCCTAGTGGTCTTCTGGGTGGCTTTCAGGACCTGGGCCTTGTACTTGGGTTATATCATTGGTTTTTCTCATTCTAAGATTTCCAATTTCTTGAACTGAGCAGCTAAAGGCCCTCCAGCCTGTAGATGGCCATTGTGGAACTTTTCAACCTCTCTGAACCTGTGAGCCAATCTTACAAATATCCTCTTATAATTTTATACAATTCTATTGGTTTTGTTCCTCTGGAGAACCCTGACTAATACACTCTCTCAACTAAAAGACAAATACTTGAATCTTGTACCTCCTATCTAAAAGACATGAGCACAATGCTTAGAGGATCTTGTGTGTTCTGAAAGTGCACAATCCGTGCCACGCTGGGTGATGCCAATGCGGGCAGCCTTCAGTATAGCACTGAGGGCAGGAAAGAGCTCTGAAGCAGCTCTGGGTTGTGATCAAGCAGCCCTGTTGATGGGGCCATGGATGTATCAGGGATGGAAGAAGTTGCTGAGTAGAGTTTGTGGCACACCTCAGAAGAGGAATCACAACGCAGGCTCTTGGAGTTATGGAACAGGACTACATCATCTGTAGCACATTTTTGAAAAAAAAAATCCTACCATGTTGCTGGATAAACACACATAGATTATTGACCCTGACCATGAACAAAAAATGATCATGTATCTGGGAGTGTTCATCACGAATTAGATATTACTGGGTCTATCAAGTTACAGGGGCGGGTAGGTCATATAGTAGTTCTATGTTTTTAAATTTTTTGAAGAAGCTTGATACTGTTTTCTATAATGGCTGTACTAATTTACATTTCAACTAACAGTGTGCAATAGTTTCCTTTTCTCCACATCCTCACTAGAATTTGTCTTTTTAAAAAAAAGTCTTTTTTAAAAAAATAGTCTTTTAAAAAAAAATCTGAAGTGAGGTGATGTCTCATTGTGTTTTTTAAATTGATTTTTTTAAAAAAATAAATGACAGTGGAATGCATTACAATTCTTTTTTTTTTAGAGAGAGAGAGAGAGAGAGAGAGAGAGAGAGAGAGAATTTTTAATATTTATTTATTTATTTTTTTTTTTAGTTCTCGGCGGACACAACATCTTTGTTGGTATGTGGTGCTGGGGATCGAACCCGGGCCGCACGCATGCCAGGCAAGCGCGCTACCGCTTGAGCCACATCCCCAGCCCGCATTACAATTCTTATTACACATATACAGAACAATTTTTCATATCTCTGGTTGTATATAAAATATGTTGACACCAATTCATGTCTTCATGCATGTACTTTGGATAACGATGTCTATCACATTCCACCATCCTTGCTAACCTCCTGCCCCCACCCTTTCCCTCCCACCCCTCTGCCCTATCTAGAATTCATCTATTCCTCCCATGCTCCCCCTCCCTACCCTCCTATGAATCAGCCTCCTTATATCAGAGAAAACAATCGGCATTTGTTTTTTGGGGGATTGTCTAACTTCCCTTAGAATTATCTTCTCCCACTCCATCCATTTACCTGCAAATGCCTTGATTTTATTCTCTTTTATTGCTGAGTAGAATTCCATTGTATATATATGCCACATTTTTTTTATCCATTTATCTACTGAAGGACATCTAGGTTGGCTCCACAGTTTAGCTATTGTGAATTGTGCTGCATAAACATTGATGTGACTGTGTCCCTTTAGTATGCTGTTTTTAAGTCCTTTGGGTATAGACCAAGGAGAGGGAAAGCTGAGTCAAATACTGGTTTCATTGCTAATTTTCTAAGAAATCACTATATTTCCATATTGGCTGCACCAGTTTGCAGTCCCACCATCAGTATGAGTGTACCTTTTCCCCACATCCTTGCCAATACTTATTGTTGTTTGTCTTCATAATAGCTGCCATTCTGACTGGAGTGAGATGAAATCTTAGAGTGGTTTTGATTTTCATTTCTCTAATTGCTAGTGATGATGAACATTTTTTCATATATTTGTTGATTGATTATATATCATCATCTGAGAAATGTCTATTCAGGTCCTTGGTACATTTATTGATTGGGTTATTTGTTTTATTGATGTTTAACTTTTTGAGTTTTTTCTATACCCTAGAGATTAGTACTCTATCTGATGTGTGAGGGGAAAGATTTGCTCCCAAGATGCAGGCTTTCTATTCATCTCACAGATTGTTTCTTTTGCTGAGAAGAAACTTTTTAGGTTTACTTCTGGGTTCTCTATTCTGCCCCATTGGTTTACATGTCTGTTTGGGGTAGCCATTTCCAGAGGTATTTATTGCTTTGGGTACTAAGTCAATGAATGAAGATGTGAGTTGTGTGACACAATTGTCAGAAACTTTGCTAACTTAGTTGGAAATATACAGTGAGTCCAAGCCTGGGTTGTAGTGTTTCTTCTTGGTCTCTGATAGTCTCTTTTCCCTTTCTTGATTTTGGTGAGCAGTATTTTCTCCACTGAGATGGTAACGTATTGGAGGTCTGGGTTTCTCTTCTTCTGTCCCTGAGCAACCAGGCTGTCTCAGGAAAGTAAAGGGAGGGTACCACAGCTACCATCATCCCTCCAATGCAACTTAGAAATGATTTGGACCTTTCCAGATTCAGGTGCTTTGAGTTATGGAAGCCTTGTTTTTAGTGGGGTCTTGGTTGTTTCAAGGATAATTACATTTCTGAAGAGAAATTCATGAGCTTCTTGGCGTTATAAAACCAAAGACAGGCAACAACGATCTGTTTCTCTTTTTTATTTTAGTGGCTATAAAAATTAGCACCATAATCATTGCCCAAGTGTAGCCATGTGTCCTTTTCCTTTCAATGAAATCGTTTCTGTTCTGTGTTTATCTTTTCTGTCCTTCATGCCTTTGTGTTATGTGTTAAAACTGTGAGCTGGCGTCAGCCACTTCTGGAAGCACACAGTATATAAATCTTTCAATAAATAAAGATAAGCCATCTTCCCTTCTCCTTCTTCCAAAATAGAAAATAGCCAGGATGGTTTATTTTAGAGATAAGAAATGAAAAGATTTTGAGGAAAGAGAAGTGACCATATTGAAGATAACTATTAGACTTTCCACAGAGTGAGATCAATGTTCACAGAGAGCCCACAGGCTCTTGGCACTGAAGAGGAAGGATTTAAAACAAAACTACCTTTGCCAGGTTGTTTCTGGAACAAAGCAGAACTACTATTGAATCTGACTTATAAAGGGGTCCCCATGTTTGCCCTTCTATTTTTTTTCAGATCTATTAAGCAAAAGACTTACTAGTGCCTACTCCACATACCTCATTGTCTTTGACGGTTAAATCTCTAGAAATCTATATTTGGAGCTAGTTATCCTCTTTGGCAACTATCAGGGTTTATTGATATATCAATTTTCTCTGGTGAAAGAGTTTCTTTTTCTAAGGCATATAGTTTTCAAAGGAAATTTAACTTGTGTTTCCCTTCTGTGAACAGTTAATATATATGGGGGTGTGCATCAGTTCATATTGTGACCATATGTGGGTCAGTAACAGGAATTTCTGCCCTCAAGTCTTCCTGATCTGTTTCATGGTCATAGGGTTCAATATTGTCTTATGGATCCATCTTGTGTGTGACAAGGTGTGGAACTGGGGGAAGAGAATTTCCAGTTCACTGAATTTGTGTGTATCCAAGACTATGTGATGAATGTGTGAGTTGTTGGAAGTGAGGGGACCAAGGGATCTGGGTTGAACACTGACATTGTTCATCACAGTCCACCTCTTATGGTCATTTCCATCACTCACCTATCAACAATAAATTTATTGCATCCTTTCACAGATATTCTAAGATGGCTTTTGGACACAGTTTCAGTGGAGTATTTATACATGAAAGTTTATTAGATATATTAGTTGCTACAATGGCCATAACAAGATGCCTCTGACTGTATGGTTTAAACAACAAGAAGTTATTTTCTTGTAGTCCAAAGTCTAGAAATCAAGGCATAGGCCAGGTTGGTTCTTCTGAGACCTGTCTCCAGCACTTGCAGATGACAGCCTGCTTGCTGTGTCTTTACATGGTCTTACTGTGTATGCACATATCTCTGGTCTCTCTCTGTGGGTCCAAACTCTCCTTCTTATAAGGATACCAGTCAGATCAGGGTCTAACAGCCTTATTTTATCTTTACTATCTGCTATAGTTTGGATCTTGGATGTCCTATAAAGGCCCATGTGTGTGTTAAAGAATTTGTCCCTAAGGTAGTGCCATTAGGGATGGGGGTGGGTGGGACGAGGATGGGGCCTTGTGGGAGGTTCTGAGGGTTATTGGGATCATGCCCTTGAAGGAGATTGTGGGCCTCTGCCATGAACAGAAGCCCAAAGCCTCCTTCTTGCTCCTACCCAACTCCATTGTTGATCTTGGACTGAAAATTGGAACTATGAGCCCAAATAAACCTTTTTATATTTATATATTAAGTTATATATTTATAAGCTGAGTATTAGATATTTTGAAATAATGATGGAAATCTCACTAACACACTCTCTTTAAAGGCCTAAGAGGTACTGAGGGTTAGGGTTTGAATATAAGAATTTGGAGGTATTATAATTCATCCCGTAACAGTGGGACAAATGACTGTAATTGATCTCCTGCTGTAATTGTCCATAGGGCTATAATTCAGAAACACTTCCTTTATCTACTACTCATTCCATATTACACACTGTAGCTAACCCTTGTGCTGGTGTAGGCAGCTTACTTGGTTTGGATGAGGCAGACCTTCAGGACATCCAGAGGACCTGCCACTTCTTGCCTATCCCGCTTAGTTAACATGTTGTCATCAACACAGCGGACCACTGTGCTACTCTAGGGAATGTGTGGACAATAACGTTCTGTGCAGACAATATTATGAAGTAAGAAGGAGTGTTAACAAACTCGAGATATGATTGTGAATATATACTTTTATTTATCCCAGGTGAGCCTGAACTTATTTCCTGGTCTTCCTTTCTGATGTGGCATTACAAGATCAACAGCCACATCCCGGGTAAGAAGCTGTGTTGATCTGTTCTAGCAAGGATAACACTTCCAGCCCAGATACCACAATTGGGACACTCACTTTTTAAGTTTGTGGTATTCTAATCATCCACCAAGACTCTTCTGTTTATTTAAGTGGTAAGATTATAAGTGGGAGATATGATGAAGTTTACACCACTGCAAACTTTATATCTTTAAGAGTGGCGTGAGTCTGCTCTTCCACTCAGTATCGGTTTTATATTCAATCTTGGTGGTAAAGGAAAAGAGGCAGTTTGGGGAGCTTCCTTTTGGATTTTTCTAATGACAGCTCTTATTTCACAGGTCAAGGGACCAAGGTGAGGACTGCACCATATGCAAAATATGTTCATCCTTCACAGGACTGTGCACTTGGGAACTGAGAAAATGACCACTATGGATAGGCCAGAGTGAGGACTCCACTCTAATATGGCAACCTAGATGGCTCTTTGGATCTCCTGGTGAGGGTAAGAAAAGATGCTGTATTCTACAAGATTGAGGGGGAATGGAAGCATTGGAAAAATCTCTCTTGCTTAGTTCATCCATAATATTTCAGGTGAAATTGCAGTCAACACTTTGTCCTATCCTGTAATGCCTGGGAACCTGCTTGCTTTCCTCCTCAGTAAACAAAAACTAGAACTCTGGGAACTCTTGTTCAAACTCACTAGGGCTACATAATTGTTTATATAAGGAGCACTCTGCTCCCCTTCTGTAGTTCTTACTTTTGGTGGCCATTGTCACTATTGACAAGAAAGGAAGTGGAAGGGCATTTTAGTTAGGTGGACCACTCACTCTCTGCAACCCCTGGGAATTAGATTATTCTGAATGGTAAGTTTCTCAAGGTGGTTGAGCATTTAAAACTGTGTACCATAAAACTTTACAACAATTAAAATTTTTATTAAAATATTTCTAAATGATATTGAAAAAATCATGTCTCTCTCTTTCTAGAGAGATTCTCTAGAGAAAGAAAGTCCTTGAACTCTTCTTCTCCATAACTCATTTTTTTTTTACCAGTTTTAGTTTTCATTACCTCATCTAGGGTCTCTTTGGCCTTAAGGAACACTAATGAGCTTAAATTTCCAAGAAGAATTTAATCTGAAGTGTCTATTGCCATCCGAGCAGTTAAAGTGCAAGGCAAAACTGCTTTCTCATAATCCTTTCTCTGTTTCCCTTATCTTTTCTCTCCTTAAAAAGCTGCATCCTGAGCTAGAAAGGAGGGTACACAGAAAGTGAATCTAGAAGCTATGTGCTTATGAAGGGCAGGAAAACAAAAAGCAATTATCCTCTAGCAAAGAAAATCTCTGGTAGCCCAAATAGATGTGTGTTTCTAACTGCAAAGAGCTTTTATTAAGCAAATGCCTTTGTCCTGAACTTGTATCCAATCTTGGCAAAGTGGCTTCAGGTCCATACCTATGTTTGGAGAGATTTGGGTGGTTATTGTAGATCGAATCTGCATAGTTGATCTGTAGAATGAGCTTGGGTGTTCATCCTTTCATTAAATTTACTCAGCAAATATGAATTAAGGACCAGATTCTGATAGACATGGGGCTGGCTAGGTCAGAATGAATGATCCCTGCTTTTATGGAACATGTTCTTTAGAGGTGAGGGACAGGAGTAATTGCATCTCATGAGTGCACTTCTAGTGCAAAGGGGCCCATCTGGGAGAAGAAAGCAAGAGTCTAATGCTGGTGGAGGTTCAACTGAGCAGGTTCTCAGATGTTTGGGGATAAACTAAAAAGTGGCAAGAAAATATCATTTAACAACAAATTCACTGCCTCCAGTAATCTCTAAAATCAATGTCCTCATCCTGACTGTTTCTTCTGAGAATATGCATAGAAGATAAAGATCTAACACTGGAAAGAAATGAGACCAAAGGAAAACAGCTGATATGCTCCTTGCACTGTCAGTGAGAAGTAATATGATTTTGGCAGTAGACCAGCTGAAAGCTAAAACCAAGACTTTGCTGACATATTTCTTTCTTTCATGTCCTTCGAAGAGCTCAAAGACCATTCAAAGATTTTTCTAATTCATGTTCAAGACATTCTCATGTGCTTTGGGATAACCTCTCTCCGCTCCTTTAATTTTATTTTTTTCTATGCTTTTTTTCTTTCTGGATTTGACCCTCCCTGTAGCTTTCTATAAATGTTTCCTGTGATTTTATATGCTAATATTTTGGTAATTTTCTAGAACTCCACACTTACCTTTCTTTCTGAACCCACTTATCCTGCATTAGGTTTCTTATTATTGGTCCTTAGCCTGGTCTCAGTTTCTGTCCTTCTGGATTGCTGTTTCATTAAGGCTGATTTTTTTTTCTTTTTGGTACCAGGGATTGAATCTAGGGGTGCATAACCACTGAGTCACATCTCCAGACCCTTTTTTAATTTTTTATTTTGAGACAGGATCTAGCTCAGTTGCTCAGGGACCTGCTAAGTTGCCAAAGCTGGCTTTGAACGGGCAATACTGCCTGGGCCACTGAGATTACAAGCATGTACTGCTTTGCCCAGCTAAGGCTGAATTCTTGAGTCTCAGTTACGTCTTTGCCTCTAGATACATCTTTGTTTCTTTCTTATCTCCTCCCTTTATTCCCATTTCCTATCCCAGTCCTAAGTTCAGCCCGTTGCCAGACCTGTGCCATCATCAACACCCATAGCTCCCCTTATGACAGATTTCAGCAGCACTTTGCTCTTAGTTTGTTAAGAACAACAGTTAAGTTAATCTGCACCAAGTATTTAATGACTGGAAAAGACAGAGCACATAATTTATATGATGAAGATTTACCTTTCAATAGAAACTGATACTTTATACCAAAGCAATAAGTATTGTACAGTTGAATTTCAGATAGTATGAGCAATTAATGGAGCATGCATGTTAGTGCAAGGTGGTTAACTTCTTCTAGCCTTGATCACAACTGAAATGTCTTTATTTTTTCACATACAACAGGCCTTAATTTTAAAATTACTTTATTTTCTGTAGTCATAGTGAAGAGTTTTGAGTCATTCATACATGTATCTAACAAACAGGTTATACCAAAGAATTCAGCCATTCAAACAGACATATTTTAGTCAAGTGAAGTTAGAATATAGTGGATGTTACAAATGGGATAACATGAAATTAAAATAACCAACAGAATAAAGAGACAATCTACAAATGGGAGATAATCTTTGCAAAGGTTTAATATCCAGCATTTATAAAGAACAACAAAAAATAAGTGATCCAATTTATAAAATGGGCAAATTACCTGAATAAATACTTCTCAAAAGGAGAGCTCCAAATCATCAATAAATATGAGAAAAAATGTTTGACATCTTCAGCCATCATGGAAATGCAAATCAAAACTACATTGGGATTTCATCTGACTCCAGTTAGAAATGGCTATTACAAAAAAAATAATAGCAAGTGGTGTCAGGGATGTGGAAAAATAAATACTTATCCACAGTTGGTGGGAATGTAAATTAGAATAGCCACTATGGAAAATTGTGGAGATGCCTTAAAAAAACTAAAAATTAGAAATATTATATGATTCAGCTATATTACTCCTGGTGTATGTATAAAGAGAATGAAGTTGGTATACAAAAGAGACATCTTCATGCTTAAGTTTATTATAGAACTATTCACAATAGCCAAATGTAATCACCCTAGGTTCCCATCAACAGATAGACAATGAAAGTATGGTATATGTACACACAGAATGGAGTATAATTTAGCCATAAATAAGGATGAAATCTTGTCAGTTGCAGAAAAATGAATGAAATTGGAAGTCATCATAACAAGCAAAATGAGTTGGACAAAAAAGACAAGTATAATGGAAATTTAAAAGTAGAAAGGGACTATTATAGGCTTGGAATGGTGCCCAAGTGGAAGAGAGAGAGAGAGGGGAGAATGAGAGAGTAAAGAGATAGTTAGTGCATGATCAATACATGATATATGCATTATGGAAATGTCACAGGGAAACCCACGAATTTGTATAGTTAATGCCAGTTAACAGAAAAAACATAGTGGACACTGATCCACTGACTTAGATGAATAGCTGTCTTTTAGTGGTGGGAAACTTCTTGAGTGTGTTTATATGTGTGTGTGGATGGAGGTGCATATGTATGTGGGAAGAAGCAAGGAGAGTGATAGGAGCTGTGTGTGATGACAATACTTGACAGGCACAGTCATATCTCAGAGTATGCTCACATTGATTCACCTGCTGGCTGGTCTACCCCATTGAGCTCTTGGGTAACTAAGGCTATACCCTGCCATCTATTGCTTCCTCATCCCTTGAATAGAATCTGGCATAAGATCAGAATTCAGTAAACCTGTATGGACTGAATGATTTGGTGAGAATTATAGCAGTGGCATAGAGTTACATAGGATCTTAATAATCTGAGAATTTAATATTACACATTTAGCTGAGAAGTGCATCCAGCAACAACTTAGTGCAGATCAGATTTTCTGATTCTAAGCTCAGGGGAACCTTGTGTTTCCTTACCCTGCTCTAGGTCTGACTGTGTGTGTGTGTGTGTGTGTGTGTGTGTGGTCTGTGGATCAACATTCACCATGTTCCTGGGAATTTAACTCAGAAACCCTCCACACTGAGTATATCCCCTGCCATTTTTTATTTTTAGACAGGGCCTTGCTACCTTATGAGATTGGCCTTGAACTTGCAATCTGTCTCAACCTCCTACGTTGCTGGAATGACAGGTGTGCACAACAATTCCCAGCTTGTCTGATAACTTTTTAAAGGGTAGTTTGCAAAACCATTAATCTGATAACTTGAACTGTAAAATATTTTGCTTTAATTTAATCTTTGGAGTTTAAAATTTTGGTATTTTTAAACTTTTGAAAACAAATGCAATACTTAAAATTATCCATATTCTTCTAACAAAGACATATCTTTAGGGAAGTGTACTAGAAATGCTGGTGTTTTTCACCTGAAATTGTTTCCTGGTAATGTCATATATTCTTCCGAAGCCCTGGAAGGTAGATTAATGGTTCTTGAATGACTTGACATTAACAGTTTCCTATGACCTACTTTTATATAAAAGATCCTATTTGAGGGTAAAGAAAAAAAAACAGGCAGATATCTAAATGAAGAAATATCTATTAATGGAAAAAGGAGGTTTGAGCTTTTTCATTTTAAAAGATATTAAGGGAATTGCAAAAAAAAAAAAAGTTGTATAAAATGAAAGTCACCTAAAAGACATTTCATTCTTTTCTTTCTTTTATTTTTTTTTCTTTTTCTTTTTTTTTTTTTTTTTTTTTGCTTAGTGGAGAGACTGGGAATCATAGTCAAGTAATTTTTTCCTTAAGAAAAACTTCATTTTAACTTGTACACGGAGGGGTAGATACAAAACTGATCAAATGTGTGTATGTGTGTGGGGGGGGGATGAATTAGGATTGGAGAGGGATTTTATTTTTAGGAATCTTCTTTGAAAAAAAGTGTTAACACATATAGGAAGAGCATGATGCTGAGTTCTGACCAAGAAATTATCATATATTGTAAAGATGACCACATCCCAAAACACAATTAAATTTGGGGATTGAAACTAAAAAGACCCAAATAACAATCAGAAAAATCATGGCTTTCTAGTATTTACTCATTGTACTCTCATATTTTTTGGTGCTGTTATTACTGTAGTTAACTAATAATAAATCACCAACTGAGATTCAAATCTGATAAAAGAAGATGAAAATAATCATAAAATTATTTTCCCAAGTAATATAAAAAATCAATGCTGAATTATCATATATACAAAGTGCATAAAAATTTTATTTCTTACTTTCTTCTGATGGGTAATTTTTCTTAACATGTGGGTGAGACTGAAAAATAGTGACATTGTATATTTGATTCAGAATAATTTCTAATGATCTTTTCCCATCAGAAGTTTAAAAATGGAACTTTCATTTTTCTATTGATTTTTTCAAATTCAGATGGTAGATTGGGATATAAATTATTTAAGATTTTCAGTTCAGTAGAATCTGACAAACAGGCTCCTTTCAAATGCAATTATTCTTTTGTGAAATTTATAGGATATTTCATACATGAAGGATAAAATGGTCCAAATTTTTCTTTCTAAAAAAAAAAATTCTGTCTCTGATCATTAGGCTTTGTGAAGTTGCTCCCCAAAATGTTTGGCTGACAAGATGCCACTGGTTGAAGTGAGATTCTAAGAGAGAAATAAAACTCATAATGTGTTCTGTGTGTCAGCTAAGATACTGATTTTTAAAAAAAGATTGAAATTATTCTCAGAAATTTGTCTCAATCAGCAATCAGTATCCTCCTATTTGAAAGAATGCTGCTGAAGAAGTACATGGGTTCATAAAAAGGTAAAGCAAAAAGAACCTTAAAGCAATCATAGCCCTAACCCTAACGTTAACATCAATCCTTTTTCTTTTTTAATAAGTCAGGAAACCTCCATGAGGATCCTGGAGAAGTTATTTATCCTCATGGAGGTTTCCTGAGTAGCTGAGAAAAAAAAATGGATCTCCTACCTTAATAAGAATCATCTTCCCTCAGCAATTTATTCTTCACTTAGAATAGGATAATCTGCATCCACACGAACTTCAGAAAACTCTGCTCTTTCACTTACACATTGGATGATAAAGCTAAGCCTAGGTTATTGACAGGATTTAAAGGCAAAAAGCTCAAAAGACCAAATTTGTCTGACTTGATTTTTTTTCCTCTTCTTTCTGTTCCTTTCCTTGAGATGGAACACAGGGGCATTTTCCCTCTAGTTACATCCAATGCCCTTTTCATTTTTTAAAAAAATTTTGAGACAGGGTCTTTCTACGTTTCCCAGACTGTCCTTGAACTTGAGGTCTTCTTGCCTCTGTCTCCTGTGTCGTTGGGTTTATAGGTGTGAGCCATTGCACCTGGATGACTTGCATTTTTCATGTAAACATTATTTCAGGGAAAATAATTAAATATATAAAGTGAGAAGAGATGAGAATAGATAAAGTGACCAGGGTATGATGTTAGGGTGGGAGTGAAAGATCATATTAATAAACTTTAAATTTCTATTTGAAAATCAAGTGATGTTTTAGGTAATGGCTTTCAAGATTTCAGCACTAGACAGCTCTCCTATTAAAAAATAAATAGGACCCCAGTGAAGAAGCCTGAACTGGAACTTTCTCTTTTTGAGATACCAGAAAGAAAGTTCATTTTCAACAAGAGCTTTTGTAAGTCTTGATATTTAAGGAAGAGCGCAAACCAACACAGTTTAGCTATATTTTTTAACAACACAGGTGGAAAAGAAAAGCAATTCTCTGGTTATTCCAGAGTTAATCAGAACATTAAGTTAGACAAAATACTCTGAGCATCTGGATTAATTAAATTTTTAGGAGAAGAGAGATGCACATACACTGAACGGACCATTTGAATACACAGTGGGATTCAGAGCAGGATGTATTGTGTCCTGAGTTTGGAACTGGAAACAATCTGTCAGGTTCTGGATGTCAGAATAGTCTTTGTCATTGGGGAAAATTCTGAAGGGTATCTAAAAAGGTACACTAGATGACATCATGATCATCTACAAACCCGAAGAGGATCCAAGCATAGAACAATGAACCTGCCACTGGCTAATATGAAAAATTCAGTGATTTAGTTATTTTTGTCTATAAGGAATAAAACAACATTTTTTATTTTTAATATTTTGTCTGGTGAATTGGAGCTGGATTGATGTAATATAGTTTCATGCCTCAACATGTATAGAGCTCCCATACTTCAGAGTTGTGATGGCACCACTCTTAGGATAATCTTTAGCACTTCAAGTTCACTTTGGGTACTCTCCATCTCTTTCTCCCTTAATGTGTACAAGAAAAAAAGGAATGACTGTCTCATTAATGCATTCTCAAGTGATTTTGGTTTAGCCTCATTTTTTTTTGCTCTAGGGATTTTATCAAATAATAATAGAACTTGAGTTTTACGGTTTCTCTTTCATTTCAACTAAATTAAATTTTGTTTATTTTATGAATAATATGGGGCCTATAAAGTTTATATCTATCATTGACACAGACTTAAAGAACCTCATTCTTCTGGGGCATGGAACTATGGCATTTCAGCTCTTTCTTCTCCTAGAAAAGTGCTGAACCAGAAAAATCAGGAGTATATGTATAAAGTTCATAAATCACAATGTGCTCAAAAGCCCCAGTGGCCTGAGCAATCTTTTCCTGCATTCTCTCACCCTTTTTACTGATACATGATAGGGAAACAAAAGTTAGATTCCATAATTACTCTAGTTCCTAAACATCCTGATTGTCAAAGGCACCCTGTCATGAAGACCCTCACGGCTGACTAGCTCAAGGATGGTATTTAAATCTAGCTCTCTGAACTGGTAGCAGTTCTACATGGGATCAGGTCCTTCTGTGTGTGTGTGTGTGTGTGTGTGTGTGTGTGTGTGTGTGCACGTATGTTAGTAAAGTGCCACCAGCATGGAGGGATAAGAGAGCACTGAATCACCACATCAGAATTTTAGTTTTTCTTACATGTGCTCTAGAAGTCTGGAAAATGAATACCAGTTGTTTGCAGCTCCAAATAGGGAATTTATGACAAAACAGTTCATACACATTATCACTGGCACACAGTCTTATTGGGGTATATAAAGTCTTATTTTTATTTCCAGTCCCCAGGCATACATTACTGCAGTTGCTAGCCATTTTAACTCTGTTATTAAAATTGTAAGGGAAAGCTCATTTGTCTTTGACCATGATTTTTATTGTAAAAAAATAATGAGATTCCTTTATATTATGTTAAGATCTCAATAAATGATTGCAGATATTTTAATATGCAGTGAGGCCAATTACATTAAGGAAGAAAACAAAGTCAGCATTAATAAAGTTGTTGAAAATGTTTCCCGAGAAAGTATTAATATCCAAAATATATAAAGAACTTTTACAACTCAATAGCATGAAATCAAATAACCCTATGAAAAAAAATGAGCAAAGGACCTCGATAGACACAAATGGTGAAAAAGTATGTGAAAAGATGTTCGATATCACTAATAATCAGGAAAACACAAATGAAAAGCACCAAGAGATTCACCTCCTATCTGTTGGAATGGCTATTATCAAAAGTGTTGGTGAGGATGTGAAGAAAAGGAAGCCTCGGTACACTCTTAGTGAGATGTAATTGGTATAGGCTTTATGGAAAATAGTATGGAGTTTTCTTTAATAATTTAAATAGGATTACCATATGGTTCTGCAACCCTACTGATGGGTATGTATTCAAAGGAACTGAAATCAGAAACTTGAAGAAATATCTGCATTTGCATTTGTATTGCAAAACTATTTATAATAACCAAGATATGGAAACAACATAAATGTCCATCAGTAGATAAAAGGGTAAAGAAAATGTGTTATATACACATATGGGATATTTTATTGAGTTTTAAAGAAACAAGGAAATTCTGCCATTGGCAACAACTTTGATTGACATAGAGGACATTATGCTAAGTGGAATAAGCCAGACACATGGAGACAACACGTGCCACATAATCCCACTTACATGTGAAATTTAAAGTGGCCAGACTCATAGAGAGTAGAACTACAATTGCCAGGGACCGGAGGAAGGGAGAAATGGGGAGATGGTACTCAAAGTTCCAATTATATAAGTAGGGGTCAGGATGCTGCTAAACACACTACAATGGATTACAATACCGTTGGGTAATCCTTTCTCCTAAAAAAGAGGTATCATATTCAAAATGTCAATAGTACTGAATTTGAGAATCTTTCATTCAGAAAGACAAAGGTTTGGAATGAAAGATCACTAGAGCCTCACTCATAATATGTTCTAATCATTGCAGGAAGTTAGCGGGGAGCAATGAGACCAAGGTAGTGTTAGGGGCTGGATGACAACTGAAGCCAGACCTCCTGAGCTGCCTTTGCCTTGTGAGGACTTTGGAATCTGTTTCTATGCTTTGCAGGTCCTGATATCATGTGTGGACACATAAGGACTCTGGTGGTACTAACACCAAGATAAACAAACTCATGTGAAACTGATGCATAAACCAGAATGCCAGTATTTTGCCTTATAACTAGAAATATAATCCTTGAATAGACTGGACACCTGAATCATCAGGATGACATCTTCCGGCAGGGACATTGACAGGGATAAGCATGTAACAATTAGAAGATTTCTTTTGGAGCATATATAGTCAGCCCTTCCTATCTGTGAATCTCCAGATTCAATCCAGCCTTGCATAAAAATGTTTAAAAATAAAATTATGTCTGTGAACATGTACAGACCTTTTTTCTTGTCATTTCCCCCTCAATAATACAGTATAACAACGATTTATACTGTAGGTATTATAAGTAATCTAATGATAATTTAAAATATACATTAGGGTGTGCTTAGGTTATTTGTGGATACTATACATTTTTCTATAAGAAACTGGAGTGTCTGAGAATTTTGGCCCTAGAACTAGTGTCCCATGGATTCCAAGGGAAGATTATAATCAGAGAAAGGGAGCTGGCTGCGCCAGAGGCATCTTTCATGAAAGGTCTGTGGGTCCACTAAGAATTAAATACACCTGTGAGAGGGCCAGGATATCCTTGATGGGTGAGGGGGAGGCTCAGTGGATAGAATTCTAAACCAAGGTGCCACTAGGACAGCTCTACTTTTATTGGTTTTAGTTATTGGCATTTGGTTTAAGATTTCCTCAGGGAAAAATGGTTCTACGATTGACAAAGTTACAAAATTCTCTGTGCAACCTTCCTTTCCACACGTTTGAGTGCTTTCTGATTGCCTGGCCTTTCCCTAGTGCTCCAGGCCGAGTCCTGCCTTCCTCCCAACAGCCTCCTCCAGACAAGGCCCTGTGGAAACAATCAGTACAAATTTAGCTTCCTAAACTTTACTACCCTGCTGGGGTTGCCATGTGTCCCCCACACTAGATGCTAAAGACATAATTTCTAGTGCCCCAGTGAACGTGGCCTTATTTGGAAATAGGTTCTTGGCAGACGATCAAGTTAAGATGATCATTCTAATGTGGCATAACCATGCCTGTATAAATAAGGTAAAATCTGGACACAGAGACAAACATGCACACAGGGAGAATATTGTGCAGAGATGAAGGCAGTGATGGGGTTGATCCATCTATAAACAAAAACACCAAAGAGCCAGAGAGGCCCCAGCAGTTGGCAGAAAGGCCCCAGACAGATTCTCCCTCACAGCCCTTAGAAAGCGTCAACCCTGCTGACACCTCCATCTCCAGAAATAGGAGAGAAAATAGTTGAGTTGTTGAAGCCACCATTCAGTTGTGGAACTTTGCTATGACAACCCTAGGAAACTAATTCCACATTCCATCTCTGGGATTAGTTCCAAGCTTTATCCATTACACACTGGTATCTGTGATTATTTTTTCCAACAGATTAGCTCGTTTGTCAGTTTTTTTTGTTGTTGTTATTACTGTTGTTTGTTTATTAGCTTCACTCTAACTTGTCGGCCTGTTTTCCAAATTCTTGTGGGGATATAGAATATGTGTCTCACAAATTCCTCCTTGTATTGTCAACAAAGCATCATACAACATTTTTTTCCCCTCTATCTCTAAAATGGTGGGCTGGGAGAAACAAGGAAAAATCCAAATAGGTTTCTAATAAGCCCTGAGAGCTTATTAGAAAAAGGTGAGTTGGGTCATAATGGGCTCAGAGTACGTACAGATAAGGTCACCTTAGCTTACTCTTGTCAGAAGAAGGTACTATTATAATTACCACGATTTCAAGGGAACAAGAGGATCAGAAACAACTTAGTCATTTAATATCACTGGTCTTAAATTGGGGAATGAGTTGAGAAAACAGACCTTGACAACAGCCAGCAGTTCAAATAAGTTGGTGCAAGATGAATACATTTCTAATTACCAATTTCCATGCAAAAGTAGTTAAGGCAATAAATGCTGGCACCCTGAGCCGAAGCCTTATTTGCATTGTTTTCCAAGACTCTTGGCAGTTTTGCAAATCTTTGGGAGCTTAAAAACAACAGTAAGTTACAGCACAAGGAATATTTAGGTCCCTCATGCTGGGACTTGAAAACTCTCTTGTACAGTGTTAAACCTGCCTCTCCAAGTACTTCAGTAAGTCTACAAACAAACTCAAGAAGTTTCCTCTAGGCCCTCTTGTCAAGGAAACACAAATCTTTACACTACCCCTTTCAGAGTTTTGTGTCTGAAGGTTAACTCCATCCATCAAATTCTTCAGAAGCCTTAGAATCATCCTCTTTCACACTTTGTCATAATCAAGCCATTTCCAAGTTCCATCACTTTTTTGTACCTAAAATGCTATTAAATCTATACACTTCTGACTGTTGCCACCGGGTTCCCAGCAAACATCACAATTTTTCACTTTTAGGATAGTAATAACATCCTAAATGCACTCCTTTCATTCCTTCTCACTCTATTCGGAGCCTTCCAAGACACTGAAGGCCAAATGAATCTGGTTGCATTCCACTTTCCTCCAGATCCCAAACCCAGTTCAGTTGAATCTGTTGATTCAGTCAAGTATTTATTCTGTTCCTAGGCTTGCAGGAGAAGGAGAGAACAACGAAAACAGCACAGTCCTTGACTCCATGGAGCTTAGGCTGGAAGTAAGGTGAAGGAGTGGAAGAGGAAAGACAGTAATCAAAGAATCACATAAATTTTATAAAAGAGAAAATTGCAACAGGCACAAATGCCAAGGAGATGTACAAGGGCTATCATAACATATCAAAGGAAATGATTTCATCAGGAAGGCTTTATGCAGGAATTGATGATCCTGAGGATTAAGCCAGGGGGAGGGGTAATAGCCTGCTAGACAGACTAAAAATTGTATAAAAAATATCTGTTGCATGAGGGAGCAAGGCTTTTTGGAGAAAAATAAAACAAAGAAAAAGACTATGGCTAATGCAGATAGAAGAAGGAATGTTTAAAGCCAGCATTTTCTCGCATGAAGGTTTTGGATCTCTATTCTAGGAGCAATGGAAGATGATGAAGGACAGTTTGACAGGCAAGTGTTGGCTGTTGAATATCGAATAGGAGGAATTTGATCATGTTCGATTTTTGAAAATACCTCTGTGCTTGGCAGGGCATTTCAGGAATGTTCTCTATTATCTACTTGTAGCTATAATAAAATCAGATAAATTGTTGGTATCAGCGATGGTGAGAGGAGGTGGAAGATACTGATTTTCTTTTTAGCACTAACTCTGTACCTAGCAGTAGCCTTGGGACTTTATGTAGCTGAACTCTTGAAGGAGGGAAAGGAATTGTTCTGGCTTTTAGTCTTTGGCTAAGGTTGATCTTTTGAAAATGATTTTGTGTCATAATTTCAGAATCACCTTCAGCATCATCTTTCAAATATCTGATAACCACAAACCAATTAAAAGCAAATACTTGTCATTGCTTCAGGTAAATATATTTTTAAAAAAAAAAATCACAAATTTGGAATATATATGTTAAATAATATGAATTTTAAAATTAAATATCATTAAAATAAATCATAAAAATTTAAATTATACTGTTTAAAATATTTTAAAAACATAAAAATATAAAAAATATGATCTCATTCAATGAGTGGGACAATGTTTTTAACTTTCACCAGGAGGATGGCGGATAACTTGAGCCATAAATCAGCTTTTCTTTTCTTACTTTTTATTTCTACCCAATTAGAAATGCCTAATTCACAGCAATATATTATCTAGGATGGTTGCAATTGTTTGGTGGCCCTGTCTGTGCTCAGAACTGGACACAATAAAATGCTGAAGATTCAAAAGTAGAACTTGGGAGATAGAAGAAACTATTATCACTGATTAACTCATTGGTTGTGCACAGTCCTGGATATAACAAAACATTTAGTTCAAATATTTAGTTGTGGTTTTACATTTTCTCATAGCACATGACTAACTTGTTCCACACACACATGTGATATCCATGATTCCTCCACATTGAAGTTCAACCCTTATCTTGAAGTTCCATTTCAAAAAGGATTTGTGCGATAGCAACTGTCCCTGTTCTGTGTTCCTATTGAGCATCATTTCATAAACCCTGATCCTCTTCTATAAGACATTTGGAAGTCATGTAGCTTTCCTATATTTGCTATAAGCAAGTCAAATTTGAATGATGATTTTGTGGGGTTATTTTGTTTCTTCTTTTAGTGACTGAACTCATTATTTTTGTACAAAAAAAACCCCATTACTAAGCAGTCATTCTGAGGCATCTTAATTGGTTTATGAGTTAGGGAACTGTATTTGCAAATGATGCAAAATTTGTCAGTAGTATTTTTTTTAACAATACTTGACAAAGCAGTATAACAGAAAATACACCAGATACAGTAGAAGCAAATATTCAATAAAAGGCAGTCTTTGTGTATACATTATTTTACTTCCAACTCACGTTTCATTATCAGCTACTGCAAAATTCTCATTTGTCTCAGAACATTTCTTGTACTAGAATTCTTTTCCCTCTTCAGGTTTATCCTGTTCTGAGTTGTCATATTTAGATTTTGTTTTTAGCACTACTTTTATGCATCGGTGCACCATGTTTGAACCAGTAATCTGTTTTCATCATTTAGGAATGTAATGCATCAAAACAATAATGAGAAAAAATATAAAATGAATAACAGAAAATATTATATGCCATCGACATAAAAATATATTAGCCAAGGTATGTTGGATCTGATAATCTGATTTACTTAATCCTTTAGTATAGAAAGATCATTTAAGAATATAACCATTATTATAAATAAAAAAATTTGTTAAAGTTTTAATTTCTATATTTTTAATGTAAAACAATATGTGAAATAAATTAATTTTGTATTTAAAAAAAAATACCAAACTGTTAATCTACCTGTGAACAACTTGACAGATTTCTAGGGCCTTCTAGTTGAAGCTTGTAGTCAGAGTCTAAACTGGAGGGAATATAGTGGGCACTCTCCTCCACTGTTCACATCTCCTCTCCAGAACTGAGCTGATAAGCTGGTCAGCAGCTATAGCTCTCAGCTGAATCCCTTTGAGGGAATTGTCCTTAGCTGAAGAAAGCCACTTTGTCCACGGTCACAGCCCTTTGAAGATCAGCCCCATCCAATGACTGGAGGATGTTAGAGTATAAGCTCTAATTCCCTTACCTCAATTTGGGACAATTTTGAAGGCTCACATCATCTCCAGACCTCCATATGGAAGGGCTGAGATCTTTTTTGCAACTGCATCACAGTTTAACATTTTCCTCTCCCTGACCCTGAATTGATCCCTACATACCCCCAACCCTGCCACTAGGTGATATCCCTGAGAATAGGCCTAATAAATTTCTTGTACAAAAATCTTCTCAGAGTCCGCTTCTAAGCGAACCTGACACATGACACAGGGACAGCCAGCTCCCCTGACATCTCTACCACCTCTAGCAGAATTATAAAATGACTTCAATGGAAGGTAAGCCTTTCATCTCACAATTGAAAATATGAATTAAAATTCAATTGGAACAATGAGAGGATTATAAAGATTTTAAATCCACACTGAGTTTCAAAGGGGCCCAATAAAGAGTCGCTCTATTCCTAGCCTCAATCCTGCTTTGATGGAAACATTTTGCTGTTGTTTAAATAGTGTAAGGTCAATGGGAAACCAAAATATCTTTTTTTTTTTTTTAACTGATAGAGGTGATATTGGGGAATGTGTCTTTCTAATCCTGAACATAAAACCTAGACAGGCTTTCCCACCCATTTAGAAGAAGTTTATCCTTCTAGGAGCATGGCTTGCTTCTGGAATAGGGGGAACCCGGGCTTCATGGAGGAATAACTCCAGAGGTGGTGAAGAGGGGGAGGTCTCCAAAATCTCCCAAAACCACTAGCGTGGGACACGGGGTGGTGAGAGGTGCAGAGTAATATCAATGTCCTTCTGCATGGGAGGAAATGTTCCCCCCAATACTTACCAGTGACTGCTACCAAAATGTATTCTAGTAGGAAATTAAAAATTTAATAGACTTTTTGTTTTCAAAATAATTTTAGGTTTACAAAAAAAGTTGATCAGACAGTACAGAGTTCTCACATTACCCGCCTTCCCCACTAAGCAGCTTATTTACATTATTTATATTTGTATTAGTGTGGTACATTTGTTATATTGATGTATCAATATTGATACATTATTATTAGCTAATGGTCACAATTTAAGGTTCACCTTTGTGATGTACCTTCTGTGTTGTGACAAGTGTGAAATGATGTGTGTTTGTCACTACAGCATCATACAGAGTAGTTTCACTCTTTTAACCCCCCTCCCCTGCCCCGGTCCCTGCGTTCTAGCTATGGCTCCTTCCCTTTCCTGAACCTCTGGCAACCACTGATCTTTGTAGTGTTTGTAGTGTTTCTTTTCCAAAATGTCCAGTTGTTGGAACTCTACAGTATGTAGCCTTTTCTGATTGACTTTTTAAAAAAAAATATGAATTTGAGGTTCCTCCATGTATTTCTGTGGCTTGATAAGTCATTTCTTTGTATCACTAAATAATATTCCAATCCTAGGAAGTTTGGGTTAAAAAAAAAGGTCTTAGGCTATAAGTATCTACAAGGGAGGAAAGTAAATATAAAGAGAGGATAAAGGGAGAAAAATTAGAGGTTAAGAGCACGGAAGACATTCTATTGACTGCATTTTAAAACTTTTAAAACCAATACCTTAAATATATATGAAAAAGAGTGTATAACACACCAACATATACAATTTAAGTGTACAATTTGATGCATTTTCACATATATCTTTACATTCAAATGATCACCATCCACCTGTGGGGCACTTTTTGAACCTTGGAGATTCCCTTGTGCCACTTCCCATGGTATTATTGCTCATCCAGATGTGAGCACTCTTCTGATTTCTATCACTATAAAGTAATTTCACTATTTATGCCTATTATGTAAATGGAATGATTCCATGTAGTCTTGTGTGGCTGGCTTCTTTTGCTCATCATTATGTCTCAGAATCATCAGTGGTTCATCCACTTGGTTAATTTGCAGTGCAGCATCCCATTGGTTAATGTACCACAATTTATTTATCCATTCTGTTGATGGACAGTTGAATTGTTTCAAACTTTTTACTCTAATGAGTTAATTTTCTATGAGTACTTTTTTTTTTTTATTGGTCGTTCATAACATTACATAGTTCATAATACATCATATTACACAGTTTGATTCTCAATTCACGATAGCAAGACTGTGGAACCAGCCTAGATGCCCTTCAATAGATGAATGGATAAAAAAAATGTGGCATTTATATACTATGGAGTATTATTCTGCATTAAAAAATGACAAAATCATAGAATTTGGAGGAAAATGGATGGCATTAGAGCAGATTATGCTAAGTGAAGCTAGTCAATCTTTAAAAAACAAATACCAAATGACTCCTTTGATATAAGGGGAGTAAACAAGGACAGGGTAGGGACGAAGAGCTTGAGAAGAAGATTTACATTAAACAGGGATGAGAGGTGGGAGGGAAAGGGAGTGAGAAGGGAAATTGCATGGAAATGGAAGGCAATCCTCAGGGTTATACAAAATATGAGTACTTTTTTGATGGACATATACACTCTTCTCAGACATATGTCTAGGAATTTCACTACTCAGTCATATGTAGATAATGTGAAGAATTTTCCAAAGTTTTTAAATCATTTTTATTGACAGCAGAAATATTTAAAAGTGTTAGTTTCACATTTTTTTTCAACTTTGATGTTTTCTGGTTTCTTTTTTTTTTTTTAATGTTAGCAATTCTGATGAGGTGGCAGTAATACACCATTGTGATTTCCTTTTGCCCAGTGAGGACTGATTTCAGCAATTTTTTAACACTTATTTATTATTTAGATACTCATTTTGTATGTGCCTATCCATGTCTTTTGCCAGTTTTTAAAAATTGGTATTGTGTGTATGGGTATGTACATATAGAATATAAGAATATAGAACATGTGAGGATGCATAATATAAAGGTATATGAAATATAAGATAATAGGAGGGTATTTTGTATATATATAAATATACATGTATATATAATAAAATGATTTTTATAAGCACACATTTCCCAGCCTCTTGATTGCCTATTTACTTTTTTTTTCATTACAACCTTATTACACATATAGAGCACTATTTTCGTATCTCTGTACATACAGTATGTTCACTCCAACTTATGCCATTATACATGTATTCTTTTTTTCCATTAAAATTCTTAATACACATATATACCACAATTTTTCATATCCCTTTTGGTATATAATTTATGTTGGCCCCAAATTCAAATCTTCATACATGTATTTTGTATAAGGATGACCATCGTTTCCACCATCCTTGTTAATCCCCTTCCCCCTTCCTTTCCCTTCCACCTCTCTTCCCTATCTAGAATTAATCTAATCTTCCCATGCTCTCCTTTCCTACCCCACTATGAGCTACCCCCCTTATATCAGAGAAAACATTCTGCATTTGTTTTTTGGGGATTGGCTAACTTCACTTAGCATTATCTCCTCCAATGTCATCCATTTACCTGTAAATGCCATGATTTTGTTCGTTTTTAGTGCTATGCAATATTCCATTGTGTATAAATGCCACATTTCTTTTTATCTTTTCATCCACTGAGGAACTTCTAGGTTGGCTCCACAGTTTAGCTATTGTGAATTGTGCTGCTATAAACATTGATGTGGCTGTGTCCCTGTAGTATGCTGTTTTTAGGTCCTTTGGGTATAGTCCGAGAAGAGGAATAGCTGGGTCAAATGGTGGTTCCATTCCCAGATTTCCAAGGAATCTCCATACTGCTTTCCAAATTGGCTGCACTAATTTGCAGTTCCACCAGCAATGTATGAGTGTACCTTTCCCCCCACATCCTTACCAACACTTGTTATTGTTTGTCTTCATAATAGCTGCCATTCTGACTGGAGTGAGATGGTATCTTAGAGTAGTTTTGATTTGCATTTCTCTGATTGCTAGAGATGATGAGCATTTTTTAATATATTTGTTGATTGATTGTATTTCCTCTTCTGAGAAGTGTCTGTTCAGGTCCTTGGCCCATTTATTGATTGAGTTATTTGTTTTTTCTGGTGCTTAACATTTTGAATTCTCTAAATATCCTAGAGATTAGTGCTCTGTCTGATGTGTGAGGAGTAAAAATTTGCTCCCAGGATGTATGTTCTCTGTTCACCTCACAGATTGTTTATTTTGCTGAGAAAAAAAACTTTTTAGTTTGAGTCCATCCCATTTGTTGATTCTTGGTTTTAATTTGTGTGCTATAGTAGTCTTATTAAGGAAGTTGGGGCCTACTCCCACATGATGAAGATTAGGACCTACTTTTTCTTCTATTAGACTCAGAGTCTATGGTTTAATTCCTAGATCCTTGATCCATTTTGACTTAACTTTTGTGCATGGTGAGAGATAGGGGTTCAATTTCATTTTGTTGCATATGGATTTCCAGTTTTCCCAGCACCATTTGTTGAAGATGCTATCTTTTATCCAGTGCATGTTTTTGGAACCTTTGTCTAATATAAGATAATTGTAATTTTGTGGATTAGTTTCTGTGTCCTCTGTTCTGTACCATTGGTCTACTGGCCTGTTTTGGCACCAATACCATGCTATTTTTGTTACTATTGCTCTGAATATTTTAAGGTCTGATATAGTGATACCACCTGCTTCACTCTTCCTGCTTAGAATTGCTTTAGCTATTCTGGGTCTCTTATTTTTTCCAGATGAATTTCATGATTGCTTTTTCTATTTCTATGAGGAATGCCATTGGGATTTTGATTGTAATTGCATTAAATCTGTATAGTGCTCTTGGTAGTATGGTCATTTTGATAATATTAATTCTGCCCTATCCATGAGTAAGGTAGATCTTTCCATCTTCTAAGGTCTTCTTTGATTTCTCTCTTTAGGGTTCTGTAGTTTTCATTGTATAGGTCCTTCATCTCTTTGTTGATTCCCAGGTATCTTATTTTTTTTTGAGGCTATTGTGAATGGGGTATTTTTCCTCATTTCCTTCTCAGAGGATTTGTCACTAATATACAATAATGCCTTTGATTTAAGGGTATTGATTTTATATCCTGCCACTTTGCTGAATTCATTTACTAGTTCTAGAAGTTTTCTGGTGGAGTCTTTTGGGTCTTCTGGTATAGAATCATATTGTCAGCAAATAGTGCTAGTTTAAGTTCTTCTTTTCCTATACTTATTCCTTTAATTTCTTTCATCTGTCTGATTGCTCTGACTAGTGCTAGCTCTGACTTGCAAGAACTATGTTGAATAGAAGTGGTGAGAGGGCATCCCTGTGTTGTTCCAGATTTTAAGGGGAATGCCTTCAATTTTTCTCTGTTTAGAATGATGTCGGCCTGAGGCTTAGTGTAGATAGCCTTTACAATATTGAGATATGTTCCTGTTATCCCTAGTTTTTCTAGTGTTTTGAACATAAAAGGGATGCTGTATTTTGTCAAATGTTTTTTCTGCATCTATCGAGATGATCATGATTCTTTAAGTCTATTGATGTGATGAATTACATTTATTGATTTCCTTGCATTCCTGCAGTGAATCCCACTTGATGATGGTGTATAATCTTTTTGATATGTTTTTGTATTTGATTTGCCAGAATTTTATTGAGGATTTTTGCATCTATGTTCATTAGAGACATTGGTCTGAAGTTTTCATTCTTTGAAGTGTCTTTGTCTGGTTTTGGAATCAGGGTAATATTGGCCTCATAGAATGAGTTTGGAAATGCTCCTTCTTCTTCTATTCCCTGAAATAGATTGAAGAGTATTGGTATTAGTTCTTCTTTAAAGGTCTTGTAAAACTTGGCTATATATCCATCTGATCCTGGGCTTTTCTTGGTTGGTAGTCTTTTGATGACTTCTATTTCCTCACTTGATATTGGTCTGTTTAAGCTGTGAATATCCTCCTGACTCAATTTGGGAGATCATATGACTTAAGGAATTTATCGATGCCTTCACTGTCTTCTCTTTTATTGGAGTATAATTTTTCAAAATAATTTCTAATTATCTTCTGAATTTCTGTAGTGTCGGTTGTGATATTGCCTTTTTCATCATGTATGCTGGTAATTTGAGTTTTCTCTCTCCTTGTCTTCATTAGAATGGCTAAGGGTCTGTCAATTTTATTTATTTTTTCAAATAACCAACTTTTAGTTTTGTCAATTTTTTCAATTGTTTCTTTTGTTTCGATTTCATTGATTTCAGCTCTAATTTTAATTATTTCCTGCCTCCTCGTGCATTTGCTGTTGATTTGGTCTTCTTTTTCTAGCTCTTTGAGATGTAGTTTGAGGTGATTTATTTGTTGACCTTTTCTTCTTTTAAGGAATGAACTTCATGCAATGAATTTTCCTCTTGGTACTGCTTTTATAGTGTCCCAGAGATTTTGATATCTTGTGTCTGAGTTTTCATTTACCTCAAAGAATTTTTATACTCCTCCTTGATGTCTTCTGTAACCCATTGTTCATTCAGTAGCATATTGTTCAGTCTCCATGTGATGCAGAAATTTTTATTATTTATTTTGTCATTGATTTCCAATTTCATTCCATTATGATCTGATAAAATGCATGGAAGTATCTCTACTCCTTTGTACTTTCTAAGAGTTGCCCTGTGGCATAGTATATGGTCTATTTTTGAGAAGGATCCACGTGCTGCTGAGAAGAAAGTATATCCACTTGATGTTGATTGATATATTCTATATTTGTCAGTTTAGTCTAAGTTATTAATTGTGATATTGAGCTCTATAGTTTCTTTATTCAACTTTTATTTGGGAGATATGTCCAATGGTGAGAGAGGTGTGTTAAAGTCACCCAAGATTATTGTGTTGTGGTCAATTTGACTCTTGAACTTGAGAAGAGTTTGTTTGATGAACATAGCTGCACCATTGTTTGGGGCATTTATATTTATGATTGTTAAGTCTTGTTGGTGTATGGTTCCCTTGAGCAATATGTAATGTGCATTTTTATCCTGTTTAATTAACTTTGGCTTGAAGTCTGTTTTATTTGATATGAGTATGGAGGCCCCTGCTTGCTTCTGTAGTCCATGTGAGTAGTATGATTTTTCCCAACCTTTCACCTTCAGTCTGTTATGTCTTTTCCTAACAGGTGAGTCTCCTGTGGGCAGCATATTGTTGGATCTTTTTGTTTAATCCAGTCTGCTAGCCTATATCTTTTGATTGGTGAGTTTAAGCCATTAACATTTAGGGTTACTATTGAGACATGTTTTGTATTTCCAGCCATATTTGTTTATTTTTGTTATTTAACTTGACTTGGTTTTCTTCTTTGATTAGTTTTTCTTTTAGTTTACTACCTCCCTCTGCTGGTTTTCATTGTTGTTTTCATTTTCTCTTCATGAAATATTTTGACAAGGATGTTTTGCAGTGCTGGTTTTCTAGCTGTAAATTAACTTTTGTTTATCATGGAAGGTTTTTATTTCATCTTCAAATCTGAAGCTTGGTATTACTAGATACAAGATTCTTGGTTTGTACCCATTATCTTTCAGAATTTGAAACATGTTGTTCCAGGATATTCTAGCTTTCAGGGTCTGTGTTGGAAAATCTGCCATTATCCTAATTGGTTTTCCTCTGTATATAATCTGATTCCTTTCTCTGTGGCTTCTACAATTCTCTCCTTATTCAATATGTTGGGCATTTTCATTATAATGTGTCTTGGTGTGGATCTGTTGTGATTTTGCACATTTGGCATCTGGTAGGCTTCTTGGATTTGGATTTTGGTTTCATTCTTCATGTCTGGAAAGTTTTCTAATATTATTTCATTGAACATATTGCTCATTCCTTTGGTTTGGACCTTCCTCTATCCTAATAACTCTTAAATTTGATCTTTTTATGCTATCCCATATTTCTTGGATGTTCTGCTCATGGTTTCTTATCATTTTTGCTGTGCTGTCTACATTCTTTACTAGATGATATACTTTGCCTCATTGTCTGATGTCCTATCTTCTAAGTGGTCTACTCAGCTGATGATGCTCTCATTTGAGTTTTTTATTTGATTTATTATTTCTGTCATTGCAAAGATTTCTGTTTTTTTGTTTGTTTGTTTTTGTATAACCTCTATCTCCCTGTAGAGGTGATCTTTTGCTTCTTGGATTTGTTTATGTAACTCATTGTCAAAGTGATCTTTCGCTGTCAGTATCTGTTGTCTAATGTCTTCCTTAAGATTCCAGAATACCTGAATCATGTATATCCTGAAATCTTAATCTGTCATTTTTTCTATTGTAGATGTTAATTCTTCTAATGATGTGTTGTCTTGAATTGTCTGTGGTACTTTCTTTCCTTGTCTTTTTATGTTGCTCTCCTTTCTTTCCAGCTCTATAGGACTGATGTGTTATTGTTTTTACCCTATAGATTTGTAGTGCTCTTGTATAGTTTCAAGATCACTCCTTTGTGGGGAAGGACAATGTTAACAATTCCCAATATCAACAATACATCACCTATGAGCAAATTTTTGTTGTTAAGACATTTATAGTTAGCCTTTATGTCTATAAATGTTGGAATCAATTATTATTTAAAATATAATCAGTAGTTTCATAAAAGGCATACAGTTTCTGGTGGCAGATAGAGAACTGGGGGTCGGGCATAGGACGTTATGTAAGGGGGAAAGATGTGAGGGTATGGAGTTAATATATCTTTATTAACTTAGCAACTTTGGAGAAGAACTGTAATGAAGAGGTTAATGGCAAGATAATAGATAGCAGGTAGTTTAGAGAAGACAAGTACGTGGGAGTACCATAGAATGCATAAAATCAAACATATATATGTATTTAGAAAATTACACAAAGTAAAAATAGTAAAAATTAGGAGGTTGAAAGTGGAAGAGAGTAGGGAAGAAAAATAAACAGGAAAGAAAGAAAGAGAAAAAAGAGAGAGCGAGAAAGAAAATAAGAAAAAGGGGCGGGAGGCCTTATGCAATTCCTCTATATTATATTATTCTGGTGACTCAGTTCTTAAAGTCCTATTTCATGCAAAGTTCTTGGTTTCACATATGTTGAGGTTGTGAGGACCAGAGGAGGAAGGGTAGAGGAGAAAGAAAGAGGATAGAATGGATGAGAAGAGGACAACAACAACAACAAAAACAACAAAAAAAACAACTTTTAGAATTCTGTTTTCTTTTCTTCCAGTAGGTGGCGTTGTCTATTCCAAGCTTGAGTCTCTGCCCTCAGGGTGGTGGAGGTAACCAGTGTGAGAGAGCTTGAGCTTCTGCCTGGAGCCTCCCAGTTCTTAGTCTCTCTGAGTTGGAAACCAGGTGCCTGTTCAGTCGCAGTTCTGTGTTGATAGCCCCGTTCCTCCCAAAAGATGGTGAGAAAGGTTTTGAGTTATCACAGCTGGGGGTGGGAGAGTCGGAACCCATTTTTTACTGGTCCATTATAGTTGTAAATAATGATGGGATTTGTTGTAACATATTTGTACATGTACACAATATAACAACATAATTTGGCCAATGTCACTCTCCAGCACACCCCCACCTCCTTCCACCTTTCTGTCATTTTCCTGTACTGATCTCTCTTTGATTTTCATGAGATCTGCCCCCACCTTTTCCTTTTTCCTCTCTAGCTTCTGCATATGAGAGAAAACACAACCCTTGAACTTCTAACTTATTTTGCTTAACATGATGGTCTCTAATTCCATCCATTTTCTTGAAAATGGCATAATTTCATTTTTATTTATGGCTGAATAGAATTTCATTATATATATATATATATATATATATATATATATATATATATATATATATATCTCATATTTTCTTTATCCATTCATCTTTGGTGGACACTTAAGCTGGTTCCATAGTTAGGCTATTGTGGATTGTGCTGCCATAAACATGAATATACATGTATCATTGTAGACGTACTTTTAAAAATTAATGCTCTATTTAGCAAAAGTTTCCTTTGATGGTTAGGAGTTTGGGGTCTTAATTTTTTTTTTTTTTTTTTTTTGCTGAAACTTGGTACAATAGCACATGCCTACAATTCCAGCTATTTGGGAGGTTGAGGCAGGAGGACTGCAGTTTTGAGGCCAACCTGGGAAACTTTGCAAGACTGTCTCAAAATTTAAAACAAAGAAACAAACAAATAAAACTTTGCTTATCTCCAAAATCATGAAAATATTCTCCTATATTTTCTTCTAAGAGTTTTATTCATTTAGTTTTCACATCTCAATTTATCTTTTATTATATGGAGTGAGTTAGGGTTATGATTAATTTTTCCAGATAGATATCCCAGTGCTCTGCCACCACTTATTTTTTTCATTGATTATCCTTTTCCTTATCTGAACTGAAGTGGTGCCTAAATCAAGTAACTGTAGGACCATGTGTATATTTCTGTATTTCTGGTCTTTCTTATCCTGTTCAATTATTCATTTTTATATTTTGAGGTAATATTATATTGTATTTACTATGTTTTTTTTTTTTTAGTACGTCTTGAAATCTGGCAATTTAAGCCCTCAACTTTGATTTCCCTTTTCCACATTGTCTTAGCTATTCTGATTTCTTTGCATGGCCATCTGAATTTTAAAATCAGCTTCTCAGTTTTCATAAATAATAAACTAGAATTCTGGTTGGGATTTCATTACATTTATAGATCAACTTTTAGGAGATTTAAATCTTAATACTATTGAGCTATCCAATTTATAAATGTCATATTTCTCTTCATGTTTTCCTTAATTTCTCTTAGCAATAATTTTTAGTTTTCAGTGTAGAGCTCTTGTGCATATTTTGTTAGATTTATTTCTAGAAATCTGGCAATTCTTGATGCTAGCATAAATAGTATTAGATTAAAATTCAGTTCTCTAAATTCTTTAGTGTGTAAAATATATAAAAATTGATTTCTGCATATCAACTTTATATCCAATATCCTTGCTAAATTCACTTATTAATTCAAATAGGGGTTTTTTTTTTGGTAGACTTTTTTGGATGTTTACATATAAAATCATGCCATTTTCAAGTAAAAGCAGTTTAACCTATTGCTTTCTCTTATTAGTTCCCTATGACTGCTGTGACAAATTACCAAAAATTGGGTGACTTAAGACAACAGAAGTTCATTTTCTCACAATTGTAGATTACAAGTTTGAAACTGAGGTGTTGGCAGGGTCACGCTCCATCTGGAGGCTCAGAAGAGAACTTGTTACCTCTGACTTGCAGCTTTTTTTGTTTTTTTTTTCCATTTTCTGACGGCTGTGGCATTCATTGGCACATAGCCTCCTGGCGACAATCTCCTCCGGTCTTCTCACCTCCTCCTAGGTGTGTCAGTGTTATCCCCTTCTTTGCCTCTGTGATGACATTTTGGAGACCACCCAAATAACCAGGATAATCTCTGCATCTCAAGACTCTTGGCATCTTCAAACATTCTTTATCCAAATAAGATAACATTTTCAAGGTCCAGGGTTTAGAACTCAACATGTTTGAATGGTCAATATTCATCCACTACACTTTTCAGTTTTGTTCTTTTGATTTCTTTTCTTTCTTTTTTTTTAATTGCATTATCTTGGAATAATAATGAGGAAAGTTGAATAGGAGATCATCTTATTCCTGACTATGGGGAGAATGTGTATAATATTTATTATGGTTGGAATCCAAAGGCCATGTTTCATAAAGTCTTGGTTGACAGTTTGTGGCACTATTGAGAGGTGATGGAACCTACTGAAAGGAAGTGAGGTCATGGGGGTAGTGCCCTTAGAAGGATATTGGATCTTAACCCCTTCCTCTCTGTCGCTTTGCTTCCCAGCTGCCATGAGTGAGTATCTCTGTTCTACCAATGATCCCTGTCATGATGTTCTGCCTCACTACAGGCCCAAAGCAATGGGGCCAAGTGACCATGGACTGAAATCTCTTATACCATGAGCCCAAATAAATCTTTATTCTTTATAAATTGGTTATACTTGGGTATTTTGTCACAGCAGTGTACAGCTAACACAATATTTTACTATGTTATTAAATTAATGAATATTTCTATTGTCCATTATCCAATTTTTTTTACTTTGAATGGATCTTAGGTTTAATTAAATCCTTATTTTTCATATGCTGAAACGATCATATTTTTCAAGTTCATTTAATTAACAAAATTCATTATGTTTATTGACCTTCAAATGTTAAACTAAGCTCCTTTGCCTGAAATGTTAGTAAAAATTCATGCATTTTATGTGTTTATGAACTTAATTTTTTAACAGTTTGCTCAGGGTTTTTATTACTGTATTTTTCCCCCATAATTTCTCTCAAAATAAACTGGGAAAGTTTTTTTCTGTTTTCTGAAAACAGTTTGTTCATAATTGGTATCATTTTTTCACTAAAAGTTTTATAGAACTCACCATTGAAGTCATTTGAACCTGGAATTTTCTTTGTGGGGAGGTTTTAAATAACAGATTAAATTTATTTAGCAAATGTTAAGACAATTCAATTTTGGTCGTGTGTGCTAATTTAATAAGTTGTGCTTTTAAGAAATTTGCCCATTTCATGTATGTGTGCAAATTTATTGCTATAAATTATTCCCAATATTTCATTTTTTTCTAATATCTGTGAGGTTTGTAGAGAATTATTTGACTTACTATTGCTAAGTACTAAAGGAAAGAGGGATATGTGATTATGATAAAAGGGTCATGACAAGAAGCCATGATAATTCTTACCATTAATCTAAAGATTCTCTATTGAGCTTTCTACTTCATTCATTTTTGCTCTTGTAACTTTTGTCCTGGAATTTTCTTTGGGCTTAGTTTGTTGATTTTTCCTTTTTGCTTTTAATGATAAAAGGTTCCACTTCATCTTAAAGATATGATTTAAGTCTATTCATTTCCTTCTAGATACTGTCTTGTTTGTAACTACGTTTGTCAAGTGTTTTATTAGCATATTATTATATGTAGTAATGACATTCATTTTGACATAATTATATGCATGAAATATAATATACTCCATTTCAGTTCTCTAGTACTTCCTCTTTCTCTCTCTACCTTCTCCTCCTGATTTCCTTCCTCTATTCTATTGGTCTTCCCTCTATCTATTTATTGTTTATTTTAAATGGTGCCTTATAGATTTACCTAAAGGTGAAATTCATTGTGGGATATTCACATATGTACATAGAATAATTTGGTCAAGTTCATTCCATAGTTCCTTCCTTTTCCCATCCCCCCTTGGTCTTCCTGGAACACCATCTTCTGTTCCACTCATCTTCTTTCTATTCTCATGGGATTTTCCCACACTCTTGCCTTTATTTTAAGCTTTGACTTCCACATATAAAAGAAACATTTAGCCCTTGACTTTCTGAGTCTAGTTTATCAGTTTATTTTATTTAACACGATGCTGATGTTCTCCAGTCCCATACACTTACCAGGAAATGCCATGATTTTATTTTTCTTTGTAGCTGAGTAAAGCTCCAAATCACATTTTCTTTATCCATTCATTTGCTGATGGGTACCTGGGCTGATTCCACAACTTGGCTATTGTGAATTGCATTGCTGTAAACATTGAAGTGCCTGCATCACTATAGTATATTGATTTTGTTTCTTTTGGATAAATACTAAGATGATAGCTGGATCAGTGGTAGTTCCATTCCTAGTGTTTTGAGAAAATTCCATACTGCTTTCAAAAGTGGTTGCACTAATTTGCAATCCCACCAACAATGTATGAGTGTACCTTTACCCCATATTCTCACTAGTGTTTATTATTTGTATTCTTGATGATTGCCATTTTAATTGAAGTGAGATAAAATCTCAATGTAGTTTCAATTTGCATTTCCTTTATTGCTAGGAATGTTAAACATTTTCTCATGCATTTATTGGCCATTTGCATTTCTTTTTTTGAGAAATATATGTCTAGTTATTTTTCACATTTATTGATTTTTTTTGTATATGGGGAGTTTTTTTGTTACCAGTTTTTTTGACATGTTGAATTTTCATTATTACTTATTTCAGAATATTTACTAATTTCCTTTATGATAAGCTCTTGACCCATGGATTATTTTTAAGAGTGGTGTTTTATTTCTAAATCTTTAGAGATGTTTAAAATTTATCTTTCTATTGATTTTTTCTTTATTTATTTTTATGTGGTGCTGAGGATGGAACCCAGTGCCTTGCACGTGATAGACAAGCGCTTTACCACTGAGCCACAACCCCAGCCCTTTATTGATTTTTAATTTAATTCCATTTCAGTCATAAAAGATACCCTGTATGATATTTATCCTTTCAAATTTGTTGAGACTTTCTTTGTGGATTCTTTCTTTCTTTCTTTCTTTCTTTTTTTTTTTTTGAGAGAGAGAGAGAGAGAGAATTTTTTTAATATTTATTTTTTAGTTTTCGGTGGACACAACATCTTTATTTTATTTTTATGTGGTGTTGAGGATCGAACCCAGCGCCCCATGCATGCCAGGCAAGCGCAATACCGCTTGAGCTACATCCCCAGCCCCTTTGTGAATTCTTAATCCATTCTTGAAAAGGATATGTGTTCTGTTATTATTGAACATAGCATTTTATAAATTTCAGTTTGGTCAATTTGATTATTTTTATTGTTGAAATCTCCTGTATCTTTACTGTAATTTTGTCTGTACTTTATGTTTATATGCATGTATGTATGTTTTTGAGAAAGGTATATGTGCATTTCCACCTGTCATCTTGAATTTGCCTTTTTCTACATTTTGCTAATTTTTTCTTCATGTATTTGAATCTATGTTATTATGTGCACATAGTTTCAGGATTACAGATTCATACCATGATCTTTTTATCACTATCACACATTCTCCTTTCCTTTAGTACTTATCGTCTTAAAGTATACTGCTGTTATTAGTATAGTCAACTAGCTGTCTTTGGTCTACATTTTTAATGTTTATTTTTTTAAATTCTTTTACTTGAAGGTTATCCTTATTTTTCAAATAATTAAAGGCTATCTTGTAAACTGTGTGTTTGTGTGTGTGTGTGTGTGTGTGTGTGTGTTATGTGTTTTGCTCAGCCCCCAATTGTTTTGTTTCTAAATTGGAATGTCTAGTGCATTTCAATGTGATTGTAGTTACTGGTGTTCAGGTCTACCACATTGCTTTTTGGTTTTTATTTATCCCATTTGTTCTTTTCTCATTTGCTGTTTTATTTTCTTTTAATAATAAGCAGGTTTTTTTCTTTTTTGTAATTTTGTTTGGTTTATTCATTGACTTTTAAATAATGCCTTTTGTACTATCCTTTGAGCACTAACTGTAGATTGCAATATGCATCTGTGGCTTCATTTCATAAACTTTCAGTTTCTACTTTTTTCATTTCCTAAACAATGTAACATTGTTATAACATTGTTGAATTCAGTTCATCCGCTGTCTCTGGGCTAGCTTACAGAAGTTCATAAATAAAAGAGTTATTAGTCTTCTTGTAACTATCTTGTAACTATCTCTGAATCTATGTTGCACATTACTCATTCACCTTTTTCAATGACCCTGTGTGATCAGTTAAAAATACCAAGAGATCAGTGTAGACGGTTAGACATGGTTTTAGTTTGCTAGGTTTTAGTCACAATAAAGCATCACAGACCCAGAAGCTTTAACAACAGAAATGTGTTTTCTGACAATTCTGGAGGCAAGAAGTCTGAGATCAAGATGTTGGCAGGGTTAGTTTTTCCTGAGGCTTCTTGGCTTGCAGATAGCCTTCTTCTCCTTGTATTTTCAACATGGCATTCTCTCTCTGTGTGTCTCCTCTTTTCATAAGGGTACCAGTTATATTGGATTGACATTCATTTTAAAACTGAATCATCTCTTTAAATACTCTATCTCCAAATACAGTCCTATTCTGCGTTATTAGGGGTAAGAATTGAAAATACGAATTTTGGGGAAGGACATAATTCAGCTTTTAAGGCATACTCTCCACATTTGATGGGTGGTTATAAATAATAACAAAAAAGTTTCATGATATAGTATCTGAATATGTAACCCTCCATAGCAAATAATTGTGTCCTGTCTATTTTTGATATGGAATAAACCAGGAAGGCCACAAAGGACAGTAGTTAAGACTGGGATATTCTGGAATCTTACTGCCAGAGTGTGACTCTCATCTTTATCGTGAATCTCTTGTATGACCTTGGCAAGTTAGTTCAGCTCTCTGTGCTTCAATTTTCTCAATTGTGCATTGGGTTAACAATACTTCTTATCTTACAACATTGAACTATTATGAGTATTAAATGAAAATTTGTAACCTACCAACTCTTATTTAATGTATGATTACACTCATGCCACAGCACTTCCCTTCTCATATTTTCCATTGATACCTCTCATGGTCCCTCTCTGAAATCCTTCTTCTTGGACTGCAGGCCCTGTTTTCCCCTAATGGCTCCCTTTTGCATGCTTGTGCTTATTCCTCTTCCTTATACTTATATTTTTCTGCTCTCATAATTCAAGATGAGAATCCAATTTAAGCATAACCCAGCTTAAACCTCTCTTCTTTTGGAATAACTGGGTAACCTAATGTAACTGACCATGCTTTGGGTTTATATGCATTGCAAGTTAAATCATGTTTAGAGTAATATTTATTCCTTTGCTCTTTTCAACGTATAGTTTTTTAAAAAAAAAAACATAGTTTAATAGAGCATGTTATCAAAGAAGTCTTCTATTGCTGATAAGACTTCTGGTTTACAATAGATGAAACAAATCAGCACCTTTGGTGGTACATTATATTCTTTTCTTTCTTTCTTTCTTTCTTTTATATGTGTACTTTTTTGCATTACAATTCTTATTACATATATACCACATTTTTTCATATCTCTGTTTGTATATAAAGTATGTTGACACCCAATTCGTGTCTTCATACATGTAATTTGGATAATGATGTCCATCACATTCCACCATCCTTACTAACCCCCTGCCCCTTCTTTTTCCCTCCCACCCCTCTGCCCTATCTAGAATTCATCTATTCCTCCCATGCTCCCCCTCCCTACCCCACTATGAGTCACCATTTTATCCAGCTCTCCCTCTCCTTAGTCTATACCCAAAGGACTTAAAAACAGCATACTACAGGGACACAGCCACATCAATGTTTATAGCAGCACAATTCACAATAGCTAAACTGTGGAAGCAACCTAGATGCCCTTCAGTGGATGAATGGATTAAAAATGTGGCATACATACACAATGGAATTTTACTCAGCAATAAAAGAGAAGAAAATCATGCATTTGCAGGTAAATAGATGGCGATGGAAAAGACAATGCTAAGTTAGCCAATCCCCCCCAAAACAAATGCCGAATGTTTTCAACATGTAGTTTTATTCTCCTTTTGTTCCTGCTGTTTGATTCCTGTGACTAGTTATAAGCCAGCTGAAGAACTGGTGCTGACAATTTGTCCCATAGCTCTATAACTCTAGTTATAGTGCTGCCTCTTCCTGGCTAAGTCAAAAGAGGATTGCTGTGGTTCCTAAACCTTCATTTCTTCCCCTACCTCTTAGATGACAGTTAGCTACAAACTCTTCCCATTATACCACGAAAACATTTTTCTTCTTGGAGACAATGTTTATCATTCTCTTTTGATCAGATGACTGTCTCACATGAATTAATATTTAATTTCCAATAAGAGGTAAAAATTCTGCCAGGGAAATGCCCAGTATTGTGAGAAATGGAGGTTTAATATGCCAAATGGTATTTGCATTTTCCTTCTCTGAAAAATACCTCCTCTTTACTCCATTTTTGCACAGGGTAGAGGAGCAATTTTACAAAAGGTTAAGGACTCAGGCTTCAAGCCAGACAAGCCTGAATTTGAATTCCAGCTCTTGTGACCTTGAGCAATTACTTATCACTGTAAGCTGGAGTGCATTATTTGTAAAATGGAGCTAAAACTACCTACCTCAAAGGGTTGATTGTGTATTAAATGACATGATGCTTCTAAAGTACCCAGTCCATTAGAAGTTATCCATAAATGTTAGCTGTTACCATTATCACTCAAAGATTTAATGTTATTAACATACATTCTCTTGCATTTCACAAAGAAAACCATCATGTAATTTTATACCTTTCCTTTCTCCCAACCTCCTGCATTCTTCTTTGCCTCTCAAGGGCTTTGAAACAAATGGTTGTGCTTAGAAGGAGCTGATTCCTTGGATGTTGCATGGCTATTGAATTGTTAGTTTTAGAAAAGACCGGTGTGCCTCTGGGAAAGTGGTATGGGCTGTGTTCTTGATGGATGTGAAACTTTCAGATGATTGTGATTCCTCTGATTATTATATCCCTTCCACATAAGCTAAATGGGCACTAAAAGAATTCCTTGAGCTGGGTAAAGCTAATGTTTAATTTGAAAAGAATTGCACCTTACAAATTCTAGACTTTAAAAATGTTTATAGTCATTAGTTCCTATCTTGCTCTTGCCCAAAAATCTGGGAGCAAATTTTGATCTCTGGTTATAGGTTATTTGCCTCAATGTAGGAAATTGATCATGTCACACAAGATCTTCAATTATTTTTATGTCAAGGTTGGCAAATAAATTCTACCTTTTGTATCAACTTCTATTCATTGGTCATGGAAAATTGGTGTCCTGTATTGAAAAAGATTCTGAGGCGTTAGTTCCTAGTCGGAGAACATATTTTCTCAAGTATCAGTATCTATTGTGTACCTGAAAATCAAGACAGGGTAGCACATTTGTCTTGTGTCAGCTGATTGTTTACCAATTTCCAAAGCCTATTGCTTTTATCAGAGCTCTGTAGGTTGAATCAGGCATCATAATTGCCTTTGTTCTGCCCAAGCGTGAATGCCAAGAGTAATACATTTGAGCTCACAAGCCTGACCAGCTAGATGAAGCTGAAGAGTCTGATCAAAAAACCAGATGAAAAGTGACAGAATTTTTTTCAAAGAATTTAAAAATATTTTATGTCTTCAAGTGACTTTTGTGATAGGTTTTCTTCTTTTCCTATGTCATTGCTATCACATTGATATGCATCCGGGTCTCCTTTTCCTGTCTTTGGGAAATATAATTGAAATGCTAAAATATTAGCACTGGGGAGACGTTCTGTGATTTATGGGGACAAATAAAACAACCTATGTTTTGCCCTATTGACTCCACTTGGTTTCTGTCACCCAGTTTTATGCTTCTTACCCTCCTTCCCATGTCCACCTGCCTACATGGCATTTGCCTCACCTGTTGGGCTTTGATATATGGTGACAGTCTTTACCCATTTGTGAACACCTTTTCACTTTGCTTGCATTCTGACACTACATGCCAGGCTGCCTCTTTGTGTGGATGTCTTCCTAATCTGGCTTGGTCTCCTCACCTACACATGTCTGGCTCTCTAGATGGACATCTTCCTTTCCCTGCTTGGTCTCTTGGCTCCCAATACCAGGCTGACTTTTGCAGATATGCTGAACTCACCTCCATGGACTCTGATTTGTGCCAACACACCTCACATACAACCTTGCTTGGATGCTGGTGCTCCAAGCCAGGCCTCCCTCCTATGTGGATGCCCTCCTCATACCAGGGGGCTTTGATACCCAAATTGAGGCTCTGTGACCCATCTCATCTCTACCAACCTGTTTTCCTCTACTTTACTTTATAATTTCAGCATTAGTTATTCAGGAAGGAATGAGAAAAAAACGGGAAAGAGAAAGCACTTCAGATATTTTAATGATATTTATAAGATTGTGTATTTACTTCAAATATATAAAAAATGAAGAAGTCAATTTAGAAAACAAATTGATCACAAACATCCAGAGATAACTTAGTGATAATCCAATGATTAACATTTTGCCATCTATTCTTTCTTTGTCTGGGCGGACATAACTCCATCTAGAAATAGTCTTCATTCCTATCCATCTCTCTCGTATCTTTCTGAATTGTAGGTATGTTAGTCATAACAAAACCCAGAAAATAAAAGTGACATGGAGATCACAGGATGAGATACCTTGGTAATATTTATTTTAAAATTATTTTGAAAATTGACACACCAAATCAATGCTGAGAATTCATCTGTGGCAACAAGACTATTTTTGTTATAGACAAAGTCTATATTGCCATTTGAATTTTTTCCCTGTAGATTTTGATAATGGCATTGGCATAGGAGCTGATCTAACCTATCTCTAGTACTGTCTAGAGGCATTTTACCAGTAAAATGAGTATATGCAAAACTCACAACATGCTTTGAAGGCATTTTGTGAAGGTAGTGATTGTTTAATAGATCTTTTAAATAAAAGGTGAAATGATTTTATGTATATATGTATGTGTGTGTATATATATACACACATACATATATACATATTTTTTGTCTAGCTTTCTCAGGGCAATAGGCATCTTGATAGCATAGAATCCATCTTAAAGCAAAGAAAAATCAGGAAGATTAAAAAGATATTTTCACTGTGAATTTAAACAAATTTCCATTGTAGTTCAAAACCCATAACACATCCTCCAGGCAATAAAATGGAAGTGCATTGCCACAATTTTATGGCTTTATTAGATTTAGGTCTGTTTTGCTTTTTTGTTGTTGTTGATGTGTGCATATGTGTATGTATGTGCACTTTATAAATATTTAAATATGTGATGATATGTATATAATAAGGGAGAAACATTGTTCCTTTTCTCTAAATTATGAGAGAAAATTTCCTTTTTTTTTTTTTCTAAATCTGCCGATGCTCTTTGGAGAGGAACATATGCTCTTGCTGCCTGGGCAGGATCACATGTAGCTCTTTTATAAGCCAGTGAGAGGTGAGGCAGGGACCAGAACTCAGGGTTCTGGCTTCAGATCCAAGTCTGTAAGGAATATTGGTCCAAAGCACACACCTGAGGATAAACAGCTAATGAAATTTCTATCTGGTACAAATGTGTATGAGAATATTCATTTTAGAATTGTGTCTAGGGGAAATGATTCATCTGAATTCTGTGATGAAACTCTCACACCATATCATTGTCAACCATAAACGATACGGATGATAAAAATAGACAGCTCCCCATCCCCAGTTGGTTCATTTCATGTACCCTGTTGTCAGCGGGTTCTGAGCACATCTCTGTTTCTTTGTGAACCTCTGGGGAGCCCCAGTTTTGAAGGCTGGTCCTGACATTCCCTCCAGGTACCTCATTATCCAAGTCATTACATCACTGCCTTTATTAGATGCATAAATATTTATATTACTAATTGTCACTACTTTAGGGATATTGCCAATTTTTCACGTGTAGGATGACCCTTCCACATTTCATGAGAGGATATCTGGCTGTATTAGCTGTCCGGGGCCCAAGATGGAATTCAAGATGGCTTTCTGGGCATTAGGAAAAGATGATCATTGGGGGAGTGGGGGAAGTTGGATGGTAGGATGAGCTCTAAGCATGAAACAGGGAAATAAGCCTTAATTCTGCCTTCACTTCTAAGACTGCTGGATCTACCCTTCAAGATAAGAAATGGTTCAAATACTTTTCTTCTGATTGTCATATTGTACCCTCTCCTTCAAATAGTAGCTTCAGTTTTACCTCCTTAAAATTACATCATCTCCACTTCCTATCTGCTAAGTAGATCCTGACCCACTACGTAATTCTCTTTGTTTTCATAATTCTTGCATTGCTAAAAGTTACATGAAGTGTAGACAAAATTCTTCATTATACTCTAAAAAGGTTTGGGAGAAGGACTGTATCTTTTAACCTATGAACTTAAAAAGCTGGGGCATAGCACACATTCTTATTGCCTAACAGGCTATATAACAATTCATAACAGTTTTAGGGATATAGATCAGTGGTAGAGTTTTTGCCAAGCATGCACAGAGCCCTGGGTTCCATTCCTAACACTACATACACAAAACAAACTATAAAATATACTCACCCAGTTTTGTGATTTTTCTCTTTTGGATATGTCCATTTCTATACTTACAGACAATTTCAATAGTGATAAAATATTTAGAATATCTAAAAACATAGCTTATTTATTTTTAAAAGACATATCATCCAAGATGAAAACATCATTCTTTTGGAAAAATTTCCATTTCTCTTACCTTTCTCTTTTCCTTTTAAAATGTAAGATTAACAAAATATACTGATGCACATCATATAAAGCTAACTTTTGAACCCTATTCCATGTGTTAGCTTTATTATTGTCATTATTATTATAAATAAGTCATGTCTATGTCTGTGTGATAAACTCAAATTGTTAGAGAAATAGGAATCTGTTGCTGGGGAGCTCAGGCCAAGGAGAAACCCCTGAATTCATTTTGGGTTGACTCATGAGTATTTCAAGAGTGTCTAGGAAGGATGTCCTTACCATAGAGGAAAATGAAAGGAATGGTAGATTTTATGCTTATGTTCCTATTTCTGAAACAAGAATAGAACTACTATCTTGTCCATTATCTATTGCTAATGACACAATACTACAATCTGTATAAGTTATGAAGAAAATAATTAGATTTTTGGCTCAGGGCTCTCATCCTACGTCAAGGATCCACATTTGGTGACGGTCTTTTTGTTGGCAGAGTCTTGACACAGTATATGACATCACATGACCAAGGGAAGAGAATGCTTGGAAGACCTAGCTAAACTGTCTTTTATAGCAAACCCAGTGGTAAGGTAACCCATTAACTCATTAATCTCAGAGTCCTAATCAACTCTTAAAGGTCCCAGCTTGTCCTACTTCTTAACATCTCATAGCAATGATTATTATTATTAAATTTCAACATGAGTTTGAAGGGGAACAAACTGGATTCAAACTATGTCTACTACCTAAAGAACCTTTAAATATTATCAGAGTAGATAGGTGGGAAACCAAGAATGAGACGCTGAAATGAAAGTAGGTGTGTTCTCAAAATGGATTTTGCTTTTCACAGATTTCCTTAAGGCTTTGGTTTACTTGCAAATGCTTAAATTTCATATTTTGTTATTGAATCAGAAACTCTGATCAAAATTGCCTTAAGCAGGAAAGGGAGCTTGTGAGCTCATATAACTAAACACATGTAGAATTTAGGAAAGGCTTAATCCATGGTTCAAAAAATACAGACAAAAACCTCTCTTTCTTCCCTACCCCATTTCTCAGTTGCATTTGCTGGTGTTTTATTCAGGGTCAAAACAGGCTCTTCCTTTGTGGTCCCATGATGTGTACCAGCAACTTTGGAGCTACAGTCTTTCTTGATGTGCCCAATAGCACACAATCTTAATCCTGGAATTGAATCCAAATAATCTTGATTGTTCTCCCCTGGATCATGTGCCAAATCCTGAGCCAATCGATTTGGTTGTGGTGAGAGAACTATAAGGTTGCGTTAAGAAAGTCAGGTCCTATTCATGGATGCATGGGAAGGAGGGTTTAATTTCTCCTATATAGTATGAGTTTTATATTGTACAGTGGGGAAAGTATTAGGCTTTGGAGTAAAAAAACATTGGTTCAAAGCCTATCCCCATGACTTAACAGCTGTACAACATTTGTGAATTGCTTAAATTTCAATAGCTTTGCCTTACTTCTGTTTCTTAAGTGGGGAGGATAATAATACAGAAAGATTGTTGTGAGATTTAAATAAGATATTCTATGTAAAGTACTCAGCACAAGTATTTGACATATAGCAAGCTTCCTTTGAAACCTGATTTCCTTTCTCCCTTATTTTCCCCTAATAGTTGTTGAATCTTTGCAAGAACCAAAGACATATATTGACAAAAATTCTATTTGGAAGCTTGGGTAGGTAACATGAGGCTTCTGACAGAAAACTGGACTTCAGCATATGCTAGTAATGAATACTATACATGAGATTCATCTTGGTCTTTGAGGCCAGATGACTCAATATGCTTACATTCCTGACTACATTAGACTTGCAAACTTCTCTCTCTGGATGGGCATTCCCAAAGAACTTGATAAAATTCCTGATCCCTGATTCAACCTTCTACTAATGTCTTCTATAGCAATAATTTCTTCCATCCTTTCGGTTTGTCATTACTCATATGAATATGGGTGTTGAAACTGAATGGCTCATCAAATATCCTTGCAGATATTTAACCCTTTTGGGATCAATATCCTTCATCTCTAATATATTCCCTTACATACCTGGGGACTACCTTATTCTCTCATTGCCCAGAACCTATCTATCTCTGAAACACTGAACTGCAATGTCGCTCTTTCTGAGAATAATATCAAATTTCTAAGTCTCTCAGTATCATTTTCAACCCTATCTATTCTTCAATTTCATACAAATTTCAATCCTGTAATTCCTTATTTTTCTTTCATTTAATAAACACTTTTAAATATTTAAATTTTTCCTGGTCTAACAACTTATCAGTTTAACCACTCTCTTATTCCTTCAATCTTCCACAATTCTGGGCTTAATCTCCAACCCTGAGGACCAGTCCAATCAATTGTCATCTCTGCTTCTTCATTCATGTTACTAATGATTTCTCATGAAAATCACAAAAACTATTCAAATTGATGTCACCATAATGTCACTATCTCTGATCTCAGATAAACCCTCAGCAAAGCCTTCTGACCCTCAGAGGAGCTAAAATAGACTTTAAATATTCACCATTCTTTTCAGCTTTTTGTTACTGTGATCAAAATACCTGACAAGAATGACCTACAGGCTGGAGTTGTAGCTCAGTGGTAGAGCATTTGCCTACCACATGTGAGGCCCTGGGTTTGATCCTCAGCACTACATAGAATAAATAAAATAAAGTTATTCTGTTCATCTACAGCTAAAAATATGGTTTTTTTTAAAAAAATGAATTACATGTTTATTTGAGGCTCTTGATTTCAGAGTGTGAGTCCATGCTTGTCCAACTCCATTGCTCTTGGCCAGAGGTGAGGCCAAACATTGTGGCAGAAGGGTATTGTGGAGGAAAGTTGCTCAGCTCATGGCAGGCAGGAAACAGGGTGAGTACAAGGAACTAGGGAAAAATATAATCCCCATAGGCAGTCCCTAGTGGCCTACTTCTCTGACACATTGTACATGCCTAAAGTTACCACCCAGTTATTCATTCAAGTTATTAATCATTAAATGGACTAGTACATTAGTTACTGTACTAGTTACTATACTAGAGAGGTTAATGCTCTCATAATATAATCAGTTCATTTCTGAACATTCCTACATTGCCACATAAGCTTTTTGAGGGACATCTCATATCTAAACCATAATATTCTTACCCTGGTCCCCAAAAGCTCATGTCTATCTCACAATGCAAATGCATTCAGTGCATATCCAAGAGTTCCCATAGTCTAAACAGTTCCAGCATTGGTCAAAAGTCCAAATCCAAAACCTCTTCCAAGATTTAAGGCAAACTTTTAACCCCTGTAAAAATCAAAAGTGAGTTACATATATCAAATATATAGTGACATAGATGAAACATTATCATGCCAAAAGTGAGAAAGAGGGACATTGAAAGAAGGGAAGGGACCAAAACAAGACTGAAAGTCAGTTGGTTAAACACGTTCTGTAGTTCCATGTCTGGCAACTGGAGTGCACTGGTTGCGAGAGGGAAGCCCCACCCTTATGGCCTTGCTGGTTGCAGCCCACATGACCTCTCTTTTAGGCTGGTTTCTCTGCAGCTGGCAGGTTTTCTTGGCAGATATTCCACAATGCAGTCATCTCTTATTCCTGGGAGCCTCCACTGCCACTTTGATTTCCTTCACTCCCCTCTCAGGGGCTGCCCACAGAAATTCTGACCCTGCTACGCTCTGCCTGGCTCCCCAGGCCTTCCTTTGCAATCTTAGTGGAAGCTTGTGAAATCCTGCTCATTGCAACATCCTGCATTTCTGAAGAACTGATTCCTGACATATCCTCAGGGCATCATTCCTAATGTCTCTGTGCAAAGTACTTAGCTTATCTTTTGTGGTAGTAATCCCTTCAACAACCACATCTTCCTTAGCCCAAGTTTTACATGCTCTTCTTTTCTGTCCAAATGGCAAGCTTTTCAAATCTTTCTGCTCTATTTTTTGCTCCCAATTTTCACGGTATATCTTACTAAAAGTCACCAGCAACACCCATACCACCACCTGAATGCTGGGATGACTGGAAATTTCCTCTGCCAGATTAGTTGGTCCACGACTTTTAAATTCAGCCTCACAGAAAGTCTCAGGATATGGACAAAATGTAGACAAGTTCTTTGCCAGAATATTGTGTGAATGTCTTCTAGTCCAATTTCCTATTGAGTCTTCATTTCTCTCTGAAACCTCATGAGCCTAGTCTTTACTGTCTCAATCCTATCTTCCAAGCTTCTACCTAAATCACCCATTAAGCTGTCCTTACATTATTTTAAGTTTTTTCCATCCTGCATCTTCAAACTTTTCCAAACTCCTTGAGCAAATCAGTTTCAAAATCTTCTGAACTGAATAGTCAGATTAGTCAAAGCAACAACCTCATGCCTCAGTACCAATTTCTGTTAGTTAGCTTTTCATCATGTGACCAAAATGCATGAAAAGAGCAACTTAGAAGGGGAAAAGTTTATTTTTGCAAATGGTTTTAGAGGGTAAGTCCATGTTTTAGTCAGCTTTTTTTTTTTTGTGTGTGTGTGTGTGTGTGTGTGACTTAAAGACCCAACCAGTACAATTGTAGAGGAGGAAAAGTTTACTTGAGGGCTCATGTTTTCATAGGTCTTAATCCATAGAAGGTCAGTTCCATTCCTCAGATCTGTAGTGATGCAGGACATTATGGTGGAACAATGTGGCAGAAAGAAGCAGCTCACATACTGATTAGAAAGCAGAGAGAGAGTCCACTCACCAGATACAAATAGATACCCAAAGTCATTCCCCAATTGCCACCTCCTCCAGCCACACCCTACTACTTCAGTTACCACTCAGTTAATCCCTATAAAGGGATTAAATCACTGAAGATAGCCTTCTATGGACTAAGATCTAATAAACTTTTCTTCCTCTATAATTGTTCTGGTCAGATCTTTTAGTCACAGTGGTGAAAAAACTGACTAAAACACTCTCTTTGGGTGTTAGTGTCCTCTCTCCTACTTCATTCCCATCAGTCACATGATCTATATTTTTCATATCTAGCCACAAACTGACTTTTCTCTTCACATTCACAGCAATTTTAACTTACCCTGAGGGGTTCTCATTCATTTATTTGAAAATATTGCTTGTGAGATGATCAATGGACTTCTAGTTATCTAATTCAAAGGGACATTTTTTTTCAGTTTCTATTTTGCAGAAAGTGTGACATTTGGCAATATTACTCATTCTTTGTTTTGATCTGATTCTGTAGTCCTATGGAATCATGTTTTTTTTTAATTTTCTACATATTTTTGTGCTAATCAGTTCTAATTAATATTTAACTAAAATCATATTAAATCAGAACACTTCAAATAAATCTAGAGTTTAAATAAATCCCTTTAATGTAGACTTCAACATGTATAGTGGTTTGCAAACAGTTTTAAAAGTGACTGAAACATTTTTTTTCAAACGTAAATTTATTCAGAAACCCAATATTCATTCTTTCATTAATTTATGGAGTGCTTACTCAATGGGCATTAGTATTTTAGGTAATACGAATTTACAGTTATAAAAAAAAAGTTACATATATTGTCTTTTTCATTATGTATGTCAAACATATATGTATATACATACATGTATTGGTGTGTGTATATATGTATATATCTACACATATATACACATATAGAGAATGTTTATATATATAATATGTATATTGTATATATATAGAAAGAGAGAGAGCTCAGTCCTTGTATTCCTTTTCTCTTCTTTATCTAAACTAATTATCTTGATGAGCTCATCTGCCTCATGACTTTAAGTGCCATCTACGCATTAATGAAATCTCGATTTATATCTCTAGCCCAGACTTCTCCTTGAACTCCAGACTCATTTACCCAATTGCATATTGAATACATATACTTGTATATATAAGGGGCATCTCAAATTCACCAATTTCAAAGTCAAACTTCAGATATTTTTTCCTTATAATCCTGCACCCCTCACTGATTGCCACTGCAGTTAATGACTACCCTAGATTTTTACCTCACCAGGCTGACCACCTTGGTATTATTTCCAAAGTCTTTCTCCTAGCTTGCCAGATGTTATGGTTTAGATATGAGTTGCTCCCAAAAGCTCATGTGGGACAATGCAAGGACATTCGGAGGTGAAATGATTGGATTATGAGAGCCTTACCTAACCAGTACATTAATCCACTGATGAAGATTAACTGGGTAGTATTTGTAGGCAGGTAGGGTATGACTGGAGGCAATGGGTCACTGAAGGTGAGGCTTTTGTCTCTGATGAGTGGAGCTCTCTCTCTCTCTGCTTCTTGATCACTATATCCTGGGCTGCTTTCCTCTTCCACATGCATGCTGCTTCACTTTGGCCCAGAGCAAAGGAGTCGGCAGTCTATGGACTGAGACTTCTGAAGCTGTGAGCATCAAATAAACTTTTCCTCCTCTAAAATTGTTCATATTGGTTGTTTTGGTCACACTGAGGGAAAAATCTAACTAATTAATTAATAAATCCTGAGGTTCTATCTGGAATATATGTACCAAATCCAACCAATTCTCATGATTTTCACTTCTACCAGTCTATTTATTGCATCAGTGACTCTTTCCTGAATTTTTGCATTTTGCCTAGATTTTTGCAACAGCCTCCTAATTGTTCTCCCTGACTTCACATCATCTCGTATGGTGTATTCATAGCAAAATGGCCAGAATGATCTTTTTCTAAAACAAGAAAAAGTTCATGCCTCATGTTGCTCATCTCCTCAAAACTCTTACACTGGCTCTCATCTCCCTCAGGGCAAAAGCCCAGATCTTTACATGGTCTAATCCTCCCCCAGTTTCTATCTCTTATCCCCTCACTTACTCTATTCTGTCCCTCCATCCATACTGTTCCTCAAAGATGCCAGGTAGTATTCCTCCTCAGGTTGTTTGCACTGCATATTCATTCTGTGCAGACTACTCTTTCCCTTGATAGCCTTAACATGTCCCATCTCTTACTTGTATTATTCTGCTTAAATATTCACTTCTTAGTGATGCCTGTCCTGACCACATTATTTAAAACTGTAACCCTTATCTTTACTCTTATTCCCCCTTAAGCACTTAGAATCTTAATATTCTCCCTCTTTATCTGTCATCTGCCTCCTTCTCTATTGACCTATCTGCCTATTTGTCATCTCTTTTACTCTTGTCTCTTTTACTCTCTCCCACTAGAACTAAGTTCCATCAGGGCAGGGTTTTGTTTTGTTCACTGAGTTATATTTAGAAGTGAACATTTAATATGTGCTTAATAATGTTTCACTTTGTTACGTTGTATAAATATTTTACTTAGCCCTTGTCTTGAAAATGATCATTTCTGGTGTTCCTGAGTTTCTGCTGGTGCTGCAGTGACTATATATATGGACCTTGGTGCAATAGATGCATTTGACTCTAGGAATTTATCTAGATTTTGTTCTCTGGGAAAATTATGAGGTTGGAATATATAGATGTTTAATAGGCAGTGCTCTTTGGAATATCACCTGTGAGGAACTAATTGGAATAAGGGAGAAATTAAATTCTGATGTAGTTATGAAGTTCTGTAACTGAGATGGTCCTCTAAGTTGTCCCAAAGTAGGGTAAGAAGACTTGGTCTTCATACTTCCATGTTGGACATAGGCTTCCTCAGGAGGGAATCTGTTTATTTGGGGCAAGGCAGTACCCTTCAGTACAAATAATATCATGAAAAAAAAAGCCTGTGGGTCCTGAGGGGCAGACAGGGTCTTTGTGTTAACCCCCAAACTCATAAATAAAATAAAAACTTTCCACATAATGGAAAGTTCTGGATGTAGAGTATGTGCATCTTTAACGTTACTAAATTTTGCCAAAGAGTTTTCCAAATTGAGTATGCCAATTGGTTGTTTTTCAGGGTGAGAAAAGATTGGCTCTGATATACTCATCAATCAGAAAATTCACAAAAACACAAGAAAGAAAGAAATATACTTGGTCAACATTATTGTTGTACCTAAAATTTAGGCTTAACATATGTACCCATGGTGGGCATTTAAATGCCTATGGGCATTTGAATATAATAAGAAAGGTACTCTGTCACAAGAAAGATAGCTAATAGTGAGATGTTTTTCCTCAACATTGCTGCATGAATAGCATATTAGATCATCTGAATGTTTTTCACAATTTAGCAACTTATTTCTCACTTTTGCTTCTAGTTTATAGCTCCAGATTCTGTTTGTTATAGATCATTCACACTTAGTTCCTCTGCCACAGATTTTGATGGATAAGGCAAGGTGTTCTTGAAATGGGAACATGAACATCCATAAATCTAAAACCTTGAGGTATTCAGCTGTCAGATACCATGCACATAGAGGGCTGGATGTGACCTATTTTTGCTTCACTCACATTAGCCTTCCCCTTTTAATACTGAATACACCTTTTTAAAAGGAAATAATGGTAACATTAAGTAGACCTTTGATCTATTGAGTACTTCTAAAACTCTAGGCACTGTACTCAGTGTTTTAGCCATATTAGTTCATTTGTGTATGAGGTAGGATCACTTGTTATGAAACTGTGGAGTCTTGGAGAGAGTATGCGTTTCCCAGTCTCATGGGTAACCTGGCAGAAAAATGTGATGGCTAAGAGTTCTGGTTCTGGAATTGGACTATCTGGATTTCTATCCTTGCTTGGGCACTTAGTGTGCAACTATGAGCAAATGACCACGTGTATCTCATTTTTTCCCCCATAGTTTGTTGTAAAGATTTAATAAGTACATACAAAGCATTCTGACAGGTACTCAGACCCTGATAAGAAATCTATAAACAGTTGTAAATATTATAAGGTAGAGAAAGGATTTCAAATCCAAGACTGTTCAATTTCAAAGCTCATATTTTTCTATCACTTTTCTATTTGTATCTCCTCTAAATGCTTTAGAGGAACTTAACCACTTGGGCTTAAAGGACCACTTTTTCTGGGAATTGGTGTGGTTTCTCACTGTGTCATTCATTTAATTATCCCAAAGAAATAAAATTTTACATTCACACACAAACCTTTATATACAAGTTGGCAGCACTTTTGTTTTGATAATAGAAACTGAAAAAATCCTAGAGATCTTTCAGTAGGTAAGTGGTTAAATAAACTGTAGCATATTCATGGAATAACTCAGCAATAAAAAGGAAGAAACTATTGATATGACTCTCCAAGGATTATGCGGTGGTGGAATTATTCAGTGTCTTGACTGTTGTGGTGGATGTATGAGGCTACACATGTGATGGAAGTGGAAAGCACCTAACTCTCCTCTCTGTGTCTGTCTGTCTGTCTCTGTCTCTCTCGCTCATACTCACTCAGAAACACAAGTAAAACTTGGGTACTTCAAATGAAATTGGTGGATTATATCAATATCAATATGATAGACATTTGTATATTATTGATTTACAAAATTTTCCACCTAGGGAATCTGGTTAAAGTTTATAGGAGACCTCAATGTACTGTTTTTTCTACTTTCCTATACATCTATTCTGTAATATCTCAAAAAATTTTAATAGCATGGTGGAGTCTATCTATACTCCTAATATTTTTTTTCTTTAGCAGCTTCAGGTTTGTTTGTTTGTTTGTTTGTTTTAAATATTTCTTTTTTAGTGGTAGGTGGACACACAATATCTTTATTTCATTTTTATATGGTACTGAGGATCGAACCCATTGGCTCACACATGCTAGGCGAGCACTCTACAACTGAGCCACAACTCCAATCCAGTTTGTTTAAAAACCTGTGAGGTAACTTTCAGAGAAGACCATGTTTACCTCTATTAAACTGGAAATCACAGAAGCTGAGGAGAATGGTACAGCCAGAATTCGGCAGAGCTAATATAAAGCATTAGGGCAAGGAGATTATGCTTCTACTTAAAACTTTCTTTGCCTATGACTTTAGATTAGTGGTACAGATTTAATCCCAGTTTATGTTTGTATTTGCAGGCACCATAAGCCATGATTTTAGAAAAAAAATTGGTACTGAGGTTTGAACTCCGGAGTACTTAACCACTGAGCTCCATCCCCAGCCCTTTAAAAAACTTTTACTTACAGACAGGGTCTGGCTAAGTTGCTAAGTGCCTTGTTAAGTTGCTGAGTCTGGCTTTGAACTCACAATCCTCCTGCCTCAGCCTCCTGAGCTGCTGGGATAACAGGCATGTACCACAGCACCAAGACAGAAATTTTTAAAATATTATTATTTGTACGCTTGTTTAAGAAGTAGAACAATTACTAAACTCTTATATTTTATTTCAATTTAGAGATATGTGAAACACACAAAATACACCAACTACAGCATTAAATGTTAACCTTTTCAAAATTCTTTGTTGCCTCCCTGAGTCTTTATATTTTTCACTCTCCCCAGAGTTAGACAAAACTAGGAATTTAGTGTGTATCTAGTCTGTTTTTTTTTAAATTTTACTATTTACTTATTTACTATTTCTTATTTTAGTCTTTTTTTATTTTACTATTTACTTATTTACTATTTCTTATTTTACTATATGTAACACTCACAACAATATTATACTGTACTATTTTTAAAAAATTACACAAATATTATACTATAGGTAATATTTTATAGTTTTTTTCATATTTTTTATTGGTTGTTCAAAACATTACAAAGCTCTTGACATATCATATTTCATACATTAGATTCAAGTGGGTTATGAACTCCCATTTTTACCCCAAATACAGATTGCAGAATCACATCGGTTACACATCTATGTTTTTACATAACGCCATATTAATAACTGTTGTATTCTGCTACCTTTCCTATCCTCTACTATCCCCCCTTCCCTCCCCTCCCATCTTCTCTCTCTACCCCATCTACTGTAATTCATTTCTCTCCTTGTTTATTTTCCCATTCCCCTCACAACCTCTTATATGTAATTTTGTATAACAATGAGGGTCTCCTTCCATTTCCATGCAATTTCCCTTTAGTTTTTTTTCTTGACCAGACATTTTATTTAAAATACTTATTTATGTTGGCATATTTGAATCCATTTCATTTTTAACAATGTAAAGTATTTCATTTAATGACTGTAGAATAGTTCATAGGTACAATCTATAATTTATCTACTCTTCTATTGAAAAGCACACATTTGATCTCTAGTTTTTTCCTATTGCAAATATAACAGAAGAACCATATACCTCTAGAAAACCTTCCTTAGGAGATAACACATCAGATGCTGCTTCACTGTAATTGGTTCTGCCTGAAACTGATTGATTGCTGTAACTTGGAGCTACTTTAGTATATCAGAGCTTCAGCGACAACTAAAAGCTCTTTCCTGATAATAAGGAGAATGGGAGTCTCTATATTCTTAGAAGCACTAAGTAAACATCAGAACTGGTTCAAATCTGTTTATTCAATCAATGATAGGTCTATAGCTCTGAAAACAAGCAAACACCAGAATTGGTTTTAAATCCCTCTACTAGGTCAATGGCAACTCACTTCAATGAATGGACATCTAAAACTTGTCAATCTGTGATAGCCTCATGCTTGAAAAGGCAGCCAGCTGGCATTAGACATGCTCCAGTTAACATGTTTCTGAGACAGGTGTCAATCCATCTCACTTCTACAACTAACACACACAACTTGCTGCTGTAGCCAGCACAATCCATGCTTCTCAACTAACACCAACCTACTCCTACATTTGCACAATCAATTCCCCAAAAGAACTTTTCCCAAGCAACCTTCTGTATCAGATGAATAGTTTGCTTTGCTTAACTATGTCTGGCCAGCATAACTGCTCTTTAATTAAGTAGCAGTAAGTTCAGCTTCTTGTTTTCAGATGTTGACTGTTGTATTCCTCTTTTAACATGAACTATTAACTTGTTGTAATCAGTTATGCAAGGACTTACAGAACCTTATATAGAGTGGAAGCACTAATCTATAATTATCACAACTTCCATGAATCTTCTTCATTCGCCCCACCCACCCCAGAACAACTCATTGAATTGAATTTTTTGATTTACAAGCCTTCTTTTATCTGGCAAGTAAATAAGCTCTTTATTAATCAGTTTAGTGGTTGTTGTCTTATTTTAATATAAACAATACTAAAATGAACATTTTGCATGTCTTCTTATCTGGGAATAGAGTGGAAAGGAACATAGGTTTACTAGAAATTGCAAGATTGTTCGACAAAATGTTATTTCCAATTTACAGTCATACCATTAATAGGGTTGTCCTTAAAAACACCAGCTATTATAAGGCTTTATTTTATTTTATTTTGCCAATCTGATGAGTATGAGTAGTTTAATGTTTTAATTTTTGTTTCCTGATTATCCAACTTAAGTTGAGTTCCGTTTACAGTATTTCTTCCTTATTTTTTATGGTTCTCAAGATTAAACTCAGGTGCTCTTTGCCACTGAGCTACACCCCCGTCTTTCCTTTTGAGACAGGGTCTTGCTACCTTGCAGATGATAGCCTTAAACTTTCTATCCTCCTTCCTCAGCTTTCCCAGTTGCTGTATTATGGAGTGCACCATAATAATTGGCTTCCTTTCACTGTTTTTAAATTCAATGGCTTGGATGAGTGTCCTCCAAGGGTCCATAGGTAAAGGCTTGGTCCCCAGGGTGGCAGTATTGGCAGGTGCTGTGGACCAGTATGTGGCAGGTCCTGATGGGAAGTCCTTATGTCATTGGGGGTATACCCTTCAAGGGGTTTTGAAGACTTTTCCTTTCTCTGCTTCCTGACTTGAGATATGAGCAGTTGCTTTGACACATACATCTACTACAATGTCCTTCCCTCATCCAAGGGAGACTCAAACCAAGGAGATCACTCAGTCCTATACTTGTAACTCCAAAACCAAGAGGCAAAGTAAGCCTCTCTTTGCTTCATAATTAGATGATGTTAGGTATTTTGTTAGGGTGGCAGAAAGTTGACTAACATAATTAGAAATTCACTATTTTTCCCATATGACTTGCCTGCTCTTAAATACTTTTTAATGATATCATTTATCATTTTCTTATGAACTTCTAAAAATTCTTTATGAATCTGAATATCTTTTACAATAAGTATATACTGTAACTATTGTTGATCATCTCAACTTTGTTATTTAAAGTAATCATAACCCTATGGGTACAGTGGTGCATACCCATAATCCCAGTGACTCAGGAGGCTGATGCAGGAGGATTACAAGTTTGAGGCAGCCTCAGTAACTAAGTAAGGCCCTAAGTAACTCAGACTGACCCTGTCTCAAAATAAAGACATAAAAGGGGCTGGGGATCAAAACATTGCTGAAAAATTAAATTATTATATTATTATATAATCAATTCTATAAATGTTTACATTTGACACTTGTACATTTTGATATTGTTGAATAACCCTTTCCAATTCTGAAACTATAAATGTTTTGCTATATTTTCTGTTAATCATTTTCCCCACATATAGGTTTTAGAAATCAGAGTTTATTTTCTAGTAAAATGTGACTTTTTGAGACTAAATTAATGTTTTATATCAAAACACAATTTTTCCATGAATTAACTGTGCACAACATGAGTCTTACAATGTTATTGAATTAAAAAAGGCATGTCATAGAAAGCAGTGTTGACAGAATAGTGTGGGTTTAAAAGTACTAAGCAATTAAGAGATAAAATGAAATAATCTGGAGCCCATATTCCATTATATCTAAAATAGACTTTAATTTGGTTATTTTAATAATATAACCCCTACTTATTGAAAGACTTTAATTTACATAGTGCATGATCATTCACAAAGCATGTGGACAAGAACTAACGTATTTCAAAATAAGACTCCCAGTGATAATTCCCAAAACATGGACCAGCAGCATCACATTGCCTAGGAGCTTGTCAGAAGCATATAATTGGAGGCTCCAACGCAGACCTGTAGATGCAGAATCTGAAATGCAACAAAAATCCCCTGGGGTTATTTTGCATAACACAATTTGAAAAACATGGGCTGGGGAACTTATTTTTAAGTGACTCCTCAGTGCTCTTAACAATGAGCCAACTGAAGGACAACTTATCTATAGCAGCTTTCTTCCAGGAAGTCCAATTATTGGCATGTGTCCTATTAATCTCAATCTTCAACACAGCTTCTTTCGCCCACTTATCTCCCCTGTTTAAAAATAAGGAGGTCACATTTACATACAGATGAAGGAAATGGCAAATTTGTGATTTCTGGTGGCATTTGATCAAGTTTCTGTGGTCAACTCTTGCATTCTACCAAGTCAGTTCTTTTAATTTCTGTGGATAGAATACTCTTAACTGGGGAAATATATATGTGGAAGGCAGCTTATTTGCCTGTTAACCAACATGAATTATTTTGGCCTCCTGATTCAGGATTTATAGGGTGGATTTAGTGGATAAAATATTTGTGGAATTAATAATAAGTCTGTGAAATTTGCAAACTCTACAAAGGCCTAAATATCTAAAGAGATACTTTATATAAGAGGAAAATTTTCATTATTGCTCTCTCAGGTAGATCATATTTTGATTGACAAATGCTTTGAGGTTAGGCTAAACAAAATAAAAAGAAACAGCTAATGAGTGTCCTTGTGTTTGGATTTGCTAATTCATTTTGCTTCAGATCAATCCTGACCTGGACACTCTATATTCTAATGTATCACTCACTGTGTTGGCAAATCATTACTTAATTGAACTTGGGCAACTCCTTATTGCTAATTATGTTTTTGCCTAAAGAAGAGACCCATTATTTTCTCATCATTCCCAGGGCTGCCTGTCAGAGAATATGCCATTTAACCAATTTTCAGCTATTAGCCAGAACTGATTTGCTAAAATGATGAAGCTAATGATATGTTGGGGTTGATTACTTACTGCCCATAGGAGATATCACTTGCTTGATAATGAGGAAATGGAAATCCACTCCCTGGGCTATCATTGTGCCCAATTAATATCACATTATTTATTGCATTGCACCTAAGAAAAAAGATGCTGAATGAAAACTTAGAGTGCAATGCAAAACCAGCATTAGGTGATTAAAGAACCACTGTATTCTTATTTTCACTTTTATGAGTGACTAACCAACTCTGAATAGTGGTCTGTTTTTCCTGTATCTGAAGTGTTCTTCACATTTGATAAGTGTATTAGTCAATTTTTTATTATTATAACAAATACCTGAGATAATGGATTCAGGTTTAGAGGATTTAGTCTATGATCAGCTGGCCATGACCTCCTAGCATATCATTTAATGAGTTCAAAAGGAAGGTTTATGAAGTAAAAAGTAAAATAGTCCCTACAGCCTTACTGTCATATAATGGAAAAGATATTTTAGAGTACTCTGAATTAGTAACAATTTATAAGCATCCCATAGCAACACAGATTATTACTAATTGGAATAGCCTAGCTTTTGACCTGCATGGTGTACAGTCATATTTTAATTGACAAAACCACTTAGTTGTACTTTGGTGCCATAAGAACAAAACAGCAGCTGCTATTTGTACCTGATGCCATATGTTTTTTTTTTTTTTTTTGGTGAAACATTCTTCTTTCATAGCTACACTTGAGATTGTGACCTTAGTTTCCCTTCCTAAATATTTGAAAATTTAGAGATGGTCTCAATACAGGCTCCTGAACCTGATCATGTAACAGTGAGGAATAAGGTTTGCCAAATTATGGACAGTATTTCCAAGGTAGAATTTTCAAATCTCCTGCGTCAGAGTCCATGAGCCTTGGGAATAGCAAGTCTAAGTAGCTGTTCCTGTGATTTTAATGCACATTTAATTTTTGAATAAGCACTGCTTCATGGAATAAAGAGCATAGTCAAAAAACACCAGTGGTCCAGAAGAAATGATCATCCCCACCAAGAAACTTTGAAACTTATGGGCATTAGCTGCTTCTGTGATGGGCCCTGGATTCTAGTCACTGGTGACCCCATGCTGTCTTAGCAGATGGCAGCTGATGCAGTGTCTGAGACATATATTTGGCAAGTTCCATGGATTTTTATGTCCCTCTAAAATTCATATAGTGAAGCCTTAATCTACCATGCGCTGGTATTTGCAGGAGACCTCTGAGAGCTAATTGGGTTATGAGGCTGGAGCCTAATAGGTGGTGGTAGTGTCCTTATAAGAAGAGACACAAAAGAGATTATCCCTTTCTGTCTTGTGAGGATACAATGAGACTACTGCCCCACGAAGGGGTCCACTCCAAAATCTGACCAACTTGGTGCCCTGATCTTGAATTTTCATCGTTCAGAACTATGAGAAATAAATGTTTGTTGTTTCAGCACTTAATCTATGGTATTTTGTTATAGCAACCTGAACTGGTTTAAGATGGTAAATAGACAACAACTCTGGGCTAACAGAAAAAGAAAATAAAAGCTTTTGTATATAGGGGTATACAGTTATAGAGATCAATCAATCAATTAATCATCTAATCTTTATTGATAGATATCCTTTCCTTATGAATGTAAAACTCAAATATTTATATTATGAATGTTCAAAAATATGATTATGAATTAGTTTAAGGCAGACTAATGCTCAGTGTTTTATGATTCCCTTTACCTTTCCTCTCTAGTCTGAGAGAATTCTTCTAGTCTGCTTCATTTTAAGATAGAAGAGTAGCTGGTCTCCTCTTTGTTCTACTTGGAATAACTGTCTGGGGTAGACAGAAGTACACTCCTTTTCTTTGGAACAACTTTCTGCTTTTAATAAATACATGGTTTGGATCCTGTATGTCCCTTAATGGCCCATGTGTTAAAGGCTTGGTTGTCAGCCTATGGTGCTATTGGTAGATGGTGGAGCCTTTAAGAGGTGGGGACTAGTGGAAAGAAGTTAGGTCACTGGGAACATGCTCTTGAAGGAGCTATTGGAACGCTAAACCCTTGCTGTCTCTCTCTTTGCATCCCAGTTACCATGATATGAGAAGCTTTGTTACCCCAAATGTTCCCTGCCATAATGTTCTACCTTTCTATGGGCCTAAAGCAATGGAGCCAGCCAACCATGGCCTGAAACCTCTGAAACCATGAGCCAAAATAAATCTTTCCATCCTTTTAGGATGATTTTTCTCGGGTATCCATTCACAGCCATGGGAGGCTGATGGACACAGTAGGATCTTCTCCCCTAATTGTCTGTGAAATGAAGAGTTTGGAAAAGATGCGACAAAACTGTTTTGTGCAGTAGTCACCTTCGTTGAACTTCTGAGTGGCCTTTGGCTTTGGAATCTCATGTTCTTCCATAAGCATCTCTTGGTGACTGTGTTAGGTTATGTGGGGGTGAATGACTCAACACACAGATTTTAGAAATCTAGACTGTTTGTGCATTATTACATAGAGGCATGTCTAAACCCTTTAGTCACAATAAGTATTACTAAGCCCAGCCATGGACAGTGCCCCTGCCAAGTGCTCCAGAAGTAAAGAGCAGTGAAGTGGCCTCTTTCTCTGCATATTGGCCTTAGGTTGCTTATTTCTTTACTGCAGACAGAGACTAGTTATCTCAAAAGCTTGCTGTTGCCAAACTCAACTTTTTTTTACACATACTTTTTTTTTTTCTAAAATAGCCAACAAACAGAATTTCAACCATTTAGAATATAGCTGTTTTCCATAGCCTATGAAATCTCACCCATCAGTGCTGGTGTGCCAGGCGTTGGGGATGAGAGTTTGTGGTTATAAGCTTCCAAGCTGTTGCTGTCCTTAGGAGCTCTCTGACCCAGAAATTCCTTATGTGCTGCTGAGCTACATCATCTACTAACCCTCTCTTCCATCTTCCTTTCTGCTGGGAGTTTGCTTGCCTTCCTCCCTGAATACTGATGAGCATAAGAACAGTTTCATGCCATGAGAAACTCCCCCTATCAGGAAACCCCACCCAATAAAGCATGATGTGTGTGTGTGTGTGTGTGTGTGTGTGTGTGTGTTATTCTTGTCATGATCATATTTCTTTCCTAGATTGGTCCTGAGATCCCAGAATCCCTTATAACCAACTAACATGCATGAACTGTCCTGGGACCTAGGAAAGGCTTTCTTAAAGAATAAACATCTGAGCTGAGATGTGAGTCACTGGCAGGAATTCACCAGGAACAGGGGGGAAGAAATATTCCAGGACAGTATTTTATCCAAAAGCTCTGAGCTGACGAGTATGACTTCTTTGGCCAGAAGGCAAATTATGAATAGGGAAATTATCCAAAGTCAAAAGAATCAAAACCCCTTCATTGGTAGCTGAATTATGAAGGGTCTTATCAAGAAGTGAAGAACTCTTTGTGTGTGTGTGTGTGTGTGTGTGTGCACATGTGCACACGTGCACATGTGCACTGTGCAACATGAAATGAGGAAGAGGTATCAGTTTTGATCTGTCACCTCTGGAAATTCTGCCTTGTGACCAGAGTCATAACCCTTGTCCCAGCTTACTTTAGAGAGATCATTAAAATTTAAAACCATGGAAATACATCAGGTACTTGGGTGTAAGACAACATAATCAAGTAGAACAAAGGCCTTCTCATGGGAGGTCCCTCTGGAGAAGGCGCTGAGGGGTTCCAAGAAAGAAAGAGAGGGATTTGATCAGGACCAGCAGGGTCCTTGACATATGCAATGGAAAAAAATTTCAGCATGTGTGAGTCAGAGTCATATACAAATATTTATTTAGGAAAGTAGATATACATGTAAGAGAGAATGTGGAGAATGTGGGCAATCTCAAGAGAGATGGTGGTAAAGCTGGAAATACACATTCAAGGGAGAATGTGGGCCATATTGAGAGTGAGAGATACATTTTGGGATTCCCAGCTCTTTTATTGAAAACTTGGTAAAGGTGGGTATAGGAAGGTTAATGAAGGATATCAGTCTGGCAATCTGAAGATGGTGTTTTAGTTAGCTTTTTTGCTGCTGTGACTAAAGGACCTGACCAGAACAACTGTAGAGGAAGAAAAGTTTATTTGAGGGCTCATGGTTCCAGAGGTCTTAATCCATAGGTGACCGGCTCCATTCATCCAGGCTCCAGGTGAGTCAGAAAATCATGGCAGAAGAGTGTGGCAGAGGAAAGCAGCTCACATGGTGAGAGAGACTTTATAGGCCAGATACAAATATATACCCCCAAGCTACACCCCAATTTCCAAATCCTCCAGCCACACCCTACCACTTCAGTTACCACTCAGTTAATCCCTCTCAGGGGATAAATTCACTGATTGGGTTAAGACTCTTACAACCGAATCATTTCTCCTCTGAACCTTCTTGCATTGACTTACACCTGAGATTTTGAGGGATACCACATCTAAACCATAACATATGGTTTATGGTAGTCATCCTTGGGATGAAATGGTCTTCATTATCATATTCATAGGTAGCACTGGAAAGTCCACTAAATTATAGGTCTCTTAAAAGGTTTATCTCTTTTTGCATATTCTCTTTGCTTAAATAGATTTGTGCTTAATCTATTTAATTAATAGTGCACTGATAAATTTATAAATTTCTCAGGATTTGGGAGTAACTGACCTGAAAGAAAGACTGGCCTAGGGGGTGACAAGTATGAAAAAGTCTGTGAAACTGCTGAATTAAAATTTAATTTCCTAGTCCTCCCTTTATATCGCCTTTCTACCTATTTTTAAATTTCTTCTATCCTACCTAATCCCCATTTCCAACTTTTATCCTTAAACTTAAGGATTGGTGAGGGTGAAGTTCAGTCTTCTGCAATTGCTTCAGACTTACTAGGGGCAATGACCCTGCCTACACATGAATGGAAAGTCTCATACAAACTGATCTAAAGGAGACGGAGAGAAACTGGTCTCCATTGTGGGGATGGTTTGGAATTCATGCATTGCCACCTTCTTAACGTGGAATCATTGTAATCTGGGATATAAATTTCATCAAGAAATTAAGAAGGAGGGCTGCAGTTGTGGCTCAGTGGTAAAGCACTTTCTTAACATGTGTGAGGCACTTGATTCAATCCTCAGCACTACAAAAATAAATAAATAAATAAAGGTATTGTGTCCACCTACAACCAAAATAAATAAATTAATTAATGAATAAAAGAAAGAAATTAAGAAAGTAAAAGCCAAAAAATAGTAGCAGGAACATAGTAGCCAAAGATCCTAATAGTGGCAACACCCAGGTGAGGTTAGGCAAATAAGCTTTAATATTATGACTCTTGGTATATACATTGCTTTACTGTAGCCTGTGGGGGAATATATAAGAAGGTAAGGAATAAAGGGATTGGAGTTGCCAAGAGAAAGCAGATCCCCAGCCAAACAACTGCTCTAATGAGGCAAAGTTATTCCTATAACGGAAAGTGAAAGACCCACAAGAGTGGAAAGGAATAATTTTTGGCATATGGTGTATAGGAAAATTACCTTAAATATGTTTTTGTGTTTAGTTTTTGAACAGGACTTGTAGACTCTCCAGTGGCTCATACAAGCAGGAATTTTTTACTTTTTATGGTAACATGTGGTCAGGGGACCACAACATGTCAAGAGGGACAGGTTTAATTTTGTATCTTAAAGCAATTCTGTTGGAGAGATGTTTTGGGAGTCAATGCTGTATCCTATCTGTTCTGCAAATCCAAAAGTAGAAGTACCATTATAAAGTAGAATATGAGAGGGAGCCATGGTCAGAAGATATCTAATTAAGTAAATCATGTAGGTGGTCTTTTTAAATGCCTTCATGAGTATGGCTCTGTCTTTCTTTTTAACATTATCATAGTATACTTACCTCTAGTTTTACTTTCCTCCAGGATATGCAAGACTAAGTAGGTAGCCCTATGCTGGGCAAACTTCAATCATTGTTTTAAACTTTTAAGGTCAGTCAAAGCTCCTCAGAGATTACTTCTAAGGACTTTGTGAGAAATCTGTGGTTTCTTTAGCCTTGTTCTACTAGTTGTGCTATCATCCAGGATAGGTCAGGGTCTTGCTGACCACATGGTTTCCCTTGTAAGTGTTGGGGACATTCCCTTATCCATTGACCTTCCTTTTTGCAGAAATTGCTCCTAGTGTCTGGAGTCCTTCTTCACAATCTCCCTGATCAGGAGGTTGGGTGATTCACCAGAGTTGCAGGGATCAGAGCTCAGTATTATAGTCTATTACCCTGTGGGTGATGGAAATCATCTCAAAATACTGCTCAGGTTGTTCTGTTAGAAGTTGTACTTTTGTAAACTTTTAATAGACAATAGTTACAAAGTTTTACAAGGAAAATCCAAAACAAAACCATTAGCAACAAAAAAATTCAGTTTCTATAATAGTTTGGAAAACATTAGATGATATGAATAGATCCTCATTTTAATTTAACTTGTTTACAGATTTATTTATTTTTTTAAGTTACTGATGCTCAATCTTTTAATCAACAAAGCAGCATGGTTTGGGATGCTGCATTTGGGCATATTTAATTACTTTTGCTTAAAGATGATGATCATAATACAATTAGGAATACACAACTATAAGCATAGAAAGGCTATCATTTTTAACAATTTTGGTTTGGAGTACACCAGCTTTACAGAAGGATTTTAGAGTTGGGAAACAAATATATTTAATATACAAATAATAATTAGCATCACAGGTAGAAATCTTTTATCTATTAACTTAGTTTTTATTCTTGGAGCAAAATTGAGACTCCAAGACTAATTAAACTAATTATAATTATGGGTCTATGTAGGTTAACAGCATTGACAAAAATCAAAGAATATATTTAAGCCTCTGAAAAGCTTAGGAAACAGTGATAATGATCAGAAATTGATTCATTACCTGATATACAAGTATAACTCATTTATACAACACCAAAAACTTAATTTAGTCAAAGCAAACAGATATAGACCAGGTATTAAGTGGCAAGAATATTTAAAATTTGAATGGTACTAAATACAAAAAGCAGAAATTTTTAAAAGTTTTGTTGACTCTTCTATAGGTTTAACATCTAGATATAATGTTTAAGAGAGGACTTGTTGGTTATCTGGTATGTATTAGACCTATATACCTTTAATTACAACTTAGTTTTGTATAACATTTAGACAAAGCTCAGATACACAGTATATAAAGCCTTCAGATGTATGTATATCTATAGTCTCATATACGGTGTCAAATATACTATAGTAACCTAAAATAATAGTTGTTCATTTATTTTTTAATTTTTAAATTTGTTCTTTTTAGTCATACATGACATTAGGATTCATTTTGAAATAATTATAAAAACAGGGAATATAATTTGTTCTAATTTAGCCCCTCTCTTCCTCCCTCTGCTTGTTCCCTTCCTTCTACTCTACTGAGGTTTCTGCTATTAATTTTTTTTAATTAGTGCCTTCTGGATGTACATGAAGGTGAGATTCACTGTGGTGTGTTCATATATGTACACAGGAAAGTTAGGTCAGATTCATTCCACTGTCTTTCCATATCCGAACCTTCTTTCCCTCCCTTCATTCCCCTTTGTCTACACCACTGATCTTCCATCTGTTATTTTTTATCCCTCCCATTTTGGATTAGCTTCTGCATATCAGATAAAACATTCTATCTTTGACTTTTGGGGGCTGGTTTATTTCACTTAGCATGCTATTTCCAATTCCATCCCTTTTCTGGCAAATGCCATAAAGACTTTCTTCCTTATGTCATTGTGTATATATTACATATATAGCACATGTTCTTTGTCCATTCATATGTTGAAGGGTACCTAGGTTGACTCCATAGCTTAACTATTATGAATTGCCCTTCTATAAACTATGTGGCTGTGTCACTGTTGTACACTGATTTTTTTTTTTTTTTTTTTTTTTTTTTTTTTTTTTTTTTTTTTATTGGTCGTTCATAACATTACATAGTTCTTAATACATCAGTACACTGATTTTTAACTCCTTGTACTGAGAAGTAGGATAGCTGGGTCATATGTTGGGTCTCTTCCTAGTTTTCTAGAAAACCCCATACTGTTTTCCAGAGTGATTGCACATATGTGTAGTCCCACCAGCAGTGTGTGAGTGAACTCTTTTCCCCACATCTCTGCCAGTACCTGTTATTATTTAATATCTTGACAATTGCCATTCTGATTAGAGTGAGATGAAATCTCAGTGTAGTTTTAATTTGAATTTCTGTAATTGCTAGAGATGTTGAACATTTTTTCATATATTTGTTAACGGTTTGTATTTCTTCTTCTGAGAAGGGTCTGCCTGTTCAATTCCTTTGCCCATTAATTGATTAGGTTACTTGTTGTTTGTGGGTTAATTTTTTTTGAGTTCTTTATATATCTTAGATATTAATGCCCTATCTGAGGAGCCAGAGGAAAAGATTTTCTCCGAATCTGTTGGCTCTTTCTTCACACTCTTGGTTGTTTCCTTTGCTGTGAAAAAGTTTTTTAATTTGATGTCATCACACTTACTTTTTACTTTATTTCTTGCACTTGAGGAGTCTTGTTAAGTAAGTCATTTTCTGTGCTGACATGTTGGAGTGCTGGACCTACATTGCAGAGTTTCTGGTGTAATTCTTAGGTCTTTGATCCATTTTGAGTTGAGTTTTGTTCCGGGTGATAGACAGAGGTTAAATTTCATTCTTCTACATAGGGATTTCCAGTTTCCTAGCATTGTTTGTTGAAGAGGCATTTTTTTAATCCAATGTATGTTTATGGCACCTTTGTCTAGTATGAGATGACTGTATTTATGTGGATATGTCTCTGTCTCTTCTATTCAACTCCATTGGTTTTCATATCTGTTTTGGTGTCAGTACCATGCTGTTTTTGTTACTATGGCTCTGTAGTATAATTTGAGGTTTGATACTGTGATATTTTCTGCTTTGCTTTTCTCACTAAGGATTACTTTCACTATTTTGGTCTCATTTTTTCCAAATGAATTTCATAACTGCCTTTTCTAGTTCTGTGAAGAACATCATTGGAATTTTGATGGAAATTGCATTGAATTTATATGGAGCTTTTGGTAATATAGCCATTTTGACAACATTTATTCTGCCTATAAAGAACAAGGGAGGTCTTTCCATCTTCTAAGGTCTTTTTCAATGTCTTCCTTTAGTGTTCTGTAGTTTTTATTGTAAAGGTCCTTTACCTCTTTTGTTAGATTGATTCCCAAGTTTTTATTATTAGTATTTTTAGGCTAGTTTTCCTAATTTCTTTTTCAGCAGATTTATCATTGAAACGTAGGAATGTGATTGATTTATTGATGTTGAACTTGTATCCTGCTACTTTGCTGATTCATTTATGAACTCTAGAAATTTTCTGGTGGAGTCTTCTAAAAACAAGATTATGTTATTAGCAAAAAAAAGAGATAATTTGATCTCTTCTTTTCCCGTTCGCATCCCTTTAATTTCCTTCATTTTGCCTACTTTCTCTGCCTAGAGTTACAAGGACTATGTTATAAAGGAGTGGTAAAAATGTGCATTCTTGCTCATGTTTTTAGAAGACATGGTTCCAGTTTTTCCCCATTCAGAATAATGTTGACATTGAGCTTGTCATAGATAGCCTTTACAATGTTGAGGTAAGTTTCTTCAATCCCTAGTATTTCTAGTGTTTTAAATATAAATGGTACTGTACTTTGTCAAATGTTTTTTATGTATCTATTGAGATAATCATGCAATTATTGTCTGTAAGCATATTTATGTGGTGAATTACATTTATTGCTTTTCAAATGTTGAACCAACCTTGTGTTCCTGGTGTAAAACTCCTTTGATCATGGTGCAATATCTTTTCAATGTGTTTTCATATGTAATTTACCAATATTTTGTTAAGAATGTTTGCATCAGTGTTCATAAAGAATATTGGTCTGACATTTTCTTTCCTTGATGTATCTTTGTCTGGTTTTGGTATCAAGGTGATACTAACTTCATAGAATGAATTTGGCATTGTTCCTTTTTTTTCTGTTTCATGGAACAGTTTGAAGATATTGGTAGAACTCAGCTGAGAATCCATCAAGTCCTGAGCTTTTCTTAGTTGCTTCAATTTCATTATTTCAAATTGATCTGTTTAGATCTTCTGTGACTTCCTTATTCAATTTGGGTAGGTCATATGTCTCTAGGAATTTGTCAATATCTTCAAGATTTTGTAGTTTATTGGAATATAAATTTTCAAAATAGTTTCTGATGATTCTCTGAATTTTAGTATTGTCTGTGGTGATATTTCTTTTTTCAATTCAGATTTTGATAATTTAAGGTGTTTTTTTTGCCTCTTTTTTTTTTTTTTGGTTAGTTTGGCTAAGGGTTTATCAATTTTGCTTATCGTTCCCAAAACCAACTCTTTGTTTTGTCCATCTTTTTCCTTTTCTCTTTTAGAACTCAATTTAATTGATTTTGGCTCTAATTTTAATCATTTCCTGTTTTCTACTAATTTGGGTGTTAGTTTTTTTTGGGGGGGGGCTTGAGATGTAATGCTAGATTACTTATTTGGTATCTTTCTATTATTTTCATTTATGAGCTCAATGATATGAACTTCACTCTTAGGACCACCATCATACTGTCCCAGGAGTTTATGTTGTATCACTATCCTTATTTAGTTCTAAGTACTTTATTTCTCTCCTGAATTCTTCTGCTATCTACTCATCATTAAAAAGTATATCATTTAATATTTAAATGTTAGAATGGTTTCAATGATTTCTAATTTAATTCAATTATGATCTGATAGAATGCAAACTATTATCTCTATTTTTCTACATTTGGAAAGATTTGCTCTGTGACCTAAAATATGGTCTATTTTAGAAAATGTTCTATGTGCCACTGAGAAGCAAGTGTACCAGTCATTGATGGATGACATATTCTATATATGTCTTTTAGGTCCATATTATTAATTATACTTTTTAGTTCTGTAGAATCTTTACTCAGTTTTTGTTTGGATGATCAATCCAGTGATGAGTCATGTTGAAGTCACCCAGCATTATTGTATTGTGGCTTATTTGATTTTTGAGATTGAGAAGTCTTCTTTTTTTATGTATGCAGATGCTTTGGGACATAAATATTTTACAATCATTATATCTTCATGCATGATTTTCTGAAGCAGTATGAAGTGAATTTGGTTAATCTTGGCTTGAAGTCCACTTTATATGAGTATGGCAAACCTTGCTTGTGTATGAGTCCCATGTGAATGGTATGTTTTTTCCCATCCTGTCACCTTTAGTCTGTGGATGTCTTTGCCTGTGAGGTTAATCTCTTGCAGACAGTATACTGTTGGGTCTTGTTTTTAATCCATTCTGCCAACCTGTGTCTTTTGATTGAAGAGTTTAGACTGTTTACATTCAATGTTTTTTTTTAATTGAGAGATGATTTATATTTCCTGCTATTTTAATCTCTTCTAATGTTTAAATTGGACTCAATTATCCCTTAATTGACTGTTCTTCCAAGATTATTCCTCCCTCTCTTGGTTTTCATTTTTATTTTTCATTTCTTCTTTTTTCCCATTTTAATGTGTTCCTGAAATATTTTATTGAGTATGTTTTGTAGTGCAGGCCTAATAGTTGTAAATTCTTTTTGCTTTTGCTGGAAGGTGCTTATCTCATCTTCAATTCTGACACTTTATTTTGCTGAGTATAGTACTCTTGGTTGGCATTTATCTTCTTTCAAAGCCAGTTATGTATTATTCCAAGCTCTCCTGACTATTAGGGTCAGGGTTGAAAAATCAATTGACTCTGGATTGGTTTACCTCTAAATGTGACCATCATTTTTCTCTTGCAGTTTTAAAAATTCTCTCCTTATTCTGTAGGAATTCACATAATAATTTGTCTTGGAGTGTACCTATTTTGATCTTGTATATTTGGAGTCCTATATGCCTCTGGTATTTTTATTTCCATCTCATTCTTAAAGTTTGGAAAATTTCTGATATTATTTCATTGAAAATATTGTGCATTCCTTTAGTTTATATTTCAGAGTTTTCACCTATTCCAATGTATGTTAAGCCTTTAAATGTTATCTCAAATTTCTTGAATATTCTGTTCATAGTCTTTGAACATTTTTTCTTCATGGTTGTCTTTATTTTCAAGATTATATACTTTGTCTTAGAGGTCTGGAAATATTTCTTTAGAGAGCTCTAATCTATTGGTGATGCTTTCCATTGAATGTTTAATTTGGTTTATTGATTATTTCCTTCATTTTGTGGATTTCTGTTTGGTTCTTTGTCAGATTCTCTTTCTCTTTATTAAAGTGATATTTCACTTTCTGTATTTTCTCTCTGATTTCACTCCTTACCTTTATTTTAGCTCATAGAACAGTTTAACTGTGAACTTTCTAAATTCCTTTTCTGACATTTTCTCCACTGTGTTGTTAATGAAGTCAGTTGTGGAAGCATTATGGACTCTTCAGGTTATTTTTTCCCCTTGGTTTTTTTATATTGTTTATATGTCTCTCTATCTAATGATATAATTCTGACTTTGTTTAAGTGAAGAACTACTTTGTAAGTTTTTTTTTCCTTAGGAGCCCTGGGTTGGGAGAATATTCAGAAAATGATATTTTAAGTTAATGTGTAATCTCTGCTGATCCAAATCAGCACCTGTTTAAGAGATGCCACTGAGCTGAATTTACTATAATCAGTTCAGAATCAAGCCTCGTTCTAATCAACCTTATAAGAAACACAAACTTGTTGCAATTTTTCTCCACAGTTCCTCAAATTCAGGCATAAACCTATAATAAGTTTCTAGAGTAAGTAAAAAATTAGTTGTTAAATTTATTAAACTTAATATAACCTTGAGTGAGGGCTAAAATGGGGGAGGGAAAAGATTGGGGGCAAAAAGGAAAGAGGAAAATAGAGAAAGAAAAAAAGAACAAGAGAGAGAGAAAAGATATAAAAGAATAATTTATACCGAGGTAGAGAGGAGAAACAGATGATTGATTGGTGTTTGAGGTAGTAGCAGATAATGCAAGAGATGAGTTGGGAGTAAGAGGAAAAAGCATAAACTAAAGCTAAGAAAACAAAGGAATATTCCAATGAATGCTTTAAACCATTACATGAAATACCTTTGAATGGGTTGAAGGTACAATGTTGGCTCTTGGGTTAACAATTATCATTCATTAAAGAGTTATTTATAGGACCAGAGTTGATATTAGAGTTATTTGAAATAAATCATGTCAAGATGAAGAAAATTCTTGTTGAATCTTGGTTTAAATTTCATTGGAGTTTTGACGCTTGGCAGATGTCCATCAGTCTTTGGCTGTTGATTTTTCCTGAGTAGCAGGGGCACAGGAACAAATTCTCTAGTTGATATGAACCTCCTCCCAGCAACTTCTGGTTTGTCAGCTCAGGGGATGTAGTATTTGAGTTGGCCTTTTCTATTGTGTGCAGTAGTTTGGGATGTAGGCTCTGGAGTGTCCCTCTGATTGCTGTGGGTCACTGTGTATCTGCTCCCCTTTACAGGATCCTTTTCATGTACTGAAGATTCTGGTGGCTGCCTGTTGTAGTTTTTCCATGGGTGTTCCTGGTGCAGAAGTGTATTCCCCCAACCATGGCTACCCTCAGGTACCATAGTGAAGGGTCTCAGGTGGTTCACCTAGATTCTAGTTTCCGCTGCCCTTGGTTGTCAATAGTGGCCATTAATTCCCTCTGTTTATTAAGTCTGATACAAAGTCCCAGAACTATTCAAACAATGCCCTGTCACTTTTCAGCTGTGCACCAGTTAAGGCCAGGATCAGCCTCTTCCTACTGCAGAGACTCTGGTAATTTTGCAGCAGTTCTTTATGTCATGGGATCTTCAGGCAACTTCCCTCTGATATGTCCCTGTGATCTCAGGGACTGTCCCTAGGCTTCCCATGGTGCCTCTGCCCAGTGTCAGTGGTTGGGGACATGGTGAATCTGCTTTCCCTCTATTCAGGGTCAAAGCTGCTTCATTGCTGTCTCTGAGTTGAGTGAACAGATGCTGTGCAGAGCTTCCTGCCCTTGCCTGGGTCGCAGGGGCTGAGCAGGGTTAGACACATGCAATTCCAGGCACAAGTCTGCACCTGCATGTTCATTCCTTTTGTTCACAGTGAGGGGAAGTGAGGGTGTTTCCGTGATTTTTGCCTAGAAGTGGTCCTTCTGATACCATCTTGGAAATCAGGATCTGGTGTGTTGAAGATAAAACACCTGAGAAATGCCTAGTAGAAAGCAAATGTTACTTAAGAGGGGGGGTGGGTAGAAGGGGGGACTTCTGCAGAGAGAATCCTTGGACCCTTGCCGCAGTCTGGCTGGGCACAATTCAGGAGCCACTTGTCAAAAGAAACTAACTTTATTTTTAGAACTACAAACGCCAAACAAAACAGCTCCTCAGGAAAAAAAACCCTCAGAGCCCAACTGCCACCACCTGCTTCCACAAGCCTCTCACCCACACAAACCTCACCACCTCCCACAATCCTCCTGCTCTTGAGGCCAATTGGCTGGGTCGCGTGGGCGGAGCCAAAGAAGTCCCCCAATGAGCAGCTCCGTGGTCTGAAAGGGCAGGGAAACAGCCCAATGAGCAGCTCCGTGGAGGAGCCAATCAGCTAGATGTTGCTGAGGCCGCTGTGAGCCAATCATCAGCTGGCAGTCTGAAGGGCAGGGAAACAGCCCAATGAACATCACCGCAGAGGAGCCAATCAGCTAGATGTTGCTGGGGCCACTGTGAGCCAATCATCAGCCGGCAGCTGGAAGTTTGCTGGCAGCTGGAAGTTTGCTGAGGCCCCTTTGGCTGTGGCTCTCAACATCTCCCCCTCTCTGTTTAAACAACAAGCATGTGGCTTAGGGACCCTGCCTGCCTTAGGTTGTCCAATACTACATATGGTCCTTACCCGTCTTCGGATGAGCTGACCTCAGGACATCAGCCTCCTGTCTTAGGTTTGTACCATTGTAATTGGATCTTACCCGTCATTGACTACCGGTCCAGTATACAGCCACACCTGTGGAGAGGTACCAGTGGGGGGGTGAGGTTCTTTGCCTCACCTCTGTTGGCCCCCAAATTTTAGCTGAATGATCATGACAAGCAGAAGGGAGGAAGATATACCAAGCCAATTGACGTCTCCTTTTGGGAAAATTGTACCACCGATGACATCATCAGCAAAAATATCCCAACACTACCACAAGTCGCTGCACCAAGAGAGAGTTCAGAATGCATACAAGTGAGTTCACAATGCATACAAGTGACACATAGTTTAGGCAAGTTCTGTAAGCGGTTCAGTGATGGCTATTGCAGAAACTGTAGATTAGTTTTATCTTTGTCTTCACCGGCACAGGGATGAAGATAGGAATTCTGGCAATAATGGCTAAAGAAAAAAATTATGTAACATTCCAGAAGGCACTAAAAGAAAACAATTTTCTTAACAATTTACATTGTCTTCACTGGCACTGGGATGAAGATAGGAATTCTGGCAATAATGGTTAATATTAATAATTGTGTAACATTCCAGAAGGCACTAAAAGAAAACAATTTTCTTAACAATTTACATTATCTTGAAGAGAATTATTAAATATAATGAAAAGGATAGGTGAAAGTAAACAAACAGATCTGTTAACCTCCTTTTTTGTTTACATATTAAAACAATTCTTAACAGTTATTTACCCAATTTAAATTAAACCATTTAAATCACGTGAATAAAAAAAAATATTTGGATCCATTTTTTCATGAGCGCTCATCATATATGATATATGGACATACGTACATTCAAACATATAACACAAAACACAAGTGTGCACACATAATATAATACATACAACACATAACATAATAGTAAAGGCCTTATAACTTTTTACAGGTGAAATCTCCATTGCAATGTTTAAAAACTCTATAGTCAAAAAAAAAAATAGAACTGATCAGCAAAACATTAACCTAGGTCTGCATGAGCTCATAAAACAAAATAGAACTTCATGATATGGGAAAGGGCAATAATAAAACAGATATTGAAAAAAGCTTCCTGGTTCTGTCGCAGATGTAAGGATAGCCAAATTGGAGTTTTGGATATCAGCTGTTATTGATTTGAGCCAAATCATCTTCTTTTTGGTCTGTAGAATTCGCTTTAGTTAATCTCTCTGGAATCCAAATTGGCTGCTGTTCTCCCTGTGGAAACACACAAACAGACCCCCGACTCCAGACAATTACTGGGTCAGGACCTTTCCATTGTCCTGTTAGAATATCTTTCCAAAGTACCTTGGGCTTATGTACATTTTTTGGACACATATGCGTTTCTGCAGCACTAAGTCCTGATGAATCCAAATTTTAAAAGTTTAGAGTAAAAAGGGTTATTTTAAGTTTATCTTTGGGGAATATATACCCCTTCCCAATTCCGTCTTTTTGCTTTAATAAGTACATTTTAATAGTTTGATGAGCTCTTTCAACTATACCTTGTCCCTGTGGATTGTATGGGATTCCTGTTATATGAGTAATGCCAAATGATGAGCAAAATTGTTTAAAAGAGGTAGACGTATAACCAGGGGTATTATCTGTTTTTAACTGTTTTGGAATGCCCACAGTGGCAAAATTTTGTAAGCAATGAGCTATAACATCTTTAGTTTTTTCTCTGGCATGAAGGGAGCCCATCAAAAATCCAGAAGAAGTATCAACTGTAACATGTAAATATTTTAATTTTCCAAATTCTGGCAAGTGTGTGACATCCATCTGCCAAATATGGTTAGGTATCAATCCTCTAGGATTGACTCCAAGATTAACTTGTGGTAAAAAGGTCACACAATTTTGACATTGTTTTATTATTTGTCTAGCTTGCTCCTTAGTTATTTTAAAATGCTTTTGTAAAGTATTAGCATTGACATGGAGCCTTTTATGAAAATTTATAGCTTCTTCTAGTGTAGAGAAAATATGTATGTCATGTGTAGTTTTATCTGCTAAATCATTGCCCAAACTAAGGGCTCCAGGCAATCCTGTATGTGCCCTGATATGTCCTATAAAGAATGGATCTTTTCTGTCCCAGATTAAACTTTGTATAGTGGAAAACAAAGAGAAAACAGTAGAAGAAGGGGAAATCCTACCAGCATCTTCAAGGGATACTATAGCATTAACTATATACTGACTATCAGAAAATAAATAAAATACAGAATCTTTAAACATCACAAAAGTTTGTAATACTCCATTAAGCTCTATCTTTTGAGCTGATTGTTTGGGTACTAAAAATGTAAAAGTTCGATCAGGTGTAACTATTGCTGCTGTACCATTATTTGACCCATCAGTGAATATATTTGGAGCATTCATGATAGGTGTTTTTCTTGTCATTTTTGGAAAAATTACAGGATGCAATGACCAAAAAGACAATAAAGGATTAGATGGTAAGTGGTTATCAAATGAAACATTAGATTTGCACATGATTATTGCCCAAGTATTTAACTCATTAGCTAATTCATCAATTTGATTCATAGTATATGGAGTAATGATTTTATTAGGAGAAATTCCAAACACTACCTTTGCTGTTTTTATTCCTTTGAGTATTAATTGTCCTACAGCCTCAGGATACCTAGTAAGAATAGTGTTAGGAGAATAAGATAAATGTATCCATAATAATGGACCTTCTTGCCAAAATACTCCTGTAGGAATATTTTTTGTTGGCAGTACAATAAATAATAAAGGCAAACTTATATCAATTCTATCCAAATGCATATTTTCCATATATGTTTCAATAATTTTTAATGCCTTTCTTGCTTCAGGTGTTAACATTCGGGGTGAATTTGGATCTGATGGACCTTTTAGGATATCAAATAAAGGTCCCAATTCTCCTGTTGGAATACCTAGATAAGGCCTTATCCAATTTATGTCTCCTAATAACTTTTGAAAGTCATTAAGTGATTTGAGTTGATCTACTCGTATTTGAATTTTTGGTGGACGGACCATGGTTGAGGATAATAGAACTCCCAAATAATTAATTGGAAAATTTAATTGTACTTTATCTATTGCTATCTCTAGATTATAATTTTTTAATAAGTTTGTAAGTGTGGCATAACATTCTAGCAATGTGTTTTTAGCTTTGTGTGCTAATAATATATCATCCATATAGTGAAATATTTGTAGCTCAGGATTTTGATTTCTAAGTGGCTGGATTACTTTGTTAACATAAATTTGACACATAGTTGGGCTGTTAGCCATCCCTTGAAGGAGTACTTTCCATTCATATCTCTGATCAGGACCTTCATGATTTAGTGCAGGGATAGTAAATGCAAAACGTGGACTATCCTCAGGATGAATTGGAATTGAAAAAAAACAATCTTTAATATCTATAACTAAAACATACCAAGTTTTTGGCAAAGCAGACAATTGAGGAATCCCCGATTGAGCAGGTCCCATAATGACCATTTCATTATTAATGACTCTTAAATCTTGCAATAATCTCCATTTACCAGATTTCTTTTTGATGACAAAAATAGGAGTATTATGGGGAGATATAGAAGGTTGTATATGTCCTTCCGCTAATTGTTGTTTGACCAGATCATGGGCTACTTGTATCATTTCTTTAGTCAAGGGCCACTGAGGAACCCATACTGGTCTTTCTGATTTCCAAGTAATTTTTATTGTCTCAGTGGCCCTTTGTGAAAATCCAACCCATGTCTGTCTGTTCCTTGATTTATTTGTATTGGTGCTGCTATACCTTGTTCTTGTTTTTCTAATCTTTTTCCTTTCCCAAAACCTTGTCTAGCCATAATAGTGGGTGCATTTTGATTGATATTATTTGTTAATGTCAAACCTAATTGATCTAAGACATCTCATCCCCATAAATTTACAGGAAGATGATCCAATACAAATGGCTGCATAGTTCCTTCACATCCTTCAGGATCCTTCCAATCTAATACCATTGCACTTCTATCGGGATTAGTCGCCACTCCTAGGCCTCGAAGCGTTTGAGTGGCTTGTTGTAATGGCCAATGTTTTGGCCATTCTTGATGAGAGATGATGCTAAGGTCTGCACCTGTATCCAGTAGCCCATTAAATTCATGTCCTTGAATATTTAGTTTTAGCATGGGGCGAGAATCTAAATTTAAAGAAAGCATAGCCCAATCTACACCTGTGGAGCCTAATCCCTTGGAACCTCTTTATACAGCATGACTGGAAAATTTATCATGTAGGCTTGGTATTATTAGTAACTGTGCTATTCTATCTCCTGGTGAAATTACTGATATACCCTTTGGAGAACTGGCTATAATTTTTATTTCACCTTCATAATCGGGATCAATTACCCCAGGACTTATTAAAAGTCCTTTTAGAGTAGAAGAGCTGCGTCCCAATAATAAGCCTACTGTTCCTTTGGGAAGAGGTCCTTTCACCCCTGTGGGAATGATTTGAACTCCCATCTCTGGAGTTAGTACTGATCTGGCAGAGGCACAGATGTCCAACCCTGCGCTCCCTCTGGTTTGTCTGATGAGGGATCTGATGTCCTGGGCACTACCCTGATGGGGTTGCTGGTGTTGCTGTGTTCCTCCAGTGCTCCGTATATTTGTGGTTTGGGGCCCCAGAGCATTGGGGCCCCCTGTCCATTTTTTGGCAACAGAGCCCGATGCCTTTGTCCACGATATTGTGGATAAACACTTTGTCCTTGTTTGTTTTTTGATAATGAAGTACCCTCTATGGTGGTTTGAGAACGGCATTCATTAGCCCAATGTCTCCCTCTATGGCATCGTGGGCAAATACCCGGTATTCTACTCCTTTGATACCTAGTTTTGTTAAACCCTCCTCCTATGGGGCAATTCCTTTTAAAATGTCCTGCTTGTTGACAATTGTAGCATGTTCTTGGCCTGGCATATAAAGCCTGTTTTACTGCAGCTGCCACAATTTGCCCTTGTTCATTAATGTCTCTGGCATGTAAAGCCTGTTTTACTGCAGCTGCCATGACTTGCTCTTGTTCATTAATGTCTCTACATAATTTAATATATGTGTTTAAATTTTCCTGTTTCCATGGTCTAATGATATCTCTGCACCAACGATTCGCTTGGTCATAAGCCAGTTGTTTTATTAATGCCATTGCTTGTTCTGTATTCCCAAAAACTCTGGTAGCTGTTTGAATAAGCCTATCTACAAATTCAGCGTAAGGTTCATTAGCTCCTTGTATTATCTTAGATAATTGACCTTGTAAACCTCCATGTCCTTGTAAAGTCTTCCATGCCTTAACTGCATCTACAGCAATTTGTAAATATACACCAGGATCATATGCAATTTGTTGCTGCCGATCCTCATAAGGTCCCTTTCCTAACAACATATCTAGATTTCTCTGAGGATAACCAGCTGCTGCATTTCGCCTAACCGTCTCCTTGTAAAATTCCTCATTGGCAACCTTCCATAACAGGTATTGTCCTCCAGTTAGCACAGCTTTACAAATATTAGCCCAATCTGCTGGCGTCATGTTTAAGTTGGTAATGGATTCGACCAAGCTTACAGTGAAGGGTGCTTGAGGACCATAGGTTGTTACAGCCTCTTTTAGCTCCTTCACTGATTTGAAATTTAAACCCTGGTAAATTCGCTGCCCTCCTACTTCAAAAACAGGGAATACTTGAGATCCTGTCTCAGGATCCCAACTATCAACTGCGGGGTTGGGAGTCTCCTAGCATATGAAGGTGGTGCTGTTGATTGGACACTTATGCCCTCTGGTGATAGAATGCTGTTAGTAGCAGTCTCCTGTAGAGGTGGTGCTGTTGGTTGGACACTTTCGCTCTCTGATAGAAAGGTGTTATTAGCAGTCTCCTGTTGTAACTTTTCCCCTGATGGCTTTTTCTGCTCTAAACTTCCTTCCTCTGTCTCACTAGCTCGAAAGACCTTCTCTTGTACTTGAATCTTTTCCTCTTTCTGACTAACTTGAGAGACCTTCTCTTTTACTTGAATCAATATGTCTTCTCCTTCCTCTACCTTTGTCTGAACTGAAGGCTTTGGACTAAGCAAACCAGATACGTTCGTCCACAATGGCAATGTGCCAACTGGCAGAGTCCCTGGGTTGTTCTTTTCTATTCTTTTTAAATCTTCACCATGATGGTTCCATTGTGATATATCTAACAACTCCTCCTTAAAAAGCCATGGGCTACATTTTTGTATTATATCAATGTATACCCTGACTGCTCTTGATTTTACTGGGAAGCCTCCTTGCTCTAACAATTTACTTAACACTCTTTCGTTTTGTTTTTTACTAATTGCTAATCCCATATTTCTACTATAATACAACCCAGCAAGATAACACCAAACCAAACCAAGACAGAATGAAATAAAGTTGGAACAATAATTCATTATATCAGCCTTTCTATCCTCCTGACATGTGCATCCGTCCTTTCTCCCTATCTGTTCCTCAGACGCAAATAGTGTTTCCTCAGATGTGAGCAGTTTTTCTTCCCTCTCACTCATCTCCAGGGACAGGCAAGTTAAAACAAAAATGAAGCAAAACAAAAAGAGGAAACTTAGAATGGCTACCCATCCTCTCGCCCTGCCCTCAGGGGCGAGCAGTTTACTTACCCTCAGTCGCTCCCTGTACGGGCCACCAAATGCCACAGTCTGGCTGGGCACAATTCAGGAGCCACTTATCAAAAGAAACTAACTTTATTTTTAGAACTACAAACGCCAAACAAAACAGCTCCTCAGGAAAAAAAAAACCCTCAGAGCCCAACTGCCACCACCGGCTTCCACAAGCCTCTCACCCACACAAACCTCACCACCTCCCACAATCCTCCTGCTCTTGAGGCCGATTGGCTGGGTCGCGTGGGCGGAGCCAAAGAAGTCCCCCAATGAGCAGCTCCGTGGTCTGAAAGGGCAGGGAAACAGCCCAATAAGCAGCTCCGTGGAGGAGCCAATCAGCTAGATGTTGCTGAGGCCGCTGTGAGCCAATCATCAGCTGGCAGTCTGAAGGGCAGGGAAACAGCCCAATGAACATCACCGCAGAGGAGCCAATCAGCTAGATGTTGCTGGGGCCACTGTGAGCCAATCATCAGCCGGCAGCTGGAAGTTTGCTGGCAGCTGGAAGTTTGCTGGGGCCACTTTGGCTGTGGCTCTCAACAGACCCTAGTGCTGATGCTTGTGTGACTTGTTCCTTTATAGATCTCAGGTTTCTTCCTATTTGCCTAAGTGATCAAAGGGCAGGAAAAGAGCTGCCCAGGGGTTCTCATTAGCAACTGCTTGTGTTGGAAAGAGCATTCCCAGGAGGAGTCCATAACCTTGGGAGGGGGGAAGGGCTCTGGAGGTATAAAGCATTTCATTTCCTTTACTTTGAAGTAGCCTCCATCTTCCCAACCCAATTACTTATTGCTGACTATCTGTTTTTGCATCCATCTCACTTCTAGTTATTTCTGGCCAGACTCTTTTTAAAATTATTTTTATTTATATATGACAGCAGAATGTATTACAATTCTTATTACCCACATAGAGCGCAATTTTTCATATGGTTGTATACAAAGTATATTCACACCAATTCATGTCTTCATACATGTACTTTGAATAAGAATGATAATCATATTCCACTATTATTTCTAACCCCATGCCCCCTCCCTTCCCCTCCCACTCCTCTGCCCTATCTAGAGTTAATCTATTCCTCCCATGCTTCCTCTCCCTATCCCACTATGAATTAGACTCCTTATATTAGAGAAAACATTCGGCATTTGTTTTTTTGGGATTGGCTAATTTCACCTAGCATTATCTTCTCTAACTCCATCTACAAATGTCATGATTTTATTCTCTTTTATTGCTGAGTAATATTCCATTATGTATATATGACACATTTTTTTTTAACCATTCAAAGGGCATCTAGGTTGATTCCACAGTTTGGCTATTGTGAATTGTGCTGCTATAAACATTGATGTGACTGTGTGCCTGTAGTAGAATGTTTTTAAGTCCTTTGAGTATAGTCTGAGGAGAGAGATAGCTGGGTCAAATGGGGGTTTCATTCCTAATTTTCCAAGAAGTCTCCATACTGCTTTCCATATTGGCTGCACCAATTTGCAGTCCCACCAGCAATGTATGAGTATACCTTTTTCCCCACATCCTCGCCAATACTTACTGTTATTTGTCTTCATAATTGCTGCCATCCTGACTGGAGTGAGATGAAATCTTAGAGTGGTTTTAATTTGCATTTCTCTAATTGGTAGCAATGATGAACATTTTTTCATATATTTGTTGATTGATTGTATGTCATCATCTGAGAAGTGTCTGTTCAGGTCCTTGGCCCATTTATTCATTGAGTTATTTGATTTTTTTTTTTTTTGGTGTTTAACTTTTTGAATTCTTTATATACCCTAGAGATTAGTGCTCTATCTAATGTGTGAGGGGTAAAGATTTGCTCCCAAGACGTAGGCTCTCTATTCACCTCACAGATTGTTTCTTTTGTGAAGAAGAAACTGTTTTTGAGTTCATCCCATTTATTGATTCTTGATTTTAATTCTTGCACCAAAGGAGTCTTATTAAGGAAGTTGGGGCCTGATCCCACATGATGGAGATTAGGGCCTATTTTTTTCTTCTATTAGACACAGAGCCTCTGTTGTTGTTTTTCTTTTTTCCTATGTCCTTGATCCATTTTGAGTTGAGTTTTGTGCATGGTGAGAGGTAGGATTTTAATTTTATTTTGTTGCATATGGATTTTCAGTTTTCCCAGCACTATTTGTTGAAGAGGCTATCTTTTCTCCAATGCATGTTTTTGGCACCTTTGTGTAATATAAGATAGTTGTCATTTTGTGGGTTAGTCTCTATGTTCTCTATTTTGTACCATTGGTCTACCAGTCTGTTTTGGTGTCAATACCATGCTATTTTTATTACTATTGCTCTGTTGTATAGTTTAAGGTCTGGTATAGTGATGCTACCTGCTTCACTCTTCCTGCTAAGGATTTCTTTAGCTATTCTGGGTCTCTTATCTTTCTTGATGAATTTCATGATTGCTTTTTCTGTTTCTATGAGGAATGTCATTGGGATTTTGATTGAAATTGCATTAAATATGTATAATGCTTTTGAAAGTATGGTCATTTTGATAATATTAATTCTGCCTCTCCAATAGCAAGATCTATGGTCTTTTTTGACTTATTTCGTTAGAATTTTGTAATTTTCATTATATAGATCTTTCACCTCTTTTGTTAAGTTGATTCCCAAGTAATTTTTTTTTTGAGGTGATTGTAAATGGAGTAGATTTCCTCATTTCCCTTTCTGAGGATTTATCACTGATATACCGAAATGCCTTTGATTTATGGGTGTTGACTTTATATCCTGCTACTTTTCTGAATTCATTTACTAATCCTAGAAGTTTTCTGGTGGAACTTTTAGGGTCTTCTAGGTACAGAATCATATCATCAGCAAATAGTGTCAATTTGAGTTCTTCTTTTCCTATGTGTATCCCTTTAATTTCTTTTGTCTGTCTAATTGCTCTGGCCAGTATTTCAAGAACTATGTTAAATAGAAGTAGTGAAAGAGAGCATCCCTGTCTTATTCCAGTTTTTAAAGGGAATACCTTCAATTTTTCTCCATTTAGAATGATGTTGGCCTGGGGCTTAACATAGATAGCTTTTATGATGTTGTGATATGTTCCAGTTATCCCTAGTTTTTCTAGTGTTTTCAACATAAAGGGGTACTGTATTTTGTCAAATGCTTTTTCTACATCTATTGAGATGATCATATGATTCTTTAAGTCTATTGATGTGATGAATTGCATTTATTGATTTCTGTATGTTGAACAAAACTTGCATCCCTGGGATGAATCCCACTTGATCATGGGATATCATGGTCTCTTTGATATGTTTTTGTATTTGATTTGCCAGAATTTTATTGAGAATTTTTGCATCTATATTCGTTATAGATATTTGTCTGAAGTTTTATTTTTTGATGTGTCTTTGCCTAGTTTTGGAATCAGGGTGATATTAGCCTCATGGAATGAGTTTAGAAGTGCTTCCTCTTTTTCTATTTTCTGAAATAAATTGAAGAGTATTGGTATTAGTTCTTCTTTAAAGGTCTTGTAGAACTCAGCTGTGTATCCATCAGGTCCTGGGCTTTTCTTGGTTAGTAGACTTTTGATGGCATCTTCTATTTTGAAATTGATTTGTTTAAATTGTTATATCATCCTGATTCAATTTGGGCAAATTATATATGACTCTAGAAATTTGTCAATGCCTTCGATATTTTCTATTTTATTGGAGTACAAGTTTTCAAAATAATTTCTAATTATCTTCTGTATTTCTGTAGTGACTGTTGTGATATTTCCTTTTTCATTACGTATGTTATTGAGTTTTCTCTCTCCTCTTTGTTACCATGGCTAAGGGTCTGTCAATTTTATTTATTTTTTCAAAGAACCAACTTTTTGTTCTGTGAATTTTTTCAATTGTTTCTTCTGTTTTAATTTCATTTCAGCTCTGCTTTTAATTATTTCCTGTCCTCTGCTGCTTTTGGTGTTGATTTGTTATTTTTCTAGGTCTTTGAGATATAATGTTAAGTCATTTATTTGTTGATTTTTTCTTCTTTTAATGAACTCCATGCTATGAACTTTCATCTTAGAATTGCTTTCAAAGTGTCCCAGAGATTTTGATATATTGTATCTGTGCTCTCATTCACCTCTAATTTTTTTTAATCTCCTCCTTGATGTCTTCTGCAAGCCATTGTTCATTCAGTAGCATATTATTTAGTCTCCAGGTGTTGGAGTTGATTTTATTTCTTCTTTTATCATTGATTTCTAATTTAATTCCATTATGATCTGATTGAATGCAGAGTAGTATCTCTACTTTTGTTATATTTGCTAAGAGTTGCTTTGTGGCATAATATGTGTTCTGTTTTAGAGAAAGATCCGTATGCTGTTGAGAAGAAAGTGTATTCTCTCATTGAAGGATAAAGTATTCTATATATGTCAGTTAAGTCTAAGTTATTGATTGTATTATTGAGTTCTATAGTTTCTTTGTTCAGCTTTTGTTTGGAAGATCTATCTAGTGATAAAAGAGGTGTCTTAAAGTCACCCAAAATTATTGTGTTGTACTCTATTTGACTCTTGAACTTGAGAAGAATTTGTTTGATGAACAGAGCTGCTCCATTTTGGGGGGGCATATATATTTGTAATTGTTAAGTCTTGTTGATGTATGGTTCCCTTGAGCAGTATATAATGTCCTTCTTTATCCTTTTAGATTGGCTTTAGTTTGAAGTCTATTTTATTTGATATTAAGATGAAAACCCCTGCTTGTTTCCACAGTCCTTGTGAGTGGTATGATTGTTCCCAACCTTTTACCTTCAGTCTGTGAATGTCTTTTCCTATGAGATGAGTCTCTTGGAGGCAGCATATTGCTATTATTGTTGTTTTTAAAATCCAATCTGCTGGTCTGTGTCTTTTGATTGGTGAGTTTAGGCCATTAACATTCAGGGTTATTATTGAGACATGATTTGTATGCCTAGCCATTTTTGTTTATTTTTGGTATTTAACATGACTTGGTTTCTTCTCTGATTAGATTTTACTTTAGTAAAACTGTTTTTCAGTTCCTCTTCTTGGGATATTTTGGTGAGGATGTTTTGTTGTGCAGGCTTTCTACTTGTAAATTCTTTTAACTTTTGTTTATCATGGAGGATTTTTATTTCATTATCAAATCTAAAGCTTAGTTTTGCTGGATATAAGATTCTTGGTTGGTATCCATTTTCTTTCAGCGCTTGGTATATGTTGTTCCATGATCTCTTGGTTTTGAGGTTCTAGGTTGTTAATTAACTTGGTAATCTTATATTTAGTGAAGATACAGAAATAAAATAACCTTAAACTTTTTTTGTATATGAAAACACATTTAATTGACTCAAATATATTGTCTTTTTCTAGACCTTTAGAATTACACAGTACTTAAATTTACCTTTAGCAATCAATGTTTAGTATTTTAACTTATGAACAACTTAGATTTTTTAAACACATATACATATTTTCAATTGTTAATTCCATGTATTTATTTTGTCTATTTTTAATAAGTATTTTTAGATACCCACATAAACTAAGATATCAGATGAGCATAGCAAACATTTTAAGTTATTAGTTTTGTGAAACTCCAAATACAGTGGACATTGTATTTTAAACATCTAACAGAGATAGACAGATATAAATCTGATTGGTTAACAACCTGGGCAAAAAATGTTAATATTTAAAAGACATTTTAATTTTAATTTTTCAAAAAATTTTAAATTAATTTGTTTGCTAAGTATTTATTTAATCACATGAACTAAAAAGCATTTGAATCCATTTTTAAAAAAATATTAGGAGTGCTCATTTATGTAGAAGCCCATTTGATACCATATAGATGATGCTTACATAGACATACAATATACACATGGATATGGGCATACGTAAAATAGACAGGAAACAATACTTTTATGGTTTCCTTTAACAAGTGCTAAACTTCCACACATAGGAGACAAGAGAGGTATTTACTCAGAGCCTGTCACAGATGTGACATATTGATCAATAGATGTGAAAGAAAGATTGTAGGATAGAGTTAGCCTGAGAATAATTGCTTAATATAACAACACTCAAAAAACCCACTTTCTTAGAAAAGACATTCTGTGGGGAAGAGAACAAATAGAACTTTGTTCATTACTTTCCCATTTACAGAACAAGTTAAGCTGAGATATTTAGGATTGTATTTCTTAGCCATATTTCCACACACTCTAGCTATGTTATAGAAAAACAATAAATTTCCTTTAAGTCCTCTACCGTAAAGTAATATTAATTATTTATTATATACCCAAATGGTGAGATCTCAGGGATAGACACTGAATTAGTCATGATTGTAATTTGCAGGCTTTAAGGTGTGTGTGTGTGTGTGTGTGTGTGTTTCTAAAAAGAAAAGAGAGAAAGAAGGGGTAGTCTATGAGTCCCCTACAGGATTGGACTTAGGTTTCTTCCCATCCTGCCAATCTACCAGTGACTAAAAGTGTCCCTGCCATGGAGATGTAGACCAATTTATTCTGCAGTGTAATCTTCCTTTTTTTCTGAGAAGTAGTTCTCAGAGTGTTTTATAACCCCTTACAGGCCTCAAGAAAAAAAGTCCTGTTTGAAAGGAATATTCCTAAGATCTTAGGTAATTTAGATGCTTTTGAGAACTTATAATTTTTAATAGTGAGGACAAAAAAAAAACACCTTATAGGGAGTTTGGAGGCATTTTGAGACAGGACAGAGTCAGAGAAGTTTCAATAGAAAAAGAATTGTGGCTGACATTTTATCTCATGCTCAAGAGGAATGAATTCTTCATGGCAATCATGTCCCTTCATGGTGAGGTCGGATGTGAAACAAAACGTATCTTAAGTATAGCAATTGCTGTCCCCTTGAAGGCAGAACTGTTTTCCCTTTAGTTAGACAGTACCAGTAGGGTGGGTATTTATCTCAATTAAAGCAAGAGCTTAGACAGAGAGGAGGACACTTTTCTTTAGGGCTGTATCTACTAAAGAGACAGGTAGAGATTGGAATAACTTACTTCCTGTGTGAAAATAAAATCCATGAATCAGCATTATTACTGGGATAAAAATCAAGAGCCCAGAGCCCATTTATTACCTTTCCTTTCAGGACTCAGTTAAAGAAAAGTCCTGAGGATGTGTCCTATGTGCCAGATAGGAACCTGTAGAGGACAGATTGCTTTAGCTGGAGCATGGAACATGAGATTGCAAAAAAGATAGTGTTGGAGAAGACAGGACACGAGTTCATCCTCAAAACTTAGATTCACAAAAGAAGCTTGAAGAATTAAAATTATGGCCATTATCAAGTCTTAAATGTGGTAAGTATTGGAATTTGGGTATCACCCTCAAATTCAGTTCCCCCTACAAGGTCTCAGAGAATCTCATATTTGACAGAATGAGGGAGTGTCAATCACTGGGAGACCAATTCCTCATATGTGTCTTCCAGATGAATAAGTTATATTTCCTCTGACCCAGGAACGGGTATGTGAGCCAAAGGGTCTTCCTATCTGCAGTGGTTTTAGGAACATTCATATTTTATTCTAAGTTCTATTTTCTGAACTTTTATGAGTAAGCCCTCATATTCTAAGGGGAATAAGGGATTTTGGCCAAAAAAAAAAAAAAAAAAGAGAAAGAGAGAAAAAGATCAGCTGTTTAAGTTCTATTGTAAATAAAAATAACTGAAAACAGAAGCAGACTTCGAATCGGCAAGCTGTCTTTATTAAGCAGCAGTGGAATGGCACATGGCACATTTTCAGGAAAGAAAATGGAGACTGGTTATGAGAGTGGTCTTTTTTTTAATATTTATTTTTTAGTTCTAGTTGGACACAATACCTTTATTTTATTTATTTATTTTTATGTGGTGCTGAGGATCGAACCCAGGGCCTCCCATGTGCTAGGCAAAGGCTCTACCACCAAGCCACAATCCCAGCCCAAGGGGGAGTCTACTTTTTATAGGGATTAATGAGAGTTAATAAAATGGTGACTGGTTATGCTTGAATTCGGGACCCCCAAAAGACCACCAGAGACCAAGATGTAAGCAGCAAAGAGGCGTTTATTGCAAGCTAGCTCAGTCCTCCGCACGCACACAGCAACTGGTGACGCTGAGAGGTCTGAGCCCAGGGTTTGCAGCAGTTTTATACACTCTTTGGGGAAGACAGGGACTTCACATACATCATAGCATCTCTTAGCAAATCATCACACAACTCGGGAAAATCATAAAACAACTCTAAAACATGATTAGCACATTCGCTTTCGGGAACAAGTTGAGTAGGGGTGATTGGTTAGTACAAAAGGGGGATTTGTTTGACTGACTGGTTTAAGCCACGAGGGGAGTACGTGCTGAACTACATGGTTTCCCAACATGTTATCAACCACCATAAACTACTGGGGGGTCATCTGGCATCCCAAGTATTTTCCTTGTCTCATGCTGATTGGTGGCTGCTAGGGGTTGCTATGGGTCCCCACCTAGCCTAACTGAGTCAGGGACACCTGGCACCACAGATCTCTCCTGTTATTTGCAGACAAACAACTCAGCAGGGTGGGTATGTGCCTAGGAGTGCTCTGTGGGTCTTTCCAAGGACAAGGATCACACCCCCTTCCTTGGACAGGCTTTGCTCTGAGGTAGAGGCTGGTTTCTCAGTTAAGCAAGAGGTCTGCTTTTTATAGGGCTTAATGAGAGTTAATCATAGCAGAATGTTTAGTATGACTTAATCATTAGAGATTTGGGACATGCTGACTAGTCAGGAAACTAGTTGTGCAGGTTAAAAATCAAACTGAGGAAAACAGCTGTAAAAGCTCATTATTCTAACTCAGGGAAACAGCTGTAAAAGCTTAAAACTCATTGTTACTGGGATAAAAATCCAGAGCCCAGAGCCCATTTGTTTGCCTTTCCCTTCAAGACTCAGTGTTACAGGGACAGGATGACAGACCAGAGCCCAGGGCCCATTGTTTGCCTTCCCCACCTCCCTCCTGGATCACACTGTCCTCCTTTTCTCCCAGGGGGCTGGTATTTCCCTTTTCTTGGGGGATGTTATTTTCCATGTCCTTCACCTATGACTGTTTGAATTTAAGTAATACTTTTTTTTTCCCCCTTTGGTTTCAAAAGGATCTGGAAGGTGACTCATACATAGTTTGCATTCTAACTCAATTGAGATATTAGGCCTTAGTAAGGGCACAGAGCTGAGAAGCCTCAGGGAAATCCTGTAATTGAAGAGGAAAGAATTTTAAAGAGGACCATAGAGTTCCTTGAGTTTTAGAGTTCAAAGAATTATTTTTTAATATTTGCTTTTTAGTTGTAGGTTACACAATAACCTTTGTTTTATTTTTATGTGGTGCCAAGGATCAAATCCATAGCCTCACCCACGTGTGCTAGGTGAGCGCTTTACCACTGAGCCACAATCCCAGTCCCACAGTTCAAAGACTCTTAAACTATCCCAAGGATAGTGTCAATCATCATCTTTCTTATTGCCACGTGAATCTACCTTGCTTGGTGATTTTTCAGTCACCCAGAAAGAGGAGCCATGGCAAATAAGGAAGATCAAATTTTTGATCTTCGGTCTTTGAGAAAGCAAAGGAAGCAGAGGGAGAGATTATAAGTACAGGAGCTAACATAGAATAAGTCACAGCCAAGAAGTATGAGAAACATTGAAGTAGATTTACCAAAGTTGATGTCTCAGATGCTCTGTGTACCAAAAGGTGTCATGGAAGGAAAGCTATCTCCAGAGAAGGGGCTGCTGATTTTCTGGAGAGAAGGGGTAACTTACTCAGGAGCAGTCCGATTCTCGGCATGTGTGATGGAGAAGAATTTTAACATGTATGTGTCTATACCAGTTAGAGGTATAGACAAAGGTTTATTTAGGAAAGTAGATACACATTCAATGGAGAATGTGGGCCATCTTGAGAGTGAAACATGTTTTTAGGATTCCCAGCTGTTCTTTTAAAGGAAACTTGGTGAGGGGTAGATGTGGGAAGGTATGGATGAACGATGTCAGTCTGCTGACCTCAAATGGTTTTGGGTGGTCTAATCAATGTCAGGATAATTAGGATGATATAATCTTCATTATCTTATCTGTAGACCACACTAGAATGTCCCTAAATTATAGTTTTCTTAAAATGTTATATCTATATTTAATCTATTTTTTATAGGATAAACTAATTATACACAGGTACATTTACAAATTTCTCAGGAATTTCGGAGTAACTGGCCTGGCAGAGAGATTGGCTTAGGGAATTTCAGGCCTAGTAAACTATGAAGAACTTCTGAACTAAAATTTTATTTCCTTGTCCTGCCTTTGTGTCTCCTACTTCTAATTTTTTTTTCTATTCTACCTTTGCTCAAAGGGGCCTACCTGTCCTTTAGATGCATTTTGTTGGGTTGCATAATATTATTAAAAAATAAATTTTTAATAGTTTGCTATTTTTAAAAAAAAATGGAACACTTCCTATAAAATATGAATATCTGGTTTCCTTTGAAAAATTAGATGTAGAAACACTGATATCACATTCTAACATGGAACCAATTTACTGGAAATGAATAATGGCAACCCCCTTACAAATTGCCTATTGAATTATTCTCTCTCCAGTCTCCTTAAGCCTTAGAACCTTATTCATGTCACCTGCGTAAGTAGACATTTGTATTTATCATGCCAGAATTAGAGGATTGAGTTATTTCCTTTTATTTTGGGGGGCAGAGAGCATGGTCTTTTGCAGATATACCCTTGATGTCTAAATAGCACAGTTCTTGGCAAACTATGCTCACTAAACATGTATCAAAGCCAGAATTGAGCTAAGATGGGACAACAAGAGGTATGTATCTTTTCAACAAGCATTAGATGAAGGTGAAACTCACATGGCATAAGTTTCATCTCTAGAGCTGTTCAATTAAGACTTGAAATGAACACTCCTCCCCCACTTACCTTTAAGATAACCTTGAAAGAATATGGTTGGCTGCAAAAGACTATGATCCTTGTCCTCCTTTTAGAAAGAAATGACTCAGTCCTCTAATTCTGGATATTAAATGTAAATGGCTCTGGTCATGCAGTTGGCATGAGTAAGATTATAAAGGAGAAGGGCACTACTAAGGCTCATTCTAGATCCTTTACCATTTTGCTGAAAAGTGTGTCTTGGTACTTTGCTTCTTTTGATTTTGTGTGGTCACTAAGATTTTACCTCATAGGCCTTTGGTGGACTTTTCCAAATCATAATATTAGGTTTAGGAATTTCCAAGAGTTTTATTTTCTTTTCTTCCTATCATTCATGGACACATATGGAATTTTATTTATAGATTTTTTTTCCTGCACATTCTAAGCTAATAATGGCATTTCCCACTTACTCTGGAGATGTGATGATTTAAAATATATTTTCAAATGTTAATCCCAGCTTGAATTCTGGCCAAGAAACTGTACGTGGTTAACATGTATTATCGTTTGTTTTGTGCTAGGATCTTTTTGCATGTCCTTATATGGATATCACTTTAAAAATTAATTTTTTAGATTTTTTATTGTCTTAATTAGGCATTAAGGATAATATAACTGTGTTATAAAATATATTGGAGACTGTTCTGTCATTTTTTGCTTTATCTGGAATTTTTTAAAGTTTGACTTATATACTTCTGTCACCTATTTTACCTTACCTTACTTTACCATATTATTACAAATAGTTCTAACTTGTTCTTGTTAGTGAAGGCATAACAATTCATTAATGGAATATGCTGTATTTATTTAGCCAATTCCCACTGAAGGACAAAGTTACTGACTCCAATATATTTTAATTATAAACAAAATACATTGTTCCATATTTAATTTGATCTTGATCCTTCAGTTTAGGTGGTAATTGGGGGAGGGGGAGGAGGTTTACAGGGAATTGAACTCAGGGGCACTCAACCACTGAGCCACATCCCCAGCCCCTTCCTGTATTTTACTTAGAGACGGGGTCTCACTGAGTTGCTAAGTGTGTTGCTGTTGCTGAGACTGGCTTTGAACTCACAATCCTTCTGCCTCAGCCTCCCTAGCAGCTGGGATTATAAACATGCGCCACCATGCTGGGTTTAGGAGGTAATTTCTTAAAAAAAAAAAAAAAAGTTGTTGTTTTTTACTTTGCCTCTCTCTACTTAGTAAATAGTGTGCATTTATTCTAGTACTTTCCTCTCAGAGTCCTCTGAGAGGTCAATCTGTTTCTAAACGTTATCAAGGCAGAATGAGTAAGAAATGTAATTTCTGAATTTCTGATGCAATACTCTCTATATGAAGACAAAGAGAAAGTACTTAAATTCATTTATAATCTATTCTCAAGTTCAAGTCAAGCCTACCATCATAGTAACTTAAAAACAGCCCAACAAACCCATTGTAATTATTTTTTAAAATATTTTTTAGTTATAGATGAACACAGTTTATTTATTTTTATGTAGTGCTGAGGATTGAACCCAGTGCCTCACACATGCTAGGCAAGTGCTCTACCACTGAGTCACAACCCCAGCCCATTCCATTGTAATTCTTATCCCTAAAGGTCTATTCACTCTCTAAATATTGTTCTGAGTTATAGTATTATTGGTCTACCTATTCATAATATTCCTACAATTTTTCTTTTTATGTATAATCTGTGTATAATTTGTAACTTTTTAAAAATTCTCAAGAGTACTTTTCATTTTAAGACTGGGTACTTCTTACTTAAATAACTCTCAACTTGATAGGATCTCAGGATATTTTTCTCTCTCTATTCTTTCACATATTTCCCCATTACTCTGTTACCCAAAATTACAGGAGGGAGGGAAGGAAGAAAAGCTTTACATATTTTGTAGTTTAATGTCTAAATATGTGTGGATTATCACAGAAAAATAGGTAGTCATAAGGTTAAAACCACATTGTGATGCTATGTTTCTCTAACATTAGTGGGTCTTCAGTCACCACAAGTCTTCTATCCCTGAGATAAGTGTTTAGCATAGATTATCCTAGCAGTCAAAGGGCAAGTCTTAAATAGGCCCTGAAATATCCAACATTGCTGGACTAAGCCCACTTGGGTATTAAACCCCCCAAATTTATGAGCTCTTCTTATATTTGCAAATTAATCAAAATAAGTAAACTTGCCCTTTTATTTCCCAGAGATTCAAAGTAGGTCAACTTGAACACACTTAGCAGTATAGTATAGTAATCTATGCTGTAGAAAATTGCTGGACTACAAAGCAACACAAACAAAACAAAACAAAACAAAAAAACACCATAATTTTAATATATTGCTGCATTTTTAAAAGAAATTAATCTCTAAAACTCTCTACTTCTTCCACCAAAAAATGAGTTAACCAGATAAAAGAGGGATGAGAAGCAGACAAACACAAATGGTGATTTTTTTTTCTTTTTTAATAAAAAATTTCCACAAGAGCCTCAGGGTAAGAATACTAATCTTTGAACTAGCATTAAAGTCGGGGAGCTAGGCTGGAGAACAGACTTTAGTCCTGGAACCCTGGAACAGGGCCAGAATGGTCATAGGTTAGTAGTATCATCTTGGAGAATGGGTAGAAGAAAAAACAGATCCTTTTGGAGAAAAGGCCTATAAAGATTCCCACAGATAAAGATTAACTTAATATTAGCTCACAATCACAAACACACAGGGAAATCAAGTGAGCAGAATAAAGAACATTTAGATCCCAAAGTCCTTGGACATAAGAACTAATAAATGCAGGATACAAAATAATTATAGGCATACTTTGTATATACTGTGAGTTTAGTTCCAGACTATAGAAATAAACAAAATATTATGACAATGTGAATGTATTTTTTGTTTCCCGTTACATATAAAAGCTATATTTACACTACCTTATAGTCTACTAAGTATGCAATAGCATTTTGTCCCCCCCAAAATTTACATATGTTAATTTAAAATAGTTTATTGCAAAGTTACTATTGATCATCTGAGCCTTTAGCTAATTATAATTTTTCTGCCAGTGGAAGGTCTTGCCTCTGTCTTGATGATTATTGACTGACTTTACTGAAGGAGGATATGGTTAGAAAATTCTTAAAATAAGTGTAAAGTTTGCTGTATCAATTGACTCTTATAAGTAAATTTAAACTGCTATTGACTCCATAATTTTTAGGGTTTGAAAAGGAGTGAACCAAACCGTGTAATATGATGTATTAAGAACTATGTAATGTTATGAACGACCAATAAAAAAAAATAAAATAAAAAAAAAAAAAGAAAAGGAGTGAACCAACATACTTAAGAAGAAGAGTGGGTATGGAGTTTAAAATTCATCAGTGGAGATATGATAATAAAAAGTTCTAAAGACATTGTTATGAAAGTATTTTTGTTACAGAAAATATGAATGGTAAGATCTTCTTTTAGGAAAATCACTAAAATAATAAAGATATATAAAGGGAGAACATGGAAAAATGTTGAATAAATGAATATAGTAGCATAGGAAGAAAATTTCCTTTCCCAAAGGAGGCCTTCATATATTTATGAAAGACAATTTTCCTCCTTTAATCCCACAAAGGGAAAGGAATAAAATTTTACAAGTGAAAGAGCAGTCCTACTATATCTATGATTATAATGACTCCCCACATACCTCTGTGTTCATTTCTGTGGGCTCTGCTGTTATCATTTATTTGATTATCATTTGCACTCATTCATACATTTAATGAACACCAACAATATGTCAGGTACTATTCCAGGTATTTGTGTATACCCATTTTGTCCCAAGTTTTTAATTCTGTGAATACATCAACAAAGTTGATACAGATGCATTAAAATAAGTCGGAAATCATAGTCTTATAGATAAGGATTTATATACCTTATTATGTTAATTATTATATAATAATATACTTTTATTATTAAATAGTTATAGTACATATATAATTACATTATATATTATAGCTGTATTTAAGTTTTAATAGTTGTTTCACATCTGGGATGCTGGAACAAAATGGGTTTAAGATGAAGAATGCATAGTCCCTGACCTTTAGTCATTTAGTCTAAAGAGTTGGGAAGCTGATGTGTAGCTCAGTGATAGTGTTTTTCTAGCATGCAGGAGGCTCTGAGCTTGATCCCTCGCACTGCAAAAAGAATAAAAATTAAGAAAACCAACATGAGACAAGCTCAGAAGCTCCTTGCATTGTGCCTTTGTGAGAAGTTCTACATAAATCATTTTACTAATCAGTTCCCCTGGAGGAGTGGGCCATGCCTGCTGTGATTTTCCTTTGGGAGAGAATCCTGGTGTGAGAAGTAATTTGAGGTGCAAATGGTCAGGGTCTTGGATAAAACAAAAGGAAGAAATCATAACAGAGGATTCATTGGTCTGTGGGGAAAAAGGCAGCTATGAGAATCAAGAAACCAAAAGTCTGAGTGTTGGAGAAGAACGTGAGCAGGACTAGAGAACTGAGAGGCCACATGAGGCTCCATGAGGAGTAGCCAGGCCTCAACTGATGCAGTAATCAGGGCTTACATGCAGTGACCAGGGGAGGGTCTGCCTGGCCCAATGAGCCATGCTGGGGAGTGGTTCTGGGAACCAGCAGAGATCAAAGTGGGTTAATACTTTCCCAAGGTTTTAATGAAGGCCAAGGGAAAGCAACATTTAGATTTCTGTTTAAGGATGACTAAGGGTTTTCCAATCATCAAACAAATGGGATTTATTGCGAGGTAGATAAGAAATGTGAAATGAAATATTCCCTGAGACTAAAGTAAAGATCTTGGGGATAGCATGGGAGAAAGCGTTTGGAATTCCAGATGCTCACAAAGAACTTCATACATGAGAGAAAAGAGCTTGGCTTTGCCATTAGAGACAACAAGGAGCCAAGTGAAGTTTTAAGCAGGAACATGGAGAGATTTGAGTTGCTATTGTGGATGAAGCAATGTTGACTGGTGCAGACAGCCAGGCAGAAAGCTTCTGCTGTAGTCCAAGCAGGAGGCAGTGAGGGGTTGAAGTAAGACAGTGACAACAGTAATGGGGGTCAGGGAAATTAGAAAACAGGTGCATTTTACTTTTTGGTTACCAGGGATTGAACCCAGGAGTGCTTAACCACAGAAGAGCCACATCCCCAGCTCTTTTTTGTTTTTTTTTTTTGAGACAGGTTCTCATTAAGTTGCTTAGGGGCTGGCTAAGTTGCCAAGGTTGGCTTTGAACTTGTGATCCTCCTGCCTCTGCCTCCTGGGCTGCCAGGATTACAGGTGTGCACTACCATAGCTGGCTGCATGTTAAAGACTGAAGATTTGATGGCTGGCTGGCTCTGAGGTTAAGGAAGACAGGTAAACCATGCAGATTGTGACTTCAAAAGATGATAAAACCAGTCAAGTATCTTAGTTCCAATTTTAGTTCTGTAAGGAACTGACGGGGGACACTAGGAAAACACTCCTATTCTCTGGGTTTTAAAAGGAGGCGATAAACTTTAAAAACTTGAAGTTTCTTCCTGCTTGAATATTCTATTATTCTAAGCGTCTCCCCCACCTGCCTTTTTAATACTTCTGAAGTGCTTCAGAAGTATGCTTTAATACTTCTGAAACCAGCAGTTGTGAAATCCCAGCTATTTTTTTTAAGGAGACTTTAGAATATATGTATCTCACATTGTCTTTAAGACCCTGAGGGTTTAACATTTATTGAAAATGTTATGAGGCAAATGCAGAGCCAGATGACTCGCCTTTGAAATTTTTCCTTGATAAAGCAGTGCATTATAAACATATTCAATGGGAGGCAATGAGAGGAACTCAGATGTAAGTCAGGAAGGTAATTAAAAATTGAAAATGGTTCTTCTCACTTGCTCTATTTGTTAAAAGCTCATGGGTTTATAGAAATATTGAACTTCAGTTCTTGAACAGAACATGTGATGAAACCTATTGGTCTTTTAGCCATTTGATCATTCTTGCCTTCCTAATCATTAAGAGCTTCTGGAAATTTCTAGTTCTTTGAGGTGGATAGTTTATAAATTTTTTTAAAGGTAGCCCACATGACTTGAGGTAACTTCCAGAACACAGTACAGTAAAAATGGCCACAAATCACACAATTACTTAATATTATTTATTTTTCAATTAAAGCTTTATAGTTATACATGGTGGTTGGGTTTATCATACCATGCATGGAATTTGATTTTAGTCCATGATCCCTCCTTTTCCCTCCCATACTCCCTCCCCTCTTCTATTCTCCTTCCTCTACTCTACTAGATTTCCTTTTGCTCATGTATTTATTTATATTTGATTGGTTCTTTCTACCTACGCACAGAGATGAAGTTCCCTGTGGTATATTTGTCTATGCACATAACATTATTTTTTTTAAAGAGAGAGAGAGAATTTTTTTAATATTTATTTTTTAGTTTTGGCAGACACAACATCTTTGTTTGTGTGTGGTGCTGAGGATGGAACCCAGGCTGCACGCATGCCAGGCGAGCGCGCTATCGCTTGAGCCACATCCCCAGCCCAACATAACATTATTTTTAAAGAATTCCTTCTCTCTTTACCATCCTCCATTCTGCCTCTCCCTCTCATTCTTCTATAAGACTGATCTTCCCTTTATCTGTATGTTATCCTATCCTTCCATCCCACTACAAACCACACATTTAATGGGAAATATTAGTAATACAAATCACAGCTGTTTTCCTTTCCTACATTGCCAGCAGATCTCCTGATAAATGTTTCATGTTAAAGTGTAAGTGCTCTTTCTGGTTTGCTTCATTTTAGTGAAGCGTCTAGAAACTAAGTTATTTCACATTTCAAATATTATTATTCTAAGGATACTGAATAATAAAATGTGCTTCTCAGCATCTTGGATAATAAATCCATCCAATCACAAAGCAATTAATTCTGTAAATTTCATGTAATTTAGGTTTTTTTTCATCTGATGTGAGAGGAAGGATATAGGCTAAATGAAATCTGGCCTTTTGCTTTTTATTTTTCTAAGGGGAATATTATAGCTATACATGTCATCCTGGCTCTTAAAAAAAAAAAAAAACAAAATGAAACTGAAAAATTGGATGTTTCACCCAGAGGCTTTTTGGCGTTGGGGTTTAATATCCTCATAATCGACAATGGGCTTATATCAGTGATGGAAGACAACTAGATAATGACCTCCGGAGATAGAGCCTTTTACCTGCAGTGAGCAAGAACACAGTTTTAAAGCTTCCACTGCAATGTCATAGGCATCAGCAAGATTGAAGGAGAAATAGTCAAAAATTTAAAGCACGTCTCCTCTGGCTTCATGAGGAGGCAGACAGAAAGCCTGTCATTACCTTCTGGAAATCCTGGGGTGTGTGATAATCATTTTGTTGTGGTCTAGAGTTTAGTTAGGGTTAAGTAAAAGATAGCAGATGCGCAGTTGGGAGTGGAATATTGGTGTTAAAAGGAAGAAAAAATGATAAGCTTTGTTTTCTTTTTTTTTTCATTTGGGGTCTTGCTATATTACTCAGGCTGTTCTCAAACTCCTGAGCTCAAACGACCCTCCTGTCTTAGCCTCCTGATTAGTTGAGACCACAGATATGTGCCACCACACCTGGCTAGAGGTTTATACTCATTCATTCAATAAAGATTTATTGATCCTAGAATTCTGTACAGATTGGTGGGGATGGAGAAAAGACTGACACACTTGCTTCAAGGAGCTTATTTTTTAGGGAAGGAAGTGAGACAAAAAGCAAATAAATAAGCAGAAGATAAAATATGTCAGACTGTGATGCATGCTATGAAGAAAATAAAGCAGAAAAGTGGAATAAAGTGTGCTGGTGGGAATAAGAATGCTGTGATTTTTGTTTTATCAAGGTGCCGGAAGCCACATCTCCAGTCCTAAAAATGCTGTTTTAAGCAAGGTGGTGGGGGACATCTCACAAACAAGGTGTTATTTAAGAAATGAAGGAGGGTAGAGAGTCAGCCATCTGGGAAGAGGGAATATGCAAGGAAAAAAAAACTTCCCAGCAGAGGAGCAACAGCATGAGCAAAGGCCCTGAGACGGGAAATTGCTGGCTTGTTCCAGGAAGCAGATGGTGAAAGAAGTGAACCCAGGAAGACCATAGGAGAGGAATCTACAAAGTTGTGTGTGTGTTTGGGGCTGTCCAAAGCAAGGCATGGGACTTGGAGATTCGTATTCTGCCCATAATAGAAGCCACTGCAGTGGTAAGTGGATTTTCAAATAATCATTCTGGTTGTTCTGTTGAGAACTGTGGGTGGAGAAAGGGGCAAAGGCAAAAGCAGGCATCCAGATATATAGATCCAGAGAAGATGGTGTCTGGAACCAAGGCAAAAGCAGGAGAGGTGAGGAATGTGTGGATTCTGAGTATATTTCATGGGAGAACCTAGGATTTACTGATAGATTGGAGATGCCTTACCAGATAGAGAAAGGAGTTGTAAACGGGTAAAACAACTGTCTGAGCAACTAGAAGGGTGACATTGCAAGATTGGGAAGATCATGAGAGGCATGAGGGGAAAGTGAGGTGTTCCTTTCTGTACATGTTAAACATGAATTATCGCCCAGATGTGGAAGGAAAAGTAACAAAACCTGCACCTTCTGTGACTTCAACCCGTATGGTTTAGAGTATGGATCTGTGTGATAAAGCTTTGCGAAGTAGAAGAGAAATGATGAATACAAAGTCAAAGGTAGTGGTTTCTCCATTTGGGGGAAGAAAAGGCAGAGTGATGGGGTAGGGAAGAAGCACACAGGTTCACTCAATAAAATTGATGATCTTCCAATTTTTAGGTGGAGTAGAAGGTTTCTTTATTTTATTTTTTCGTTTCAAAATTTACATACATTTACTTGCATTCAGCAAATATTACATGATAAAATATTTGAAATTAGAATGACAGTAATTTGAAATAGAGTAGAAACAACTATTTCTGGCGGTGTTTTTATGAAGCAGAGCAGAACTATTGGGTTGAAGTGAGATCAAGAGTGGGCATTTTAAAAATTAAATAATTAAGAGAATCTATATCTGCTGATGGGGCTGATCCTATAGGAAGGGTGACAAGGGTGACATAGGTGAAAAGTATCTATTTGCTACTCTATGTCCTTGAACAGGTGAGATGGTGTGTGTGTTGGGGGACAGGTGTTGCTATCCTCTTTTTGCTCTTGTGAAGCCATTATTTTCATATTCCAGGTGACATTATTGGCTTTATAAATAGAAAATACCTTCTCCCATGCTCACCGTGTCCTCACTATCCCTCATTAAACAAAAATTCCTATTTTTATATTACCAGTTTAATTAATGTTTTACCTGTAGTTTTCAATTTATGTTTAAAGCCCTTCCCTGCCCCTAGGTCATGGAGAGAATTTCATGTTTTATTGAATCAATTTTATAAGTTTACTTTTCAATTTTAGGCCTTTAGTTCTAAAATTAGTGTCTGCCCTTGTTGGTAGCATTAGGTTGTGATCCAACTTCAGAACCCCAAAGTGGTAAACAAATTTTCCCAACATAATCTATTAAAGAGTTCACCCTTTCCCCACTGGTTTATGGAAAATCAATTGTTTGTAACACTTCTGATGTACCTATATATTTTTCCCCAAAATGCCTTTTTCCTCTTGGTATGCTTTGACCTGGACCTTTTTACTAGACATTTCACTCCATTAACTGCTGAGCTTCTCCTGGACATTTAAGTGTTTTATCACACTAAAAAGCTGATTGGAACATCTGTACATAGTTGGGGGAAGGCTTGCCTACTTGTAGGTACATGTAGGATGGGCCTGCATGGAGTCTGTTTCATTGAGATCCTCATTCTCAGTATCTTAAAGTTTCTTCACTTCAGGATCAGATTCCCCCAAGAAGTCTCTTCTAATAATTTGCCTTGATAATACCAATGCAGCTATTTGATTGTTTTTCTTTGTGGTGCTGAGGGTTGAAGCCAGGGCTTTGTGCCTGCCAGGCAAATGTTCCACCACTGAGCTAAATTCCTAGGCCCCTACTGCTTGCTTTTAGAAAGGGTGAGGAAAGGTCAGAGGTCAGAGGAAGTGTAGGAGGAGAGTTCTCAAGTACAATATGCAAATATATGCAAATTGTTTTATAACCTGCACATTTTCATTGGTGTACCCTGACCTACATCATGCCTGAGTGTTCCTATGCCCAGAGATGCTCTGTTTTATACTGTCAGAGAATAAATGTCTCACCTCCTTTCTGAGTTCATATAAAGGCAGTGCTTTGGCGAACTAGAGTTAAGGGGAATATCTGTATTTCTAGAGTTTTTGTTAAGACACTTTTGCCCAGTCTGCCTGTTTCAGCCTCATGAGTTTCACCTATCTAGACGCAGGAGGATCTGGTGATACCTGAGATTGGGGACCTAGTGTCAAAAATCCTGCGGCTTCTTGGCCACAGGGTACTCTGTTGGGTATCATTTAGCTTTCTCATGACCATGAGAAAGTCACTTGGTGCTCACCTATTTCCCAGGTTCCAGAATTGTGATGAATTTGTTTCTTCCTCTTTTGTTTTTGTGGGGGGGCAGAGAATTTCAGCTCCCTGCTGTCCATTTTTCTTGGAGGGAAATGCCATATCTGCTTCTCTCCTCTGAGAGGCATCACAGGCTTCCTCAGCAAAGCACCTGACTGACTTGATATTTATGTGACACGTCACCTCCATTTGATGATAGGAATTCAATTCACTTAATTATGATGAAAAATACCCAGTGCTCAGAGATGTTATCAGTCTAAGGTACATCTCCTTTCTGTCACCCTGGGGTGGGGGGAGGGAGACTTTACCCAGAGATGCTCACCCCATTAAAACTCCAGAAGCAGTTTGGCAAGGAAAATAGGTTTACTCAAAATCTCCTTTGAGGAAAATAGAGGAGAATGTTCTGTCTTAAATCTCTATCTTTGGGAGGCTCAGGTATGTGGAAAGGTTTTATAAGAGGAACCACAGTTCCTCTTATAAAACCTTTCCACATAAAAAATAAAAGGTTGGTAATATACATATGCAGATTGAATTAGCCAGAGTCTATGTCAGTTTCAGCCTTCTTGGTTTCTGTCCTCAGCAGGAAGAAGTAGAGCAGTCATCAGGAAGCCTTTGATTTCGTAGTGGTCTATTTCATTTTTGCTTCTTTCTCTTTTCTCAGTCTCTCCTCCAGGCCCACAAAAGTGTTTTCACTTGATGCAAATCAAATCAACTCCTCTTTGAATTGAGCCTTGGTGAAAGTGGCAAATGTGACATTGTGTCCATATGACACTTTCTGAACAGGGATCCAATTCCCTGGACACTAATGCAAAGAAAACAAGGAGTCCAGCACTGGGGTGGACACCTTCAGGAGAACTTTATTAAGACCTAAGGACAAATGCATCTGGTTAGAAAACAAAAGACTTTTGTCTCCTTCTTATGTGATTGCACCCCACATCCTGGCTGGGATACAGGCCGCCCTTGTTGTGTGCTTTGTTTTGAGAAAGGAGAAGAGGATAATTAGGTCCCTACCTAGAGGCAGCTATTCTTTCCTGGCTTTGTGATAAGGTTTGAGCAATATTCTCCTTAGGAGTATGAAATGATTTCCAGGTTGGTATTATTTTTGTTCAAAAAAGCTTCAGAACACACAGAGACATATATTTAAATCCTACCCCCTCATTGGTAAATGTGGAACAAGAGACAGAGAATTTAAGCAACAATTCCACTGTAACTGCACAAATCAGAGATGGGTTCCACAAAAAAAGTTCAGGCCATTTGTCTTTGTTGAATCGTCCAGAGACCCTGGTTTTAGTAAGTGAGTGGATAATTTTCAGAATGTCCTGTTTCTTAGAATTTTCAGTGTTTGTTTATTAAATTTCTTATTTAATAAGAAAGCCATGATGATGGATTTTCAAGGTATTTTTTAACTAGAAAAATTTTTAAGTTTAAAAGGCACTCAGTATTTTATGGACAAAATCAAACTGAATAAATTTTAAAGTTAGAGTATAGTATGTTATAAAGGAACAACTGGATAAAGAATTAATAATAGACTAAAGAGATTAGTTTCCTTGGATGAAAATTTGATCCATTGCATATCTGTAGGGAAATCTGGGCAAGTGAATTTACCCAGTGTCTATGGTCTCACTCAGAATTCTGGATAGTAGATTCTTTCTAATAGTCATAAGAAAACAACATCTAAATTTTATATCAAAGATGTCTTAGTAAAGTGACAGGTACAGTATAGTCATTCTACATTTCCCCATAATACTATTATATTTCACAAGATGGGAGATGCCTGAATAGAACCCTCTCGGTTGGGAGTATGCTATTTCTGAGCTTAGTGAGGACCTCTGATGTTGGTGGTAAATTCTAATCATCTGCTTCTTAACTCTGTGTTTTGTTTTGTTTCTAACTGCTATTTATTATGTTTTGTTTTTTTCCTGGTCAGAAATATCCTTTCAAGCTGTGATTCTCAAACTATTATATTTCTCAGCTCAACAAATATTGGGAGAAAATGGGAGCTGATATCATTGCCAACACACGGTAGAATGAACTAGAAATCACAGCTCCCCACCCCATCCATATAGCATTGTTAATGCTTTTATAAATTTAACTTCAGGGAAGTTGGAGTATGCTTCTCCATTTCTTGACTTTGGGCTAACTCATGTGATTTGCTTTGGCTAAAGATATATTTGGGCTCACTCGCCTGTTTCTCTGTCACTGTGATGGGGATAACATACCCTAGATAGTACGGTGGACCCAGGAGAACGAGGAGAAACAGAGCTGCCCAGCCAGTCTGTAGACACGTGACCCAGGAGTACCTGCTTGTCTTCATACAGTGCTGAGTTCTGAGGTATTATGTTACATAAAGTCATTGTGACTATAACTGATCAGTAACCCAACATTTGATTTTATTTGCCTAAGAACAGCAAAAGGCAAAAACTCCAGTTATCATGACCATCATTTCATAATAGACATGACATCTTACTACAAACAAACATAATTTAGAATAAAGAACATTCCTTTAATATGATACATCTAAGTATAAAAAATTTCTCCTTCCTCTCTTTTATAGGACACTGCAAGAAGTTTATGATTGCTTATAGCAGTTAGAGGAATGACTAAAAGATTCTTCTCCACATAGGAGAAGGGTCTAGATATGGATTTCTGGTAGATTTCCAGCCACGTAGGAATCAACGTTTCTGCAGATTTTTTTGTCTCAAGATAGCATTTTTACTATAAGATGTCTCTGATGAAATTCCCTTTAACTCTTCACAAGGCAAGCAACAAACACATTTTGCATTTAAGTATGCTATTTCTGAGAGCCTGAGGTGTTCTGGAGTGGCCTGGTGGAGGTCCTGCAAGGGGTATGTATGTCTATAAATGAAACAAGTTGTTTTCCTGCTTCCATGGGTGGCTTTATCTGCTGACACCCCTAGTATCTCTGCCCCAGGGTCCTCAATGCAAGTTGCCAGATCAGCATGACTTACACAGTGTGAAGTTCTGTTTGTTTTCTTCACATTGCTTCCCTTTCTTATTTTTAGCACCATTGTTCCCAAAGAAAATAAAGATAATCATCCAAGAGGTTGAATATCAGAACTGTAGGTTGCAGAATATAGATTATAGCCCAAGAGAAAGAATTTGACTCTTTCTCTTGTGACAAAGCATGAAAGAGGCTATTCACACAGGAAATCATGGCCTGGGGACAACAAAAACAAAGGCAATTGGAGTGGAAGACTTTCTCCAGGCAGGTGGAATGTTAATTAAGTTTTAAAAAATGAGAGTAAACACCCACATCTATTGGTTTCCACCAGTTTTGCTGCTCACAGTCTGTTCCTTCAGCTAGGCTCTTGGGCAAACCAGGCTGTGATTAGATGCAGCTCTTGGGGCCTCTTCAGATACTTTGGTTCTTCTTCTTGAAATTAAAAAAAAAAACAAACCGCACACACATGTATGCATATATTATATAGACATTTATAAAGAAATGCACATACAAAACAGTAAAAAGTGTTCTATAGTCTTGTTATTCATGCTGAACCAATACCAAAATTTCCTGGTTTTGATACTTAGGCTTGCCAGATTTAGCAAATAAAAATACAGGGCAATTAGAGGAGTTTGAACTTTGGATAAATAACACATTAAATCAGGATACATTTATACTAAAAAGTGTTTGTTACCTACACTTCAAATTTAACCGAATATCTTATATTTTGTCTGGCAAGCCCCATTAGACTAGTTATTTACCATTCCACAGAAGTTGATGAAGAAGACATAGCAGTCTGTGTACTGTTCTTGCAACTTTCTAAAAATGTACAATTATTTCAAAATTAAAAATTAAAAAAAAATCATTTCCTCCTCTATTTGTCACACTCATAAAATTGTGAGAAGATAGGCATCTTCAGATAACCTGGGAATAAAATGGGCTTTCTACCTTGGTGACTTATGTGTTATTTATTCAGCTACAGTGGATTGAAAGGGGCTAGGTTCTTTTCTCTCAACTGTGGGAAAAACATTAAAGACCATTGGCAAAGACAAATTGTGTGTGGCAAGCTTTTCTTCCTATTCTGTTAAAGCCTTGAACACCTCATCTGCTGGCAGTTGGGCAGCAAATAGCATTTTCACTCTGCTGTGTTTGGGAGTGAGCTCCCTTTGATGTCCTACATCCACAATGACACTCACAGCTTCCAAAATGATTTGGCTGAACCTTATGGACAAAGATTAGGCTAACCTAAAATTAGGAGCTGAACTTCTATTTCTTATCCTGGGGGAACTGCATCAAAGACTACTAAATATGTTGGGATGCCCTGAGAATCAATATAATTGATTTTCTGGATCCTAAGGGCCAATGCCAAGGTGACATTCCAAGGGAACACAACCTTCCACCTTTTTAGGCATTTGGCTCTGCACCTTTGACGGTCTTCTGGGTTGATCTGGTCCAAGGCTTCTTGTTGCCCCTGTGATTTGATACCAAGATAAAGGTTTTCAGTCCTTGGTTCCTTCTTCATGGAAACAGTTGCTAGTTATGACAGTTCAAATGATTGGTATTCAAATATACAAATAATCAACAACATGACAAAGAAATGCCTGATACACCTATAGTATTCTTTCCTGTTTTTAATTTGTATTCTCTGATTACCTCTTTATTGGACAGTTTTATTCTATAGAGATAATTTTATTTCTATAAAGAGAATAAAGCAAGAGTCCAGTCTTTCCTCCAGTAAGGCTAATTTTAAAAGTTTTAAATGGCGTTAATGATTAGAAAATTTTGTTTTAGACCCATAACTCACTTTTGGCAAGGTCTTAGGAGTTTTTAGAATTATGGCTAAATTTTGGAAAAAGTATGTAAGATTTCTTTCAGGGATTTAAATTTTTTTCTTTTAATGACTTTTTAAGTGCTCTGAATTGATGACGCTCACTGGCCAAGTGTTCAAGTATTCACGTCACTCTAAATGCTTTAGGAGTATGCCTGGGGACCAGCCACGATGGATAAAGTCTCACAGAAATATTAGCTCTGCCCAGAAGTGATTGCAAAACATATATAATCTATTAAAAGCAAATTGAATATATCCTGAGTTCAACTATTTTACAATGTTTGCCAGATCAATTTGAAAACTGATTATCATTTTTATTTATATTTTGAATTCCCGTGAGGGCAAACCTTTTATTTTCATTGATTTATTTTAAATTGCCACTTATATTCTTCACCAATTTTTGTCTTTGCATTATTTTGTTTTGTTTTGCTTAGTTTTTCTGGTACTAGGGATCTAACCCATGAGCGTATTAGACATGTGTTCTACCACTGAGTTGCCTAGGCTAGCCTCAAACTTGTGATCCTCTTGCTTTAACCTCTCTGGTAGCTGGAATTACAGACATGTGCCACTATGTCTGATGTGTATTTTTTCCCTTCTGATTTGTAAGACTTTAAAAGTATATGTTAAAGACAGTAGTCTTTGTTTTATATGTGCCACATATATTTTTCTCCTTTTAAATATTAATCTTTTTATAGAAAAATTTAATTTTAAGTTAAGTATGTGAATCTTACCTTTGAAGTATTCTACTCTTGGCCTCACTCTTAGTAAACCCCCTCTATTGTAAGACCATAAATTATTGACCAAATAAGAGGAGTAATGATGAGAATAATAATGATAGCACTAATTACAACTGTGATGAATGTCTATTTAATTCATGTTATTTGCCAGAGGCATTACTAAACACTGAGTTAATGAAATTATAATTAATTCTCTTCTAAGTCCAGCAACCTTGGTAACCTTATCTTGCAAATGAGGAAACTAAGTCTCAGGAAAGTTATGTTCTCAAACAATCTGTGTGACTTTGTAGCTTTGCTTATTGTACAGGGCTGTGGGAGATGTGGTGAGCCTGGGGGAGCGGGGACAGGTGGACTAGATGGCTGCCTGAAATGAGAAGGAGTGGGTATTGTCAGTGGTTGCAGAGATTCCCAGTCACCTCTCTAGAGCAATTAGTCTTTTAGGCTGGCAAAGGACAGTGAAAAACAATGTGTACTGACCAAAAATGAACTTTCCCTTGCACAATGTATTATGGATGAGAAGATAATTAAGAGAACAAATGAGAAACTCACAACCCCCCAAAAAAAATCATAAAGTTAGAGAAATTGAGAAAAAATCAGAATTGTGGTTCCTAGGAAATAGGATGCATTCATTGTTTGTGTCATGCAAGACATACCCTATATGCAAAATGAACACCCCACCCAAAACAAAAAAGCCAACATGTACCACCACCACCAAAAGCCAAGTGCATGAAAAAGGTTGAATGGAGATTAAAGGAAATCTGAGTTAGGACTTGAGAAAATTTTTAAGTTGGAATTCTCGAAAATCAAAGGAGCAGACTAAACAGAAAGAATAAAAGGGAGGAAGAAGGAGAGTCAGATAGAGATGAGGCAGATTGAGAGAGAAGGTGGGGGAGAGACAGAAAAAAAATGACTTTTTTATTTGTATATGCTTGCATTTCCCAAATAATTTTTGTGTAAGACTTGTTTTTTTATTTATCTGCAAGATTGAAATATTCTTTTTTACCTCTATCTTATTTGTTCCTTTTAACTTCTAATAAAAGAAATTTTAGACAGCCCACCCCTACCTCCTCCTTGTCCACTCTGACACCTTTATGATTTCCTGCCAGTGTAGTGGAGGAAAGTTTTAGCCACCTCCAGGATCCCTTGGCTGGACTAGAAAAAAAAAAAAAAAAAACTGACTGGCTGTCACTGTGGTGGCTGAGAAGGATGAGACAAGAGAATTGAGAGTTCAAAATCAGCCTCAGCAATAGTGAGGTGCTAAGCAACTCAGTGAGGCCCTGTCTCTAAATAAAATAAAAAATAGGGCTGGGGATGTGGCTCAGTGGTTGAATGCCCCTGAGTTCCATTGCCAGTACCCCCTGCCCCCCGAATAAAGGAAAGCTGACAAAAACATAGAAATAAGAGAAAAGTCTACAAACATATATAGCACACTTTTCATGTGACAATGTGGTGACTTCAGAAGGGAGGATCCAAAGAGATGGGGAAACCTTTATTTTGTGCTTAGGTTTAGTGAGAAGTAGACAAAAGGAGATATGATCTAATTGTCATAAATTGCAGGGAAAAGAAATTTAGCAAGAAAGATCTGTTTGTTCTTATGATTCCTGGCATCTTTGTGTCCATTCCTTTCCTATAGATATAGGGCAGGAACTTGTCACATGAAGGTATTGGAAGGGAGAAGGGAGGGAGAAGCTCAGGGGAGCTTGCCTACTTTTCCTGTATTTTCAAATGCCCAAGGTGTCATATTTTGGGTAGTGCCCTGAACCCTATCAGCAGTATGGCCCAATTCTATTTATAAACTGAAAACATTATCTGAAGAAGAAAGTGAGTCTTGGAAGAGATAGTAAGAGGCCATTTGGTTCTGCTCCTGTCTTTGGATCTTGCCCAAGGTCAACCTGTGAGCCAGTGATGTTGAGTGTGGGAGTTACCTGTCTATCTGCCTATTAGAGGCATCTGTGATAGGTTCAAGTGCTTCACCTCCACTACCAGAACATTAACCTTCTTGAGTTCTAACTTACATTGCACCATGTGATTACTAAAACAAAGGCTTAATTACCAAGGGGATTTAGAGAATGGCAAAGAGAAATGTAGGCCCAGGGAGCCTTCGTGATGTTTCTTGCAATCCATTCTGTAGCAGCCACCCACTCTGCTTGCCAGTTCCATTTAACTGTGTTGTTAAAGAGCACAATATTAGCTCCTGATTCAAAGCCCAACTCCAGGAACCATGCTCATAACCACAGTACTAAACCCAACAAAGTAGGCAAGCAAAAGTGAGGTATTTTTAGGAGTGCTTATTTTCTGAGCGGCTCAGCCCCTGATTTCCTACTTCATTTAAGCATGCATTAGCTAAGAAGCTTTTTTCATTAATATTTATTTCTCTTTCACTTGTAAAAGTTGTACATTTTCATAACAAAATTGATAGCTTTGGGCTGGGGATGTGGCTCAAGCTGTAACGTGCTTGCCTGGTACACCTGGGGCACTGGGTTGGATCCTCAGCACCACATGAAAATAAAGATGTTGTGTCCACTGAAAAATGAAAAATAAATATTAAAAAATTCTCTCTTTTTCTCTCTCTCTCTTTAAAAAATTGATAGCTAATTGTTGCAACCCAGTTTATGGACTGATAAATATTATCCCACTGATATGAAATGCCATCTGTATTAACCATGTTTATTAGTTTCTGTATTTTGATGCTTTGACATCTAGGACCTTACTGGTCCTGCCTGCCCTTCTCAAGGTTAGCCAATTCTTAGAGGTAGTAAACAATTTGCTCATGAAACTACTTTTCAAATGCAAGGAAACCAAATCAGAACCCATACCCCCAAACCCCTTCTTATATGGGGCTTTCCACTCCAGGCATTATCCACAGGCTGTCATGAGCCAACCATGGGCTGTGCGCATGAGCTATGAGGATTTGAGCACATGAGGGAACTGGACTGACCTTGCTGCTCTGACTGGGCCGTGCAGTGTATATGTCTTTTTCCCTGCTCTTCCTTTGATCCCACACAGCACCTGAGAAGGGTGTGGCTTTCCGAGATGTCAGTCAATCTGCTGACCACAAGACATCACCAAGCAACCCCCTGAAACCCGATCCCTTGCCTATTTGGGTTGAACTTTCTCGAATGTCTTTCTCCTCAATAAATAGGGCTTCAGGAGTGCTCTCTCTCTTTGTTGCCAGCCTCCTTTGCCTCCCTTGTGGGAACTGGGGCAGAGGAGCTGTCAGAAAATAAGCATTCCTATCACCTCAGCGCCAGGTATCAGACAACTAAGGACAGCCCTTCTACCCCAGAGATAACTGAAATTACCCAATATAGTCAGTCCTAAACTGGTTTACAGTGCTTCTCCTATCTCCTTCCATGGAATCCACAGTAAAGACTCTTGCTTAAAGCTCCTTCCTCCATTTCCCAATAACCCCAGACTTTCCTTGAGAGCTCCACTCATATTGTGCCTCCTCCTCTTGGGATCTGTGAGTATATCAAGTTATCTTTTAAATTGCAAACCTCTCTTGATCTTTCTTTAGTTGTGAACTCACTATACCTAAATAATAATAAAACCTATATTAGAGTAGCATTCTCATAAGGAACTAAGTCCCTTAACTAAATATTGCTCTATCCTTTTCAAGATTCACTTTAATATTTTTTTATCCATGTTTTAATTCTAATACCAATATCAGAGGTGTTTTATGTATAGTATATTTGTAATATGTTTTAATATTGATATATCTTTTTTCTAAATATTAAATATTATTGTGTAATATTGCAGATAAACTTTAAGGTCATCTTGTCAACTTCAACTGAAAAAAGTCACTATGGAAATTTGTTGCAAATAAAATTAAAATTGAATTGACATTAAAAATGGAAACCTGCTGTGGTGTAAGGAAAATAAAAGCAAATCACCCAGACAAGATGCAGAGGTAGGAAAATAATGGCAGAATGGCTGGGAGGCCAAACTGCCAAGCTTTATTTATATCAGTAAGTTACATTAGGTCGGAGAGACCAAGATGGCCGAGAATAGAGTGCATCACACCCTGTGTACCGCGCCACTGCGCCGGTGAATAATGAGTTAGAACGACAAAAAACTATCTTGTTAGGAACTTACAGCAAAAGGGGGGTGCACCGAAACCTAGAAGAAGGATTTCCAGCACCGAGGTCCCGTAATTGAGTCTCAAACACGAGCCAACTGTGTGACCGGAGATCCGGGCTGACTGATCTGCTCGACCCGCCCTGCGGCTACAGACGGTGGGGCGCCGCCGAGAAGCGACCAGCAAGCAGGGAGAAACGTGGCTGCGGATTCTGTGGAATCTTGCCGGCTGAGCCCTCACTGACCCCCAGGCTGAGTTCGGGATTTCAGACAGGGAAGGAAGCGGTACAGTTTTATCCCCCACAACAGAAACTCCACCAAGGAAACCAGCGGCCACCATCTTGGAGAGCTGAAGTAACAACCGCCACTCTCTGACAGATTGCACCATAAATCAGGTGTGTGTTACTCAGCCCATCTCCCATACAGTGGGGAATTCGCATAAATTCTCTCCCAGGCTTTCCGGAGGAGGGATTATCAGAGCGAGCCTGCATACAGATGCGGGGAAAGGTAGAGACACCTCACCTTCAACTCCCCCTCCCATCAGCTGCGAAAACGAAACCTGTCTAACCAGCGCTGGGGGAGGGGGGCAAGCGGAAAAAATCAAAACAATAGAGTGCAGGGGTTCCCAATAGCCACCCTCCACACCCAACAAACGGCAGGCCCAGAGTACAGTTTGAGCTGCCGAGAGGCATCACACAGGGGAAGGCCGGGCTAGCAGGAGAAACCAGGACTAACAGGAGAAACCAGGGGACTAAAGGCCAGGCCCTCGCGACTGGGCGGCTAGAGATCGCCGCCCGCCGGTGACAGCCCACCCCCTGCCCCTGCGACTGGGCGGCTGGAGTCCGCCAACCTGCCGGCGACCAGAAGCTGAAACCAACCAGAGACAGTCCAGTCCCACCCCCCCATTAGGACACCCCAGCAAGGAGCCTGGGGCCCGCCATAGCAGAGAGGTGACGTCACTGGAGCTTGGCCGTCAGAATTCCTTCCCAGCGGAATCCACTTTAGCAGGCATAGTCTACCAACACAAAGGAGAGACAACAGAGATATACAAAAAACAAAACAAATTTATAGAAGAGAGCAGACACACAGCAATCAAATAGAGCTGGAAAGTAACGTGAACATCATGAAAAAACAAGGGAAAAAAGGATTACAAACAATGCAGGACAACTTAATTCTACAGGAGGACCTAGAAGCATCAGAAACATGGATAGGGAAAGAACTCAAGGCATACCTAACTCAGATGGAAAGGAATATTAGAGAAGACATGAGACAGCAAGTCCAAGCAATAAAAGTATATTTTGAAAATGAATTAAACAAACAAATTCAAATGGCAAAGAACGAGCTTTACCAGGAGATAGAGATCTTAAAAAAAAATCAAGCAGTAATCCTAGAAATGCAGGAAACTATAAACCAAATTAAAAACTCAAACGAGAATATTACAAATAGACTAGATCAAGTAGAAGTCAGAACATCAGATAATAAAGAGAAAGTTTATCAACTTGAAAAGAATATAGTCAATACAGAAAAGATGCTTAAATCCCACGAGCAATCTATTCAAGAGATATGGGATGTCATAAAAAAACCAAATTTGAGAGTCATTGGGATAGAAGAAGGCATAGAGATTCAAACCAAAGGAATGGACAATATATTAAATGAAATAATTCTAGAAAACATCCCAGAGATGAAAGATGGAATGAATTGCCAAATCCTGGAAGCCTACAAGACCCCAAACATTCAAAACCGTAATAGACCAACTCCAAGACATATAATTATGAAGATAGCCAACATACAGAACAAGGAGAGAATATTAAAAGCTACGAGAGAAAGGAGGCAGATTACATTCAAGGGTAAACCAATTAGGTTAAAGACTGATTTTTCATCACAGACTTTGAAAGTGAGAAGATCCTGGAACAATGTATTTCAAACGCTGAAAAATAATGGATTCCAACCAAGAATACTGTATCCAGCAAAATTAAGCTTCAGATTTGACAATGAAATTAAAATCTTTCATGATAAACAAAAGCTAAAAGAATTTGCAGCCAGAAAACCAGCACTGCAAAGCATTTTGAGCAAAATACTACAAGAAGAGGAATTGAAAAACAGTGCCCAAACCTAACAGCAGGAGGTATCTCAGTAAAGGGGGAGGAAAATAACCAAAAAGTAAAACTAGCCAAACTAAAATAAATAAATAAATAAACATAACTGGAAGTACAAATCATATCTCAATTGTAACCTTAAATGTTAATGGCCTAAACTCACCAATCAAGAGACATAGGCAGTAACCTGGATCAAAAAAATAAATCCAACAATATGCGGCCTCATATGATAGGAAAAGACATACACAGGCTGAAGGTAAAAGGTTGGGAAAAATCATACCACTCACATGACCCTCGGAAGCAAGGAGGAGTGGCCATACTCATATCGAATAAAATCAACTTCAAACCTAAGTTAATCAAAAGGGATAAAGAAGGACACTACATACTGTTAAAAGGAACCATCCACCAACAAGACATAACAATTATCAATTTGTATGCACCAAACAATGGAGCTGCAACGTTCATAAAACAAACTCTCCTCAAGTTCAAGAGTCAAATAGACTACAACACACCGCTCTCTCCATTAGACAGATCCTCTAGACAAAAGCTGAATAAAGAAACTATAGAACTCAATAACAAAATCAATAACCTAGACTTCACCAACATATATAGAATATATCAACCATCATCAAGTGGATACACGTTCCTCTCAGCAGCACATGGATCTTACTCAAAGATAGATCATATATTATGCCATAGGGCAACTCTTAGTAAATATAAAGGCGTGGAGATAATACCATGCACCATATCTGATCATAATGGAATGAAACTGGAAATCAATGATAAAAGAAGGAAGGAAAAATCCTACATCACATGGAAAATGAACAATATGTTACTGAATGATCAATAGGTTACAGAAGTCATAAAGGAGGAGATAAAAAAATTCTTAGAGACAAATGACAATACAGACACAACATACCAGAATTTATGGGACACAATGAAAGCAGTTTTAAGAGGGAAATTCATTTCTTGGAGTTTTTTCCTCAAAAAAAGAAAAGTCCAACAAATAAATGAACTCACACTACACCTCAAAAACCTAGAAAAGGAAGAGCAAAACAACAGCAAATATAGTAGAAGACAAGAAATAATTAAAATTAGAGCAGAAATCAACGAAATTGAAACAAAAAAAACCATTGAAAAAATCGATAAAACTAAAAGTTGGTTCTTTGGAAAAATAAATAAGATCGACAGGCCCTTAGCCATGCTAATGAAGAGAAGAAGAGAGAGAACTCAAATTACTAACATACAGGATGAAAAAGGCAATATCACAACAGACACTACAGAAATACAGAAGATAATGAGAAAGTATTTTGAAACCCTATATTCCAATAAAATAGAAGATAGTGAAGATATCGATAAACTTCTTAAGTCATACGATCTGCCCAGATTGAGTCAGGAAGACACACACAATTTAAACAGACCAATAACAAAGGAAGAAATTGAAGAAGCCATCAAAAGACTACCAACCAAAAAAAGCCCTGGACTGGATGGGTATACAGCGGAGTTCTACAAAACCTTCAAAGAAGAATTAATACCAATACTTTTCAAGCTATTTCAAGAAATAGAAAAAGAAGGAGCTCTTCCAAATTCATTCTATGAGGCCAACATCACCCTGATCCCCAAAACAGACAAAGACACTTCAAAGAAAGAAAACTACAGACCAATATCTCTAATGAACTTGTATGCAAAAATTCTCAATAAAATCCTGGTGAATCAAATACAAAAGCATATCAAAAAAATTGTGCACCATGATCAAGTAGGATTCATCATTGGGATGCAAGGCTGGTTCAATATACGGAAATCAATAAATGCTATTCACCACATCAATAGACTTAAAGACAAGAACCACATGATGATCTCGATAGATGCAGAAAAAGCATTTGACAAAGTACAGCATCCCTTTATGTTCAAAACACTAGAAAAACTAGGGATAACAGGAACTTACCTCAACATTGTAAAAGCTATCTATGCTAAGCCTCAGGCTAGCATCATCCTAAATGGAGAAAAACTGAAGGCATTCCCTCTAAAATCTGGAACAAGACAGGGATGCCCTCTATCACCACTTCTATTCAATTTAGTTCTTGAAATACTAGCCAGAGCAATTAGGCAGACAAAAGAAATTAAAGGCATAAAAATAGGAAAAGAACTTAAATTATCGCTATTTGTGGATGACATGATAATATATTTAACAGACCCAAAAGGGTCTACAAAAAAACTGCTAGAGTTAATAAATGAATTCAGCAAAGTGGCAGGATATAAAATCAACACGCATAAATCAAAGGCATTCCTGTATATCAGCAACAAAACTTCTGAAATGGAAATGTGGAAAACCACTCCATTCACAATATCCTCTAAGAAAATAAGATACTTGGGAATCAACCTAACAAAAGAGGTGAAAGATTTATACAATGAAAACTACATAACCCTAAAGAGAGAGATAGAAGAAGATCTCAGAAAATGGAAAAGTATACCCTGTTCATGGGTAGGCAGAACTAACATCATCAAAATGGTGATATTACCCAAAGTTCTCTACAGGTTTAATGCGATGCCAATCAAAATACCAAAGGCATTTCTTGTAGAAATAGATAAAGCAATCATGAAATTCATATGGAAAAACAAAAGACCCAGAATAGCAAAAGCAATTCTAAGCAGGAAGTGTGAATCTGGAGGTATAGCGATACCAGAGTTCAAACTGTACTACAAAGCAATAGTAACCAAAACAGAGTGGTACTGGTACCAAAACAGGCAGGTGGACCAATAGTACAGAATAGAGGATACAGAAACCAATCCACAAAATTACAACTTTCTTATATTTGATAAAGGGGCTAAAAGCATGCAATGGAGGAAGGATAGCATCTTCAACAAATGGTGCTGGGAAAATTGGAAATCCATATGCAACAAAATGAAACTGAATCCCTTTCTCTTGCCATGCACAAAAGTTAACTCAAAATGGATCAAGGAGCTAGATATCAAATCAGAGACACTGCGTATGATAGAAGAAAAAGTTGGCTACGATCTACATACTGTGGGGTCGGGCTCCAAATTCCTTAATAGGACGCCCATAGCCCAAGAGTTAATAACAAGAATAAACAAATGGGACTTACTTAAACTAAAAAGTTTTTTTCTCAGCAAGAGAAACAATAAGAGAGGTAAATAGGGAGCCTACATCATGGGAACAAATTTTTACCCCTCACACTTCAGATAGAGCCCTAATATCCAGAATATACAAAGAATACAAAAAATTGAACAATAAGATAACAAATAACCCAATCAACAAATGGGCCAAGGACCTGAACAGACACTTCACAGAGGAGGACATACAATCAATCAACAAGTACATGAAAAAATGCTCACCATCTCTAGCAGTCGGAGAAATGCAAATGAAAACCACCCTAAGATACCATCTCACTCCAGTAAGATTGGCAGCCATTATGAAGTCAAACAACAATAAGTGTTGGCGAGGATGTGGGGAAAAGGGTACACTTGTACATTGCTGGTGGGACTGCAAAATGGTGAGGCCAATTTGGAAAGCAGTATGGAGATTCCTGGGAAAGCTGGGAATGGATCCACCATTTGACCCAGCTATTGCCCTCCTCGGACTATTCCCTGAGGATCTTAAAAGAGCGTACTATAGGGATATTGCCACATCAATGATCATAGTGGCACAATTTACCATAGCAAGATTGTGGAACCAACCTAGATGCTCTTCAATAGAGGAATGGATAAAAAAAATGTGGCATCTATACACAATGGAGTATTATGCAGCACTAAAAAATGACAAAATCATAGTATTTCCAGGGAAATGGATGGCATTAGAGCAGATTATGCTAAGCGAAGCTAGCCAATCCTTAAAAAACAAATGCCAAATGTCTTCTTTGATATAAAGAGAGCAACTAAGAACAGAACAGGGAGGAAGAGCATGAGGAAAAGATTAACATTAAACAAAGATGAGTCGGGGGAGAGAAAGGGAGACAGAAGGGAAAGCATATGGAAATAGTAGGAGACCCTCAATGTTACACAAAATTATATATAAGAGGTTCTGAGGGGAAAGGGGGAGGGAAACAAGGGAGAGAATTGAATAACAGCAGAGGAGGTAGAGAGGGAAGATGGGAGGGGAGGGGAGGGGAGGGCCGATAGTAGGGGATAGGAATGGTAGCAGAATACAACAGTCACTAGTATGCCATTATGTAAAAATGTGAGTGTGTAACTGATGTGATTCTGCAATTTGTATTTGGGGTAAAAATGGGAGTTCATAACCCAATTGAGTCAAATGTATGAAAGATGATATATCATGAGCTTTGTAATGTTTTGAACAACCAATAAAAAAAAAAGTTACATTAGGTCATTGGTGCCATGACTACATTATTACTTAGTATTACTTTAATCCCAGGTGCTGGATATCTGAGTTCAAAGTCCAAAGGACATTACCATAGCAACTAGATACCGCACCTGTATTAGTTATCTTACTAGCTTCAAGGAGAAACTGCCAAGCATTCCAAGCGTGGGAAACAGAATGCCAGTTACCCCCCGGGGGGAGTTTACTCACCAGAGGAATGCTTCCCTGTACATTTCCATGGTCAGAATACCTACACTGTGGTTTCGATTTCAAAATGTCCCCCATAATATGTAGGCAAGGAAGCAAAGCTCAGAGGTGAAAAAAGCAGATTATGAAAACTATCACCTCATCAATGGATGATTCCATGTGATGGATTAAAAATTCAAATGATCCACTGGGTGGTAACTGTAGGTAGGTGAGTCATGGCTGGAGAAGGTGACTCACTGGAAGTGTGCTCTTAGGGACTATATCTTGTCCCTGGCTTCAGTCTTTCTATCTTTGCTTCTTGGCTGACCTAAGCTAAGCAGCTTTCCTCTACCATGCCTATCTACCATGCTGTTCTGTGCACCTCAGGCCCAAAGCAATGGAGTTGGTTGAACATGAACTGACACTATTTAACTATGAACCCCAAATAAACTTTTCCTCTTACAAGTTGTTCTATTCAGATATTTTGGTCACAATGATACAAAGTTGATTAATACAACTGTATCAGCATTTATTTAGATTTCCTTTCATGCTCTTAAATAATGTTTTATAATTTTTTATACTATTTAGCACATATCATTAGCCGAGTCTGTTATATTATGAATGGAAATTTTTGCTAAAATCATATTTCTGTATTATTTTTAGTAGATAGTAAAACTTCTGACTTTCATATGTAGACCTTCTACCTGACCACCTGGCTTGATGTTCTTCTTTGTTCTAATAATTTCCAGTTGTTTATCTTGTGGGAGGCCATCCTTGCATGTGATTTGAGTTACCTCCCTGGCTGGGTGAGAGGAGCTTAGACACAGCTGTGTCAGAGCTTTCCCCATCCTTTTCCAGGTCCGAGGGCTTGTCCGTGCAGAGGCGGGTCTGGCCACTTCCCCAAGACCATGGAATGTTGCCCCCCTTAAACTTTATTGGATGGGATTTTACCTTGACTTTTTTGTTCCCCAATAAAAGTGGTGTTCGTTCTCTCTCTCTCTCTCTCTCTCTCTCTCTCTCTCTCTCTCTCTCTCTCTCTCTCTCTTGTGTCTTCTGTAAACCTCGACACCGCATTAGGTGGCTGGAGGCGGGAGCTAGGAGAAGCCGTCCTGGATCTGATATTAAAGGTAATTAGAGTCTTGTCTCTTTAATTTAGAACTCCCTAGCGTTTACTCAAGAATCGAACCTTCTTAATGAAGCCAGCGCTGGTCGCATGGCAGATATCTTATATATTATCTTATATAATGCTAGTGGACTAGCATTGGGCTATGAAATCCAGATCATTTTACCACTTACTTTTTTTTAAAAAAAAAAAGTCTATTGGTACATTATAATTACACATGTAAGTGATATGCATTATTACATAGTCATACATACAAAATTTGGTCAAATTCATTCCCCAGTACCTCCCTTTCTCTTTACTATCCCTTTTACCTGGTCACCTTCTTCTCTTCTGGCTTCCCTTCTATCCTCCTGAGATCTTCACAGTTTTTCTTCTTTTTCCTCTCTATCTTCCACAGATAAGAGAAAAACATATGACCCTTGTCATTCTGAGTTTGACTTATTTCTCTTAATATTTTCAGGTTCCATCAATTTTTCTTCAAATGACATAAATTCATTCTTCCTTGTGACTGAATAAGTTCCATTCTGTGTTTGTGTGTGTGTTTGTGTGTGTGTGTGTGTGTGTGTGTGTGTGTGTGTGTGACATTTTCTTTATCCATTCATCTGTTGATAGCCACCGAGGCTGGTTCCATATTTTGGCTATTGTGAATTGTACTGCTATAAACATGGGTCTGCACATATTGCTTTAGGATGATGACTTTAATTATTTTGAATAAATATAATGAAGTGTGACATATCTGTGTCATATGGTGGTTCTATTACTAGTATTTTGAGGACCTCCATACTGCTTTCCAAAATGGTAGTACTAATTTACAGTCTCACCAATAGTATATGTGTTCCTTTTTCCTCACATCCATTCTAGAATTTATTATATTTTGTTCCTGATAATAGCTATTTTATCTGGAGTGAGATGAAATCTATGTGTAGTTTTGATTGATTTGCATTTCCCTGATTGCTAAAGATGTTGAACATTTTTTATACATTTGTTAGACATTGTAGTTATTCTTTTAAGAAATGTCTATTAAGTCTTTGCCTATTTGTTTATTGCATTATTTGTTTATTTGGTATTCATTGTTTTAGTTCTTTATATATTCTGGAAATTTCCCCCTGTTGGAAGCTGTCAGAGTTTTTCTCCCTTCTATAGGCTCTCTCTTTATACTCTTAAATGTTTCCTTTGCTGTTGACAATTACTTTTGAGAGAAAATCTAATTTGTTGATTTTTGCCCAGTGTTGGATTTATTTTCTTCTTGCTAATTAGAAACAAAAGCATTTCAATATTGTGATAGATAATTTTGGCTGTCAACTTGGTTGGTTTGAAGGATGCATGGATAATTGGTAAAGCACATTTCTTGGTGTGTCTATGAGGTTATTTTCAGAGAAAACTGGCATGTGGATCAGTGGACTGATGGAAAAGGACCACTCTGAGTGCGGTCCAATAGGATGGGGACCCAGATGGAACAATAAAGCAGAAAAAGAGGGAGGCTCACTCTTGAGCATACTCTGCTCATCTTGAGTAGGTACCTTTTTTCTGCTGCCATTGCCTATGGACATCAGACTATTGATTCTTCAGCCTTTGAATGTGGAGTTACACCAACATCTACCCATAGTATTTCCAGGCCTTTAGTCTTCAGAATTACTTTCATTCTTTTTCAATAATTTTTTATACCAAATAATATCAACCATGAATGGGTAGCTCTCTTATGGGCTACCTATTCTACTGTTTTATAGACCCTTATATCCTCAGGATTATATTGGGAAAGTTTTTATAAGAAGGGGTTTGCTATTCCAAGCATATTTGTGAGGGTCTTGATCTAATTCAACCCATATGCCTCCTGGATCACTCCTTTAATTGTCAACACCTAAGAAAGGAGTCTTACTTGATAGCCCATTCCATATTTGGACAACTCTTAATGGTAACTTATTTATATTTATTTGATATCATACTGCTGTTCAATAATCTAACCCCTTACAGGTGTTCCTTCTTTCCCAGAACCTTAGCATTCACAAATTTAATATTTTTGCAATTTTACCATGGTCCTCAAATGTTCATGAAAGAACCTAGCTCATAATTGTGTTAGGACATTAATTTGAGTAGTGTTTTCTGACAGGCAGACCTGTAGAGTGTAGTCACTTAGCTAGTAAAGTGGTCCTATCCAGAAGGTCAATGTTTACTTTGACTTTTTTATGTTCACAGTAACTCTCATGAAAGCAGCACAGCCTTATAAAATGACTTTGGTTCCATATTCATTACTTATAAAGGATCTTAAAGGAGTCACTAAGATTTTGCAGCTATATTTTATTACATTTTATGAGAAAATATATATTCTAGTGATATTCATATATTTGGGGGTATTTGATAGCCTTTGGAAGTATTCCTGATGAATGCCAATGGTTTCTGCATAATCTGTTTCCACTGGATGTGGAAGAAACCTCTGAGCACTGCTCCAGCACCGCATTACTACAAAGAAGGTTCAAAAGGAGAGATATACTGAAGTCCATAAATATTTTGACATGTTGAAAATCAAAAAGCCTTGTAAAGGGTACTAAAGGATATAGCTTGGATTAGCATTTGTAGGGAGCAAGCCAGTGGTAGGCTGTGATCAATGTGTGACTTGATTCAATTGATGGAAATACTCAAGATGAATATTTGTACATAAAATTTATGTAAAGGAAATTTCACATGTAGTATTTTTTCTTCACTAAATGAAACTATTTATATTATTTTATGGATATTCCTTTTGCTCCAGAACTGATTTCAGCTGGAATATGATTAATATAATATAATATAATATAATATAATATAATATAATATAATATAATATAATATAATATAATAATGATACAGTATGAGTAAAAAGATAGCAGTTATATGTGTGACTCCCTTAAAGTATGTTTTATAAGAAGACAGGAAAAATGCATTCAAAGAGACCAGCAATGAATATCATGAATATCTGATTTGGCAGATTATGGCCCACAGGCAAAATCCAGTCTGATTTATTTACAGTATGAAAGCCAAGAACAATTTCCTACATTTTGAAAGGTTTAAATGAAAAAAAAGAGAAAAGAATAATAACAATTTGGGACATATGTGAATTTTGCAAAACACAAATTTTAGTGCCCATAATGAAGTTTTGTTGGAAGAAAGCCACACTCACTGACTTACACATTATCTGTATCAATCATATTTCCGTGACTATAGCAAATATCTGAGATAATCAACTTAGAAAGAGAAAATGTTTATTCTGGCTCACCTTTTGGAGATAGTATAGTATCTAATGTGCAATGCTCATGCCATAATGTTAGAATGTCTGGCTCTTCATAAGCAAAAAGATTGTGGATCCAAACTTTCTTCATAATACCTCCTGCATGAGAAAGGACATGAGTAAGGAGAGCCTGGATGACACCTGCCCTTACCCCAATCATTAGCTGGTAGCTTACCTGTTGTTTGAGTCACCTTTTTTGCTGCTGTGACCAAAAGACCTGACAAGAACAATTTCAGAGGACGAAAACCTCATTTGGATCTCACAGTTTCATAGATCTCAGTGACTAGATAGCTAAGTCCATGGCTCTGTGCCCCAAGTGTGGCAGAACATCATGGCAGAAGAGTGAGGTGGAAGAAAGTGTCTCAGAACATGGCCACCAGGAAGCAGAGAGAGAGCTCTGCTCACCAAGAGCAAAATACATACCCCACAGGCAAGCTCTCCTCGCACCACCTACCTCCTCCAGCCGCACCCTAGCTGCCTATAATTATCACCCAGTTAATTTCTATTAGATGATTCATGCGTTAATTAGGTTAAAGTTCATAAACCAGCCATTTCACCTCTAAAGTTTCTTGTATTATCTCACACATAAGCTTTTGGGGGACACTTAATATCTAAACCATAACATTTGTGTTCTGAATGGGCATGGGCTGGTGGCAATGTGGCAGTTAAGGTTTAACTGTTTAGTGCCAGATTTAAAAAAAAAAAAAAAAAGGACCATAGCAAGGATAGTGGAAGGAGACGGTCATCATTATACAAAATTCATGTATGAAGATGTGAATTTGGTGACAACATACCTTATATACAACAGTGATTTGATAAATTGTGGTGTAAAGGTGTATTAAGAATTGTAATGCAAAAGAAATTATGAATGTAATGCACTCCTCTATTGAGATGTATGTAAGAAATAATAAAAAGAAAGAAAGAAAGGACCAGGAAATGATAGACCAAGAACTATGGGTAGTTGGTCCTGAAGCTTTGGTGTATCTCTCATGTTCTAGCAAAAAGCAAATTCAGAGCAAAACCTGAGAAAACTTAAGCCTGTACCTCAAGAATGCTACTGCTAGGTCTGGAGAGGAGAAAGAAATAGGGATAGGAGAGAGGAGGACTGAGATGAAGAAGTGAATATTAAAGGAAGTTGTCTGGTTAACTTTTCTTAATTGCCACTGCATTCTTGGGGAAAGGGTTGGTCAGAATAAGGGAGTGTCATATTTACAAAGACGTACACAAAAGTAATACGAAGGAAATTTTACATGTAGTACTTCTTGTTCACTAAACGAAACTATTTATATTGTTTATCAACATCTATTTGTACCGACCTGTTCAAATAATCAAATATTAGATAGTCAGGTAAGTTAATCATAATTTCTGAGTAATACTAGGGTTTTCAAAATGTTTCATGATATTGAGATTAGAGACTCGGAAACGCCCATACCTTGGCCAGAGAATAATTGTTTCTCTATTTCATCCCAATTATACCTGTTCCATGCTGGCTGGAATGCCCTTGTCTTAGAAGCTACACTCCATGTACAACAGTCAAATGAGAATCAAGGTGATGAACCAGCACTCAATATTTCTGGCACTGGCTTGTAAAACTGAGTTAAGGGATGAAGTTTAAGCTGGTGGCCTAAGTGGGTCATTTTTATCTTGCCCTAAACCTAAATAGAAACTCTGGAGTCTTAATACCTTCAAGTGGTCCCATGGTAAAGAAAGCAGGTATGTATCAGCATTGGGTGTGTGGGAAGGGCTTTTTCACCCAAAATTTGAGAGCAGGTTCCAAGTTCATTAACATACAGCTTCACTGGACAGGGAAATTCAAAGAAAAGAAAGGAAGAGATGGCCCCTTGACCTGCCCCACTGGACCAGAAACTGGCATAATTTAAACAAGATGAATAAGAGGCAGGCAGTGAAAAACTTATCAGTGGCCTTCAAAGCCCCATGGCCAGTAGTGGATACTGTCCCCATTCATTAGGGAGAGGGCCACATCAGTGACTTGGAGTCTGCTCTGTATATGTGTGGGTTGGGAGGAGAGAGAGTAAAGCATGGAGAAACTAGCAGAGAATCTCTTTGTAATAATTATCCCTCACTTTTCTTGTCTGTAAAATAAAAATGGATTAAGTGATTTGTTAGGCAGCTTCTTGATTTAAAATTCTGTGTTTACAGCATTTACAAATGAAGAAACTGCTTTTAAATTCTCTCTCTTACTGTCCTGACAGTGAGTCTTTTTCCAAAATGGAGCAGATTGAAAGTTTGAAACAATTCAGTGTGACCCCAAATTATCTCATAAACCTTTTTCTGATGAGTTGTGAATGGGCATACTTCAAACAGATGTAGTTATGCTGATGTGTTGGAATAGTTACAGTTCAAAATCTCCAGGTACTGCTTCAAATATGTCTCATAAAAGTATACATTTTCTCAGGTTGTCACATAGAGGAAAAAAGTAATAATAGACCCAACCACTACTTTCCCATAGCTTTGTAAATGATCAGATCAGTAGAGTTTCTATTGGCTTCATAAAATAAAACAGAAACATGAATATGTTAGAAGTAAACTTCTTTTCTACATAAAAGAAATATCCCAAGGTAGACAGTTCATGCTGGTAAGGTGATTCTATAGTCATCAAGGATGTTCTGAAGTGCCATTTCATCATCTTCTGCACGTCATTTCCAACTTCATGTTTCCCTCATTGTCTCAAATGGCTGCTGGGGCACAAGTCATCATGCCTGCATTTTATGACAAAAAGGGCACACTTCCCAGGTGAGTCAGCTTTCTTTAAAGCAACCTTCCTGGAATATTCATGTATCACTTACACTTACATCTCGGTCAGAACTTGATAAAATGGACTTTACCTTGGTGCAAGGGAAAGTGAGCAAAACAGATTTTCCATCTGAGTCTATTGTCCTAATTGTATTCTTGAAGACAAGGAGAATGAATGTTAGACCGGAAATAGCCTCTGCCACAAGGATGGAGAAACCAATTTGCATTGATATCTGCTTCTGCATCAGACACGAAAAATGCTCAGGGTAGATGTTTTCAGTTTGTAGAGGTTGCAGAAGCAGGAACTTGTTCAGCATCCCAAGTGAATTCTCTTTAGATTTCCATTCATTACACGGACCAATTGAGAAGACTTCATCTTGAGTTTGACCTTTTCATGGTATCATGCACATATGCTTGAGCAAGTCACATTCCGTTTGAGTGTACTCCTTACTTAAAAATTGAGAATTTTCTGTGATACCTTGAGGGTTACATAAGACTCAAAACAGCAATAAATTAACATTTGTTGAGGATTTACTCTATCCCCATCTGCGAGCTAAATATTTTACATATATTATTTCATTTAACAGAGTAAAATTGCACAAGATTTTACTTGTGGCAAATAAGACAGATCATGTTCTTGTCTTCCTAGAATAACACTCCACCACTGAGTGAGATATTACCAACACATTACAGAATAAATTTCACATTATAGAATTACAAATATTTTAAGTGATATAAAGGCAAAATATAGGGTCCTGTGAGGATGGAACTTGCTATGAAGGCTCATAGATGGCGTCCTTGGAAAGAAACACACAGCTGATTCTGGAAGAGGATGAGGAATTAGGCAAATTGGTGAAAGGTTTCTACAGGTGAGACACATTTTATATAAAAATTCACAAATGGAAGGGATAAAAATGTAGTAATTTGAAGAAGAAAAAGGATACTAAAGACCCAAGTTTGGAAGGAGAGGCAGAGTGTTCCGAATTGCCTGTTTCTCCAAGTGTGTGTACACAGGCAATCTTCTTCACACACACATACACACACACACACACACACACACACACACACACAATTGAGCCAAAAATTGTATAGCCTTCAGTCTAACAGTAATTAATTTTACAGACAAATTAAATTTCTCCAATCTTAGCCAATGCTATTCTGCCAAACTCCCACTGAAGTTGAACTAATAGACCATCTGAGAAATAACACCTTGTACCATTTCCTCATAAAGTTGGAAGGCTATGATGCTTTCTGTCACTTTGTGAATTTGAATGCTGCCCAGGACCAGGGTTCCCCTCAGTTTTCTTTTTCTCAAGAGGCCAGGGCCCAGCAAATGCCTTTGTCAGGGAATACACTACAGCTGCCAATTGGTAATTTTCATTATCAGCAAACCTCTGTGGTTGGCTTGCTCAAAATTATGGTCTCAGCCGAGAAAAGAGGGGGTGGGGAAAAGCAAGACTTGAAGCTGAATAGGAAGCCAACCAAAACACCAACGTCCTTCACTTACCGATGGCTTTATGGCCAGATTGGAGAGAAAATGACTCACCTTGAACTCTTTCTGAGGATTAAGTTTTTGTAGGGCCTGCACAGACCCTGGAGTGACACTTGGTATCAAATCCTTCTTAGTGGCTTTTCCCCAATATTCGATCTCTAACAAAACAAGAGTTTGTAAGTCTGATTTTTTTAAATCATTTTTTTTGTTTTTATTTAGTATTGATTCTAACTGACAGATGAAATTGTAGATATCAAGTGCAACCTGATGCTGTGGAGTATAGGTAGACTGTGGAATGACCAGCTAATCAGCATGCACATCATTTTCCCTGGTTCTCATTTTTGTGGGGAGAACACTTTCTTTCCCCTCAGTATTTTTCAAGGATACAGTATATTGTTAACTATTGTCATGGGGTTGTATAATAGATCTCTTGAACTCATTCCTTCTGTCTCACTGAAATTTTATATCCTTTGACCAACCTCCCTTCAATACCCATCTCCTCACACCACCATCTGCCCTAGCCTCTGGTAACCACCACTACATTCTCTTTTCTGTGATATCAAGTTTTTTTTTTATTCCATACATAATTGAAATCATGTGTGGTATTTGTCTTCTGGTGTCTGGCTTATTTCATTTAGCATAATGTCCTCCAAATTCATCCATTTTGTCACAAATGGCAAAATGCCCTTCTTTCCTAAGGCTGAATAATGTTCTATGGTGTATGGACTATGTTTTCTTTACTCATGCATCCATTGATGGGCACTTAGGTTGATTTCACATCTTGGCTATTGTGAATACTACTTCCACCAGCAAGGAGTACAGATATCTCTTTGACATATTTTTAAATTTCCATTAGATATACGCCCAGTAGTAGGATGACTGGATTGTATGGTAGTTCTATTTTTAATTTTTTAAGGAATTTCTTTATTGTTTTCCATAATGGCTTTCCTAATTTAAATTCCTACTCACAGTGTGCAGTGGTTCCCTTTCCTCCACACACTTGTTAGCACTTGTTATCTTTTGTTTGTTTGTTTTTTTCATAATAAGCATTCTGACAGGAGTGGGGTGATATATGGTTGTGCTTTTGTTTTAAATTTCCCTGATGGCTAGTGATCTTAAACATTTGTTTTCATATATCTGTTGTTTATTTTTATGCCTTCTTTTGGAAAATGTTTATTCAGCTCTTTTGCCCATTTTTTGAGTCATTTTTCTTGCTATTGAGTGTTTGAGTTTCTTACGTATTTTGAATACTAACGTGTTATCAGATGTATAGTTCAAAATCATTTTCTCCCACTGTATTGTGCTTTGCAGAATCTTTTTAGTTTGATATAATCTCATTTGTCTGTTTTTGCATGTATCGTCTGTGCCTTTGAGATTATATCCAAAAATTTTTTGGACAAAAGTCGTAAAGCTTTTCCTTTACATTTCCTTCTAGTGGTTTTATAGTTTTGGATTTTACATTTCAAAAGTCTTAAATTTACTTATAGTTGATTTTTGCATATGTTGTGAGATAAGGATTTAATTTCATATGTCTATACAGTTTTCCCAACATCATTAATTGAAGATACTATCTTTTCTACATTGTGTGTTCTTGGCACATTTGTCAAAAATCAGATGCATAAATTTGTTTCTGAACACTTTATGTTGATTAGACTATGCATCTTTTTTGATGCCAGCATAATGCTATTTTGGCTATTATAGCTTTGTAATGTGTTTTTAAATCATGTAATGCGATGGTTCTAGATTTGTTTTTGTTGTTCTAGATTGCTTTGGCTAGTTGGGGTCTTCTATGGTTTCATGTGAATTTGGGGGGTATTTTTTCCTAGTTCTGTGAAAAAGGGAATTGGCATTTTAATAAGGACTGCACTGAATGTGTACATTGTCTCTTTTTAAATCATGGGGACAGTTTAACAATAGTAATTCTTCCTTTTCACGAACATGAGATATCATTCCAGTTAAGTATTTTATTTTTGTAGCTATTGTAAATGAAATATTCTTCACTCCTTTTTAAAGTAGTTTACAGTTAGTATATTAAAATGTTACTGTTTTTTAAATGTTGATTTGTTTCATGAAATTTTACTGAATTCCTTTATTAGTTTTAACAGTTTTTTGGTGGAGTGTTTTGGATTTTGTATATCTAATATATGGTCTGCAAAAAGAGACAGTCTAACTTCTTCCATTCCAATATGAATGCCTCCTATTTCTTTTTCTTGCCTAATTGTTCTGGTAAGGACTTCTAGTAGCCTGTTAAATAGAAGTGAAAAAAAATGAGCAACCTTTATTATTTTTAAGAGTTTTTTTCTTTTAACATTTATATTAAAGATTTTTACACTACCAGTATAGTACTAGAGTATCTGAATTTGTGTATATAATATTATGGGTGAGTTTTAAACTTCCACTTATTTTTCTGTTACTCATTAGTATCCTTTTCTTTCAGCTTGAAAAACTCCCTTTAGCATTTCTTGTAAAATAGGTCTGGTGGTGATTAACTCCTGTGTGTGTTTGAAGTCTATTTCTTCTTTAGTTTTTAAGAGCACTTTATATGGCACTGTATCCTTGGTTGACAGCCTTTAAAAAATTTTTTTAAGTTGGAGATGGACACAATACCTTTATTTTATTTACAATACCTTTATTTTATTTATTTTTCTTATGTGGTGCTGGGGTTTGAACCCAGTGCCTCACACATTCTAGGCAAGTGCTTTACCACTGAGCTACAACCCCAGCTCCTTGGTTGGTAGTCTTTTTATTCAGCACTTTGAATATGTCATCCTAGTCTTTTCTGTTAGCCATATTGGAACTCCCTTGTGTATTATTTTCTTTCTTTCTCTTCCTGATTTCAGGATCTTCTCTTTGTCTTAAGATTTTTGATAGTTAGATTATAATATGTCTTGGGATAGTCGAGTTTATATTCAATATAATTGGAGACTTAAGACTTTCCTTTATCTGGACATTTACATATTTTTCACATTTAGATGATTTTTCTGCTACTATTTCTTTTAAGTAAACCTTTTACTCCATTATTTTTCTCTCATCTTTCTTGAATTCCTATTACTCAAAATCTGCTTTTTGGATGCCGTCTCATATGCCCTCTAAGAGTCCTTCATTCCTTTTAATTATTTGTTTCTCCTTTGATGCTATATTTTCAAATAAGCTAAAAGCTACAAGATTTTTTAAAAATTTTACTTTCAATTTTTTCTTTCTAGTCACTTATCATTTTGTTCATTTCATCAAATTGTTTTTCTGTATTTTCTTGAGATGTTTTTGATTAGCCTTTAAATAGTCATTTTTATTTTTATATTTTTTTTAGGAAGACAGCCTGTACAGCTTCATTTCTTTGGAATCAGTCCTTAACAGTTTATTGTGTTCCTTTGTTGATGTCATGCTTCCTTGATTGATTGCTCTTAATCCTTGTGGTCATGCATTAATGTCTGTGCATCTGAAAAACTAGGTCCATATTCCAGTATTTGCATACTGCCTTTGTCAAAGATTCTGGGCAATGTATCTGGCATGATCCCTAAGCTCAGGATTGCTTCAGTGAACATATTGGAAGCCTGGGGACTGCTATGGTGGATGCAGCACTGGAGATCACCGGAAGCCTAGGAGCCAGTACACCTTTCATGATATTGGGGTACATGTGAATTCCAGGGTTGCTGAGGCTTTCCTGCCATGAGGGCTGTCCAGAGCCTACCCCTGCTAAGGTATAGATTATGGTGGTTTATTTTGGGTGTTATGGTTTGGATATCATGTAAGTGTGACTCCTCAGTGTTCGTGGGCTGGAAGAGTAGTTCCCAATATGGCAAGGAATGTTAAGAATTGGTGAAAACTTTTAGAGGTGGGATCTAGTCGGAGGCGATTAACTCACTCAGGACATACCCCTTAGAATCAAGTGATGTAGTTCTCATGGGACTCAGGTTAGTTCTTGTGAGAGTAGGTTGTTATAATTGAGACCACCCTGAAACAGACCCCCTTTGAAATTTAAAAGCAATCCTGATAACTTTTTTTTCTGCACCCCATACTTTCTCATACTGAGAAGGGATGCTGAAGATCTGCTCCCTCACCATCAGCTCTAAGGAGTACAAAAGAAATTAAGATTGAAATGTTTCTAATTAACATAGTCTAGCTAAATCTACATACTTGTATTTCCAGCCTTTTCTCTCACTGTGCCTCCTCTCATCTTATAAAAGCTTTCTGATCCCTTGAGGCCCCAAAGATAGAAATCTGAGATAGAAGGTATTCCTCTATCTTTCTCAAAGACAAATTTGAAAATTTTATTTTCCTCACCAACCTGCCTCCCTTATTTAATGGAGAAATGAGCGATAAAGCTTTTACCTCCACTTGCCCCATCCGTCTGCATTCAGTAGCCTTTGTGCTTCTTCACCATGTTGTGACCCAGTCAAGGTGCCCCTCACAAGTCCAAACAGATGAGGCCACTTCATCTTGGCCTTTCAATCTCCTAAACTGTGAGCTAAATAAACCTTTTTTCTTAATAAAGTTCCCAGCCTCAAATATTTTGTTACAGAAACAGAAAACAGACAAATACATTGGTATGGAATCTGTTCTGCAAACCTGAAGCCTGGAGCTGTGTTGTCCCAGTTGGTCCTGGGACAGATCTAGAATGCACTGGCCCCAAGTCTGGGACTATGCGATTTGTCTCATGGGGTCCAAGGCAAAGTTATGTGCTCACTTGCCTCTCTTTCCCTCAATTGGACAATATTTCACTCTGTTATATTGTCACAAGTTGGGGGGATGGTGGAACAGATAATAAAAACTATTTGTAGTATACTCTTTGATGGATCTTATTATTGCGCTTCAGCTAAGTACTGTGATCTCTCGCCTAGTAACCTTAACTCTTGTGAAGTAATTTTTGTTTGTGGATTATTGCTCAAAATGAAATTTCACATGGAGATGATTACAAAGTGACTTGTCCCACCATACTGCTCCAACATTCTCATGTGTATCTGATTTTAATTTTTCAGAGATGGCAGTGCTATCTGCATAGTACTAATTTTTGGTTCTTGAAATATGAATATATTTAACTTCAACTTTTCAGAAGCAAAAATACTACCTCTATGTGCTACCTTTTATTTATTTATAACATAGCCGTCTGTATCAATGGCAGATTAGAGAATGACCAACAATAGTGCTTTCACTAACAAACATTTAATTCTATAACTTAACAAGAAGGCTAATAAGAGGTTATAGTTTCAAGGCTGACTCCACAGTTCAAAAGTGCCCTTCAGACACTCTCCTCCACTATCCTAAGCATGTTTGATCTTATTCTTCATACATATTCCCTGATGACTGCAAGAGTCATGGACATCATATCCGGAAACCACTCAGCAACTTCCACTTATGTTTCTTGGACAAGACTTGTGTCACGTGGCCACTCCTATCTGCAGCAGAGGCTGGAAAATGAGTGTCTAGAAAGAGAATCATCACAAATGGTTCAGATAAGTATGATGTATAACCTGGGACAAGTCCCATTGTGACTTGGATGGAGTCAGGGTTTATGAAACAGGTTCAACTAACAACATCTGCCTCAGACCCCCCCCCCCCAATGATGTTGGTGGAAAGATGGGGGAAAGTAAATCACACATTTGTATATGTTTGTTCAAAAAGTATTCTTGATGGTCTATTTCTAAAAGCTTTTTCTTCCATAGCAACTTTCCAAACAATGATGTACAAATGTTTTAGGTCTTTAGAATTCTTTATGACCTTAAAAATTATCAGGAAGCCCCAAACACAAAATTTATGTGCGCTTCATTGATTAATATTTATCATATTCAAAACTGAAATCAAGGATGCTTTTAAGAGTTTTTATTAGTGCACTGTGTGATACATAATATCGAAGTTCATTTTGACATAATCATACATGCATGGGATATAATTTGCTCCACTTCAGTCCCTAATACGTCCCCTCTCCCTCCCTTTCTCTGCCCCCTGCTCCTCTTCCTCTACTCTACTAATTTTTCTTCTACTTATTTATAGTTTTTTTTTAAATTGGTACTTTTTTGGTATACATAAAGGTAAAATTCACTATGATATATTTATGTATGTACATAGCATAATCTGGCCAATTTCACTCCTCCATTCCCCCCTGATCCCTTCACTTCCCCTCCATCCTCTTCCGCCACTCCACAAATCCCCCTTCTATTAAATCAAAGAAGTTTAAAAAGGTCTACTAATTAATTTTAAAATTGAAACAACAAACACACTCCGTGTTAATGAAAAGTAACTGCTTTAATGGAAAATAACTATATTCTGTCTTTGGCAACAAATACTGCCAGTTATTTTCCTTAAAGTCTTTGGCTCACTTTGCTTATTTTCAAGGAAATGTCTTCCAAATATCCCTGTGCGAATAACCATAGCTTGCGTGTCGTTTGTCAGTTCTTCTTTTGAATCAAAACAGCATTCAGTGAGAAAAGTGGCTAGATCAGCTCACAACTGCAGCCCCTGCCCTAGTGTTCCCTCTTGAGAAAGCTATGGAACTTCCAACATGCAGCACAATTACTCCATGTATGGTTTTCACGTTGTCACACAGATTATTTAAGACGTGTTCTTGTGAGTTAATGAACTGAACATTTTTTGCTGCTTTTTGTAGACATTTTTGAAGGAAACTAAACTTTCTTTTTCATGTGTTTTTTTAGTGCATAGTAAGAAAGAATATAGTGACCACCATTTCAGTTTGGTGCCACTGTCTGGATTCAGAACAACAAACCAGCAGTTTTACCCACCATTGCTTCTACACAATTGCTACAAATTACAACATGAAGGGAAAAGGCAAATAACATTTCAGTAGGATTTAAAAAAGAGAGAGTTTTGACTCCTTGGGTCTCCAGAATTATGGGGATCACCAGGTGTCCATGGCCCACACTTTGAGAAATGCTATTCTATGATGTTATTCCAATTTTCTTCAGAAGTACAGACTCACTCTCACTCATTTAGAATAATGAGATGATTTTGGAGCTTGCATATATTTGTCATATATAAAACTTCCACTTTTTATAATTTGGCTTGATAAATGATAGGCTCATCTTCCTTTTTTATTGGTTCTTAGTTATACATTACAGTGGAATACATTTTGAAAAATTATACGAGCACGGAATATATCTTTTTAAAATGTTTTTTAGTTGTAGATGGACACAATACATTTATTTTATTTTGTTTATTTTTATGTGATGTTGAGGATTGAACCCAGTGCCTCACATATGCTAGGCAAATTTTCTACCACTGAGCCACTACTCTAGTTCAATCTTATTCTAATTAGGACCCCATAAATCAATTGTATTCCTATACTCCAATGATGAACCCACCTGAAAGGGAAATTATAAAAACCATTCACAATAGCCTCAAAAAAATTAAAATACTTAGGAATCAATCTAACAAAAGAGATGAAGAATCTTTACAATGAAAACTACAGAAACACTAAAGAAAGAAATTGAAGAAGGCCTTATAAGATGGAAAGAAATCCCATGTTCTTGGATAGGCAGAAATGAAGTGAAAATGAAGTGCTATACAGATTCAATGCAATTCCCATCAAAATTTCAATGATGTTCTCCATAGAAATAGAAAAAGCAGTTATGAAATTCATTTGGAAAAATAAGAGGCCCACAATAGCTAAATCAATCCTTAGCATGAAAAATGAAGCAGGAAGCATCAAAATACTAAACCTTAAATTACACTACAGAGCTACATTAACAATAAAAAAAGCATGGTATTGGCACCAGAATAAGCAAGAAGACAATGGAACAGAATAGAAGACACAGAGATGTATTCACATAAATACAATTACTTCTTACTAAACAAATGCACCAAAAAGACAGACTGGAGAAAAGATAGCTTCTTCAACAAGTGGTGCTGGGATATCTGGAAATTCAAATGTAGTAGGATAAGAATTAATCTCTCTTTCTCATCCCACACAAACCTCAACTCAAAGTGGATTAAAGACCTAGGAATTAGACCAGAAACCCTGCACATATTAGAAGTAGGTCCTACACCACAACATTTTGGCACAGACTGACTTCCTGAGCAAAATTTCTAAAGCACAAGACATAAAATAAAAAATCAATAAATGGGATGGCATCAAACTAAAAAGCTTCTTCACAGCAAAAGAAACAATCAAGAATGTGAAGAGAGAACCTACAGAATAGGATAAAGTCTTTGCCAAATTTACCTCAGATAAGGCATTAATTTCTAAGATAGATTTAAAAAACTCAAAAAGTTTAACACTAAAATAAATAAATAAATATAACCCAATTAATAAATGAGCAAAGGAACCAGACAGACCCTCTCTAAAAGAAGAAATACAAATGATCAACAAATATATGGAAAAATGTACAGCATCTCTAGCAATTATAGAAATGCAAATTAAAACTACACTGAGATTTCATCTGACACCAGTCAGAATGGAAATTATCAAAAATACAGGTAGCAACAAATGTTGGCGAGGATGTGGGGAGAAGGGAACGCTCATACATTCTTTGTGGGGCTGCAAAATTGGTGCAACTCTTCTGGAGAGCAGTATGTAGATTCCTAAAAACAAACAAACAAACAAAAAAACCCCCCTAGGAACAGAACTACCATTTGACCCAATTATTCTCTTCAGTATATATCTAAAGGATTTAAAATCAGCATACTACATTGACATAGCTATGTCAACGTTTATAGCAGCACAACTCACAATAGCCATCTCACTAGAGGCCCATCAGCTAATGAATGGATAAAGAAATTGTGGTAAATACACACAATGGAGCATTACTCACCCATAAAGAAGAATGACTTTATGATATTTGCCAGTAAATGAAAGGATCTGGAGACTATCACACTAAGTGAAATGCCCTCCTCTTTCTTTAAAAGTGTGATATCCCAGATTGGAGTTTGATTCTAAAACATTTAAAGAAAAAAATGGTTGTTAATGATTAATAGCAAATTAATAATTAATTTTAAGTACTATTTTACAGATGAGGAAACTAAGGCACAGAGGGATGAGGACACTTCCTTAAGGACACAGAGCTAGTAGGAGTGGGGCCAGGACTTGAATACAAGTGTTCTGACTTCAGTGATCACACACTTAACTGCTACTGTGCTGTTCAGTACAAGAAATAACAAAAGTTTTGTACTTGGGAGGCTGAACCCTCACATGTACCTGACCATTTGACCATTAGAAATCACTGGGCATACAAGCCCCTGAATTTTTAGGGAGTTATTTCCAATATTTTGGCATGTAATTTACAAGAGGATTTTAGGTTTTGTGTTACTTTTTGTTTCTGAGGTTTTATGACACCTTCAAGGTGGTGAGTGAAACATCAAAGTTCCCTGAGTATCCCAGTTTCTGCATGTCTGCCTATTGGAATAAAGAAAGAAGCATTTATTAGATCAGTTGCTGTATTCCAGTTGTCATAATCCATGTTGATTTTCTCCAGAAAAGAGTCTCAAATCAGCAGGTAAATTGGAGTCACTCCCTAATTCCATTTATGGCGAGTAATCTGTAGTAATTCTCTAAGACACAACTGTCCCAGACTCAGGTCAAATGCACTAGTTTAATAGGAGGATGACAAGATCACCATCCCAGCACCTTTTGCTTATGATAGAGGCATTAATCTCTCCTATGCATGAAGTACGACTTTCCATCTATGATTTTCATAGGAACTAGGAGGTACAGTAGCTTCCAGTTGGATCTTCCTACCATAAGACCTTCCTTCTGTGGGATAGAGTGTCAAAATGATCTTCTACCAGTTGCTGGAAATGGAAGAAATTTCTACAAGAGGAGGTTATAAACCAATACATTGAACAAATATTCTATGAGTCACCTGACCCATGGACCAGATGACATTGCAGATTCCCGGGTCTGAGTGAGCTCAGAGCCAGTGTTCAATAATCCCCAAATTCCAGAGTATTTCCCTTTTGCTGTTTTAGAGTTATTCTTGATAATGACTGCCAATACCATTAGCAGATGTTCCTAGCAAGGGAAGCCTGATGAAATATTTTCATTACATTCTTGACAAACCATCTCAGGTTTCTTTCTCAACATTGCCTAAAATTCAAGAGGCTTTTAATTCAAGACTCTATGAGCAGACTTAGATAGCAATCAGGTAAGTGGCTCTAATGAAGATACTTTAGATGTTTCCAGTAACATGGGTTAGGTAAGAAAGGAATAAACAAAAGTTTTCTGTAAAGAATCAGGTAGTAAATGTTTTCTAGGGCACACAGTATGTGTATGACCCAACTAGACCCTTGGAGAGCTGAAAAGCAACCATTAACAATAAATAGAGAAGGTTGTGTTACAATAAAGCTTTCTTTAGAAAAATAGGTGGTGGGTTATATTTGGCCAATAGACCATAATTTGTGGACCCCCCCTGAAGTTATGTATTAGGAAACTTCCCATTAGTTTTGCCCCCAGGGATCCCATGGTCATTTATCCACTGGTTTACTGCCTATTTTAAGAATCATGTCTTTCTTGTTATTGACAATTAAATGTTGTGTGTGATTTTGAATAGCCCAAATTCCATCTTTCCTTTTTTTAAGAAAGAGAGAGAGAAAGAGAGAGAGAATATTTTTTTAAGAGAGAGAGAGAGAGAAAGAGAGAGAGAATATTAATATTTATTTTTTAGTTTTCGGCGGACACAACATCTTTGTTTGTATGTGGTGCTGAGGATCGAACCCAGCGCCCTGCGCATGTCAGGCGAGCGCGCTACTGCTTGAGTCATATCCCCAGCCCCCAAATTCTATCTTTCAAATAAAACCTGGAAGCTATTTCAAAGGCAGTATCAACCACCTTCATATACCACTTTCAAAGAACAGTCACTAAACTACTTTTTATGAAAGTTAGAACTCCCTATGATTATTTCCTTTCAGGCTGTAAAGAATAGAATATCTTCTGATTTTTTTCCTGAGGGTGGAGAGAATATAGTCAAAATGGCTAGTCATTCAAATATACTAAATCTTCTCCAAAATTGATACCTCCCCAATTCTTAATTCCTTCTTCCACATAAAAAAAGATTAGATGGCTCATAAAATCATTGAAAGAGTTGGAGTAACAGACTCTATACTGAATTTACAAGAACCACTTTGATTATTGGTTTATAATAGAATAACTATAGCTCTCCACTCAGGACCATGTCTTGTGCTGAAATTGGGAAATGGTCACCATATCACTAACACTACAACAACACTAGGACCTCTGTGCTCTGACTCACCAGGAAAAGAGACACTCTCTCTTATTTTTTTTCATACAGAGACAACTCTGAAAGTTATATAATTAAAATAATGAGCTTAAAGGTGAATCTCAGTGGTACAGTGATTGCCTATTATGTGTGAGACCATGGGTTTTATCCCCAGCATCGCAAAATAATAACAGCAGCAGCAGCAGCAGTAATGATAACTATTAGCTCAAGCAAGAGTGTGATAGTTTCTGTATTTTCTTGCCATTTTGTTCCATTGACCTATGTGTTTATCCTTTAGCTAATACCACAATGTCTTATTTTAGCTTTATAGTAAGAGTTGATATTGCTAGTCTGAGTCTTCCAACTCTTCACTTTTTTACAAAACTATTGGACTATTCTAGATCCTCTGCCTTTCCATGTAAATTTTAGAATCAAGTTGTTGATATCCCTAATAAATACCTCTGAAATTGTGATTGGAATTTCATAATATATACAGAAGCAATGTGGACAGAGTGTGAGCCTTCTGAATATTCACATATCCTATCTGTACATTTACTTAGGTCTTCATTGTTTCCTTTCACTATTATTTTCTTTTTAGTACAGAGATCCTCTCCATATTTTGTTACATTTTTACCTAAGTTATTGTTATTGGTAGTGGTTCTTCTCCCCTTCCTGTTTCTCCTCTTTTTTTTTTTGATGCTATTGAAAATTCTACTTTAAAACAAAATTCAGATTCCTATTGTCCTTTGCTAGTAACAAGGAATGCCATAGAATAGTGTATATTGATTTTGCCTTTTGTGACCATGCTGAGTGGCTTGCACTCATTCTGCAATGATTTTGTGAATTCCTTGGGATTTTCTACATTGATTTTCATTTCCTTTACACACACACAAACACACACACACACACACACACACACACACACACACATATTTGCCTTGTTTCTATTCTTATTATGAAAGCTTTCAGTCTTTTACCATTAAGAATACATTAGCTATAATGTTTTGTAGATGTCTTTTATCATGTTATGAAAATTTCCTTTTATTCCCGTATTGCTAAGGGGTTTTATAATTAGAGGATCTTGAGTTTTATCAAATGGTGTTTTCTTGATTCTTTTGAAGTTGTCATATGATATGATTTTCCCTTTTTACTTTGTTAATAAGGAGGTTATTGTCCATTGAATGATTTTTGAAGTGTAAAGCAAACTTTGGTTTCTGAATAAACCATTCAGTCATGATATATTTTCTTTCTGTAAGCTGTTGGATTAATTCCCTTAAATTTTAGTTTGGATTTTTATGTCAATTTTTTTAAGCATATTGATCTGCAGTTTTCAAAGGAAAACTGGCTACAGTATCAGGGCAATGCAAACCTCACAAAAAGAATTGGAGTGTTCCCTCTTCTATTTAAAAGAAATAGCTCTGTGACTATTCAAGTTACTTCTTTTTGAGTGAATTTTGGTAGCTTTTGTCTTTAATGAACTAAAGCTCATTCACCTGTGTTGTTAAATTTATGAACACAGACCTGTTAGTAGTTTTATTTTCCTTTAAATGTGTATGGAGTCTGTAGCAAGGTCCCTTTTTTCATTCCAAACATTTGGGGATTTCCTGGATACTTTTCTATTACTAATTTCTCATTTAATTCAGTTTTAATCCAAGTCCATACTTCTATTCCTTTAATTTCTTGAAAGCTCATAACCAAGGATATGTTAAATCTTGGTCAATGCTCCATGTATACCTGGAAAAAGTACATGGATTTTTGGATGTGTTGCTTAGTAAGTGTCGGTTTGGTGAAACCAACTGACAATGCAGTTCAAGTCTTCTTTATCTAAGACTGGATCAACTTGCTCTATCAGTTACTCTCCCACTATAACTGTAGATTTGTGTATATCTACTTTCAGTCCTATCAGTTTTTGCCATTGTATATTTTGATACTCTATTGTTAGGTGCACATACATTTAGGATTGAGATATATATATATATATATATATATATATATATATATATATACTTAGAGAATTATTCCATTTATTGTTATAAAATATTAATCTTTTTTTCCTGGTAATATTCCTTGCTCTGAAGTCTGTTTTTTTTTCATTAGGGTTTACATAGTATGTCTTTTTCCATCCTTTTGTTTTAACCTGCCTCTGTCTTTATAAATTAAGTGATTTTCTTATAGATAGTATACAATTGAGTCATACTTTAAAAATTAACAACAATTTTTGGAATTGCTGTCTTTTGATTGATGTGATTTAACTATACTTATGATTGGATTAAATTTGATAATTTTGCTAGATTATATATTCCGCCTGTCGTTTTATGTATTTTTTCCTGTCTTTTCTTGGGTTAATAGAGTATTCATTAGGATTACCATATGATTACATTTAATATAAGAGGAAATGTTACTTATACTTCTATTAAAATATTTTTAGGCTTTTCATTTGATTTATGATATGCACTTTTAATCAGAATTGAACTTCAAATATTACTGTACTGTTTCATGTAAAGTTTAAGAAACAGTTCACTTCCACTTGCCCTCTTCTGCCCTTGGTATTATTTTGCCACATATTTTGCTTTTAGATAGTGTATAAAAACAACAAATTACTGATAGCATTGTTTTAAACAGTTTGGACATATAAAACTATATAAACTGATATACAAATATATATGTGTACATACACATACATGTTATATATGATATATATATCACACATATGTGTATATGTACATATATGATATATATGATATATAATCTCATATATGTATATGATATGTATCTTTTTGGTGTTTTCTGAGCATCTTCCAATGTGCTTTGGTGTCTGTCATCATTATAAGTTTTGTTTACAATTTCTAGCTGAATTCTTCTTACCACTGTGTTACTCCAAGTAAACAAGTATGCATGTTCTGTCTCTCTTTGGAAGCATCTCTCTCTTTATAGGTCAGGATATTTCATTGCCTTACAGCTTCAGCTTCCTAATGGACTTAAGAAAAATCATAAACTTACGGTGTGTCAGGCATTCTGTTTTGTTTTTGTAAGAATGAGAGTGATACTGGGCACAGTGGCACATGCCTGAAATCTGAGTGACTAGGATTATTGAGGAAGAACGATCACAAGTTTAAAACCAGCCTCAGCAACTTAGAAACTGTCTCAAAATTAAAAATAAAAAGGTCTGGAGATATGGCTCAATGGTTAAGAATCCCTGGGTTCAATCCCCCGTCCAAAAGAAAAAAAAATGAGAGTGATAAGTAATGTCCTTTCCAGCTTCCTCAATTTCATATGAAACTTCTAAACTAAATCCCTTTATCCATGTAATGAATTTTGCAGAGAAGAAGAAGAAAGAATGAAGGAAAAAGAAGTAAGGAAGGAAGGTATGAAGGAAAGAAGGAAGAAAGGAGAATTGTTTGCACTAATGCAAACAAGCTTCATGGATTTTACCATGTACATATTTTATATAAAGCAACTGATTTTGTAAAACCAGAACAACTTATTGAAATATCAATGACTGATGACCAAGAGTCTCTTATTAAAGTTGGGGAAATGTCCTTCAGGATGAAGTATACTCATTTTCAATGGTCCATATATTGCCTGATTTCTTCCATAGTCTGAATATAAGATTTCTCCAACAAAGGGATAAACATTACAGCAGCATCTCAGACTGTACTTGAAAAACTTTCATTTCCTTTTTCTGTACAACTTGAAGCTATGCTGATTTAGAGATATCTGTTTTTCAGGGATAAAAGCTGTTGTTACAAATTATCACAAATATTCCACTAAATTTAGTTTTCAAAACTACTACTGGTCTATTTAGGGTTCTTGTGACACTCCTTAAATAGGGAAATTGTGGGGCCAATATTAATTGCACTGATTGATTCTGATTATTAAGGGAAAATATGGTTGGCCCTACACAACGTGTGCAGCCAAAAGAACATAATAGGAGAATAGGTGATCTTCTGGGCAATCCTTGGTATTGACAAGTCCAGAGGAAAGGTTAATTGAGATCTACATCATACAGACAGGACTATCTAGGGGCTTGAAAATTCTGGGAATGAAGTTTCAGGTCTCCTGACCAGCAGAACCCTGTGCTTGGTGCTGCCTGGGAGCAATGATAACTTAAGAAGTAGAGGAAGGAAATTATTAAACCAGCTACAGCCTTGAAAACAGCTACAGAAATAGGAATATGGCACTTAACTGTATTTCATCATTTTGAATATTCTGTATATATTTTTTCCAATCCCTTTTTCGTGCTTTTTAAAGTATAGAGCATGTTGTGATAATATATTTCATAATTTAATTAATAAGTTACACAATATTAGGACAAATCACAGAAGAACGACATGTTCTTTTGGTTAGTGAGGCTCATGGATTCATACTTGGGGATAGTCAAGAGTGGCAAATCATGACATCTCAACCTCTGGGAGAGACAGGAAGGCTTTTCATACATCCACACACTCCCCTTCATTTCTAAGTCTTCTTTCAATTGAATCTGTCCTATGTGAACTGTTCTAGCTAATGGTCAACGTGTGCAAGTGACGTGGACCACTTCTGAGTCAACATAGTGAAGTGCTAGATGCTTCCTCCATCATTTCTTTCCTCTACTATTGAAATCTTGGAGGTGATGTGTCCAAGGTGGTATAGCCACAGACAAAACCAGGCTGAGCTAGACAATGGGCATATTACTTTTGTGAGTTAGAAATGTTTACTGTGTTAAATCACTGGGTTTCAAAATTGTTATGACTACAACTTACATAACTTATTCTATCAAAAGTAATTACCTAACATAAATTGTAAGATTGATGAATATATAGAGTTATATTTTATGATATAACTAGAATCACACTTTGCATACAATTTCATATTTACTTTTTTTTTTACTTGAACTTCTTTGGTATTTAAATAGAAAGTTGTAAGTAAATCTACTATGCATTTTTTATTTGCTATCACATTAACCCAGAAATTTTCATCTCTGTGCTATAGGTTTATATGTGTTTGTGTGCATGTGTATATATATATATATATATATATATAGAGAGAGAGAGAGAGAGAGAGAGAGAGAGAGAGAGAGAAACAGAGACAGAGACAGATACAGAGAAAGACACACACACAGAGGTGAGGGAGGACAGAGATTAATAATTAGGAGATCAGAATAAATTAATATAACAAATTCTTTCACAGCTTTCATTGAAGTCCTTCATTTCCTAAGAAAAATGCAAATCATGCTACTTACACCTTGAATCAGCTTGATTCAGAGACCAAAAATAATCCATAAATTAAATAATCCATAAAAAGACTGCCATGAATTTGAACTTCATGTCAATGTTCCTTAAAATGCCCAAGAAAAACAAGTACTTGACTTTAATAGTCCTTTTTATTAAGATTGTCCCTATACAAAATAAAGTGTTGGTTACAGGCACAATGACTTTTTCTAATTAAGTTTTTCTGTAAGAATATGCAGGACTTTTATACTCCCTGCCTAGTTTTGTTTTGTTTTGTTTGTAAAAGTTTTTAAATAGATGAAAACTTTGTGTGTTTTTGTTGAAAGGTCAGGAGAATAGTCCAGGTCTAAACATATTTTGCTGGTTACCTCATTTGTGAAATGGGAACAACTGGACAAGGTAGTTTCTGAGGTTTTTTTTCTGCTCTAAAATTCTGTGATTCCGCTATTAAAAAAAGCAAAGTTTTCAGAAAGTGTATCCAGGGGTAATTTAATGTGTGGTAACTTTTATGTCTTTGGGCTTTCCAAGTGATGTAATAATAGAATATTTCCCTCTGCAGTAGAGAAACCGCCATGAAGATAGAGAAGATCAGAGTCTGCTGTAAGCAACACTTCTTGTCACTCTTTGTACCTGGACACAAACATACCACTTGGCAGCGGGGATACATTTGAAGCTCACTAGGTCTGGTTCCCAGGCTTTTCTGCTGCTGAAAACCCTGCTCAACTGAAAGCATTTCTTCCCAGCTCTGCTCCAGGGCTGCGCCTCCTTCAGTATCCATTGCTTTCCTCCATGACAGCAGGGAGTGTTCTCTTTCTTACTAATTCCACTGGCGACAACACAATAAAAAAAGAAAACGGAGAAGCTTCTATTTAATGGTGTCCTAAATAAAATGGGGGAGAAAAAAAAGAAATCACAAGACATCAGTTGATTTATCAGCAGGCACTGCCTCCCCAGCACTTTCTCCAGATTTATGACATGGAACTGAGCACTGTGCCTCCAATTGAGGAAAAGGTCTGACAAACTCATCCTCATAATAAGGAATTTGGTTTACAGTCCCTTCCAAGGTAATTATATTTTAAAACAGACCTAATGGGAAAAGATAGGCTCCAACACAAGCAAATGAGACTCCAATGCAGTTATTTCACATATCAGAAGAGGAAGGACTGGAATAGAGTTTCTTAACAGTCCTCATCTTTTGAATTAGGGAGACTGGCCGGAGTCTCTCCCTGCTCATTGAGTCTAATTACACATTGCGTAATCTTGGAGCAAATTCTTTAGACCACCCATTGCTTCCAGGCACTTCCTGATGTTTCTTTCCGAAGACTGCATGTAAGCCAGATGCTTTACTAAGCAGTTCAGCTTTTATGGATGAGATTTTGTGGTTCTGGTTTAATGGCTTTTTCCTGCTTCAACTCACGTTTTAATGATCAACAATCATCATGGTAAAGAGGCAAATGAGTCTTCTGTTGTTCTCATTATCCAAGCAAAATCCATCAACCCAGAAACCAAATCCCATTCAAAACCCAGGCATTCTCTTCCCAGGGAACCCCTCTCAGATAGAGCAGCCACATCACTATATCCTGAGCTTGGCTGGCTGGAGCTGTGTGAAGCCCTTACACATAGCTAGATACAGAGAACTTTGTCATACTGCAGAAATCCTACAGCCTAGCAATTAAAAACCACATCCTCTTCCACTGTTAACCTGTCCAGATGAAATCAGAGAAAAATAGAATTTTATTTTAATTATCTGATATAGATTCTTGGATAAACAGACAAACACAGAATAGCAATTTAGTGGGGGAAAACAAAATGAAACAAAGTTATGAGATTTGAATCCAGAAATTCGTGATTTAAATCTTTTCAATTTAATTGTTATGTGGCCTCAAATAATTAATTAGCTCCCTGGACATCTATTTACTCATCAGTTAAAACGACAGGAACATCAATAATAGCAAATGGAATAATACCTATCTTCTGTTCTGTTTGTGTGAATTAATTGCAAGAAAAATCAAGATGCTGGATATTGTACCTGTCCAACAGTACCAGACAGATTTCTTTTCTTCCCCCTAATGCCCTTGCCCCATGCTTTTATTCTTAGTACTATATGGGACCAGAGTTTTTTCCCTCAGGAGACATCTTTTATAAGTGCCATCTTCTAGTGGATTAATAAGATATTTATTAAGCACATGAGTAATTTTCTATTGTAAAGGTAAAATTTCTAAGCTGATTCTAAGCTGCAAAGCCTGAGTTAAAGTGTAAAAGACCGGGCATTGTAAAGTCTCTAAATTGCAAGGCCTGGGCTAAAAAGTAAAAGACTAGATATTGTTAAAATTCCTCTGCTACCCCCGGAACCTGTAATCTCTATAGCTGTTAGGACAATACTGGAACTGCCCAGTAAATATTTCCATTGATTCCCTGGTTATTTAATAGCTAAGGGCTCTGAGTAGCTCGGCACTTAGGCATCCAGGCCCCAAAACCAATCAGTTTAAATGTGTACCCCACTTAGGAGTGACCAATCACCCCTGCCCAGACTGTTCCCGCCAATGAATGTACTAATCATGTCTCAGAGTTGTTGTTCAATTTTCCCGCGCCTCATGATGATTTGTTCTGATGTATGCAAAGCCCCCACCCTCTCCATAAAGTGTACTTAAGCTCTGCTTGACCTCTGCTCGGGGCTCTGGGCTGCTCTATCTTCGTGAGTGAGCCTGGAACCTCAGCATGCTGAATTAATAAATCCCCTATGCCAATTGCATGAAGTCAGTCTCTTGTGTGGTCTCTTCCTCCGACGCTCTGCCGTACCCTTACACTATGTGTTGTGGAAGATACCAGGAAATAGCTTGAACTCCAGATAACAATGCAAACAAATGAAACTGTTTCATTTCATAGGAAAAGACTATGTTTAAAATTTTCTTCATTAAAGTTATGAACAGCACATAATCTTAAAGCCCCCGGAGGACAACCTTCATTTCATTGTGACAAGATAAAGGAGACAGACTCCATTCTGCATTTAGGCAAAAGTGTCTTTTTTTTCTCTGTGATAAAAATTTTAAAGTTTGGATAATCTTACGTATAAGCAGAATCAATTGGCATATGGTAACAACCATTTCACTGGAAAAATGAGTAACTTATTTTTTTTTTTACTGATTCAGAATATAGCATGGCCTCCTGGAGCTGCCCAAACCTTCCCACTTGGCCATCTCATACCATGCTTGAAGTCTTATTGACTGTCACATTACTCAAATCATAGACTTTTTTTTTCAGAACTAGTAAAATGATGATAATTATACAATATGAGCTTACCATGCAGGGAAGGTGCTGTAGTTTGGATGATAAATGATCTTCAAAGCCCCATATTTTAAAGGCTTGGTTCCCATGTAGCATTAGTGAAAGATGGTGGAATCTTGGGGAGGTGGGGCCTAGTGGGAGGAAGTTAGGTCATTGAGTGTGTCCATTCTATGTGGGAATGGGGCCCCTTCTCCTTCCTTTTCTCTTTCCTTCCTTTCTTATTTGCTCCAACATGCAAACTTGCCATGATATGCCACTACAGACCCAAGTTGTGAGTCCAAGCAAACATTTTTGTCTTTATAAATTCATTATCTCAGGTATTTTATTAAAGCAACAGAAGGCTTACTGACAGAAAATTTGGGGTAAAGTTTAATTAACTTTTGGTCAGGAAACACTCAAGATATTAAAAATTTAATTTATGCTGTATTCAGTATACTTTAAATGGATAGATAATTTTTAAAATGGTTACATGTTTGATTGGAAATGGCATAAAATTTAGAGAGCCTGCCTGCCTGTCCACAGAGGGCGAGAAGCATGTGGGAGGAAATTGAAATTCAATAGTCCTTGCAAAAACCATTGGATTCTGATGCTTTAGAGCTCTTTCTTATGTGGGCTGAGATTTAGCCTTCCTACAACATACTCCACATCAATCATGGAGTAAGATCATTAAGAAAAGGATGCATATTGTAAACAACTTTTTATTTTAGGATGAGAATTCTTTTCTTTCTGAAATAGTCACCCTTGTGCTTATTTTCCTTCAGTGACACTGGAATTTTCACAGAAATATTGGATTTCTTTTTGGAAAAACCACATCCTTAAAGCATGGATTTACTGTGAATGAACTTGGTGCAAAACAAATGATCAAATTATAGGGAAACCTCAGAATCAGTTTTTGTTTATTTTGTGAGATATTTGATACAAAGAGTATGATAGGGATACTTACATATGTAAAAATTCACCAAGTTGCATATTATACTGTAAATTATAAGTAAACAACATGGAGTACAGTAAGTATTGCAATTATGAAGCATAATAATTAAGCAGGATTTTTTTTCATCACCCAAATTGAGGGATTATCAGTACTATGGAGAGACCCTTTCTTCTTTTGCATAAATACATCCCTTTTTCTGCCTTTTGGGAAGTATCCATCTCCTGAATTTTCTGTTTGTTGTTCTCTTTCATTTCTTTGTTCTTTATTACACATGTAATTACACTGAACAGCATTACTTCTACTGGTTCATGAATTTTGTATGTAAAGGGCATCACATGGTTTGTATTCTGTAGCAATTTTCTTTGTTTCATCAATATGAGATTCATCCACGTTGAAGTGTGGGTTGTCATTCCAGCACTCAGAAAAGATGGAATCATTCTGTAACATTAAAGTTAAAGGAATTAAATGACTTGTAGCCAGAGATGTTCTCCTGAAGGCTTTAACATTCCTAGACCATGTGAAGAAGTCCTTGGGACTCTGATTATATAGATGGGGGATGTGTTTATATATGTGTGTATGTGGGATGTGTGTTGGTGAAAGTTTTATTAGCCTCATAAGGTGAATTGGGACTGACCTCTCTTTTTCAATTCTCAGGTAAAGTTAATGAATATTGCTATAATCCCTTCATTAACTGATAATTAGCATTGTTATATAAAATCATTTTAGCTTAATGTTTTTATTGTTAGGAAATTTTAAATTATTAATTTATTTTGAGTTGTACTTACAGGATTATTCAGCTTTCCTAGTTTGTCTTTGCTTCTTCTAGCCTATCTCCCTAAGTTCTATAATCTGGTCTGTGTGTAAAGGTCAAAAAATTTTCCACTTTCAGGAAAACTGGTATTCTTTTTATCAGCAGGCAGGAGCATTTGGGGTCTGTATTTCTGCTGCAGATAACAGGTTGTAACATATTCTATTGACTTAGAAGGCCAGGGATACAAGTAAATTGCTTTTAAGGTAACTGGTTGGGGGTCTGCACAGTTGTTCCAGTTTATAGAATTATTACCTTATCTTCTTCATGTTCACATTGTTTACATCTCTCTGTTACCTATCATATACTCTATCCCATTTCAATACCTAAAATTATTCATTGTGCTTTTTTGTTGTTTCCTTTGCTAGAGATTTGACAATTTTGTTAGTCTTTTCAAGATATTTTTCTTTTTATTGTATTATTGTTTTGTGTTTAATGTCTGCTTTCACCCATAGTAGTTCATTTTAAGTTCTTGGGGTTACTTGTAATATTTTAAGATGGATTCTCTTCTCATGGTTTTTCAGCTTTTGTTCTCCATTCTGAGCTTACAAAAGCTCCACACTTCTCTTACATAATGCTTTTTTTGTATTACATGACTTGATATATGATTGAGTTGTAATTTCTAATTTTAAAAAGATTTATTTTTTACTTATAAGTGATTTAAAGGTATTTTAAAACATGTATATATTTTAAGTTACCTTTTATAATTCATTTGTAAGTTGATAGTAATATGTATAGAAATTTTAGTTTATATGGTGGCAATTTAAAAAAAGTCTTGAAACTTCTTTTTGTACCTTGATATACAGCTAATATTCATGAATGTTACATGTTCACTTACAAACAAAGTGTATTATCCATTTCTTTAGAGAAGGATTCTACACCTTTATTAAACGAGCAATTGTGTTCTAATATACCCATTGATTTTTGACTTTCCTTGATCTCTCATGTACCGACAGTTTAATTAATCACACTGATGATGAATTTATCAGTTTATTCTATTTGTCAACTTTTAAAAACATATTTTGAAACAATCTTATTAGTTGGATACAACTATAGGATAATTATATTTTCCTGATAAGTTAATATTTCTGTCACATGAATCTCTGCCTACAATTACTCTTGCCTTAAATAACTATTTCATGGAGCTACTACCATCCTCTTTGGTTTGTTATGTGCCTGATATATCTTTTCTTTTAAAATATGAAATATAGATATATTATACACATTTGAATATATACCCATCTATGCACCACCCAACCTCAACAACTGGTAAGTCATACCAACATCGATTCATCTGTAACCTCATTCACTTTTTCTTGCACTGCCTCACCCCAGATCATATTGAAGTGAACCTCAGTCATCATTTCACTGTAAATATTCAATGCATACACTTAAAGTACATTTGTAAAGATATAACCACAATATTATTCCCACACTTAAAAAATAACCATAATTCCTTAAATGCTATGAAATATTTAATCATTGTTAAATAGCCTTAATTTCCTCATATTGCTTAGTTTGAATCTGGATTCAAAAAAGAACCTTACATTGTAATAGATTAATATAGCTGTCAAATCTCTTTTAATGCATAGATAGCCATTCCCCAAGCCTTATTGAAAACTGGGTTGTTTTTTCCTATAGACTTTTCCATATTCTGAATTTCGATTAGTGCATCATTGTAAAAAAAAAAAAAGCCGCATTCCTTTTTCTTCTGTGTGTGGTATGTGTTTTCCTATCATATTTTCATATTTTAACTTGAACCTTCACATATTCTCATGTTTTAGGATTAAAACTTTTACACAATATATACTAGGTTTTATAGTCAACTCATGGTTGTTTTGGTGATGTTATTTTGGCTTTATTTTCATCATATTATCTTTTGTTTTTCTATTAATTCCACCTTTGTTCTTTGATCTTGCCCTTTTTTGAATTGATAGTGATTTTTAAAATCTTCCTTAATTTAAAAATGTCTGTTGGCAGCCTTTGTAACAAATGGTGCTGGGAAAAGTGGAAATCCTTATGTAGAAGAATGATACTAGACCCTTATCTCTCACCCTGCATAAAAATTAACTTAAAATGAAATCACAGTTCTAGGAATTAGACCAGAAACTATGCAACTAGACATATGCAACAGTCAACATTCCAGCATATAGGCACAGGCAACAACATTCTCCAAAGGACCCCTAAAGTTCAGAAAATAATGCCAAGAGTTAAAAATGGGATGGCATCAAATTAAAAATCTTCTGCACAGCAAAGGAAACAATTAGGAATGTGAATAAAAGAACATGTGGAATGGGAGAAAAATGCTACTCTCTTGACAGAGGATTAATATCTAGAATATATAAAGAACTCAAAAAATTTATACACAAAAATATAAAACAACCCAATTAATAAACAGGCAAATGAGTTAAACAGACACTTCTCAAAAGAAGAAATACAAATCGCCAAAAATATATGAAAAATGTTCAACATCATTAGCAATTAGGGAAATGCAAATCAAAACTACACTGAGATTTCATCTCACACCATTTAGACTGGCCATCATCAAGAACATAGATAATAATAAATGCTGGAGAGGATATGGAAAGAAGGAACACTTTTACACTCTTGGTGGGATTGTAAATTAGTACAATGACTATGGAAATCAGTATGGAGATTCCTCAAATGGCTAGGCATGAAATCACGATATGACCTGGCTATTCCACTTCTCAGTATTCATCCTAAAGAATTAAAGTCATCATACCATACCACAGTGATACATGCATACCCATGTTTATAAAAGCACAAATCATAGCCAGATTGTATGAAATGATAAGAAAATATGGTGCATATATACAATGGAGATTTATTCAGGCATAAAGAAAAATGAAAAGATGTCACTTGCAGGAAAAAGAATGGAATTAGAGACCATTAATGTTAAGCAAAACAAGAAAAACTCAGAAGGTTATGGGTCATATGTTTTCTCTCATATGCGGAAGCTAGAGAAAAGAAAAAGAAAGATGGAGGCAGATCTAATGAAAATCAAAGGGAGATCAGGAGAGAAAAGGGTCCAAGGGGCAGGAAGTGGGGAGGGAGGGAGCAAAGTACTGGAGAGTAATATTGACCAGAATATGTTGTTATATTGTTTATTATGTGCATGTATGAATATGTAACAACAAATCCTGTCAGTATGTAAAACTATAATGCACCAATAAAAAAGTGGGAAAAAAGAAACAAAATTTTTTAAAAAGTAAAAAATAAAAATAAACAAATAAATAAAAGTCTGTTCGTTTGTGTTACATGTAATCTCTCTCCCACTATTTTCCATCTTGGAAAACCTGTTCTTTTCTGATTTAGCATTTTGTCATAAATAGTTTTTTGTTTTACTTAAAAATAATGATGAACATGAATTGAGTGCTGTTCTGAATGCTCTGCATAAATTATATGTTTGTTCTACACAAATTAGTTAGGCTCTCTTTATTTTTACATTTCACACATGAGGAAACTGAGGCACAGAGCAGTTATGTGATTTACCCAAGGTCACATGATCACATGGATAGTGAGGTGCAGACCAAATCTGAGTGCAAGGTTGAACTCTAGAGTCTTATTTCTTGCTTAGTTTAAGAAATAGGCCTGCGGAGTCAGGGTCATGGTCAGTATGCTCTTCGTATTGTCCACAGCACAAGCCCAAAACAAAGTAGGGGCTTAAACATTTTTTTGAATCTAAATCTCTGACATATTTCTCCCTGATCCCAGTATAGGAATTATTTTGGACAATGGGAAACCCTGTCTTCAAGAGTTATACTTCACTCTCCTCCTCTTCTACTTGGTATAACTTTTTCCCTCAAAATCCATTTGTTGGTTGCCAGATTTAGCAAGCAAAAATATAAATTGACCATTTAATATAAATTTCAGATAAGCAACAAGTAATTTTTATTTTAAATACATGCTTTACAATACTTGAAGTCATCCTTATACTAAATAATTCTTTGTCACCTATTTGAAATTCAAATTTGACTGGCTACCCTGTATTTTATCTAGCAGCTGTACATGGACATCATCTGGTCAAAATATATTGCTGCTGATACTGACCCATTGACCCAAGTCCTTTTATCTCTTACATTGGGTATGAAAATAGTGGCAATGAGAAAAATCGGTACTGTCTTCTTACGCTGCCCTCGTCTTCCATCATTAGCCTGATTCATTCTCCTGTTTTGATTGATTAAAAATACATGCCATGAGTGACCATAAATTATAGATTTGTTTTATGATTTCCCAGCTTGTTCTACTCAGTCATCCACAAACAACTTTATGCTTTCAAAGCTGTAGTAATGCTTTTGTTTTTAAATGGATTTTCCTACTCTAAACTCTTCAAATGATAAATTATTTCCTAAAGAGAATCTAAAAGTAATAAAGAAAAATTAGAAACTTCATGAAAATAGAAAGAAGAGAAAATGAAAATCTTTAATTCCCTTATTCAGATGCCACCATTGTAGATATTGGTGTTTAATCTTTTTCTTTTTTTGAATCTTTTGAAATCACAGCTTAAACAAATGCAAATTAGACAAAGCCTGAGTGTTAAACAAACTTTTAAGCAGTTTCTAATTCTATATTATTGCAAATAACTTTAATTAACATTGCATTTTTAATTCATTTTTAGTATCATATATATGGGTGGTCTCTATTCTATGTATGGAGCTACAATAATGAATACAACAATATCTTTACCACAGATGACTAACAGGGAACACATAAAATTGCCTACAAGCCAGATATGCTCTTTAAGAGTACTCCAAGGGCATTCCCATGCACACAACGCAAATGGCTTCCCACTGCATTTAGAAATAACCACCACACCTTGGTATTTCCAAACTTATGACTTCATATTCCACCACTCTCTTCCTATTCCCCACAGTCCAGGAATTCTGGAACAAGAAGAACTGAGCATATTCATGCCCCATGACATTTGTACTTCTGCTATTCAAAATGCTTATCCCCGCAAGCCCCACCACCCATTTACCACACATTCAGGTCTCTGCTTAAATGCCACCTTATAGCACAGGTCTCCCTTGATCTTTCTTTCTAAAATAGCAACACCTTCTCTTCCGACTTATTCATTTCATTTTTCTTTCATAGCACCCTGCCACTTCATATGTTGCATATTTGCTTATACATTTGGCAATTTTATATGTCCCCTGTTAGTTGTGAGGGGGTAAGAGTGGAAACAGGAATACTGATTAGCATGCCCTTGAAGCAGGTGTGAGTCAAAATGATGGTGATCTGGGCTGAATGTGGAATCATGGAGATATAAGAAGTCAATTCAAGATAGTTTCCAGTTGGTATTGACTGTACTTGGTGATAGAAAGTGAAGGAAAAGTGGGGTTGAGGGGATTTACAGTTTTAGTCTTTTGTCTGGATGTGAATAAACATAAAGCCATTCTCTAAGATAGGAAAGACTAGACGTTCTGTGTGTGCGTGCGTGTGTGTGTGTTTGTGTGTGTGTATGTGTATGTGTGTGTGTATGGTTATGTGCACGTAGGATGCACAAAGTAAAGGGTGGTGGTGAACAATTAATAGTTGTTTTGGCATATTAAGTATGAGACACGATGCAAATATGAATTATGTAAATGAAGATGTCTAGTGGACAGCTGAATACACAATTCTTTGAGCTCAGAGACGAAGATAGAGCTCCATGTTGGAGCTGGAGGAAAAAGGATAACAATAAATAACACTGATATGTCTTTACTTGAAATATTGATATTTTGTCAATGCTGCATTTGGGGGCCTTCATTTGTGTTTTTCTAAATATTATATAACATATTATTTATTGATTAGTTAATTATATTGATCATTAATTTTTTGATATCCTTTAAATTTTAAGTTCAAAGGTAGTGTCTCACTTGCCTCACCCTGCAATGCCATATTGACAGTATTTTAAATCATGAGCCTGCTTGAGATCATGTAGTGAGGGAGTATAGATAAAGAAGTCAAGAGATAAATGCTTAGCAACGGAGCAGGACTAGCTAGTGAATTGGGAAAACAACAGGGACAAGGAATGTACATTTATCATTATTAACAAAAATCACCACCAGGGTACAAATGCATTAATTTCTCATCTCATTTAATCATTATAACAATTATACAGAGATGAACAATATTTTATTCCTATTTGGTAGATGAGAGAATGAAATTTTAAGATGTTCAGTGTCAATATGATTCTAGAATCGGCTAAGTATTTCTTGACCACTTACTCTATCCCATTCTTTTTCTATACCTTTATTCTGCTCTTCATTGTGGTGTTCTTTTCAATTTTGGCCTAATAACAGGTAGTGTAGACACATGTCTTCTGAATTGAATTAGATGAATGGAAGGGCATCTGTTAAGGGGAACTTCAAGTCACTGAGTACAAGTTAATGAGACCCTTGCTGTATCAAAAAGTCTGGAGCATATTTTGTTCTCGTTTCATCTATTTAAAAATCCTTTCCTACTCTGCATACTACTTATGCTTCCATCTCAGTCTTACTGGCTTCCAGCTCAAACAAATTTTTTCTTCTTGATTTTAGATAAACCATTTATCCACACTTCTTTATTTTTCTCATATTAATGTACCATGCTGATGTTAAGATTCGCTATGATGTGCTTGAGGTTCGAGTATGATGATTTTCCTTGACTGAACAATAACCTTGTAATATGTAACACTTACTCAATATTTACAATGAGCCAGGCTCTGTGCTAAAAGCCTGTCATGCATTCTCTCATTAAATTTTAAGCACCATCTTTGGGCTAAATACTATTATTATCAACTTTCTTTAGATGTAGAAACGAAGATTTACAGTGGTTTGTTAGATAATTTGGCCTAAGTTGTAAAGCTAGTAAGTTTCAGAGACTGAATTGAGTGGAGAAGTTCTGAGTTCTTTACCACACTCTCCTGCCTTCCTTGTTAAAACTTATCCCTATTTTTGCTGGAATTTTTGTGTGCACTAGCCATGGTTAGAGAAAACTTTCAGGGTAGACCAATCTTTAAATAACTTGTTCCTTTTCTTTTGTGTCCCTCACATTATTGAATCCCCCTAGAATTTTGTACTCCCATTCATAATAGCTCAGAGTGGCCAACATAGATAACTCCAGGGTTAATGCATTCCTGCAGTGGCAGAACCTGTGTATTTCTTTCAAACTCTGCTGGAAGCCTGCTTTCCTCTTTTCCACATTATCAAGTCAGCATTCTGCATCAAACACCTTTCTCAAATTGACCTGGCCCTTTGGATAAGCTGGCAGTTCTTTTTAAGTATAAACTTAGAGTCAGAAAAAAATATTTCCCAAACTCAACTGATAGAGAGTAACAGGATGTTTATATTTATATTCTGGTGGGTTTTTGTTTGTTTTTTTGTTTTTTAATGTCCTGTACAGGCTCTCAACACCAACAGCAAGCCTATGTGCAGCAGGACAGCCACAGGCCTGGTAAAGTTTTCATGACATCTGAAAGCAGAGGGGGGAAGGCATATGTCTTGAACTGCCAACAGAATGCCAGGCTGTACAAAGTGTCCATGTTCACTGAAATATTCTGACTCCTATATGGTACCTCTGAGGTGGTGTTTATGTGGTACTTCTCCTCTCCCTCAGGACATCTGGGCAAAGCATTTAATAATTTTTTCTCATCCATTGTCCTGAAACTTTTCTCTCTCCATCCCTGAAGAAATTTATGTCTCCAATAGCCAAGGAGTTTATTAACAGAACAATTCCCCAACTTGGATTTGTCCCTGTAATAAATGGACCAGTCAGCAATTGTGTTACCATCAAGTCCCTTCTCTTCTTTGGATACTTTTTTCCCCCAGTCTTAGGTGATCATTGCCTTTTATGGGCATACTCATATTTATTACCTCTCAGCAGTTCCCAAATGCCTTTCTTTGGACAGATAGTATCAGAACCACTGTGATCACTAATGAAAAACAGGGACCATCAGGTCACACCCCAGAGCTACACAATCAGATTCTCTGAGGTTTGACCCAAGACTAGATATTTTAATAGGCTCTTAGGTGAGTTATCTCAATATCAGCTGTTCTGCTACCCCTTAAACCTCCCTGCTCAGAGCCTCAAGAATTCTACTCAGACATCTTTCAGCACAGAGATCTCTGGTCCATTGACCCCACACACTGTGTTTGCCTCACTCTTCTCTGTCTTCTTGTTCTTGCTTTGCTGGTTCCTCCTACTGGAAATTGCTGAACGACAGCAACATTGACATCATGTTCTACTTATCTTTTTCTCTCTCCCTATAAATTTCTTGGAAAAATTCGAATTCTGTTTGTCTAGCCACTTCCCTATCATGTGCCTGTACATGAGCAGCTAATATTTCAGAAGACCACAAAACAGGCCAAAGGGTCAAATTTAAATTATTATCAAGAATTTTATATGGCTATTCAATGCTGAGTACATACCCACCATGCTTCCCCGTGTCACTATTTCACACCCTTTTCCCTCTCCTTAAATGTCTAAGCCTCTCCTCCAGTTCTCAAAATAGATGCACTCAAAAGAGAAACTCTTCCTCTTGCCACAAAATCTTCCAGCAGCCCACCTGCATCTGGACCCTGCACTTCCTTTTGCACATCCTGCACTGGACAATGTGTCTTGGCTTCTATCTTGTTTTGGATCTCATTTACCCTTCCATTAGCAAGAATTTTATTTCTGCTATTCCCTTCACAATTCCTTTGCCATACCACAAGTTTTTTTTCTTTCTCTTCTTCATCATTTATATTAGCAGACTGACATGCCCTCACACCATTTAAAAATGACTTTTTATTTTTAATCTCATGTGTTTCCTTTCCTACTGTCTCATTTTGTGGTCATCTTACAGCGAAGGGGTTGCTGTTTTTTTTTTGAGATTTGAATTTCTATATCATCTATTTCATATTCCTGTCTAATCCCACTCCAACAGAGGTGCTAACTCCAGCCAACACATCATTAAAATATAAAATCCCCAGTGAGTTTCATCTGAACAGCTACAATTTCAAATCTCCATTCTTTCCCTTATTCTACATCTCCTTGGCACTGCTGATACAATTAATTTTCTCATCTTCTTTGAAATATTTTCTTCTTTAGGCTGACAATTTTCTGTTATCTTCTATATCACAGATTTCTCTTCATTACTTTTTTCTTGAAAATCAAGGAAGCCTCTTTGATTCCATTATTTTCTTCATATCCAATATCTGACTGGCCAATAGGTTTAGTCAGCATTTGTTCAACACACATTCTAAGCCAAATGACTTATCATCATCCTTATTCCTATAATCCTAGGTCAAGTCACTGTCATCTCTTACTAAACAACTAAAATACACATTTTCCTTCATTTGAAGAAGTCTGGACAAAGCAAACCACATTAGCCTTGTGTAAGCATGAATCTAATAACAGAATTTTCTTGCTTAGTTAAAATCCATGTTAGGTTTCAACAAGTTAAAATACACCTACTTTACCATGTCCTGAAGGGTTCTCTGGTAATTATACTGAATATCTAATATGAGCTAGATATAGTTAAGTATTGGAAAGATATTGGTGAATGAAATTAAAATATTTCTGTGGCTTATGCTCTAATCCAAAGGCAGAAATAGAGAGAGAATTCATTTGGCTCTCTGAGGGAAAGAGATCTTCAAAGAGAAGCACATCACTGGAAGGGACCTAGCATGGGAGTGAGTTGTGAAATGGCCAGGAGCCACTGTATTCCAGTGGAATGAGCAAGTGGGATGGTTGTAGGCATGTATTAGTCAGGGTTCTCTAGAGGAACAGAATCAACAGGAAGTATAATTATAAAAAGGGGATTTATTAGGTTGAATTATGCAACCAGAAATTGGATAGTCCACAATGGCCATCTACAGGTTGGAGAGCTGGAAGAACCAGTAGCTTCACAGTCCAAGAGGCTGAAGCTCCAGAACAAGAGAGATCAATGGTGCCACTCTAGGTCGAGATCAAAGGCTTCTGGAGAATCACTGGTAGGGTCCACTTTGGAAGCATGAAGAAGGAGAGTCCAACATTATCAGAAGATTGCAGCAGCAATCAAAAACCCATTCAAGAAGAATCAAGCTTGCATCTGCTGCTGCTTCCTTGTTCTTCCAATTTTTATTGCATCCAAGCCATCATCCTATTAAACCATGCTGGCAAAACTTAGGGAAGGTCTCCAAAAAGTTGGCTATTCCACATGCAGATCATTCCTAGACACACCCTCATTGACACAGCCATAAACCTCTTAATCCTGGGCATCTCCTAATCCAATCAAGTTGAAAATTAAAATTAACCATTACAAAGAGACAAGGCCAGAGTTATCACTCTGGAGGTGTGTGAGATGTAAAATGTAGGACATTGTTGCCATGTTGAGAGCTTTATTTTTTTAATCTGGGTGAGGCGAAAAGAGAGGTTTTGAGCAGAAACTTGAACATTTTGAAACAGAATTAGCCTGGGGCCCTTTGCTAAAAATCAACAAAAGGAGTAAAGTTGAGATATTAAATAAACTGTTACAATAATCCCCTTGAGAGACTACAGTGGCTTGGATCAGGGTGTAACAAGGAAGGTGGTCTGAGGTGGTCAGATGTTGGGTATATTTTGAGGGTAAAGTCAGGATTTATTGACACTGTGGGATATAAGAGGAAAGAAAGGGTCAAAGATGATGCCATCATTTCTGGTCTGAGTAATTAGAAGAATTGAGGTGCCATTAATTGTATTGGGGGAGATACAGGAAGGGCAGCTTACTAGGTAATGGCAGAAGCTGGATTTCAACCATGTTATTTTAGAAATACATAAATAGTAATCCGGTCACTGTCCAATTTTCTGATAAGCCTGCGACCCCAGAGACACCCTCCTTTCAGCTTTACAGCAAGACATCCAGCTAAGCAGCACCTTGATTCCTGACACACAGAACTGTGAGACGATAAATTGTGTTGTTTGAAGCTGTTAAGTTTGTGCTAATATCATTACACAGAAAAAGAGAACAAATACAGCAAATGTGTGGTGCCATTGTGTAATTTATCAAAGGATTTTATTGTTTTAAAGAGTGACCTCTTCAGTACATTCAAAATGTGATTTTATTTATCAGAGTCAAATTTAAAATTTATCAGAATAATACATATGGTATAAGGTGAGGTATTTTTTTTTGTATGATCTAGACTTCAGGATATGCATATATTTTTCTTTGGAAATTTGTATTTTATTCATTCCCCACCCCCCATTTTTATCCTTTTTTTGAAAGGACATGTAGTTCTGTAAGCCTGATTTTTAAATCTTGCACATCTCATACTGGTTTAGTGGAGGGTAGTTAAAAGTACAAGAATTGACATGAAGAATTATTTTTACCAGACAATTTGGAGAAATGCAGATTTGAATTTTTATGATACTAAAATATTTTGGAATATGCACGTGTGAGTAAGGTGAGAACATTGCTGTTTATATATGTTGGACAATTCATGAAAGTCGAGTGATTGGAAATTGTGGTTGTTTTGAAGTCTCAGGAAATCTGCTACTCTTAGTCTTGCTGATAAAAAAAAAAAGTTATGAGGACAAATGATGCTCGGGCTGGTGCAGGCTGCTGTATCCTGCCAGAAAGAAAGGATCTGCAATCTCAGCATTCTCAGAGATACTGGAGGCTGCCACAGGTAGAGTTTGTTTTTTGCTTACTGTGTGTTTCAGTGTTCTTTCACCAAACACACAAGTGAGTTTTTAAGCATATAAATAGAACAAAAACCACTGACTACCACCATCAGTCAATTCAACTTTCTTGCCATAATTATGGTAAACTGTTATGCTGACAATCTTGCAACTTGTACTTTCATCTGCTTTTTATTGCACCAATTTTGCCAATACCTTGAGGTCCTCTTATCCAAATTTTGTTTTTGCATAAATTGTCACTCTTCACCTTTTAAATGATACATAAATTTCAAAATTCTATTTCCAAATGGAAACAAAGAATTATGGCTACAAAAAGGAATCCAAAAGCCTTTGTTTGAATTCAGAGGGCATGCTCAAAATCATACCAGGTCAGATGTTATGAGAGAGCTTCCCCACAGTTCACCGGAGAGTGCAGGTAGGAGCATCCCTCAACCCAGTGGAGAATCAGTGGCCATGGGGTGGTTGATCATAAAACAGAGGATGCTTAATTAAAATGTTGTTTTAAATTTGGGTGGAGATGCAAAGAAGACAGAATCCCACAAGGAAGTCCACAGCACAATTTTCATGAAGCATGTGCTTTAAAAATTAGGAATGTTAATTTGAAATAAAATAGCTATAACTGAAAACAGATGAATATTGATTAGTACCATACCATGAGAAGTACCACTAAATAAACCATTTTTAAGAATGTTTTGAAGTCTAGGTTACAATGCTCAGCAGATCAACTACTGCAATTCTTCCAGGTTCCTTTCTCTAAAAAAGAGACCATTGGATGAAACCTTGAATCTGATTTGAGTCTCAAGTGGCTGCCATCCTGAAAGAAGACAATTAATACGTGGCATTTTTATATGATATATTTTGATGTGCTCAACAAATAAATTTTAACAGCTGGCTCAGGGGCCAGGGTTCTTCTCATTACAGATTGCCAAAGGCATGGGCATGAATAATATGTTTGTTTTATTGGTCTTAGGCTACTGTATTTATAATGACATTATCTCTGAAGATGTCAACTTAAAAAGGACTTCTGGCAAAATCACTGGCGAAGACATGCTCAACAAGATATATGGGGTATTTAGTAGGCACTGTATCAATTACAAAAAATAAAATGCATGGCCATGTGCACAGATGGAGAAAAGTCTGGGAAGGAGGGCAAAGCTGAGAAGAGGAATACCTCACACCCAGGCTGTCCATGTACCCAGGAAAAAGACTGGCAACCACCAGATATTTTTCCAAGACACCTCACCTGAGAAAGTTCGCCACTTTTCAGTGTGTTCAATTGGGAGTGTGAGAACCTAAGATTATGAGTTTTGTTTAAAAATGCTTGCTTAAAATTCTCATCTTTTGAAAAACAAATTTGTCGGGAAACCTGAAATGTCTCTGAAAACTGGCTGTAATGCACAGATGTAATCTGACTAAGCCAAAGGAAAATGTTTATCAGAATTTATTTTTCCAAAATGAACCTCAGGAGTATAATACTGGTGAATCATCAGCCTTCTTCATTGCCATACTGTCATTCTTAATTTGCCCATGAACCACTTTTATGTTGTTTAGTTAAGAATATATTTTAATAATATGATGAACATCTATGATCTCACCACCTAATACAGGAATTAACCATTGATTGCCTACATCTACCAATGAACTTTTCTCTAGACCATTACCCTCTTTCCTCCTCAATATCCTGAATTTTGTTGAGGCTTTGTTTTAAAAATCAATCAATCAATCAATAAAACACATAAACATGCATGTTTAAAGCACAGCAATTGGGTTTAGTTGTTTGTCCCATTTACAGAAATGTTTTTATATTATACAGTCTTCTGGATACTTGCTTTCCTTCACTAATTTCTGTCATTTAGTTATAGCTTGATTTCACGATGATATAACATTTCATTGTGTAAACAAAGCATGATTTATTACCCATTCTCCTCCTGACATATTAGGTAGGGTAAGAATATTGCTGTTATAAAAGTTTTATCTATATATCACCTTTTGTTTATGTGCAAAATTTTTTTTTGGAGTTTATACATTAGAGTAGAATTACTAGGATTAAAGGGCATGTAAATGTTTAACAGAACAATAACAACAAAAGACATCAAATCATTTTCAAAAGTGATCATATCTGTTCATCCTACTGCCATCCATGTGCATTAGGTCAAGTTACATTCTTTTCTATACTTTATATGAGTTCACTGCTTCTTTCCTCTCTCCCCTCCACTCTGCTGTTGAACTCACTGTTGAGTTTTATATTTGGGTTTTGTATTTTATAATTTTAAAATACCCTTTGGTTATCTTTCTGTCTTATATTTATTTGATGAGACTCTGGGTTTTATTCCAAGTGTTTTGTAATTGCTTGCTGAGGCACTGTTATGATGGCTGCTTTAAAATCCCTGTCAGATAATTCTAACATTTAATATCTCAACACCTTAATGTCAGTGAGATCATGGAAGCCCGTGGGCTTCCATGCTCACCTGACAGTACAGAGGTACATTCACTGGAGTGGTATCAGAGGAGGCCTGGTGAGAGATGAAAAAAATCATCCCCACTCAACAGCAGTAAGGAGAACCACTCTTGGGGTGCCATGGAAACTGAGCAGGAACTTGGACATATACTCCCACCCGGCAGTAATAAAGTTGTATTCCTCTTTCCCTGCAAGACCTCTCTCAGAAGAAGCCAGTTAATAATAGAAAGGTTAAAAAATATCCAGTTTCTTAATACCAAACATCCAGGTTTCAATAGGAAATAATTTAGGAAACTACGAACCAGAAAGAACCAATTACACTTTAAAAGACCATCAATAAATACCAAAAATAAATCTCCAACCAGATACCAAGACAATTAATTGTTTTTCTAACAAATGATGTGGAAACAATTGGATGTCCACACATAGAAAATGAATTTGGACCACTTTCTTACCCCATATACAACTTAAAATAGATTAAAGGTCTGAATGTAAGAAATAAAACTATATAAATCTTAGAAGAAAATCTATAGGTAAGTCTTTTGGAGCTTGCACTGGGCAACCATTTCTTAAATGTGACACCAAAGGTATAAAAAAAAAAAAAAAAGGAAAAAATTAAATTGGATTTTGTCAAAATTTAAAAATTTTATACTTTGGTAACATACTTTATATACAACCAGAGATATGAAAGATTGTGCTGTATAATTGTAATAAGAATTGTAATGCATGACACTGTCATTTATTTTTTTAAAAAATCAATAAAAAAAGAATATTAGCAAGTAAGAAAAAGACAATCTAAATAGTAGAAGAGAGCTGGGTATGAAACTCAGTTGCAGAATTCTTACCAGTTTATACAAGGCCCTGGGTTCAATTCCCAGCACTGCAAGAAGAAAATATTTGAACATCATATATCTGACGAGGGTTTAGTATAGACTGTATAAAGACAATGAATCTACTTATGGTATGATCAAAGACTTTGAATAGTTATATCTAGGAAAGGACATTTATAAATAGCCCATAAACAAATAAAAATGCCCTTCACATTAGTCATTAGGGAAACACAAATCAAAACCTCAATGAAGGGTACTTCATACCCATTATGATGGTTGAAATGAAAAAGGCAGATTAATAAACGGTGAGGATATGGAGAAATGTAAACATTGCTCACGGTGACAAAAGTTGGTCTGAATGCACCACTGTAACAAACAGTTTGGCAATTTCTCAAAAAGTTAAAGTTACCTTATGACCCAACAGTTCCTTTCCTACATTTTTACTAAAGAAAATTGAAAATACATCTCCACACAAAAACTTGTGCACCACTGTTCATAGCATCATTATCCTTAATGGTCAAAATATGGATGCATTTCTCTCCCTTGTTTTTTTTCCCTTTCCTTTCACTTCCTCTTATATGTAATTTTGTATAACAATGAGGGTTTCCTTCCATTTCCATGCAATTTCACTTCTCTCTCCCTTTCCCTCCCACCTCTCGTCCCTGTCTAATGTTAATCTTCTTCTCATGCTCTTCCTCCCTGCTCTGTTCTTAGTTGCTCTCCTTATATCAAAGAAGACATTTGGCATTTGTTTTTTAGGGATTGGCTAGCTTCACTTAGCATAATCTGCTCTAATAACATCCATTTCCCTGTAAATCAGTATACGGGTAAAAATGGGAGTTCATAACCCACTTGAATCAAATGTATGAAATATGATATGTCAAGAGCTATGTAATGTTTTGAACAACTAATAATAAAAAAAATATGGATGCAACCCAAATGTCCATCATTTGATAATGGTGATGGTTGTACATTTTGTGAAATATATTTGCAGCCATTAAATTGTGAACTTTTTAAAAAAGTGACTTTTATGGAATTCATTCCATCTTTTTATTTTTTTAACCCTTAGTCCTGTCCCCTATGTGCTCTATTTCCCTAGAGTTAACTCACATTGAGGCAGGTTAGTTAGGACTGATTTGTGAGTTTGTGTCATCTGTGACTAGTGATGAATCTCCAAGGATGAGAGCCACAGGCACTCCAAACCCATAGTTATCACCTCTACTTACTCTTGCCCCACATGTAACTCTTCAAGCCAGGGCTTGTATTAATCTACCTTTCATTACTCTAATTAAAAATCTGAGGCAGGCTAACTTAATAAAGAAAATAATCTTATTTAGCTAACAATTCTGGAGGTTCAAGAGCATGTACCTGGCATGAGCTCAGCTCTGGAAAGGACGCTCTTCACTGAGTCACATTAGGGAAGGAGCTCATGTGAGAGGGAGGGAACACATCTTGAAATAAGAAGCCAGAGAGGCAGGGCTCTCACAATCTCTTCCAAGGGCACATCTTCAGTTGACCTCAGGACCCATCTCTTAATCCATACCACATTACCACACTAAGAATCAACCTTCCAGCACACTTTGGTTAGGGGAATACATTTAAAACATATTAAACCATAGCAGGGCTTCATCTTTAAAGTCCAAAGATATTTGCATTGGAAGAATGTCTCCTAAGTTGGAACTATGAATTCTGAGGGTGGGCTATGGAGAGAGTGAATGTCCACAGCCCATTGGAATCAATCTGTTGTTATTAACTCCTATTCCAAAGGGCTTTTAAAAGAGTGAAGAAATTAGTGTTACTTATTCTCAACCTTTACATAATTCTGAATTCTCAAAATCTTGTGACTCTAAGTCAGAAATGTTTTAACTATCATGGAGATTTAGAGCTCTTAAAAACAGCCCAGTTTTCTAAGTACCACTTTATCTTTTGTTGTTAACCAGTAAGTCTCAAGGAAACTTGTTTGTCTTCCCTAATGGTAATGGGAAATGCTATTTTAATGTTTTTTTTAAAAAATGGATAGATTATGAAGTGCAATGCAAAAATTAGATTTTGAAGATAAAATACCCAATTTGCAGAAAGTCATTTAATCTAAACTGACATCAGGTCTATTGAGGTCTTTTTTTCCTCTGCCTGAAAAAACTTTTGGTGGAAATGTTTGAGGAACAGCATTCTAATTAAATAACCTATCATCCTTAACTTGACATGATAGCTAAGGCAGAATCTTATCATGTTTAAGAAAGATTTTAAGCTCTTGCACCCTAACTCCTAAAAAGCACATTGTATTTTTGGAACCATATTATGTTTTTGCCTGATTTAACTTGATGTTCTTTCTGAGAAAGTAATTTTTACAGTTCTTGTTAAAAAAAATTACCTGGCTGCCTCATTTCCTATGACTGCTTGGTTGTGATTCCCAATGCAATTTCTGGCACCTGAGCTATACTATTTGGTTTTCAAATGTGGGCAAATTGCATAATACAGGGTACAGTTCGATTTTTGTATAGTTCCAATTCTTCTACTGGTGTTTAAAAAATATTAGCACAAATATTTGGCTTTATCACATAGAAAGGTGTTGTAGGAGACACACTTTACAGAAATTAGAGTTTCAACATATTTTTTCAAGGAGGGGATATCTCTGGAGAACATCACTAAATAAAATTTTTTAAAAATCTCCATATTTTCCATCTGCTACATACTGGATTTATCCTTCAAATACCAAGTTTAATGAAACATACATCTTGAATGCAAAATATAGGGAAGGGAGAATAATGATCACAAATTCCTGCTCAGTTAAATGTTTGCGCTAATAAATGAGTTGCCTGCACAGCTGTTCAGTGTTAGAGTTTCTCATGGTGACGAGTCCTCGTTTTCATCTTTGAAATGCTGTTTCAAAAATTTTGGAAAGAGCATTTGTTTTTTCAAATTGAGCAGATTAGTGATAATCTCATTAGCAATCTGGATGGTGATTTTCATTTAGTGCATGGCTTCCCCGTGAATCTTGGGAAATTCTTGGAATTTGTTGTCTCTAAAATTTTCTTACCTAAATGGTAAAGTGTGTGTCATGCACTCTAGTGTGAATTTGCTCTTGAAGAAACTGGAAGCCTTGAGGTGATTAGAGTAGAGTGTATCTCAGTCAGTGTTTGTCATAGTAATACTGTGGAACAAGCCACCCTCAATGTCTGAGCCATACAACCAAAAGCATTTACTTCTAATTCATGAACATGTGAATCAGCTTGTCTGGGCTTAGCTGGACTTGACTTCAGGCCATGGATCCAACTTAGATCTGTTTCAAGTTATCTTATTTTTCTGAGACAAGTGAGCACTCCATTCCCCGGCTTGCTGTGTTCATGTTGAAGGCTTGATATAAGAGAACAAGCCAAATCATGCAAGTACATCAGATAATACCCATTGGCCAAAGCAGACATGCAGCTTAACCCAGAGAAGAACTATATTCTGTCTCTAGTGGGAGGAACTGTGAGACCACGGGACAAAAAGTATAGATATAGAAAAGGGCAAAAAATTACAACCAAAAATTCAATCTACTATATTCAGAATATCATAGAATGCATCAAATAATAACAAAATACACTTTAAATTTTTCTTATAAAGTTTTTACATATGCATACCCTTTTCTTCTCCTATACGCACAGAGGTAAAATGGATTAGGTACAGTATAGTGGCAATTTTCAACTATTCCCATCTTTAAAGTTTTTTCAAAGCATCAGAACCCCTTTTCAAAACACTTTTATGTAGACCTCAATTTATTGAAATGAATAATGTTGGAGCTACTCCAGAGGGAAGGCAGAGAGACAAATGGGAGTTACAGATAGGGTTGCCAGGTAAAATATGTGATGCCTGGCTGAATTTGAATTTCAGATAAACAATGAATAATTTTCTAGCACAAGTATATCCTACGACATCCTTTTGGGTTTTTCTTTCTTTCTTTCTTTCTTTCTTTCTTTCTTTCTTTCTTTCTTTCTTCTTTTTCTTCTTGCTAAATTTGGCAACTCTAGTTGAGAGCAACACATAACTACACCCTTCCTACTTCCTCCTTTACTACCTGTCATGGTGAGGTGCTTCTCAATGGCCCTGGCCTGTTCAAATAGAGTCGTGCTTCTCTCCTCTGGGCTGTGGGAGCCCTGATCACAACACTCAGTGTTGTAATGACTGATTCTTCATTTATCCCCTGAAATATTCTTTTTTTGTTCAAGGTGGGTTTGCAGTGGTCAGGGTTATACTTGTACTTCATCTTTCCCCTCCACTGCCCTCTTCTTATGGTTTAGATTAGATGTCCCCCAAAAGCTTATGTGTGAGACCTTGGTTTAGAGGTGAGATGATTGAGTTATGAGAACTTTAACCCAATTATAGGGTATTCACAAGGTGGTAAGGGTATTCACAAGGTGGGTAGGGTGTGGCTGGATGAAGTGGGCCCCTTGGGGTGGCATGCCTTTGGGGTGTATATTTTGTCTTTGTTGAGTGGAGCTTGCTCTCTTTGCTTTCTGATCATCATGTGAGCCGCTTCCCTCCACCACACTTTTCCACCATGATATTCAGCCTCACCTCTATCCTCAAGGAATGAGGCGAACTCTCTGTGGACTGAGACCTCTGAAATCTTGAATCCCCCAATCAACTTTTCCTACTTTAAAATTGTTCTTGGGGAGATCCTTTGGCACAGAAGCAAAAAAGCTGACTAAGGCCTCTCTGCACTAGAGCAGTACCACCCTCAGGTTCTTGGTGGACAAGGTGAGAACTTGAGGTTGTTCTTACTGCCTTACAGAAACTTGGCTCCTCCGACACCTTTTTCCACATAATTTCTGCAGCACCTGATGTTTAGGCTAGGAAATCAGTACTGTTAAAACTGATGTGATTGATCTCTTCCTTCAATGCAAGGATTTAAATTCTAGGGAGTCAGGGGAAAACGTCAGACCATACTGAAATGGAAGTTGCTTTAGATTTGTGCCTCTGTAGAGCATAAACAGATGGGCACATCAGAGTCTATAGATGGTTGTATTGAAATATTGCTTCTTTAAGAGCATGCCAGTCTTCCTGAAGGTTTTAATGAGTGGGAAATATTTAATCTGCTCTCATGCAGACCTCAGCAGTGAGCCTGAAAATTCTGGAAAAAGTAACTAAGTGCTTTTGTTTGGGTTGGTTAAATTTTTCCATATTCTAAAGAAGTCCATAAAATGGAAGCCTCAGAAAAATGGGGGAAGGGCTAGCTGTAATTAGTACTAGTGCTGGGGACAGAGAGGGAGCATTGGATTTCCTCCCTCATCTCTATCCTCTATCCTTTCACAGAGGCTAGTTGAAGTCATAGGCACCCATATCTTTTTTTGGCCTGCTATCTAGTCCTCCAATAAATAAATTTTGTATTAATTTTGTTCATGTACTTCAAATAGTACCTGCAAAGGGAAAAATTAATTTTCATATTTAAGAAATGACAGAAAACTCCATGTTTAGAAATAAAAATCTGCAATAAAAGGAAACATTTGAGCCAAGAGAGACCTTATGGAGAAACTAGAAAATAAAACACAACAAAAATACAATCCAGAGTAAGGAGAGATCATGCAGTAACTGTCACTTTAAATATGTGTTGATGAAAAAAAAAAAAAAAACCAAGATGTTTGCTCTCCTCAATATCTTGACCTTTAAGCCCAGAAGATTTTATTTTCTTTTATTTATTTTAGGAGCCATGGTCATCTGATGCCATTATTAAGGTTGGCAGAGGTGGGTTCTCTGCTTAACAGAGGACCATAAAGTGCCTGGGGCCATCAGCATGCAATTTATGTAACCTTATTAGATGTCCCTGATGCCATTTTCTGGTAGAAAAAAAAAAAGTTATGAGCGTGGCTGCAAAGAGCTTCCAGCACATGAAGGGCTCTATGGAGGGACAGCTCCCTTAACATAGTGTTTCCACCAATATCTCTTCCACTGTGGATAACCACAAAAGCACAAGACACTGCAGCCTGGAGACTGAAAAGTTTCCAGAAGCAGGATACAATTTCATTTTATGGCTTAAGTGGAAGATATTCAGGAGATCCTATTGCATAAGTCCAGTCGTCCCCCTTGATGCACAGGAGATATTTTCCAAGATTCCTGAAGGGCTGCTTGAAATCACAGATCATACTGAACCCTACATATGCTATGTTTGTTCCTATATATACATATCTGTGATAAAGTTTAATTTCCAAATTAAGCACAGTAAGAAATTAGTGACAGTAACTAATAAGAAAATAGGCCAATTGTAACAATATATGTAAAAATAAATGTTATGTGCATGTAGTCTCTCTCAAAAGAATGAAGACAAATATAAATATTTTCAGACCACAGTCAACCACAGTTACCTGAAACCATAGATAAACAGGAACTTCAGTAGTTTGAAACTATATTTACAACATTAAAGGCTGTAACATTTCACTCTCTTGCAATCTGCCTGACATATTGGATGCTTCTAATTATTATGAGAACAGCAAGGCCCTAGGATAAATCATACTATCTTCAAGGTGACAAATCTGACAGATGTATTAATGGGCTTTGGGCTCTTCCTTGTCATTATCTAACATGCAACTTTTTTTTTTAAGAGAGAGTGAGAGAGGAGAGAGAGAGAGAGAGAGAGAGAGAGAGAGAGAGAGAGAATTTTTAATATTTATTTTTTAGTTCTCGGCGGACACAACATCTTTGTTGGTATGTGGTACTGAGGATCGAACCCGGGCCGCACGCATGCCAGGCGAGCGCGCTACCGCTTGAGCCACATCCCCAGCCCATCTAACATGAGACTTTTAACAAATCATTCCTCCTTTAAGTTCTTCATCTGTAAAATGAGGATAATGAATGGAATCCAGTGAAGAAGTCCCAGGTCAGGGTCTTCAGGTGTGGATGAAAAGGAAAGATCAGGGGCAGTGGCAGGGGTCATGGTCAGGTTCCCGGGAGTCTACTGGATGCAGCCTGTCTTAGAAGGCCCTTTGTATGCTCCTGGGCTTTCCCTGCTTATCTAAGTCAGGCTGCACTGTGAGCAAGCTTTAGGAGAATGCTGCTAACTACAGTCACAGAAAGCGTGATTAGAAACAGTATTCTGCTGTTTGGCTCTCTGTGTGATAATTCCCTCTGTAATGTATCTGCCTAATGGTTATTGTTTCTAATATTTATTCTAGAGCTTGTGGATCTAGGTTGCCTTGAATTTTCCTGATAATCTGATTTGATCCATACTAATTGTGGGAAAAGGAAGAGAGGACCAAATTGTACTAGATATTACCTAAGTTATAAATGAGCCTATTTTATATTCAATTTTTTTTTTCTGGAAAAAGATTTCAAGCAAAAAGAAAATATTCTTGTGTGTGTGTGTGTGTGTGTGTGTGTGTGTGTGTGTGTGCAAAAGAGAGAGAGGGAAGAAAGAGAGGAAAAGAGAGTGTGAGGAGACCCTGATAGAGCCCACTCATTGCCCAAGATCAAACAAAAGATTACCAGAAATCAATAGAAACAATTTGGAGTGAAATAGATGACAGGGATGTCATCTAAGGATGACGAGGATGGCTTTTTACTTGCAGATTTGTCTCAGAATGTACAAATATTAGGTTGAGCACCCCTAATCTGATCTGAAATGCTCCAAAATCAAATGTGTCAAATGGTGGTAACATTCCAAGTTTTCTGAGGATTCTTTATACTGCTTTCTATAGTGCAGTGCCACCAGCAATGTATGAGTGTACCTTTCTTCCCCCATCCTCACCAACATTTATTGCTACTTGTATTCTTGATAATTGCCATTCTAACTGGAGTGAGATGAAATCTCAGTGTAGTCTTAATTTGCATTTTTCTAATTGCTAGAGATGTTGAACAGTTTTTCATATATTTCTTGACCAGTTATATTTATCTGTGAAGTGCCTATCTAGCTCTTTTGCCCATTAATTAATTAATTATGGTTATTATTATTGGTATTAAGGGGGTTTTTTTTGGCTCTTGTATATCCTGAAGATTAACACTCCATCTGAGCTGCAGGGGACAAAGATTTTTCTCCCATTCTGTAGGGTGTCTTGTTTCCTCTGCTGTGAAGAAGCTTTTCAATTTGATACCAACCCATTTATTGATTCTTAATTTTACTTCTTGTGCTACCAGACTTTAAATTATACTACATATCTGTAGTAACAGCATGTATTGGCATCAAAACAGATATGAAAAACAATGGAACAGAAGACACAGAGGAAATACCCACATAAATACAGTTATCTCATACCACACAAAGGCCCCATAAACAAATATTAGAGAAAATATAGCCTCTTCAACAAGTGGTGCTGGGAAAACTGAAAATCCATATGTAGCAAAATGAAATTAAACCCCTATTCACCCTGCACAAAACCCGACTCAAAGTGGATCAAGGACCTAGCATTAGACCAGAGACACTTCACCTACTAGAAAAAAATGTAGGCCCCACTCTCCATCATGTCAGCTTAGGAAATGAATTCCTCAGTAAGATTCCTAAAGCACAGGATGAAGCTCTTCTTTAGGAGAGATTCCATGGTGTTTTTCCTTAGGTGACTGACCAACTTGCTACTGTTCTATAATACTAACTAGAAGACTATTTCTGGGACCATGGCTGAACTGGCTCTGAGCAGAAGTTCTATAGATATTCAACCATTTCTTTGATGGTGAATACAGAAAAACAAAGGAGATGAAGATCAGATTGAGTTTCCTGAAATCATTTTCAGACATTACAGTGCTTTTTATTTCCTATTGTGAATGGATGCTATGCTGTGCATGATCCAAAGTGACAGGCAATCCTCACATCAGGAGCACTGGGATTTGGAATAGGTTTGCTGCTCATTTGGATGTGGGTTTGCTGGCTGCCTTCCGAAACCCCAAGAAAAGAGGTGGGAACTGCTGTCTCCCAAGTGCCTGCTTTGTGCCAGGGATCGTACTTGATAAATGACATAACCTGACTCCCATAATCCTTTCTTTCTCCTTGAAATCAACTTGTCAAGTTCTGTTTTTCCCCCCAGGTGGAAAAACAATATGCATGAGCCAGATAGAAAGTCATAACGTAAAGCCCTGGGGCCAGTAATGGAGGAGTGGAAGCTAAATGTGTGGTTATAGGACTTTTCCCCCTTCTAATTCCTTATGACAATGAACCTTATGTTTTTTAAAAGTATAGAAGACTTTGTTCAAATGAAGTCTCATCTGGATTAGCAAACAAATGGGAAATACAAATTTAACAAAGTTAGAGATGCTATTTGGGTTAAAGAAGTTTGCAAGCAGAGCCTGATTCCCCAATCCCCAAGGCCTCCAGTCACATCCCATGGGCTCCTGAAAGTTTCTGAGATATTCAATGGAGCTTAAAACAATCAACAGCAGCCACCCCACTAAGGGAATTGTCTGCATGCAGAATGCATAATTGTCTGCATGCAGAATGCATAATTCCGTTGCTATTCAGAACATTATAAGATTTTTTATTATTATTAGCCACAGTATTAGTACCATTCTTATCATTACCATTCTTTAGAAAAGGAAACTGAAACTTAAAAAGCTTGAATATCTTCTTTAAATAGTAGAGTACAAGTTTAACTACATTATTCACTTATTCATTCCTTCCTTCAACAAATATTCATAGAGCATCTTCTACAGGTCATACTCTAAGAAAGCAAAATGGGCTAAAATGCCTGTCCTGGTGGAGCTGACAGTCAGGTTGGCAGGAGTGGGTAGATAGGATACAGAAAATAAGTAAAATACTAAGTACATTAGATGATGGTAAGGACTTGAAAAATAATAAAATGGGAATGGATAGTAGAGAATGTTGTGAAATTATAAATATAAATAGGGTCAGCAGGGGCCTCATTGTAAAGGTGATCACCATGGTATTTCAGCTAAATTTGAAAAATAAAGCAACTTGGGTTGAATAAAGAAAGATAGATCTAAATCAGAAGTTATTCAGTTTTACTGATTAAATAAAGTGGTAAAATGAACAGAATCTTGAGAACAATTTCTTATAGTGGGCAAAACTTACATGAATAGTTAACCACTAAGAGGACCTAAGATGCACTTTATCTCCAGGTTGGCATCTTTGTTCAGAGAATAGAAATGGGTGAAAAAATGCCCATGGTCATGCACTCTGGGTCTTTTGCAGAAATTTGGGGTGCAGGGTGTTCCATTTGTCACGAGGCAATAGCTCAGGGTGTGCTTATTTTGATGGTGACTGCTGCTTTTGATTAGGAAGGATTTCCTTGCTGGCTTCAGCTGAACGTTGATGCATTCTGCTCCTTCACAGTTTGCTTGGCAGCTGTTCTATTGCAAATCCAGGCGAGATCTGATAAATTTAGCACTGATTAAAAACGGAATCCTTGAGCTGTAAGATGGGTTAACGTACGGTTGCTTAGCACAACTGTTTTCTTTCACTCTTAGGGAAAAGCTTACTATGAAAGCCGGGTGCAAAACATATGATTTGGTCTACACTTCACAATTGCCCATGAACTTAAGCAATTATTTGTTCTCTAAAAGAATCTAGGTTCTTTGAGAGACCACCTTACATTGTCTATATGTCACCCATAGTAAAACTGCAAAAACAGAGCCCTAATGGAAAGAGAAACAAGACCTGAATTTGTGCCTGGCTATGAGGTTGCAGTTTTGTAAGCAAAAGGGGTAGTAGCAATCAATCAGAAAGCCTCAGGGATGTAAGGATTGAATTAGTACACAGAGGGGCAAGGCATTCTATGTGGCAAAACAGAGCCTCCCACACAGTCAAGTTCAGCAGGCTCTTATTGAACAACTACCATGTGGCAGGCCTTGGACAAGGTGCTGAGTTTACAGTGATGAATAGTGATTGCAAGGTAATTACAGGGTGGCTGAATGTGTGCCTCAAAATGTCAACCTCAGTGGACTGACAAGAATGCTGCAATATCCACCATTGGGATAATTTCATTGTACTAGAGCATTTTCTCCTGCAAGTCCTTGTCTATTTGCAAATGGATCACTGGGAAAAGGGTAAGGTATTAACCATTACTTGTGTCAGCATTGTTTAGATTTCCAACAGAACAGCAATTTGTTTATTTAGATAATACCCATTGAGCACCCACTATGTGTTCAGCATTGTTTGAAGAAAACAGACTTTAATTCCCTGATCTCAAAACTTGATGTTTTAATGAGAAGAGAGAGTGAAACGGACTAACAAATATTTAGATGATGTGTCAGATAGTGAAAAATAACAAAGTAGGATAAAGGGAGAGGGATGGGGCATGACTATTTTTATACATGATTTTCAAGAAATAGCTTTTTAATTGAACAAAGACTGAAAGGATGTGAGGGAGAGAGAAAACAGCAATCTGGGCAGAAGGACCAAGAAGCATCAAGACTCTGGGGTGGGGAGCTCTTGATGTGATCCAGGAATATGACAAGGAGTCCAGTGTGACTGGGATGGAAAGGTTCAGGGAGTGACAATAGCAATTGTGGTTTGAGAGGTAATAGTGGGAAACTCAGGTAGAAAAATGTACCATTAGATTTACACCAGAGGGTGGACCTTAGGGATAACCAGTCAGTGGGGGCTTTGTAAAAAGGTAAAAGACTTGAAGACAAAAGCAAATTAAACTGGAAAGCAAAAATGGAAAAGAAAGTGTTCAAAGACAATCTTTCTGTTCACAGATTTTTCTATCCAGGACTGGCCCTTCTCTATACATGGTTATTTCCCACGATGTTACACATGCAAGCCTGCCCATGGGGCTGAGTCAAAGCTGCCCCCAAATCAGTGTGCTTTTGTTGCTGTTTTCCTCTTCTTGGACCAGCTCTTATAAAATGAGACCATACAAAGCATCGGAAGACATGATTTCTATCCCTGACTGAACCATTAGCAAACTTGTAACTTGGGACATTTCTTCATTTTATGGGTGAGGTATCATAGGGCTAGAGAGATAGTCTTCAGCTACAGGCATTCATTCTATGTTCATTCTGTGTCCATTCTATAGCTTTCAAGAATGCATAAGCACTTGGTCTGAGCATAATGCAGCCTTTATTCATGCATTTAATTTTGCTCTAGTTTTCTATATTGAAGCTTATGAACTCTGATGCTTTATACTATAAAGGCACTAATCAAGTACTTGACCAGCTGAAGCTTCAACAGAAACTCAAGTAATCTCAGTTTGTGTATGAGGCACCTGGGTTTGCTAAATCACTTGCCCTAAAACAAGTGATTTCCTATTTTAGGTACTTGCAAATTAGCTGAGAACTTGTTTGAATCTATACCAGACCTGGAAAATACTGAGGGTTATGGTTCGGATATAAGGGGTCTCCCCCCCAAATTCCTTTGTTAATGGAACCTAATCGGTGGAGCAATCCATTTGATGGATTAAAAATTTTAATAGATTACCAGTGGGGCATGGCTGCAGCATACTGATGGTATGCTTGGGAATTGCAAATCTTATCTCTGGATTCCCCACCCACATCTCTGTCTTGGCTACCATGAGCTTATCAGCTTTTCTTCTGCCATGATATTCTGCCTCATCTCAGGCCCAAATGCTGACCATAGACCAAACCTCTGAAATGTGAGGTTTCCCCTCTAAGTTGCTCTGGTCAGGTATTTTAGTCACAACAATCTGACACATAGGCATATTTGGGGTTAAGGCTATTTGGGATAATGCACAGAATGCTATAATTTGAGTAAGATTCCCAGAAGATTCTGAGTCAGATCATGATGCAACATTCTTTGAGAAACATTGGGATGTGTACTAGTAATAACTATTACATTGGTTGTGGTGGAGATGTTGAAAAAGTTTAGAGATAATGGAAGTGGAATGAAAATTGTAATGGTGATACCAGTGGTAATAGTGGTGATGGTGATAGTGGTGGTAATATTGATGCTGCTTGTAGTGATGGTGGTAGGGGTGGTGGTATTTGTTGGAGATGGCAGATGCAATAATTGTTGGTGTTATTAATCATGGTGGTGATGGAAGAAAATGGGGCATGACCATGCTCATATGCAAGGGTACTGGTGCTAATTGCTTAGTTTTTCTGGGGATTCCATCTGTTGGAGCAGAACTCATTATATCCACTGGAGTCCAATTTCTGTTTCTGTAGGTAATGAACCTCCCATGGCTTCAAATTTTCCTGAAATATATTTCTCTAGGCTGAATATATAAATTGTTCTCTAGAGTTGTTCTTCCAAATTACTACAGACATCATTCCTCATATTCAGCTAAATAATTAATGCTTATTAAGTGTCTATCACATGCTAAATTTTCAATTATTTAGATTTTTCTCGTTAAGTACTTTACATAACCCTATGAAATAGATGCTATTATGCTTTATTGAAAGGTAAGGAAATTGAAGATTAGAAGATTTAAATAACACAGAGAGTCTTTGGGGGATTCAGGTGTTAGATTGGGCTACACAAGTGGTTTCCATGTGCTTGGCACATGACAGATACTTACTGAATATTTGAATGAATAAATCAAGCAAGACAATAGATTAGGTGTGCACCAGAGAGCACTGAGAACTTATCCATATTAAATTCTTTTTTATCTACTCAAAAGCCAAGTCCTACTGAAATCTCCAGGTGATGGTGAGTGCTAGTTCCAGCAGCTAGCCCAGGACTTGATATGCAGTTAATGTCCTCAGTAAGTGCCTATTAAATCAATCGACCAGTGAAGTGTTTTTCTCATAGAGTTTGATGATAACTCATGACAAAACATTCACAGATGATTCAATGAGTAGATGACTTTGTACATATTGTGTTAGATAGTTGAAATCATGAGAAAGCAGTTTTATAAGATACAGTGAACAAGTATGCCCGTAAGGGCACATCAGGAGAGATGTAAAAATGGACGAAGTTATCCTGGGAAGACAATCTTGTGTCAGCACCAACAGAGTGGGCCCTGGCCTGCCCAGGCTCACTGTCTCCCAGATACTTGAAGTCCTTCTATGAAAAAGTCAGTCATACTGTTTGACAAGGTCAAAGGCTTCAAAGCAACTGACTCCTGAAGAGGAAGGCTTTGACTTCAGTTTATAGTAAAAGGAAAGTGGCTGGCCTTTGTCTCTCTTAGAGGATGCTGGGTATTTGTGGGGTGAGGGCACATGCAAAAAATACAGGGCTAAAGGAACATTCTAGGAATAAAGGATGTGGTGATTTCACCATCTTTGAGTGTTTGCATAGACTTTTTGTGTGTTCTGTTGTCTCTTATTCTCTCACACTTTGGACTACTTTCCTACCTCCTATTTTGCTTCATTTTTGCCCCAAGAGAAGGATAAGTCTTCTTAGGAGCAAGTAGCTTCCTGTCTTGTCCATTGAGATGAAAGGCCCAGCGTCAGTTCCATTGCTCTTTGCCCAGATAAATGGATCAGGCCCTAGGATGAGGACTGTACCTCTCACTGCATGATGATCAAATGCACACCTTACTTACCATTAAGAATGCCCAGGTCCTCCATTTTCCCTACTCATTTTCTCATAGATTCCCCTTGAGTCCAGAAACTCTTCTCTTTAGCTTAAAATTTAAAAAGCAAGCAAGAAATAAAGCTTCCCTGAAGGAACAGGAGCCTCAGAGAAAAGCAATTACAGCCTTTGATTATGAAAGAGCACTCTTAAGAGAATTACACTAAAATATTCAGGCCCTGTCTCCTCTCCTCTTTTCTATGAGGAAGTTTTTTGATCAATAGCAGGAGCATGAGATAGGACCCAGCCATCAGAGAGGCTTGGCTCCAGCTCGGCTCCATGGCCAACCTAAGTGCAGAGTGCTTTGTTTTCAGCTTTGCTTTGGTCTGATAGAGCATTTTAAAGAAAGGTTTCACCAACTCCAGTGTTTAGATCTGTATAGGGTGTGCAGTAAAAGAGATGAGCAGAGCTTTTTGTACAATGTTGTAAATCCTCAGTAAGGGGTAAAAGAAAAGCTCTGATTGGAAAGTGTTATGATATGCACTGGTAGCTTACAATCACTACTTTGCTTCCTTTGTAGAGAAGATAAGGATAATGCATTTAACTCCTCTCTGTCTCCTGGCTCAGTGCACTGGCTGGAATGTCCTTTCTACCTACATGTGTTCATTCAGCAAACATCCATTATGAGTTTGTTCTGTTCCAGCTCTCTACTGGGTGACAGGATAAAGCTCCCTATCCTGGGGCTCTCACTTGGTAGGAAAGACAGAAATAAAAGCAAATAACTACAATACTATTTAACTGCAACCATAAATCTGAATGTTACCTGGTCCCCTCTGACCACTGGTGGTCTAAAGAAGATTGGCTTAGCTTCTTTTTCTCTCCAGTTCATATAAGTGAACCTTCAAAGTCCTCCTTCCCTCCCCAGAGTCTCACACAAATTCTCCTGACTTCATATCAGGAAACCCCACCATAATCTCTGTGGTCTTGGAACCAGTAGACCTCCAGGCCTTTGGGAATTCTGGGCATATTTAGTTTTTCACTTGGATTCTCCAGGAAAGGAGAGAAACGTGATTCACTCCCTTTGCAGGTCATGAGAGGCTTCACACAGAATAACGATTGATCTGATCTGGAGGAATCAGTAAGAACTTTGTAAATGTCAAATGCTCTGCCTGCTCAAGCAGTACATATTCCTTCTTGCACAAAAGCACGCTATGCCTTCCTTTTCTCAGATGGGTCATTAAGACCAATATTCCTTAACACTCTGGTTTCTAAGCACAAATAAAACCCTTTCCTTCCTTGATCATCCTTTTACTCTTAGTTTGACAAAAAAATCCATCCATGTTGGTATGGGCATAGAGATGTCATTGAAGTGTGTGTGTGTGTGTGTGTGTGTGTGTGTGTGTGTGTGTGTGTGTATTTGAATGTGTGTATTTAGAGGGAAGGGACAGAATTCTATATAACATGGTGACGTGTCAGTATGTCAGGCATAAGTAAATTAACACCAGCGTTCTATTTGCTGTAGAATGTAAGTGAAAATTGATGGTCTGATTTTTTTAGTAGAATGTAGGTGAAAATTGATGGTCTGATTTTTTTATAACAAAAGAAACAAACAAAGGAGAGAAAGATTTTCAATAAAAGTATGTTGTGCTCCTAAATATGAAGTTAACTACTTGCTTTAAAATCTTAACCACGTAGACATGTATAAAACCCAAACCCAGAGTGGTTGAAGTGCTAGTAATCGATCAGGTGGCCCCAGCTAACACATTAAAAACATGATTTCAGACAATCACTTCCTAATATTCACTTTCACTTGTACAGCTCATAAATAAGTCAGACAGTTCACAGACAAGAAGAAATTTGGCCGTGTTTCTCGTTTTATATTTTCCCAGTAGTCTCAGAGGTAAAGAGGAAGAAGACTGAAATAGACCACACACAGGGTACAAGATTTGATGTCCTTCTGCTTCAGTGGTTTCTAACCTGTGACTTGCACCTATTCCTCAGGGCAGAACTGTCAGGTCCTTTACTCTGGGAACCCTGTTGGCAGCCCAAGGATTCAGTAGGATTATTAATTTCAATAATCTCTTATGATGATCAGAGGAGATTATCTAGAGGGCCAGTACTAGGAAAGATCTTTCTTTCTCAGAGTAGCCTACTGCCTGTTCCTTTTCTCAGGAGAGTGGGGATCAGAGAGATTATTGCTATTTAAGTGAACAACATTCACTGAGGTCCCAACACAGAGGTTAATAACTCTAGCTTAGCAGTAGAAGGACTGGGTTTGAATTGCTGCCTTCCTGCATCTTACCACACATTGACCTGGCCAGGATGCCCAGCCTGTGCCTCAGTTTCTCATCTGAGTAAATGTACACCTACTGCAAACAATTAGAGAATCAGAACATTAATATACTGCAAGTACATAATGTAGCTAATATAGAATGTTCAATAGCGTTAGTGTGACACTTTAAGCAATATAAAACAATCTTTATTCTGTTGAAAATAGGTCACCTTCAAAACAGCAAATTATTTTCTCTTAGAAAAACAAGATATTTAACCCACTCATTTTTAATTGTAGTGCTTCTAATTAGAAAAATAGGATCCACAAAACTTTACTCGCGCAAAGTAAATGGAAATGTCAGACACTTTGTACAATGTATCATGGAGAAAAGAGAAAATAGAAGAAAAAGAAAAAAATGGTGATGTGTGAGCAAAGATAGGGAAGAGATTTTAGGAAGATAAAGAGAAAGGAAGGAGAAAAAAAGGAGAAAAACCAATGCATTAGGTGATGAAGGAAATGTGAGCTGGAGGGCATGCCCTCTGATTGCTTCTAAATACCATCACTCATTCTTTCTGTCTTTTCAAATATTTATTAGCTCCTTAAGTATTCCCAATGCTTAATTACATTTGAGATAATGATAGGACGTGAAACTAGTCAGTCAGCTGTTGGCAATGCAGAACAAGATAGGAAACTGAAACTGGAAAGAAGGAATAGGAAATCCTAAATATAGAGGGAAGAGTAAAATTGCAATTCCTTTAAAGGGGTGATGGGGAAAGTGCCAGGAACGGGTCTATGGAGAATGAACTTAATTAAACCTAAGGAGGAGAACAAGGAGGATGGGTTAGGCAGGGGGATACCAAAAAGTCAAAGTAGGATAAAATTTTGTGAAAGAAGAGGTGTTTGATTATGTTAAATATCATAAAGGCCAAGTAGGATGAGAGCTGCAAACATCCAAATCTGCCTTGAATAAGATTGACCTTTGTTAATATAATAGTGAGATGATATTTCAGGAGGGCAATTTAGCAATATGTTTTCAGTGTCTTTAAAACATTTATACCCACCGGGAGTGTAGCTCAGTGGCAGAGGGCGTGCTCAGCATGTTCAAGGCCCCGGGTCCAGTCCTTAGCACCAAAAAAGAAAAAAAAAAAATTTATGCTTTGACTCAGCACTTCTACTTCTGGGAATTTTATCTTTCGAAAAGAGTCAAAAGTTTGATTGATTTAGAAAAGTGAAAACCTGATAATTGCAAAAAAAAAATTTTAGTTTTTTTCTGAATACTAAATATAAACATCTGACATGGACAAAAGAGCCTGAATTAGACTGAATATTCATAAGGCAAATACTATACAGTACTTAAAAAATCATTTTAAGTAAATTGTGTGAAAAGTGTGCAAATCATAAATGATTTACATGAAAATATTCTATGATGAAAATAGAATTTATACAGAGATGTGCATAAATCATAAATATACTATTCTGTGAATTTTTATAAAGTGAACACCCCACGTAGCCACCACTCAAATTAGGATACCAAACACTGCCAATATCCTAGAGGTCTCTTTCATGAACTCTCTTGTCATGACCCCTCCAATGTACTCACTGTCTTGTTTATATCATTATAGATTAGATTTGAATATTTCAGAACTTTATATATATAGAATTGCCCAGTATATATTCTCTTATATGCCTTCTTTTGCTCAAAGAAACTAGTTTAAAAAGGTTTTTTTAAATATTGTATCTTGCCATAATGCACACTTCTTTTCATTACTGTATTTACTTCATCATATAAATATATCACAATGTATTTATCCATTTTATTGTTGATGGACATTTGGGTGGCTTCCAGTTTTTAAAGATTACTAATAGTACTGCTATGAATATTCTTACACATGTTCTTGGTGCCTATATGTATTTATTTCTGTTGGTGTGTACATTGGAGATAAAGGACTTTCTCCAGCAGTGTCTGAGAATCCAAATATATTATATCCTTGTCAAGACTTGATGTTGTCAGCTTTAGAATTATGATAATTCTGGCATAAGTACCTCATAAGTACCTGTGGTTTTATTTTGCATTTTTTCATGACTAATGAGGTGAGAAATTTTTCTATACTTATCAACCAATTTTTGGTAAAATAACTGTCCAGCTTTTTGTCATTTTTATTAGGTTATCTTTCTTTTATTGAATTGTAAGAGTACCATATATATTGTAGAAATGACCATGTTATTGTGTGAATGTTTTTTTTTAATGTGTGTGTGTGTAAAAAGTCTCCTCAATTTCATTTCTGTGGCTTCCCTTTGTAATTTCTTAATAGTGTCTCTTGATAAACAAAAATTCTGAATTTTAATAAAGTTCAATTTCTCAATATTTGTTATGGTGAAAGTCTTTCCCTGTTTTGTATTTGCCCACTCCAATGTTATCACGCTATTCTCTTATATTATTATGATTTTTATTATTGCATTATAATTACACATAATAATGGGATTAATTATGTGTACATTCTCAATCAATTTCATTACCCAGGGCCTCTCCTTTCCCTCACATCCTCCCTCTCCCTGGTCCTCTTCCTCTATTCTACCAATCTTCCTTCTGTTTCATGAAGTCCCTTTTTTTTTTTAACTTCTTTCTCTCTGGCTTTCACATTTGAAAGAAAACATATGGCTTATTTCACTTAACATGATGCTCTCCAGTTCCACCCATTTTCTTGTAAATGACATAATTCTTTTTTTCTTTATGGATGAATAAAACTCCACAGAGTATGTATGTATATATATATATGTGTGTGTGTGTGTATGTGTGTGTGTGTGTGTGAGAGAGAGAGAGAATCAAGGAATCACATGTCCTTGATTCCTTTATGTATTTCTTTCCTATTTTCCTAAGGTATAGGGCCTATGATGTGTGTATAACAAACTTTAGGTAACATTTTCTTTATGCATTCATCTGTTGAAGGACAGCTAGATTGATTATATGTGCTGCTGTATACTGGGAACGTATGAATTGCTGATTCAATTTTTTTTTGGATAAATACTGAGGAGTGATATAGCTGAATCATATGGTGTGGTTCCATTCCTAGTCCTTCGAGAAACCGCCATACTGATTTCCATCATAGTTGTACTAATTTGCAAACCAACAGTGTATAAAACTTGCATTCTCCCTGCATTCAGCGTTTATTATTTGTGTTCTTGATGACTACCATTCTAACTGGAGTGAGATCTCCATGTAGTTTTGATTTATATTTCCCTTATTACTAAAGATGTTGAACATTTTTCATGTATTTGTTGGCCAATTGTATTTCTTCTTTTGAGAAATGGCTATTTAGTTCATTTTCCCATTTACTTATTGGTTTATTTGGGGTTTTTTGTTGTTGTTGATGATGCTGGTGGTGGGTTTTTGTTTGTTTGTTTTGTTTTTTGAGGTCTTTATATCTTCTGGATGCTTGTCCTTTGCTGGAAGATTAGCTGGCAAAGATTTTCTCCAGTTCTGTAGGCTCTCTCTTCACATTCTTGCTCCCTTTTACTGTTCAGAAGTATTTTAATTTGATGCTGTCCCATGTACTACATTTTGGAATTATTTCCCAAGCTTAGGATTCCTATTAAGAAAGTCATTACCTGCCGTTATATGTTGGCCCTATTTTTTTCTAGAAGTTGCAAAGTTTCTGGTCTACTTTTCTAGGTTTTAAATTCTGTTCCATTATTTCTTAAATATGTTTTATCTTACATAATTAAATCTTTCTGTAATTGAGATATTTAACTAGATATTTACCAACAACCACATTTAGAGGAAAATATGTGCATCCAAATGACCTAGAATTCATTATTAGAAAATACTAGAAGTTATATATCCTCCAGAGTTTTACTCTTTTTTAAAAAATTCCAGGCAACTATTCTTTACTACATCAATGGCACCTTGTGGTATGTTTTCTGAAGTTTCATCAGTATCTTTGGTCCACTGTCTAGCACTATAGCCAATGTCACACTCTCCCTTCTTTTACATTCTAGGGATTTAATTTTCTAGTTTCTGAAGATAGGAATTTAGAACGTTCATTTTTGTCTTTTCTTTGCTATCATATTAATTTGAATTTGCTTCAAACACAGTTTTATCTATCTCTCTCACAAAGTTTTAAAGAAAAGTTTACAGCAATTTTCACATAGTAAAATTATTATTTTCACATAATAAAGTTCATTCTTTTATGGGTACAACTTGAGATTTGGCAACTCTATACTGTTATATAACCATTCTAGCAATCATAAGACATAAGCAATCATGGAGAATATTTCTTTCTCCTTGAAAGTTTTCCATATACTTCTTTATGGTGGAGCCACTTCTTCCACTCCAGCCCCTCTCAACCACTTATCTGCTTTATGTCTATAGTTTTACCTTTTCAGAATGTCCTGTAAATAGAATAGTATATCCTGCTGCCTTTAGTGTGTGTCATTTTTTAAAACTTAGTATGATGCACTTTGGGATTTATTCACGTTATTCCAAGAGTCAGTAATTTGTTCCTTTTTACTCTATGAGTTTATTTATCCTATTACCAGTAAATCAGTATTTCGATTGTTTCAGTGTTGGGCTATTTTGAATACCATTATTATTGGTATGTGTTTACGGACTTTTGTGTGGACATAACTTTTTATTTCTTTTGAATAAATAAACAGGAATGGGATGGTTGGGATAGATAATAGGCATACCTTTGATCTTACAAATTACCAAATTGTTTTTATTTATTTATTACATTTGAATCAAATGGGATATAATTTCTCATTTTTCTGAGTGTACAGGTTACAAAATTACATTGGTAAAGCAACGATACCATTTTCACTTTCTTTCCTTTGCAATGTATCAATACTAGAAGTCATATATCCTCCAGTGGTTTACTCTCTCTTTTTTAAAATTCCAGGTAACTTTTAGTATCTCATTAATTTAATTTGCATGTCTCTCATAACAGATGGATACTAAACATCTTTGCATATGCTTATTTATGAGCTGCATTTTTTATTGAAGTAACTGTTCATTATAACTTATTTTTGTTGGGCTGCTTGACTCATTATGAAGTCATAGGATGTCTTTATTGTTAATGTAAATCTTTCATTAGATATGTGGATTTCAAATATTTTTTCTCTAGTCTGTAGCTTATCTTTTTATTTCCTAAATAGTATCTTTGAAAAGCTCTTGTCTTTTTTGTTTTGTGGTCTATTTTTTGTGTTACCTAAAAAATATTTGTGTAATCCATAGATTTTATCCCATAATTTTTACTAGAAATTGTACAGTTAAAGGTTTCATATTAGGACTACAATATATTTTGAGTATATTTTTCTATATGGTAAGGGTGAGTTTATTTCTGGGCTCCCTATTCTATTCCAATAACCTGTTATCCTCAGTCTAGTCCTGATAGTCATAATTATCATAGATTTTAGAAAATCTTTAGTCCAGGTAATATGATTTCTCCAAATTTCTTCTTGTTTTTGTTTTTTCTTCCAGAATTGTTTCAGATATTTTAGGTCTTTGCTTTTCCACTACATTTTAAAATTACCTTTGAATTTCCACTCAGAAAACCTACTGGGATTTTTGCCTGGAGTTGTTTTGAATATATAGGTCCATATGGAGAGAACTAACATCTTAATAATATTGGATCTTTTGATACATTAACAAGATATAGCTATCCATTATTTTGGTCTTTTTAAATTTTTCTCTTCAGTGTTTGTAGTTACTGCATGCAAGGATTTCATATGTTTTATATATACATACATATATAGATTCATTTCATGTTTTGATGACACCATAAATATTATTTTATCCAAAATTTTCAGTTGTTTATAGCAAGTACATAGAAATATAAATTACTGATGTATAAAGTCATATATTGCAACTTTGATAAGCTCACCTACTACCCTAAAAGCATTTTTGTGGATTTTTTAGAATTATAGATAATTACATCTGACATAATCATATAATACATAGACATAAACCATCTTCTTTTTATGTCTTCTTTTCCAAACTGTTTTTAGCTTTTGAATAACTGTGCTCATTAGGACCTCAATTAAAATACTGAAGTGTTGAGATCATAGAGACCTGCCTTATTTCTGATTTTAGAGAGAAGATATTCAAATTTCACATGGGTATGAGGTTAGCTGAAGGGTTTTCTTAGACTTTATCTTGATGAATTTCCCTTTTATTCCTAATCAGTTCCGAGTTTTTATATGAATAGATATTGAATTTTATTAAATTTTGTACCAACTTAGATAATTATGCTTTCATTTTATTTTATTTTTTGTTTTCATTTTTCAGTTATGGAAATAATTTTAGTATAGTATAATAATCTGAAGAGATAAGACAAACTTTCATGAGAAGTTCCTAAAAGCATCTAGTATAGAATAAAGATCTGAAACCTTTTATTGGGAAAGATTAAGTTTATGCTTTATCCAGAGTAAAAGAGTTTCTCCAAGCCAACATGCTAGGTGACCTTGACCCATTATCGACTCTAACCACTACAGAACAAGAACATAATTAATGTGTCATCTATTCCCTACCTGAGCTCGGCCATCAGCAAGTAATCAAAGTTTCCTTATTCCTTATAAGTGATAGATTACTATAGGAAACCATAGTAAACTAGCACCTTTAGTTTTCCATCGTCAATTCTCTGCATTAAATACCTTAGCCATAAAACTATACCTGTATAGTCAGCATGTTTTAAATAACATTTTTTGCTTCTGTCCATGCTTGGTAAGATGAAAGCTCCAGCTACATCTCCATTTATTTGCTTTCTTATGGTCTTAGAGATTTTGATACATAAATAGTGAGACCCAATCAATAGACTTTTGGATTCTTTCCAACAGAAAAGCTTTCAACAATCCCTCCTACTCTAGGGGCTCATGTTGAAAGGACAAGAGAGCTCACAAATATCTTTATATTTTATTTCTGGATTTATAAACTTTGAATTGAACTCCAAGAGAGAGTGCCCCAATTTTTTTCAAAATGTATTTATATTTTCCAAAATCTGATCTTTGAATAAAATTCTGGTGCAGATATGCAGTGAATTCAAATGGATTAATTAAGAACACATTTATGCTTCACTCCCCCTGAAGAAATTTTATATGGGCCATAATGAAACCCAAGCAGGAAATGTCTGTTAGCAAATGCCTGTATCTCTAGATGCTCCCACGGCTCTGCCATATGCTTATTAATCCTCAGCAAGTCCCTGAAGCATATAGTTAACCTGGAAACTCGCTTTCTTGAATTTCTACCTACCATGACACCAAATTCATTAGCATATATATGGTGTTTAACATGTAGATTGCTTCTTCCTCTAGAAATGGATTCTGAGATTCATTAGTCATTTTACAAGCAACAATGGGGCAACACATTCTGTACAAATCCACCTGATTAGGTATGTCACGGGATAGATATATTCCAGGTTCTGAAATTTAGTACATGTGGATGAGTCTAATTATCAATGCTGTGGTGTAGAAATCAGAACAGCTGACTGTCAGCTGGGGTGTACCACTAATTATGTTATCTTAGCAAATTAATCACTGTGAACCTCAGATTAATTAGGTCCACGATAGAGGTGTTAGAACTAGAACTCCATAGTAATTTAGAGGTCTTTGGACTAATACTAAACTATCACAGTATAGCCTTTTATCCTTATTTACCAACCTAGTTTAGTCCTTGATTACTTTCTTATAAAAAATAAACAATGGAAAATTATATGAAGAATCAATATTCTGAAATTTAACAAATATTACCATATGCATTGTTTTATTTTTGAGTACATAAACATAGACAAATATAATCTTTCAGGCTATGACATGCTTAAATAGAGGTGAAAAATATGACATCTTCATGCAAGTATTTATTACATGTCTACTATTTCAAACACTGTGCTACTCGGGCATCAAACAACCCCCAAACTGTCCAAAGAGTCCAAGAATGTTAGGTGGTAATAGGTGATAAGGAGAACCAAGGATGATTGCACTTGTTTGTTTGTTTGCTTGCTTCCTTATTTATAGAGCTTGAAAAATTGGATAGATGAAGTGACATTTACTCATATGGGGAAAATAGATGGGACAGGAGAGGGAATTCAAATTAGTGAGAGGCAGAATCAAGTATCTGTTTTGGAAACATTAAGTTTGAAGTACCTATTAAACATCCAGATAGCATTAGTTGACATCATGTAAGAGTTAGACCTATGAGGCTGGAGTTTGGGACAAAAGTTGTAGACATGATGATTTGAGAATCATCAGCCTGAAGGTGGCTTTTAAAATATTGAATCTAGAGAGACTACAGGTAGCCCTAAAGACCTAGGCTTGAGTCAGAACTGGGAGGTAAAAGAGATGGAGTCAGTATGAAAGACTGAGGATGTAAGCCAAAAATATAAGAGAAAGTTAAAAGACTAAAATGACTCAAAACCAAAAAAGAAGAATTTTACAAAAAGAGATAAATGTTAAAATGTGTAAATACCATTGAGGGCAGTAGGTAGATAAGGACAGGAAGATATCCACTGGATGTGGCAACATGAGAATCATTGGAAATTTTTCAAAGCATAGTTTTATTTGAAAGTTGGGCACAAAACCAGGACTGGAATAAGTGGAAGAGGAAACAGGAAATAAAGTCAATAAGTCATAGTTTAGTCAATGACTTAAAAAAGGATAATGAATATAAGAAAGAATGTGAGGTCACAAGATGTACTGTATGTACTACAGGAATTGATTCAGTAGAAAGGCAGGTTAATGCAGGAAAATTTGGAACCACTGATCAAAGACTCTTCCAAGGCTCACAAGACTCTTCCAGAGCCTATGCAGTATTCTCTGCCACAGTATCAGAAAGGAACATACGGAAGTGTAGACATATGAACTGTTTTTCATATTCAGAGGTATAAATATGGTTTTAATGTTCACTATTGTCCTTTTTAGTAAAGCAGGAGGCCAAATCATCAGCAAGGAGTTGGGACAAGCACAGGAGAGAAGAAACATAGGACATTAGAAGAGAGTGAGTTTTTTGAAAGAGTCATTTCAAAAACTGACCAAAAAAAAAAAAAAATCCCCACTAATGAGCAAACACAGGATTTCCAGAAAAAGCTGCTTGCCTGCTGAAGTTTGTAGTAATAAATTTCAATTGAAACCAAACTTCCACAGTGTCTTTGGCAGCCTGTTCCCTCAACTATAGGCACAAAGAAAAAGGAAAGTTGGACAACTGATATCACCAAGTGAATATGATGGAGAGAGTGATATTGACGATATTGATGATACTCCATTAGAGTACATGTGGAATGCAGAAGAAAATAAAGAAAAGGAGAGATAGAAGGGTAATAAATGGAAAAGTGATGGGTGAGCTCATTGGGGGTGACAGAACTGATGTAAAGGAGATTCTAGAGTAAACATGCTGAAAGAGAGAACAGGAGGTTTGGGATGGAATTAATGCATTTAATGATGATGGACTCAGACCAAAGGAGTTAGTACTGGACTTGGGAAAGGAGACTAAAAAGTAAATGGAAGTGAGAAAAATCCAGCAAATAACAGACTGAGAGTACACTACTGAGAGCCATAGCCGAGTTGGAATGACGCATGGCATTTTTGCCAGATCCAGTGGTTGAGAGGTGACCCCAGCAAGCCATTGAGATGATAATGGTTATGTTAAGCTGTGTATTCAATTGTATATTAGACCCCTGCTGTCCGCCTCAGCCTGCTACTTTGGAGTTCTCGGGATTCCCGGAGAGTTCCCATTGGTTGGGGAAGTGCCAGAGGAGGGATTTCTGGAGGAGGGATTTCCGGTTGGGGTGGTGTGTTCCTGGAGGAGCCAAGTAGGTGGCCTTCGGGAGAGTTCCCGGGGAGTGTGCTGGTGGAGTTAGGAAATAAAGTTCATTCCTGCTTGAGTGGCTCCTGATTTGTGCCCAGCCAGACTGCGGCAGTACACCATATGAATGTCAAATTCTCCAGGAAAGATAGCCGACATAGGGATGGAGAGGGCATCAGATGACAGTAACAGGACCAGTGAACCTGAGTCTCAAGGGAATTGAGTGATTTGGAAATAGGTGTGAGGAATTAGAGGAAAAACAGTCTCTGGTAGGAAAAGGAATAGGCTAATTATGGAGTCAATGGAGGTTTCAGTCATGCTAGAAGCTTAGGGGGATGTTTCAGTCATACACTATAAGTGGCAAATCCAGTCACTGAACTTGTGTCTTCAGACTCCAACTACGACCCTTTTTCTACTTTATCACAATTGCTGTATAGTTAAATATACATATTTTTGGTTTTTGATGTGTTTTCAGGTTATTGTTGCTGGTGGTAAATGGATCATCACTAAGGATGGTCCTAAGGTACACATGAACTGTATATCTTAATTGCTATTCTGATGATATTCACATTACCTTCTCTTTTCAGCATTATAAATAGAAATAACCTAAATTATTCCTAAAATAGGAATGATTAAGTTCATTTGGTTAACCTGATTTTGCTTTAATGAAAAAGTGTCTAGAGGTCAAATATTTGCACTTTCCCCCCTCCTCTTCTTTCCTCCCATTAGCACATTAAGCCTCTGCTTAGACATTGATATGTGAATCCTTCCTGATATCATCACTGTGCCTCATCATGTTACTTGCTTTGAAATCCTAATTTTCCTTGGGCCCTTACCTTACTCCCTTTGAGAATATCCAATATATTCTCCAGATGTGATACAGTGTTAAGGATTTAACAGGACAAAATGTTGAAAATAAGCATTAACACTTGTGAGTGCACGCGTAATCACATACACAGTTTTGCCACTTATTGGATGTGTGATCTTGGCTTTATCTTTGAAGATAATAAAAATACTCATAACCAAATGTAGTTATGGAAACTAACTAGGAAAATACATAGAGTTTATCACAGAGCCTGAGGCATGGGAAGAACTCAATGAATGCTAATTCCAATTTGTATCACATCTGCACTAAATTTGTACATTCACACATGTATGCTCATATGAGGAGGATAGACTTACCCAGATTACAAATATGCAAGTAAATGCTCTTTCTATGAATTTCTGTCTTCCTTCAAAATACTCTTGACAAGTATTCCAATCTGGAAATCTTTAGCATCTAATCATGAGTGGTTTCCTACATTCAGAACAACCCATTAGTTTCTTGATTTCCCATCTTTTCTCAAGTTTTATCCAAATACTATTTTTTCTTTCTTCCTCTAGTTGTCAGAATTTGTGCTCTTCAATTTGATTTATTTCCATTCAAAATTGGAAGTAAAACAGTATTGGAACTAATGTGATTCTCCCCCAAAGCCATGCTTATTTAACAAACATTATTTAAGAGTTTCTTTTAAGTGAACCATTCAATGTCTTAACTAAGATTAAAAATTAATTTCTCTGTTGGTGTTTCCTCCTGACATTCCGTGGTGAACTAGTCTTCTAATTAAATGCCCACCCACAAGAATAGGGTCCTAATTAGAAATAAGATATATTCCATGCTTGTACAATTTATCAAAATGGATTCTACCATGATGTATAACTAAGAAGAATTAATAAAAAAGAAAGGGAAAAAATGTATCCTTCCTATTCATACAACTCACTGTACAGCTCAGAAAAGAAATTAATACATACCAGGTAGATCTGAGAGTATGGCTCAGTGGTAGAGTGCTTGCTTATCATACACAAGGCTGTGGGTTTGATCCCTAGGAATTCATTCCTAAATTTTGAGTGAAAACACAATTTTAACTATAAACATAACATGATCATATAAGAGCTATCCTCAGGAATTTGTCAACCTGAGATTAAACTTCTAAGTTTAACATTTGCTGGGTGAGAACCACATCTTACCTGGATTTTGTCAATGATTTACAGATAAATATGTATTCACTTAAATTATAGGCATCCATAAAAAAAAAGCCCTGATAGCCTGAACACAAAGTGAAGACATCTATTTAGAATGTGACACTTAGCTCAATTTTAAATTGGTACAAATAAGATAACAAAGTGTTGGTGTTTCAGAAGAGACTTCTTTCAGAAGAGAATTCTTCTCATTCTTATCTTTCCCTAAGGTTAGTGTCCAAAATAGGTAATATTGTTTGTCACACTCAATAAATGTCTTCAATCACCTCACATGGGTTAAGATAATTATTATAAACAAGACAAGTGATAACAAATGTTGGCAAGAATGTAGAGAAAAAGGGAATCCTATTACACTGTTTGTGGGAATGTAGAGTGGCACAGACATTATGGAAAATAGGTCAGAGGCTCCTAAGAAAATTAAACATTAAAATACATTATGATTCCACAATCCCTTTTCTCGGAGTATACCTAAAGGACATGAAGTCATCACCTTGTACCCATGTTTTCTGGGAGTATACCTAAAGGACATGCAATCACCAGGTACCCATGTTCATTGCAGCATTATTCACAATTGCCAAATACTGAAGCAGCCTAAGTCTTCATCAACAGATGAATGGATAAAGAAAATATTATATAAAATAGAATATTATTAAGCCTTAAAGAGAAAATGTTCCTGCTGTTTGCTATAACATGGATATTATACTAAGAGGAATATTATACTAAGCCAGGCACAGAAAGAAATACATTGCATGATTTCACTTATATGCGGAATCCAAAACAAAACAAAAGTTAAATATACAGAGATAGTGAACAGAACAGCGATTACCATGGCTAGGGGAAGAAATGGCAAAATGTAGGTCAAAGGATACAAAGTATTAGAAATGTAGAATAAGTCCAGAAATCTAATAATGTACAACCTGAAGACTACAGTCAATAAAATGGTGTTATATTAGGTATTTTGCTAAATAAGTAATTGTATAATATGATGGATATGGTATTCTGCTTCACTCTAGTAATCATTTTGCTGTGTATTCTATGACATCATGTTGCAAACCTCAAACTCAAGCAAAAGTTATTTGGCTTTTTAAAATTTTCTTTACATAAAGTATCCCTATAAACAAAGCTCCATAGTTTTAAAGGCACTGAACTGAAATCACAGTTCTGATGCAGACAAAATGAGGTAAGAATAGGAGAGAAAGACTAATTGTTTGATCCCTTGACATTCTTTTTCCTCTAAATCCAAATCATGTTAGAAGAAATTAGATTACTCAAAATCAAAATTAATTTCATTAATTGTGTATTAGTTTCTTTCTACCTTAATATGAGAGAGAGAGAGAGAGAGAGAGAGAGAGAGAGAGAGAAATTCTCTCCAAAAGCAAAGAATACCTAGATCAGCTTCTACCTCCACCAATACTGTTAATGAATAAGGAATAATACTGAAATTCCATTTTATGAGCTGTAAAATTAGAAAGGAGAATTAGATATCACTAAAGCTTCTAAAATTAACCTGTATCTGCTATTTGTATATGAAAAATTGATATAGTTAAGAACTGTACTGACAATTTTACAAAGTCCTAAGAATAAAATCATATGACATGTGAAAACACTAACTATAACCCATTTCTATGTTCTAACTGAGCCACATAGGATTTGGTTGATTGCCTAAGATGACCACTATTAAGTAGTACTATTTCATGTCCTCAAAGAGTCTAACTCATAATAGAATCTAAAGATTTATTTTTAATGAATAAATACATGAGCCACGGTTTGGTAGGCTGGCTGTCTGACCCAGAACCTATAGCAAAACCACCATGCAGTGATATGCTGCTATTTGCCACAAAGAAAAATTAAAGTTATCTGTGGGGAAGAGATGGAATAATTCTATGGCATTAATACCAATTGAATTTAAAATAATGGAAGTAGAGGGTGCCAGAACAAGCAAGCCATGGGGGACTATTCTATTGGGGAAATATTTCAGAGTGAGAATAATTTTAATGGGTTGAATACTTCTGAGACATTGGACAATTTCAAAAATTCCCCATGCTTCAGACGTTATAATAATAATATTCCTCCTTTTTTTTCTAAAATAGAGAAAAATTAAATGGATTAAACTATAGTTATTTCCTCAAATACACTGATACATCCCTGAGGGAGTAGCATATTTGCAGGAGAGAAAACAATGCCAAGATTTGTGCCCAGACAAGAGAGGCCAAGGTATCAGCACAGCTCAATAAAGAACAATTAAAGGAGGTTCCATTTCATCTGACTCCCAAAGCTCATATCAAACTTGCTGAGAAGGCCAATATGATCCTTGTTCTCCTTTCCCCCTGCTTACATATACAGTCTGCTCCTGTGCCCCTGACATAAGATACTGAAAGCTGACCTTTCTCCTAGGAGCCAGCCAGTTTCTTCAGCCAAGTCCAAACTAAACCTTCTCTGGCCCCAGACCTACTTTTGAGAATAAAAACATCTAGCAACCTAAAAGCATTTAAAAAAAAAATAATAGGCCTTTGTCTTTACTGCAAAAGTAAAGCATTGCAAAAAATTTGGAAATAATCAAAAAGTATAGAAAAACTTAAGCACAATCTTATTACTTGAAATGAACCACTGATATAGTTAGTTCTGTCATATGTGTGTACAAATTAAGTAATCCTCATCCAAATGCTTTGGACCAGAAGTGCTTCAGATTTTAGATTTTTTTTCCAGATTTTTGGAATATTTGCATATATATAATGATATATTTGGGATAGGACCCAAGTCTAAACATGAAATTCATTTGTTTCATATACATTGTATACACCTAGACTGAGGATAATGTTATACAGTATTTTTAGTGTGGAGGAGATAGAGTTATGTCTTTAATGTACCAAAAGATGACTCTCTTCGTAGACAATATCTGGGAAAAATTAAGGTGAAATAAAGATATTTTAAGGCAAATAAAAACTAAGATAATGTGTTGCAAGTGAACCCATATTTAAAGAAATACTAGAGAGAAGTCAGGCAACTAACAACAAAAAATGTGATCCTAGAATGAAAAACAAATTCAGAAGGAAAGTTCACAGATGTAGGAAAAATGTGGATAAGTTTAAATTGTAACCAATTGTAAAAAGGAATGAAAGTCATGTTTCATAGAATATACATAAACATGTAAATATAATTTAAACAATGATAAAAATGTATTAAAAAGATAAAGATAAAGCATTCTAACGTTTTCGTGTTTTCTGGGAAATAGTAAAAGTACTAATTTATAATAGATTAAATTAACACAAAGATTTATGCTTTAATCTTTAGACTAACAACTAAAAGAAAAAGAAAATATAGTTTTAAAAATTTATTAACCCAGATATACCACTTCTTGGTAATTATCCTGAAGAATTAGTCATTTTACTACAGTGATACATGCATACTCATGTTTATAGCAGCTCAATTCACAATAACTAAATGATGGAACCAGCCTAGGTGTCCATCAGTGGATGAATGGATCAAGAAATTGTGGTATATATACACAATGTTGTTTTATTCAGACATAAAGAAAAAAAACTATGTCAATTTTCAGGAAAATGGATCAACTAGAGATCATTACGTTAACCAAAATAAGTAAAATTCAGAAGGTTAAGGATGTTATGTTTTCTCTCATATGCGGAGCTAAAGAGGAAAAAGGAAAACAAAGGTGAGTGTGTATCTCCTCAAAATCAAGGGGAGATCAGTTGAGAAAAGGGACCAAAGGGTGGGAAATGGGGAAGTAGGGGGAAAGTCCTGGGAAGTGATATTGGTTATTGTTATATCGTGTGTATAAATGAATATGTTACAATAAATCTCATCATTATGTGTAACTATAATGCATCAGTTAAAAATGTGGAAAAGGATCTTATGAGCTAAAAAAAAAGACAACAAAGGAGGAAAAAGGAAAGTAAAACCGATCTGTCAAAAAGAAAACAATTAGTGATATAGTATATATAATTACAATTTATCAGTGATTACATAAATTGCAATGGACAGCCCATGCTAAATATGAGACTATAAGACTGAATTTAAAAATTAAAAAATAAAGTTGTATGCTGCTTACAAAAGATATGTCTTAAATATGAGACTTGGAAATTGAAAGTAAAAGGCTGGAGAAGGATGCACCATGCAAATACTGACTTAAGGGAAACCAGGGTAGCTATGTTAATATCACACAACAAAACCTTAGGTTAAGAACATTATTAGTGAAAACAGGGGAACTTCACAATGACAAAACGTTAACATCAATAGGAAGATATGATTTTATATTTAATGTGCTTACAAGATTGCCTCAGATACATAAATGAAACCTCACATAGTTTAAAAGGACAAATGAACAAACTTACCACCATACTGGGAGATTTTAATGTACTACTCTCAGTAACTGGTAAGGCAAGCAGACAGAACAGCTGTAAGCCCAGAAAATACTTGAACATGATTTACATTGGCAGATTTTATACACACATGCACACATACACAAAATGCTGTGCCCCCAAACAAAAGAATATGCTTTTTATAGGTATAATGAAACATTTACCAGAATAGACCATATGGTGTATTATAATCATCTCATCTGCTCACAATGTAACTAAACTAGGAATCAATTCTTACGTAACTAGACAATCTGCAAATATTGGAAAACTAATATTAGATTAACAATATGAAAAATAATCATTGGTTAATGTAGAAGCTATAATGAAAACTAGAAAAATATGTGATTGAAAAATAATGATGAAAGAATCACAACTCACCAACTTCTGGGATGGGAGACCTCTGTTTCTGTTTAGTATCTAGAAAGTGGAAAGAGGATCTGATTATCAGGTTAAAAATTTAAAAATCCAGATAATTTACAAAATCATAATTTTTTTTAATCTCTCAGAGAATTGTCTGAAGGCTAATGTGTATGTTGGATTGCACAGAATGGTGAGCCCCTCCACAAAGAGATGGGACACGGGACCTGTGTCATCTTTGGCAGAGCTCCTAAAATAGATGAAGGAAGATTTCCTAAGCCATGTTATGACACTGTAATACCCTAATACTAAAACTACACAAAGAAACATTGCAAGAAAAGAATGCTACATCCACACACACACACACACACACACACACACACACATCAAAGACTCTCTTTGGACTTTCTGGAAACCTTTGTCACTTTTTACAGCCATACTCTGCCACGGTATATGTATATTGTTCTACCTATAACTTTTACCCCAAAGAGGATTTTATTCATTCATTTCATCATCTCAGAAACTTCATCTCACTTTGAAACAATTTAAAATGTTTCCTTCATCTAAGCTACTTAGGTTTTCTCTGCTCTATGCACCCCCCTTCTCAGTAATTATATTGTTCATAGAAAAGAGTGTGATAGTATAGCAAAATGGCAGGAAATAAAAACTATCACTGTATTCTTGCTGCCTCTCCATGTTACTGAGTAGAGAAAAGCATCTCAGAATAAATGGCTAAGATGATGCCTGTTAAGAATGACTGTTCTAGAAGCTCAGGTGCCTCCCTGGAAGATAGGAGGAGAGGTCAAATGCCTCTGATGGTTCTCTGCACACATATTGGTGGTGCCTGGCTCCCCAGAAGGAGGTGGGAAATGAAGGGACTTGGTTTCAATTGAAAAGCATCAATCTATACAGCTCTGAGATTTAGAGCAGGAGAGGTTGATGGAGTGGGATCACAGAGTAGCAATGTGGAAGAATTGGACTGGATCCTGCCTTCTGCATGAAGAAGAAAACTCTGACCTTTTGGGGGAATTTATCACTGTAATAAGCAAATCAGGAAAGGATGCTAAGCAATCAGTTGCTGGAGATATACTACAGAATATACTAATTAGCACATTTATTTATTTATTCTCCCTTCCTATTGGCTAAGCTTAATATAGTAACTCAGATGAGTTATGCAAAACCACTAATGACCATATTCTGGCTATTTTTAAAGCATCAGCAAGTTGAGGGAGAAATGCAAAGTTGAAGATCTGAATATGCTCCATTTGTTCCTCCTGTATCACAGCCAGGGTCCCAGAAGGAATTGAGAATAGGACAAGTTTTGAGGATCTTGTAAAGGCAACTCTGCCTTTACTTCTATTGAACACCAGGCAAGACAAAGCCTGAAAGCAGAGACAATGTGTCTAGTCTCTGGCATAACTTGGGTCCAGGATCTTTGGTAGTAAACCAGACTTACCTTCTCCACATCTTTACTCTATCATTATCTCTGGGCTTCAAAGAGATGTTAATGAGCATAATATTTAACAATACTTTAGAAACTAACATTTACTACAAATCAAGTGGGGACCATTACTATGGATGCATTTACTTAGCAGCCAAGAATTTAAGTTCTGAAATAAGGTCAGTTGAGGCAAAACCCAATTTTTGTATGAGAGCCAGTACATCTTGGCAATAAGGTTCAAAGGAAGCAAACACTTTATTCTTTTTTTTCAAATGTGATAGCTCATTTATTAATGCATTGATTTGAGCCAAAATATAAACAATTCTAAGTATGTGTGGCTTGAGGTAAAGAAACTTTTCCCATTTTAAATTTTCCATTCATTCAGTAATGTCTTCCCTTGATTGCTCTTGTTTGATGCTATCCAATGTCTGTAAATCTATTTTTCTTTCTCTTTCTTCCCTTTTTTTACTCATCCTCTTCTTCCTCCTTCATTTTATTATTTTTTTAAATATCTATTTTTTAATTGTAGTTGGACACAATACCTTTATTTATTTATTTATTTTTATGTGGTGCTGAGGATCAAACCCAGGGCTTCCTATGTGCTAGAAGAGTGCTTTACCACTGAGCCACAACCCCAACCCCCTCCTTCTTCTTTTAATAAACAGAGCAGAGATGACTTTCTAGGAGGGAAAAGAGCAGACTTAGAGCATTCAGCAGGCCTGTTAAGGAGATAAGCACTCTGACACTCACTTGGAACTCACTGACCTTGACCTTGAACTTGGCTTCTTATACTGGGACTCCTGTCTGCTTTCATTTTGTCCTTTGCTGGTAAACACTAGTTTCATGCCAAACAATGTCAATATTTGCTCAGTTAAGGTATTTATGGCAGATTGGCTGTTTCTGATTATATGCTATTGCTGTGGTCCAGTGAGCATAAATTAATGACTGATGTTGCTCAATGGTACACCTGGAGCCCCCTCCTTCCTTCCTCCTGAATTCCTGAGCCTGCCATTTTTCTCTGAGATGCAGCATGTACAGATGGCAATATCTAAGGAACCAAACCTAGCACCTGAATCAGCTTGGTTTTATGTTAAAAATGCTTAGTTCCAGGGCCTCTCCATCAGAGGCTTAGGTGAGAGCATTCAGCAGCTGTTGGCACAGGCCTTTGACCTGCTGGGCTTCATGCTGGGATGTAACTGAGGTCAAGGAGAGAATTGGGCTTCCAGTTAACTCCAGGGGGAAAAAAAAATCTGCTTGCCTCAGGCATGGGAGAAGATTTAGAGGTTATTTTAAGGGGTTCAACTGAACTCAGAGAATCCAAATTAAATAACTGGACCTGCAGCTCTGATTCTCCAATACGTTTTTACTCTTATTACCTCCTCCTCACACCAGGCTCTGAAAATATTCTAGATGTAGTTCGTAAAGATTGAGATGTTACTTCAACAGTAATGGATCCTATCATTCTCTTAGCCAGAACATGAGCAGGGCTTTTAGCCCAGCTCTGGGCTCTGGGCTCTGGGCTCTTTCAGGGCTGTGCTAACAGACAAGCTATAGAACTGTGAAGCAAGAGGATCAGTGCTATGTCTGGACAAACAAAGGGGCAACCTCAGGGAGTTGAGCTTAGTCTCAGGTGGCCTTGAAAAATACCTTCTCAAAAGATGCGACTTATGAGCTGTTTTTGGCGAAATGAGAGTGAAATGGAAAGGGGCGGGGTGGGGAGGGGGAGTGTAGAGCTGAAGGTTGAGGCTGTGCGCATGCTCTGAAGGGAGAGTGCTTTGATCCACATAGCAAACTTAAACCCCCTCATAGGCTGAGTGTGCTGAGATCTTTTTCTTCCCTCATCCCTTGGCCTCTGGAGGCAAAGGGCTGCTTGGTGGATGACAGTGTCAGACGTGTATGTTGGGATTGCTGTAGGACAGTTTTGATAGTAAGATGGGATCTTTTTAGTCATATTGTTTTAGTCAGCTTTTTTTGCTGCTCAGACTAAAGGACCTGACCAGAACAATTGTAGAGGAGGAAAGGTTTATTTGGTCTTTCCTCAGGGCTCAAGGTGAGGCAGAACATCATGGCGGGAGAGTGTGGCAGAGGGAAGCAGCTCACATGGTGATCAGTAAGCAGACAGAGAGACTCTGCTCACCAAATAAAAAATATAGACCCCATAGTCTTACCCACTAATGGACCATTTCCTCCAGCCACACCCCACCTGTCTCCAGTTACCACTCAGTTAATCTCATCAGGGATTGATTCCTTGATTATGTTAAGGTGATAACCCAATCATTTCTCCTCCAAACCTTCTTGCATTGTCTCACACTTGAGCTTTTGGGGGACACCTCACATCCAAGCCATAACACATATGATGCTACTATTTTTGCAACCTTGAATATTTCTGCATTTTGGACATCAATGCCACCGTCATTTGTGTTCTGAGGTAATTTAGGAGAAAGTACTAGGCTATCAGATATGTCTGGTGGTGAAAGGATAGAGAAAAATATTGTTTCACAAGGTGTCAGATAAAAATATAAAAATGCTAGCTTTGGCCATTACTAGCATTTAATTTTCCCTATGCCCTTCTTGTCATCCATAAAATGGGTTTAATAATACCTAGCCTCTCTTTCTCATACACAGTAATGCAACCAAAATAATTGATCTATCTCATTGTGCTTTGTAAAGTCCAATCATTGTACAAAACAATGTGAATGCACTTAATGCTGCAGAAATTATGATTAAAATGGCAAATTTTACATTATGTTTTATCAGAATACAATACATAATTCTTTTTTATCTTGTATCGGATTGAGCACAGAGTGGAAAAAAAAAGAGGTTTTCTGAAGTCTTCAAACTTTTGTGATTGCAAATCTCTAGTGGTAAAAAGTATATACTGTCATCCCTTTGGTATTCAAGAGGGACTGGCCACAGGATACCCCATGGGCATCAAAGTCTATGGATGTTCATATTCTTTATATAAAATGGCATAGTATTTTGTAACTTTTATATACCTTCCTGTGTGCTTTCAATTACTTATAGTATCTACTACTATGAAAATGCTATTAAGTAATTGCTATATTGTATTATGCAGGGAATAATACAAGGGGGAAAGTCTATGCATATTCAACATAGGCATACTTTTTTTTCTCAATATCTTCAATCTACAGCTGATTAAATCTGTGGACATAGAACCCCTGGATACAGAGGGCCAACAGCAAATACATTTGTTTCTAAATTGCATATACTATTGTTCTGATATGTGGTATATACTATAAAATATTATTACTGTAAAGGACGAGATGAAGAATATAAAATATTTAAAAATTTATTTTGCTTGTTACTATTTTATTTCTTATCAATTAATTTCAAAGAAAGCAATGCAATTTTGATTTACTGCAACATCTTGTTTGAAGCATTTTGTTTTAAAGCAATCTGAAGACATTATTGTAATACCATTTTATTTCATTGTTCAGAAATGGCTGGAATAATGGCTGGATATCTTACAAATTTCTCAGTTCCAATGGAAGCTGGACATTCTTGGTTGAATTTACTTTTTTCCATGTTTCTTTTGAAATTAGTAAATTTTCTTCTCCATGGATTTCAATCAAATGTTCAAGCAAATGAGTTAGAAGGTGGTGCATTATAATATTTCCAACAAATAAATTTAAAACTCACTAAAAGTTTTCATTTAGAAGATTTTAACAAATTTTGAAAAAGAATTTCAACACTAAATATGCAGAAAATGAGAAGCCTTGTAATTGGCAGCCATTATTTTCCACAACAAAATTTTACAACAGTGGAACTATTTCCAAGCATAGGTTTTTCAAATGTTTCCATTTTAGCAAAAAATTTCCCTGAAAAATTAGTTTTTCTTATTCATTTCTTAAGAGTCACCTTTATGGAGAAGGGACAAATGAACGGCAGTTGTTTTAACAACACAAACCTTGCCATCACAAAATGGTTTAGACACTTGAAATACTTACCTTTAGTAGAAGAAAAATTTCTTAATATATTAGTGCCAATAGCAATTCATATATAAAATATTAGCAAGTATTAATTTTGGATAATTCTTACCCAACATTCTATATATATATATATATAGCTCCATCCAATAATATATTACCTAAGTATAGAGACCCCATCATTTCTTCCTCTGCCCTAATGAATTTTAAGAGTTGTGCACACTAGCCACTGCTCTACCAGTTGAGAAAAGCACAACATCCCTATTTGTTGGGAAGCCGGGAAATTGCTTTTGATAAGATGGCATGCAGTGGCCAGGTTTGGGCCCTGCCTTCGTCTGTTGAGTAAAGTACAATGTATACTCAGTCTGCCCCTAGCCAGCCTATATTTATCTCACCAGTCCCTGAACCACCTAACCTCACTTAGCAATGACATAATTTCTTTTTTTCTGTTGACCACCCTCATTTCCATCCAACTCCACTGTCAAGTCTATGTAGGTTTTCAAGATGTCAATGCTTTTGAAAGTTTTCCAAACTTTTATTTATCCTTAAAATTCATCAACAATTAAGAGATCATAAAATTTTGTGAGTATGAGTTTCCTCATCTTTAAACAGGTTTAAGCTATGTTTCAAAGATATCGCCTATATTTAGTAATCTGTCTAAATTCTCTGTCCCTGAGCTAAAATGTACTGAATAGTAATGACTTAAATGTAGGGGAGCTTGCATTAGCTCCCCTACATTCTTGATATAAACATGTTTGCTGCATCATAATTAATGTTATAACTCTTTGTTAAAAATATTTAGAAAACCTATGACGTTCTTTCATTTAGTATTCTCAACTGCATTTCAGACATTCTTAGATTTGAGATAGAATTAATCTATGAGTTTCTTGAACAGCACTAAATTAAAAATCATTATTTTTATCCTTGCTTACCATTGACATGACATTTAATATTTATAAATTGGGATAGTAATTATTTGAATGCATAGAATTATAACAGTTGCTGACATGAATTTATCCTTAGGTTCTGGCAGGAAAAGAGTTTGGTAACAATAATAAAGCATGATAATAACAATGACAATAATAACAATTTGTCTTGGCATAGATTCATATGCTTTGGAGTGGAGGTGTGTACATGCATTATAGATACTACTAGTTGTATTGACAGAAAAGAGAATGTGTTCCTAGGATGTATAATTAAGAGTAAAAAACCAAATACTTTTGAGTATTTACTGAAAAGCACCATAACATATGCATGTGAATAGTTGTCAAATCAGTAGATTAGGGATTTAAGGGTAATCTACTCCAGTAGAAGTACTCCAGTCTCTAGAGATAGACTGAGCTTTCCTGGGTGAAATTATATATATATGATAGCAGAATGCATTACAATTCTTATTACACATATAGAGCACAATTTTTCATATCTCTGGTTGCATACAAAGTATATTCACACCAATTCGTGTCTTCATAATTGTACTTTGGGTAATAATGATCATCACATTCCACCATCATTAAAATTTGAATCCAATTATAAATGCTCTTCCAAGATTGTTATTACAAATCAGGATTAGAACAGAGGACTCTCTTCTTCCTTGGCTTAGATTTAGGAGGAATCAAGAGGATTTTAGGAATCAGAAGGACTTAGCTTCTTGGAAATATATGAATTGAGTGTGATCAGTCCTGAATTGATTTTGATCAGACCACCTTCTTTTATTTCAGCCCTGAAATTCATACATCCTGGGAAAACATTTTGTCTTAGACAAGCTGGGGTCTCTAGTTGAGTAATTGGGAATAAAAGATAAACAAAGATTTTGATAGAGGGTTAACAGCTTCTGCTAAACCAACTTAGACTTCACATTCTAACACTATAACCCTTCCCTTGAAAATAAATTCTGTTTTCTTCTTGTTCACAATCATATTCACTTGGCAACTCCAAACTTGGATGACTCTAACCATCACACACTTGTGTCTGACTACCAAAAGTTTGGTGGAGATAATCATATAACCTTTCTTCTTCTTAATGTAAATCTTAAATGGTTATTAATATTTCCATTCCATTCTCCCATACCTTCACTTTCACCCTTTTAAGAATCCTTATGCATTCCCCTGTCTCATCTTCCAATCTTCAGTACCTATTCTCAGCCCATTGTCAATTGATGAATGAATAATAATTCATTGGAAAAAAATAGATGCCGTCTCGGATCAATAAACTCATATTCTTGTTGCCAAAGCCAACAGTCTACCTGGCTATATGTCTAACTCTGCCTTCTCTCTTGTTGCAATGCAAAATGTATCTTTCTTCCTATGAGGGGTTAACACCTACACTTTTGCTATGATTCTATCCTCTACTTCCTCCTACAATTTAAAAAATTTCTCTGTCATTTCATCATTTTCTCCCTTTCTACTGGCACATACACAGCAACATTCAAATACTAATGACTGTACAAAAAAATTCTCTTCTACTCTTTCAACTTCTCATTCCCCTTTAGCTACAGTCATCTTTGTTTCCATTTAGGGAAAAACAACTAACTCTACAAATTTTTATTTTTCTCTTCTCTCACTGGGTTCTTTACTCACTGCTTTAGCATCAGTCTAATATGTCCCTGTAACATCTCTTTTTGAGATCACAGAGGGATCTTAGTAAGATCACTTACTCCTTGCCAAATACAACAAATTGGTTTTATTTGGCCTTCCAATAACATTTGACCAAGTTGTCCCTCCAATTTGCTTGAAATAATGTTCTTTTTCTACAGAATTTTTAGATGTTATACCCTTTAGATTTCTTCTCTCCTTGGTGTTATCTCTTATCAGTGTCCTTTACTGTTTTTCCTTTTGGGAGAACTCCAGTCCAGGGATCTTTTTGTCTGTTTACACTTTCTCCATATATGATTGCACCTTGATCTGTGGCCTGAATACTTCCTACAGGCGGATGATATAAAATATGTATCTATTAGGCATTATCTTCAACTAAATGCCAAAAAATTCCATTGGATATCTAATAAACACCACAAAGCTATCAGGTAAATAAAATGTATTTTTGATGTTTCTCCAAAATCTAGATTCTCTTAGTACATGACAACATCTTCTATCCACTTGCTCAAGCTAAAAGACATGGAATATAAAGACTCCACTGTTCTCTTTACCCTGTCATCATCTAATACATAAACAAGTCCTGTCAGGTACGCCTTGAAATACAAACTCATCTTCTCTAGTGTCTCAGTCCAGGTTCAGATCACCATTGTCCCCCATCTGAACCATCAGGTCAGACCTAGACTCAGTTTTCTTTTCCACTCTCTATTCCCTGAGAACCCATTCTCCACATTGCTTCCTGGATGGTATATATTGTTCAATACCATAAAAATATAATTTCTCCCTGCCTAAAAACCTGTAGTGGCTCCTCTGAATTCAAGGTACAACTCCTTTCTGGAGTTTGAACACATGATACTCATATCTACCTCAGGGCTTTTGTGATCCTCCTATATGAAATATTTTATTCTCAAATGAGAGTGTGCTTACTTTTGAACATGACATCAGTCTTGGCTTAAATGCCGCCTTTGGAGAGGAGACTCAGTTCTCACTGTGCTATTCATTTTTATTTCTTTGATGTTGAGCATCTTTTCATGTGCTTATTGGCCAATTGTATATATTCTTTGGTAAAATATCTATTCAATATTTTCCCATTGTTATTTGCTTGATCATTTATTATTGAATTTTAGAATTTTTTAATATCATCTTGATATAAATCTTTGTGAGATATGTGTTTTGCAAACATTTTTCTTAGTCTGTAGCTTGCCTTTTCATTTTCTTAATAGTAGCTTTGGAAGAAGAAACATTTAAAATTTTGAAATCCAATCAATCTTTTTATATATGGATCATATATCATACATCTTATTAAGGAATCCTTGCCAGGATCATGCCTAAGACGATGGAGATTTTTCTCTTTTAGAAATTTTGTAACTTTAGTCTTTACATTTATGTCTATGATTTGTTTGGAGTAAATGTTTATGGTGTGAGGTATGGGCAAAGATTTATTCATATTTACATATAAATATCTACTCCAGGACCATCTGTTAAAAAATCCATCCTTTCTTACCACTGAATTGTCTTAGCACGTTTGTCAAAAGAAAATCAGTCTCAGCCAGGCATAGGAAGACAAATATGACATGTTCTCACTCATTTGTAGAAACTGGAAAATCATTTTCATACAAGAGGAGAGTAGAATAATGGTCACTAGAGAATGGGAATGGTGGGGGAAGAATACAAAGAAAGAGGTTAGATAGGGAGTGCAAAAACACAGGAGGAATGAGTTCTGATACATTCTTCAGCCTAGGATGATATCTGTAGACTACAGCAATCTATGGTACATTTTAAAATAACTAGAAGAGTCTGAAGGCTCCAACACAGAAATAATTTATATTTAAGTAAACGAGAATACCTGATTTGACCATTATATATTATCTACATATATCAAATTATCATACTGTCTCCTATAAATATTATTTCAATAAAAATCAATCTCTAGGCTAGCACTGGTCAATAGAACTTTTTGCAATAAGGAATATATGCTCTTTCTGTGCTGTCTGATATGGTGCTACTTAAATAGAGTGCATTTGAAATACAGCAGCAACGAAAGTTTTAATTTTATTCACATTTAATTAATTTAAATTTACATTTCAATGGCAACATAAAACTAGAAGCTACTATATTTAACAGCACAGTCTTGTAATCTTTCCTCTATTCCACTGATGTCTATCATTACATCAATATTAAACTGGTTTAATTACTGTAGCTTTATGAAAAATCTTGAAATCAGATAATGAAATCCTCCAATTTTTTTATATCCAATATTGTTTTGTCTATTTAGGTCATTTTCATAACCATATAAACTTTAGAAACAACTAGTCAGTATCTACAAAACTAGCTAGCTGACATTTTGTGATTACACTGATTCTATGTATGAATTTTGGAAGTTTGGGTGTTCTTACCCATGAACACAGCACATCACTCTATTTATATATATCTTCTTTAATTTCTCTTAGGAATGTTTTGTAATCTGTACATAATCTATTAAATTAATCCATAAGTATTTTAAGTTTTTAGAAACGCTAGTATTTAAATTTAATTTTTGAAATGTGTCTTGCTAGTATATAGAAATACAATTGAATTTTTTTATGACTATCTTAAAATCTTGCAAAATTCACTTGTGAGCTACTGTTTTTCCACTGATTTCTCAAGATTTTCAATTAATGCAATATGTCTTTAGCAAAACAGAACAGTTTTGTTTCTTCTGAAAGACTCTTAATGTCTTTTACTTTTTTTGTCTTACCCTTGACTCTAGGGGTAAAGCATTTTCTTTTTATATATGATTATATATCATGACAGTTGTGGATTTTTTTTCCTTTATTTTGCTTTTGCCAATGTCCTTTATCAGGTTGTGGAACTTCTCTTATATTCCTGGTTGGTAGAGAGCTTTTTTCATGAATAGTGAATTTTATCAAACACATTTTCTGCATCCATTGAGATAATCAGTCTTCTTAGTCTATTAATATAATAGATTGCAATGTTTGATATCCTAATGTTAAAGAAAGTTTGCATTCTTGGAATCAATTTTACTTGATTATTATGTATTTTTCTATGTTGTATAATACATTTTGTAAATTTTTAAGTTTACCTCTCTTTTTATTAGATATGTATAAGATTTTATTAGATATATATATAAGATTTACTATATTAGACTTATAAGATATAAGTCAATGTCTTTTATAAGAGATATTAACCCAAGATTTCCTCTTTTTGTGGTATCTTTCTCTGGTTTAGTGATGCCACTGTTATAAAATGAATTAGCAAATATTTCTTCGATTGTTATTAAATGAAAGAGTTTGTGTATAAATAATATTATTTCTTTCTTAAATGTCTGATAGATTTCCCAGTGAAACCAGCTGGACCTTAAGTTTTCATGTGGCAAGGATTTAATCTATTCTTCATTTAAATGAAAATTCTTTCAATTAGTTTAGGACAGTGGTTCTCAACCAGGGATAAATTTGCCCCCAGGGGACATCTGCCAATGTGTAGAAACAAACTAGGAAGCTGCTACTGGCATCTAGTGGGTAGAGACCACAGATGTTGCTAATTCTACAAAGCACAGTACACTTAGTGGGAAAAAAAAAGGAGTTTAGAGCTATTTATCAATCAATGCCAAGTTGCCAAGTTATTGGCATAAAGTTGTTTGTAATATTTATTCATTCTCCACTATCTGTAATATCTGTAGTAATATCCTCTCTTTTCCCTCCATGGTAATTTTTTCCAATTTTTTTCTTTTCTCCCTTCCTTCCATCTTTCTTTTTAGTCTAATTAGAGGTTTATAATTTCACTGGTTTTTATGACAAATTATTCAGTTGTGGGGTTTTATTGATCCTCTCCATTGTTTGGATTCGTTACATTAATTGATTTTTATATTGTTTTTGGTTTTTCTGTTCCATTGATCTTGATCTTTGTTATTCCTCCATTGTTACTCTTTGTAGAAAAACTTAAGATAGCTCCCTTCCGTCTACACATAATAATCCTTCACTGTCGATGTTATTGTTTGTTGTGTGTAGTTAAATGCGTATGACTGTGTATATGCATTAGAATATATATGAGAATATATTTTAAAAATTTACTAGGAATAAAGTCTTGTAAGTTGTGCATTGAGTTTATCATTTCACTGAGTAATTTCTGTGAATTAAGCAGAGAAGAAAAACAAAGTAAAATAGATTCTGTGGAATTTGAACTGGGAAACAAATCTTTTCAATGACTAATCATTAAATAATTCTTTCTGGAAAAGAAGACTATCTATTTGAGAATATGTAGGTCACAGTGTTAAGATTCTGTAGAAATATCTAAGAGGACCAAAAAGCTTACTAAGTATACATCAGATGTTATTCTATGGTTATTGTCAAGAGTGAACAGGAAATACTGAAGCTCACAAAGAATTAGCATGGCTAAAAATAGTCTTTGTAAGCATATTGAAATCCTCTTGCAATGAATATTATCATAGGACTATGATTATAGCTATGTCTCAGATGATGAGATATTGAATAACATTAAAGAAAAACTACCAAATCAATTTTAATTAACTCCTGCCCTTTTTAAATTTTTGTTGCCAATTCTTTTTTTAAAATTTCAATTATAGCCATCAATGCCTATAAAGAATTGATCAATTCCTTATATTTTACATATATATGAAAGACTATCAATATCTACTGCAAATTAAAAATTTCTGTGGTTTGGAAATAGGATGTATTGTAACAGGTGACATTTCCAATGTTTTAAACACCTCGAAGTCTTGAATGTTATCATTACATAACCCTTAAAAATGATCATCTAATATGTTGTTATTGTTTGGATACGAGGTATCCCCCCAAAGTTCCAGTATTGATGTTCAGAGGTGAAATGACTCAATTATGAGAGTTGTAACCTAATCAGTAGATTAATTCATTTGGTGGATTAATAATATGAAAGGACTACTGTAATGTGAGGTAATTGTAGGCAGGTGGAGTGGGTCTCTGGAGCATGCCCTTGAAGATTACATCTTTTCCCCTATAACACCTCCTTCCTCTCTCTATTTCCAGGCTGCCATGACCTGAGCAGCTTCTCTCCAACACACCCTTCCACCATGATGTTCTATCTAATCTCAGGCCCAAAGCAATGGCATTGGTTGCCTGTGGACTGAACTGTGGGCCTCAAACAAACATTTTCTTTTCTAAAGTGGTTCGTTAGGTATTTTGGTTGCAGTGATGAAAACTTAATACATATATAAATTCTTCTTGCAATAAATTCCTCTTACAATAAAGTCAAAGAGAAGCTTGAACTTTTCTTTAAATGTTATGCCTAATTTCAATTTTCTTCCTAATTCCCTAGAAACAACATTTAATATAAGTTTTATGTCTATCCTTCTAGATATTTTGCTTTGCAAGTGGAAATTTCAAGGGGGTTTTCAAAAAATATATGATCATACTTCACATATTGTTCTGCGGTTTGCTTTAGTATTTAACAGTGTCTCTATCCCTGCTTTCTTTTTATTCCGTTTAAAAGAATAGATTAATTTTGTCATTTACCTACTTAGAACCTAAATAGACAAAGTAAATGGCTAGTTTTATATTTTTACATTTTACTTTTGGTTAAACACAACGGACATTTGTTAAACACTTTAGCACAATTTCAATTAAAAAAAAAGAGATGATAAAAACAAGAAAAACAGAACTAAATAGCCTAGGGGTTGCCCATAATTGACCATTTGCCCAAAAGTGGTCCTTTTCTTAGAGGTACAGACATTTTTGTATTTTAGCAACAACATAGATACCTGAACACAGAAGTGGATGTAAAGAGAAATTAGTCTTTGAATATTTGTGAAGTGCATTGTGCCAATGGCTTATGGATTCCATGAGCATAGAAACATACCTTCAGTGCCATTGCCTAAGCAAGTTCCCCTTCTTCCTGGCTTAGTATTATTCAATGACTGCCAGTGGACTCAAGGGTTATCCTATGGTATCAATACTGTTTGGGGACTTTACCTTCCAGCTACTGTAGTAACTGAATGCCAGTGAGCAGGAATTAAAACAAACAAACAAACAAACAAACAAACAAACAAAAAACTCCCCGTGATGTACATATTGGTGCAAAATGGTGCGGAAGAGGCTGTGGTTCTTTTCTCAGGAGAGCAGAATGCAAGAGACCCTTGGTTGCCTCTATTGTTCAGAATAGAAAATGGCTTGATAGTTTGACGACACCTGTTCAAAGAGTTCTGGTGTCCATAAACAATTAATGAAAGAGAAGATGCACAATCTCATGCTATTGAACTTACTCCTACTTCACAGGCAAATTCTTGGCTTGCTTTGCCATTGGAAAAATGTCTGGGTATTGTGGGTAGCTCTCCCACTTTCCAGAACCACTAATCCAAAAGAGCATGGCAAGTCATGCCTGCTACCTGCTCCTATTAAAGCACAGCTAGTTGCAGTGAATGCATAGGGACATGTAATAATACCATTTCCATATATTTTATTTTTTTAAAAAAAGGTCTAGAGATAAAATATAAACATTATGGTCTGCAGCTATTTAAAGAGGCAATGAATAGTTTAAATCTCAAGTAAAGTAAGATATTGCCTGACTTGACACACCCAGGTCCTATAACATGAGGCCTAGTCTCACTCTGAGAGTCCTGACTCTTCCCATTGCAGCAAGGGACAAATCCTTTTTTCCATGTCTACTGCCACCAACCTTTGAGAGCTTATCTTTGCCATATTTCACTTTTTGATCTCTGTTCAAACCACTACCTTTTCATTACACAGAAAGATGTTCTTGCTCCACTCTTCCTCCACAGATAGTCACTTGTGAAGATTGTCTTTTTGCCTTTGTGTTTTTCCAGAAGGAAAGCAATCTAACCAGTAGGAGCAAAACTAAAATGAGAGCTTCTGAATATGGTGTGATTAAATGACTGTCCCACAAAACACAATTAATATGTTGTTCATTTAAAAACTCCTTTTCTTGTAAATATGCCATCTGCCTTTTCATCGTAGACCATTCTTAAGAATGGGGGAAAACAAGAGAATGCACTGAGAATTGGAATTGACACACTCTATTATTTCTACAATTATAATTATTTTATTTTGAAATAATCTAACACAGAAAAATAGGAGGTGCAGTATGAGGAAACTTTTGCCTCTTATCCACTTGAAATTTGCCAACATGAGGCCATTCACTACTGTCTAATTCAATGCCTATTTCTTACACAAAAAAGTCCTTTATACAACCAAAATACAAACATCAACATCAGTAAATTACCAGACCCCATTCCAAATCTGCCAATTGTTTCAATAATAACAAGATGATCCAGGCTCATGTTGTCCTTTTCCTACCTCTGCACTGGTTCCAAAATTCAAAGCTCTCTGGACCTTTAGTATTGAATGGCATTCAGAGATGCCATTATTTTCTGTTGGTGCTTATGGCTTTTTTGGCAAATAAGCAATAAGACCATACAAAGCTATAGTATATTTATGTAAGCACATATACATTTACATTTATGTGTTACTATTTGTACAAATAAAATCACACATTCACATCAACATCTCCAATTTCAATCCAATACCACAGAATTCATTCTTGTTTTCTTCTTATTGTTTATAACTCTGTTCTCTAAAAGTGAGAAACCTGGCTCTTGTTACCCTTAATATAATTACTTATTTGATCAATCACCCAAATGTAATCCATGGTCTATCACACCACCTGTGCTTTCACACTGATGCCCTATTCACCGTGTTTAAACTCTGAGGAATTGCACTGTGCTGCTTTCCATTTTCTTCACCCTCTAACATCCACCATGAGCTGCTTTTCCTTCTGGGTATCCTTCTCAACCTATCTGCCATTCAAATGTTGAAGATTGTTTCCTGGAAAAGGATCCCATGCTTTGGAACCTTCAAGCCAGTTTCTGTAGCTTTCCAGTGATCTTCAAGTTCATTGGTTTGACATGGAAAAGAATAGGCAAATAGCAGCAATTAATTCAGCATAAATTGTGCCAAGCTTAAACTGTACTCCTTTAGGGAAAGAGAAAATAAGTCATGACCAATCATTCTGCTGATAAATAAAACAAGGGGGTTTTTTGCACTTACTTTTTCCCAGGAGCAAATGTTGTTAGTAGTTCTTGCATGTTCCTATACAGCTCTCCAGATGCACTGCCAATTCGAGAGGAAAGAAACAGACATAAGTATTAGGAAATGTGGTAAGGTCCTATGCATTATACAGGCCACAGTATACTAGGAGGAGGCAAGGGATTGTTACAAAGGGAAAAGTTGATGTACTCTTTTTGGTAACATTAGTTACCCAAAACTCCTATATTCACAGTTCTTTATTTATAATCAATGTTTTTTAGAAGACCCTGGCTGAACATTCACTTGCAATTTCTTCCATCAGTTTGAGTTTGCAGTCTTTCCTATTTCTGAAGACAGAAATTCAATTTTACCATTTGGCACAAAGATTCTGCAGATTCTTGAACCAGATAAAATAGTTTCTTGCAAAAGCCTATGTTGGTGAAAGCCAGTGCCCTTGTGCTTATTTAGGGTAATAACTTTGCAGCATTAAGCTTTAGGCACATGAACAGATGAACTTTTTAATTTTCATTTCCTATTATGCTTCTTTGTGGCATGTCATCATGGTGTTCAGAGACAATTGAGATTTTTTTCTTCTGTATTATTTCCTGGGTTAAGGTACAGTTGACCTGGAAAATACTGTTTAAAGCTTAGGGAGCGTGTTTTAGTCAGTTTTTTTTTTCTGCTGTGACTGAAAGACCCAATCAGAGCAACTATAGAGGAGGAAAGGTTTATTTAGGAGCTCACAGTTTCAGAGGTCTCATAGATAGCAGGCTCCATTCCTTAGGGCTTGAGGTAAGGCAGGACATCATGGTGCACGAGTGTAGCAGAGGGAACCAGCTCACATGATGATCAGGAAGGGGAAAGAGAGAGAGAGAGTGTGTGTGGGGGGGAGATTCAACTCACCAGATACAAATACATATCTCAAAGCCATGCTCCAATATCCTCCTCCTCCAGCCACACAGTTCCACTTCAATTACCACTCAGTTAATTCCTATGAGGGAATAAATCCACTAATTGGGTTATGGCTCAATCATTTCTTCTCTGAACCTTTTTCACTGTTTTACACGTGAGCTTTTGGGGGACACTTCCTTCCCAAAGGGCCATGATTTAAGCTTTGCCCCTAGAAAAGAAAGTTGGAATCAAACAACTTCTTCTAACTGGAAAAAGAATAACAAAATTGTTTTCACAGTTATTTTGACTCCACAACAAAATGCTGGAATCAAAAATCATAGAAAACTCAAAATATTCCCCCGATGTCTCCTAGTTCTCCAAAGAAACCTGATTTTTATGTTGACTCTTGGTCCTTCTGAAAATACAAGACTTCAAGGTAAAGGCCAAAAGGAATGGTTCAAATTGTTCACATTGCCCTTTTCCTTCTATTTATTGTGCTCCATTATGCCACTGCCTCAGTTGACAAGAGCAAGGTGACAGGTAAAATGTGGAACCCAAATGGCCTACCAAAGCTACCAACAGGAGCTCAGTGACCTCACAGAAGTATCTTGGGAAAGTCTTCATCCCTTATGTGTTCTGCCACACAGCAAGCTATGGAGAAAGTAGGGGAGTCTCACTCATGAAGTAAACGTTCACTGAGCCCTTGCAATTGCCTTCTACCTAAATCTTAGAAAATGAATAGTTTATTGGGAAGATAAAACACAGTGCTAGACATCAGCTTGCTCTGTTATTAAAGAGAGGAAAGACAACATAATTTTAAACTTCTCCTCTTGATTTAGTGCCATCATTATATTGCAAACTAGAGATGTTCTCTGAGCTGTTGAGGCACAGAGTTCCCCTTGTCCCACACTAATGGACCAGACTACTAAGTTTTCTTTGTTCTAACATTTGCTCTTAATTTCCTGGCTCATTCTTCACTGTCAGGAAGTTAGATAACACATCTTGCTGCTGTTCTGCTGTTTTTTTAACAGCCGCATTCTCTTCTGCTTTGGGCAAATAACCCAAAATAAAACCAGATTTAGACAAGAATTTTTAAATGACCTTGGAAAACACACACTTTTAGCTAACAGATTTTAGTACATGAAATTGGACTGTCATTCCACATGCTCATAAACTTTTAAGTTACCTTTATAAGCTGCTTTTGAGAAGAGGTTATTTTTGAGTCTGATTTCCAGATATTATGCTGGATTGCTATTGCATATGAGAATTTTATTAACTTGATTTTACAGCAGAATTACGGCTGATCAATGTGTGCTCACACACACACCCGCACACACACATATACAAATACACACCATTATACGCTTTTCAACTGCAAAGAACAGAATATACTCTACCTAGTCTAAACCAGAAAGTACAGAATCATTGATAGGGCTGGAAAAGCAGACTTTAGGCTGAGCTTCCAATAATTTTCACAGCTTCTAGAACTATTCTGCTTATTTCACAAATAGGTAAACCAACAAATCAGGAGATTGCTCCTACCACTTCAGACTGTAAAACCACACTGTCTCTAGGATAACCCATGATAAATGAATGCACAACCCACATGCAGCATGTTTACCTCTATATCAAGTCTTACTTGAATATTTGTAAATCAGTGAAATCTGTTACATTGAGAACCCTAGCTGCAAGGGAGCCTGGAGATTGTAGTTTTGACTTTCCAGCATCAACCCTATAGGAGGTAATGGCAGAAAATATTTGGAGTTTGTGCTGAGAAACCAGTCCATAGAAAGCTCCCTCATATCAAATGATCTTATTATGTAGTTGTATTTAAGCTAACCAATAATTATCTTTCTCAAAAGAATATAAAAAGAGAATTCAAACAATGTGCTAATGCCTTTATTTCCTGATACTTATATGTATATTTGCATGTGTATATATGCATATTTGTATTTATATGAAACATATACATATATATACACAAATATATGTATGTACATATATATGTACATATATACATACATGTGCAACAATGCTTGTATATATGTGCAAATGTATTTTTATACATATGTAAACATATATATCTGTATGTATATGCAATAGAGAGAGACAGCAAAAGAGGAGAGAATTTCAGGGTCATGTATAACAGAAACGTACTGACTACAGTATCCCTTAATCAGGGGGTAAGGGTAGGATTATAGCCCTTAAAATGGCTAGTGGTAGGTGGACAGGTCTTCTTCAATCTATGTGCTAAGGGTTGACTATAGACAAACTATATGATCTTTATCTTTGAAGGAATTCATATGAGGAGATACTCATGGACAAGTGGCAAGTAATTATGAGACAACAGGATAAGTTTTATGGTGGGAAAATACAGCTCTAAATTTTTTATGGGAATACCCCTGAACTGATGAGTCTGGACATATTATCTTAAATTGACCCTCTATAAAGAACAAAATTATTTGCTATTTCACATTTTATCTTTGAAATTCATATGAATTTCATGGTCTATTTTATACTATATTTTAAACATATGTTTATTTGTTTTGAATAACTTACTATCATGAAAAAATGTTATTTGTCCTTTTGCCTCATAGACAAAAAATTATTGTAACACTGGGTCTATTATTACAAGAAAAATCAAACTGAATTAAAGGGGGTTGATGCTGGACCAGAAAATTCCTTTCTCTGTCTTGATGTCAGACTATTTCTAAAATCTAGGCCCACCTACATATATTTCTATTAATGGCTACTTTCCTCAGGATTTTTGTGAGCAATATCACTTTGTGAGTTACTTTGGATTTTTATGATTAACAGTTAATGCAGTCATCTTATTTTTTGAGGATTTCCCCTTTCTTGTAATTATTTTTCCTTCATGAAGAAAAATAATGAAACTCTGAGTACATAAATTTTGAGATCTCCCTACTCATTCATCTATAGTACAACAGGGGTGCGTTACTTCAGGGGTTGCTTGGAAGGGGAACAGAGGGAGCTGTCTATGCCTGTGTAGAAGAATAAATATGTTATATTATCACTGGAATTATCTAGGAATGCTGAAACATGTGGTGCTAATAAAAAGATGACCTTGTTTAGTGAGTTTGACAATTGTTTTTAACTTCTCTACAAAGAATGTACCCCCTTATTGCCCGACCCTAGTACAGGTGGCTCCTACTATCCTATTTAAGTAGCCATTGCTGTATAGAATTGTTAACACTTAAAGTCACTTCTCATTATATTACAATTTAGCCACAAGATGATTATTTCATGCACTTACAGTGTGGCTGTAAGATGATTACTTAATGCATTATTCCTTTTTAAATTTATCTTTTTGACCACCTCATTGAAAATACAAAGCACTTCATAAAAATTATCTTTATTAAAATTAGGGAACAGAGACCAGTAAATGGGCCAGTTCATTATATCTATACATTCACTCAAATGTAATATAAACAACTGGGTTAAATTTGCTTTCTAGGGCCTGGGGTCGTGGCTCAGTGTTATCACACTTGCCTAGTATGAGTGAAGCACTAGGTTCAATTCTCAGTACCACATACGAATAAATAAAATAAAGGTTCATTAACAACTAAAAATCATTTTTAAAAACTTTTTTAAAATTTGTTTTTCAATCAGTTGCATACATATGTCTTTGAAGAACAACAAAATAGATTTCGGGAGAGTCTCAAGATTACATTTTATATCTTGTTACTATTTTTTAGTCTAAAGCAGCTTAAACTAGCTACATAGCTTCTTCACCACTTCCTCTTTTTCATTGCTTGACTCTGTAAAGTGTATGGATAACTGACTTGCAGTAAGCTTTGAATCATTTCTAATGTGCTTGTTCGAATTTTTTACATATTGATCCTGGCCAAGACTGGGTTCTTTTAATTGCAAATATTCTTGTGAATATCTTTTTAATTTCCACATGATTGATTTGAAAACATTTTTGTTTTGTTTTGCTTTGGGCACCATCTACAGCTCTTTATTTTTTAAATTAGGTGTTTAATTTAGGTGTTAACAATACTATACAGCAATGGCTACTTAAATAGGATAGTGGGAGCCACCTGTCCTAGGGCAATAAGAGGGTACATTCTTTGTAGAGAAGTTAAAAACAATTGGCAAACTCACTAAACAAGGCCATCTTTTTATTAGCACCACATGTTTCAGAATTCCTAGATAACTCCAGTGATAATATAGAGTCTCACTGAGTTACCTAGGACCTTGCTAAATTGCCAAAGCTGGCCTTAAACTTGTGATCCTCTTGCCTCAGCCTCAAGAGCTTCTGGGATTACAGGAATAGAGCACCATGCCTGGCTGAAAACATCTTAAAAATGATAATTTCATGCATCAATTGCCCAGGGTACTTGATAATGTGGTGGAGCACTGGTGAGATGAGCAATAACACTGAATTTTCTGATAACCTCAAAGTGATACACCTAGCCTAGTACTCTCTTTAGATCAGAAGCCAGCTTGTCACAAGTTATGAAGGATTCATTTCTGTTTTCTGTAAAAATATTAGGATGTCTGTATGGCTTGACCATAAGTTGATGTTGTAAAGCTGATTGGAATGCCTGCCCATTCCCTGAACTCACCCATGTCCGGTTTTCCCTGACCAGATAACAACCCTTTCCTAAACCTTAGTGACGCCTCATAAGTTCTGGCCTTCCCTGGCCGGATAATGACCCTCTCTGAGTCTCTAAGATCTCCATAAATTCTGATGCTGGGGCCAGCAAAAATGTAAACTTGTGTTATGCTCCTCAGAGTGTTGTTATCTGTAACCCCCCTTTGTGTAACTTTTTGGGCTATAAAACTGGGCTGCAAGGAAGCCTCGCCACTGTCCTTGGCTCCCACGATTTTGATGGGCAAGGCAGCCCGGCTGGTGGAAATAATAAGCTTGCTTTAATTTGATTTTAATTGGAGTTGGTGTTCTTTTCTTGCGTCTTGGTCTAACAAAAGCACGTTGTTTGTCTCAGTTTTTGTTCAGTGAGAGACTACCTCCAATTGTGGAGGTTTAAAATCACAAGATCAATGTAGCTCATAATTCTGAGGTCAGCAATTAGGACTGTGCTCCGCTGGGTAGTTCTCCTGTTATGGAGCAGACTGATCTCCCCTGGGGCCCACTCAGCTGACAGAGTGTTTGGAGTTTTCTGACTTTTAGATGAGGGTGCTTCAGTTGTTAACAAACCCTTTTATTCTCCTGTAGATTAGCCTGGACTTCTTGACATGGCAGCAGTGTTCCAGAGAAGCCCATTGCATAACACTTTTCAAACCTTGTTTAACATCACATTCTACAACTATCAGGGTCCTTCCAGACTACAGGGATAGAAAAATGCTTTAGCTTTAAGTGGGAAAAAGCTACAAAGTCACATTATAAGGAAGTGGATTCAGGGAATGAAAGAATTTGTGGCCATCTTTGCAGCCTACTACATTCACATGAGTGTCTTAAACACATACCCATACCCAGTTTGAGATAGGTCAAAATAGAAAAAGTAGAATTCCACTAACTGGTATGCATACAAACTTTTAAGAGATTTAAAATATGTTTCATAAATCATCAAGTAAAATAAATACTAAAGAAAGGTGTTTATATGATTCACTGGCTTTGGCTACCGCCTGATCCACCACTGCATATTTTGGAGACTGCATGTACTGTATTTGAGAAACAAGTTATTAGACATAGATTCCAGCACTATGATAGCATTAAAACACAGTGAGTAAGGTGTTTTACTGGGACTAAGCTCTGCCTGGGACTAAGGTGTTGAGAAAGAGAGAGGTCAGATAACATTAACTGATGAGGTAGCACTTGAAGTTTGATGACAGGTAGGTGGAAGGAAATAAATATAAAAGAAGGAAGAGTAGCCCACTAAGGCTAATGAAAGGTACAAATAAATACAGGGAAGGAACTGACTGCATTCTCTCTTCAACACTGAGGATTTCTACCATTCACACAGTCTAAAATAAATCAATACAATAAATCTTTGCTTCCTGTCACTGCAAAACTCAAGGTTGAGATTTCAGATATTTCCCTAAAATTATTTTAGAAATTTAATTAAATTAGAATAAAATTAGGCCAATGGGGTGATACATTTTCTATAATTTTTCTAAAGAGTTAAAATGCATTGGTTTATGTTGCATAGAGATACATAATAGAAACAAAAGACATAGAGGTTAGGAAGGAATTCTATCTGGAAATGCTAAAAGCAGAAGGTTCTTCAGAATCTCAGGTAGAGAAAACACTTGAGATTAGCTTAAACATCTAATAGATAAAGGCCTGAGGTCCTGCAAGAACTGGGACAAGTTTGTTACCTTACATACTTCAACTGTGGTTCACAGTGGCTATTGGAGATTTAAAACAAAACAAAAAAACAAGGAGCCAGAAAAATCAGTGCCATTGATAAGTTTGCCAGGCAAACCCTCTAATGGATTCACATCAAGCCAGTCTATCACTTATTCTGGACTTGTTTCTGGTATCTGCTGCTGCTGCTCTGATGATGATACATACATGTGTGTTTCTAGGTTGAGTGTTGTCTGCTTCTTTCCTGCTAACCAGCATTTAAACACACATAGAAAACACCAAAGAAACTTTAGTCCTTTCCCCTAGTAAATGGACTTTCAAAGGACCTAGAAAGTCTGAAGTGTGATTTTGGTGGTAGGGATAGTGAAAAGTTGCTATTGGCACCCTCCTACACACACATGCTCACATGCACACCCACTCACCACCACCACCAATTTAGCTACCGGATTTACCATGAATGTGAGTCCAGAGATTCACAGCCCAAACTCCCAGAGCATCCTTCTTCATTATTCTTCCTCCTTTTCATTTCCCCCCAGGCCCAAGTCCTTTTAATTTTCTGTTTAGCAGGGACTTATACCACTCTTCTTTTGGTAGAAATCTTCAGGGCTTTACCAACTGTAGTGTGAGTCAGAGCTTTCCTCTGTTGCTCAGAAGGGTGAATAGGAAGCATCCAAAGGCAAGGTCAGAGAGGGTAAGGGTGTTCAGGTAGTCTCTGGCTCTCCTCCAGTGCCATCCTCTTGTATTTATTTTCTTTGTTCAGTTCTGGTTATTCAGTAAACACATATCTCATACAGTGAGGGAATAGTATTATGACCTACTTTGCAGGTTTTTATGTGAGAATTAAATAGGCTACCTATAAAAGCAATTGGAATGGTACATGGCACATGGGAAGTACTCAGTAAAGAGCAGCTATATTCATTTTCAGGTTTCTGCTTGGCTTTCTGTGTACTTAAACTTGAATAGTAGACTCTGCTGGGGCCAATATCCACCAGAGATCCTTGCCAACTTCAATGACACAAGTGCCCCTCACATAGCTATCGTGAAGCCTACAGTGTTCCAAAACTGCATAGTGTTTGATGAAGTTGGTAGAAATGTCTTCTTCCCCTTTTGGTGCTCCAGTATGTTAGAATTATCCAAAGCAATATCATTCTGCATCCTCATATCTTAGAAGGTTTGGGGTAAAATAAAATCTTGAATAGAAAATAGCTCTTTTAGTTTTTAACTGTAGATTTCATATTGTCCTTAGGCTCCGGGCATGGGTTAAGGATCAGGGTCAGAGTAAGGATTATGGTACAGATTAGAATGACAGATAGTAAGGATTATGGTACAGATGAGAATGACAGATATGTGCTGTGTTAATTCCTTGAACAATCATACCCATAGAGTTCTTTCTACATGCTAGATAAAGAACTAGAGGCGGGGTTATATCAGTGATGGGTTGGGTAGGGGAAAAGTTATAACCTGTCTAGGAATCCATCCAGTCCCTTAATTGGAGAATGCTTCAAAGGGAAAGAAAGCAGGCAATCTTTCTTATCATATTATCAGCTATTTAAGATATTTGCTAGGAAAAAGAAACCTCAACTAGTGGATGATCTTAGCAGGATGTCTGTAGCTAAAGGATTGCTTAGAGCATCTAAACCCAGACAGTAAGAGCCAGGGCTCACGGGAGGATGTCATCCCTACCCTTCACCTTTCTGGGCTGTACCTTAAAAGTGCTGCCTACTCTGTGTGTGGGAACCCTAAAAGACCTCCCCTAGAGACCTTGTCTATTAATCTTGGCCAGGGAAATCATGTAGGTGTCCCTGACTTCTCTTGCCTTATCTGTGCTTTTTCATTGACTGTATCTTTGAAATAATTCGTAAATCTCGATACTGGATAAATCTTGATACTAGATAAAACTTGATACTCAGTTTCACACCAGTCTGATTCAATCTAGTTCAACATGTTAATCCTACGTCTCACATGACTACAAAAGACAAAAATTCTTACTCTTTATAGACCTTAGTTGATTTTTTTTTCCCTTCTGATGAGTCAGGTTCAGCATATGGGAGCATGGTAGTTACAAAGAAAACTTTGATGCCAGATGCTTTGTTCAATCAATCCTGTCTCATCTGTTAGTTGTGTGACTTGGGGCAACTCATTTAATCCTTCTGAACCTTATTTTTTCCATTTTGCATAGGAATTTTGATGGTATCCACCTTATGAAGTTGTTATGAGTTGAGCACAGAATGTGCTATGAATAGTGCTGGTAAATAATGGAGGCCACATAATTTCAGCTAGTATTATTCCTTGAAGAATTCTTTTCTAGGTATCTCAGAAGTCTTAGTCCAAGTCAGCTCTGGCTAGCTTCCCTACTCACTAGATATGTCTGGATATCATTCCTAGACACAACTTTGATACAAATCAACACAATACACTTACATGGGTCCCTTGTCACCTTTGTTTACATATCACAAACTGAATTTATTTCAAACAAATTGCTTTGAAACTTCAGGCTTGATGGGGTATATATTTATTGTGTTTTTTTCCAAACTCACATTTTTAAACTTTATTTCTAGGGTAGTTCATAACAGAAAACTACATTTAGATTGGGTGTCAGTCAGCTTTCCATTGTTGTAACAAAAAAACTGAGAATATTGACTTATAAAGAAAAAAGGTTTATTTTGGTTCACAGTTTTAGCTCCAGACCATGATCCTTGGCCCTGTTGCTTTGGGCCTCTGATGCATGTGTTGTGTAGTAATGACATGGGGCCACATGGTTGAGCAAACTGCTCACCTCAGGACCCAGAAGCCAAAGAAAAAGAAGGAGGTAGGGTTCTGAAATTCCCCTTGAGGGCATGTCCCCAATAATTTAAGGACTTCCACAAGGCCCTGCCTCCTCAAAGTTCTACAGCCACCCCAAAACCAAGCCTTTAACACATGAGCCTTTGGGGAACAGTTAAGATCCAAACTGTAGTAATTGGGAACGATCACACAACCCATTCACATATAACCTCAAATAATATTAATTGGCTATAAACTGTATCTTCCCAGTGGATAAAGCGATAGAAAAAAAATTATATTGTAAATTATCTATTGAAGTTCAAATTCCCTACAGTAACCTCTGGCAGAATAATTTGAATATGGACTCAGGTGTTGATTTTTGAAATGCAAATACATTTCCATTAGGCACAGCAGCTGTGGCTACAGGATTATGCCTGCACTGTGGGTTTAATAAGAATTGATTTGCCAATACCTGTATGTGTATTTTAGATAGGGATACTTACTTTTCTGTCCTCCATATTCTATTTCTTCCCACTTCTTCGAATGAAAAGATTCTCACACAGCCTTTTTGTGCCTTGTTTGTATATCTTAATAATTTTCTTTTATATGAATGTGTCTTCTAAATTTATTTATTCTCCCTAAGCATCTAACATATGTTTGGCCCATCATGGACACTCATCTAATACCTTTTAGTAAATACACAGAAATGTCTGAAAGGCAAACTTCTGAAAGGTTGTAGAATTTTACCAAGTTTTACTTATAATAAATACCTTTTGTGAAGTTACTTTTTATTTACCTACCAATAAACTATTCCCTCTATTCTTGCTATCGTATTGTTGCATTCTATTAAAGGGGCATTTTTTAAAGTTATTGTGTGGCATTGTCCCAACAGACCTGAACAGATAGGTCAAGTGGAATATCTCCATTTTATAGGCAAAAATACTGAAGCTAGGGTATTTTAATGACTTGTCCCAGATTACCAAACCAGTGACTGGAAAACTCCAGAGCCTATGTTCTTCTTTTAGCCTTAGGACTCTTAAGACAAATTATAGGCAATGCTACTTCATCAGTAAACATAACAGCAGGAAATAAATGGAAGAGGAGAACCTGAAGCAATTTAGAAACTGTCAGGGAAATCACTAATCGGAACATACAGTCATGAACTGTTCTGATGAGCAGTTCATCCTATTATTTTTCCATTCTGCCTTCACAAAAATGTTTCAGCTCTCTATTTGTGAGAGGGCAATTGGATTTGGTGGGTGGATGTATGTGTGTCCATTCACCTGTGTAGCACAGGCTCAGTCTCTTCTTCATTGAGGTAGGTTCATTTCTTCTCAAGAGATCATGGAATCTCTCTTCCAGCTACCATCACAGGCCTTCTTCTAATGATCACAGGTTGATCCTGCTAGAAACATCTGTAAGCCAATTTGACAATGTACCTTGATCAAGCAGACTAAATACCATGAAAACTTCACAGAGACAAGGTATCATCCAACAGACAACCCATTCATTCCACTGAGAGAGCTTCAACCTTTCTGCATCACTGATACTACATCTTTTCCTAATCATTGTCCCTAGTGTGTCTAAAAGTTTGATATTTTACAACCAAAGGCCAACTTTTCCCCCGTGACTTAGAAGAAGATAGAAATTAAATGCAAGGGCTGAAGTGCAATATCTCAACCATCAATGCTACCAGGGCTTCTGGGCTTTATGCAGAAAGCAATGTCCGTGAAGAAAACCCTGTGCCACTGTGGTCAGAGAGTATATAAAATTCAGTCTGATATTTGGGTCAAGACAATGTGTTGTCAGTTCCAATAAGAAGGCAACTCTGAGCCTCTACCCGAGGGAGTAGGTTTTGGGGAGATATTTCCAGGACTCCAACCAGCAACATACAAATTGGCTAAAGATCCAAGGCACACTTCCTGACATTAGCTTATTCTATCCTTGACCTCTTTAGAAGGATGGGACTGTACAGGGTAGTTATAGAGATTGTTCAAAGCGTTGAGCCCAAGAACTTGAAAGGCAATATTTTTTGCATTCAGGAGGTAGTCAGAAGTTTCCTCTCCAGAAAGAGAGCAAGTGCTGCAAGATTTCCCACAAGGGATTTGGGAAGAAAATCATGAGCTAGGGACAGTTTTAACAAAGATGTTACCTTTTAAAAGAAAATCTTTATTTTGTTTATTTATTTTTATATGGTGCTGAGGATCAAACCTACTGCCTCATATGTACGAGGCAAGTGCTCTGCCACTAAGCCACAACCCCAGCCCAAGATGTTACCTTTTTTAAGATGGGGAATTATAGGATGGTTAGATCCTCATGTTTAGGAAAAAAGTCAATATTTCCAACAGTTGTCAATAAAGTTGTATATAAATAATTTAGAAAATATTAAAAGGAATACTTTTCTTCTGAAAATTTGGAGGGCTACTATCAGTAAATTTTTCTTACTTATGTTACCAAGTTACACATTTTGGTGCAATTATATTAACTGTTCTTTGTTTTGAAACACTGGGCTTAGTTGTTTTAACCCTTTAAATATGCTTAATTACAGCTGGTTGCAGTGGCACATGCCTATAGTCCCAGTGACTCACTGCTGGAGAGGCTAAGATAGGAGAATGACAAGATCAAGGACAGCCTTAGCAACCTAGTGCCCTGAGCAACTCGGTGAGACCCTGCCTCAAAATATAAGATAAAGCTGGGTGCAGTGGTGCAAGCCTCTAATCCCAGCAGCATGGGAGGCTGAGACAGGAGGATCACAAGTTCAAAGCGGCCTCAGCAATGATGAGACACTAAGCAACTCAGTGAGATCCTATATCTAAATAAAATACAAAATAGGGCTGTGGATGTGGCTCAGTGGTTGAGTGCCCCTGAGTTCAATCCCTGGTACTCCCTCAAAAAAATATAAGATGAAAAGAGTCAGAGATATATTTCCATAGTGAAGTGCCCCTGGGTTCAATTCCCAGTACCAAAAAAAAAAAAAGAAGACTAATTAGGTCTCATTGAAGATCAATAACTATTTAAAGTTTTAACAGAACTAAATAATAAACTCCCTAAAGTTTTCATGCCTTTGGAAGATGGACTTAACGGACCATACAGCTTATAAAGTGAAATGAAACTTCCAAGAATAGAATTCCAAATACAACAAATATAATGTGTGCACTACTGCTCTCTGTTTTTACTCACAACAATTCTAACACCAAATTTGTGTGGTTTTTCACACCAACAACCTACTCAGTTCATTTCTCACACTAGTTATCCCATAACTTCAAGATTCAAACTTGGTCATCAAACCCACAAGTTACAGAGCTGAGTCCCACAAGACTGCCTCTTTTCACATGCCACTCACAAATGCCAGGCTGCTCATACTTCTGACTTAAATCAGGGTTTCCACACCTTTCTCTTTGTGCTTGAAGATTGCTAGAATAGATCACAGGAATACTCAGGGAAAAATTTTACTTAACTATCACTGGTTTATTATCAAGGGTACCATTCAGGAACTGCCAAATGGAAGATGCATCCATTGGACAAGGAATGGGGTAGGATGAGAAGTTGCCATGCCCTCTCCAGAGGCCTCACCCTCCCAGGGCATAGATGTGTTTACCAACCAGAAATTTTTTGATCCCTATTATTAGACCTGTTCCATGCATAGGTATGAATGATAAATCATTGACTTTGTGATTAACATAATCTCCACCCCTATCTCCAATCCCAGGAGTCCAGAGTGAGGCTGGATGGTCCAACCTCTTCACCATAAGTTTACCTCCTTTGACAGCCAGTACCCCATTCTGAAGCTATCTAGGGGTCCTCACCTAATTAGCATAAACTTAAATAGGTTGAATGGAGGACTTTTTACAACTCCGTGCCAGGAATAGGAGATGAAGATATTATATCACAATATAATAAGCTTTTGGTTTAATAGATAAATAAGTTAGGAAAATTTAAAAAAATACTTTTCTTCTGGAAATTTGGAGGGCTATCAATAGATTTTTCTTACTTTATGTTACCAAGTTGTGCATTTTGGTGCAAATATTCTCTGATTTGGCAACAAATGTAAAACATAGCCTCATATTTGGTCCTGTAAGTACCAGTAAATAATTAAAATATAATTGAAGTTTTGATGCTCCAAAAACACTGCCAAGATTCATTAACCCCAAAATTATATCCAGTGTTTTGTATTTTAAAAGAAAGATGAAATTCAGGAGACACTATGAATGGATTGGATATTCTAGGTTGGAGACCCAAGTTTTATTTCCATTTATTTTAATTAAAGATTTTGATTTTAATAGGGACAGGACAGAGACTGTATTTATTTGCCTGTGAAGATTCCAGAATTTCATTTCCAGGTCCATAGTTTATTCAAGAATGATGGATTCTTGTATTATCAATTAGGATGAGCTAAGTTGTGCTGGGGTAACAATCAACCTCCAAAGCTTGATGGATATTTTTCTTTCATGTTTCAAGTCTATCGCAGGTTTGCAGATAGCTCTGATCCTTGTTCCCTCATCCAGAATTTGTGTTGCCAGAGCAACAAATATCTCAAGTAATACTGTTGCTATGACAAAGAGAAAGAAAGTTTTGGAGGACCTTGCACTGGAAATTAAACACTTTATTCTAAAAACAACACTCCTCAATTCCACTCAAAGCTTATGGGATAGGATTGATTACAGTACCCCACCCAGCCTTCATGTGAGCAAGAGGTTCATCAACACATGTACCCTGAAAACAGAAAGCCAGAAATACTAGGTAGACATTACTAAGAAGCATCACGCTAGATATTGGCTTGAGGTCTTTGTAACAAATACTGAGAAGAGTAAGCTCAACATTGAAAAATTACTTAAAGTAAAACAAACCTTTGATCAAAATTTTTTTGGGAAAAGGCTGAGGGAAAAACTTTAAGAAAAATATATTCCAGGGAAGTTTTTTCCCTAAGCATTGGGAGATATAAATGTATTTCTTATATTAGGAAACTTAACATTTAATTGCTTTTAAGTGTGTATGATTTGAAATGTTTACATTATAACCTGCAGAGAATAAGTAGTAAAGTGCCATCATAGACATCTTTAAGTAAAGGTGTTTCTACCATATTAATGCTATTAGACCCTACAAAATGCATTGATTTCATTTTTTTCTTATATACTTTTACATTTTTCTGAAATAAAAATATGTTTGAAAAGAAAAAAAAAGTATTGGTGTGAGTGCAATAAATGTCCAAAAATATATATAAAAGGCTATATAGGCCTTTTTTTTTTTGGCTTGACAAATCTATATGCATGAAAGGGAAAAACAGAAAGATCCTAGGACCAATAGAACCAAACAAATTGCCTTTCCTGCCTTCACAGAAAAGGATTCTACATATTAATTGAATGAAAGATTTATTTATAAAAGGAAAATAGGTTTTTAAAGAGAAACTCTTTGAGTGTACTTGTAGATCTCCCCTCTACCAGGGCTGCTGTGTTGTACTGTGTTGAATTGTGTGTGTCAAATCAGTGAATGGATAGACAGAGAACACATGAGTACAGACGGAAGTGGAGAAAGGCAGAAAAGATACTAGAGAGGGAACATACAATATACCCAACCAAACACAGAAAGTGAACAACGGATTGAGAGCATGTAAATGTAAAGATTTTCTTCTTCTTTTATTGAGACATAATATTTGTACATTGTTCATATCAGTGGGGAAATATTATGATAATTTCATATGTGTATACAATGTGTAATGATCAGACGAGGTAATAAACACTTTTGTGTCCTCACATGTTAATCATTTTTGTGTCTGGTACATTTCTACTCTTCTAGTCATTTTGAAATATATCATAGATTATTTTTATTAATAGTTACCCTACTGTGTTACAGAAGGCCAGAGTGAATTCCTCCTCTCTGTATTCTGGTGCCCCTTATCTAACTTCTTTCCCCATTCCCTTCCCAGACTCCAGTGATGGCTATCCTACACCATTCCTCTATGAGATTGACCTTGAGTCCACAAATGAGTGAGAACCTGTGGTATTTATCTTTCTGTGTCTGGTTTATTTCACTTAACACAATGACCTTTAGATCTGTCCAAGTTGCTGCAATAACAGGATTTCATTTTTTTATGGCTGAATTCCATTGTGCATATATACCACATTTTCTTTATGAGTTCATCCACTAATGGGCATCTAGGTTTATTCCATATCTTAGTGATTATAAATAGTGCTTCAATAAACATGAGAATGAAAGTATCTTTTTGGTATAATAAATTTTCTTGTACTCAAGGGTGAGATTGCTGAATCATATGGTAGTTCCATTTTTAGTTTTTAAAGGAATATCCATTGTGTTTTCCATAATGACTGTACAAATTTACATTCCCACCAATAATATATGAGAGCCCCTTTATCTGCATTCTCATCAGAACTTGTGTTCTTTTTTCCTTTTTGATAACTATTCTGAGATGAGACAACATTTCATTGTGGTTTTAATTTGCATTTCCCTGGTAATTAGTGACATTGAGAATTTTTTCATATATTTGTAGGCCATTTGCATGTCTTCTTTTGAGAGGTGACTAGTCAGATCTCTAGCTCATTTTTTAATTAGGTTATTTGTTTTTTGGTGTTTGATTTTTTCATGTAAATGTTGAATTTTACAGAGAGATAAGATACACTAGTGTTAGACTCCTTCCATTAAAGCTGATGTGTTCGGTGAAAGACACAGTATCTGATAATAATTTTTTTTATAACTTTGGTCATAGTTTCACCTCTTAATTTACAAGAGATGATAAAGAGGCTTGTATTCTACATAAAAGCTCTTTTTTGTATTCATCAATAGTATTAGTAATTTGGAAGTTAAAAAGATATATATTAGGTAAAATATTCCTGAAGTTCCTCCAACAAATTGTGAGCACTTGCCTAGAGAATCAAACAAATATCTAGATGTTGGGAAGAAGACATCAAAGCCATTCAGAAGACTTACAGTTTTCATTCCATGGACAAATTTTCTAAAGAGGAACGTGAGTCACAAAGAATGGTATACTATTTTAACAATGTACTTCTGACTATCAAAAAGCCATCAAAGGAATTCAAACTAGCTCTTCATAGGAGCACTCTGATTAAAATGACAACTATAAAAGACAGTATAAAGTCTATGCAACCCAATGAATAAAACATTTTAAAAATATCACAAAGGCCAAAGTCCCAAATGAACTGAAATCCACAATAAAAGCTAAAAGTCAAAAGTAGATATTTTATAAATAAAACAAATTAAATTAAAGCAAGGGCAATAGAGTGTAGTCCCATTGCTAGATGGATACATTGTTAATAAATAGCCAAGAGACTGTAGAACCTGTGGGCTTTTAGTTTACTTTCTTCAGCCAAGATAGCATGCTTGATGGTTAAGAGCATAGAACAAATAATTTAAAGTAGAAATAGTTATCTAAGATGGCATTACAAGTTTTGTGTGTTGGGTTTCAGCTCTAGAAACCACTGCCTTGCTGCCTGAGAAAGCATTATCAAATTTGTTTTTAAAGAATGAATGGGAGTTCTGCTGATAGAAGAAGACAGAAAGATGGGATAGGCAGAGATCAATTCATCATTCCAAACAGCAAGGCAACTGGAGAGCTCAAAGTAGAGGATGGGGCCATGCAGGCAGCCGTCACTGAGACGTTTGTAAGAAATGAGGCAGAAAATTAGGAGCATTCACACCTGACAACTTGAGAATCCTCTCAAACACAAGAGAAAGGAGCAAGAATGTTTCCAAACGTGGATTACAGGATTGGTGCAAGGAGAGATGGAAGGCCTGAGAAGGTGATGATCTGGGAGGTTACCGAGGAATTGGAAGAGCTAGAGAAGAAACTATAAAATGATTGCCAGAGAGTATTGAAATCCCAGATGAGATTGATGTCCAATGCTTCATAATAGCTCTGTTATAGTTCAGACTGGTTGTAATATAAATAATATTTTCGCACAAAAAGACACGAGAATGCCAAACCAAGATAATTAAAGGACTGTCTATCTTGCTGAGAATGCAGTAATTAATGCAAGAGATGCAGATAGAATTGTGCCCTGTGTTAAGGCAGAAATCTCTCCAGACAGAGTCTCATGCTCAGAAAGCAAAGTATATTAGCTGGGAAAGCCTGCCAGGCTGCCCAGTAGAGTGGCACAGCCAACAGGGCTATCTTAATAGGGTTTTTACATTCTTCAACAAGGAATAAGAGCAAGCTAGACTTGGCCTTGAGTGCAGCAAGCTAAAATTGACCTTGAGTGCGGGTGGCTGGGCAACAACAGAATTTTGAATTTAGGGACCTTGGAAGAGGAGGGTATGGGAACAAGGTGTCTTAAGTTTCTTTTTCTTGGTAGTTTATAATCCCCAGCCCCCAGGCCAAGATGCAGTTTCAGAACCAAAAGGGAGTCACTAATGTTCAGGATATCCCATTAACCTGTCTATTGGTCAGATTAAATGAGTAAGTAAAAGATGTTTCTTTAAACTGTTTTTAAGGGTAGTTGTCAAGGTACCCTGACAGCAGATCTGTATATCTCTTCTTGAAGAACATGGAACCAGTAGAGCAGAAAGGGCCCTGTAAGCTTACAGGAAGCCAGCTGAAAAACGCCTCTCGCTAGGAGGCTCCAGCAAAGTAAGGACAGGAAATCAGACGCAGGAAATTTGGAGCCCACAAAGTGGTCACATTACTTCTAGGAGAGCTATGAGATCTCTCTTTCCCCTCCTTGCATGTATATGACAGCCTAGTATTCATGAACACAAATTTCCCTTTCCTTCCTGGTCATTCTTTCTGTTTATCTTACTGCTTTTTCTCTTCCCATGATGCCTGAAGCTGATGTCTATATTTACTTCTTTTGCTTCCTCCCTCCTTTTCTTCATAACTTTGGACTACAAAATTTGATAGTGGGAGCCTGGCTGTTGTCCATTGCTATATGCAGTTGACGTATAATGAGAAATTCCTGACAGCATTGATATATGTGTTATTTCAAAACTAGCTCTGATTGTGGATGCTGTTGTATTCTGAGTTTTTCTGGCTGTGTTACAGACACAGCCTATAAAGCACTCAAACACCAGTGCCAATGTGAGTTTTTTAATCTGTGTAGCCCACCTCCCCCACCATTACTATACCAGTTAAGAAATGTACAAAAGAGGGGGTGGGATGGAATAGTGTTGAATGGTGTTCAGACCCAAGTATATTAAAGAAGACAACTGGGTTGAGAAAAAAAAATAATCTACAGAGGTCCCTCTATGTTAAAACTTGAATAACTTTTGTTCAGATCCTACATCTGTAGTATCTAGAATATAAACAGGAATCTTTTTGGCTACAAGTATATAAAGAAGCCACCTTGGCAATGGATTGCCAACAGGTCCACTAGAGAAATTCAATTTAAATTCTAAATATCAAACCAGAGCTCCAGAGTACTATTGCTTTAAAAAAAAGTGTAGGCATGTGCTCATGAAAACACAAATTTAGGTAGCGTGACTATATTAAATTAACTATTGCTTTAATGTTGTATAATTAAGTTTTTGCTTAGGTTTAAAATATGTGTTAATATGTTGAAACTCTGCTAATATTTGGCAAATGGAAAACCACAGATAATTCATCTTATGTGGGAATAAAGCAAAGGGAGGTCTTAATTTGACATTGTTAACTATCACATTCTGTGGCATGTTAGATTGAAGCATAGGCTTAAGGCCTGAGAAGGATGGCCCCCTAAGGATTATTTAGTCTAAGAATCTGTGGGATTAAGGTAATCTTTTCAGGGGGAAGTAAGTAGACATATTTGTATTCTATCTGGGATCAGAGCAGCTTTATGAGATTTCTCTGAAATGCCAAGTATCAGTTTATGCTAGAGTAAGGCTGGGCTTAAAAATGGAGGAAGTCAAATCTGCAGAGTATTTCTTATTTTCAATAATCTGTCTGGCATGATTATTCGGTAGTCACTATGAGAATATAAAAAGCCACATAGACAATTTTAAGGCTTCTTTATTCTACCTATACATCATTCATTTATTATTTCTTATTACCTCACTAGTATCATGTAATGACTATTCTTTTGCCCAAAGTGGTTATTATCACTTTATAACTAATGATAAGCATGGCTTTTTAGCTCTGTGATTGTTTTCTGTTTTGTTTATTTATTTATATTATGGTTTTGCTTTCAAGAAGATTCAGTTGAAATAGGGTACAGGTACACACACACACACACACACACACACACACATACACACACACACTCTGTAGTGAGTACAGGTTATCAAGAGAGGTTGCCTGGGTTCAGCTCCCGTCTCTGTCCATACTTACTAGTTGTATCACCTTAGATGTCCTGTTTCTCTGTCTATAAAAAGAGATAATAACAGCATGCATGTCTTAGTAATGCTAAGGGTAGAAAACAGTGTTCAATGTAAAATGCTCATCATATTCTCCATTGTAATTACTGTTTACTGACATCCCTTTCATACTGCCCACCCTTCCAAAGAGATTATCAGCATAGTTCCCTTGGAATGTTAAGTTGATTTGCATTTAATGTAGCATAATTCAGGTAAAATTTGGTGTTTATTTTATAGGAAATATATTTAAAAGATAGGTAAATTATACACTGATCAATTTTATGTAAAAATATAGATGTCTGATGCAGAGCAGTATACTGACATAGTAACCTATTTTCAAGAGAGTCTTCTGAAAATAGCACAAATACATGTTTAAAACTAGAATTTAGAACAGGAGTTGTGAAATGTTTTTCATAGTGTGCCTCTTGAGATTTATATGCTATTTTTCAAGAAATATGGATAGATGAAAATCATGCAAACATTTATTAGGTAAACTTAAAACACTTTCAAGAGACTTGAGAAAGCTTTCAAAGAAAAATTTAAAGAAATGCATAATTCTGTATGTTTTCAGATTGCACAAGATGAGAACTTTCTGAAAAATTAATGTTTTAAATCTAATTACTAATGAATTGCTAAGGGTGACAGTGGAAATACTATGGGGCAGTGTATATGACATGTCTTTCCTCAATTCCTGAAATTTTTAGAAATCTTTTGTTATATTTTCACAGAATAAATTTTTAATATTCACCAGAAAACATTTCTTGGTTTTTTTTCAAAATAAGGTGAGTGTCATCATACACAGTGTTGCTATTTTAGTGGCCATTCTATACATGGACTTACATTATTTTAAATTTCATGACGTTGTTGTTCTAGTTACTACTAATTTAGGGTATCTTTAGTAGAACATACTCTAGGTTTTCAATTTCTTAGAACTACAAAAACTCTTAGAAGGAGAAAAAAACTCTAAGATATATTAACTATGAAGTGCTAAACAGTACTGTAAAATATGAACTAGTCAATTACTATCATTTCACATCACCAGAAACCCTGTACAGCAATTACTCTAATCCAAATGTAAAGCAACATGGTCATTTAGATAGGCACTCTATTTAAATTCCAACAGTTTTGGTCATATATCAAAAACATAAGAAAAGGTGACCTGTTTCAATTATTCCAACAATGAAATCTTAAAGTAAATCACATCTCCGATAATATATATGTGTAGATTATAGATATATATATATATGTGTATATATATAATATATATACATATATATGTTTGTATATATATATATATATATATATATATATATATATATAAATATTCTACACACACACACAAAGGAACAACATTATCTAATAAAACCAGCTTATTTTTAGAAAAGATAGCTCTAGACCACAAATTCAAGGATTTTATCTAGCTTGGTTACTGATCAATCTTTGTATATCTAAAACAGTGCCTAGTAATAGTGGGAACCTAGGAAACATTTTTTTTAATTGTTGGGGAATTAGAATTAAAAACAAATTTTTTCCCAACCCAGAAATTCTCTGCACAAAAGTAATAAAGATAATCTTATTATCAAATAACATTAAACCAGAATATGATGCATACCCTAGGCATACCACTAAGAGATACAAAGTCCACAAGACAGAAAGAAATCTCATCTTTTTATAATGCCATGCAAATACCACCCATTCAGAGATGGGTTTGTTTTTTGCTTTGTTTTTCTGGGGGGTGTTGGGGATTGAATTCAAAAGACTTGATGACTGAGCCACATCCCCAACCCTATTTTAATTTTATTTAGAGACAGGTCTCACGGAGTTGCTCAGAACCTCGGGTTTTTGTTGTTGTTGTTTGTTTGTTTGCTAAGGCTGGCTTTGAACTCGAGATTCCCCTGACTCAGCCTCCTGAGACGCTGGGATTGCCACCATGTCCAGCTCAGACATGTTTTTAAGAAAAGTAATAACTAGTCTTTAAGAAAGAGAACCTGACAGCATCAATTGTCATACATTGCTCATCCTAATTTTGCCTAGGAGTCGGGATGACTATCTATGTTAACTCATTGGCCAGAGGTAAAAAAATCCAAGTCCTCATATCTTTATCACAAAAGGTAATTTTGCAAACTGGATCAAGGAGTTCATTAACATTAGATTTGTACTGTCCTGAATCTGGAAAAGAGAGGTACTAACTCCTTTGACATATACATTCCTAGCACACTATTCCCCTGGGTCACAAAGCTAACAAAGGACCTGTCTAGTCTTTAAAAGAATATAGACACACACATATGCACACACAAAGACACTTTATGATAGAAGAAAATACTTAACATTTATGAGTTTTCTAAGGCAAATGCTCTAGAAAGAAGGAGGGTAAAGAAAATTTCTTCCCTAACTTCAAAAGAGAGACTTTAAGTCTCTTATTTTAAATTAGTATTTGTGCTTTAAGAAGTTATTGAAGACATTTTTGACCATCAAGATTTTATTTTAGGCTAAGTGTGGTAGTGTACACCTGTAATCCCAGCAATTTGTAAGGCTGGGGCAAATTCAAGACTAGCCTAAACAACTTACTGAGATCCTCGGGAATTTAGTGAAACGCTGTCTCAAAAATTAAAATATCTGAGGATGTAGCTCAGTGGTGAGCATTCCTGGGTTCAATCCCTAGTACCAAAAAAAAAAAAAAAGAAAGAAAAGGAAAATGTTTTATCCTACAAACAAGCAAGCCCATCTATTACCGCAATCGTTAATGCTAATGTCTAAAGGGTTAATTAAAATTGGTATTTTACTCTAAAAACATGATTGTGAAAATTCCTAATACATTAGCAATTACTTTTAGTAAAAATGAACAAAATGACTTGCCTTGATATCATCTGTATAAACAGGACCCTAAATTGTAAGCCTGCTAATTATTCTTTCCTATCATGAACATTAGCCTGTATGTGTGTAACTATGTAAACACTCACTAATGAATCTTTAATGTTCTTTCAGGATCAAGCCAGGATTTTCAAAGTAACTAAAACAGTGTTACAAAGAAATGGATTAAATTAAGGGAGGTTTGTGAAGTCACCTTCATTTTATCTTCCAACACTAGATTAATCACAGCCGCAAAACTGCTATCTTAATTGAGCTAAAAAATATTCTTTGATTAGAGTTATTTTAATGATGACTCCAATTTACTTTTTATGTGTAAATCAAACCACAGGGTGCTCAAAAGATATTAATTTGTGATGAGATTAATCATTCCTTTGGGTTCAATTCACATGCTACTAAACTCCACCCTGGGATTTTAGGGAGAGTCAAGAAATTCTCTTCCTCCCACTCATCACTGAGCACCACAATCCCTTATGTGGATTTTATGGTGTAGATATTAGGTGTCCCCTGCCCCCAATAGCTTATGTGTGAGACAATGCAAGAAGGCTTAGAGGAGACATGATTGGGTTATGACAGCCTTAACCCAATCAGTGAATTAATCCCCTATTGGTATTAACTGAGCAATAACTGAAGATGGGTAGGGCATGGCTGCAGAAGATGGGTCACTCACTGCCTTTGGGGTATATATTTTGTATCTGGCCAGTGGAGTCTCTCTGCTTCCTGATCATCATGTGAGCTGCTTCCCTCTGCCACACTCTACAGCCATGATGTTCTGCCTCACTTGGAGCCCTGAGGAATGGAGCCAACTGTCTATGGACTGAGATCTCTGAAACTGTGAGCCCTCAAAATAAGGTTTTTCTCCTCTAAAATTGTTTTGTCAGTTCTTTTAGTCACAGCAGAAATACAGCTGATGAAAACAGTAGAAAACAACGATGACGTAAAGATATTCTCACCCTATGGTGAAGAATTTTTCCCTGTCCCTTATCTACTTCTCAGATGTAAAATTGAATTAAATTACACTAAAGTTAATCTGTTTTAGAAACAAATGGCACATACTTGGGCTCCAAGAATCCCTGGGTTCTAAACTCAAGGGTTTTACGAACTTGGGCCCATCTGCTGATCTCATCTATAATTTGGCCAGAAGATTCTAATCCTCCCATCGAGATGCCAGTCACAGAGCGCTGCATCTACCAGCCATGGTGCCCTGGGTTTCCTGCATTTTCTCATATAATTTTCATAGAAATCTTATAAGTGTGTTTCACAGATGAGGAAATTGAGATGTAAGTAATTTGTCCCCATGTCTCCTAACTTTAAAGAGCAGCATGGAAACTAAACTGAAATCTATCCAACTTCAAAGAACATAACCAATTTAAGCATTTCTTTTTATGATCAGAGAAAAACTCAATTTAACTAAATACTAGTTAAAGTTTAGGACCTTAAGGAAACCAGGATCTCCTCAAGGAAACCTCAAATCATTAAATATTAACAACTCATATGAGAAAAAAGATTAGTTCCATTATAGGCAAATAAAAGCTACAGAAAATTGGAGATGATTAGGTGTCTGCCCTGCTTTTTAGGTTTTCACTTGTGAATTCAGAATTCTCCTACTTCAGGCTATTGTGGACACTGACTTATCAGATGGGCAGCACCTTTGAATCATTTTTATAACTATTCTGGGTCAGAGGCCACAGCTTTCCTTTGGAAATATTAAAAAGGAAAGTAGTGGAATTTCATTTATCTGAACAAATATCTCCAGGGCAATGGGATATTGTAGTCAAAAAAAAAGTAACAAAGACCTGTTAGCCTGTCAAATCTGCCACTAAATTAACTTAAAGAGAACTAACAGGTAGAGTGCACTCTTTTTCATTGTAAATGTACTTAAAGCTATAATGGGTTAATATTCAGTTAGATAATCTGAATCAAAGTTTTAGGTGTTTCATTAGCAAATCCTACCCAACATTCTACATGGAGAAACAGACTGGGCTACGGCAAGAACAGCTATACAGACAAGGGCAACACCATTATTGACTATCATTCCTTAGCAAAACTTTAGTAGAAACATCCATGACACTATAATAGGGTCACAACTGACAATACAGAGCTGTGGAGCTTTGCATAGAGACTGGATATAGCCATGTTTAAGAGCCATATGACAGGACAGAAACACATAAATGGGAAACTCTTCTGTTAGCTTTCTTCTTGAGTGGAAAATCTAAGTCACATGACACAGATTTTAAGTATCAGAAAAGCATATTCTTTTAAAAAAAAAATCATTGTTTTACTCAAAGTGGATCAAGGACCTAGGAATTAAACCAGAGACCCTGCAGCTAATAGAAGAATAAGGAGGCCTTAATCTCTGTCATATAAGATCAGTCCCCTACTTCCTTAACAAGACTCCTAAAGCACAAGGATTAAAATCAACAATTAATAAATGGGATAGATTCAAACTAAAAAGCTTCTTCTCAGTAAAAGAAACAATCAGTGAGGTGAATAGAGAGCCTACAGCTTGGGAACAAATTTTTCCACTTGCACATCAGATAGAGCACTACTCTCTAAGGTATATAAAGAAAACTAAAAAAGCTAAACTCCAAACAAACAAATAACCCAATCAATAAATGGGCCAAAGACACGAACAGACACTTCTCAGAAGGTGATATACAATCAATCAACAAATATATGAAAAAATGTTCAACATTTCTAGCAATTAGATAAATGCAACTCAAAACTGCTCTAAGATATCATCTCACTCCAGTCAGAATGGCAGCTATTACAATAATAAAATTAAAAAAAAATAAATAAAGACTCTTTTAAATTAAGAACAGATTTTTAAATCCTAAAAAAAAAAAAGAATACAAACAACAATAAGAGTTGACGAGGATGGGGGAAAAAGGCACAATCATACATTGCTGATGGGACTGCAGAATAGTGCAGCCAATATGGAAAGCATTATGGAGATTCCTTGGAAAACTGGGGATGGAACCACCATTTGACCCAGCTGTCCCTCTCCTTGGTCTATACCCAAAGGACTTAAAATAACATACTACAAGGACACAGCCACATCAATGTTTATTGTAGCACAGTTCACAATAACTAAATTGTAGAACCAACTTAGATGCCCTTCAGTAGATGAAATGGATAAAGAAAATGTGCTATATATACACAATGGAATATTACTCAGCAATAAAAGAGAATAAAATCATGGCATTTTCAGGTAAATGGATGGAGTTGGAGAACATAATGCTAAGTGAAGTTAGCCAATCCCAAAAAAACCAAATGCCAAATGTTTTCTCTGATATAAGGAGGCTGATTCATAGTGGGGTTGGGAGGGGGAGCATGGGAAGATTAGACAAACTCTAGTTAGGGCAAAGGGGAGGGAGGGGAAGGGAGGAGGGAAGGGGGTTAAAAAAAAGATGGTGGAATGAGATGGACATCACCACCCTAAGTACATGTATGAAGAAGACATGAATGGTGTGAATATAATTTGTATACAAGCAGAGATATGAAAAGTTGTGCTCTTAGATGTAAGATGAATTATAATGCATTCTGCTGTGATATATAACAAATTAGAATTAAAAAACTTTTAAAAATCATTGTTTTAGATTATTGATAAAATTGAAGTAACTGAGACACAAGTAGAGTTAACAAATTGTCCAAAAAATTAATATATCTTTCAATAAAATTATTGAGTATCTAAATCTAGGTGTTATCTTAATTAGCTGTGAGTAGTAAACTTGCCCACTTTTAAAGGAACAGTGTTTTGTATTACTACATGTTGTCAGTTGGCTGTCTTACATAGACTCTGGAAGTGTTACATCTTAGTTGTCTGGTTTGGGGTTTGGTTTCAAGTAGAAAACCAGTATGAGGTAGAAATAGTACAAAAATCAAAAACAAACAAATAAAATGTGAGAAGCCAGTATATGACTAAATAAAATGTGTGTGTCTGTAAGGTGGTTGAATAAAAAGGGGAGGAATATAAAAAGTAGTATGTTCTGCCAAGTCCTCAGATGGATCATGGACTGGATAAAGTTGAGAACTCTTTTGTCTATACAAACTTCCAAGGTGGATGGTTTAATTCAGCAACTATCATCAATGATTACTTAGTTAAGTAAATATATGCTTTTTGGAACTGGGTCCTGGTCTACTCTAAAATTTCTCAGAGATATATGGCAAAGCTTTTTGACCATATCCAGATATGCTTTCAGTCCAAATGAGCTTCACAGAGAATTGAAAACCTATTATAAGTCCATACAAAGTACAATGCATTAACTTGTATAATGTTATAAGAATCTCCATTGAGATAAGTTATAGTTGAGTTGTCTTCAACTTCTCAATAAATTCATGGTTCTAATAAGTTTATAAAACATATCGTGGATTTTTGTTGTTGTTGTTTTAAAATCCAGAGAGTCATTGAAAACAAAGGACCAGTGAAAGCTCACAACTAATTGGACCAGTGGAATTGCAAATTCAGAAGAAATATCTATTGTGGATTTGTGAATATGATTTTTTTTATTTTTAGTCTCGGACAAAGTGGAGAAGTACAGTCCCTGCATCATGATGAAATTTGGAAATTACACATAAATATTATTTGATTTGTATCTTCCTCAGTCCCTAAAAACAGCCACCTTAAGTTAGTGGCTTCATCTCTAATCAAGCAACAATATTACATCTTCTCTGAGCCAATTTGCCTGCTGAGATTTTGAAGCTCCCTGCATGATTCATTCTGCATAAAATCATTTGGTTTTTGCTCGCTGTAGATAATTGGTTCTTGGCACCAAAACTTAAACTATTTACAGTCCAAGTCTGCTAAAATGACATTGAAGTTTAGCTTAAACAAACAGAATCAAAGTCAAGGATGTATTTTTTCAATGATCTTCATTGTATCTCTTAAAATTAAGCTTTAAGAAAACTGCAAGAATTGATTGTAGAATTGGAAATTAGAAAATCCAAATTCTAATCCAATGAGACAATTTATTTGATTCGCAGAGAGGGAAGGGAGGAAACTAAAGGTTGGGGGAGGGGAGTTTTCCTTCTTTGGGGAGGTTTCACAAAGGATCAGACTTTTGTGGGCCAGTGAAACAAGGTCTAATTTAATTACCATAACACATTTTAAATACGAAGAGTCTAAGACTCTGTAAAAACTAAAACTTTTTATATAGAAGGTAATATATTAAGCAAATACATGATAATGCTGTCACATGGTTTAGTGACTTAAATAGTCTGAGAGCCTTAGCAAACTCTAAGCGGTTAGGACCTTGGACAGTGGCTTTATGTAGCCAAAGGGCAGAAAGAGAAGGGAATTTTTTTTTTTTCAAATGAGAAGTGAGCATAAACATAACCATAATAACTAATATTTATTTAATATATATATTAGATATTATCCCAAATTATGAAGACTAGATAATATGTACAAAACCCTTATGCCCCTATCTGGCATGTATAAATGTTCAATGTATTTTTTATTTTTATCAAGTTATTGCATTTATTATTAAATGAAATCTGGGCAATACATACTGCTTTGTTAATTTTGAAATCAAATGCAATATGTATTAGATTTCAGATTCAATAATAGTGAATTATTTGAATTAATCCTTCTTCCAAAAACAATTGTACTTACATTTTTCTAACAAACGTCATCATATTTAAGTGATTATTAGTCTGTAGAGTTTAAAAGACAGAAGAACTCTCATCCTAATTAATTTTTGGACAGATGCCTAAAAACAAGAGGTAAGCATCATAACAGAGCACCAAAATTCCACATACCCTGAATTTATTTGCTTATTCAGCTAACCTAAAACTTGCCTTCTGATCTGTGCAGGTCATAGGCAGAAGCTAAGACCAGGACTCACCAAAGACAGAGGGACTGGAACTTCCCAAAGCGAGGGTCAACCAGACCTAAACCAATCCAACCTACACTCCCAATCTCTGAAGGCTGCAGACAAGACTTAATGGGTGTTACACAAAGCAGAAGAAGGAAAAGAGAAGGAAAAAAAACCCAGAAATTCCTAAGAAGGTGTGTGACTTCAGCCTCTACCTTCTTGTGAGATGTATTAAACAGTAGTGATAATGACTAATAAGATTAAGAGATGGAGACCAAAAGCAAAAACAAAATAGATTAAGAATGGCATGTATAAACAACATATAAGTTGAGAGGGAGTTTAAAAGAATTTAAATGTATTATAAATTTGCATTGACTCAGAGGAAAGTAAATGTCTAGATTAATTTTAGATTTCAATAAATTAAGTAAGCATATTTTAATTATAGGATAACCATTAAAATAAGAAACAGAATGAAACTTCCAAACCAGTATAAGTAAAATTGCATGATAAAATATACTTAAACTGAAAAAGTCAACAAAGGAGAATTAAATAAATACTGAATAGATGAAATAATAAGATATGAAATAGAAGATATAAAATAGAATGGCAGAATGAATCCAATGAGCATGTCATTAGTTATAAACAGAATGCTCAATTAAAAGACTATTATTGTCAGACAGTATTTAAAAAAATAAAACGACAATGTATGGTCTACAAGAGACAATTCTAAAATAGAAACATTCAAAAAGTTTGAATTAAAAATACAGGTGAATCACAAAAACATTAGAAAAGAATCAGTGAAGCTAAACATAAACCCAAAGAACATTCCTACTGATAAAGAGGTTTACTTCATAAGAGTCAAAGTTTCCATTTACCATGAAGATACAATAATTTGAAATTTATAAGCACCAAATAACAAAGCCTCCTAATATACAAATAAACCTGATAGAACTCAAAGCAAGAAATAGATGGCTCCATAACTGTAGTAAGAGATAAAATTATAAAAGTATTTTATGATATAAACAGACAAATGAGCACTGAATTAAAAAGACTTGAGCAGCACTATTAACATACTGACTTAATGGAATATGTTAAATATTGCACATGTCAACTTCCTTGGTCTTAGAGATTTTTCACACTGCTGGACTCTAATGTTCTTTTAGGCATCCTTTATAGGGAACTTTCTTAACAATTATGAAGACTAGATAATACATAGATAATCTCCCTGTTCTCTCAATGAATAGGACTGACCTGTATCCAAATCTTGCAGTGAAGACAAAGTGTGACTGCAGAGGCATTGCACTAATCATTTTCTCTCTTTTGTATTGTTCACCTGGGGAAGCCAGTCACAGTGTTGAGGACGCCTCAGCATCCTCATGGAGAGGTCCACATGGCAAAGATTCAAGGCCATTCTCCAGCAGCCAGCACTGACTTACTAACTTGTCAGCTTTGTGGGTGGACCATCTTGGAAGCAGGCCACCAATATCAGCCTGGCTTTCAGCTTGTTACAGCGCGCAAGCCAACATCTTGACTACAACCTTTGGGAAACCCCAACCCACCCCACTAAGATACCTTCCAGAGTCTTCACTCATAGAAGCTGAGAGATAATAAATGTTGAGGTTTTGTTGTTGTTGTTTGTTTTGTTTTGTTTTTTGCTTGCTGTCAGTAAAGGACTACTGTGTTTATTTTGTCCTGACACTCACATTTAAAGAGCTATGGTTCCATATAGGTTCAAAGCTGCCACACAGAGTTCAAAAGTTATATTGGATTTTCTCAAATATCCAAAAGACAGGACTAAAAGTGTGCCAGAAGGGCTCATGGAGACTGTGGCAGGCAGAGCCTGAGAGTCAGAGGTGACCTGAAGCCCTGTCATTCTTGCCAATTAACTCTCTATGCAAGGACTTGCATTTCCTTCCCTGAGCACTGTTTCCCAGGTGAAGTGATTGCTGTGCAACCACAAGAGCATCTGTGCTGCCATAGCAACACACATGTTTGCTTTCCAAGTTGTAATTAAGAATGTCCAGCTATGCGGGAAGTAAGTAGAAGAGAGGACTGGAAAATCCTTGCAAGGTGTCTAGGGCACTGGGACTGGATAAGTGGGAAGAAGAAACATCTAAGTATAATTCAATCTATGACTTAAGAGCACTGATAGGCTAAAGCAGAAAGTCTGACCTTTTGTCCAGTCTACAAGCAGAGGGCACAGAGCCAGGACAAGATCAGAACAAGGGCAAAGAAAATACTTTCTGAGAACAGGACTGGGCCTGAGATTCATTTATATTGGGTATCAGTAGAACCTATCAAATGACTAGGGTGTCCTCAGCTGCTTCTATATTTATAAGCTCCCAACCAATTATGAAAATAAAGAAGAACCAAAATAAAGTTATGTAAAAAATAATGTATGTTGAATGTTTAATATTTTAACAAACATTAAATGTTTGTAACATTTGCAAGATGAAAATAGGTTTTACTTAAAAATATGATCAAAGTCTAAATCTACAGGCCCTAGTGAAGATAAAGATTGGGCCAAATACCTGCCCTGCTCCACTCAGCCTACTAAGTCATGGTTTCTACTTTTGCAATATTGGGCTGGGCTGAGGAAATTTAATGGGAAGAAGTGGAAAGAGATAAAAGCATGAATTTGGAGGAAGAAGGCATTGAGAAGAATGGATGGAGCATGGAATGGTAGCAGAACAAATGCTTTCTCAGGCTTCTGGGTAACTTAGGAAAAACGTGTCCTGTCTCTTCCAGAGTCCTATGTCACTCCCCATCTGTCTTATTTTTAGATAATGTGTTACTTTAAAAAAGTACCTTAATTTCTTTCTGTATCTATTGTGTTTCTCATCAGAAAATGGGGTGTTTTAATCCCTTGCTCTTGTTCCCCAATGGCCCATATGTTAAAGGCTTGGTCCCCACCTCATGGTGCTATTGGGAGGTGGTGGAACTTTAAAAAAGTGGGCCCAGTGGTAGATCTCCTGGTCACTTCTTCAAGTCACTGCTCTTGAAGAAGGTAGAGGACCCTGCTCTTCCCTCTTTCTCTGTCTTTTGAGTCCTGGTCATGAGGCAAGCAGCTTTGCTACGCCATGTACTCCCCATCATCATGTGCAACGTTGTCACAGGACTTTCCTTCTCCAAAACCTCTAAAATTGTGAGGCAAAATAAAACATGTCTCTTTATAAGTTGATTACCTCAGTCATTTTGTTACAGTAAAAGAAAGCTGACTAACAGACCCCATAAAGAAATTCCTAGACCAATGTCAATAGAATAGTTGAGTGGACACTTTAAAATGGTGTCCATTCACTTGCCAATTCAATATCATTAAGGTTTTTAGTGCTTACTTTAATGAAGCATAATCTCTGCCCTATAAACACTAATCAGAGAAAGGATGATAATGTTCATTAATGTCATTGTTATTAACTTTTATAATACAATGAATCTCCAAGTCTAAGAGAGAATGGATAGAAAGTACATGAGGGGTTCCTAGTTCATAGGGTTGTTCTGAGAAATAAATGAGATGATATTTGTTGAGCACTTAGTATAGAGCAGCTCTAAACCCATATTATCCAAAATCATTTGACCCAAAGTAAAGATGATTAAGCCCAAATTTCTGCAATTTCCAACCTCCCAAGAAAGTGTGTGTCTACTTATGTAGCTACACATGGTTAGTGTATTAGATTTTCATTGCTGTAACAAATACCTGAGATAATCAACTGAAAAGAGAAAAGTCTTATTTGGGTTTATACTTTTGAGGTTTCAGTTCATTGGGTTTGTTGCTCTGAGTCTGTGGAAGCACGGTACATCATGGAAAGAGCACATGGTTGAAGAAGTCCATTCACCTCATCATGGGGAAGCAAAAGAGAGGGGAAGAGACAAATGTCACAAATTCCCCTACAAGGGCACACTCCCAATGATCTAAGACTTTCTACTCGGCCTTCTCTCTTAAAAGGTTTCACCACATTGGAATGTACCACAGTGCCACGAGCTGGGGACCTACCCTTTAACAGATGGGCATTTGAGGATATTCCAGATCCAGACTATACCTGTTATTCCAATCTCTCTTATATCTAATGTCCCTTCATGTATGTCCCTTGTGCTCTGTACTGGGTCCAGTGAGGGGACATTTAGTCATCCCCTCACTAGAATATTAAGTGTGTCCCAGGTACCTAAGATGAGTATTAGGTACACATTATAGTCACTCAATGGATATCATAATTATAATGAATGAGTGAATGGACATATCAGTGAAGACTTAGGACAAGGCCTATAAATTTGGGAGATTTACCAGTTGAACGATGCCAACAATCAAGATATTACATTAAGAAGGCTAAACCTAAAATCCAAGGTTTTTCATCTGATAGCCCTGTGATATTTAGGGATTGAAAGAATCAGCACTAACTTCTTAAGAGGAAGAAAAGCAAACTCAAGAAGAAGAAGTTTATTTTAAGTCCCTAACAGTAGAAGAGGCCACCAGGAAGAGGAGAATATAGAAGAGATTGTTTACCATCGACTAGGAATCCTCAAATATTCAGTCACTACTACTTTTTATTCCTCCCCAGTTATCAAAAGCACAGCCATCGTTGAGAATAAGGGCCTTTAAAGAATGAATGTGATCAACTCCAGACCTAACCCTGGCCATCTCACCATATTGAGGAAGACTCTGACAGTCTCATGCCAACTGTCTTGTAATCAGATGCAACAAAGCAAAGCATAAAAATAGCAACCATCACAACTACAACCATCAAAAAAACCAACCCAACCCACAAAGGCAACACACAAAATTCTCTGGACATATGTTCCTGTATCTGTCTACACATGGTCTCAGTGAACCTGGGGCTCTGGTGCAAAGTGGCACAGCTCAATGGGGTTTCCTCAAAGGAATTATAAAGAATAACGAGTCTCCATACAAGGGGTGGATTAGAGTTGAGCCCTTTTCTATGTGTTTCCATAGCCTCTATGAAAACCTTTGTTACAGTTCAAAGAAATAATTTCTTGTTTCATATCCAAATTCTCAACTAACTAACTGTGACCTCCCTGAAGGCAAGGACTCTGCCTTGCTTATTCACTGTCGTATCCCCAGGACTTGGCAAGTGCCTGGCACAGAGAAGAAACTCAATATATGTGAAATTAATGAAGAGGTGAATAAATGAGTGAATGAAAGGCTCCATTTATCACTCCCTCTGTTTTTAGAAATGCACTGTCAGAGTCCAATGATCTGAGCCTCCCAGGGATCAGGGTAACTGCTGCCACCAGTTGTGGGTCTCTGTGTGAAGTGCTGTGTGCATCTCTCCTGAGAGTCTGATTCCACATCCATAGTAAATGTAAGCCTGCCTTGAAGGCAGGATAAGTCTGGCTCTGTTCTATGTTTCAAAATATCTAGCACTACATATTTCAAAATATCTAGTGAATAATTTTTAAAAATATTCTTTGAATAGCTAGATGGATGTTGTTCCCTCCAGAAATATGTACATGTAGCATAACCTAAATAAATCACAAAGAAACCCTAAGATGGAAATCTCCAGAGGTGGAATTTCAGACACTGTGCTGCTACCTGGGTAGTAGAGATATTATGGAGGGCAAAGTAGACTTTCTGAGAGCCTTTGAATCGCTAATTTTTTCATTCAGCTAATATTTACTGATGCTGTGCTACTTACCAGGCTTTGCTGCAGGTACTGGACAACAAACAAGACAAAGATCCCTTCTGGAACTTATATTTTAGAAGAAACAGATATGCTCGAATTCAGGACCCCCAAAAGACCTCCAGAGACCAGATGGATGTAAGCAGCAAAGAGGAGTTTATTGAGAGCTAGCTCCGTCCTCCGCACACACAGCAACTGGTGACACTGAGAGGCTCCCAGCCCAGGGTTTGTAGAAGTTTTATAGCCTCTTTAGGGAAGGCAGGGACTTCACATAACATCATAGCATCTCTTAGCAAATCATCACACACCGCGGGAAAATCATAAAACAACTCTAAAACGTGATTAGCACATTCACAGGCAGGAACAAGTTGGGTAGGGGTGATTGGTTAGTACAAGAGGGGGATTCATTTGAACTGATTGATTTAGGCCACAAGGGGAGTACGTGCTGAACTACATGGTTTCCCGACACGTTATCAACCACCACAAACTACTGGGAGGGTCATCTGGCATCCCAGGTATTTCCCTGTCTCATGCTGATTGGTGGTTGCTAAGGGGTTGCTATGAGTCCTCACCTAGGCTGACTGAGTCAGGGACACCTGGCTCTGCAGATCTCTCCTGTTATTTGCAGACAAACAACTCAGCAGGATGGCTATATGCCTAGGAGTGCTCTGTGGGTCTTTCCAAGGACAAGGATCACGCCCCCTTCCTTGGACAGGCTTTGCTTTGAGGTAGAGGTTGGTTTCTTGGAAACAACAGAAGTAGATATAGTAAATAAAAGTAAAGTACATAGTATGTTTAAAGGGAGTAAATACTCTGGAGAAAACAGAAGCAGAACTGATAAAAATCTCATGAGTATAGGGGTGGGATAATGTGGTGAATGGGAACCCATTCCATGTTTGGTGCAGCTGTATGGTGACCTCAGACTCTGTCCATGAGGACAAATATATAACTGTATTTGACTAAGGAATGCTGATATGTACTTTAAAAAAGTCTACAGTATCCAAATACTAGTTCCAAAGTAGGGAGAAAGGCAGATGATAATAAATGTGAAGAAGTCTTAATGAGCTCTGCTTACAAACACTTAAAGAAGTAGAGCAGAACAGAAAGAAAGAGTAATCTGTTTGATTTGATGAATACTTGCTATAAACTTTAATATGTGTTTTGGGTAATTAGAGTTGCTTTCATAATAAGTGATATTCATTGCTATTGAATGAACGATTTGAAAAATGGACCATTATCAGTAACATGAGTGTGTTTGGGAAGAGTCAAGACTGAGCACTGTTAGAACTGCTACAGTGTACTGAAAGTGAAACGCAGAAAGACCAATGCCTTCTTTCCATGAAGAAGTCTATAGGTCCTTCTCTCCTCTAGCCCCAGCAATGGGAGAAGTCTCATAGGTGTATAGTTAGCTGTTATAGACTACAACATACAGGAGCTGATCTGACCTACAGATTCTCCCCAGAAGCTGTTGATCTGATTGGAAAATCATTGGACTGGAGGTGAATGCACTAGGTTTAGTTAGTAGAAATAGGTATCAATGCAGTAAAGACACTGTGAGATTTGAACAAGATGAGGAAGAAAGTGCTGCAGCGTAGTTTTCAGTCTTTGATCTCAAAATAGAGTTGAGGTTCAAGCAGTGGAATAGGATTCTTATGTGAGACTAAACTGTAAAGGCACCACAGCTGGTTGCCAGGCTGGGGAGCCTGTTACTTACATTAATATTTTAAAGAGAAAATCTACACAGAAACAGAGAATATCTAGAAGTTGTGTTCTCACCAGAGGAACATTTGAGGAAGGTTTGGTGAAGGTTTGGAACAAACATACACAACAGAAGGATGAGATCACATTGAGTTGGAGTTGGAAAGAAAAGGATTGTATCGATTGCTCGATTGAGACCCTCCATGGTTCTGAAGTTCATAGTTCTTTCTGCATGAGTGATTGTAGATGATCCAGTGCTCAAGGGACCACATGGCCTCAAATATTCCAGTGAGATCTTCACCTCTGGAGAAGGAAATCTGTGAGAAATAGTAGAACTCATCCCCTGGCATAGTGACGTTTTATTAATTGACTTGAATTCTTGCAGTCATAGCCACTCACTACCTTAATCACTCTCATTAACCTTTCCTACTTACAGGGGGTGGGTCCAAGAGGTAAGGATAGATTGAAGAAGGAATCAAAGGTAAAATATTCTTATTTCATTTCTGCTTGACAGGATGAATAAAAGTTTATCCCTTAAGCCAAAATCAATGTTTTAGATATTTGAGTAAAATACAAATGAAAGCATTCTGTAGTAAAATGTTGGATTGTCAAAGAATTGGGTAAGTTGGATGAAAGCACCTGGGCTGGGGGTACAGCTCAATGGTAGAGTGTCTTCCTAGCATGCACAATGCTCTGGGTTCCATTCCAAGCACCCCAGGGGAAAAAAAATTTAGGATAAAAGCTCCAGCTCCACAGACATCTTTTTATTTTTCTTGAAGTTAAAAGACAAATAAGACATATCAAGAAATGAGCCTGATCTTGTAAATTTACCTCCCCCAACTTATTACTATTTGTGTATAGTAATAATACATTAAAATTTATAAATTATGTACTTTTGACAATCAGGAAAAATATGCATAAGAAAAATAAGACTCACTCATAATACTATCACACAGAGATGAACATTTTTTGTCTATTTTAAAAATTTTTTTCAAAAGTCCAATCTTAATTTACATACTTGATAGTTATTATAACCATAAAACAAATGGCAAATTATTTCCTTTATGTCTAAACCATATGAGTTTTTAATCACTTAATAGGAAATTTTGAAAGACTATATACTTAAAAACCAGGAACATGGGCTGGGGATGTGGCTCAAGCGGTCACACGCTCACCTGGCATGCGCAGGGCGCTGGGTTTGATCCTCAGCACCGCATAAAAATAAAATATGTTGTGTCCACCGAAAACTAAAAAATAAATATTAAAAAAATTCTCTCTTTCTCTCTAAAAAAAAACACAAAAAACAGGAACAAATAAATAACAAAATGACAATTTAAAAAGACTGTTTGACTAAAATATAAAATACTTAAAAGAAAGCACAGGAGAAAACATTGAGATGTTAGATTAGACAAAAAAAATCATTTAAGGAAGACACGAAATTTATGAACAAAACCAAACCAATAAAAAATAAAGGACTTCATCAATATCTATTTTTGCAAAATAGATATCTAAAAAGTGGCTTTTTGTCAAAAATAAATTTCTTAAAACATCAGTTAGAAGGAAACATATAATATCCTCACCTCAACAAAGATTTGATGAAAAATATTTGAATATACATTTCACAAAAGAGAATTTGTGAATAGTCATTGTGATGTTTTATGTGTCAACCTGACTGGGCCATAGGTTTCCCAGACATTTAGCCACACATTATTCTGCTGTGTCTGTAAGAGTGTTTTTAGAGGAGATTAACCTTTGGATTGGTAGACAAATGGCCCTCCCTAAAATCCTTGGGTCTCATTCCATCAGGCGAAGACCTGGCTAGAGCAAAATTGTTGACTAACTGGAACTTAAGTCTGACTTCTGAGCTGGTATCACAGGGTAGACTTTATGCTTTGAACATAAACTTGCTGCTCCATCACTATGGCTTATTTTAAAGTCAACATTTATTGTTTCCTTTGCCTTCTTCCTCTCTGCCCCCTAATCATGGGGGAAGCAAGATTAACCTTCCATTCTAGGATGAGTTACCTGTCTTTAAACACACTCCACAGGAATGAAGTAATGCAGACTTCAGAAACAGTTATCTCTACAAGTGAATTTTGATCCCTGACAGGTCGCAACTGGAATGTAACCTTTAAATCACCTCTTAAAAGCCCTTTGTCTCCCCTAACAGAATCAGAACTCTAGGACAGGAGTCTTCTGTGTTTCTCCTCTGCGAGTAAAGCAATAAAATATCCTTTTCCTTTTCCACAAAACCTCATCCTCATTATTGGCTTGACACTCGGAAAGAAGACTTGAGTTTTCAGTAACACTGGGACATTGGTTTTCCCTTGTCCTCAGAGAACTTACACAATTGGTTGTCTTGGTTCTCAGGTTCGGTTTCAGACAGGAACTATAACACCAGCTCTTCTAGGTTATATAAATGTACCATGCTGTTATGACATTTATATGAAGTATAGAAGAAGCAGGTCAAGAGGTAGTTGGGGGCCAGGTAGGGTGGTGTATGCCTATAATTCCAGCATCTGGGGAGGGGCTTGCTGAACATCTAGTAGGCCATCTTAAGTGACAGTCTCTATTTTTAAGAAAAAGTTTCGCTTTCTGCCCAAGGCCCTTTGGAGAAAGGCTCACCACTCCCTCATACCAACCCAACCCTTCACTCCCGGCATTAGGACCCAAGTGACTGACTCTAATCCGTGAACCTCCCCCATAAAAGTCTTGTGCCCCAAGTCTGTATTACCTCTCTCTGCCTATGGAGGGATGGCCATTATTTTTTCAGCTTTGACAAATGAACTCTCCTGTGTATCTCTGCCTGGTCTCTCTCATTTCTAGCTGGCCCATCTCCCACGCCCCAGTTCCTCGCTTTCCTTTCACTGAGGCAGGAGGGTTCTAGGTCTCCAGCTGCAGGTCTTGGGAAACTTTCAGCCAATTTGTTTCTTCTTTTTTAATCTTTAAATATGTTTGTTTTTCTTACTTTAATAGTCTACAGAAATTTTCTTTTAAGAAAAAAAATTTTTATTAGACAGTTGTAGTTATACATAGTTGGGTTCATTTTGACAAAATCATCCATGCATGGAATTTGATTTAGTCCATTTCAATCCCTGTTCCCCCACCATTTCCTTCCCATTCTCCCTCCTCCTATTTTCCTTCCACTACTCTACTGATCTTCCTTTTGCTAAATTTATTTTTTAATGGTGTTTTCTATATATGCCTAAAGGGAAATTCCCTGTGGTATATTTATAGAGACATTCCACATTTCCTCCACTTTCCCATCCTTCCCTTCTCTCTCTCTCTCTCTCTCTCTCTCTCTCTCTCTCTCTCTCTCTCTCTCTTCTTCTTCTACCCCACTGATCTTCCCTATATCTTTATGATATTTGACCCCTACCCCTACCCCTGCCCCCTAGCCTGCCTCCTTTCCCTTATTTTGCTCTAACTTCCACATATGAGAGAAAACATCCAACTCTTGATTTTCTGAGTCTAACTTAGTTCACTTAGCATGATCTTCTCCATTTCCTTCTATTTACTGGCAAATGTTATAATTTCATTCTTCTTTATTTCTGATTAAAACTCTATCATGTATATATACCACATTTTCTTAATCTTTTCATCTACTTACAGGCATTGGGCTGATTCCATAATTTAACTATTATGAATTGTGCTGTTATAAACATTGAAGCATTAACTAATTTCTTATATTAAATACCACCTCCCTTGTGTGTGTGTGTGTGTGTGTGTGTGTGAGATGATGATAGATAAATGATGATGGCAATAGTTCAATATTAAATAGATAGATACCCTATTGGTTTTGTTTCTCTGGAAAACCATGGGAAATACAGTAGTTAAGCACATGAAATATTATTAGTCATCAGAAAGATGCAAATTGAAACTCCAGAGAATTATCACCCTACACTTAGTAGAATTACCAAAATCAAAAGAACAGACTATATATACCAAGTGTTACAGAAGATATGGAACAACTGACATTTTCACACACTACCACTGGGAATGTAATGATGAAACAACCACTTTGGAAAATGTTTGACAATATCTTACGAAATTAAACATTCACTACTCATATAGCCAAGGAATCTTATCCCAAGAGAATTAAGATAAATGCTCACGAAAGACTTTTGCATTCATGAATATTTATCATTGTTCAGTCAAAAATGAAAATAACCAAATATTTTCTGCTTCAGAAAACATAACACTGTTATTACATTTATATGAGCTATAGAAGAAGCAAGTCGAGAGGTAATTGGAGAGCTGAGGTTGTGGCTCAGAGGTGGAGTGCTCACCTACCATGCATGGGGCACATTTGATCCTCAGCCCCATATAAAAATAAAATAAAGATATTGTGTCCACCTATAACTAAAAAATAAATATTAAAATAAAAAAGGTAATTGGGGGCCAGGTATGGTGTTGCATGCCTATAATCTCAGTATCTGGGGAGGCAGGAGGATCTCAAGTTCAAAGCTAGCCTCAGCAACTTAGTGAGGCCCTAAGCGATTAGCAAGACTCTATCTCAAAATAAACACACACACACACACACACACACACACACACACACTCACACAGAGGGCTAGAAATGTGGCTCAGTGGTTAAGCACCTCTGGGTTCAATTGCTAGTACCTAAAAAAGTGGTTATTGGGGACAGTCATCATGAAAAAGGATACTGGTTATATGGTTGTGTTCAAACTGTATATTTAAAAGAATGAATTGTATTGTATATAAATTAACCCTAAAAAGCTGGTGAAGAGTAGGAAAAAATAAATGAGATTATCACAAAGAAAAGCTCTCTTATTTGGATGCCTTGACTATACAAATGTAACATACAAATGTAACAGAGTCACATTTTCCCTTGGTAATATCACCTCTGATAGATATTACTTTTGGAAAAGGCACATCTTTGCTTTTATTAGTAATTTATTTGTTTTTTGGATTCACATTGCAAATATTCAGTGTCATCTTTGAGTCTTTTTTCCAACACCTAATCTAATCTATTGTCAATATTGGTGAACTTGTAGGGGCATAAAAGCATGATCCTTTTCCTCCCCATCACAGGGGTCCTGGTCAACATTTCTGTAACAAAAGACAGCCTAACAAGAGAAAACCATAATGGATTTATTTAAACAAAGTTTTATGTGACACAGGAACCTTCACAAATGGAGAGAACCAAAGACCCAGGGGAAATGGTTTTGAGGCAAAGATGGACATTCTTGTTGAAAAGTGATTGAACAAAAGGTTATGATCTAATTGGGACAGGAAAATCCAGCAGGTCCTATCTATACAGACTCTTTTAAGCATCTCTTTGTGGCATTCTTTCTTTTCGTGTATTGGGCCTATGATGCATATAGAATATTTGGCTTGCTTTTGGGGAAAGGGATTCTGGTTTTGATGATCTGTCTTGGAGAAGAGGAATTCTGATTTCTGTGACTCACTTTAGGGGAGAACAAAGAATTGGAGACAGGAGGGCAGGAGTAGGTCAGAGAGAGACTTGCTTCTGAGACTGCTTCTGAGGGTTTATAACCTCCTTAATTTCAAAGTACTCCACATGCCAAAACATCACACTTTGGGGTATCATTTTCTGATCTCCAACAGAGTGAACAAAACAAAAGAAATTGAGATAGAATGAAAGGGCAAGGAAAGACAATAAACATGGCAAAATCAAAGGAATTCATAACAGCAAGCTAAAGTGCTATGAAATCAGCAGCAGCCTCATAGTTGAAGACTTTGGAAGTTACTATATGTCCTATATATGTGCCAATTGCTGCTTATCATAAAGGAGATGATTATACAATTTAATTCAACATTTATGGAGTCTTTACAAAGGACCATACCTTTTACTGGGTGTTCAGGATTTAAAGATGGGGAGGCACACAATACTTGTTCTCAGATGATCTAGTAAAGAAACAAGAACTCTGGCAAATATCTATAATTCAAAAATTATTATAATGTAGCTATATATAAAATGCAATGGCAGCCAGATTTGAGAGCGATTGATTCTGCCTATGTATTTCAACAATGACCTCCCAAGTGTGACACTTGAGCTGGAATTTTTTAGGTGAGCAAATGAGATGAGAGTTTCTTGAAGAAGGAACAAGAACAGAAGAATGGAAGGTGTGAATATATAGAGAAGATTCAGATTTTAGGGAAAAGTTGAATGTAGGATGGCCAGTAAAGGAGAGAATAATAAGATAGGGTGGAGAGAATCAAACAGAGATGGATTATGCTAATGGTTTTTATTCTATTCTACTGAAATGGAGAGAGAAAATAGGCCTTTAAGGGCTGGGATGTAGCTCAGTGGTAAAGCGTCTGCCTTGCATTTGCAAAGCCCTGAGTTCTACCACCAGTTCCAAAAAAGACAAAAAAAAAAAAAAAAAAAAAAAAAAAACACAATAAGAAGAAGATAAAAAAAAAAAAACCAAAAACAACCCTTTTCCATCCTGAACTAAAATAGGCCTTTAAGCATGGTGTAGTGGCTGCTTGGGGCCATGCCCAGGTACCCTGCATTAAGCCAATATATATTTCTTCCAACTGTTATACATATTGGCTGCTAATAGCTCATGACTGCTTTTTATCTTTGGAGAATTGTCCTTGGCAAGCTACTTTGCCCAGAAAGTCACTCCGCTTCCCCCACCAATATCTGGGGCAATCCACAGTCTATGATGGAATTGTCTGAAGATAGAATAGACCAAACCCTTTATCCCAGGAGAAACAACTGTGTTTATGCTTAGAGCCCTTCCCTGTGGATTGAGCCAAGGCTTGAACTTCTCCCAGTTCTACATACTTCCCTTTTCTCTGTCCTCTTCACTCCCTTCCTTGTGGGTTTTTTTTTTTTTTCTGGAAGAACTTCCTCAGTAAATCACAAGCACCCCAATTCCTGTCTTATGTTCTGTTTCTAGAAAACCTGACTAAAGACACTGGGGAATAAATGATTGGATTTGGGTTTCAGAACAAGATCTCAGGATGGTGGAAGTTGGACCAAGTTTAGCAGAGAGAAAGGTACAAAGATGACAGATCTGGGAGGTAACGGGGCCTGGATCAGGGTCTCAGTGGTATGGGGACAGGAAGAAGGGAAGGTGATTCCATCATCTCTTGAGTCAGAGGCTATGTGAAAGAAAGAGAAAAGTCTAAAATGACCCTCACGTTTTGAGGGCAGTTGGGAGAAACATGGTATCAGTTACTGAGCTAGACAATGAAAGACAGAAAACACATCAGGGAGGTAAGATACAGATAGAATTAGCTTCATACATCTTAAATTGATGGAACTCATCATCTTTTTTATATCTATATTTTAGTTGTAGTTGGATACAACATCTTTTATTTTATTTATTTATTTTTGTGTGGTGCTGAGGATGGAACCCAGTGCCCCGCATATACTAGGTGAGGTCTCTATGGCTGAGCCAGAACTACAGCCCCAGAACTCATCATCTTAAATTGACCTCATGGGCCGTGCAGAAGATAAAAGAGCACAGGTGAAATGACTGAGTAGAAATACAGACTTGGGAGCCATTGGCCATTGAAACCATGACCACAGATGAGGGGTGTTGAGGGCCACAACCAAGTTAAGATGGCACCTGGCAATATGCCAGGAGGAGTGGCTTGTGAGCCAATGCCAGTGAGCCATTAAGATGATGAGGATTCCTAATGACTGATTGCTGTGTCTAAATGATGTCAATTAAGTTAAGCTCTGTGTAATTAGTTGGGTATATGTACCTCTGTGGTCCGGCAGAGAAGCAGCTCCTGCTACCTTGGGTGCCTGCTACTTTGAGTTCTCAGTTCCTGCTAAGTTTACTTGCAATAAAGTAGTTCCTGCTTCAATCTTCAAGTTGCTTGTCACCTCTCGGTTATTTTGACCAGCCAGACTTAGGCAGCCCAGCCGGACTACGGCAGAGGGGAAGTGAGTCACAGATAGTCTCTGGAGACCTAAAGCTTAAGAAGCTATTGAAAGAAGGAAAACCAGCTGGAAAGATCACTGAAGAGACTCAAGGGGCAGAAGAGAACATGAAGAGAGAGGAGCAGCAACTACATTGGAAGGAGAAGAAAATGATCATAGATATGAAATACAGCAGAGAGTTAAGGTAGATGAGTCCAGCAATAGGTCAACAGAATTTGGAGGTTCTAGATGCTTTTGGACAGAATATTTCTTTCTTGAGGATAGAGCTAATAGACGTTGTGTTCTGGGGTTGCTGGGAGGCAAGATGGTACAGGCGCGATGTGTGCAACACAAACATTTTGTCCTGCGATTTCTTCCTCCATATTGAACACTCAGTATTTTTTAAAAAATTTTTCCTTCATAACTCGTTTTCTGTTTGGGCTGTACAAGTAAATTATGTACCTGTCAAAGCTAGAAATACCTTAGGGCTGGGGATGTTGCTCAGTGTTAAAGTGCTTGCCTAGCAAGCTTGAGGCCCTGGGTCCTACACGTGTATCCCTCCCTAAAAGTTAATTTTAAAAAAGCAGAAATTTCCCCCAACTATGAGGCATAGGCAGCCCAGAATTTTTTAAATCTGATAAAGTGAGATCTTAGTCTTTCTGTCCACCTATAACTCACAAACAGCACTAGTCCCTTACAAAGATGTCCCTGAGACATCTCTGCCTGCCTTGGGCATGTGAATCACATGATGAAATCACAGTCAGCCTCCTTGGTAGCAGAGGCCTTAGGGTGCTGCCCTCCAACTCCAGGAACTAAAGGTCACAAGCACCCCAGTACATGAAAAATACATTTCCCATGGAATTATGTTGACTTGACATTTTGGAAGAATATGCAAGAATAAAGAGAAACTTCTCACAAGTTGGACTTCCAAAACTGCTTTTTGTTTTATATCCTTTTCTGTTTCTTTCTTATAAACTTCTTTCTTTTCACCATGTCTTTCTTTGTATTAAATAATTTAGTTTTTTTTCCTACTCCCATATTTAAAACATACTTCCTAAGCTTTAATGTTAGATAAAAATCTCAAACTCAGGAGTGAAATTGTGTTGGAAACAGGCATTGGCATGCTATTTGACCCACCCCATCTTTGTCCTCAGATCTGCTCCACTCAAGTGGCCTCAGGACTATACCACTTTTGGGGGGAAGAGCCTCAATTGCTGCCAGCTAACAGAGCCTCCTAACTCCTCAGACTTTTTTCAGTTTCCTTTGGATTAGATCCAGGAGGTGTTTGATTCTTGATCAGAAAGACCAACAATGAGGTGCAGATAAAGAACCCCACCATGAGGTATAGGATCCAGATTTTGGCAACTATGCTAAAGGGCCAGGTAACATTACCTAGAAATGTTTTAGGATCAATGTCCTGTGTGACCAACTTTGACGAGTAGTAAACAAGAGTTGAATAAATGCCAGCAGATGATTTTTTGCTCTGCATCAGACTGTAGTGAGGTATGGTCTTTCTACCCACCTTGACTGGGTGACATTCCACCTGGTCAAGCCCTGGCTGTGTTTCTTGTGACACTGTGGTCAGCAAAGTATAGCATCACTTTGACTTTTTTCTCCTTTTTCTATTACACCCCTTTACCCCTCACACTCCTGCCCTGAAAATACACCTTTGAATAAAACCTTAGTAGGTAAGTTTTGCATCAGGTTTCATTTTCTATTAAATCCAGGCTAAGCCAGAGGCTTAGAAGTGAAACTTGTTTATAGAACTTAGATTTGGAAATGTCTTTAAAGATCATCAAGTTCAAACAACTACCTAACAGAGGAGACTTTCTTTCCCGTGCTTGGGCATGTCTAATAAAGGCTGCTCACTTCCTGGATAATCCCTCAACTCCACTGTAGAGAAAAAGCATGTGGACATATCTTTCTCTATTGGGATGGAGTCATTTGCTCTTGTTATTTTCATTTTATTTTTTACCCGTTAGTTGTAGTGCTTACTTCTGTTCAATGAAAAATTTGAAGAGGCTGTTGTTTTGGATTGAGCTCCTACAACTAGGCTCCAACAGACCAGATCAAACCAAATGGAATCCCTCATGCTAAAGGCCATATAATCAAATTAAAACTTTGAGGAAGCAGATAGACCCCTGAGAAGTTTTTCCTGAAAACAGGAGATTCTAGTCCACCTGAGTCAATGTCATAAGGAAGTCCCCTTTATCCCTTTCAAAGAGGTAACTTTCAGTAACCTGATGTTAGCCGCTCAGCTTTTCTTTTTGTATTGTTTTGTTTCTTTGTTTTCACCTTACAAAACCCATTGATCTGCTCTCCCCCAGTGGGAGCTCTCATTCTATTTTGTACAATAGAAGCTGCCCCATTCATGAACTGCAAATAAAAGTCAATTAGATCTATAACTAAATTTGCTGTAATTGTGTCCTCTGACACTTCTTATACTTCAATGTCAGACTTTAAAGGAAAACAAGTATTTTAGTCAGCTTTTTCTGCTGCTGCAACTGAAAGACTCAAGCAGAACAATTGCAGAGGAGGAAAATTTATTTGAGGGCTCACATTTTCAGAGTTCTTAGTCCATAGAAGGCGGGTTCCATTCCTTGGCCTCCAGGTGAGGCAGAACATCATGGTGGAAGAGTGAGGCAGAGGAAGCAGCTCACATGATGCTCAAGAAGCAGAGAGAGAAAGAGAGAGATTCCACTTGCCAGATACAAATATACACCCCAAAGCCACACCCCCAATACCCCACTTCCTCCAGCCACACCCTGACTGCCTCGGGTCCCCACCCAGTTAATCTCATCAGGGGTCAATTCATGGATTAGTTTAAGGCTTTTACAACCTAGTCATTTTTCCCTCTGAACCATATAGAATTGTCTCACACATGAGTTTTGGGAGGACACCTCACATACAAACCACAACAAAAAGATCCCAGAGTTACTCTGGGAATACAAGTCCTTTAAAAAAAAAAATGGACACTTAGAAATTAGATCACTTCTTTTATCTATTTATTTTATCCTACTGTGAAAAAAAAATGTTGTATAACAAATAAATTGCTTGATTTAATTGTCTTCCTGTTACTCACTACATAAGTCTAGGTTATGTTTTGCTAATTTGAACCCGTCTCCATCTCAATATCCCAAAAGAAGTTTGTGGAATTAAAGGAACTTGTGTCATCACATAATAAATGCTTCGTTAGAAATTGCACTTTAAGCCTGGTTGGTCATTTTCCCAGGAAGACTGTGTGTTCCCCTCCTGTGTTCCCATTTATATTCACCTACCTGTATCCTGACACTCACCTCATCGTGTTAGAACTCCTTACTTATGTCCATCCTCCCCAAAGTAAAAACTATTGTCTTCATATTTCTAGTCCACTCCTTGCCTCTGATTGTTGGATAAAGCCTTGAACATTGTAGGTCTCAAATATGTAATGCCTGAATTAATTAACATTCCTGTTTTCCATCTCTAAGGTAAGAATAAACATGCAGGTGGACCTGCTCTGTGTCAGTTTAGGACGATTGTTGTTAAATGACAAGGATGAACATCTGAAAGTTGCACAAGTTTTGTTGAGAATTGCAAAAGAAAATATAAAGTAAACGCATTTTTACATTCCCTATAGTGTTTTCGATAAGTGGCTTGAATAGGATTAGTGGGAAAAGATGTTACTTCTTAAGCCCCTTCCTTTTAATCTTTTTTTTTTTTTCTGTAGCTCTTGGTTTTCTTAACATGAAATTTCTTTTCCCTCCAAACAGAGCTCTTAGATTCCTTTCCTGGTTCCCTGAAGAGATCTCAGCATCATGCTATAACACATTCCCTGTGGGAATTGTGCCTTTTTGAAAAAGTGGCCTACCAATGCGAGCACGATGACACTTCTGTTTTCAGCATTGCTTTTCCTAACATATTTCCCAGAACTCAAGTTTGTCATAATTAACATTTTACCTCTCTTTTTGAAAACACTAAGTGAAGAGATAGGTTTATATATGAAGAACAGAGTTGGTTTTTCAATTTTGTTTTCTCTCAGTGGTGATGGGTTTGTGTCTTTTCATCGACCTCTATCATTTTTTACTCTTATCGATAACAATGCACATTTGTCAAAAAGATGATTCATTTCAGACTGCAGTCTGTGGCGTTGGAATAAAGTTAAGGTGCTGACCTATTCCAAGACACCTGTCATCAGGCTGGCATTAGGACACCTACCTGACCTGGGGTGACAAATATTACTTCTAATGTTTCCTGAAGAAAATTAACGTATTCCCATCCCGAATTACATTTTGGAACTGCATATTTTTCACTTTTAAAAGCAACAAATTTATTGGTCAGCTTTCAGTCATTGTGACAACATGTCTGACACAGCAACTTATAAAGAGGAAAGGTTTTATTGGTTCACAGTTTCATAGGTTTTGGTCCATGTGGCCCTATTGCTTTGTCCCTATATGTGTGAAGGAAAAGGCTTCCTATTCATCTCATGGCAATCAGGAAGAAAAGAAAAAAAAAAAACAAAAACAAGAAGTGAGAGACTAGGTCTTAGGGGCACATACTCAATGACTTAACTTCCTTACCCAATGATTTAACTTCCCTTCATTAGGCCCCACTTCCTAAAGCTTCTACCACCTCCTAATAGTGCCACAGACTGGGGAGCAAACCTCCTACATATGGGCCTTTGGGGAAATGCAAGGTTCAAACTATAGCAAACAAGTATCCTGTGAAAATGCACAGAATTACTTAAGAAGGTTAATTTAGGTCGCCCCAGCCATTAATACCTTTGTTCCACTTACTATATCAAATTAATTATCCAGTAATGTGGCAGGTCCCTAGGAGGAGATTTTGATGAGGTAGGGGCAAGAAATGTCAATATTCTCTCTGAAGTCTGGGGTAACATTAACTAAGTCTAATAGGGTGCCATAATAGGGGCTTATGGCTATAAAATGATCTAGGAACTTTGGATGCAAAAACGGGGTCTCTGAAGGAATTTTGCAGAGACGTTTATCTTGCTTTGCAATTTTTCTAAGAGTGTATTCTTCCTGAAAAGAGCATTTTCCCCACTGCATTGCTTAAAACCAAACATTAAGAAGCAAAACTGGAGTAAGAAGAATTAAGTGATTATTTATTTCAATTTGAAACCCTATCCTCGTTCTTTTAATTAAATATGATTTGTCAAATTTGCTAGGGATGTAATTGAAAACAAAACACACACACACACACACACACACACACACAATCTGAAAAAAACCTTAAATCTTATATTTAATATTTAATGTCATCTGTAAGTTGGAAAAAAATTGGTATAGTTATCTAGCCAAAACAACAACTTTCCATATTTGGAGAGGTTGAATAATGTACTATTTTTCAACCAGAGAAGTGATATTGAGTAGAGGTTTTCACATATGTAAAATGTCCATAAGTTTATAAGAATGTATGATGGTTTGCTCTGTGCTCATTTGGAAGCAAGAGAGAAAAAGGGAATACATTTCCATCTCTATCTTACTAGTTAATTAGAGCCTTGCTCTGCTGTGGGACCTGGGTTTAATCACAAGTAAGTGGCTGGGGTCATAGGGTTGGTAGATATGATCATCATCCTGCTATCCACTAGAGAAGTCTCTACAATAAAAAATCTATGAGTGTAAAGAGCAGGAATTGGTTGGTAGATAATATAGCCACCAAGTGACGGCACAATTTAGCTCTCCATTTAAGTGAAGATCTATTCCTCAAGACAAATCCTCCATGCTCCCTTTTGAAGAAAACAGTGAACACATGGGCAGACAGTAACGGGGAGAATCAATGGAGAAGTAGCCAACCTTCTGTCTTTTATATAGATAACAAGGAGACTTCCAAAGGTAGCTCTGGCTACTATTTAGTTATACTCAAGAGTTGTGATGTAATTGCAGAGGTCACTAAAGTCCTGCTCAGTGTGCCTTCATTCTCCTGTCCCCTACTAACTCCAATTCCCAGGCACATCCAAATGACATCCAGGCCCTCTCAACCCTTGGGGCCTGGTTTGAAACCATTACTTCAGAACAACTCTCCCAGCTCAGGAGCCAACTCTGGTGAGAAGTAATCAAACCATTTCAATTTTGCTGTAATATTTAATTTCTGGTGAGATAATTTAAAAACACAGGAAGCCTAGGATGAAAATACCTTTACAATTCTATCTGCTACACAACTGACACAATTGTAGTAGACAGAATGGGAAAGTACCTTGAAATAAAAGGTCTACATAATACATCAAAGTTAACACAACTCACTATGGATTTATTCATCCCACATGTCCACTCACAGTAATCTCCTACCTGGTGCTATTCATGGTTTGAGACTTGGTTTTACTGCTCAATTGTCCATTCCTTGGTTTTAAAGTAACTAAACTCCTTTCTCTGAGTACAGCTGGGGGATATGCAGATAACTCTGCAAAGCCAAGCCATGGGGGGGGGGCGCATTTACCATCATTATTGAACCCCTGGTATTAAAAGCTATAAAATGGAAACAATCATACTGTGAAACCTTAGGAGCAAAATGCCGACCAATTAATTCTTGAGTATGAAAGCCGAAGATGAAACCTTCTTAATGTGAAAGAAATTAATCCAGCTGTGCTCAACTCTTTAAGATACTGAGAAGCAAAATGCCAAAAAAATAATGGCGAATAAATTTCCATCTTAGCTAAAATTCCAGATGTACAAGGGATATGGTATTTGTTATAAGCAAAGCATTGTTAACCTCTATTTGCCTGCTGCTTTGTGACAGATCTTGAAATGGCAACAATAATGACATGTTTACTATTCACTTGTCTTCCCCCACCAAATACCATAGCCATGAGGATTGAACAAGAAATAAAAGACATTAGATTCAGTTCCTTCTCTGAGACCCCATCTCCACACTATCCTCTCTCCCCACAACCTTGGATAGGTCTTTGGAACTCCCTGAGCTTCAGCTCCTGTGGGGGGCCACCCCTGAGCTATTATAGCATCTTCATTTGGCCTTCAGCCAAGAAGGTTTTGAGCTGGCATTGCACTATGGCTCCTCCCACTCTGCACATTGCAGGTGATCACTGCCTTAGCTCGGCTAGGAAGTGTGCTTTCTCATATCCCCGGACTTGGGTGTAACCCACTGGGCTTGAACAGCCCACCCCCTGTCTTATTTGGTGAAGAATATTCTATGGAAAAGCCTTTGTGTGTCCCCCATATAAAAATAAACCAAACGCAGGTTCATCATCTCTTTTCCCAGTGTGGAAGCCCAGCCCCTAAGGTCCAAGAGCCATCCTGTCCCAGCTTTATAAAAAATTACTTGCGTGTAGTGTGGTCTTTTTTGCCACCAGCCTACTCCACCCAGAGGACCCTGGTTTCCACCACCTGCACGGTGTGTGGGCGGGAAGCTCCTTTACTTATCAAGGAGGTCATTGGAGTAGATAAACTCGTACATCACTTTTCATATTAGAAACTCGGTGCTCTCTAAAATTCTGCAGAGGCAGACTCAACCATGCTCACCTTCTCTTTTTATATCTGCCTCATTTCATTTTAAGGACTGTGAAAAGAATGGGGAAAAGAAGCAGAAGATGAAGTGAAGCCCAAGGCGCAACTAAAATCAGCCACAAAAATTGGAACAGCACCTGGCTTCATTTCATTCCTTCTCTTTCCTGCCCCAGTTCATATTCAGATCTCTAAGAAACACAGGACTCATTATCGAGGGCCCAAGAAGTCATTTCCTCCCTATCATCCTCAATGAAATGAAATGAAGAAAGGAAACAGTTTTCCCGTATCATTCATAATTTGCTGTGTTACTCTGGTGCTGTGCTTGGGTCTGAGCTCCCAAGTACGTTTCAGTCCTTTGTTTAGGATGGGCACAATACGGTTTTCCACAAGATACTAAGATAAGAGAGAGATAGAGAGCTTTTTGGCTTCCAATGATGGGGATCCCTGAAGATGTGTCACTCAGTCAGCAACATTTTTCCTTATAATTCTGGGGTTGTTTTTCACCAAAGGCTGGGAAGAAGCAGAAGACAAGGTGACAGGAACCTGTGCTACTGCTGGTTCATATGCAGTCATGTGTGGATCAGGCTGAAAGTCACAGTCTTCCTACCGACCAGAAGATGGAAGAAGTCAGCAAGACAGAAACCTGGAAGAATCTGGCAAATTCTGATGACCTGGAACTCAGCTCCTCAGGGAGCTGGAATGCATGAGGTAGAAGATTATGAGAAACAGATGAGAGGGTCATGACCCTTGAAGGTCTGTGCTAAGGCTTTTCTCTACATCTCGGTTTTGTCCCTGTATGTAAGGACAATACTTGGAAAACATTTGTTGAATATCTGCTCTGTCCTAGGCACCTGGATCCCTACCAGCCTGAAGGAGCTGACAGTCTGGTCAGGATGCTAAACATTCATGTGGCCAACAAAGCACCAAGACAGACAAGAGCTAAGTCAGAAGAGCTGGGGAGGCTGAGGCAGAAGAGGTGCCCTTCCTCCTTGCCCCTGTATGGGACAAGATAGCCTTTGTCTCTTGACCACTGACTTTCATGGAATTGAATGTCTCCCTTCCAGAATTCTGGGCATTTGTCTTTCAAATATTTCATCATTGCCAAACACCCTTTTAATGATAAAACTGACTCTCATTTCTGATTATAGATGACATTGGGTTGTGTTGCAACCAAGGAGAACATACACGGACAGGGAGAGAAATGGGCCTCGCTTTCCACCAAAGCCTCATGTGGGTTGTGCTCTCCAGCAGCTATCATCACTCTTGCTCAAGTCACATCCTCTATCTCTATCACCTCTAATAAATATATAGAGTTTGAATTTATCCAACTTGGATTTCAGCCATGGGTCTGTCATTAACAATGGATTACTTTCTTTGCCTGAACCTCTGTTTCCTTTTGTACCTCAGTTTTCATCCATTAAATGGGTTAATAATTGCGCCTAGTTTATAGGATTGTTTATTATGAGGATGCAAGGAAAGAATCTGTTTAAAACACTTGGAACAGTGCCTGACACATAGAAAGCATTTAGAAGTTAAATATTGTCATAGAGTGTAGTCCTACTGTATGCTCAATGGCCATAGGAACACTTTGACCCTACTCATTTAGAGGAATCTATCTTTTACCTCTAAAAAGAATAAGCTATTAAACCATGGGCTTTGGGATCATTTAAAATAAAATAATCTCTGTTGTAGTGCTTTTTCTGCCACTTACAAACTGCACAATTTGAAGTTTAATCTTGTTAAGCTTCTTTTTCTACAAATTGAGGATAATAATATCTACCCATATATTTGTTGGAAGCAATTAAGTGAGCAAATGTATGCAATTTAACAAGATACTTAAATAAAATTGGTCAATAATGGTTTCTGCTTTGCTAAGGAAAATGTTTCTTCCCACCATTCCTAGAGATGATCGGGTCCTAAGTAGCCAAGTATATATATATATATATATATATATATATATATATATATATATATCTTAGCCAAGTTTATATATATATATATATATATATATCTTTTAAAAAATGTTTAGTTGCAGATGGACACAATACCTTTATTTTATTCAAATTATTTTTATGTGGTGCTGAGGATCAAACCCAGTGCCTCACATGTGCTAGGTAAGTGCTCTATCACTGAGCTACAACTCCAGCCCCTATATGTATGTATGTATATATATATATATATATATATATATATATATATATATATATATATATATCTTATAGTAATCTCCTCATTTGCATGGCTTCTGGGGTTGTGGCTCAAGGTAGTCACAAATAGAAAAGAAACAGAATTTAAAAAAATAGAAACAATCAGATACTTGCTTTTAGAAATATGAATTGGAAAACTACCAAAAGAATTAACTGAAAGCAGTGTAATAAAAAAAAACACTGAGAAAGATAATAAAATGCTGTCAGACCATCAGGGTGCATAACAAATTTTAATTATGAATAAGCAAAAGCTATGACCATGAGAATAGATATACTAAGTAGAAGCCAAGGGCACTGGCAAGAAGAGAATAGAGACATACATAATAGAAAATAGTGACAGACATTTGAAAGCATTTAAATTCCTTTAATAGTGGAATAGTTGAGAGAAGATCCACAAAACTTTGTCATTGAACTGCCTTGGAGCAGCCTCTTCATGAAACTGGGTCAGATGTTGGTTTCTGTTCCCAGTTTCCCATGCAAATCTCCACCTCTTATCCATAGGATTCCTTTCCCTTCCCCACCCCCTTTTTTTTTCTGTTTTTTTTTTTTTTTTTAAGCAGAAACCATTATTGACCAATTTTTTCGATGGACACAACATCTTTTTTTTCTTTTTTTTTATTGGTTGTTCACAACATTACGAGGCTCATGACATATCATCTTTCATACATTTGACTCAATTGGGTTATGAACTCCCATTTTTACCCCAAATACAAATCGCAGTATCACATGGGTTACACACTCACGATTTTACATAATGGCATATTAGTGACTGTTGTATTCTGCTACCTTTCCTATCCCCTACTATCTCCCCTCCCCTCCCATCTTCCCTCTCTACCTCATCTGCTGTTGTTCAATTCTCTCCCTTGTTTCCCTCCCCCTTTCCCCTCATAATCTCTTCTATGTAATTTTGTGTAACATTGAGGGTCTCCTACCATTTCCATATGCTTTCCCTTCTCTCTCCCTTTCTCTTCCCCCACTCATCTCTGTTTAGTGTTAATCTTTTCCTCATGCTCTTCCTCCCTGTTCTGTTCTTAGTTGCTCTCTTTATATCAAAGAAGACATTTGGCATTTGTTTTTTAAGGATTGGCTAGCTTCGCTTAGCATAATCTGTTCTAATGCCATCCATTTCCCTGCAGGGTCTCGCTGAGTTGCTTAAGTCCTCCCTAAGATGCTGAGGCTGACTTTGAACTCGCAATCCTTCTGTCTCAGTCTTTCCAGGCTGCTGGGAAGTATACAGGTGTGTGCCACCACACCTGGCTAAATTCCTACTTCTTAGTTTCCCCACTACCATCTGTTGGCCTCCAAACCTGGAAATGACTCAGAACCCCGCAGGTCAATCAACACCCTTTGTGACTTCTTCCTTTATATGCAAATCATTATCTTGGCCAAGAATATGACAAGGGCAAAGAAAACAGATTTTCCCAAAACCTTTCCTACCTATTTTCACTAGAAAAAGTGCCAACTCACATTTGATTAGATGACCAAAGTCTTCTCCCACAATGAAGCTTCTCTTTAGGAACCTCTCTTGCCTCTTTCTCATCAGATGGTCGTTCCTACTGCCATTTCTGGGGTGGCAATTTCCCCTCTTCTACAACTTTTCCGTGGCTAGTGTTAGACAGTGTCCTGCATGTTCATTATAAGTGTGTGGCAGCAGCCATAATGCTTATATTTCCCATCTTGACTACTGCCCTGTGGCTATCAGTTCATCTAGCAGCTTTACCCAGGAAAAGATGAACAATAGACCACTGAACAGCTGGCATCACTCTCAGCTCTGCTGCTGCCGGCTCATTATGTATTGTGGTCACGCGTCAGCCACCAACTGCGTAGGGCAGAGATTCCCTCTTCAAAAACCTTCCACGTCACTGTGCACAGCAAAGCGGTGTTGTGATCTGTCAGGGCCAGATTCTGCGCATCTGCCGGCTCTCAGTCCATTAGGCATTCTCCTCCTCTGGCATTAGGTATTCGTCTCATACTTTCCCCATTCTGTGTGCTGGTCACAGGTCGCCTTCTGAATGAGGCGCAGGGTCAAAGCATGGGCGCTGAGGTGGGAGCCTCACTCTGAAAGGAGTTCACTGCAAAATGTTCACAGACAATACATGTGTTACAAGGTGGTGTCCTTATAGATCCCCATTGCCTCGGATGCTCCATTTAGTAAGACCTTGGGAGAAAACATGAACAGCACTTTATCTTTCAGAAGGTTGGCGATAAATGCACCAGCACTGACTGTTTTACTTAAAGGTAAAGAAGAAAGGAGATCTTACAAAACTGCACTCTCTCAAATGCAAATGAAGTCAAATCCCTGGAGGAAATTAAGATACTGTGTGCTGTGTGTACAAACGAAATGGATTTATCTTAGTTTGTGTTAAAAAACCAAAACTTGTAGTCATCCTGAAATCTCCTCTGTCTTCTTAAGGATTTTAAACTCAATTCCTAAAAATAAACCCTGCTTTTCCCACAGATAACTCGGAATACTATCTGTTTCTTATGCAGCTAGCCTTGATGCCACCTTGACATCAATGTAAAAACATAGGAACTGCTTTTTGATCTCTCTCCAAATCAGGAAAATGTACAAGTGTATGCAAGAATGAACAGAAAGACAAGCAAAAGCAACACAAATATCACAAGGACATATCTCCAAAGTCAATAGATACTGTTTTCAATTTAAGTAGAGGACAGATTAAGCTCTAAAAACTAACAGATGAAGTAATGCCCTTCATGCATGTTCATAAACACTCGGATTCATTTCCTTTGCATTTTATAGTCTTTTCGTATTCATTATTCTCCCTCACTTTCCTTCCTTCCTTGCTCTCCCCCCCACCCTCTCTCTCCTTTCCGGGTGATTGGGAAAGAGTCCTAGGAATATAATGTCAAGCTAGAGTGTAAATGAATGTGATTTCTGCTAGATATTGCCTAGTCCCCATTGCATGTGAGAAGTTCAAACCTAATAGCCCTGTGATTTCACATGTTTTTGTTTGTGTTGTTATTTTGTCAACTCAAGATTAACCAGGTGGGAAGAAGCCAATGCAGAATTCTGCTGGTCTTCTATACCTTCTCCACAAAGTGACATCAGCTCATCAGTTCATTGGCCAAAACTTGTCATGTGAATCTGCTGAATGGCAAGGGATCCGAATCTGGGACAACAGATCCCAGGTATCTGGTGAGCAGTTACTATACCCTGGTGTTTAATCTTTGAGGTCATGTATCACCATTTCACTATCGCCTTGGCAAACAGCTGTTTGTAATAGAAACAAAGGAAGGAGGGAAGGACAGAAGGCAGGAGAGAGGAGCAATGTAGATATCTGACAATAGGGCAGGTTTCGATATTATGTATACCTGAGCAAAATGATTCTAGGCATAAACTCTTGGAATTTGAGTGAATTTCAATTTGATTTCTCTTACTCTTTACATATGTGAACTTGGAAATTTTATTTAAGTTAGACTTTGATTTCTTTGCCTATAAAATGAGAAAAAAATAATTAATAATAATAATACTAACCTTATAAGGTTATTGTGAAGATTATACTGTAAAAAGAGAATGCAAAATACATAGCACATGGCTGGTTCTAGAAAACACTTTGTTATTACGATTTTTTTCCAGCATCAAGTTATGCAGGAAAATATTTACTGACATGGAAGACGGTTCACTCTATGATTGTGAATAAAAAAGAAACCTTAAGACTCTTTGCTTAGTGTACTCATTGTTTGTTATTTAAAAATCACAAATAGGTGCCTAGGAAAATCTGGAAGGTACACCAAAATATAGACAATAACTACCTTTGGTTTATCCTTTTCTGGATCTTTTTTGCAATAACAAAATAGAAATTCCATCCAAAAATAAAGACACTAAAAGTAGATAGGGTATACATCAAGAGTCAAATTGCTTGTAAATTAGGAGTCTCCCCTTCTCCTACATTTTCAATATGGCCTGAAAATGTTTCTTCAGTTACACTTATAAAAATGTGAAAATTTATGTTCCAAGAAACTAGTTTTCTGTGCCAGCAAGTATGCACACCATGCCCCGATTGGCAAATCTCTTGGATTATTTCAAATGGATTTGCATGCATTTTCCTTTTGTGATTGCAGTGTTGTTCTGTAACACTGCTGCCCCTTCATTTGACATTTTCCTGTAACAGTTGCAGATGCGTCCCACACTATGTCTATGGTACTCTGCCTTCAGAGACTCTCCTGCCTGAGATAACCAGAAAGAAAACATTGAGGTGGTCTATGAAGTGGCAGTGTTTCATTATCCTACCACTACTACTTTAAAAGGTTATAATCCCCATGTCCATATTATTAAACGCTAATTCAGGCTTCACTTTAAAACCTTCTCCTGTAAAAGGATGGGCTCTATTTTATAAAAGCACACATAACTTTCCCTTCAGGTAATTCCAGTGTTTTCACTGAGTGAAGATGGTCTAGTATTTAATATGCCACTACTAATAATGACCTGAATCTCAATAACTAAGGTATATGTCAGGCAATCATAAGCCAATCATACTTTTTTCAGATATAACTTGGTATGTGAGATAAGGAATAATAAATAGAACACTTTTTTCCCACTTTGAAAAGTGAATAAGTGTAGAACTCTACAGATATTCCCATTTGCCAGCCCTAACTTCCCTATTAGTTTATCATGATTTTTTTCTATAATTCAAAATCAGGATAACATTGGACATTTAGTGTCCATCTGGAAGCCTCAAATGTAAGCTCCTATTTTTTTTTAAGAGAGAGAGAGAGAGAGAATTTTTTAATATTTATTTTTTAGTTTTCGGCAGACACATGTGGTGTATGTGGTGCTGAGGATCGAACCCAGGCCGCACGCATGCTAGGCGAGCACACTACCGCTTGAGCCACATCCCCAGCCTTGTAAGCTCCTATTTTAAGATCATCTCTTACATGTGTCTTCCTCTCTACCTCATGAAGACCTTTGATACAATACCATTTCCCTCCTCATAATCATCACCAACTAAGAAGCTCATACTTTTGGATGGTTAAAAAAAAAATTACCCACTGACCATGAAAAAGTCAGTCACATTTAATAGTTTAAACATTGGATCAGTTGGTTCTAATTTTCAAGTGTGACATAAAATGATCTAAGTTATAGATCAGATATGGTGAAGAGGACACTACAGTCAGTCTCTAGCGCTGCTAGAAATGAGCTATGTGATCTTAAGGAATGTTGTCTGATATTTCTGCATCTTAGTTTCTCTTATCACTAAAATTGGAGAAGTTATAAAAATGATCGGTAAGGTGCTGGGGTTGTGGCTCAGTTGTAGAGTACTCGCCTAGCATGTGTGAGGCACTGGGTTTGATCCTCAACACCACACATAAAAATAAATTGCACGGTCGCTCGTTCCCTGCTGCACCTTTGAGCAGAGCCTGTTCTGGGGTCGTTCGGCATTCCCCTGCGAGGGGACCCGTGCTCCGGAGGTGGGAACTGGAGAGCCGCGGCGGCAGCAGCTCGGACTCCGGGAGCCAGGAGCCGCGGCGGCAGCAGCTTGGACCCCGGGAACCAGGCACCTAGCCAAGGAGCGGCGGAGGTCACGGCGGCCGGCGCTGCTAAGGCCGCGGACAAGCGCGGCCCAGAGGTGGAGGCGATGACAGCAGGGTTTCAGTTCTAGAAAACTGGACGGGAAACAGAAGCAGCAGTTTGTATAATCCCAAGATCTTGCTTATGCCAGGAAACTGTAAGGGCAACATGAATGTCACTGAGGTGGTCTAACATGGCGGCAGACGCAGAGAGATCAAGTCTCTGACCTCTTCAATTGTGCGGATATAGGGAGCTGTAAATTATCTAAAGTCTGCTTGCTCAGGATCACTAGGCAAAGTTGAGCTGACGTGGAGCTAGGGCGCACAGCCTGGGCCCCTCAGAAAACGCACACTGAGCACGAATCAGCTGCATTCAAGCTCTGGTTCGCCTCCTTCTAGTGACTCAGCACTAACGATCCAACTGAAATAACTAGTCGGCCCACCTGAACTCACAGAGGTAAAAGCCAACTGAGCACCATAGCCGGACCCAGGGAATCAGGAGAGACGTGGGACCTGCAGTGCAGATCTCCCGGCTATTACTTCCACCAGTGCTGACAACAGAGGTCCCTTGCACCAGCTACCAGGGGAGTTGCTACCTGAGGGCAAACAAGTTCGCTGGGGGCCCTCAGCCCCAAACCCTACAAACTTGGGGTCTGAGGGAGGCAAACAGAAAGGGTGTGCCCAGGCACCCATGAAAACAGGGCTCCCAGGAGCAGCAGACCTGGCGTGTAGTCAGTATTGTGGTGAGTGTCACAGGTGAGCGGGGCCTGGCTTGAGGAACCACAAGAGAAGGTCCTAGGCACTCAGGATTGGAGACCCGCACAGTCTGGGAAGAAGAGCTGAGGCACAGTGATTGGCTCCCACCTATCAAGAAGAGAAGCCTGGCCCAGTGGGCATAGCCCCACCAACTGGAAGAGAAGCTAATCGAGCTATATGACTGCATTTATTATTATTATTATTTTTTTTAATGATTATTATTAGTATTTTTTTTTCACTTTTTGTTGTTGTAGTTGTTGTTCTTTAACTTTCTTATTAATGGTTTCAATTTTTTTAAACTCTTTTTATTTTATTAGTATTACTATTATTTTTTAAACTTTAATTTCCATTTTTTATTATCATTATAAAAAATTTTTTTTTTTTTTGGTTTTAAAGTTTTATTTTTTTCGTTTCTTCTTTCTTTCTTTTCACTTTTTTTTTCTTTTGTCTTCTCACTTCTTCTCAATTTTCCTATTCCCCCTTCCTTGAATTCTACCTGCCTATACTCATTCTCTTTAGTGACTTCTTCCCTCCCCTTCTAATATCTCTCCTCCCCAGTGCCTACAAGCTAGGCAAACCTGCAACCCATGGGCGGGTCAGGTCCAGCAACCTGCCGAGTGACAGAATAGCTACACGTGCCTGCAGGGAACGCGGACAGGACCCACAAGTAGGACAGGGCCGGTGGCTCGCTGAGGGGCAGGCCCGTCCCCTCCCCCAGTGTTTGCAGGTAGGCGGGACTGTGACCACCGGCAGATGGGCCGAGCGGCCTGCTGAGGGGCGGAACCGGCCCCTCCCCCAGTGACTGCAAGCTAGGCGAACCTTCGACCCATCGGGAGGTTAGGCCCAGCAACCTGCGGAGTGACAGAGGTGCTCCTCGTGCCTGGTGGGTAGGCGGACCTTTGACTGACCAGCAGAGCAGAACTAGGGCCTGCCAGCGTGGTAGACGGATCACACCAATTGGAGGAGGATCACAGCCACTACCTGCCCTGCAAGGGTGATTTTTCAACTATTCAAGAGCAATATAAATAAATAGAGAGAAAATTTCAAAACACAACAGTTTCACCAAGCAGAAAGAAACGCCAGCAGTATGAAAAGACAAGGAAAGAAAGGATCACAGGCAATGCAGGTCAACTCAACTTTAGAAGAGGTAGTAGGTGCAACAGATGGAATGTCAGATAGAGAGGTCAGGATATACATGCTTCAGATGATCTGGAGTCTCAAGGAAGACATGAGACAGCAAAATCAGATAATGAAAGATCACATTGACAAACAAATCCAGGAAGTAAAAGATCAATTTCACAGGGAGATAGAGGTAATAAAAAACAAACAAATAGAAATCCTAGAAATGCAGGAAAAAATAAACCAACTTAAAAACTCAATTGAGAATACTACCAGCAGAGTGGATCACTTAGAAGATAGAACATCAGACAATGAAGACAGAGTATTTCAACTTGAAAAGAACATAGATAGCTCAGCAAGTCTACTAAGAAACCATGAGCAGAACATCCAAGAGCTATGGGATAATATCAAAAGACCAAACTTAAGAGTCATTGGGATACAGGAAGGCACAGAGCTCCAAACCAAAGGATTAAGCAATCTATTCAGTGAAATAATACGAGAAAACTTCCCAGACTTGAAGAATGAGACAGAATCCCAAATCCTAGAAGCCTACAGGACGCCGAATGTGCAAAATCATAAGAGATCCACACCTAGACACATTATAATGAAGATGTCCAACATACAGAATAAGGAGAGAATTTTAAAAGCTACAAGGGAAAGGAAGCAGATTACATTTAGGGGTAAACCAATCAGGATAACAGCTGATCTCTCAACACAGACTCTAAAAGCTAGAAGATCCTGGAATAACATATTTCAAACGCTTAAAGAAAATGGATTCCAACCAAGAATCGTGTATCCGGCGAAATTAAGCTTCAGGTTAGAAGATGAAATTAAAACCTTCCACGACAAACAAAAGTTAAAGGAATTCGCAGCTAGAAAACCATCTCTTCAAAAAATACTAGGCAAAACATTACAGGAAGAGGAAATGGAAAATAACATTGATAACCAACAATGGGAGGTAGGACAGTAAAGGGGGGAAAGTAGTCAAAGAGGATAACAAATCAGGTTCACTAACATCAATAAACAAATATGGACAGAAGAACAAACCATATCTCAATAATAACCCTAAATGTTAATGGCTTAAACTCACCAATTAAGAGACACAGGCTAGTAGAATGGATCACAAAACAAGACCCAACAATATGCTGTTTACAGGAGACGCACTTGATAGGAAAAGATGTACATAGACTGAAGGTGAAAGGTTGGGAAAAATCATATCACTCATATGGACCACGGAAACAAGCAGGAGTGTCCATACTCATATCTAATAAAATAGATTTCAAGCCAAAGCTAATCAAAAGGGATAAAGAAGGACACTTCATACTGCTCAAGGGAACCATACACCAACAAGACATAACAATCATAAATATATATGCCCCAAATAATGGTGCAGCCGTGTTCATCAAGCAAACTCTTCTCAAGTTCAAGAGTCTAATAGACCACCATACAATAATCATGGGAGACTTCAACACACCTCTCTCACCACTGGACAGATCTTCCAAACAAAAGTTAAATAAGGAAACTATAGAACTGAATAACACAATTAACAACCTAGACTTAATTGACATATATAGACTATACCACCCAACATCAAGTAGCTACACTTTTTTCTCAGCAGCACATGGAACCTTCTCAAAAATAGACCATATACTATGTCACAGGGCAACTCTTAGACAATACAAAGAGGTAGAGATAATACCATGCATCTTGTCTGATCATAATGGAATGAAACTGAAAATCAATGATAAAAGAAGAAAGGAAAAATCAAGCATCACCTGGAGAATGAACAATAGGTTGCTGAGTGATCAATGGGTTTTAGAAGACATCAAGGAGGAAATTAAAAAATTCCTAGAGTTAAATGAAAACACAGACACAACATATCAGAATCTATGGGACACATTGAAAGCAGTTCTAAGAGGAAAATTCATTGCTTGGAGTTCATTCCTCAAAAAAAGAAAAAACCAACAAATAAATGATCTCATACTTCATCTCAAAATCCTAGAAAAAGAAGAGCAAAACGACAGCAAAAGAAGTAGAAGGCAAGAAATAATTAAAATCAGAGCTGAAATTAATGAAATTGAAACAAAAGAAACAATTGAAAAAATTGACAAAACTAAAAGCTGGTTCTTTGAAAAAATAAATAAAATTGACAGACCCTTAGCCATGCTAACGAAGAGAAAAAGAGAGAGAACCCAAATTACTAGCATACGGGATGAAAAAGGCAATATCACAACAGACACTTCAGAAATACAGAAGATAATCAGAAATTACTTTGAATCCTTATACTCCAATAAAATAGAAGATAGTGAAGGCATAGATAAATTCCTTGAGTCTTATGATCTGCCCAGATTGAGCCAGGAGGATATAGACAACCTAAACAGACCAATAACAATAGAGGAAATAGAAGAAACCATCAAAAGACTACCATCTAAGAAAAGCCCAGGACCGGATGGGTATACAGCAGAGTTTTACAAAACCTTTAAAGAGGAACTAACACCAATACTTTTCAAGCTATTTCAGGAAATAGAAAAAGAGGGAGAACTTCCAAATTCATTCTACGAGGCCAACATCACCCTGATTCCGAAACCAGACAAAGACACTTCAAAGAAAGAAAACTACAGACCAATATCTCTAATGAACCTTGATGCAAAAATCCTCAATAAAATTCTGGCGAATCGGATTCAAATACATATCAAAAAAATTATACACCATGACCAAGTAGGATTCATCCCTGGTATGCAAGGTTGGTTCAATATACGGAAATCAATAAATGTTATCCACCACATCAATAGACTTAAAAATAAGAACCATATGATCATCTCGATAGAAGCAAAAAAAGCTTTCGACAAAGTACAGCATCCCTTTATGTTCAAAACTCTAGAAAAATTAGGGATAACTGGATCATACCTCAACATTGTAAAAGCAATCTATGATAAGCCACAGGCCAGCATCATTCTGAATGGAGAAAAATTGAAGGCAGTCCCTCTAAGATCTGGTACAAGACAGGGATGCCCTCTCTCACCACTTCTGTTCAACATAGTCCTCGAAACACTGGCCAGAGCAATCAGGCAGACGAAAGAAATTAAAGGCATAAAAATAGGAAAAGAAGAACTTAAATTATCACTATTTGCAGATGATATGATTCTATACCTAGCAGACCCAAAAGGGTCTACAAAGAAGCTATTAGAGCTAATAAATGAATTCAGCAAAGTGGCAGGATATAAGATCAACACGCATAAATCAAAGGCATTCCTGTATATCAGCGACAAATCCTCTGAAACGGAAATGAGGACAACTACTCCATTCACAATATCCCCCAAAAAAATAAAATACTTGGGAATCAACCTAACAAAAGAGGTGAAAGATTTATACAATGAAAATTACAGAACCCTAAAGAAAGACATAGAAGAAGACCTTAGAAGATGGAAAAATATACCCTGCTCATGGATAGGCAGAACTAACATCATCAAAATGGCGATATTACCAAAAGTCCTATATAAGTTCAATGCAATGCCAATCAAAATCCCAACAGCATATCTTGTAGAAATCGATAAAAGAATCATGAAATTCATATGGAATAATAAAAGACCCAGAATAGCAAAAACAATACTAAGCAGGAAGTGTGAATCAGGCGGTATAGCGATACCAGACTTCAAACTATACTACAGAGCAATAGTAACAAAAACAGCATGGTACTGGTACCAAAACAGGCGGGTGGACCAATGGTACAGAATAGAGGACTCAGTAACCAATCCACAAAACTACAACTATCTTATTTTTGATAAAGGGGCTAAAAGCATGCAATGGAGGAAGGATAGCATCTTCAACAAATGGTGCTGGGAAAACTGGAAATCCATTTGCACCAAAATGAATCTGAATCCCTATCTCTCGCCGCGCACAAAAGTCAACTCAAAATGGATCAAGGAGCTTGATATTAAATCAGAGACATGGCATCTGATAGAAGAAAAAGTTGGTTATGATCTACACGCTGTGGGATCGGGCTCCAAATTCCTCAATAGGACACCCATAGCGCTAGAGTTAACAAATAGAATCAACAAATGGGACTTACTCAAACTAAAAAGTTTTTTCTCAGCAAAAGAAACAATAAGAGAGATAAACAGGGAACCTACATCCTGGGAACAAATCTTTACTCCACACACTTCAGATAGAGCCCTAATAACCAGAATATACAAAGAACTCAAAAAATTCGACAATAAGATAACAAATAACCCAATCAATAAATGGGCCAAGGACCTGAACAGACACTTCTCAGAGGAGGACATACAATCAATCAACAAGTACATGAAAAAATGCTCACCATCGCTAGCAGTCAGAGAAATGCAAATCAAAACTACCCTAAGATACCATCTCACTCCAGTAAGACTGGCAGCCATTAGGAAGTCAAACAACAATAAGTGCTGGAGAGGATGTGGGGAAAAGGGCACTCTTGTTCATTGCTGGTGGGACTGCAAATTAGTGCAGCCAATTTGGAAAGCAGTATGGAGATTTCTCGGAAAGCTGGGAATGGAACCACCATTCGACCCAGCTATTCCCCTTCTCGGTCTATTCCCTAAAGCCCTAACAAGAGCATGCTACAGGGACACTGCAACATCGATGTTCATAGCAGCTCAATTCACGATAGCAAGACTGTGGAACCAGCCTAGATGCCCTTCAATAGATGAATGGATAAAAAAAATGTGGCATTTATATACTATGGAGTATTATTCTGCATTAAAAAATGACAAAATCATAGAATTTGGAGGGAAATGGATGGCATTAGAGCAGATTATGCTAAGTGAAGCTAGTCAATCTTTAAAAAACAAATACCAAATGACTCCTTTGATATAAGGGGAGTAAACAAGGACAGGGTAGGGACGAAGAGCTTGAGAAGAAGATTTACATTAAACAGGGATGAGAGGTGGGAGGGAAAGGGAGTGAGAAGGGAAATCGCATGGTAATGGAAGGCGATCCTCAGGGTTATACAAAAATGACATATAAGAGGAAAGGAGGGGTAAGACAAGATAATACAAATGGAAGAAATGATCTACAGTAGAAGGGGTAGAGAGAGAAAAGGGGAAGGGAGGGGAGGGGAGGGGAGGGGAGGGGGGATAATAGAGAATAGGACAGACAGCAGAATACATCAGACAAGAGAAAGGCAATATGTCAATCAATGGAAGGGTAACTGATGTGATACAGCAATCTGTATACGGGGTAAAATTGGGAGTTCATAACCCACTTGAATCAAACTGTGAAATATGATGTATTAAGAACTATGTAATGTTTTGAATGACCAACAATAAAAAAAAAAAAATAAAAATAAATATTAAAAAATTCTCTCTCTCTCTCTCTCTCTCTCTCTCTCTCTCTCTCTCTCTCTCCTCTCTCTCACTCTGTCTTTTTTTTTTTTTTTTTTTTAAAAACTTAGGAAAGGATTTTATTTTTTTTTTATTTTTTTTTATTGGTCGTTCATAACATTACATAGTTCTTAATACATCATATTACACGGTTGATTCACGTGGATTATGATCTCCCGCTTTTACCCCGTATACAAATTGCTGTATCACATCAGTTTCCCTTCCATTGATTGACATATTGCCTTTCTAGTGTCTGATGTATTCTGCTGTCTGTCCTATTCTCTACTATCCCCCCTCCCCTCCCCTCCCCTTTTCTCTCTCTACCCCTTCTACTGTAAATCATTACTTCCATTTGTATTATCTTGTCTTGCCCCTCCTTTCCTCTTATATGACATTTTGTATAACCCTGAGGATCGCCTTCCATTTCCATGCAATTTCCCTTCTCACTCCCTTTCCCTCCCACCTCTCATCCCTGTTTAATGTAAATCTTCTTCTCAAGCTCTTCGTCCCTACCCTGTCCTTGTTTACTCCCCTTATATCAAAGGAGTCATTTGGTATTTGTTTTTTAAAGATTGACTAGCTTCACTTAGCATAATCTGCTCTAATGCCATCCATTTCCCTCCAAATTCTATGATTTTGTCATTTTTTAATGCAGAGTAATACTCCATAGTATATAAATGCCACATTTTTTTTATCCATTCATCTATTGAAGGGCATCTAGGCTGGTTCCACAGTCTTGCTATCGTGAATTGAGCTGCTATGAACATCGATGTAGCAGTGTCCCTGTAGCATGCTCTTGTTAGGGCTTTAGGGAATAGACCGAGAAGGGGAATAGCTGGGTCAAATGGTGGTTCCATTCCCAGCTTTCCAAGAAATCTCCATACTGCTTTCCAAATTGGCTGCACCAATTTGCAGTCCCACCAGCAATGAACAAGAGTGCCCTTTTCCCTGCATCCTCTCCAGCACTTATTGTTGTTTGACTTCCTAATGGCTGCCAGTCTTACTGGAGTGAGATGGTATCTTAGGGTAGTTTTGATTTGCATTTCTCTGACTGCTAGCGATGGTGAGCATTTTTTCATGTACTTGTTGATTGATTGTATGTCCTCCTCTGAGAAGTGTCTGTTCAGGTCCTTGGCCCATTTATTGATTGGGTTATTTGTTATCTTATTGTCTAATTTTTTGAGTTCTTTGTATATTCTGGTTATTAGGGCTCTATCTGAAGTGTGTGGAGTAAAGATTTGTTCCCAGGATGTAGGCTCCCTGTTTATCTCTCTTATTGTTTCTTTTGCTGAGAAAAAACTTTTTAGTTTGAGTAAGTCCCATTTGTTGATTCTAGTTGTTAACTCTAGCGCTATGGGTGTCCTATTGAGGAATTTGGAGCCCGATCCCACAGCGTGTAGATCATAACCAACTTTTTCTTCTATCAGATGCCATGTCTCTGATTTAATATCAAGCTCCTTGATCCATTTTGAGTTAACTTTTGTGCACGGCGAGAGATAGGGATTCAGATTCATTTTGGTGCAAATGGATTTCCAGTTTTCCCAGCACCATTTGTTGAAGATGCTATCCTTCCTCCATTGCATGCTTTTAGCCCCTTTATCAAAAATAAGATAGTTGTAGTTTTGTGGATTGGTTACTGTGTCCTCTATTCTGTACCATTGGTCCACCCGCCTGTTTTGGTACCAGTACCATGCTGTTTTTGTTACTATTGCTCTGTAGTATAGTTTGAAGTCTGGTATCGCTATACCGCCTGATTCACACTTCCTGCTTAGTATTGTTTTTGCTATTCTGGGTCTTTTATTATTCCATATGAATTTCATGATTCTTTTATCGATTTCTACAAGATATGCTGTTGGGATTTTGATTGGCATTGCATTGAACTTATATAGGACTTTTGGTAATATCGCCATTTTGATGATGTTAGTTCTGCCTATCCATGAGCAGGGTATATTTTTCCATCTTCTAAGGTCTTCTTCTATGTCTTTCTTTAGGGTTCTGTAATTTTCATTGTATAAATCTTTCACCTCTTTTGTTAGGTTGATTCCCAAGTATTTTATTTTTTGGGGGGATATTGTGAATGGAGTAGTTGTCCTCATTTCCGTTTCAGAGGATTTGTCGCTGATATACAGGAATGCCTTTGATTTATGCGTGTTGATCTTATATCCTGCCACTTTGCTGAATTCATTTATTAGCTCTAATAGCTTCTTTGTAGACCCTTTTGGGTCTGCTAGGTATAGAATCATATCATCTGCAAATAGTGATAATTTAAGTTCTTCTTTTCCTATTTTTATGCCTTTAATTTCTTTCGTCTGCCTAATTGCTCTGGCCAGTGTTTCGAGGACTATGTTGAACAGAAGTGGTGAGAGAGGGCATCCCTGTCTTGTACCAGATCTTAGAGGGAATGCCTTCAATTTTTCTCCATTCAGAATGATGCTGGCCTGTGGCTTATCATAGATTGCTTTTACAATGTTGAGGTATGATCCAGTTATCCCTAATTTTTCTAGAGTTTTGAACATAAAGGGATGCTGTACTTTGTCGAAAGCTTTTTCTGCATCTATCGAGATGATCATATGGTTCTTATTTTTAAGTCTATTGATGTGGTGGATAACATTTATTGATTTCCGTATATTGAACCAACCTTGCATCCCAGGGATGAATCCTACTTGATCATGGTGTATAATTTTTTTGATATGTATTTGAATCCGATTCGCCAGAATTTTATTGAGGATTTTTGCATCAAGGTTCATTAGAGATATTGGTCTGTAGTTTTCTTTCTTTGAAGTGTCTTTGTCTGGTTTCGGAATCAGGGTGATGTTGGCCTCGTAGAACGAATTTGGAAGTTCTCCCTCTTTTTCTATTTCCTGAAATAGCTTGAAAAGTATTGGTGTTAGTTCCTCTTTAAAGGTTTTGTAAAACTCTGCTGTATACCCATCCGGTCCTGGGCTTTTCTTAGTTGGTATTCTTTTGATGGTTTCTTCTATTTCCTCTATTGTTATTGGTCTGTTTAGGTTGTCTATATCCTCCTGGCTCAATCTGGGCAGATCATAAGACTCAAGGAATTTATCTATGCCTTCACTATCTTCTATTTTATTGGAGTATAAGGATTCAAAGTAATTTCTGATTATCTTCTGTATTTCTGAAGTGTCTGTTGTGATATTGCCTTTTTCATCCCGTATGCTAGTAATTTGGGTTCTCTCTCTTCTTCTCTTTGTTAGCATGGCTAAGGGTCTGTCAATTTTATTTATTTTTTCAAAGAACCAGCTTTTAGTTTTGTCAATATTTTCAATTGTTTCTTTTGTTTCAATTTCATTAATTTCAGCTCTGATTTTAATTATTTCTTGCCTTCTACTTCTTTTGCTGTTGTTTTGCTCTTCTTTTTCTAGGATTTTGAGATGAAGTATGAGATCATTTATTTGTTGGTTTTTTCTTTTTTTGAGGAATGAACTCCAAGCAATGAATTTTCCTCTTAGAACTGCTTTCAATGTGTCCCATAGATTCCGATATATTGTGTCTGTGTTTTCATTTAACTCTAGGAATTTTTTAATTTCCTCCTTGATGTCTTCTAAAACCCATTGATCACTCAGCAACCTATTGTTCATTCTCCAGGTGATGTTTGATTTTTCCTTTCTTCTTTTATCATTGATTTTCAGTTTCATTCCATTATGATCAGACAAGATGCATGGTATTATCTCTACCTCTTTGTATTGTCTAAGAGTTGCCCTGTGACATAGTATATGGTCTATTTTTGAGAAGGTTCCATGTGCTGCTGAGAAAAAAGTGTAGCTACTTGATGTTGGGTGGTATAGTCTATATATGTCAATTAAGTCTAGGTTGTTAATTGTGTTATTGAGTTCTATAGTTTCCTTATTTAACTTTTGTTTGGAAGATCTGTCCAGTGGTGAAAGAGGTGTGTTGAAGTCTCCCATGATTATTGTATGGTGGTCTATTAGACTCTTGAACTTGAGAAGAGTTTGCTTGATGAACACAGCTGCACCATTATTTGGGGCATATATATTTATGATTGTTATGTCTTGTTGGTGTATGGTTCCCTTGAGCAGTATGAAGTGTCCTTCTTTGTCCCTTTTGATTAGCTTTGGCTTGAAATCTATTTTATTAGATATGAGTATGGACACTCCTGCTTGTTTCCGCGGTCCATATGAGTGATATGATTTTTCCCAACCTTTCACCTTCAGTCTATGTATATCTTTTCCTATCAAATGCGTCTCCTGTAGACAGCATATTGTTGGGTCTTGTTTTTTGATCCATTCTACTAGCCTGTGTCTCTTAATTGGTGAGTTTAAGCCATTAACATTTAGGGTTATTATTGAGATATGGTTTGTTCTTCTATCCATGTTTGTTTATTGATGTTACTAAACCTGATTTGTTATCCTCTTTGACTACTTTCCCCCCTTTACTGTCCTACCTCCCATTGTTGGTTTTCAATGTTATTTTCCATTTCCTCTTCCTGTAATGTTTTGCCAAGAATTTTTTGAAGAGATGGTTTTCTAGCTGCGAATTCTTTTAACTTTTGTTTATCGTGGAAGGTTTTAATTTCATCTTCTAACCTGAAGCTTAATTTCGCCGGATACACGATTCTTGGTTGGAATCCATTTTCTTTAAGCGTTTGAAATATGTTATTCCAGGATCTTCTAGCTTTTAGAGTCTGTGTTGAGAGATCAGCTGTTATTCTGATTGGTTTACCCCTAAATGTAATCTGCTTCCTTTCCCTTGTAGCTTTTAAAATTCTCTCCTTATTCTGTATGTTGGACATCTTCATTATAATGTGTCTAGGTGTGGATCTCTTATGATTTTGCACATTCGGCGTCCTGTAGGCTTCTAGGATTTGGGATTCTGTCTCATTCTTCAAGTCTGGGAAGTTTTCTTGTATTATTTCACTGAATAGATTGCTTAATCCTTTGGTTTGGAGCTCTGTGCCTTCCTGTATCCCAAAGACTCTTAAGTTTGGTCTTTTGATATTATCCCATAGCTCTTGAATGTTCTGCTCATGGTTTCTTAGTAGACTTGCTGAGCTATCTATGTTCTTTTCAAGTTGAAATACTCTGTCTTCATTGTCTGATGTTCTATCTTCTAAGTGATCCACTCTGCTGGTAGTATTCTCAATTGAGTTTTTAAGTTGGTTTATTGTTTCCTGCATTTCTAGTATTTCTATTTGTTTGTTTTTTATTACCTCTATCTCCCTGTGAAATTGATCTTTTACTTCCTGGATTTGTTTGTCAATGTGATCTTTCATTGTCTGATTTTGCTGTCTCATGTCTTCCTTGAGACTCCAGATCATCTGAAGCATGTATGTCCTGAGCTCTCTATCTGACATTCCATCTGTTGCAGCTATTACCTCTTCTAAAGTTGAGTTGACCTGCATTGCCTGTGGTCCTTTCTTTCCTTGTCGTTTCATACTGCTGGCGTTTCTTTCTGCTTGGTGAAATTGTTGTGTCTTTGATATTTTCCCCCTCTATTTATTTATATTGCTCTTGTATAGTTGAAAAATCACCCTTGCAGGGCAGGTAGTGGCTGTGATCCTCCTCCAATTAGTGTGATCTGTCTACCATGCTGGCAGGCCCTAGGTCTGCTTTGCTGGTCGGTCAAAGGTCCACCTACCCAGCAGGCGCCAGGGGCACCTGTGTCACTCCATAGGTTGCTGGGCCTAACCTCCCGATGGGTTGCAGGTTGGCCTAGCTTGCAGGCACTGGGGGAGGGGCCGGTTCCGCCCCTCAGCAGGCTTTGGGCCCGCTCTGCTGGTGTTCACAGTCCCCCTCCTACCTGCAGACACTGGGGGAGGGGACGGGCCTACCCCTCAGCCGTCCGCCAGACCTGTCCTTGTGGGTCCGGTCTGCGTTCCCCACCGGCGTGTGTAGCTGCTGTCACTTGGCTGGTTGCTGGTCCTGTGTCATCGGCTGCCGGCCGAGGAACACCAAAGACACTCCCCTCTTAGACCGCTCCGGAAACGCCTCTGTCAGCAGGTTCAGCACGTGGTCGTGACGTCAGCGCGCCCGCGCCAGCCTGCCTGACGCTCCAGACTTCCGCGGGATCCTGGTGGAGTCACGTCTGCTTCACACTAAAGTGTTGCTGTGATTATTATTATTATTATTTTTTTGTCCAGACCTTCCTTCTGGGCCTGGTCCTGGACGCTAAGATGTACCACAACAGCAGCCAAAAGAGACATTGGACTTTCGCCAGTGAGGAGCAGCTGACGCGTCTGCGGGCCGACGCCAATCGCAAATTCAAATGCAAAGTGGTGGCAAACGGGAAGGTGAGGTCTCTGGCGGCCACCCGCTCAGCCCCGGCCTCAAAACTTTGAGCAGCTGCGGGAGCTCTTTGGGCTTCCAACACAACCTCTCACTCCCGCTTCTCTCACTCTGTCTTTAAAAAAAAAAAGAAAATCCTTAGAATCTTTAAAAAACAAAAAAAAACAAAAAAAAAAAAAAATAAAAAAATAAAAAAATAAAATAAATCAACAAAATAAAGATTTTAAAAATTCAGTAAGATTATTACCATTTCTAAAATTCTGTGGTACTATATGCATTTGAATTTCTAAGGATTAACTCTAAAAACCAAGTTTTGACATTCAATCTGAGCTGAACCACCATTTATATCTAAATTATTCCATGTATGGTTTATACTTATATGTTTTATTGCAAAAATATTAACATGGTTTGACTAGAGGAACTTCTCTTGACACTATTGGGATTAGGATTGCTGTAGATTATATATATATAATATGTATAATATTATTGCCATCCTACTGAGATTACTTTTCTAAGATAAGAAAAATTCTTTAGTATTTTTTTTTTCTGGTTCTGGACACTGAACTCAAGGAGATTGCAGTCATTTTTAAAAAAATTTTTTTTTAGTTGTAGATGGACACAATATCTTTATTTTTTTTTCACAATATCTTTATTTTATTTATTTATTTTTATGTAGTGCTCAGGAGCGAACCTAGTGCCTCACACTTGCGAGGCAAGTTACGTACCACTGAGCTACAACCCCAGCTCCATTCAGTCATTTTTATTTTTTATTTTGAGACAAGATCTTACTAAATTGTCCAGTCTGGCCTTGAATTTGCCATCCTACTGACTTAGCTGCAGGGACTAGCTGGAATTACAGGCATAGGCCATCCCCACCTAGGAAAAAAATCTTAAATTGAAAACATATTTAGCTTCATGATTAAATAAGATGAAGACTTGATTATCACTCTTTTAAAGGTAGCAAAACCTGAGTCACAGTGAAATTAGTTAATTTGTTCAAGGTCAAACAGCTAGTAGTACTGGGCAGTGAAGGAATCAAACTCAGTCAGCATGACACTAACTGCCTTTCTACTGCTGTATTACTATTTTTAACTACCACAGTGCTACAACTACAACAAAGATGACAAAACTATGATAGCTTCTATTTCTAGCATGTATCCTCAGCATTTAATACAACCTTGATTTGTCATATATCCACTTAATGATAATTACTCTGTGATGTATGAGGCATCCTAGTAACTACTAGAGAAACAGCCCCAGTTATCAAAGTGTACATTCTAGTGCTAAGAGATAAAAACTAAATAAGCAAAATTTTTTTTGAAACAAATAATTACAGATTTTAATAAGTGTTATAAAGGACAGTGATTGGAATAGTAAGTTGGGTTTGGACAAATTAGCTAAATTAGATAAAGTCTTCCCTTGACCTACAGAAGTCATCTTTTGTAAACTAAAAGATGAGTTAGAATAAACCATTCAATGAGCCATATGTAAGTAATCTAGGTAGAGGAAAGAGAAATCTTGCTTGGAAACAGAAAGCAGCACCTCACATCAGGAAACCTGAAAAAAAGTAATGAAACTTAAGAAGCCAACCTATGGATTTTAACTATGAATAGAATCTAGATTTTATTCAAAGTGCCATAGGAAGCCATGAAAAATATTTAAACTGGGAAGTGACATGTCATGGTTGTGCTCAAAAACAATACTCTTATTCTTCATCCTTCAGCAGTAGAAAGCTAGGTAATTTAGACAAATTACCTGAGCCATATGTCAACCAACACAAGCATGGGCTATCACTCAAACATGGATCCTCTTAATTCCAAATTGGACTCATGTGACTCTGAATTACTAGTGACCCAAGTGTTTGGCAAAAGAAAACCAAAGTGGTCACTGGAGGAAAGCATGTTTATCTTGGTTCTTAAATTTTTCCAACAAATTAAATCCCAGTTACTATGCCTTGAGCACAAAGCATAAGCAGGCACACTTAAAACCACATGCAAACCACCAGGGGAAAAAATAAAGAAGAAGAACTACTGGGACTCCATATATTGGAATGTTTCATAGACTTTTCACTTCATTTGTTCTTGTCTAGATTAGAGATTTTAGCTAAGAACTAAAAACCTTTTAAAATGACGGATTTGGAGAAGAATAAAACAGAAAATTTTAATTTATAAAACAGAATAGCTGAAATAAGAACATGAGGATGGGTTCACCAGCAGAATTTATGGGCTAGAAGTTGGGCAGAAGGAAAGATCCAGCATGAGACACAGGGAAACAAAAAGAACACACACACACACACACACACACACACACACACACACACCTGTGAATCCTCCTTCATGCACACACATCAAAGAAGAACATATAGTGATGATAGTTTTAAGATACATAAAATAATGTTTCCTGGAAGAAATAAGACAAAGAATGGAGGAGAGGCAAGAATGGAGGAGAGGCAAGAATGGAGGAGAGGCAAGAATGGAGGAGAGGCAAGATTTGAGAAAATTTTTCAAAATTATTAAAAGGCAAAAGACTTAAGACATAGTAACCCTCCAGTAGGGGACACACACACACACACACACACACACACACACACACAGATATACACACATTATATACACAACACAGGGAAATTGAAGTTAAATAAATTTTTTTAAAAATCTCAAAAGCAGATAGTGAAAAAAAAATCAGACTTCCTTGAAAAGAGAAACAACTATCACCTGAGTTCTGAGGCAAAAAAAAAAAAAAAAAAAAACTAAAGTCAGAAGATAATGAAGTGAAATCCTCAAATGATGGCAGAAAATAACTGGTGATCATAACTACAGATTCTGTACTCATTACAACATAATAAGAGGATACAAAGAACAACTTTATGATGATGCATTTAAAAGTAACAAATAGGAATAGAAAAGCACAAACTTAACAGAGGTGACATAAAAAGAAATAAAAAATCTGTGTATCTCTATAATGACTAAAAACATTGAACTCATCATTTAAGTTTGGCCCATTACACTAGAGAATTCTGCTAAACATTTAAGAATTAAATAATGTCAACTATTTAATTATTCAATTTAATTCATTACTTAATTAAATAACAAATATTTAATTAAATAAGCTACTTAATTAAATAATGAATTATTTATATATAATTAAATTGTTATATTTATAGAAATAATTCATTATTTAATTAAATCCTAAATATGAGAAGTATAAATCATGACCAGATTGTGTTTATTCCATCAATGTTTACTAGTTTGACAGAGATTTCATCAATGTGGGTCTCCATATTGACAGAATAAAGGAGAATTTTTATTATTTCATCAGAACTTTCAAAATCCAGTCAATATAATTCTCCATATTGAGTGGAAAACGAAGGAAAATTATGTGATTATTTCATCAGATGTGATGAAATATAAAATTCAATTTATTTTTTGAAGAAAAAAATCTTGTTCTTAACAACTGATTAGTTTTTCCAATCTGATAAAGAATATCTACAAGTAAATCTTCTTCTCAAGCTCTTCGTCCCTACCCTGTCCTTGTTTACTCCCCTTATAACAAAGGGGTCATTTGGTATTTGTTTTTTAAAGATTGACTAGCTTCACTTAGCATAATCTGCTCTAATGCCATCCATTTTCCTCCAAATTCTATGATTTTGTCATTTTTTAATGCAGAGTAATACTCCATTGTGTATAAATGCCACATTTTTTTATCCATTCATCTATGGAAGGGCATCTAGGCTGATTCCACAATCTTGCTATCGTGAATTGTGCTGCTATGAAGAAGATTTACATTAAACAGGGATGAGAGGTGGGAGGGAAAGGGAGTGAGAAGGGAAATCGCATGGAAACGGAAGGCGATCCTCAGGGTTATACAAAATGACATATAAGAGGAAAGGAGGGGTAAGACAAGATAATACAAATGGAAGAAATGATTTACAGTAGAAGGGGTAGAGAGAGAAAAGGGGAGGGGAGGGGAGGGGAGGGGAGGGGGGATAGTAGAGAATAGGACAGACAACAGAATACATCAGACACTAGAAAGGCAATTTGTCAATCAATGGAAGGGTAACTGATGTGATTCAGCAATCTGTATACGGGGTAAAAGTGGGAGTTCATAACCCACTTGAATCAAACTGAAATATGATATATTAAGAACTATGTAATGTTTTGAACGACCAACAATAAAAAAAAGAATATCTACAGAGAACCTGCAGCAAACATTTACCTTAAAGGTGATGTTGAAACTATCCTCTTTGAAATCAAGAGCAGAACACCATCACCTACCATTAGCACCATTGTACTAATTCAATCCAGTGCAGTACACCAAAAAGAAAAACAATTGGACATGAGTAAAATTGGGAAGAAAGTAAAAAAAAAAAAAATAGTCATTGTGGAGTAAGGAATGTGTCCTCCAAAGAGAGGTCTATGCTCCAGCTCCTGGAAGGGAACCCGGAAATACTTAGTATTTCCACAGTGGTAAATGGGGAATCCCTCAGACCCCACCTGAGAGTTCATATGCTAGTGAGTTGATTCTTGTCAGCCCAACCTCTGTGGAAGGGTGGCTAGAGATGATTCTATCAATCCTGCCTACACAATGAACCATAGGAAAAGTTACAGACATGGAAGCTCAGGTGATCCTCCCTGATTGTAACACTCTGTGCATATTGTCACCCCTGACCAGGAGGAGAAGTGCCATCCATGACTGGGAGAGGACAACTGATGCTCCATGCCTTCCCAGGCCCTGCCTGGGTGTCTCTCTCTCTTTGGATGGTTTGGATTTCCCTTAATAAACATGACTATTGGTAAATAGCATTCAGTGAGTTCTGAGTCTTTCCAGCAAATGTTCAAACCTGAAGTTGGTTTTGGGAAGCCCCTGAACTTTCACTTGGTGTCAAAAGTCTTAGATAAACTGAACAATCTGTGCTCTGGGCCTCAAGTTTGGTTAATACCAGAAATGCACAAATGATGATTGTGCCCATAGAAAATAAATGGTAAACTGATAAGTTGTTAATAAAAAAGTATCGAGATTTGTAGGTTTAGAATCTCTGTAAAAACTATTAATTGTATTAGTACCATCAACAAACTCAAAATTTAAAATTAAAATGGTGTTATCAATAACATCAAACATATCATCTAAGACCAGGAATGCAGTTCAGTGGTAGAGCACTTGCTCGGTAGGTACAAAGCCCTGAGTTTGATTCCCATCACTGCAAAAAAAAAAAAAAAAAAAAGAGTAAAAATCAACAATCAATCATGTATAAATAAATATATATTGATATATAGAATTAATACATATTTCTATACACAAATATATATAAATAAATGTATTGATATAAAATATACCTAGGGATAAAAGTTTCACAAAAGTGGAGCAAAATTTCTATGTAGAAACTAAGACATTTTTAAGAAAACTTACAATGACTTGAATAAATTAAGAGATATACTCAGCATTTTAAATTGAAGACTCAGTATTTTAAAGATGTACATTATTCAAAAATTTATCTATACATTCAACAAATACCAACTAATAGTTCAGCTAGTTTCCTTTTATCTTCAGATTAGCCAATTTAAATGTGTAAAAGTGAAATACACAACCAAGAGTAGCCAAACTATATATGAAGAACAATAGTGTGTAGCAAAATTAGTTAAAAGTAAGTTGGCCAGTCTACAATTGTCATAAAGTCAAATAAAAAAGTAGGACCAAGTAGAAGTTACAAAGACAGGTTCACTTATATATTGACACATGATTTAGGACAAATGTCTAATGGGAAAGCAGCTGGGAGAAAATAACTGCTTATTAAATGGTGCTGGAATAATCAAGTATCCATATGGACTTCTACTTCATACCAAAAATCAGTTCTGGATCTAAATGTAAAAAGTAAGACCAAAAAAAAAAAACTTTACAGAATAAAACAGGAGGGCACCTGTGATTCTACAAGTCATTGTGTGACCATCTGAAGGACTTTGTGTCTATAGACGGTTGTGTTGGTGTGTGTCACATGCCTGTGTGTGTGCATGGGTGTGCTCTCATGTGCACCTTCTATCTGCAGGTACACCTGTGGGGAAGCTGTGATTGCATATGCAGTTACTTGGCTCCCTTTTGACCTTTTGGGGCTGAGTGTGGCTGCTTATCTGTGGTTCAGTGATGGGGACCCAGGGGGGCAGTGAGCATCACTGTATATTTGTGTATGTATGACTGTGGACGAGGAACTTGGGAGCCCAGTGGACCTGGCAGGACCATATACAGCGGTGGCTCAAATGCTGAGGAGCTGCTCCTTCCAGGACAGATGACAGCTCTGTCATTCCCCCCTCCCCACCCTGGCTACCAACTTCATGGTTGGGCAGAAGATAGTCTGGCCTTGCCCTCCTGGAAAGCTCATCAGTGGGGAGAGTTCACCTTGCCAGGCTCTCTGACCACCCCAGTCCCCTCAGTGCCTTCCTCAGACAAGAACTAGGATTCAACTCCTGTCGCTCCTTCCATTTATAGAGCCCAATTCTCTGGCATATCAGGACAAAATGTTTTAATCAGCTCAACTTTACATAGATCACAACATGTCAAAGCTTGTCATGAGATCTTTGGGATCTTTAGGATCTCATGACAAGGAAATAATTTTTAAACAAATGCAAGTCCTAATCATAGAAGAAAAAAGTACTTGAGTACATTCAAGTCAAATACTCATATTTATCAAAAATCATCATTAAAAGAGATAAAAGTCGAGGCACCCATTGACTGAGACAATATTTTCATCATACATATCTGTCTTAGTCTGTTTTCTGTTACTATAACAGAATACCATAGACTCAATAATATATGAGAAAGAAAAGAGGTCTGGCTTATACTTCTTGAGGCTGCAAAGTCCAAGATCAAGTTACTGCATCTGATGAGGGCCAGGTGCTCCTTCAAATTATGATGAGAAAATGGATCAGGAAGCAGGTGTATATGGAAGAAAGGGAAAAAACCAAATTCCCACAATAACTAAACCATTCCCACAAGAAAATCATCCATCTATTTATAAGGTCTCAGCCCCCTTGACCCAAACACTAATCTCCACCTCCCAATAATTTCAACACAAGTCTTAGAGGGGACAAATAATATTTAAGCCATAGCAGGGCCCAGCCAAGGGCTAGTAGTCTAAATATATGACAAACTCATCAATAAGAAAAGTCATAAACTCATGCATTGCTGTTGGGACTGCAAATTGGTGAACCACTATGGAAAGCAGTATGAAGATTCCTTAGAAAACTTGGAATGAAACCACTGTTTGATCCAACTATCCCACTCCTCAGTCTATACCCAAAAGATTTAAAATCAGCATACGATAGTGACACAACCACATCAATATTCATAGCAGCTCAATTCACAACAGCCAAACTGTGGAACCAATCTAGATGACCTGTGGTTCCTATACACAATGGAATATTATTCAACATTAAAAGACAATAAAATTGTAGCATTTTCAGGTAAATAGATGAAGCTGGAGAATATCATACTGAGTGAAGTAAGCCAATACCAAAAAACCAAAGGCCAAACGTTCTTTTTGATAAGTGGATGCTGATCCATAATGGGGAGAGGGGCATGGGGAGAATGGAGGAATTTTGATTGGGCAAAGGGGTGGGATGGCAGGGGAGGGGGCATGGGGGCAGGAAAGATGGTGGAATGAGATGAACATCATACCCCAGGTACATGGATGACTGCTCATATGGTGCGACTCTACATCATGTACAACCAGAGAAATGAAAAGTTGTGCTCCATTTGTGTACAATGAATTGAAATGCATTCTGCTGTCATATATAACTAATTGGAACAAACTTTTTTAAAATTTAATTTTTTTAAAAAAATCTACATTTCTCAAAAAAAAAAAAGTCAGACAACCCATCTGGAAATTAGACAAGAGACTTGAATAGGAACTTCTCTAGAAGACATTATTCAAATGGCCGACAAGCAAATGGTAAAATGTCATTGTATTAATATAAGGAAGAGATGGATTAAAATCACCATCATATGTCAGAAATAGTGAAAAAGAAAATGACAGAGAATAGCACCTTGTTGGCATGAACTTCTGAAAGGTTTGTAAATGGGACAAGCACATTGGAAATAACATGTTGCTATCTCCTGGTTGAATATAAACTTGTTGAGTCAATTGACTTATATATATATATACACCAAATAGAAATAAAGACACATGTCCCAGGTAGTGGCATGCTGAAAAGAGCTTGCACCAGCTTGCAAGAGCTGTTTCTGCATATCTCCCAACCCCACCTTTAGTGACTTTACATTGGTGAACTAATATTAGCCATTTGAGAGAATTTACATCTTGGAAATAGGCAAGTGCTACACCCAGAACTACCAGGAAAATGTACAAGAATGATCTCAGAAGCATAATTCATAGTAAGCCCAAACAGAAATCATCCAAGTAACTTTCAAGAGAAGGATGGGTAAATAATTTGAAAAAGTTAATTCAATGAAATGCTATATACAGTAAAATGAGCAATCTGAAGCTACCCATAGCAACAGGATCACTTCTCCCAAGCCGAGTATTGAATAACAGCATTAATAAAAATAAACACCAAAGGATTTCTATGGTATATTTCATTTATATAAAGCTCAAACTTAGCTAAAGCTGGACAATAATTTATAGGAAAGCAAACTAAAGAGATAAAAGTTTGAAGTAAAGCAAGGAAGAGAAAAACATGGATATTAGGAAAACAGTGATATTCATACAAAAAAAAAGGAATTGTGATTGGAAATGAGGAGAGGATGGGGTGCTTCAGCAGGACTGAGAGTGGTCTATTTCTTCATCTTAACTATGGTCATGGGGGTGTTTCTAGGTCACTAAGCTAAATGTTTGACTTTCAGATAATTGCATATAAAGGACCGTAATCAATAATAGTCCTACCTTCAGGTTAAGGATAAAATGCTCTTGGAAACATGTTTAAAGTATAATAAGCACTAAGGATGAACAAGTGGTATTAGTAGTAGTCATAGTAGTAGCAGTCACAGTATAAAGCAGGATTTTAAAGTGGAATCTGCTCAAGGAAATGGCAATCTTGATATAAAGGAATTAGAATGGCATTTCAATTGAATATGAGAATGATGAAACATGCATTTTATATTCAGGTCACTTTCTTGTGCAATGTAGGCCAGATCTAGTGCCGGAAGCCAGTTACACCCAAGTCTATACGACAAAGCACCTGCCTTTGAAGCCAAAGCATAGCAAAGATAATCCATTCATTCACTTATGCATTTGACAGACATTTGCTTGATCTCTGATATGTACCAGTTCTAGAGCTATAAGTAACTATTTTAAGGAATATACATGCAATCCTAGGAAGACACACAAATGGGCACATTAAAATATTAATGCTATGTCAGAGATTACTGCATGGTGCAATGGGGAAAAGGCTAGCTATGAGCTAACTGCTATGTAAATGAAGTGCTAACTATTCTGAATTAAATCAATTAACCTCTATTCCATACTCATCCTAGCTAGATACATTGAACAGCTAAAAATTACACTTTAATACTCCCTTGCAACAAGGGTTCTGAGGCAGATTTTTCTCCTAGTGAATGCATTCATGAGATATGGAAAGAAACATTGAGGTGGAACCATGTTTTTTCCAGTTATTTCCCTTTCTGCTGAATCGGGAAATAAAGAAAGTAACAGATATCCCTGCTGTAGTATCTGCTATAGTTTGAATATGTCCCCAAAGTTCACGTGTTTGAAAACTTAATCCTCAATTCAAAAGTATTGAGAGGCGGGACTGTCAAGAGGTGATTAGGTCAGCAGTGCTCTGACCTTGTGAATGAATGTCATTATCATGAGTGGGTTAGTTATAGTGTGAATGGATTCCGATACAAGGACGAGTTCTGCCTCCTTTTTCCTCCCTTGTGCACACGTTCTCTCACCATGTAATGCCTTCCACCATGTTAAGATACAACAAGAAGACTCTCCCCAGATACAGAACCCTCAATCTTATACTTCCCAGCTTCTAGAACTGTGAGCCCAAACCGTTTTTGTTTATTATAAATGACCAGCTTCATGTATTCTGTTATAGCAACACAAAACTGACAAAGACAGCATGCCTGTATCCATTCCCCAGTTCCTTGGGTATAAAGAATTTGTGGAGGCCCTAACATTATTGTGATCTGAGTTACTGGTCAGTGGATTAGTACAGTATTCTTTGCAACAAGAAAGCTGTATTTCTATGTAGTAACTATCCCTGGTGAAAGCACAGCTCCAGGAATGTACTCCAATGTATCAATGCCTATGGTGGGACAACTTTGGTTTTTCTCTATAATGCTCCTGAAGGTTCATATTGAATCAGCCCCTTCAACCCTTCTGATGGTTGGTTAGGACCAGCCTTCCTGTGCTTAACTTCTTTCTGTTTTGAGTGGCTTCTATTTTCTATACTCAATTGTGGAACGCTACAAATAGAAGTGTATGTTTTCAGGTACTAGAATTCATTGGAATAAAAAAGTTTACATATTTCTCATTATAATTCACACCAAGATAGTGTCTATTGTTCTAATTACCATTTTTCTTCAGAAAATTCTATTCTGTATCTACAGGATTAAGTGCCCTTGTGAATGTCAGATGTAGCACCTGAAATAAGCAAATGCATATTCTTACTGATAGTTACTACATAGAAATACAGCTTTCTTGTTGCAAAGAATACTTTTTCATTTGCTGAACCTGAAGTGTAGCACAAGCCTTCATGGTGTCAAAAATACTCATGTTGTATATTTTACTTCTAGGAAACACCAGGCATCAAAGGCGGAGTCAACTTAACCAAACAAGTGAAGTACAGACTGATAAGTTTTCCAACTATTTAAGGATGCAGTAGATTAAACAATTAAACACACACACACACACACACACACACACACACACACACACACACACGCTCCCAGACACTGTTTGTTCAAGGAATTATGAGAATTAAACTGGAAATTTTCCTAGAAGAAATCCATTTCTTGAATACCCAAGAGATAAGAATAAAGTGAGATGATAAATGCTGATTCACCAACACATTTCTTTGAAAACCATGATCCCCTTGAGCACAATAAAAAACCATCTAGGTAGAATTTACCCCAAAGCTTTCTTATCAGGGAAAAACATATCTCACCAGTCAACAAGGTAGTGATTCTTGTCTTACATTCTCCACATAAGTTTCCTTAGATGTGGTGAGTCCTTTTAAGGTTTATACACACACACTCCTTGGGTAGGATTCAGGGGAGAAAAATAAAGCACAGAGTTTATGGATAGTTGTTGGAGACCAGCTCCAACAGGGGGTCTCAGGAGACGAACGGATGGTGAGGAGTCGGCGAAAGAGGGGGTGGAGAAACAACACAGACACCAAAGTGAAGGTGTTGATCCCAATCTTTACTTGTGAAGTTGATCATATATACTTTTCATTTTGGCAGGCTTACAGTACTTTGTGGTTACAAAACAGTAATCATTATTCAAAGAAACAAAATATTACGTAGTTACAATTAGAATAGAAGAATGTATCTTGGCTTATGCATAAGCAAGCATTTGTACTTTCAGTTCACGTTTTGTTTTGAGCTGTTTCTGCTTAGTTAACTTTTAATAATAGTTACAAATGTCCCAAACTATTGGCCTATACCTTGACTATTCTTTCTTGACTTACTGACTGGAACCGGTGCCATGGTTACGGCAAGTGGTTGATTTGTTATTACTTTTAATCAAACAAAAGTAAGAGCACAAACCATTGTGCACAGGAACAAGAACAAGTTGCCCAGTACTAAGCACTAATCTATCTTCTCTAGATTTTAATTTAATTTCTCAAAAACTTCCTTGACAGGAATACAGGGAGTTTTTCATTAGACATTAACAATTTACACTCCACAGCTGAATCATTGCATTTAGAGCAAACAGATCTATGCTTTAGAAGTAGTTGCATTAATTGGGAAAGTCATGATTTTTCCTTCATACTTAATGGTCATATGAGAAATCACAACTATACTTATTAAAGGAATACAAAAACAAATCAGCCCATTCCCAGAAACATTCTGCGCTCCTCCAGAGGATGGACGCCTTGCGCCATCCACCTCAGTAGGGCCTTGCCATTGCCTGAGTCAGGGGAGGGGCGCAGCAGATAGTAAGTGGTCAAAGAGTGTCTCTTGTCTTGCTTGTTAGCCATGACCAAAAGCACAAGCCAGCCAGTCCCTGACTTCTCACAAAGGACAGGAGTGCTCAACATATATTGAGTACCTACTATGTATAGCCTACATCAGTCCTTGAGGTATACTGTGCTTTCATAGATACCCTGCACGATGGATCCAAGTGCTGTCCCCAGTATACAGGAAAGTGATTTTTGCTAAGTCATATGACCAAAAGATTAGAGCAAGGAAGGTAAGCCAGAGTTGACTTCCTTTAGGAGAACTTGATGCTGGCTTTAAAACCACTACACTATGGGGCTGGAGTTGTGGCTCAGCAGTAGAGAGATTGCCTAGCACATATGAGGCCCTGGGTTTGATCCTCAGCACCACATAAAAAAATTAAAATCAAAGTATGTGTCCAACTACAACTAAACAACAACAAAAAGAACAATACACTACAGATGTGACTTTGTATATGGCTTAATGTGCAGCTACAGCCCATGCTCAACTTGTCTCACAGTTTTCAGATGCCTCATAAAGGCTCTGAAGCAGTTAGAGAGCACAGACTACTATATTCAATAGAATATATATTTTTTGGCAGAACGAGGCAAACACCCCCACTCATTTGTTTCTTTTAGAAATTCAGGTTGCAAGAATGCATGTGTGGATGATAAGACAAGAACAACTACATTTCTTCTTGCAGTGCACTTTGTGGGTGTATAAGTCAATGTTCTGTTGCTATGACAAAATACTTGAGATAATCAACTTGGAAGAAGAGTTCATTTGATGTATTTATTTATTTATTTATTTAATGTTGTTGTTGTTGTTAACTTTGATATGGAGGACTGAACCCAGGGTCTCTTTGCTACTGAGCTACATCCCAAGTGCTTTATAGTTTCTATTTTGAGACATGGTCTCAATAAAAATTGTTGAGGGTCTCACTAATTTGTTGAGGCTGGTCTTGAACTTGCAGTCCTCTTTCCTTAGCCTCCCAAGTTGCTAAGATGACCAGCGTATGCCATCATGCCCGCAGGAAAGGTTTGTTTTGATTTCTGGTTTCAGAAGTTGCAGTCCATGGTCCCTTGGCTGTGTTGTTTTGAGGACACATGGTGAAGCAGAATATCATGGTGGGAAACATGTGGAACAACGTCACTGTTCCAGGAAGCAAAAAATAAAAAAGAAAAAAACAAGGAAAAGGAAAAGGGAAGGGTCCAGGGTTCCAATATCACTTCCTCACAGTAGGCCCCACATGGCAAACCTTCCACTTCTATCACAAGCCCCACAGGCTGGTGACCAAGCCTTTAGAGCATGAGTCTTTGGGGAACATTTAAGACTCAAACCATAACAGTGGCAGGTGGAAACTCCAGGAGGAAGAATGTTGCACAGAAGTAGACTTTACTGTGGGACCGGGCAACGCATGCTGGGTTTCACAAAAGTGAAAAATCCCAATGCTAAACACAAACCAAGACCTTCAATTCAAGGTCCATCAGTTATGTCAATGAGCCCTATTTTGTTGAAACTCTACTTCTCTTTCCTTTGGGCACCCCAATCCTACTAACTCCAAAATTCCACAGCACAATATACTGATATTTTTAAAGTCTAGTGAATTGCATCAAATATCTACCCACTGAGATTTGCCAAGGGGCTGTGCTACTGCAATCAATTCTTATTAACTCAGCACCTACCACGTACTGACCCTGTTTTTAAGATGAATCACCATGCAATAGGGCAGTCATTCATTGAACTATAGCCCAAAATAAAGATCATGAAATCTTTCTAATAAATATAGTGTTAGTATATAGTTATTATAATTTGATGTATTAATAAATAATTCAAGATCTATCGTGAGACTTTCAAAAAAACTGTGACATTATTACACATTGAAGCTTTTATGTATGAGTCATTTTCATATCTCCCAGAATAGCATGAGATTAATGCCAAACCATGGTGAGCTCTTAGACCATCAAATGTATCCAGGTAAAATTAGTTCACCTTGATACGTTGGGAGGCAGCATCATTCTGGGCTCTTTGTTTAGCCCTGAAGATCATGGGATTCAGTAATGTTGGGACACTCTGATTACATACTCTCATCTATCATCACACAGAAACAGTCTGCACATGACTGTTCAGCATGTGTTTCCTTCTTCCTGATTTGTATAAAGAATTATTTGCATCTTGTGTTCTGCATGTGGAGAAAGAACCCAAATGTCAAATGGCTGCGCTAAGAGTACTTTGGTTTATAGGCAGAAACAACAGAAGTCCAGAGTTATGGACTGAATGTGTCCCTCCCAAATTCATGTTGAAATTCTAACCCCAGGGTCAGAGTATTAACAGATGGTCTTTGAACAATGGAATATTACTTGGCCATAAACAAGAATGACTTTATGATATTTGCTGGTAAATGGATGGATCTGGAGACTATCATGCTATGTGAAATAAATAAGCCAATCCCCCCAAAAAAACAAAGGTCAAATGTTCTCTCTGATATGTGGAAATTAACTCACAACAAGGGGTAGGAGGAGAATAGTTCAGTGGATTAAACAAAGGGGAGCCAGGCACAGTGGCACACACCTGTACCCAGTAGCTGGGGAGGCTGAGGGAAGAAGATCATGAGTTCAAAAAAGTGAAGTGCTAAACAATTCAGTGAGGCCCTGTCTCTCAATAAAATACAAAATAGGGCTGGGAATATGTTTCAGTGGTCCAGTGCCCTTGAGTAATTTGCTATGATCATGTATGAATATCCCACAGTGAATCTCACCATTGTGTACATCCACAAGAAATTGATTTAAAAATAATAATAATAACTGGGTAAATGGGCAGAAAGAGAGATCAAAAGAGGATAGGGAACGGGGGTGGGGAAAAGGAAAGAGGAGGTCCTGGGGTATGAATTAGAATAAGATCTATTCCATGCTTGTACAGTTATGTCAAAGTGGATTCTACTACTATGTATAACTAAAAAGAACCCCCCCCAAAAAAAAAATAAATAAATAAGAGAGATAGACGGGCGTTTGAAAGGTGATTAGATCATGAGGCAAAGCCCCCGGGATGGGATTAGTACCTTAGGAGAAGACACGTGAGAGCTGGCTCTGTGCCCTCCACCACCAGAGGAAACAAAGAGAAGATGGTTGTATGCAAACCAGGGAGCAGACCTCATCAAACAGTACCGATGCCTTGATCTTGGGCTTCCCAGACCTCAGACTGTGAGAAATGAATGTTTGTTGTTTAAATCACCTGGTGTGTGGTATTCTATGATAGCCACCGTCTCCCAACATTTCCTAAAACAAAGATTGAATTGCAGCAACCAGTCATTTCTCTCTTTACTTTTCCTTTCATCCCCTAATGAAGTATATGGCATTTACTATGGTGTGTTGGAAGAGGGCTTCCAACAGAGCCATGTCATAATACATATGGGATAAGCTTCCTTGACCTATACATTTGGGCTAAACCTTTGAGACAAGTTTAGGGCACAGTTTTGTTTGTTCCTAGTCATGATTCTTTGGCTGCCCCAAAAATAAAACTTCCAAATCTATGACAAGCCAAATAGGCCTTTGTCTTTTTCTTGAGTTCCATCAAGAACTCAGGGGACAGAAGTGATAAGAAAAGTAGCCAGTATTGACCTGCAGCCACCCCTTCAATTATATGAATATTTCAACCCTGAAAGAGAAAAGGAGTCATTCAAGACACTCCCTGATAGAGAACACAGATGGATTCTGGGACAGAGCAGCCCCAGCCTGCAGGATGAGCTCCTGGTACTTGCTCCGGAGCCACAAACAGTCCCTGTGTTCAGTTCTGAATTTGCATGCTGCCTCCCGAGGCACACGCTGATCAGGTCATCGCAGCAGAGCAGATCCCAGAAGGTTGCTTGCCTTGGCAATGACCCTGGAAGTTCAGATTTCATTTTAATACAACAGGCAGCCTCTGCATTCCCCCATCAGGCAATTTCACTTTTCCTCCCAGTCAAGAAGTAGGACATCCGGGAAGCCACACAGAGGGAGACTGTCCTGGACTACGCCTGATCCAATGGCCAGAAGGCTGGTAGATTTTATCAGTTTGCTAACATTATTATGGTTTTAAAAAATGACTTAGAGTTAGATCTAAGTTCCACCTCTAGCACTAGGTATTGGAAAATTGTGTGACTTCGCAGATTTCTGTTAGATTACCTTTCCATTACCACCTTCTCCTAGGTACTTCCACCTTCTGGCCATGTGGCTATGTGATACCTGCCTCAGGCTATGGATGAGGGGTGGGGAGATAGAGACTTAGTTCCCTGGAGAACTAAGTTCTAATTCTGTTCATTGCCAAAAGATGTAGAACTTGGTAGCCATCAGAGACCGTATTTGCCACCACATAAAGAAGCATGGTCTATAATAAAACAGAATGAAAATAAAATTTATGGAAACACAGGAAGAAAAGATAAAGCCATCTCCTTGCTGCTTTCCTATGGCCCAGAGGCACTCTGAAGGCTCACGTATGTCTGTGTTGTTCCCACATTTTGGTTATTTAACATCTGTAGGTCTCCTCCCATAGTAAATAGCTTAGTCAGAATTTACACGTGGAGCCAAAAATCCTGACTAAAATAAGATCCACTACTTACCAGTGTTGCCACACTTACTTGCACACTTGAAGACCATTCTCAGGATCAGGCTGTTGACATTCCAGAAAATGTACACATCAGTCTGAGGGAATGCACATTTACTGGGAATAACTTACTAGAAGAAACCTGCAACAAGACTTCACCCATAACAGTGCAGAACTCCAGCTCTTTGGAAGGAAGGTGTCTCTGGGTTGACAAATGGGATGGAGGAGGAAATTGAAGGGAACTGTCCATGGTCCCCAGCTCTAGTTGTTCCAGAACATGATCTAGGGCGATATGCTGGGCTTGCCTTACAGATGATGCCTGTGTACATTTAAGAGATGGGTCTCTTGTTAAAATCCAAGATTTTTTTAAAATTTTTTTTCTAATTAGTTATACACGATAGTAGAATGTATTTTGACATATTATACATATATGGATTATAACTTCTCATTCTTCTGGTTGTACTTGATGTAGAATTACTTTGGTCATGTGATCATATATGACCTAGGATAGCAATGCCTGATTCATTCTATTATCTTTTCTATTCTCATTCCCTCTCCCTTCCCTTTGTTCCTCTTTGCCTAATCAAAGTACTTCTATTCTCCCCTAACACGAAAACGTTTAGCCTTTGGTTTGGGGGGATTGGCTTATTTCACTTAGCATGCTATTCTCCAGTTCCCCCCATTTACTGGCAAATGTCATAATTTCATTCTTCTTTATGGCTGAGTAATATTCTATTATGTATATATATATCACAATTTTTTCATCTATTTATCTGTTGAAGAGCTCCTAGATTGTTTTATAGCTTGGGTATTATGAATTGAGCTTAGAAAAACGTTGATGGGGTTGCATCAATGTAGTATGCTGATTTTAAGTCCTTTGGCTATAAACCAAGAAATGAGATAACTTGGTCAAATGGTGGTTCCATTCCAAGTTTTCTGAGGAATCTCCATTACTGCTTGCCATAGTAATTGCACTGAGATTTCATCTCACTCCAATCAGAATGGCAACTATCAAGAATACAAGAAACAATAAAAATTACTGAGGATGTGGGGTGGGTGGAAGTTATGCTCATTCATTGCTGGTAGGAAACCTGATATTTCTTGGGTGAAAAATACATCTGAATTTTAGTTTATTCTTCAAAGCATAGTATCCTTCTGGGGGAGAGGCTATTCTGCCCTGAACCCTCTTCTTTTTTGGTTTTGCCTACTCTTTCGAGGTAATTAGTCTAATGTCTTTACTTAACCATAATATTTGCATCTCTTTTGTTGGGAAACCAGAACAAATCATATAAATTTGAATTCATTTGGTTTGAATAAAACCAGGTGTTACCTATTCAGTATCTGAAGTCCAGAAAAATGAGTTAATCCTTGAAAGAAACAATATTGAACTTGTTAAAATTCTGCTGCTTTGCAGAGTGTGATGGCACATGTCTGTAATTCCAGCAACTCAGGAGGCTAAGGCAGGAGAATCAAAAGTTAAAGGCCAGCCTCAGCAGCTTGATGAGGCCCTAAGCAACTGAGTGAGACCCTGTCTCAAAATAAAAAATGGGCTGGGGATGTAATTCAGTAGAAACATACCCCGAGATATAGAGGAAAAAATCCAGTTGCTTTGATTCAGCAGGCCACAAGATTTTAAAAGAAAGATACCAGAAAAATTTTAAATGGTATCTATGTCTCTCAAAAAGGAACAGTTCAGCAACCTGATGAATAAAATCTAAGAATTGTCCATCTATTGAAACAAGTTTCTGGATTTGAAAAACAGTTTGTGATATTTTAGTGATGCAATAAAAGACCCCTATTGATTTGAACATAAACAAATTCTATTACTTATTGAACAACCCCAGAGTTTCAGGCATGGTTGGTACTTTGCACATATTTATTATTTCACTCAATTTTAACAAAAAAGCATTCCAAGCTGGAAATTAGAGTCCCTATTTTGCATATAGGAATTTGAGGTTTATAAAAATAACTCACCCAGTGTCACAAATAATTGTCAGATTTGGCAAACCCAATTGTCTAATGCCATGCCTGATTAACATGATTATTTTTTACTTCTCAAAAGACTTGAAACATCAATAACATCTTCATAGTTTTTGAGAACCAAATAATATGTGTGCAAAGCCTCTTTGAAAGCTGTAAAAGGAACGTACAAATATTAAATGTTATTACTGCTTCAGGTAGTAGCTGACAGAATTTTTCACTGCAGGTTTAAATAGAACCGGTGTTGTTTGGAAGTAGTGGTTACATTCTGAGCAAACTTAAAAACATCTCTTTATTGAAGTTGCTTTAGTAATTCCAGGTTTGAAATTACATTTTTAAAAACACCTTCTTCTCCTAGTACTGTGTTTCAGAATGAAAAGATCAGTGTGTGAGTGCTGTTTCTCTGTCTCTAGGGTCTTGCATTCACATCTCCTTGGTCTTAATTGTTCTCTTTTTGTACCCATTCATGGATTTATGACCTTGCTCTATTATGACCCAATGCCCTGCTTTCCTATTACCAGGATGCTTTTGCACACTATTCCATATCCTCAGAGTTGTCAAGAGAATGGATTCTGGAGTCAGTCAGACGTATTTAAAATTTTGCATTATCTCCACAAGATGTGTGATCTGACTTATTCACCAATCCCTCTGTCTAGCTTTCTCCTCTGCATATAAGGTCAATATCAGTACTGACTTCATAGTGTGTTGGGTAGTAATGCACATGAAGTGCTTCTTACATCATGGCTAAATGCTTATTTGCTGATGTTGTTGTACCTGTAGCTATTTTTTTGTGGTTGTTCATTATATCACGAATATTAATTACTCTTTTACTCCTGGAGGACTCCTTTGTCCTCTAGTCATTTCTCCTGTTACTTCTCTCCCCACTCTTTCTGCATTTCTCTCTCCTGTGTACTTTCTTTTTCTGTGGATCCACAGTCAGTATACTTGCACAAGTTGGGCTTGCTTTTTCTTCTGTTATGTGATACTGCTGTCATCTCTAAACCCCCATTTCTACGATGTCTCCGGGATTCCTTGTAACACTTCAGGCTTCTGCTGAAGCTCAACCCACTGAATTCTGCTTTAGCCTTTTAGTTACTTTGGATTACCTCATGATGTCTGGAACCATTATTAATTGCTATTTGCAATGGCAATATGGTAAGGGTGTCGAATGTATGGAGTTTGGCATGGAGAGATGGTTCCAATTCCTGGGTCTGCCACGAGCTGTGTGTGTTTGGAATTTTTAAAACTTGCTTAGACTTCCCCAAGTCTACAAAAATATCTGCTGATCTTATTGAGTTTTTAGAGGATTAAATGAGATAATGTATGTTAAAAATATAATTCTTTGTAAACTGGGAAAGTGCCACATGTACATTAGTTGTTATTGTCTTAGAATACACCATTATTTTTGAAAAGAGAATACCATTCTAGATGAAACAACCAGGAAGGTAATATCTCTAAGAAAGAAAACAAACACCTTTCTTTCCTCACAATTCTTCCCATGACCTGATTTTAAAGCATTTGTGATTCACAGTAAAGTCATTGTAGTTTCTACTTCAAGAGTGTTAACAGTGTCCTCCTGGGGCAGGAACAAATTTGTCCTGAAACCTCTTCGGTTTGCCTCTCCTTTCAAGGTTATTAGTCTAAAGTCTTTGCTAACCCATAATACTTGCATCTCTTCGTTTGGGGAACTAGAATATAGAAAAAAATCCATATTAATTTGTATTCATTTAAGTGTAGAATGTGGAATAACTGTGGATAATGTTTAACAGTAGCGTACCTTTGCTCTATCTATAAGGTAAATGTTTTCTTGAAATATAATTGCACAATAAATACTACCTACTGATAAATCAGGTAACTAGTTTTATAAATTTTTCTCAGATCAATTGAAAACACATCTTTAGTAATAATAAACTGATCTTATGTGACAAGCATTTTTTATAAGTATTTTATATAAACATACCTAAAAATAATTGACTCAGTAATTTTAAAACATTCTCTTCTGGACACAGAATAGAAGGATATATTTATCTAAGTAGGATAAGTTTAAAACAGAAAACAAGGTGAGGATGCACCTCAGTGTGAAGGCACTGCCTAGCATGTACTAGGCCTGGATTCCATCCCTAGTACCTCAAAAGAAAAAAAAAAAAATGATGCACATTTATGCACATATTGGTCCAACTGCTGAAAACTAAAGATAAAAACAAAATGTCCTTGAAATCAACCTCAGGAACAACACTATGGATGACCTGAACACTGATCAGAAATTGTAAGAAGACAGAAGACAAATAGATAATATCTTTACAAGCAAAGAGAAAATTCTAGACTTCTATTTAAAAAATACCCTTCAGAAATTAAGGTGATCATTACAGAGAGGAATGAAAAATAGCAGTCCCTTAAGAAGGCAGTGTGGTGATTTCTTGTTGTTTAATTTTTTGAGTTCTTTGTATACTCTGAAGATTAGGGCTCTATCTGAAGTGTGAGGGGTAAATATTTGCTCCCAGGATGTAGGCTCCCTATTTACCTCTCTTATTGTTTCTCTTGCTGAGAAAAAAAAATTTAGTTTGAATACATCCCATTTGTTGATTCTTGATTTTAACTCTTGTGCTATAGGTGTCCTATTAAGGAATTTGGAGCCCGACCCCACGAGATGGAGATTAGGGCCAACTTTTTCTTCTGTTAGTCGCAGAGTTTCTGGTTTGATTCCTAGCTCCTTGATCCATTTTGAGCTAACTTTTGTTCAAGGTGAGAGAAAGGGATTCAGTTTCATTTTGTTGCATATGGATTTCCAGTTCTCCCAGCACCATTTGTTGAAGATGCTATCCTTTCTCCATTGCATGCTTTTGGCACCTTTGTCTAATATAAGGTAATTGTAATTTTGTGGATTGGTCTCTGTGTCCTCTATTCTGTACCATTGATCTATCCGCCTGTTTTGGTACCAGTACCATGCTGTTTTTGTTACTATTGCACTGTAGTATAGTTTAAAATCTGGTATTGCTATACTGCCAGTTTCACTCTTCCTGCTTAGAATTGCTTTTGCTATTCTGGGTCTTTTATTTTTCCAATGAATTTCATGATTACTTTTTCTATTTCTGCGAGGAATGCAGTTGGGATTTTTATTGGCATTGCATTAAACCTACAGAGTACTTTTGGTAATATGGCCATTTTGATGATGTTAGTTCTGCCTATCCATGAACAAGGTATATCTTTCCATCTTCTAAGGTTTTCTTCTATTTCTCTCTTTAGGGTTCTGTAGTTTTCATTGTATAGTTCTTTCACCTCTTTTGTTAGGTTGATTCCCAAGTATTTTATTTTTTTTTAGGATATTGTGATTGTGGTGGTTGTTCTCATTACCATTTCAGAGGATTTGTCACTGATATACATTGCCTTTGATTTATGCGTGTTAATTTTATAACCCTCCACTTTGCTGAATTCATTTACTAGCTCTAGAAGTTTCTTGATAGATCCTTTTGGGTCTGCTAGGTATAGGATCATGTCATCCTCAAATAGTGCTAATTTAAGTTCTTCTTTTCCTATCTTTAAACCTTTAATTTCTTTCGTCTGTCTAATTGCTCTGGCTAGTGTTTCGAGAACTATGTTGAATAGAAGTGGTGAAAGAGGGCATCCCTGTCTTGTTCCAGATTTTAGAGGGAATGCCTTCAACTTTTCTCCGTTCAGAATGATGCTAGCCTGATGCTTATTGTAGATAGCTTTTACAATGTTGAGGTATGTTCCTGTTATCCCTAGTTTTTCTAGTGTTTTGAACATAAAGGGATGTTGTACTTTGTCAAATGCTTTTTCTGCATCTATCGAGATGATCATATGGTTCTTATCTTTAAGTCTATTGATGTGGTGAATAACATTTATTGATTTCCATATATTGAACCAGCCTTGCATCCCAGGGATGAATCCCACTTGGTCACAGTGCACGATCTTTTTGATATGTTTTTGTATCTGATTTGCCAGAATTTTATTGAGGATTTTTGCATTTAAGTTCATTAGCGATGTTGGTCTGTAGTTTTCTTTCTTTGAAGTGTCTTTGTCTGGTTTAGGAATCAGGGTGATGTTGGCCTTGTAGAATGAATTTGGAAGTTTTCCCTCTTTTTCTATTTCCAGAAATAGCTTGAAAAGTATTGGTATTAGTTCTTCTTTAAAGGTTTTGTAAAACTCTGCTGTATACCCATCCGGTCCTGGGCTTTTCTTGGTTGGTAGTCTTTTGATGGCTTCTTCTATTTCCTCAATTGATATTGGTCTGTTTAGGTTGTGTATATCCTCTGGGCAGATCATATGACTTAAGAAATTTATCGATGCCTTCAGTATCTTCTATTTTATTGGAGTATAAGGTTTCAAAATAATTTCTAATTATCTTCTGTATTTCTGTAGTGTCTGTTGTCATATTGCCTTTTTCATCCCGTATGCTAGTAATTTTAGTTCTCTCTCCTCTTCGTTACCATGGCTAAGGGTCTGTCAATCTTATTTATTTTTTCAAAGAACCAACTTTTAGTTTTGTCTATTTTTTCAATTGTTTCTTTTGTTTCAATTTCATTGATTTCAGCTCTGATTTTAATTATTTCTTGCTTTGTACTTCTTTTGCTGTTGTTTTGCTCTTCTTTTTCTAGGGTTTTGAGGTGAAGTGTGAGATCATTTATTTGTTGTTTTTTCCTTTTTTTGAGGAATGAAATCCAAGCAATGAATTTTCCTCTTAGAACTGCTTTCATTGTGTCCCATAGATTCCGATATGTTGTGTCTGTGTTTTCATTTATCTGTAAGATTTTTTTAATTTCTTCCTTGATGTCTTCTGTAACCCATTGATCATTCAGTAACATATTGTTCATTCTCCAAGTGACATAGGATTTTTCCTTCCTTCTTTTATTGTTGATTTCCAGTTTCATTCCATTATGATCAGATAAGATGCATGGTATTATCTCTACTCTTTATAATTTCTAAGAGATGCCCTGTGACATAATATATGGTCTATTTTTGAGAAGGATCCATGTGCTGCTGAGAAAAAACTGTAACCACTTGATGTTGGGTGGTATATTCTATATATGTCAATTAAGTCTAGGTTACTAATTGTATTATTGAGTTCTATAGTTTCTTTATTCAACTTTTGTTTGGAAGATCTGTCCAGTGGTGAGAGAGGTGTGTTGAAGTCTCCCATAATTATTGTATTGTGGTCTATTTGACTCTTGAACTTGAGAAGAGTTTGTTTGATGAATATAGCTGAACCATTGTTTGGGGCATATATATTTATGATTGTTATGTCTTGTTGGTGTATGGTTCCCTTGAGCAGTATGTAGTGTCCATCTTTATCCCTTTTGATTAACTTTGGCTTGAAGTCTATTTTATTTGATATGAGTATGGACACTCCTGCTTGCTTCCAAGGTCCATATGAGTGATATGATTTTACCCAACCTTTCACCTTTAGTCTATGTATGTCTTTTCCTATCAGATGCGTCTCCTGTAGACAGCATATTTTTGGATCTTTTTTTTTTTTTTTATCCATTCTACTGGTCTGTGTCTCTTGATTGGTGAGTTTAAGCCATTAACATTTAGGATTACAATTGGGATATGGTTTCTACTTCCAGCCATATTTGTTTATTTTTGTTACTTAACATTATTTTGTTTTTCCTCTTTGATTAGTTTTTCCTTTACTGTACTATCTCCCACTTTTGGTTTTCATTGTTATTTTTCATTTCCTCTGCATGTAATGTTTTGCCAAGGATGTTTTGAAGTGCTGGTTTTCTAGCTGCAAATTCTTTTCCTTGGCCCATTTGTTGATTGGGTTATTTGTTTTCTTGTTAGTGTGGTGATTTCTTACAAATCTAAACTTTCTTTCACCATATGATTTGGCAATCACAGTCTTTGATATTTACTTGTATGTTTAAAAATTATGCCCACACAAAAGCATGCACAAAAAAGTTTTTAGCAGATTTATTTATATTTGACAAAAAATGAAATCCACCAAGATCTTCTTCAACAGATAAAACAGATTTGTGGTGGTGTATCCATACAATGGAATATAATTTGGAGAAAAAAAGTAGAGCAGGGGATATGACCCAGTGATAGAGCACATGCTTAGCATGTATTAGATACCAAATTTAATCCCCATTACAAAGAAGGAAGGAAGGAAGGAAGGAAGGGAGGGAGGAAGGGAGGAAGGAAGGAGCTATAAAACCAACACACACACATACACACAAACACACCCCAAAAAAGAAATTTAAAAGCATATTTTTAAGTGAAAGAAATAAACCTTAAAAATCCTCACACTGTATATATTAGGCTTCTCCAGAAAAACAGAACCAGTAGGATCTACATATGGGTGTGTGCATAAAGATCGATTATAAAGACATGGCTCATGTGATTTGGATGTGGAGAAGTTCAATATCTGCAGTCAGAAAACTGGAGACAGGAGAGCCATGGAGTGGTTCTAGGCCAATTTTTTCCAAAGGCAAAAGAATACTGATGTCTCCGTTTGAAAATAGAGAAAATTCTCCATTACTCAAACTTTTTATTTTATTCAGGCATGCAATAGATTAGATGAAGCCCACCATCTCATCCAGAAACATTGTCCCAGACATGCCCAGAATAATGTTTAAACAAATATGCAGGCACCCTGCAGCTCTGTCAAGTTGACATGTAAGATTTATTATCACACTGTATGATTCCAACTGTATGACATTCCAAATAAAGCAAAACTATGGAAACATTGAAAAGATCAGTGTTTGCCAGGGATTCATAGAGATGGATAAAGGGATGAATAGAGAGAGCATGGGGGATTTTTAGCACAGTAAAAACTCTAAAACTATTCTGCATGATGCTATAATGGTATTTGTCAAAAGCCTATAGAAAGTACAACCCCCACAAATGAACTCTAATGCAAACTATGGACTTCAGTTAATAATATTATATTTTTTCATCAACTGTAACAAATGTATTGAACTAATGTAAGAAGTGAATAGAGGAAACAGAGGAGGGGGAAAGAGGAGATTTATGGGAAGCCTTTGTACTTTGTGTTCATTTTTTCTGTAAACCTAAAACTGCTCTAGAAATTCAAGTTTATTGCTTTTTAAAAAACATCAAGGTGAAAGAAAGCATTTTATGACTTAAAAAAACATCAATTTCCCCTGATTGACTGGAAATGGTAACAAAAAGAATATCAAATCTTTTGGAAAGAGTACCAGGATTTATAATCATGTGAGTAAATGTAAAAGGTCTTATTTTCTCCCTTAATTTCTCTTCCTAATGGTTTTATTGGTCAACATAATGTCACTCTGAGGCTAATTAATAAAAATATGAAAGTGGAAATTAATTATTCAAAAATAGTTAATAATTTATATTTTCAATCCCTTAAAAAGCCCCTTTACCTTAATTAAGCTGAATTTATGAGAGAATTCAATAAGAGATTCTATATGATATCTAAAAGAAAAAAATTGATCAAAAAGTAACAGTTCTTGAGCTGAATTTAGAATACCTCAGGCTGACCTATGCTGGCAGCCATGGGGCTGGCCACTCAGACCTCTGCAAGACAGAACTGTTAAAGAAAATTTCATTCAGTTGACAGCCTCCAGCTGCAGCACCTCTGGGATCCACCACAGCATTCAAGCTGAGAACATGGCAACAGTCTTTGATGAACAGCTAAGCCAATGAGGAAAGGGGAGGTGAGAGGGGAAAGGGGCTACAGGCATCAAGTTAATGTAGTCTTCTAGGCCACAGAAAGGTTGTTGAATTTCATTGAGGTTGAAATGCATAGTCTCTGGGGAGTTGTGAAAAGAGAGAGAGAGAAGAGAGAGAGAGAGAGAGAGAGAGAGAGAGATGATTCACCTAACATTTTAACAGGATCTTTGGCTGTTCTGTTGAGAATGGAGGGTAGACAAGCAAAAGTATGCTCCTGCTCAGGGACCTCTGTCCTGGAAATTTCTTTTGCTGAATGTTCTTCCTTTAGACACCAGCATCTTGAATTCCCATTTTCTTTAATAATTGTTTCCAGGGGCTGGGGAGGTGGCTCAAGTGGTAGCGTGCTCGCCTGGCATGCGTGCGGCCCGGGTTCGATCCTCCAGCACCACATACAAACAAAGATGTTGTGTCCGCCAATAACTAAAAAATAAAATAAATATTAAAAAAAAATAATAATAATTGTTTCCAAAGCTATTCAGTTTATAATTAGGTCTACTCAATCCCCCTTTGATATAAATATATAAATATGTGTATATATATATTAAATATGTATGTATATATATTAAATATGCATGTATAGATATAAAATATATATAAATAATCTAAAAGATATATATTTAAATAGATAGATAGATAGATTTAAGTTTGGGAGGTGGCATGGAATGTTACCTCACATCCTACAAGCCCAGAAATGTATTTAAAAGTATCCATGTCATATAAGCACATGCTCTTAGCTGTTCTGTGGCTGATGGGCACTGCTTCAGAATTTTCTGTACTCCTGGAAGCAGAATACCCCTGGAACTTGTTCTTTCCAAGTACAACATTTGAAATAACCCATGAGAGGCAGAATGCAAGCCAATTGGCTGGAGCCACTCAGGGAATTGGAACTGGAGAAACAAGCCTAGATCTAGAATTGGAGAGATATTCAATTATGCATTCACCAGGCTTGACACAGGTAACCGTAAAAAATGGGGGTGTGTAGTGGAAGTAAAGGGTCATGTGGTATGCCTCCTGTAGTACCTAAAAAAAAAAAATCATCTGTTCCTCCTATGTATTAGCTTATGTGCTAAAACAAGATCAAACATTCAGCAATTTTACTAGGAGTAATGTCTATGGGAAAAAAAAAAAGGAACAGAGTTAGTCAAGTTAGAATTGTTAGACCCAAGAATAGGGTTGATCCCAAGTGATGGAAAGAAAGGCAGGGATTAGAAGTGCCCTAGACTTCTCAGGTAAGAAAAGTGCAGCAAAGCTTGGGGAATCAGGCAATTCAGAAGCATCCACCAGAGCAGTGCCTATCTGTGGCTTGTTTCTTCCTTGGAACAGGTGCTCCTGAAGCCCTTAGCCCATGGCTGGGAGCAGTCTTTGGGGCGTGGCTTCCAGATGGGATTCAAAGTGAGTGGCAGCTTGAACCTGCTGGGCTGTGCATGCTGTCTTAGCCCCAAGACAAACAGAAAATCTATCTCATATGGAGCATTGTAACAATCTGATTGTTAAGACTGGTTTTTCTGCCGTACCTGAGTTTGTTAGCTTTGTTCATCTTTATTTTAAGAGGATATTTAACTCTCACACCTAACATTTTTCATCATTTGCAGTGATGTGCTATTCTAATGAGCTTTAGCTTATCTGTAGAACCTAACAAAATGTTCTATGCTGGAGGAGACTTTCTCTGATTTATGAAGTCCTTCAATGCGTTCATTCATTTCACAATCATGCCTTAAGCACCTCTGTGTGTGAGGCCTGAGCTTCAAGGGCAAATGAGACACCAAAGTCCTTGCCCTCACAAGGGATAGTGCTATGTGTTTTTTTGTAATGTCTACAGTTTCTCTTCTGGAATATGATGGGCTGGGACCTCAACAATAAATCTCTCTAATAGTGAGTTTGAAAGATTGCAACAGATATTAATTAGAATTTTTTAAAGAAAAAAATAATTAGTCCCATACATTCAATGTTATCATTTTTTTTCCTCACTGAAAAAATCTTGGCAGAAGTGAGAGTAGCTGGACCATTCTGAGCTTTGGGGGCCTCAGGAGCCCTCCCCAAACGGCTGGCTTCTCTGACAAAAATCAGTTCCTCTGGATTCTGATTTAATTTGCTGCCAGGTTTGATGTGACTTACAATAACATTTACACCCCTTCTTGTCAAGTCTTGTGCTGCCTGATTGAAACTCTGGTCACATTTTGATTAATTTTGACCTTTATTTATTCTATGTACTCTCATGGTGGAATTAATTATTTCTGGGGGCCCCAAATGCCAAGACTGGCAGAACAATTGATGGGTGCTACCTGGAGTCCTGGAATGCACATAGCTTTCCTGTGGCCCATTCCTCAAGGGATGTATTTGTCAATTTAGATGGAAATTTCTTCACCAGATTTATATGCAAGTGATCCCTAGTAGTGCAGAAAGTAGTGAGTGCCATAAATCTTGAGAAAACTTTACATATATCTCTACCCTGGATCCTTTAATATCCTCATACTCTCTGTTCACTAACGATATCACTCCTTATTGGAAAATACAGGTTAGGCTCTTGGACCTCATAACCTTGGTAGAGTAGTGGGAGCAGTTATCAATTATTTAACCTGATAATGAGGGTACTGAAAACCTAAATTCTACATGATACCAAAAGAGGTTTATTTATCTTAGACATACAAATCAAGGTCACCTCTTCTACATGTTGTAGAATCCTGGGATACTCAGGAGTACAAATAAAGTCATGAACCCAAGGAAGATTTTCTTTCTTTAAATGGATCATATATTAATCATTCTAAATGGTGAAGTTTAATCTTTGACAAATTGTTTCTCATCGTGAAGTCTGTGGGCATATTCTTCTCTGGTTGAAACCACTGTATGGTCAAACCAGCTATTTTAGGAAGCATTTCTATGCCTCTATCCTACATTATAGATCTTTTCATGTATGAGACATTTCACTTATAATATGTGAACACCTTTCATCATAAATTGAAGCCTGAATCGTAGGGTTCCCACTTCATAAGGAACAGATGATTTTAGGTCAGACTCATTCTTCACCAACCATTACTATATTTTTAGATTAGTCTATGGGTATCATGGATGATAGTGACAGTTTTATTCAAACTTTGTCCTTTGCTCAGTGGACATGAATTAGCTATAGGCACACCTATATGAACTTCCTATGAAAGCCTAACTTCAAATACAGACAGATTCAGGATGACTGAGAGGGGCATGGATGAATTTAGTAACACTTGCACAGAGAGAGATACAAGGAGGATCTCAAGAGGGAGAGGGGCCAACAGCATGGTAGCAGGCTACAGAAAAGCTAGCCAGAAAGAAATTCTGGCTAGAAAGGTGTGTTCTCTGAACCAGCTTTCCAGCATGCTTAAAATTTTCTGAATTCTGGCTGGAGTCCTGATGCAGAAGACTATCAAGAATAGTGGCACACTCTGTCCTCAGGATCAGAAGATGTTGAGACTTGAAGGGATCATTCCAGTCAGTCCAGTCGCTCACTGGACATGGGAGGATTCAGAAGGAAGGGCCTTTGGCTAGACTTAGACCAAATCAAAAGCGGATTTCAAGCTCTGGAAGGTATTGTGGTGTCTCCTCCACATTTATATCTGCAGAGCTCTGGCTGCTCAAGTCTCTCTCCAATCCAAACTTCTCTAGAGAATTGAGCTCAGGGTCATCGAGGACCTTTCTTCCTTCCTTCCTTCCTTTCTTCCTTGACAAATTGAAATCATGTGTATTTATCATGTGCAAAATGATGTTTTGGAGAAGAACTTATTTTTCTGAAAACAAAAGATTCAGAGTGAATTCAGAGTGTTGTAGCCAGTCATAGATGAATGATCCATGTTTAATCTGCCATCTCCCTTCACCGTACTGCCCTGTCCCTCCCACTCTCACTCCCTAAGGTCTGAAGGAAGTGGATTTTGTGAATTTAAGGACCTACATTCTTGGTACTCCACTCAAATTCTACTCATTCCCTGATCTAGAAGAGCAACAAATCTTTGTTTGGTAGTTGCTGAGCTCTACAGCTTGTCAAATGGAACATGGAACTTAAAATGATGGTGCCTAGGGGCTGGGATTGTGGCTCTGTGGTAGAGTGCTCGCCTAGCATGGGCGGGACCCAGGTTCGATTCTCAGCACCATATACATATATACATATAGGCATTGTGTTGTGTCCATCTACAAAAAAAATAAAATATTCTCTCTCTCTCTTTAAAAAAAAAGTGATGGTGCCTAGTTGGGGCACATGGATCTTCAAGTAAGTTTGAACATGAATCAAATTTTATATTAGCCTGAACTATATTAGATAATTCTCATCCTTCTGGGGGCATTTAGTTATGGAGCTGCAGCCCTAGTTCATAGGGTTGTCTCAGAGGAGGAAAATGCAATGTAAAGGAGCTGGTGGCCAAGAAAAATATAAAAGAAAAATAGCCAATGCCAGACATTGACTTATTTTCTTAGAGGAAACAAGAGCTTGGGGAGCAGGCACTGGGGCCTGAACACAGAAAGTGTTGCTCCTGAGGCGTCTATTACAGAAGGTGGGAGTACTGACAGTCCCTTGCCCAAAGTTGTCCTTTTATCCTCCACTGGCACAAACCTATGGCGGTTCCCCTTGGAGGTATTTGGTACTGTGTTCTTCAGTGAGAACACTGCCTGGATAACAGGATAATCTGTTTTATTGTTGTTACTGTTGTTTTAAGCCAAGTGAATTACACAAGACCTTTGTTATGAGTGATTTGAGTTCTTTTCTATGTTTTTGGTCCCCTTGGTCATTTTTATAGCCATTCTTACTTTTACAAATTGTACTTGTAGATTTCCCATTGTAGAATGATGGAAAGGATACAGAATTTGGAAATCAGCCTTAATTTTAAAGATACTGCCACTCACATCAAAGGGCTCTAGAGAAGTGGTTTGCCTGATTTCCTCATCAGTGGAAATTGGAATACATGGGTCCTCTTTTTCAGAAGAGTGGTGTCAGTTCAGAATTATTTTGGCTCATGGTTTCAGAGGTTCAGTCCAGGGTTGGCCAATTCTTTAGCTCTGGGACCAAGACGAGGCAGAACATCATGGTGGAGAGGTTCAACAGAGGAAAGCCCCTCAGTATATGGCAACCAGAAAGCGAAGGGAGCTGTGCTTACCAAAGTCACATCCCCAGTGATTTACTTCCTCCAGAACACCCTACCTGCCTACAGTTACCACCTACTTAATCCATATCAGTGGATTAATCCATTGATTACATTGAAGTTCTCTTAATCTAATCATTTCACCTCTGAAAATTCTTGTATTTTCTCATACCTCAGTCTTTGGGGGACACCTCATATCAAAACTATAACATATGACTTCCCATCTATTTTTGTAAATCAAATTTTAATGAAATAGTCTTACCCATTCATTCATATCATCTACGTAATAAAACAGAGTTGTATAGTTGTACCCCAGGTTCAAAAATATTTATCATCTGATTTCTCAGAAAACATTTGCAGATGCCTGTCTTAGAGAAATGATATGGCCAATAGAAAGTTTTGTTGAAATTTTACTGAACAATAAGCTATTTTCTACAATTCATCACAAGAAACTGAAGCTGAGTAAAAACCAAGTATTGGGAGGTACTAATCTTCATTTGTATGAATATCCGTTCTTCCTTCCTCAGATACAGATACTACAACGTCCTCTTCTTTTAGAATAGTTAAATTGCCATCTGCTACAGTTTGGATCTGGAACATTCCCCATAGATCTGCCAGTTCAAAGCTTATTCCCCAGATTGGCCCTATAGGGAAGAAGTGGAAACTAAGAGGGAGGTTCTAATGGGAAGTCTTAGGTCGTTGGGGGAATGCCCTTGAAGGAGACAGTGGGACTATGGTCTTTTCCTCTTTCTCTCTTTCATTCCTGGCCATGAGGTGACCATTTCTGTTTTATCGTGTTCTCTCCACCATGATATACTGCCTAGCTATAGAACCAAAGAAGTGGGACTGATCGACTATAGATTGAAATCATAAGCCAAAAAAATACATCTTAGAGAAGATTGTCTCAGTTATTTGTTACAGTAACAGAAAGCTAACTTAATACACCATCATAACCCACATAAGAGGAAGTGTACTGTTATCTACAAAAACCATAATCTAATCTAGATGTTTTATAACATTACGTATATCACATGTTTGTTTATATTTATATTATTTTCTTTATTTACACTAGGCTTGAGGAAAGAAAATTTCTTCCAAAGGTACCCATCTTCTGATTTTAGAACCATGATTGTAGCCAGGAATGAAATCTTCCAGCCATGTCCAGACTACCTGAAATGATGTGATGCCTCACAGGAAGGATAGTAGCTCCACCATCTTTTCGTATTATTTAGTCTTTGGGTTCATTTTAAGCCAGATGGCATTGTAGAGGTCACCAGATTCAACAGCTTATCATAATGATCCTCTCTGCATAATATAACTTTATGTAGACCTTGAAATCAGAAAGAAGTCCCCCAATTATATTCACCCCTTTAAAGATGCATAGCCCATGACCTCATAAACTAGCCAGCTCTACTCCAGAGCAATTTTCATTATTAATTTATAGTGTTTGTAGCAAGCTTTACTGTTTTTATAGGCTCTATTATTTCACAGACCTGATCTCATGTTTTATCCACCTAGTCAATGTTTGGATGAATTGCATTGCTGCCTAAAGCCAACGCTTTAATCTGGGCACTAGATCCCCTTCTGACTCACCTACTCAGTGACATCATCCCAACGAATCCTCTTTTTATCTACAGTTCTACCCCTCAGTATAGGAGCACTGCATCTGTATACAGATATGCTTCTGTATGTGTGAGCTTTAAAATATTCCCCACTGGGTCTTATATCATGGTTCAGCTATTTTCTCATTGCCTTTCTTTCTCAACAAACTTCAGTAATTGTTGATGCTTCTTCTAGTTTTTCAACATTGTGGATAAAGATTCTCTGAACAAAAATAAACCTTTTGGTGGGCATAATTTCTAGAACATAATTATATCTCAAGGATCAGGGATTGCCTCATCAAAGAATGGATAAATGTTTAACTCCATCAGAAACTGACAAATCATTTTCCTAAATCACTGTACCACTTTACAAGCCTACTGGAAATGTATACATTCCCAGTTAATGTACTTTTTTCCTCCTCAAAAGTTAATGTTGTGTGGGTGTGAAATGATAATCTAATTGTTGTCTCAATCTGCTGTTTGGATACTTAATGGTATTAAGCATCATCTCATGGGATTACTGGCCATTTGTAGGTCTCCTTTTGTGAAATATCTTTAAATGGCTTTCTGAATTTTTTTAGGAAAAAAATTGTTTTATGATAAAATTATGAGGTGTATTATTTTTCCAGTGTGTAAGAAATTACCTCAAATTTGATGACTTTTTGTTTATGAAATAAACATTTACTTTCTCAGTTTCTGTGGCTCAGGAGCCCAAGACATGATGGCTAAGCTGGGTCCTATGCTCAGAGTCCCTCAGGCTGTCATAAAGTGAATGGCAGGGACTGGTTTCTCATCTAGAGGTTGGTGTCCTCTTCCAGGTTCATCCAGACCATTGGCACAATTCAGTCCTTGTGGTTGTAGGACTGAGAGCTTCCTCCCGTAGAGACCACCCCATCTCTGTAGATACTTCACAAAGGAACATCTTGCTTCTTCAAAGCCAGCAGTCAGGGGTCTCTGCTGTTTTGAATCTCTTTTAAAGTTTACCACTCAGGGTAATCTCTCTTTTGATTAAAGCCACCTTTACTAATTACATTTTGCTAATTAATTTCATTATTGGCTAAGTCTAAAAAAAAAATCCTTCACCTTTGCCGTATAAGTGTCATTACAGGAGTGACATGCATCATATTTGCACCATACTTACAGTTTACCCACACCAAGGGGAGGGAATTCACAGGGCGTATACCCGAGGGGCAGGAATCTTGGGACATATTAGAATAATACCACGTAAGAGATAATGTTTTTAAGTATATATCCTAAATGTAAGTCCTTTGTCATAAATATGAATTAAAAACTCTGATTTCAGTAACTGATTTGCTTAACCGTGATTTTGGATGAGGAAAAATTTAAAATCGTAATAAAAAGCAATCCATCAAAATCTTTTCTTTTATATTAGTGATTTTTATGTCTTTTCTGATACATACTTGCCTCCTCATGTGTTCTGAAGATAGGCTATATTTTTTTTCTAGAAGATTTATAGTGTTCACTTTTATATTCCAGTTTAGGATCCATGTAAAATTATTTGTATGTAATGTGAGATAAAGTCAAGATTCCCCTAGCCTTGTGTGGATATCCTGTCATTCCAGCACAATTTATTACAAAGGTTTTTCTTTCTCCACTGAATTGCTTTGATGCCTTTGCCAAATATCAGTCTTTCATAGACCCTTTATTTTGTTCCACCAATTTAGTGGACAATTCTTAGGTCAACATCACACTCTCTTGGTTAGTATGACTTTAGTGTAGACCTTGAAATCAGAAAAAAGAAGTCCCCCAATTATATTCACCCCTTTAAAGATTGCTTTGACATTAGGTCCTGCTCTACTTTTCTCAGGTGCACAGGAGGAGGAAACACTTTTGTGCCTGTGGCTCCCAGTGGACATTCTCACGCTAGCCCACACTTGTCCTTGAATTGTTTGTTTCAAATGTTAGCTTCCTACCCACTTATCTGGTGCCACTGGCTTCTCTCAGACCACTGAGCTCACTTCTTGTCTCCAAGATGACCAGGGACTCAGCTGTCTTCTAGATTCAACACAACCATCTCAATGCAGTTTGTCCAGCTATTCTTATTAGAGTGAGGGTTGTCATAGTATCCATATGATGTCCTCAGTCTAAAGATGGTCCCCTATCTATGACGGTTTGACTTAGGATTTTCTAACTTCATAATGGTGCAAAAGCAATACACATTCAATAGAAACCATACTTCTAATTTTGAATTTTGATCTTTCCCTAGCTACGTATGGTATGATGTTGTCTTGCCACATTGGACAGCAACCATGAGCCACAGCTCCCATCACAAGATCTCAAAGGGAAAAAAACCAAAACTCTATAGTCTATTTCATTGCTAAGCTAGGATGTTCAGTAGGTTAAAAATATTAAATGTGCATTCAATGAAAAATGTGTTTGTTATAAGTCAAGAGCATCTGTGTTGCCAATTTATTCCAATATGGCAAAGCTAATGTTTATGTTTTCTTATCTTTTTTTGGTCAGCCTTGTAAGGGCGTTCTCAACTATATTGATTTTTTCCAAAGAAACCATTTTCAGCATTGTTGATTTTCCTTTGTTGCTAATCTGTTTTCTATTTCACTGATTTTCACTCTTTATTATGTCTCTCCTTCTAATTTTGAATTAAATTTGCTTTTTCTTTGTAGATTTTTTACACAAAAGCTCAAATAATTAATTTTTAATCTTTCTTCCTTCCTAATATGAACATTTTTAGTTTAAAAATTCTGAGGACTGCATGAGCTACCCTATAAAATCTGATGTTCTGTTTTTCCTATCATTCTTTTTTAAAAGAGATTTTTGTTGTTTTTCTTTGACCTATGGAAAACTTAGAAGTGTGTCTGAATGTCCAAGTATTTAAAGGTTTCCTAGCTATCTTTTTGTTATTGATTTTCAATTTAATTTGCTTTTGGTCTAAGAAGATATTTATAAATATTTCAGTCATTTGAAGTTTATTGTGATTTGTTTTTATGGTTCAGAATACGGTCTCTATTGGTAAAAGTTCTGTGTGTACTTGAAAAAGTAGTGTGTATTCTGCAGTTGTTGATTATATTGTATAAGTGTCAATTGGTTCATAGTTGTTGACAACAGTGTTCCCATTGACTTTATCTTCTGTGCATTTTTTTTTAAAGAGAGAGTGAGAGAGGAGAGAGAGTGAGAGAATTTTTTTTTAATATTTATTTTTTAGTTCTCGGCGGACACAACATCTTTGTTGGTATGTGGTGCTGAGGATCGAACCCGGGCCGCACACATGCCAGGCAAGCACGGTACCGCTTGAGCCACATCCCCAGCCCCTTCTGTGCATTTTTTTTAACCATCACTATCTTCTTATTTTCTCTAATTGTTTTAAGAAATAAGTGTTAAAATCTCCAGTTATGATTCTGGTTATGTCCAGTTTCAGTTACACCAATTTTTGTTTTGAAGCTCTGTTTTTAGGGATATATACATCTAGAATTATTATGCCATCCTGATGAATTGGCATTTTTATTATTATGAAATTGTCTTTCTTTACCTCTAGTAATTTGACTTTATGGTGTTAATGTGATCAAATCAGCTTTCTTATGAATAAAGATTATAAGATATGTCTTTTCATATCCTATTTTTACTCGCTTGTCCTCTTATATATAAAAGCCATTTCATGAACAATGTGTAATTGGGTTTTACCTTTTAAAAATCCATTCCAACAAATGCTCCCTTTTAATTGTATTATTTAGTTCATTTGTGTTTACAGTTCTATCAACTTGGTGACGTTTAACTCTACCATCTACCTCTTTTTCATTCTGTTTTTCTATTTCCAAGTGAGCCTAAACCCTTTATCTGTCCTTGGAGTTAAATTAAAGGGTAGCTGGGTGTGGTAGCACATGTCTGTAATCCCAGTAACTTGGGACGCTGAGGCAGGAGGATCACAAGTTCAAGGCCAGCCTCATCAACTTAGTGAGGCCCTGCACAATTTAGCAAGACCCTATGTCAAAATACAAAGGGCTGGGAAAGTGGCACAGATGTAAAGTGCCTCTGGGTTCAATCCCAGTACCAAAATAAATAAGTTAATTGATTAATTAATTAATTAATTAGAATAAATTGAAGGGTAGCTAGTGAAATTCCTCCCAGAGTTTCTTAGAGCAGTAGATATGCCATAACTTTAAATTAGATTGAAATCAACTGGGTTATCTTAATTCTAATCTCCTACATGCTCTATTGCCTTTTTAATGTTGTTATTATTTGAGTTGGGAGGGAACTAGACAACAGCTTCAGGTATTAATCATATACCTGTGGATTCAACCCAGCAAGTTTCTGGAATTCAAATGGCATCAGAGTGCCCTGCACGGGATTTCTCCCTGTTCTGCAGATCTTCTTGCACGGTGGCTTTCTCTGCAAAATTTATGGACAGTGGGAGATGACAGCTAGGAAGGACCAGACTAAAAATTTTTTTTTGTTAGCTTTCTTGCATTTCTATTTCTTGTTTGTTTGTGTTTGAATCTCCTGGAGATTCAGTATGTCCCACCCACCCACGTGCAGTCTAAAGCTTGACTGACTTTTTCTTACTCCTGCCAAATTTTTCCCTGTATGGTAGACCTGCTTTTCTGTTTGCCCCGACCAGGGATGAAAACCACCATGACTCTTCAGCCATCACTGAATGGCAAATTCACTGTGGAATTTGATTCATTAGGGCTTTCTTTGCCTCAAAAATTCATTTTTAGGCCCCTAGAAAATTCAATTATTATTTTTCATGTTTTTATCATTGGAAGAAGGATCTTATGGTTGGATGTGAGGTGTCTCATGGTGATCTTATCCAGCCTCATGTTTTGAAAATGCACTTTCATGTAGATGATTCTGTGATTTATATTTTGAACTCAGATCTATTCTTGAACTCCAGATTTCTAAACACCTACTTAATAATAATGTAGTCTAACATACAATATGCTCTCAGATTTAGCATACTCAAAATGAAGCTCCTGATTTTGTGTCTGAAATCTGCTTTTTCTGCTTTCTTTCTCAAAAAGTAAATGGTAACATCATTCTTTCAATTGCCCCAGGTCAAATGTCAAATTCTGTTTGACTCCTCTTTCTCTAGTAACTTATAAACAATCCATTAACAAATACTATGACTCTGTCTTCAAATTATTGCTTGGACTTCAACACCCACTTCTCTGGTATCACTTCTTCAAGCCACTATCCTCTGCTCCCTGGATTACTCCAATAGCTTCTCACCAGTTTTTTCCTTCCCTTCTGCCACCTCCCAGCTCCTACTTCATTCTCAGCACAGCCAATAGAGAAATTCTGGTAAACCCTTAATCAAATCATCTGACTGTTATTCTCTGCTGAGTACTCTCCTGTGGCTTCTTTTCGCCCTATAAGCCAAAGCTAAACGCTTTCAATAGCCTAGAAGGTCTTATTTAATCTGGTGCCTAGCCACTTCCGTGACCTGATCTACTCATTCTCTCCTTTGCCCATTCTTTTCCAGCCACGTTGGCCTTCTTGTAATTCTTCACACACAGGGTGCATGCTCTTGCTGCAGGTCTTATTCATATTGTGCTTTTCAGCTTAGAACATCTCCTTCCAGAAATCCTTGTATTTGCCCCAACTTCTCTAAGTCTTTCACATCCTTTTATTAGACTAGCTTTTCCTGACTATTCTATGAAAACAGTAACACTTCCTGATTAGAACTGATCTCTACTCATGCTACCATTCTTCTTTGCTGCTTTATAACCCTTTGTGACAATTATAGACTTAGTCATTTGCTTCCTGTCTTTCTCCGCCTCCCTCCCATAAAGTATGCTCAATTACAGCAAGAATTCTGCTTATTCTATTTATCACTGTATTACCAGTTCCAGAAGGGCACCAAGTATATAGTAGGTGCTCATTAAATGTTCTACCAATGAATGAACAAGCTGTAGACCCACTTGAGCCTTTTCAATCTTGCCATTATGTTCTGTGACTCACTCTCACATTTATTCATGCTAAGTGTTATGAAACTTTAAGCTGTAATGCCATCACTTGGGGAAACATTTTTCCTATTATTCTTGCTGATTTTCAATTCCTAGAGGCTAACAGAATCTGAGGCAGAGATATGAGCCATAGTACACTTGACTGTAAATACCCTGCTGCCTCCCTGTCCCTTGGCCCTGTCTTGATGCCCCTCTAATCTTGTCTTTTACCTTAGAGCTCTACTTTTCTGTCACCTTTAAATCTTTCACTGCTTTGCCTGAAGGCACATAGGTCCCAGGAGTAGCACAAAACCTCTGAACAAATGCAGTATCAGCCATAGACAAATAGCCACATGCTTGTCTGATATGTGTGCAAGGTCCATAGTAAACATGAGCCAGGGAGTAATTTGCAGCTGGGGACATGAATCAGAAATTAAAACAGAATGAAATTATGTCTTTGTGCTACAAAATTCTATGAAGATAAAAATAAACCTAACAAGTCTTATAAAAATATGGGCAATAAAAATTCTTGCAATATAAACACACTTCCATTTTCCTCTTTCCAGGGTGAAGCAACTAACCTGGCAGTGAGGAGACTTGGGTCCTGTCCTTCTGTCTCCTGATTATGTCCTGATGAGCTGTGTGACATTGCATATACCAGCTCCACTCTCTTGTTTTCTCAGGCCAAAATTCTTGAATTTATTTTCACTCTTTTCTTTCTCTAGTACCTTACATCCCATCCCCCCACAAATCCTGTGGCTCTATCTTCTAATCATATCCAGAATTCAAACACCAATTTTACTGGTATCCCCTGGTTCAGGTCACCATCATCTCTTCCCTGGGGTACTATTTCCATTTTTTTCCAAGCCTAATAAATCCCAAGATTACTTCAATCTCATGCATTGGATGAGTCTGTGAATTTTGTGAATTCTGTGAATTTAGTAGGGGATAGGAAAGGTAGCAGAATACAACAATTACTTATAGGGCATTATGTAAAATTGTGGATGTGTAACCGACGTGATTCTGCAATCTGCATTTGGGGTAAAAATTGGGAGTTCATAACCCACTTCAATCTAATGTATGAAATATGATATGTCAAGAGCTTTGTAATGTTGTGAACAACCAATAAAAAAAAAAATTGTGAACCTAACATTCCAGAGGACTTGGTGGATTTTCCCAATATCGTGTGCATGTCATTCTTTCCCACTGAAGATAAAATGGGCATGTGGGCAACTGTTATTCTAACCAGCAAGTCAGGGGTGTCCATTCACAATGTACCCAGGGAATTCAGACCTAGTAGCCAGAATGTGTGGAAATTGATAAAGTCTGCTGGCTAGTGGTCACTGGAGCTGATGTTTTACTAACTACACTTTTATTTTCAAAAACTTTTTATTGTAGGTATGTCAAAATACCAAAGTAGGAAGACTGACATGAACCACTCTGTCCCCAGAATTCACGTCCATCTTCAACAATTGTTAACTTCCAGCCACCCTTCTCTCATCTATATGTCGACCTACTGAATTGATCATTTTAACCCCTAGATTTCATATACTTAAGAATGTATCTTTAAGAGATATTTTTTTTCTTAAAGCACAACCACAATTCCTTGAACAAATAATTTCTTAAGTTCATGATAGAATCTTAACCAGTTACCAAAATCTATGTAAACAATAAGCTTGTAATGAGGTAGGAAATGAATATAAGTCTGTGTGGAAGAGGATATAGTATACCGACAATTATGTCAAAAATATGCTATACAAAAGATAAAATAGAAATTTAACAAAATGTTGCTCATTAGTGGTGTTGATAACAGTTGTTCATTGGTGGTAACTCCTATTACTAGTTTATTGAAAAAGAACTACAAAAAAAAAATAGGAGCAATGCATTTGGCATCAGAGGACCAGGCAAATTGCTGAAATTTACAAACCTCAGTGTACTTCTCAGTTGCCAAATGAGTATAATATAACACCGGTAACCATCATTTTTATTTTGAGGATCAAATATATGCACTCATCCCATTTCTGATATCAAGTGTGTGTGTGTTTCCACACCAACAATCAGTTTTCCACCTTTCTAAACACCAACGTGCTGTCCTACAATTCCACTCCATTCTCTGGGTAGACCATGTTAGAATTCACTCCACATGTTCAAGGACTCAGTCCTAAAAGACCCTCTTCTGGGCATACTATCCTATCAGCTCTCCCAGATGTGCACTCCTCAAACCCCACAGTTCAGAGGTTTAATTCCATAGGCATGGTTGACTATTGTTGACCATTGGTGACTAATTCAATTTCCAACTCTTCTGCCCAGTTCAGAGGTCAGGTAGTGAAGTTCCAACCCTCTAACCATGCCTTGGTCTATTGGTCCCACCTCTCATCCTGTAGCTATTTAGGGGCCCAGTCAGCTCATTGGCCCAAAAAAAGACACTCATATTGTTTCAGAGATTCCAAGGGATTTTAAGAGCTGGTGCCAGAAACCTGGGACAAGAGCTGAATCTTTAATTTTTATTATATCACAGCATCAAACACACAGCTTCTCTTTCCCTGACACAGGCTTTACCTGCCAAGGCTATTCAGTTTGATCTTTTCTTTTGGACTCCATTGTCTCATTTCTTATGATTAAACTAGGGCCAAGGTAAAATATGGGGAAAATAATCACATTCAGAGTCACCTTTTTCTAAGAAGCATGATTTTATTAAGGTAATATGAAGCCAAAGTTGTTGCAAAAGTGAGTTTCCCATAATCATAGACAGAAATACATAATCTTGTCCTAATACGAAGGTCAGTTTCAAATAGGGCTCTTAATGGTCTCAGAATGATGTTTTTCTATCAGCTATTCACTGGCTTTATTAAAGTTATTTTTGTTGTAGGTCTATCAGAATAAATTAATTTAAGCTACATTTCTACTAATTCAAAGTTAAGGCTGCTCATCAGAACAAGGGTTTATTTCTTGTTCTCATTACACATCCCTATTGGGTCAGCTGGGATCTCCTCTGCTCCTTGTCTTAACATGCTGGGAGTTAGACTGAGAGCAGCCACCGTTGCAAATGCTGCTAGCCTCCACAGTGGAGAGAAAGGGCTCTGGATGACCTTGAAGTGGCAAATAAATGATCTATCCTGGACATGACACCTGTAACCTCAACCCATAATTCATTGTCCAGAACCAGTCATGTGGGCCCACTGTTAGCTGTTAGGTAAGTACTTTCAGAGGCAAGCTTCTCTCCTTATGAAGAAAGAGCTGCTGACCCTTTGAAAAAAAGCTAGCCTTCTTTTTGTTTCTGGTGACCAGGGATCCTTAAAGGCCTTCCAGAGAAAGTTATAAAAAACTGGTTTTATCCAGCCAAGCTGGCCCAGTTCTCCACCTTTCCAAACACCAACGTGCTGCCCTACACTCTTTTAGGTGACCCAGAGTAAACTAAATTCTACTTTCAGGGGGCATTTCCATCTGCCATTTTTTGAACATGCAATGTATGAAGAGACACAATCTCAGTCTGAGCCTGTTCAGAAATGTGTTCACCTCTACATGTGATGATGAGTCTTTCCTATGGATATGCATAAGTTTCCCCAATAAGAGTCTGACTCTCTTAGTTAGTGAAAAAGTACTGCTTTGAGAATTTTCCTTACTTGCTGCCAGTAATGAACTTTTATTCTCTCCAGTTGTGCTTATTGGCTTTACATTATCCAAAGGGTAAACCCATTGTGTTTGGGTACACCACTCAAACAAACAAAAAAAAAAAAAAGGTAGAAGATAAGATGTACAGTTCTGTCTTGTATCTCAAATGTAGAAAGCTGGAATGTTTGGTGAGCGGCATTAACAATCATAAGTTGCAAGTGACAGAAGCACAATGCAAGCTACTCAAGCAGAAGGGAAAATAACAAACAGGACCTGAGATTGTAAAAGTGATCAGACCTCAGGAACCACCAGAACCAGATGTGAGAACAACAACAACAACAACAACAACAACAACAAAACAACCCTCATCTTTCATTCTTCCTTCTCTCTGGCTTTTTGTGCATCTTCTTCCTTCTTCTTTCCTATTCATATTCTGGGTTATTCTAAATACTGGGGATGTGGTGAGGTAGATAAAAAGAAAACAAACAGGGAAGGAAAGAGGGATTATAAGCTTAAGTATAAAAACTCCATGAACACCTTCACCTCCAGGCCTAAATTCTTAAAATCTCCACTAAATCCTAAAGAATTATAAATCTAGTTAATTAGTGCCTAGGTACCTTTTTTTTAACTTTCAGAATGCATTTTTAGACTGATCAAAAGATACCTAGAGACAGATATTGTTAGGGACCCAGGATATGGAGTCCAAGCACTATTAGATAGTATGGACCTAAAGATTCTGAGAAGAATCAGACCACTGTGGCCTGCTCTGTGATCCATCATCAAAAGATCAGAGCTCTTTTTTTTTAATTAGTTACACATGACCTTGTACATATCATACATTTTTTTAACTAGTACAATGACCTTGACATATCATACATTTGAATCACACAGGATACAATTTCTCACTTTTCTGAGTATATAGGTTGTAGAATCACATTGGTCAGGCATTCACATGTATACACAAAGAAATTAAGTAATTGAGTATTATGCAATGGAACACTGGGAATGCAAGTTTTTTGTTGCTTCTCTTTTCAGAAATGTTGGAAATGTATTGTTTAAACTGGGCTAAAATTGTTTTTGCTTATTTTCTTTTGGTAGGTTTATTCTACTCCAATTTTAATTACATGTTGCACATTCAACTATTGTATATGAAGGGAAGTGGGATTGTGGAGGCAGAGTTGACAAGTTTTTTCTTACTTGCCATCAGGCATACTCCCTGTTCATACCTAAGTGTCACTACTAGGATTAAACCAAGCTGGCTTAGACTTTTGAAATTCAATGTGATAAGGAGCGGAGCATTGTATTAATAAAAACAAAACGTTATGTATCAGCAAAAAAAAAAAAAAAAGATCAGAACTCTTCGGCTGACGTCACCCCCTTGCCCATCTCATGTTCACTGTTGACAAAGTTCCCTTTCAAAGATGAAAACTGAGTTTCCCCAAAGTGCATTTCCTGTCTAGTGTGCTCCTCTCTCTTGCTTTGAGTGCGTATCCTGCTCTGTTGCTTGTTTTCCTGATAAATCTCCTATCTTCCCTGAATAAAACTCTCCCGTGTCCTTTGGATGCACCTGAGATTCCTTTCTGTGGTGTAAGTCAAGAACCTGCCAGGACTGGATAGAGGTCCCCTTTTCTCTTCTGAAGGACCTGCTCAGAATCCATCCAGTCACATGGACACATGGATAGATGGCCACATCAGATCCCTGGGTGTATATCTTATGAAAACTGCTTCTTCTAGTTCCATATGAAAGACACTGAGTGCTCATGCCTGGGTCAAAAGATCACAAATGACCTAAACAATTCTTCCATGTGTCAGAGCCATTTTGAAGAAAACCAGTGGCAACTGCAGTTGGTATATGAACAAGATATGAACAGGAGCCATTCTTAAAGGAAGAGATTATTTGGTGGACCAAAACTAAATTTTTAATTGTTTAATGCAAGTCTGTTTAATGTAAGACTAGCAATGTGAAGAAATGCCCTATTGGCCCAAAGCATAAGAATATAAAGGGAAAAACATATTCATAAAAATCAGTGTTTGAATAAACTATGTTTTTGTTCAAGTCTTTGTAGTCTATGAGGATGAAAATTTTCTATCTTCTATCACTTGCTAAATATCAGGGCTTTGTAATAGAAATAAATAATAAATAATTTAAAATTTTATTTATTAACTCTGTGGCCTAAAGTTGCACATAGCATAAAATGAACAAAATTATATAAAGAAAAATGAAAATCCACCAGCATGGTGAAGTATTTATAACACATTTCTTATATTAATTGATAAAATTAACAGATAAAAAAATCAGTACACATATAGAATATTTAAACAATACCTTAAGAAACTAAAATGTGTATATATATGTGTATCTCTTGTTTGCTGAATATATATTCTTTCTAGACACTCACAAAACAATTAAAAAATTGAGCCATATAGTAGACCTCATATTTAATTTATCAAAAAAATTCTAAAGGACTGAAATCAGTTAAGTTCCTTTCAATATCTCATTTACAATGAAACCAAACCTAAATGCACTTGAAGAAGTAAAGTCCTCATATTTTGACAATTAAGAAGCACATCCACAAGTAGTACATTGATAAAAAAACAAATCTTAAAATGAAAATCAGATTATATTTAAAAGTGAACAATAATGAACATAATATTAACAATTTATATAGACTACAGATAAGCAATATGAAAAATGTATGGCCCTAAATGCTTATAATACCAATCAATAAAAAATGAAATGCATTCAACTCCAGGTATTTTAAAAAACAGCAAAATTAAAATATAAAGAAAAATTAATGGATATAAACACAGAAAGTAATAAAATAGAAAATAAAATTGATGAATGCCACAAAACTAAAAAATTAAACTTTTGAAACAACCTATGATAACTACTCAATACTGAAATATTAAAGAAGATATTATGAGCAGTTATATGCCAGTAGTTTCAAATGAAATGGCTAGATCTTAGAACCATACATTTGAACAAAACTGATAAAAAAGAAATAGAAGCCTTTTTTTTTTTTTTTTTTAACAAGGGATTGAACACTGGGGCTCTTAACCACTGAGACACATCCCTCGCCTTTTTTTATATTTTATTTTGAGATAGCATCTTGCTAAGTTGCTTAGGGTCTCTGTAAGTTGCTGAAGCTAGCTTTGAACTCACAATCCTCCTGCCTCAGCCTCCCAAGCCACTAAGATTACGGGCATGGGCCACCATGCCCAATGATAGAAGCCTTCTTGATTTCTATATGCTAGATATTTCTAGAAAGCCAATATCTGCTACCAATGGGCTGAGTAAAGAAACACTCATTCTATGGAATATTAAAAGCACTGAAAATGAAGAGACTATAAAAAGACACATGCACATGGATAAATCTCACAAATGGATAATGAAGAAAGAAGCAAGTCACATAAAGATACATAGAGTGTGACTTCATTTATACAAAGTTTATAAATCAGTAAGACAAAGCCACATTTGCTTAAGATGTAAGATATACTCCATGTTTGTATAAATATGTCAAAATAGACTCTACTGCCATGCATAACTAAAAAGAACAAATAAAAAAAAAAGAATTGCATTAACCAAGTTTTCATTGCCATGACCAAAGTATCTAACAAGAACAACTTAGAGAAGGCAAAGTTTATTTTGGCTCATGGCTTCAGAGGTTCAGTTCAGGGTTGGTCAACTCTATAGCTCTGTGGCTGAGGCAAGGCTGACCCTCATGATCGAAGGGTATAGCAGAGGAAAGCTGCTCTGCTCATGATAGCCAGGAAGCAGAATAAGCAAAAGAGGAGCCCACGACAAGATACAGTCCAAGGCTACACCCCCAGTGATCCACTCCCTCCAGCCATGCCCACCTTCCTATAGTTACCACCCCGTGGTCCATTCACATTACTAATCCATCATTGGATTAACTGACTGATGAAGTTACAGCCCCTGTGAGCTAATCAGTGCCTAAAAACTCCAACTATGAACCTTTTTATATTGGAGATGATGCTTTCAGGGAGACCCCATCTCGAAATAAAAAGTATAAAGGGCTGGGGATGTTGCTCAGTGGTTAAGGACCCCTGGGTTCAAGCAACAGTACCAAAACAAACAAACAAAATAGGGAAAAATCACAATGTGAACTTTTTGGAGGACACAAAAGATCTCAAAAGGATACATTAGATAGGTGATGAAACTACAGAGTAATGCAGGGGATTGATGATCACAGAAGTGAGGGTAATGATTGTCTTGAGCTCAGGGAAGAAGACAATGTTATTTAGTTGTGGGCAGTGTTGCTTTGTAGCAGGGATGGTGGTTACATGTGCATTTGCTTTGTATTTTATTCTTTAAAAATGCATTGACATTTTAAAAATAAAATGTTATGTTATTTCAGATACACAACATGATACTATGGGACACATATAGATAGTAAAATGGTTATTATTGTGAAGCAAATCAACATAGCCAGCATCTCATACAGATACCATTTTGTGTGTATGTGGCAAGAGCAGCAAAAATCTACTCACTGAGCAAAAATACCTAGTTTGATACTTTTTAAAATTGACTATGGTCCTCATGTTATACGTAAGATCTCTAGTCTTCTTCATCCCACATCTCAGCTCCTTTGCATCCTCTCATCTACATCTTATTTCCTCCTCTGCCTTCCTATCCCTGGTAACCATTGTTTTCTTCTTTATCTTTATAGTATTTGACTTTTAAAAATATAGCCTTCCATATGTAGACACATTTAGCAAGTTATAAAAAGAATTGTAACCTAAATAAAACTTTTTGGCTCAAAAAACTCAGATTTCATTTCTGACTAAGAATTAACTTCAAAGGGAAGCATTTTTATAGTCTTTTCCACCACAATTACCCCTATAAATTACGATATATTTATAGACTATTAACTCCCCAGTTCGGGGTTAAGCTTACATTTATCAATATTAAATTGACATGAGTGGGAATGAAAAGTTTATCTACGCCTCCGCACTGTCCAATGGGTAGGTAATGAGGCACAGGTTCTCTTCAGCTGTGGGAGAAAGGGAATAATCCAAAGGCTGGATAAGGTTGCAAATCTTTTAACCATGACATTTAGGACCTGGCTCATCTCATTATTTCCACCAATATACCCAAGAAGGGGTGGCAAGATAAGAGGAAAAAATGAAGTCTCCTCCTCTGGTCATTTCTATTTATAGGCTAGCAGATTCATTTTACCAGAAATAAATAGAGAAATTCCATGTAGGATAAGTAGTCTATCATTCTTTACAGCATTGGTTTTGGATTTATTCTCAGTTTCTTTTATCTACAATGCATCGTATTATAGAAATCTTCCTTCATTTATCCCTTCCTATCTCCCCCTCTCTCTTTTCTTTCTCTCTCTCTTTCCCTTCCCCTCTCTCTTTTCTTTCTCTCTCTCTTTCCCTATTTCTTCCCTTCCCCCTCCCTCCTTTCCTTTCCTTTCCCTACCTCCTTCCCTCCCCACTTTCTTTCTTTCTTTTTTTTCTTTCTTCTTTCTTCAAAAGGGTCTTGCTGTATTGCCCAGACTAGTCTCAAATTTCTGGCCTCAAACATGTGATCCTCCTGCCTCAGCCTCCCAAGTAGCTGAAATCATGGGTGCACATCACCGGGCCAGCTATATTCCAGAAATATTATTCCCTGAAGGCCCTGAGTCAGCTTGAGTAATGCCTTGTTCAGCAGGAAGAGGGACCCTGAATGCGGTATAGTATGACTTACATGGTAATGAAATCATTTGGAGTAGTTGCCCCCTGCACTTGAGGAGAATAGGGCTAGGCACAGGGGGCTAGGCCATCGTCCTGTGATGACTAATCAGTACCTGGAGATGCAGCCTCCACTCACCACTTTAGTCTGAAGGTGAAAGGAGGGGACAGGATTCACTGCTACGTCCCTGTGCCTCACCACTGAGCTTCACTGTGGAGCTTTATGCAGTTTTTGCCCCTGTATTTGTTGCAGCCTCCCTGTGCTGACAGAGCACAGACGATGAGGGCTAAAATTCACAAGCCAATGGAGATATCAGCCCTTTTTAAAGAGTCCTCAAACTTATTTCTCCCATGGCCTCTTCTATTTTAAACTTGTCAAGGTAACTTAATATCAGTGAATGCTCTATTCCTGGCCATCTTGGTCTTAGTAGGTTCTCATTCACATTGAAAAGAGCCAGGGTGTTTGAAGCCAAAAGACTTGGATTAGGGGTCCCTAGAACAAAGGAAGAGAAATGTTTAGGTACACATTTGTGGATGGTTCTCAAAATGGATTTCACTAAATTTATGGGAAGATCTGTATCCAAAGACTGACGTTTTGGTTCTAGTTATCCAGAGGCTAAAATTTGCAAGTGTGTTCCTTCTTCTCAGCCACCTTGCCTCCTTTCATTATACTGATGACATAGTCAAAGGTGCTACTCTTTGCCTTGACCTAAGGTCCCTTTTGGCAAAGGAAAATCAGATCAAACTTCCTTGGAGTGTTCCTAGTGCCCTCAAACCAGCCAATTCTGGCATAATTTTTTATCCATGGGGTCTGTCTCTCTAGGGTTCTCACCAATTAGTTGTCTACTCTTCACCATAGCTGTTAGTGTTAATAAATGTAGAAAGGGATAATTGGTCACTTTCTCTCTTTCTAATCATTAGAATAAAAAGAGGCCCAAGGAACAGAAAATCAAAACATCTATCATCATTTTTTGAACAATCTAGAGCTGGCAATGAATATATGTATGTACATATGTATGAATATCATATACATAATTGCTTGTGAAGTGAACGTATGTGCTTTGTGTGCATCTATACAACCCTTCTTGTATTCATGCATGCATGTGTGTACCTAAGTACCTACAGAACCATTATTTTTGCAATTTCCATTCATAGTGGATTTTTATTTCAACTTTATATTTCCTTGTCTCTGAAGTTCTTGTCCAATATGCATGACAGCTATGTTTCTAGGGAGAAAAATTCCTCCAGAAGAATTTTTAAATGTATATGCATTTTCATTCATTATTTAAAAATTATAATCTTATTGAAGGAAATGCGGAAAGAGCAAAATAAAAATGAATCACTTTGAATCTGAATGTCCAACACTGTGACTATTAGCATTTAGTGTAATATCTTCCAGTTTCACTCCTTAAGAATATTTCTCTTCAGTATTCTTTTTACAACTACTGGTTAAAGTATCTTAATTCAATAAAATAAATCAATAATCTAACTGATATTAGTTCCTCGCCTGGTAGATTTTTAAATTTCTTGAGGCAACCAAATCATTTAACTTTTTATTTCTGAGTTTTCTCTTTCCCTTAGGCCTACCATAGTGACTTATACCTAGAAAGTATTCAATGAGTGTTGCTGAATCATATTTTGCATAAAAATTGTAGAAGACCTATGAACCCTAGGAGTACAGATTCAAGCATCAAACGAAAAATGGGCCTTAAATTGAACATAGTAATAAAGTATCTATGCTAGTCTCAGGAGACCAGCCTGATTCCAAGTATGCACTCAACATTGGGATTTCTATTTTCCCCAAGGTAAGAGTGTTCCAATTTATTGGGTCCATTCACAACCCGGGCAGATTCCTGTCATTCAAATCAAGTTGACCTACAGAAATGGATTTAGGCAATAGGAACATGCAAAGTGGATTTTTTTTTTATTAACAAATGTTTCTGCTCAGTCTCCAAAGGAAATGGCAGAACTGCTTTTCACGATAAAGAGGATTAACTAAATGAAGAGCTGCAGTTAATCTCTGAATGTGTCCCTCATTGTTCTGAAGCACTTTTTTTTTTCTTAAATAAACTTGGAAGGTCTTGTTTTTGTTGGAGTTTTTTTCATTGTACCCTTTTCAGACTGGAAAAAGAGGGGCCAACTGTAAATAAAGTGTGTTGTGTGTGTTATAGACTACTCATCTTTCTGAAAAATATTTGAATTTTTGTCTTGTTTTGTTTTGGGTTCCAGAAATTGAACTCAGTGCTTAACCACTGAGTCATATCCCCATATTTTTAAATTTTTATTTTGAGACAGTATCTCTCAAAGTTACTTAGGGCCTTGCTAAATTGCTGAGGCTGGCTTTGAATTTACAATCCTCCTGTCTCAGGCTCTCAAGCCATTGGGATAACAGGTGTGTACCACACCATGCCCGGCTGAATTTTAAAATTTTAAAATAATCATACTACTGAAGTCACAAGAAATTTTAATAGAATCATGGTTACTGAGGGTTTATCATCTCACTACTTCTTCCTCCCAATATTTAAATTTGTTCAGCAGTGGTCTCTCAGCCTGGGCTTGAATGTTTTTGGGTGTTGAAGAATTTATTGCCCCTAACCACAGTCAATCTTCAAATGTGGAAAATTTTCCCTAATTGAACTGAATGCTGTGTCCCTGTATCTTCTACTCATTGCTTCTATTTCTGAAAGAGACAGCCAATGAGACAGTTGTCCATTAAAGTCCACCTGAAGCAGGACCTGTTTTCTTCCTCTTCAGATCCACCCACCCTCCAGGCTGATCCAGGAGCCTTTAGATACTGGGTATTAGCTGAGAGAACTATATGACAGATACTGATTTGAAAGGTGTCAGAATGAGATCAAGTAGAGTTTTCCTAGAAAGATGGAAGAGGTTATTTTTGGACCTATGGGGATAGACCATGACTAGATATGATAAGTGTATGGGGTACATGGGGAAAGGCATTAGAGGACAGAGGAGGAAACAAGTTCCAAGGCACAGATGCCACGGGATCCAGAGAAGGGCATAGAACATGAATATGAAATTTATTTTGAATTCAGACTTTGAGTTCCTGAGATTTTTCTACTGGATTCCCAGTTCCATTGCCCAATTCATCTCCTACTCCTCTCTGAACCACCAAATTGAGAGGATAGGGAAAAGAACCATCCTTTGGCCTGTCTGTACATAGAAACTTCTAGAAGTCGTGCTAATAATGCCATTTGGGATAAGGTATTAAAGCCTGGACCTACGTCATCTATATTAATCTTTGCAGCCACCCCCTGGATTATCTTCATTTTACAAATAAAAAAAACCCATCAACCTAAAAGGTAAGTTGAGGCAGTGTCAGAATAGGATTTATTCCAATCAAACTGAGCACCCTCGGGGGGAAAAAAAAAAACTACAAATTCCAGTTACTAAGAATAAATGCTCACAAAACTGGGACTGAGGGGTCTGGTTTTATAGATTAAAAAAAAAAAAAAAAGAACAAGAAGGAGCTTACTGCAAACCAGTTGTAAGGATTGCTTTTGTTGATAGGAATAGCACAGGTCCTTGAGGCCATCAGTCACTTATGTTATACATTCCAGGTAAGAATTTTGATAAGCAAGAACAAGAATTTCTAAGTTTTTAATTATTTTAATGACACCAGTGTACCTATAAGGAACTAAATGGAGGTACTTCAAGATTAAATTAACCAGATCATGAGACTCTGGAATCCAAGTGGGTGTGACTGCTGTCTCCTAACCCAAGACCTAATAGGTGATTACAGATTCCCCGCCCCTTTTTAATGTCTTCAAACCTGAGACTCAGACAGGCAAATTGCTGGTTGAAATTAAAACAAATTAATGAGAGAACCAAGGTTCAAACAAGATCTATTGGCCCCTGGAGCTTGTGAGCCAACCTTTAAATCTCACCGTCCATATGTGTTCTCTGTGGTCACGGACATGATCATGGAAATGGGGGTGGGATGGATACAGGGTTCATTGTGTAAGGCACAGTGTAAGAGAACATCTAAAATCAGAGCCAACTCAAGTGTAATCCTTCAGGGGAATGGAAAGAGATGAACGTTTACTGAGAATCAACTATATACCAAGAAGAGAACTAAGAACTTAAGATAATAATAAAGCATATAATGAACATAACAAACCAAATAATAATCTCTCATTTGAAAACTAAAGATTTACAGTCATAAGATCTAAAGTAAAATGATTTCTTAGATTCCATGCATATATAGATCTAGCTCTAATTTCATGTGTTTAATATATTTATCTAATTGATAATAGATGGATAAAGTTCTTCTAAAAAAAATAAAAAGAAGATCAAATTAGTGCTGCTTATAAAAACCCAACAGGATCTTATTCTAGAATGACTGTGGATATAAAGTGAATAAGATACAGTACCCCCCCGCCTCCACACACACACACACACACAAACATGCAGGACAAGATAAATGTATGAATCTACACAAGATGGCATATGCTAAGTATCACACATGAGTAGATAAATGAGAAAACATGGAGAGATGAAGGTTTTAAATAAAGGAGGAGAATAAATGAAAGCCATTTCACCGTCCTTGAATTTGAAGGCTCAGCTTTGCAAAATTGGAATAAAGTGAAACTAAAAATAAAACCTTTTGTTCTTGTACGTAAAACAAGTCCCAAACAACCCACTACAATGACTAATGATAACTGAGCCAGAGACATGCTTTGGAAGCCATCTGTGAGGACCCACGGCTGTACTTGCCAGTGGGATTTACAGGGAGGAGAGTGGCTTGTTGTGCTTCAGACAAACTGCATTTGTGACATCAGATTTTCCTTTATTGCATCTCAGTAAAATAAACCAGGATTGTCCCTGTGACCTCCAAAACATCATCTGCTCAACCTTCCTATCCTCTCACTCCAAGGGCAATTTGTTTTAACTCTTGAAAGTCAAATACAGTTTGTATTTTCTTAGATAACTCTTAAAGCATTGATAAGTTCTGATTTATTTATTTTGGTCATTTGATCCCAAGATTCTGAGCTTTAGTCTCTATCAATTCCAAATGCCTTCAGATTTTCATTTAAGAAAGCAAAATTGGAGTTTAGGAACATTGCTAAAGATTGCTAATGTAATGTATGCTAATAAGAGAAGTGGTGTCTGTGAATCTCTAAGTTTATTTTCAAAGAAAGGGGAAATGGTAAAATCCAAGGTGCAAACAGTGTGGAGCTCCAGCACTATGGGTGACACGGGGTCCTGAGAAAAGACATCTTGTATCCACACCATTGATGGGAACCCATCATCCCTCAGGAAGCAAAGGTGGCACTGGTTGCAGCACTTAGGTTTTCTGCTCACTTCTACTAATTCTTCTGCATAGTGATAGACAAGGTAAATGCTGTAGCTATTTAATATCCTGATCAAAAAGATAATATCCCAGGGCTCATTTTCATCAGGAGTGACTATTTTAGTCAGATAAACAGCATGCTGATCTTCACCCACATCTGTGCAAAACATGACCTAATTTTTTTTCAGAGGGTGCTGGGGATGGAATCCAGGGCCTCACACCCATGCCTGGGAAGTCAAATGCTCTACTATTGAGCTACCTCCTCAGTCCTATGACAAAATATTTTAATGAAATAGGACTGTCGTGTTGTACTGAAGTCAAAATGAGCCATGTTTTCTTCATCAATAGTAGTGTCTATAAATGTTTTAACAACCTGCTTTTGGGGGCTGAGGGATGGGGGAAGTCCAGATATGTAGGATGTATGGTATTTGCTGATTGCCATGTTATAATTACTCCCATTATTGCTGATTTCAGGCCACCCACCTAAAACCACTGAATGTAGAATCAGGAAGAGATGTGCAATGCTGTAGGCACCAGCTCCAGCATGACACTGCCTGTAAACCATAGAAGATTCTACAAACAAAACTTGTCCCCTGAGATGGAACTCTAATATTCTTTATGACTGAGTCTTGACCTGGTGAGCAATTACATTTAAACCAAGATACATGTATTTACTTACTATGATATCATCATAGTGAGTATTGAATTTTTTATATGTATTTCCTGTCCAAGTAAGCCATAACACTGTGATTGACTCTAAAAATAAGTGCTACCACTTAAAGCTGACTTCACATTGCTTATATTCACACATTGCTTTGGGCTTTCCTGGCAAGTCTCAAAATTAAATGCTTTGTGTAGCCTCTTTTGGTAAATGATTATCATTTCTTAGGTGTCATGTGTATCCCTAAGGGGACTCTGTGATGGAAATAATATAATGTAACAGGGAATCCCTTTTGAAGTATTTTTACCAGAAGATTTTTTGTTGAGTCTCTTAAAATAATTTCATCTCTTTTTCTCTAGATAGCCTATCTGTGGAGTTCAGATTGCTACCTCCAAAGGTCTGCAAATAAGGATGAGAGACAGGAAGAGGCAAATAAAAAGAAATGGCTGATAAATGAAAGCAATGATCTTTGAAAATGATTCCCAGCTTTTGAACTTGTAAGAGGCAATAAAAATTTCAAGGTCTAGAATCCATAGATTCCTAAAGTAGTTCTATAATATAAAAGAGAACAGAGGGCGAAAGCAAGAAAGAGAGAGAGAGAGAGAGAGAGAGAGAGAGAGAGAGAGAGAGATCTGATCTGAGAAAGACACTCAAAGAGACTGAGAAACTTTAAGTGATAAACTTCTTCAGTCTTATCTTTGTCCCCTTTTCCTTTGTCCCAGGGTAACCTGCTTCATGCCTCAGCTCCTTTTTAGCAGATGATATTGATATTATGATATTGATCATAAAGTTCCATCTATTCTTCTCACCTTTTTCTCTCTTCCTCCTCATCCTGCATGTTTTACCTTCTCAGAGAACAGAACATGCAACAGTAAATTATCTACCCATTGCTTCACCATTCATGCAGCTATTTAAAATCAACAAATTGTACTACCATTCCTACCTGCTGGAAACTTTATTTCCCTCACTGTTTCAGCATGTGAGCCCCCATGATAATTGTTTTCTCTGTTTTTTTTTTCTTCTAAAACTACACGAGGTGCAGTGTAAGACATAAAGAGTGTTGACACTCAGCCAATGCACGTCCATCTCAAGAGAGAAAAGAGGTGGCACAGGCAAAGGCAGATAGCATGCAGCCAGAGCGACGGAGTGGTGGCGGCACTTTGTAAGGAACTCAGTGTCTTTGTAAAACAGTGATGTCCTTCTGTTCTTCAATTCTTGATCACATTTTGAGGCAGCTAAATTTGTAATTGCTGCATTTCCCATTGCTCCTTCTATAAGCATTGAAATATAATTGCCACTTTCCCTATCAGTTCAAGATAGTACTGTCATTTCATTGTGACTATAAAGATCCTTCCTTTGAAAAGCACAAAAAGGTGATATTCATTGTTCTTTCTCTTTTTGGCCAGTCAGTTCTACTTTAAAGATATATAATAAGAAATGGAATGCTTTAACTTAAAGCCAGGGGAGAGAATCCCCAATGCTTTCCAGTGACTTAAAACCCCATGATATTTGTGGGAACTTGCACAAATAAAAATCTACTTCTTGGACAAATGAATAAATGACAAAGGGTTACAGAGCTTCTACCTGGAACCAATCTTTGAGCTATCACACACAGAGATTTCCTCTGCTTCTCCTTTGTGCTGGAGGAGCATGTGGAAGGCAGGGTATGCTTTTGGTGACCTCTAGATGGTGGTTTTTACTTGGGTATAATCTGTACTTGAAATATATTTGCTCTGTGGTTTTATTTTTTTTAGCACTAGCATATTTGGAAATTGGATATTGTTTCTTGACCCTACCAATATGTTAAGCCAGACTGGTTATGCATACTGGCTCCTTGCCCTACCACTTGTTATTTCATGATGGCCAAGGAAATGAATGGATCTTCATTTAAAATAAAATGTGCTTTTGTAACCAAGGCAATATGAAAAAAGGAACCTTTGGTCAAGGGAAGAAATACTTCTTCCTGATGGATGAGAGAAAAGTCACAATAGGATTGAGACTGGGTTTTCCAGTTCAGACATGGATTACTGGGAATTCTCAATTGGACGGGACCCATGCATGGCCAGATATTTGGTCCAGTGGTATTTGTTGAAGTCAGTTGCTCCTATATACTTTGCATTTATTATGATTGGGGAAGGGAAGTTTCTAGCATATTTTATAGAGCTGATCAATTGTGCTTTTTGGAATGATTGGTTAAAGCCATTTTAAAATGTAAAGTACCATTCCAATGTATGTCATTATCAACACAACTCATAGTGATGCTTATAATACAGTATGCCCTATACTTCTTTTTAAGAGATTTTCTCTGCCATAGAAGGTGTTGCCTGACATCCTCAATGACTTCGCACCTGCTATGGCAGAAGGCTGAGTACAACGCCTAAGGTGTTCTTAACACCCTGGTTCACAGAGTGAGAATTGAACTGTTTCTCTGCTAAGTCCCAAAGGAATTATTAGAAGTGAATGGAGACTTTAAAACATCGGTATGCCTGTGTTTTAAATCATTTGATATTCAAAGTCATTTTTGCCCTTATCAGTTAGATTGGTACACCTGCTAGTGTATTTTAAAACTTATGTGTGTATTTGTGCAGGGTTAGGGTATGTTGATTATACTGCCTTTGTATAGACTATTTAATCTTATGAAAATTAGTGATCATAGTCAGGGAAAGAATAGCCAAAATGCATAAATGAAGGCAGGGCCCAAATGATTGGGGGGAAATCATCAGATGAAAAGAAAATGTAAATATCTTTTTGTCATGGAGATTTCTCAAGCTCTTGCCTTCAAAGTATAACAAGTTTTTAAAAATTATGTGTGTATATATTATTTGCTAGTAAATTTTTTTTATATTTATTTTTTTAGTTTTCGGTGGACACAACATCTTTATTTTATGTGGTGCTGAGGATTGAACCCAGTGTCCCGCACATGCCAGGCCAGCGTGCTACCTCTTGAGCCACATCCCCAACCCCTATTTGCTAGTAAATATTATTATTAAAATAAATATATATAATTTTGAAAGAATAGGAAGGCAGAGATATTCAACAAATGAGAGAATGTGGTATCTGTCATATGTGAATCCTGATCACTTTCTCACACAATAGACAAGTTCTCTTTCTTTGCTACCCAATAGGAAGTGCTTGTGTGGCTATGGTTACCATCTTTACCATGTCTTTTTACAAGGTTTTTGGAATCAAGCAGTCCCTGACCAGAATATAAAAGCATTTCATAATGTATTTAAATGAAAAAATGAGATCATGACCAGCTACTTTGCAAGGGACTGAAAAAGAATGGAGTTGAACTCATATTAAAAAAAAAATAAATAACACCTGTGATGGCACCACATGTATGCCAAATAAAGTCCCTACTTTGTGAAGCTGAAAAAAAATCACTATTAGAAATTTGATATGAAAAATCTAAAGCCAACAACATAGTGAATGGGGAAAACTGAAAGCATTTCCTGTGAAATCTACAACAAGACAAGGCTATCCACTCTCGCCACCCTGTTTAATATAGTACTAGAAATTTTAATGTGGTTGGTTAGAAAAATAGACACACTCTCTTTTTCTGCATCAAGTTAATGAGTCATAAAATGTGAAGTCATTTCAGATAAATAAAGTAAAGATTAGATAAGGATTAATTCCCAAAGCCAATTAATCCCAAAGCCAATACTTAGCTCAAGTGCGATGTTTGTTGGAACTTCTGTCAAAACTGTGCTAAAAACAAGCAAGCAATCTGGGACAGACTTTGACAGCTGGTGTCCACTCTAAATCAAATAAGTGATGGCATGGTATAGATGGAGTACATTCAGCAGGGGTCATTTGGGTCATGTCCTATCTGTTACTGTTTTGGCAATATCCTTTTCATCATTGGCATATGACTTCAGCTTTAGCAGGGATAATGCTTGGGAGAAAAATCTGTCTGTTGGGAATACATTTTCCATACTCATCATATATCCCTTCTTCCTTCCTTTCTTTTTCTTTTCCTCCTCCACCTCCTTTTTTTCTTACTTTGATGAATCTTTGAAGTGAGGAGGAACTTTCTATGCTATGGGTAATCTTTAAATAGTCCCCCTTGCATTAGAACCACAAGGATTTTCAAGGCCAATTTGGGCAGATAAGTAGGAGAGGTGGTCTAATGATACTATATGTCAAAGACGATCTTAACTTCGTAGAATGCCAACAAAGACCTCGTTAACATATAATGCCATGGGATGCCAAATACTCTTGAGGTCAGAGGCCACCCTTGCAACTGCCTATTTCAAACCCAGTTCTTCCAGAACAGAATGCAGCTCTGCATAGGATCCCTGTGCAGACCATTGTGGGGCTCTCCATGGGGGTTATCTGAATGAAGCCTTGTTTCGATGCTCATGTTCTCCCTTGACTCATCCCTTCCACTGGTGTTGATTCCTAGAACAATCATTGAACATCCATCTCCATCTCAGATTCTGCTTCCTGAGGAACCCAACCTGCAGCCCTCCTTCCCCTATACTTGATCTATAGGGGCCACCTGATCTACAGGGAGTAGTGGAGATAGAGTAGCCTCCTTCTTCTGCCCCTGAAGGTTTCTAAGCCTAAATTGGACCTCTCCAATTCTAAATTGCATGTGATACTCAAACTGTATCTTTTAAAATGAAAGAGTGACCAGAAGGACAGATACATCCTTCACGAGCAGTAAAGAACAGGTGTACAGTGTGGTCAACAGGGATCCTATGCAGAGCTGCATTCTGTTCATTTAACAAACTGATTACAGAAATGTGGCTTTAAGAACCTGGGTTTTGAAATCAGTCCTGTCGTTTGATTCCAATCTGTGTCGTTCACTTGTACACAGCCTTGACTTTAACCCCTTGAAGCCACAGTCTCAATATGAAACAGAGAGATTGCTGTGGAGGATTAAATGTGAATGTAAGCAAAGCTCTTAGCACAGTGACTGGCAAGGAGTAAGCATTCAGATTTTCTCTCTTCTTAGCAGCTTCTGTGGTTTCTGTCCATGTAATGATCTCCTGGAATAGGAAATGCACAGAAAGTGATGCTTCAGGCTCTGTCCCTTCTCACATACAAAGAATGCAATAAGGTAAATCAAAAAGAGTTTAAATAAATCCCAAACCATTCTATTTCCTATGATCAAACTGTAAGTAGAGGCAATGGTTCTTTGCAACTTTAATTAGCTTGTTGTAATCATATCTTTTTCTAAATTGATTCATGACAACTTGTGTTCAATTTATTAAATCTACCTATCAGCAAAACTGTTTTTTTTTCTCCCATAGCTACTTGGCAGATTCTTATCTGTCTGTTCATACCCAACTGATTAAGATCCGAAGAATTCTTTTATACTCCCTCCCTTTCCTTTTATGGTCTGGAGAGATTTGAATCTTAGTGACTCTTCTGCACACTGAGGGACTCCTCAATCATATTTTCTTTTCCTTTCTTTCTTTTTTTTTTCTTTATCAGATGCTGGGGATACAACCCATCCATGTTTTGTGGACTTGACTTATTCCTTTTCCATTGGGTTCTCTTGCCCTTTTCACTCTAGTTCCTCTGCTGGAAACTAAGCCTCCCCTGTCAATCACTGAGAGATGAACTTAGTGATTTCTGATAAGTACAAGTCAAGAAGTCTCTTTTCTTAAGAGCATGAAGCTCCTTATTGTTTATCACTAATGACATATACATTGACTTGGACACTGTCAAAAAATTTGAAGGCTGGGCATGGTGGTGCACACCTGTAATTTCAGTAGCTCGGGAGGCTGAGGCAAGAGGATTGCAAGTTCAAAATCAGACTCAGCAACTTAGTGAGATCCTGTATCAAAATGAATGAATGAATGAATAAATGAATGAATAAATAAATAAATAAATAAATAAATAAATAAGGCTGGAGATGTGGCTCAGTGGTTAAGTAACCCTGAGCTCAATTCATGGTATCAAAAAAAAAATTTAGGAATTGCACATATTTAAGGGTATGTTGTCACCTTTCTGTTACTAAAACAAATACCTGAGATAATAAATGCATAAAGGGAAAAGGTTTATTTTGACTTACAGTTTTGGAAGTCTCAGTCCATGGTGCATTGGTTCTACATCATGTCAGCAGCACCTGGGAGAGCAAAGCTCTCACCTCATGACCAAGAAGCAAAAGAAAGGAATAAGAGGCTCTGGGGGTACCACAATCTCCTTCAAGAGCACTCTCCTATTGACCTAAACTATACTAGGCCCCAACTCCTAAAAAAGTTTTCACCACCTTCCAATAGCACCAAGCTGGAGACTATGCCTTTAAACCAAGAGACTCAGGGTTACATCCCAAATCCAAATTATAGCAGTTTCTTTTTGTCAGTAAAATTTAAGTTACAAAGTCTTTTGGAATAATTCTAAGTACAATGATGATGTGTTATATTAGAATTTCAATTTATGTAGCTATAAAGTCAAATAAATAATTGGGTAACAATTAAAAAGAGATGCATGTACCTTTTACTGAAGTATTAAATATAACATATTCCTCACATGTTCATTCATAATAATGAGACTGAAACCTACAGAAATCACTTTATCATTCTCAATCTGGGAATTGTAAACTCTAACCCTAAGTGTAGGTATTCAGACCCAGCCCATTAGTTTTGAAGATGACTTGCGTGCGCATCTTATTCCACAGGAAAACTTTAGCTACATCCAGTAAATTAATGTCTCTTTTGTAAAGAAGGCTGTCTTATGTTATGTTTAACTCAAACAACTCTAAAAAAACCAACTATCTGCTTACAATTCCTGACTTTTTCAACCACACAAACCCACCTCCCCTCACCAGGTTGTATACCTCAAATTCTGGGAATGTGTATTTTTTCAACAGGATAAAATCCTCTCCTTTGGGAACTATTGATTTAACATTCATTTTCTGTGACATTAATCTTACTGTTTGATCACAATCTTGTATTATTTGTGGTTTCTTTAGAGTTTGTTTATTTATAAAGTCTTATGTTCTTTTAAGTAAAGAACTTAGAGTCAAGGGCTTAGAGTTTCTCAGAATTTTAATTCCTCATGGCACTTATCAAATTCTAAGTATAGACAAGATAGTTAATAAATATTTGTCAAGTTAAAATTTTGAGTTTCAATTTAGAAAAGTCAAACTCTCACTGTTTTCTAAGATCACCTAAGTGTATAACCATATTTCCTTCTTAGAATTTTATCTCCATTTGGGTAGTTTTCTCTGGCACCCTCCTTCCATGGTTAACTCTCCATCCCACATAAGTTGCTCTGTTTTGTAGTTTTGTTACAACATTGACTGTTTGCTTCTCCAACCAGATCAAACTGAAATAATTTTAAATCTTGTTTTGTTTTATCCTGTGTCTCCATGTCCTAGCACATATTACTTGCTAAAATAAATGTTTTTGGAAAGAATAGGAGGGGATTTGAGCATAAATATAGAAGGAACATTAAAAGAAAAGAAATGAAAGATATTTAATGTTCCTATTCCAATTGTATATATCAAGTTAATACTCTGTAAAACTTGAAACCAATCCATCAGGTTGACATGTTGTTAGACTGTCTTGGTTCATGACAGATTAACTAATTCTTTATCTGTTATTTATATTTTCCTATATTTTTAAAAAGCCATTGGACAGCTTACAGTAAAAACAAAGACCACAAGAATAACAACATTAAAACAAGGATACTGAACTTAGCACCTCTTAACCAGAGGGAAAGAGATCATTGGCTTAGAAACCTAAGACTAAAAAAAGTTCCAGCCACTGAGCATAGCAGTTAATTTTGAGCTTTCTTAATATCATTGTTGGGAAATGAAAATGTCACATCCTGCCTTCAAAAAATTTGTAATATACATAAGCTATCGATAGTGAACTTGAGCCAGCATGAAGATGTTGCACATTTACTTATACTTGTTTGAATGATTAAGCATAGAAACAATGACTCCAATCATTCTTAGGAGTCAATGAACCCTTCTTTAGCATGTGTGCACAGATGGCAGAAGCCAGAGAAGCTCAGTTTTATGACATTAATATAATTCTCTATTGTTGCTCTAAACAACAATAGTTTCTTAAAAAAGAAGAAAAGTGAAAACTGTGATCACCACTACAGTCAAAATCTATTTTTTCCTGGATGCCTAAATGCAGTAAATACAGATCACTCTCACAACACTTGATTTATGATTAGATTTCAGTTTTAAGAACCTACAGAGAACTATTCATTAAAGTGTGGTTTGCATTCTCATCAGATATTTCACTCTTTACTGTTGAGTTAGATATCCTTTATACTAGGTACCATGTAATATCCATAAAAAGATCATCCTAGATACTGCAGCAGATACTGTGGAATATTTGACAATATTCCCATGTGTTAAAGGCTTGGTCCTCAGGGTTGTGCTCTTAGAAGGTGGTGGAACCAAGGTGGTAGAATCAGAAGGAAGTGAGGCTGAAAAAGAGGTTCTTGGGTCACTGGCAGTGTGCCCTAGAAGGGAATTCTGGGACCCCACCCCTTTTCTTATTTTTTGTGTTCCCTGGATCATGATGTAAGTAGTTTTGTTCCACTACCTACTCCCAACTTTTGCCCTCACGCACCCATACTAGAAAACCTAAACAATGTGGCTGCTTGATCATGGACCAAAAACTCCAAAACTATGAGCCAAAATAAATCTTTTCCTTTATAAGATAATTTCTCATGTTATTTTGTTATAATAAGATAATTTTCTCTGGTATTTTGTTATAATAACAGAAAACTGAATCACACAATAATCCAAGTGGAATTTAGATAATCAGGGACAATGGCTGTGAAGCATGTGATTAATATTTCATGGTTATTTAATCATTCAATCACAATTATTTAATTCCAAGGCTGTGAGCACAGAGGCCAAATAAAGTGCAAATTTAATCAATGGTCTGATTAGTTTAATCCATTCCCAATGTGAGTTAGGAGAATTCAGTTGTTTGGTTCCTACTAGGTGCTGTTAGTTGTCCTAAACTATCCATTTAATTATTTACTATCCTATTTATGTGTTTCTTTTTCAGTATAACTATTTATTGTCTATTTATCTGCACTGATGTGATAGATCTGTCTAAGACTTCACTGAAAAATCAAACTTTATCACCAAACCATAACAACTTGACAGATTAACTAGGCAAAGCAACATGGTTGAGTCTCTACTGTTGGCTGGTTGTCCACTGAGCTGGCACAAGAATCAGGGTTTCTAACCCTCAGAAATATTCCAACACCATGTGATTTGGTTCTGCTTGTAATAAAACCAAAGCCTCTGTGTATCGGTATAAACTGACTTTAAGGTCTCATCCTGGGGACAAATTAACCTCTAACTCTACTCCCCAGCTTTCTCCAGGTCACTGTGGGGGCTCTCAGCTCAGCAGAGATGCCAAAAATGTAAGCAAGGCCTGACAGCTTGGTGTTATGAGACGAGATCTGGAGTTGAACAACCTTGTGTAATAACTGTATTGTTGCCTCTTATTCCAGGCAGCTTTAGGGCAAGTTAGTTCTGAAATTTTGTTTCTTTCTCTGTAAACTGGTGCTATGGTTTGGATGGATCCTCCTAATTCATGTGTTGGAAGCTTGATCCACAATGTAGTGATGTTGGGAGGGGAGGCTTAATGAGAAGTGATTGGTAAATGTAGTCATGTCATTGATCAAAAGTGATACCATGACAATGAGTGAGTCTGCCTCTCCGGCTTCCTCTTTTGCACACACTCGCTTGCCCTTTCACCTTCCACCGTGTTATGATGTAGCATGTAGGCCCTCATCAGATGCCATTTCTATGCTCTTGGTCATCTTAACCTACAAAGCTGTGAGCTAGGTGAACTTCTTTTCTTTATAAACTCTCTAGTCTCTTGTAACCTGTCAGAGCAAAAGAAAATAAATTAAGACTCTTGGGAATGGTTATGTATACTCTGCAGGATTTTTGTGAGAAACAAATGATATTATACCTTTGGAAACTGGCCAATACATTAACCAACACAGAAGAGGTCTGCAAAAAAATCAGAATTATTAGTTTAAAATCAGTCTGTAGGTAACTAGATCCATTTTGTTAATAATTTAACATGTTTTTTAAAAACCTTCATTGCCATTTTATAGCAAATCAATAATAACTACTTGGGTAAAGGAAATAATGTAGCAGAAAGACATTCCTCATATGATATGAATAATGTGCCATATTAATATATGCATATTCTTTAAGAAAAATGTTCAATCTCAGACTACTTTAATATTGTTCCAATGGTATTAATTTTTCAAATTTTCTACAGAAATAACCTTATAATTAACATATGGATTTAGAAAAGTAATTCTATTTTAAGCTGCTGGATCTGCTTCTTGAAAATAAAGAAGAGAGTCATTCTTGGGTCAATGTTTTAATATGGTCTTGCATAGTGTAAAATTAATCAGGGAGGACATAATGCATACTATCAGGGAAGATCTAATTATTGAAATGTTTTATTCATTAGTAATATACCTTTGACAAAACCTAGAAATGCTTGGTAAAATGACATGTGAAAAAGAAAACATACAATTACTAAGAAGTATTCACTTCATTTTTTTGATCTGACTTGATACAAAAAATTTCATTATTTGGAGTTAATGAACCTGGCTTTTAGACCACATACTCCATGACTTATTAGATAATGGATTTGGGTAGAACATGTAACCTCCTTGAGCTTTAGTTTCCTCCTTTTGAAAATTAGAGCCAGTAGCAACTCCGAAGACAGCTTTCAGATAATTTTTCCATGAAGGAAATGTGATAAAGGATATAAACACAAGCTACAAATATGACTATTATGGAAATGTACTATATTATTATTATTATTATGAAATGTTTAAACCAGTGGCTTCTTGACACTTTCAGTCTTAGGTTTCACATCATACGAAGTACCTAATTCAGATAATATTAACAATTCCCAGCCAATGGCAAATGTTAAGTTTAAGTTTGAAATCAGTAAATACATGTTTTACTTGAATATTGTTTCAATGTATTGTATAAAATATCAATAGTGACTTAGGTAAAGTATTTGTAGAATAAACATTGATGACATGCAAATTTGTTACTGAGTGCCATTTCTGTAATTAATTGTAAGCAATCAAGATTAATTAAGTGATATAAGCGCTGCTGATGAAAAAGATAACTTATCATTCCAATAATGCAGAAAACATTTCTGTGCCTGAGTTCCAAGAACAACAGAGAGCTCTAGAGTTTATATTTTCTCACCTTATCCTGTAGTCATTATTTGAGAGCAATGATTCTTTCCCTACTATGGTTTGAATAAGTGTCCTTCAAAGGTCCATGTGCTTGGTCCCCAACCCAGTGATATTGGGAGGTGGTGGAACCTTTAAAAAGTACAGCCTAGTAGAAGGTCTTCCAAGCAATGTGAAAGTGCCCTTAAAAAGGAATATTGGTGCTCCAGTACTTTCCTCCTCCTTACTTCACTTCCCCACTATTAGGTGAGCAGCTTTGCTCCACTACTTGGTGACTACAATCAATGATGCGCTGCTTTGCCATGGGTTCAAAGGTGATTGGGTCAATTAATCATGCACTGAATGAAACCTTACAATGAGCTAAAAATAAACCTTTTCTCTTTATAAGTGGACTATCTTAGATATTTGCTACAGTAACATAAAGATAACTAACACATCCCCATTTATTTGATGAATTTGAAGTTCATGGAAATCAAATGAAAACCAAGAAAGGTATAATTTAGCAATTAAAGAAGTTGATATTTAAATATGGGTATTATAATGTCAAGTCTAGTGCTCTTGAAAATAAAGAAGTAAAAAGGGGTTGTGAAGTGTTAGTAGCCATTCAGCTATCTATTCCCCATGGCTTATTGGGTGTTCATTATGCATAAGGCACTATCAGCCCAGTGAACGATCAAGGCTTGGCCCCATTTCCCAAGAAGCCAATGGGTAACATCTAATTTGCATTCTGTAAATGTAAGGGCTATGAAAAAATGCTCAGGAAAAAGTGCTATGAGAGTTAGTTAATTCAACAATTTAAATCATTTTAACAATATTTTGGTGCAACAATCCCATATTATAATTGGTCATCCTCAGGAATACCATTTTTATTCCCTCTAATAGGTTGAATTGAGTTCAGTTTTATATAAATGTCATCTTGAAGGTCAACTAGGAGTTCCATGTTACTGCCATAAACAATAAACTCCATCAAGAATCCAAGATAGAAAAAAAAGAATTGTGCATAAGAATGCACCCATATTTATTTGAACTTGTTATTTCCACTTTAACAATGTCTGACACACTGTAGTAAGTAGGTTAAGAATGAAAAAGTAAAAATTTATGCCTTATCCGCTATTTGAACCACAATAAACATTATCCATGCAATTATTATATAGCTCAGTTCAAAAGTTTGCTGTAACACAAATACTACCTTTGTACTCTTCAAAAAATGGAGAAGGTGGCAACTACCATAGTGTTTTTTTTTCTATAGGAGTATGATTTTAAAAATCCATTCAATTTGAAAACTTTGCTTGATAAGGAAACCATTTGTTTAAATTCTTCTACAGTAGAACATTTCATTATTATTCTTAATTAGATATCTCTCACATTAAGTTTTGGATTTATCATATTACCTATAGTATTAACTCCTAGTGCAGAAGACAGAAATATTCTTTGCAGAAGGGCAATCAAGTTTTTCTAACATCAGTATTATAAATACAATATAATTATTTGTAGTTAAGTTGTGTATTTATATTTTGAAAAGCAAAGGAAAAGCTGTGAAGAGTAAAAACCTGGAGGAAGCCAATGAATTGTTAAATAAATTCTAAGCATATAAAATGGGAGATACAACAAGATTGAATGTAGAGTGTTTACAGCCTTTTAAGCCTGGTTCAGATCCTTGTTTGGAAGTGTCATTTCTGCTTTAGCTTCAGACCCCTTACTGAAAAAATGGGGTCAATAACATTTATATTTAAAAATAGCTCTGAGATTTGCATACAATCTACAGGTTGGTGGCACACAATACAATTCAGCTTCTGAGAAAACCAATCTAGCATAACAAAAAAGTGTGTGAATGTGAACAGGTGTGCTTAGTTCCACCATTCCCATACTGACCATTCGCAGGGTTTTATTTCAACTAATGTTTCTACAATATCTTTTTTTTTTTTTGGTGGGGGGGACGCTGGGGATTGAACCCAAGTCCTGCCACTGAGTGCTGCCCCCAACAAATACCATATTTCAATATGGGGCTCTGAAAAGATATGAGACAATCATTGTCCTCAAAAAGTTTGTCAGATTCCGACATTGAATTTCTTTCTTTGAAACCATCATTCAAGCAGGACAGTTCCTGCGAACAATTCTGCAAAGGGCTAGAAGAGAGTTCAGTTTGCCCTCTGCATCTCCCTTCAAAATCCCTGGAATGCTGTTCAAATTTACATCCACTACACAAGTTTTTAAACGGACCTGGCAAATCCTTAACACTAGTTATGATTTAGCTTTTCCATAAAAAGGCAAATAAAAATGTTTTGAAATGCTGCTCCAAAGGTAACAAAAGATAGATTAAGATTTAATTATTAACATGGTCACTTTAATCATATTGTTTGGGTTCAGGAGAGAAAGCATACATAAAAACCCTTGGGAGAGTAAATTCTAGAAACCAAGAAAAGAAACTCTGTGGCAGTCATGCAACGCACACCTAACAGGGTCAAAGCATAGGCGCAGCGTTTTTTGCGGGCGCTGGATTTCTGTCCCAGGATCAGGTGGGGACGGCCTTTGGTAGCTTTGTTCAAAGTGGACCCTGCTGGCCAGGGCAGAGTGGGTCCAGCAAGCCTTCCCGCCGAGAACTGCACCAGGGTGGGATCTGCATCTCTACAGCTTCAAATGAAAGTACAAAGCAAGGTTCAAGAAAAAAAAACCTCTCCTCTTGGCCATTTTCTAGGGGGTGCTAGTCACCCTCTGCTCTGAGTCCCCCAAGTCGGGACAAACGGGTTCCCGAGGCGGGAAGTTAGTGAACTTTTACCTTGGGAAAATGGGAAGCTGGAGCAGATGGGGCGGTGTGAGGGGGCATGTTGGATGGGGGCGGGAAAGGGCGGAGGTGGTTTCCTGAGTGTCTCCCTCAGGAACCATCCCTGCGCTCCTAGAGCAGGAGGGAGGAGGTGCTCAGACAGCGCTCACTTCTTCACTTGCTTGGTGGCTTTCCAGTAAAAATGGGCCAGGGAGAAGCGCAGGGCTTGGAGAAAGGCAGGTAGCTGCGGGAGCCAGCCGCCCAACCTGGGCGCAGTGGCAGGGGCGGTGGCTGCACGCTCAGCCTCGGCCCCCGGCAGGGCAGCAGCGACTCTTCACTGCACCAACCTGCGGGCTCGGGCCGGCTGGGCCAGCGGCGGCCCCTCCCACCGCACCCCACCCCCGCCGCTGCCGCTGCCGCTCGCCCGGACCGGCCCGGGTCCCAGTCGGTGCAGCAAGCAGCCGGAGAGCGGAACGCCCGCTCGGGACCGCAGCCGCCGGGCGACGTCGCGGCCACCGCCGCCGCTGCCGCCGCCTCCCCGGGGCACTTCTCTCTCCCAAAGCAGGCTCCCCCTCCTCCCTGCATCACTCATTCCCCCGCCCCAGCTGTCCGCCCCCTCCCCCGCCCTGTCCCGACCCCGCCCTCGCTCCTTCGGCCCCTCTCCTCCTGCGACCGCCCCTCCCGCCCAGCCGCGCGCTCCCCGCCGGCGTCGGCACTCCGCGCTCCTGAGCCCGCACACTCCTTCTCCACCCCTGCTTGGCCTCCTGCTCGCCTTCAGTGCTCCGCTCCCTGCGCGCTGCTCTCATCCCGAGTCCGCTGCGCGCTGGCTGCCGCCTGGTCATGTCAGGATGGAGATCCGGCAGCACGAGTGGCTCTCGGCCTCCCCCCACGAGGGCTTCGAGCAGATGAGGCTCAAAAGCCGCCCCAAGGAGCCCTCGCCCAGCCTGACCCGAGTGGGCGCGAACTTCTACAGCAGCGTCAAGCAGCAGGACTACAGCGCCAGCGTCTGGCTCCGGAGGAAAGACAAACTCGAGCACGTAAGGACGGCTCGCTCCCGGGGGCCTCCGCTTCGCACTTGCAGCACCCACCCCTCCTGAGGTGGTGGCCAGTGCGCGCTCAGGGTTTGGGAGTTAGGCGCGGGGACAAGGGCGTCCAATTCCTCGGTCCGATCTGGGGGCTTTTTCTCCTTCAGTTTCTCGCCTTAATGACGGGATTGAGGGGGAAGGGAGTGGGGATTCCCTTTCAGGCAACGCTTGGCCCCTGCAAACCCAGACCTTCTCACCAGCTTCTCTCTGTAGGGTTCATATGCACTCTGTTTTGGGGGGCGGGGGTATATGTACGAGGTGAGTATAAAGTAGAAAGTGCCATAAGCGTGGCGTTGTAAGGTAGAGGGTTTAGAGGGGCGTTTGCCTGAGCCTTTTGGGCCATTTCACTCTGTCCAGAAACTAAAATTGATGAAACTGTAAAGTTGTTACTGGAGACCCAGGTTGAGCCCACACACAAGCCATTGGAGTTTTCTGCAGTGTGTCCACCGAGATGAGCAGCTGGCGATCTTATCTACTTAAGCCCAATTAGAGATTTGCGCGTTGCAAGGAAAGAGATGAAAGAATGAGCGGATTTCCCTGCTACCCCGAAACCTGCTACTCTGCAGGGTGGGAGCCTGGGAGCTTGGGAGTTAAGATCTCCACTCATTTTGAGTGCAAGCTTCGGCGCGCAGTATTATTGGCTCCAGGGTTGAGCCCCTGTGACTGGCCATTCTGAAAGGAAAAAGTCCTTCTAAAAAGGTGTTATGTGAATTCTTGGGGTTTTGCAAATCTGGCCCGCCAGCATCTTTTTAAGCCAAATGTTAAAATGAAACTAAGAATTATCTCTAGAGTGTAGCACAACTAGGTAAGGAGAATTGCTCTTTTCTTCCCTTGGAACAACAGAATCCACATTGAGTCTGTTAATGGAATGTGGAGGTTTCCCTGTATTTGGGTCATGACGCCAATAATGATAAAAAAGATAAGATCCAAAACTCCTGTAACTCACACATCTTTCCAGCTGCACCAACCTGAATCCCATTTGCCCCACCCCCACCCCAGGGCTTTTTGTGGACTTTGCAGCACCCAGGGCTTCCTAGGAGGAAGCCTTCAAAAAGGTTTTTCTCTATTACAATTTGCAAGGAGGGTCTGTTCCTTTTTTTTTTTTTTTCTCTGGCCTGATTAAATCCGTGGAATGACTAATTCTAAAACCTGAATTTAAAGCTTTGAATTGATTTACAAGCTCTATCTTGTATGTAGAGTCATTTATTGATGCCAGAAAGATGCCTGAGATCCATAAGACCACAGAAGTCACTGTTGGAGATTCTATGATGCCAAGTTGTTTGAAAAGCAACAGCAGTATCAATTTAAAAACGTATACTCTGGAATTAACGAAGGAACTGGTGATGTGAGTTTAAAGGGGGCTAATAGCATCTTTATGTAATTTAGTTCTTGATATTGTTGATTTAGTGCCAAGAAAAAATGATCCAGCCCTAGAATGGTGACAGAACAAGTCTTCATTTTAGTTTTTACCCTGAATGTGTGTTCATTTGCAGCTCGTGCTTTGGGCTGATCTGTTTCCTTTATTCTCTTACTGAAAATCAATAGTGCAACCGTCTATAACTGTGTCTTCTTGAGTCACAGATGTTGCATGCATTATACTTAAATGCTTTCTCATGTCCAGATTTTAATTTAAAGTATTATACCTACCATGTGGGCCACAGCAGCCTCACCTTTTTGCACAGGATGCTGGGTCCTCTCCTGAGGATTAGAGATCAAGCAAATGAAGAGCTGGTTCTTTGAAAGCATGTGTGATCTGTGTTTATTTCTTCACTCAGATACTCCAAAAGAGAGCATTGCATTCATTAAAAAAAAAAACAAAACAAATCAATCACCTCATTTGTTATTAAAATCAGAATAGTGTTTGTTCTGCTTTCTCAACTATGTTTCACGAGAGATGTGTATTCAAACCCACTTTCAATTAGAAATGGGGATTTGCTTCAGACGAGTTTTGTTATATTCTTCCACCTCTTTGCGATATCCACAAACATTTTTAATGAATTAATATTAATGAAAGTGCTATAAAAATTAAAGTCATACAAAGATATAAATTTTACTTGAATTCAAGCATTCAGTATTTATTATATATGTTGGGTTTCATAGTCTGTGATGTTTCAGGTAGACCAATGTTACCTGAAACATCCAGACCAATTTGAGTTTTAAAACCCATAACAAAGGTAGCCTGGTATATGGTTGCCACACAAAGCAGGAGAATGTTAACTTTATTGTAGGCAATGTTCTGAACCTGTATGTTGCTTTCTAGTTTAAATATTGCAGGAATTAGGATGAATGTGTCATAGGAATTAAAAGGCAACATGTGATGGTTTAGAAAACACCTTTCTTATTGTCTAATCAAATAGATGACCACCATTTTTATTATGTTAAAAATGAATTAATAATTATAATGGAGATCATATGCCTGAAAACAGCCTCTCAGTTATTTTGCTGGTACTTTAAAAGCCAATCTAAGTATTAAGGGGATAAATAAATTATGACTTCAAATGACACACGTATTCAGTCATCACAATAACGGGATTCCCTGAGATGAGATGTGGCAGTGGGTAGATTCTGTCCAGACTTCAGAGGCACGGCTTAATCTGAAAGTCAATAACACAATGGAAAGTGACAGCTACAGAATACATTTCCACCCACTTTGCTAAAAGTGAGAATAATTTATCTCTCTCTCTTTCTGGTTTAAAGGCTACTGGATGAATCCCCAGGTTGGGCAAGAGGAAAATGACATGAATCGGTTGAGGATTAGAATATTTTCAATGCATCTTTAAATTTGATTCCTGTCATTGATTTATCAGTACTTAAGACGAATACCTACTTATTAAGAAAGAAGTATGGGTAGACAGTTTTTCCATTGCTGAATCATGATTTGAAAAAGGTATAAGCAAGTTGTGTTCTGTGTCATGAATTCTGGACTTTGAACTCTGGTAAAGTTACTGGCCACATACCTAATGTTGTCTTGTTAGTTGCACATTCTGCTTCTTATTCTGTCATAATGCCTACAGCTTTAGAAGGCATTCGACTTGGGAAGCAATGGAAGTCGTATTCTTTATAGGTTACAGTTTTTACTTTAGGTACAATGTAGAAGTGAAGAATTACAGTATAGCAAAGCAAAAGGGGCTAGGACCACCCCTTCAATACCCTAATTCCACAAGTCTCAGCCCTCTTTGGGCTAAGTCACTTTGAGGACAGTGATTTCATAGGATTTGACTATCCCATAAGACATGGCATTAGGCTGGTGTCCTTTATGCTCTGTGCCCTTTTTATCATTACTTTTTTTATCTTTTAGAATCGGGGAGAGATGCAGAGGCTCCTTTACTCAGGGGGTTTTATGCCAGTTAAAAGTCTCCTGGTGCTATTTATGGAGAGGGTGATGCCTTTTTTTCTCTTCTGTATATTCAATTGGCCTTTGCTAAAGTGTGGTTGAAAGCAAGGGTTCTGGTTAGGCAGACCTGAGTTTAGACTCCGACTCCATTTCTTATTAATTTTTGACCTTAGGAAAAGAGCTCACCGCCACCAAGATGCAAATTCACATTCCTCCTTGAAGAGTTTGCAGGTTCACTTGAAAACAAGCTCATTCCTGATGCTCATTTTCATGATTACCAAAGCAGCTTAGGGGAAATTGGTAAAATCAAATGATGACTCTCATGCTCTACCCAGAAGGGATACATCCATTTGACTCATGCTTATTGGACAAAGAAAGTTTATGGTCAAGGCTACTTCAAAGGGAGTGAGGGAAGATAAAGAAGGAGAACACCCCTGCTTAGCTCTTATTAGGAATACCACAGCACATGAAGCACTTAGTGTAATGTTGGGCTCATTTGAAATGACCAACATGAGGTACTTATATGTGTAATTACTTCTCAGGTGCTGCCTAGCTCTTTTCTTTAGGTATAATGTAGAACCTTCCCACTCTACCCAGAGGATTCCCAGACTTCACATTTGTGATCAGCCTGCTTGCCTATAGTGCTGTACCCAAAGCATATGGATCCTTTGGCCAGACAGTCCAACTCACTGTCCTGGGACTATTATACTGTCCCTTTGCCTGGTTTCCAGTCCAGTGTGTGAGTGTCTTACTCTGGCCAGCAAGTCATTCCCTTGCTCCTTGCCTGCTCATTCTGAGGTGGGCTCTTCTGATTCTCACTCTCTCTGCATGCCCCTACAAGCAGAGGCCATCTTTGTGCCCTGTCCCCAACACCTGTTTCTTTCCCAGCTCCTGCTAGTGGAGTTAAGTTGAGCAATATTTCATTTATCTGCAAGAAGATGGTGATAGTTTATTTAAAATGGAAAGATAAGATCAGAGAGAGAATTGTTAAAGAATTGTTAAAGAATGAAAGAATCCTTAATGTTCATACTTACAGTGGACCATAGTATCTTGATTTAGTAAGTGTCTTACACTTGCAAAAGATTGTCTCTTCTAAGTGTGAATTTGCACCTACTTTAATAAAGTTTATGCTATCAGTGAATAGTAAATAAATGCCAAGTGCACACTTGCCTACTGGAATAAATTATTCACATGATGAGCAAAGAATAAATAGATTAGAGAAAAATTGGTCTCAGTGGTCCTGGCTCATGTTATATAATGCCATTTGTGTCCCACAGAGCAGATCCATGAAAGTGTTATACCCCACAGAGCAGATCAGCAAAGCAGGGAAAGACAAAGTTCAACCTCAGGGAATGAATCTTTAAAATGCTCCATTAAAAGTCAAACAAATAAACAAATAGTCTGGCAAACACTTAAGAACAATTACTAGTATTATTTCCTGTGATTTTGATCAACGGAACAGACTCACTCTAGGCAGACACAGTACTGTGCCTTTCTTACTCAACAGTTAAATGAATGTTTAGGTGTCTCCTGAGTATCTTTTAATGGATCTCAGTGTTGTGTCCATTTATTGTACTTGTCACTACTACAGCTAACTTGTATTTTCCCACTAATGGACTCCTTCCTCTCACTGTGGGTTGACATTGCAGTTGTTTTGAAGAAACTATGGTTTCTTTGAACCCTGTTGGGTATGGCTTACTGATTTATTTTAATGTAATTATAACCAGTGACTTACCATATTTAATAGATTTAATTTGAGAAGCTCAAGATGATTTGATTTGAAGATTTCTTTTTCTTAACTTCCCATACCAACTTCTCTCTAGTTTCTTTAAAAGTTTTACATCTGCTTACAGACTTATGTATCTATCTGAGGTAGAAATCTATGTGACCTTTTTTTTATTTTTTATTTTTTGAATGGGGGTGCTGGGGATACTTAAGGCTTTATACATGATAGGTAAATTCTCTACACCGAGTTACATTCCCAGCCCTATGTAGCAGTTTTTAATGCTTTTGTTTTAGCTTTAAATCAAGAGATCTGATGAAACTTTTGAACTTCTACACGTCTATAACTACCATATTCTCTCATATTGAATTGATGGTTAGATAACATGGACAGTAGAGTTTATGGCAAGATCTTCCCCAGAAAAGATGCTTAAAATATATTTATATATTTATATATATTAAGAACATTAAAGTTACTGGATTGCATAAGGTTCATACCTGCACAGATTATGTTGTGAAAAACTTTAGGTACAGCACATGGGGAAGAACAGTTGAAATGTCTAACAGTGGTTGTTGAGGAGAGAGACCATTTTAACAACAACAACAAAAAAAATTAGTCACAAATTCAGCATTTAAGAAGGATTTAAATTAAGAATGTGACAAAATTATCTACAATGAAAAATCCTATTGATGATTAATGAAGTTGTCCAATTTGAACTACTTAACATGGTGTCATGATCTTTGGATAATAAATATGTTTTTTATTCTCCCAAGTAGATGGTGAGCCTTCTAAACATAAAGTTTCTCTGAAGGGAACTATTATTGTGCCCCAACTAATAAATTGTGAGGTCTGATCCAACAGTAACTTGGGGGGTTTAGCTGAGAAGATGAGACTCATTGGCATAAAAAAAGACCAACTAGCTAGTTCATCAGTTGACAGATATTTTTTGAGAGTATCTTGTATGGGAGAGACACTGTGTTAGGATACTGTGAGGACTTTAATTCAACAAGAATTTATCTGACATGAACTGTGTTGTAGACATTGGAGATTAAACAAAGATTAAGATGTTTATAGTTTTATATGTGCAGTAACAATGTGAGTGTAGCATTATCAATCATACCAAAAAAAAAAAACCAGCACAAGAATACTACTTCAAAGGGTCTTAATGTTCAGATAAGGAGAAAAAAACAGTTAAAAAGCAAATAATGAATATTATCATGTATCAGAACAAAGTTGAATTCATTCCAGTAATGTGAAGTTGATATACCCATTTGAAAATCCATTAGTGTAATTTATCATGTTAATAGACTAAAAGAGTAAACTCATATTGATGGATTTGCTATCTATAGATAGATGAAGAAAAAGCATTTGATTATTTGATGAAATGGTGTGTACCTAGGCATGATAAAATAAGCAAACTAGAAATCAAGGTAACCCTTAGTGTTCTGATAGTTTCCCAACACCGGCTAATGATGAAATATTGAAAAATTATCTGCATAAATTGTGAATGAGACAGAGATTTCTGAATCATCACTTCTATTCTTCATTGTACAGGGAGTCGTAGACATTACAACAGGGCAAGAAAAAATGAAAAATGTAAGTATTGAAAAAGAAGTAATAAAATTGTCATTATTGACACATGGGGTGATTGAATACATTTGAAAATCCAAAATAAACTAGAGATCTACTTAATGAATTTATAATGTTACTGGATTTGTCAGGGCCATTGGTACAAGGTCAGTATATAAAATTAAGTTAGAAAAAAATTCCAAAATAAAACTAAATACTATTACCAGTTATATTAGTATGAAATAACAAATACTAGGGATAAATCTAACAAAAACTGGTAGGATCTCTTCTTAATTCTCTGTCAGATTTTCTATATAATAAATGCCATTTCAGTTAAAATCTCAATCAAGTTTATATGATGAAAAATGGTTCTAAAATTTCTGTGGAAAACAAAGGGCCAAGAACAGGCAAGACGATCTTCAAGAAGAACAAAGAAGACTGCTTACAGTTGTCAAAACTTATAAGTCTATATTAGTTAAAGAAGTAGGGGGTAAACAGATCAATTAACAGGTAAAAGAGTGCAGAAACAGATCTGTACATATATAGATACACAATTTATGACAAAACTGATAGAGAAAGAGTCTTTTTTTTTTTTAAAAAAGGTGCTGGGTCATTTGTGCATCTCTATTACAAAATTGATCTTAATTTGTCTTTTGCACCATCTGCAAAATTCAGTTTTATGTGAGTTTTAGACCTAAATTATGAAGAGAAACAAAGAGGCTCCTACAAAATTTAATTAAGTAAAAAAAAATTCATCACCTGGGACTAGGGAAGAAGTTAAATAGTTTTAATAATTCCAGTTATTAGGATTGATATATGTACTACATTAAAACTAAGCACTTTTGTCTTTAAAAGATAACATTTAGAAGGTGAAAGGCAAGTCACAAAGTAGAAGGATATATTTTCAATATACCTTCTGACAGAGGCTTTTTGTCCATTATATATAAGGAATATCTACAAATCAATAAGAAACGTAAAGAGCTGAACAGAAACGTAAGCAAGGCACTTGAACAGGAGCTTCACAAAAGGGGCTATCTGTCATCAGTCATCAAGAGAGTATGAAGTTAAAAGCATGTACTATATAACCAACTAATATCTAAAATGAAAATGATTGACAGTAACTAGGTGGTTATGAATATAAGGAGCATTTGTAGTTCTCATAACTTTTGGTTGGACTGTAATATAGAGCCATTACAGAAAACTGTTGATAGTATCTGCTAAATTGAATACATATATATCTTATGACCCAACAATTTAATCATATATTTATGTGTGTATATATATATACATATACACACACACACATATCTCTACATATACACGCACACATCAAACAAATGCATTCTCACCTATACCAAAGATCTACACAGATGTTTATTGAAGCATTATTTGATTAACCCCTAATAGAATGCATCTCTAATATGCAACTATAACTGGAGGGACAGTTACATTTTAATTTATTCCTATCATGTAATACATTAATTAAGCAGTGAAAAGAAATTATGTAATGTATCTATTGCATATGTATGAGCCAATGTGGATGACTTTTTCTGACATAATAATGAGTGAAAGAGGACATAGTATGATCCATTTATGTGCAAAAAAACAGGAAAAGCTCAATTGTAGAGAGAGAATTAATGATACTTTTGAGTGTAGAATGGGTTTGAGGGTCTGAGAATGTAGCTTAGTGGTTGAGCACTTGCCTAGCTTGCTTGTGGCCATGTGTTTAACCCTCCCCATCTCAACATAGTTAAATCAATAAAAATAATAAAAGGGCATGAGGGAAGCTTCCCAGGAACCAGTAATATTTTCTCTATTATATATATATATATATCGTATGTCAGTGAGGGTTTACAAAAAGTAAATAAAACATGGTGCCCTTGACCTTTCTTACTGCTCATCTCTGGCTGTGCCTTCTTAGACTGTATGCTTCTCCAATCCTACTGTCTGAATCCCCAGCCTTGGGTCATCATACCCTCCATCATCGTTGTCTTCATGTGGGACTCGTTGTGTCATGTCCCTCATATGGCTTCCTGGATTGTTCCTCTTCTCATCTCACTATTTGCTTTGGGCATCCCTACCATGGCATTCCATTGTACATATTGCCACAGTATTCTTTTTTTTTTTTTTTTTTTGATGGGTGAGCGGGGAGTGGGTACTGGGAATTGAACTTGGGGGCACTTGACCACTGAGCTACTTCTCCAGTCCTATTTTGTATTTTATTTAGAGACAGGGTTGCTTAGCTCCTTGCTTTTGCTGAGGCTGGCTTTGAACTCATATTCCTCCTGCCTTAGCCTCCTGAGCCTCTGGGATTATAGGCTTGTGCCACTGTTCTGGTTTTACTGTACTGTATTCTAATTGTTGCTTTTTTGTCTTCTCTACTAGAGTACTCTTTAATCCTTTTTAAGCTCCCTCAATGTGCTTAGTGAACTGTGACGGTCTTGGTTCAGAGACCTACAATCACTCCTTTTCCAAAGAAGGTAGTCAAGGAAGGCTGCACCCTTGTACTGATGAAGCTAGTGCTGGGCTGAAGAATACTCTCTATGTAGGTTCAGTGAGCCAGGAGGAAGCGAGGCTGATTGTAAGACAGGTCTGAACCAACACTTTGATCAGAAATTGGGCAGAAAAAAGCCTGTTGAGAAGACCAAAGAGTTTAGTTATGACTGGGGACAGAGTTTGTAAAAACACCCACTGAGGGGCATCAATGGGCATGAGAACTTTGAAAAATTTTGGGCTTTATTTTGTAAGCAAAGGAAGATAATTGAATAGGTCCTTTATTTGAAAAGTCCAGGTTTCCGAAAATACAGTGGTAACATGCAGTGTTGAGGAGTAAGAGCCTGGAATTGGGGATACTAGTGTAAAATCTTTTTAGTGGTTTATGTAGGAATTGCCAAGGAAGTGACAAGAAGGTGGGGAAAATAGAAAAAAACCAAGAGGCACAGAAGCAAGATGTATTGTGAAAAAAGAATTCATAGTGCCGGATTGGGTGTGGGGAATCTGAACAAGCTCATCCATTCAGTAAGCATTTACTGAGTGATAGAGAATGTGCCAGAAATTGCTATTGGAATGATGGCTACAAGAATGAACAGGGAAAATTTTAAAAACTCCTTGAGAGTTGGAATTTTGCCCTGTTCATCTTTGTATCTTGGACTCAAGCCATTGTTATTGTCTTTATCCACATTATCAATTTTATTATGATAATAATTAACATTAGCATGCCAATACCTGTTCTCTAGAAGGAACTGAGCTTCAGGCTTGGGAGATTCAAGTGTGTATGATTGGATCTTTGACCTCAGGTTACTGGTGATTTGCCTTTCAAGACTTAAATTACATTTTATTACCTCTAAGCCTAAAGCCTGGTTGAGTATCCATCTTTCTCATGTGGACCTATATATAACACCATGGGCAGGCATTTACTATAACACTTGATGTACTGTTATATTAATTGCCTGATTGTCTATCTTCTTCCCTTTTTGGAAAGTTTGAGGACAGTGTCAATAACAATGTACTCTAAATGCCCAGCACAATGCCTGGTAGATACATACTATCGATTAACTTACGTATTGAAAGGGTGAGTGAGTGGATGAATGAATACATGCTTAGTGAGGCTGGGCTTATTATACACGTGAGTGGGAGAGAATGATAGCTTATTATGATAATTGCCAGATAAATGCTACAGATGTTCAAAACAACAAGAATTCAGTGGAAAGAAATACAGATGCTCCAGGAGGAGCTATTGAAGAGGCATTCACAAGGTCTTGATTAAATGTCAGATGAAGAAGATAATAGACAAGGCTACATTCTAAGTCATTGCAGATTGAGAATCCATTAATCTTTTTTAAGACTTGGGAAACAAAGTCACCTTAGTAATTTATCTAATGTCATTGTTTATAGGTGGACTTTTTGGGGGTGTATTTTCTTTTCTATATATCTCAGTTTTAATTAGTATAGAGAGAAGGTTAACTTTTTTATTTTCCATGAGCAGTTTGACTTGTTGCCCGGTCTAAATCTGCTGGTTCATTATTTTAGCTCCTGCATGCTCTGGCTCAATATTCTTGATCAGAGTCTGGGGAATGTATCAAAACTGCCAAAATTTCCATAAAAACCTGCCACTCTTTATCATCAAGAATCTCTTCCTGTGATTTCCTGACTCTACTGTTTTTAAACTTTTTTTCATTTCCTAAAATCTTCTTGCTTTAATTCCTGATATGTGCACAGGTTGCTTAAAACATGTCCTATAAGATTTCTACCTTTTTAAAAAAATAAATTTTTGATTTTGTAATAACTTTAGATTAACAGGTAAGATTCATAAGGACAGTACAAACATTTTCTGTATACCCCTCACCCAGTTTTAGTTTTCCCCAATGCTGACATCTCAACTCCAGTCTTTATTCGAATTTTACTACTTTTTAAAATGAATGCCCTTTTTCTGTTCTAGGATCCCATCCAGGGTGCCACATTGCATTTGGTTGTCATGTGTGCTTAGTCATGTCTGGGCTGTGACAATTGCACGGGCTTTCCTCATTTTTCTTGACCTTTACAAAGCATACTAACAAAGTGTTCCTCACTTTGGGCTGGTGAGGAATGTTCCTCACTTTGGGCTGGTCTGATTTTTTTTTTTTAAATGATGAGACTGGGATTATGAGGTTTTGGGAAAGAATACTACAGAGATAAAATACCCTTCTCATTTCATCCTATCAGGTTATATGCACTAGCCACGTGACATCACTGATGGATATGGGTCTCAGTCACTTGGTTAAATTAGTGTCTGGCAGGTGCCTGCACGGTGAAGAATTTTCCCTTTCCATACTCTATAAGTGTTGGAAGTTAAGTCCAAAGCCCCCACATTCAACAACTCCTGGACTGGAAGTAACTGTATTTATTATTTGGAATTCTTCTTTTAGGAAGATTTATCTCTTCTCAATATTTATTTGCTCAGTCCTTTTACTTATATCAGTAGAACTTTTGGATATTTATTTTATACTGTGGATTTAATCAAGTTCTTTGTTATTTATTTGTTCCTTAAGTGGTACCTGCTTTGGTCATTGGGAGCTTTTTTAGGTCAACTGCTGTGACCTTGGACAGGCCTCCTTATTTCTGGAACTACAAAATTCTCCAGGCTCATTTTGTATTTTTTTCTGCCTCTTCTTAATGTGGTCTTAAATATATTTTTCATAAGTATTATCTGTCCTAACTGAGTCCACTTTTAAAAGGCTCTAATAAGAGAAATACTTAGTCATTTAATAGATAACAATAAAAGCCCAATACAGATATTTTGATAAAGATGGAATATCTTCATTTGAACTTGCTATAGAACTCCAGGTCTGTAAAGTCTCATCCAGATGATAAAAAGAAGCTTTCTACTAATCAAATAGTAGGGCATGCTGAATGGTATACTGACTTTATGTCATATTCAGATATTGTGTGTGCATGCTTATGTGTGTGCACACATGAATGTACACACATGTGCACATTCACACACAAACACACACACATGCATTTTTGTGCAGACAGATTTTCTCATTCTTTTTTTTCCTCCTCAGCATCAGTGATTTTTTTTTGTCAGAAGATTAAGTTCTGTACTTGGGTATTAATAATTCCATTCATATTTCAGTTCCTAGTTTAACACTGTTTACCAACCTTCTTCATGCTTAGAATGTTGGCTTATGTATAAAAAGGGGGTCTTAAATGGTTAGCCATCATGGTTTTGTCTTTTCTGAGCCAAGATACTATCATCTGAGATTTCAAATCACCTTCAAAAACTTACTTGGGAACTTTTCAACAACGGTCCATCATATTAAGAAAATATCTCCCGAGGGAAAAAGAGGGAGACGGGGAGTTGCACGGAAGATGGAAGGAGAACCTCATTGTTATATAGAATACATATATGATATTGTGATGAGAAAAAGAAAAAAAAAGTATGTCACATTAGATTGGATAGAGAGAAAGGATGGGAGAGGAGAGAAGGAGTAGGGGGGATAGGAAGGGCAGCAGAATAGAATAGACAATATGATTGATGTATGTACATTCCATGTATGTATTATATGTCAAAATACATTATTCCGTCATGTATGACTAAAAAAAATAAATCATATGGTAAAAAAAAATATATCTCCCAATAGAACCAAGAAAAAGAGAGAAAAAAAAATTATACTCCAAGGCAGACATTGATTTTCAGAGGGGCACTTCAGGAGTGGAAAAGTGTTGAAGAATAGGAAGAAATTTTATCTGGTGTCCTTGTCTCTCTTTCCAGGATGCTTGTTTTCCTTTGTTCTACCTGCATACTGTAAGTGCTATTCCAACAGAGTTAATTCCTGCTTTCTCATCCTTCTAACTCTTCGTATCCTTCTATGCACATATTGGGTGCTCATTCACAATGGTATCCCATAAACCAAAAAAAAAAAAAGAAAGAAATCAACTATCATTATGATTATTTTTCACTCTAGAATATATATATTACAAAAATGAGATAATGGCATGACAATTCCCAGGGCTTTGCTGAAAGTGGCCTGTGGGAAAAAAAAAGTGCTTTACTACCCCTCTATGCATTTTCTTCAACAAAAACCAAAGATGAATTGGAAGTTCATCTCCTGAGGGTAAAGGAGGAAGAAAGAAGGGCAAATGCTCAGGGGCCACAAAGAACAGATGACTGGTGGGGGAGCAAAGGAACATTAGCAACGAGTGGTGTAGAGGGAGGCTTAACATAATCATTGCCAGATGTAATGTCAAGATTACTTGTCCGGTTTGAGTAGGAAATTAGGTGGATAGATTTATCCTTGATTAACATTTATTTCTATAGCTCAGGGTAGTCACTATATACATACATGAAAAATTTGACATTTCATTCACTGTCACTATCACTTTTGTGAAAGAACTATGATTTTTAACAAGGAAGGGCCAGTGCAGCACCTTCTTAAATAGAGTTGGGAGTTTCAGGAAAGCTATGTTGAAATGTAGAGGCCAGGTGGCCTGCTAGCTTCCATTACTTCTGCATGACATCTATGATTCATATTTGTGTCTCAAAACTTTATAAGTTACTGCATTGCAATAAATTTCAGAGTTGCTTTTGAAAAATTTAGATTAATGCATTAAATCCCTAAATGCCAGAAGCATAATATTTTTACTTTTTTTTTGGTAGGGGGGGTACTGAGGATTGAACCCAGGGATGCTTTACCACCAATCTACATCCTCAGTCCTTTTTATTTTTTATTTTGAGACAGGGTCTCACTAAATTGCAAGCCCAGCCTCAAACTTGCATCCTCCTACTTCAGTCTCCTGAGTTGCTAGGATTATAGACCTGTGTGCCACTGTGCCCTGTCGTTCTTCTGCTGATTAAAACCAGAAACATATTGAGTGTTAAGATTTGTAGTGATTAAGGATCAAAAAATTTTTCAACATTAGCTTTGCTAAAGATCACTCTTTTAAGGAACTTAGGTGACTGGGGAGAGAGAAAGAACTCAAGAGGTCAGCTCTAAGTCTAGGAGATGGTATGTGTCCTTGCCAAGGCAACCACTTCAGGCCATCTGCAAAGCTGCTGGGCTGCCTGTTCTGCTTGATGTGGTCCCTGCTGCTTCTAAGGACGGTAGCCCCACTGTGATCACCTTTTCTCCTGCTCTTTTGTGGCTGTCAAAGGCACTTGCAGATGCTAGGGCTGGGGCTGTGGCTGCCTTATTTATTTGGCTACCTGGAAAGAATCTCCTCCCACCCACTTTGGTGCTCCACACCATCATCTTGGTTTCACAGTACTGCTGCTTTATGCTTCCTGTGCCTCTGAGATTTTCTGTAGAAACCAACTTTACTATTCCCAACCCCTCTTTCTCTTCCTTGGAAACCTATTACTTTATAAAAGCAAAACATTAAAGTGGAACTGAGGGATAGGAAGTGCATCTTTTTAAAATTGCCCCTCTTGTCCAGTGCCCAGAGCATATCTTGATTTCTTGTTTTGTTTTTCAGGATGAATTTCTTCCTGGGAAGTTCATTGATCATACTTCCCTAAGATGTATAAATCCAGCAGCAACAGCTGGCCTCCATCCTGCATCACTCATGCCCCTGACTAGGAAGTTCATAGTCATCACTGACTTAAATCTTCATGGGCAACAAAGGTGTTTGGCATCACTGTCCAATCATCCTCCTGCCCAGGTATTTCCAAATAGAGAACAGATGTCATATCATGTAGATTTAATTTCTTTAAAACATTTTTATTGGTGTATAATAGTTATAAAGAATAGGAGGTTTCATTTTGCCATATTCATGCATGCATATAACATAATTTGATCAATTCGTCTCCTACTACCTCCTTTTACTCTTTCCTCCTCCTCCCCCAGACCCCCTTCCTTTAGAATAGAAGGGATATCTTTTCATGAGATCTACATACCCCATGCTCTTTCCTCTTTTTTTTTTCTCTCTAGTTTCCACATTTGAGAGAAATCATGACCCTCGAGTTTCTGAATCTGGCTTATTTTGTATAGTATGATGCTCTTCATTTTTCTGAAAATGACACACTTTCATTCTTTTTAATGGCTGAATAACACTCCATTGTGTACACCTACCATGTTTTATTTATTCATCTGTTGAGGGACACCAAGGCTGGTTATAGAACTTGGCTGTTGTAAATTGTACTGCTGAAAGCATGGGTATGCATGTATTGCAATAGTATGCTGACTTTGATTCTTTTAAATAAGCACTGAGTTGTGGTATACTGGGTCATATGGTAGTTCCATTCCTAGTCTTTGGAAGAAACTTCATACTGGTTTCCATTGTGGATGTACTAATCTACATATACTAACAGTGTGTGAGTTCCTCTTTTCCCCATCCTCGATAGCAATTATTATTATTTTTATTCTTGATGATTGCCATTTCTATCTGGAGTGAGGTGTGAAATTTCAGTGTAGTTTTGAGCCTGTATATATATAGGCTCCCTCTTAATTGCAACTGGCTTATCATTACACACTAATTTACCAAAGAAAGCACTGACACACCAGAGGGGCCTCCCAGTGTTACAATTCTATACTCTGCCACATAGGAATCATTGAGAAAATGGATCTAATGTTTACCAGGACTTGTATGATTGGCAACAGTGTTGTTTTTCATAGTCTTGAGAAAAGGTAGGGACTTTTTTATTGTCTCCAGCCTGTGCTATATATTTGTTTTTCACTTAATGTGCTCTCCAAGCCACTTTTACTACTTTTCATTTCAACTCCTGCACTTGTGCTTATACTGCTTTTATGACACCATCATTCTGCTTAGAATTGCTGGTGGCAGAAGGATGAGGAATGCCATGATTTCTCAGCAGACTGGCTAGTCCGAGTGTGGGGGCATGACTGGGCAGTTTAATTGCAGGGAGAAAATCTGAATCCATGGCCTCCAAGTACCTTGGGGACCTTGAGGTTGTCCCTTGTCTCTCATCTTGAGGTCTGAAGATGATTTTTATTTAATTCATAGCTTAGAGGGTAGGTCTTCTTTTCTTTGGTCTATTATGTAGAACCTTAAGCTCCAGTGAGATAATATCATAAGACCTTACCATGATGTCTGAAATATAAGAAAATCACAAATATATGAGGAAAATATGCCCACCACGGCCTTACTTAGAAGTATATGCTTAAATAAACTGTTTATTTAATTTTTTTGCCATGAGTTTGAATAATAGGCAGACAAGCTATTTGTATGCATTAAAGTTCTCCAGAGAAGCAGAACCAATAGGGCATGTGTTTATAGAGAAAGATTTATTTTATGGATTTGTTTAATGGAATGTGTTTTTGTTTATCAAGGAAACAAGGAGACTAGATTTATCCTAAGCTAAATTACCTGACTTTTCTAGAATATGGTAAAGGATAATGAAAGCAAAACCTGAATGTATAAAAAAATTAAATATGTATATAAAGTTGTAAAAACTTTCTAGAAAATACATTTTATGAGTCTTACTTAAAATTATTGTGAAGTTCAGTCTGGTAAAAGTAGCAGAGTGTGTTGAAATTTTGACAAAGAAAAAAGAGGAGCATGACTATTTTCTTTATACATTCATTGGTTGATGCACATGTAGATTGATTCCTTAACTTGGCTACTGGGAATAATTCTGCAATAAATGTAAGACTATGCCCCATAAATATATGCAATTATAATTTTTTCAATGTTAAAGAATGCATCTTTCTTTAGAAATCTCCTCATGGTGTCTAGTAAAACCTTACTGTTACAAATGAACCATTTCTTCATTGTTATTTCCTCTTCAGAACAGTGTTATAGTTTCGATTTTAAATATGCCCCCACAAAGGCCCACATACTAAAGGCTTTGGATACCAGCCTGTTGCAGTGTTGGGCGTGGTGAAACATTTAGGAGGTGGGGCCTAGTGGAAGGAAGTTAGGTCATTGGGAGCATACCCTTGAAGAGAATTGTGTGATCCTGGTCCCTTCCCCCTGCCCCCTCTCTGTCTCTCTCTCTGATCCCTGGCTTCCATAACGTGAGTGACTTTGTTCCCGCACATGTTCCTATCATGATGTTCTGCCTCACCACATGCTCAGAACTGTAGGGCCAAATGACCATAGACTGAAACCTCTGAAGTGAGCCAAAATAAACTTTTTCCTTTATTAAGCTGATTTTCTTGGGTATTTTGTGACACACAGAAAGCTGACTTAACACAAATAGAATAAAAAGTATTGATTCATTCTAGGAGATTTTTTTTTAAGAGGAAACAGTTTCAAAACATCAGTTTAATTTCATAATGTTAATTTTCCAAGATTTGAGTCATATATATTATGCTACATTTTAATAGAATTGTAATTTGCAAAGCAAAATTTTAACGTTCAGAATAATTTTCAAAACTGATTTTGCAAAAAAAAAAAAAAGGTCTGTGGGGAAAATTGTTTCATCCTAGGGGGAAAACACCTTTTCCCTAAATAACCAACATAGATATTTTAGCATTTCTAAAGTAGAGATAAATAAATGCGTATGATAAAAAGTAAATTTTTATAAATTTATAAATTTCTTTGGGGAGACTTTTAGAATTTATTTTTAGAAGTCACAGTATAATAAATGCTTTCATGGATGGAGGCAACAATTGCAAAAGAACAGCATGCTGATAATTGCCCTGGGATTAAAGATTCAATTTGTTTAGTTTGAAAGTGAATTGAAGAACCTTCTGGTTTGTTCAAGGACGATAACTCTCCAGTGAGCCCTGTGGATTTCAAGAGTGCCAGAGGTTGGCATCTCGTGCAGTTTGAGTCTAATAAGATCTTGAATGATAGTGGTTGACACCTATATTTGTCCGATATTTACTTACAAAAGCTCCAAGAATAAGTCAAAGGCAAATCATCTGGCAAGCGTTGACGAAACTTTAAGGACTGGGATGAATAGAAGGATGCATGTGGAGAGGCACCTCAACATGCAGTTTGTGTGGTTTGTTCCTTTTAAGTCAATTGGACCTGCTTTTGTTCTCCTCTTTGGTGTGTTTAACCTCTCATTCTCTTATATCAAAAAGGACTAAAATATATACAAACTATTTCCCATGGTTTTCTCAGGAAAGAAGAAATGTTAAACATGTGTTTTGTAATATTGAAATGAAATAAAACAAAATACAAACTAGAAAATACTCATGCTTATTTAATCTTTCCCAATTATGATGCATTCAGCCTTGACGAAGTGAATACTCAGGTCAGAAGGTTTTAAATGGAAAGGAAATTTGCTGTCTCACATAAAAAAATTAGTTGTATTGGTTAATTCAGCAGCTTCATTAAGCGGTCAAGTTCCCCAGGTTCTTTCTGTATTTCTGCTCTGCATCCACAGCTTTTAGCTCCTGTTTCCAGTGACAAAATGCCATCAACAATTCCAGGATTCCACATCATCATTATGAAGAAGAAATTCAAGGCTCTGGAGAGAGCACTTGATCTTATGTACCTTTCTGAGAGCAGTGAAATGTTTCTCAAAAGCTCTTTCCCTCTGGATTTACCCTCACATCTTGTTGACCGAGAGTTCCATAGGGCTATCAGTCAGCCAGTTGCTGGCAAGGGCAGTGAGAAACTTCCCAGTCTGAGTCCTCTCTTTGAAGTGGACTACTTTGAAGCACAAGACTGTTGATAACTCATCAAAATCAAGAGCCTCTTCCCCACAAAAATGGAGGAATGGTTATTGAGCGGCGAGGGCATGCTACACAGTTCTTTGTCCTACATCACTTTTTAAAATCTCTTCCTCATAAATGTGTTTACAGGAGTTAGGAAGTACGCACACCCGCATGCACACACAGCACACATGCTCACACATCCCCATGCACACACACATGCCCACCCCCATGCACAAGTCCCTACAAACATGTAGCAATATATGACTTAATTATTTATGATTTTCTTGAGACTTTTCTTAAATAATAAATACAAGAAGGATTGCCTTACATTTATTAGTGTTGTATGTTTTATTTTACCCTAATTATTGAAAATTAGCAGTTTTTGTAACTTAATTATAATAAGTATTTGGTTATACAATTTTGTTCTGTTACTCTTTAACAGGAGGTTATCAAATATGTATTACATGAATTCATTAACAGGGGCAATATGCATGCTTGGTTACTGAGTAGATATGGGAAGTAATCAAGAGGACTACTCCTGGATCACTGTTTCTTGTCTTGGCTGACTTCCTAGATGGTGGCCACCAAAGTCATAAACTTAGAAGCAAACACAGAGTTTGGGGGGAAAGATGAATAGCTATGTTTTGAATGTGCTAAGTTTGAAGTTTTTGAGAGGCATCAAGATAGAGATGTGGAGAGCCAGAGGTGTGTCTGAAATTTGGGAAGACATGGGCATAGGAGTCTTCAGTATACCGTGGTAGCCTATAATCATGAGAGGTGAGATTAACAACTGAACTGTGCCTTAGCATCCTAACTGACTTACAGATTTCTATTACAGTCCTGTCTATACATCATATATAGTTCAAGCTATATCTTAATTTTAGATTGAACAAATAAGAACTGAGAAAGTAAATCTTTTTTGTTTTCCTCCAGCCACATAATACATTCTGTAGATTAAAAGAAGTTCTATTTGGATTTTTTTCTTGCTTTATTCTTCAGCCTTTCATATCTCCGAATTCCAATGAGAAGTGCTTGTTCTCAAGATAGCTGTAAATATGTTTGCTTTTAATTTATTTTGTTTACTTGTATTCACCATTAAGAATTTACTGTGTTTTTATCAGTGAAATAGGAAAATGTCAGAAGTAAAAATGTGGCACAGCTAAGCAGGGTCAAAGGTGAAGGGCTTATGAAAATGAGTGATATTAAGTATGATGAGTTATAATAAATGTTATTACTCCAGTTACTATTATTATTTCTGCTATGGTACAGAGAAGTGCAGTGTAGTCATGTGTATTCTAGTCCAGCTGCTTTGCTCTCTGTTCAGGTTTGTTGGCCTGAGACTACCTGAAGCACTTCAGTGATGGTGAGTGAGAGAATTTAGGAGGTTCCGACATGATAGGACATAATTTTGGATCCTTTAATTAGCCATTGATTCCTTCTTCAATTTGCTTTTAATCCCACCTGTGTAGTGAAGGGGAAATCTTAATTCAATGCTAGTGAGCCTTTATCCGCTGTGTACCATTAATCTCCCATGTAGAAAATCAGAAAAAGAAAGAGAAAGGGATTGGGCAGGGAGATATGATTGGGGGAGAGAGACTCAGTAGTCTTCCATGTACAGTACTATTAAAAAATTCCTTTCTTATATAAATGTACAGTTAACACTCCTCTGTATCTGCGAGTTCTGTATCCATGGATTCAACCAACCTTAGATCAAAAATAATTGAAAAAATTTGCATCTGTACTAAACATGTAGACTTTTTTCTTGCCATTATCCCCTAAACATTACAGTATTAACAGCTATTTATATAACTTGTACATTGCATTAGTTATTAAAAGTAATCTAGAGATGATTTGAAGCATATCAGAGGATATGTGTAGGTCATAGACATCATCTGTAGATTTTGGAATTGGATGGGGGTCCTGGAACTAATTCCTCACAGATACTGAGTAATGACCATACTAGTTTTTTAAAAAGTGAGTTTTTAAAGAATAATAATAATGTTACTATAGGTTTTATGTGGTTATTGCTCCTGGTGACTGTCCCCAACTTTCCATCCTTCTTCTATTCCATCCTGCATAACTTGACATTTAGTCATTCTAAACATGGTTTTCTGATAAGGGTTCTGTAATAACCTTTTCTTGAATGGAGTCCAATGAATCCTTTTTCTTCATTAGTTATTGTCTGTTTAGTCCATCTTACCACATTCCAGTCTACCCCCTCAGTTTGAGACGTTCCAGGCACCTGTGTTCTGTACCTTTCTTTGCTCATTCTTATTTTTCTCCCCTTCCTGACCTGCTCACTACAGGAGTTAAATCCCAAATTCTACCCAAAAGCAAAAGCCTTGTTTTAGTGCCTTAACCTCTGACTGCCCCAACCCTCAGCTTTCTTGCTTTTATGAATTTCTGTTGCCTCTTTGAACAGTTATTGTAATTCAGCACTTAATTACATTCCCATTATTTCAGGTATTTTTCTGTAGCCTACAGACTGCTTTGACCAGTATGCCATGACAAGTTATATTATGTAGCTATGTGGCATATAAGGCTTGGTAATAAAAGACCATACAGCTTTGAAAACACTGTTCTTGAAGCTCTGAGTTATATAAAAGTGTGACTTCCCTGTTGCCAATTTGCTAAGGAAACCTAACAGTGTAGAGAAGCCATATGTAACAGTTTCAGACTGTCCCAGCTCAGTGCAGGGTTTGGTTTTTCTGGACAAAGTTTTAGACAGGTGAGTAAAAAGGTATCTAGCTGATCTCTGTATTTAGCATTCAGGTTGCCCTCAGCCTTTGGAATCTTCCCAAGTGGAGGCTCTAGACATACTTAAGCAAAGAGAAACCTTCACACTGTCCTCTGCACAATTTCCTGATCCACAGAATCCCTAGACATAACAAAATCATTCTTGCTTTATGTCACTGAGCTATAGACTGATGTGTTTCACAGCAACTGAACATTTCCTTAAAAAGAGGTCATAAATCTTCACAGTTCATCGCCTATATAACCATTCTAATTGCCAATCTCATTTCTACTAAGACGAACAAAAACATGCAAGCAAAACAAAATACAGAGTAAGAATAAGAAACTATCAAAAGACAAGAATGGAGAAAGTATCATAAAGCCATGGCCAAAGATATAAAGATATTTAGATATAGATACAGGTGTATAGGTAGATGTATATAGATATAAAGATATAGAGAGCAATCACTCACATATACTATTAACATAACTCTTTATCATTAGTAGATTTTAATTCTCAATTGTTTATCTCTAGATCTACTTAAAAGTCCTTTCCTGCAATTACTCTTCTGCCAATTTTTATTTCTCTATAGGGTCTATTTGCTACATATTAATGCCTGAAATAAAGAAGAGATGATGTCCAAACTTTCCCTTAATTATTTTCTCTCAGATATTAATGAGCAATAAATACATGAAAGTTGCTCATTTTATTAACAAATAGTTGAAAATCAAAGAATAGTAGAACTTTTAATATTTTTAAAATGATACTACTAAATACTGATGAGGATACACAAATGAGTTCTTTCTTTTTTGAGGAGGTTAAATTATGAAAACTTTTTTTGTCTTGCATTTGACAATGTGCATCAAAAAACTTAACATTGTAAATGCCCTCTGACACTGAAATATTTTCTTGAATGAACTTGTATTAAGGATATTAAGGTAGTCCCCCCCCCACATCTCTCTCTCTCTCTCTCTCTCTCTCTCAAGAGTACTTAACCACTGAGCCACATCCCTAGATCTTCTTATTTTTTAATTTATTTTTTATTTTTTGAAGACTTTAAGATCATTCTATTTTTATTTTTATTTATATATGACAGAATACATTAAAATTCTTATTATATATATATATATCACAATTTTTTATATCTCTACTTGTATACAAAGTATATTTCCACCAATTTGTGTCTTTATACATGTAATTTGGATAATAATGATCATCTCATTCCACCATCATTTCTAACCCCATGCCCCCTCCCTTCCCCTCCAACCCCTCTGCTCTATCTATATGACCGAGGAGAGGGATAGCTGGGTCAAATAGTGGTTCCATTCCCAATTTTCCAAGAACTCTCCATACTGCTTTCCATATTGGCTGTACCAGTTTGCCGTCCCACTAGCAGTGTATGAGTGTACCTTTTCCCCCACATCCTCGCCAGCACTTACTGTTGTTTGTCTTCATAGTAGCTGTCATTCTGACTGGAGTGAGATGAAATCTTAGAGTGGTTTTGATTTGCATTTCTCTAATTGCTAGCAATGATGAACATTTTTAATATATTTGTTGATTGATTATATATCATCAATCTAAGAAATGTGTGTGTAGGTCCTTAGCCAATTTATTGATTGGGTTATTTGTTTTTTTGGTATTTAACTTTTTGAGTTCTTCATATACCCTAGAGATTAGTGCTCTATCAGATGTGTGAGGGGTAAAAATTTGCTCCCAAGATGTAGGCTCTCTAATCACCTCACAAATTGTTTCTTTTGCAGAGAAGAAACTTTTTTAGTTTGAGTCCATCCCATTTATTGATTCTTGATTTTAATTCTTGCACCAAAGAAGTCTTATTAAGGATGTAGGGGCCTAATCCCACATGATGGAGATTAGGGCCTATTTTTCTTCTATTAGATGCAGTATCTCTGGTTTTATTTCTAAATCCCTCATACATTTTTAGTTGAGTTTTGTTGTGTATGGAATTCCAGTTTTCGCAGCACCATTTGTTGAAGAGGCTATCTTTTCTCCAATGAATGTATTTGAAACCTTTCTCTAATATAAGATAATTGTAATCTTGTGGGTTAGTCTCTGTGTCCTCAATCTGTACCATTGGCTACCAGCCTGTTTTGGTGTCAATACCATGCTGTTTTGTTACTATTGCTCTGTAGTATAGTTTAAGGTCTAGTATATTGATGCCACCTGCTTCACTCTTCCTTCTAAGGATTGCTTTATCTATTCTGGGTCTCTTATTTTTCTAGATGAATTTCATGATTGCTTTTTCTATTTCTATGAGGAATGTCATTGGCATTTTGATCAGAATTGCATTAAATCTGTATAGTGCTTTTGGTAGTATGGTCATTTTGATAATATTAATTCTACCTATCCAAGAGCAAGGTAGATCTTTCCATCTTCTAAGTCTTCTTTGACTTCTTTCTTTAGAGTCTATAATTTCACCTTTTTTGTTAAGTTGATTTCCAAGTATTGTATTTTTGTTGAGGCTGTTGGAAATGGAGTAGTTTTCCTCGTTTTCATTTCTTAGGATTTATCACTGATATACAAAAATGCTTTTGATTTATGGGTATGGATTTTATATCCTGCTACATTGCTGAATTCATTTACTAGTTCTAAAAGTTTTCTGGTGGAACTTTTAGGGTCTTCTAGGTATAGAATCATATCATCAGCAACTAGTGCCAATTTGAGTTGTTCTTTTCCTATGTGTATCCCTTTAATTTCTTTTGTCTAATTGCTCTGGCCAGTGTTTCAAGAACTATGTTAAATAGAAGTGGTGAAAGAGGGCATCCCTATCTTGTTCCAGATTTTAGAGGAAATGTCTTCAATTTTTCTTCATTTAGAATGATGTTGGCCTGGGGCTTAACATAGATAGCTTTATGATGTTGAGATATGTTCCTGTTATCCCTAGTTTTTCTAGTGTTTTGAACATAAAGGGATGCTGTATTTTGTCAAGTGCTTTTTCTGTGTCCATTGAGATGATCATATGATTATTTAAGTCTGTTGATGTGATGAATTACATTTATTGACTTCCATATGTTGAGCCAATCTTGAATTCCTGGGATGAATTCCACTTGATCATGGTGCACGATCTCTTTGATATGTTTTTGTATTCGATTTCCCAGAATTTTATTGAGAATTTTTGCATCTATGTTCATTAGAGATATTGGTGTGAAATTTTCTTTTTTGATGTGTCTTTGCCTGGTTTTGGAATCAGGGTGATATTGGCCTCATGGAATGAGTTTGGAAGTGCTTTCTCTTTTTCTAATCCCTGAAATAAATTGAAGAGTATTGGTATTAGTTCTTCTTTAAAGGTCTTATAGAACTCGGCTGTGTATCCATTAGGTCCTGGGCTTTTTTTGGTTGGTAGACTTTTGATGGCATCTTCTTTTTTGTCACTTGAAATTGATCTGTTTAAATTGTGTATATCATCTTGATTCAATTTGGGCAAATTATATGACTCTAGAAATTTGTCGATGCCTTCGATATTTTCTATTTTATTGTGAGTACAAGTTTTCAAAATAATTTCTAATTGTCTTATGTATTTCTGTAGTAACTCTTGTGATATTTCCTTTTTCATTACGTATGTTAGTGATTTGACTTTTCTCTCTCCTTCTCTTTGTTAGCATGGTTAAGGTTCTGTCAATTTTATTTATTTTTTCAAAGAACCAACTTTTTATTCTGTTAATTTTTCAATTGTTTCTTTTGTTTCAATTTCATTGATTTCAGCTCTGATTTTAATTATTTCCTGTCTTCTACTGCTTTTGATGTTGATTTGTTCTTCTTTTTCTAGGGCTTTGAGATGTAATGTTAAGTCATTTATTTGTTGACTTTTTCTCCTTCTAAGGAATGAACTCCATGCAATGAACTTTCCTCTTAGAACTGCTTTCATAGTGTCCCAGAGATTTTGATATGTTGTATCTGTGTTATCATTCACCTCTAAAATTTTTTAACCTCCTCCTTTATATCTTCTGCAACCCATTGTTCATTTAGTACCATATTATTTAGTCTCCAGGTGTTGGAGTGGATTTATTTCTTATTTTATTATTGATTTCTAATTTCATTCCATTATGATCTAATAGAATGCATGGTAGTTTCTCTACTTTTTTATATTTGCTAAGAGTTGCTTTGTGTCATAGTATATGTTCTATTTTAGAGAAGGATCCATGTGCTGATGAGAAGAAGTGTATTCTTTCACTGAAGGATGAAATATTCTATATATGTCAGTTAAGTCTAAATTATTGATTATATTATTGAGTCTATAGTTCCTTTGTTCAGCTTTTGTTTGGAAGATATATCTTGTGATGAAAGAAGTATGTTAACGTCATCCAAAATTATTGTGCTGTGGTCTATTTGACTCTTGAACTGGAGAAGAGTTTGTTCGATGAACATAGCTGCTCCATTGTTTGGGGCATATATATTTATAATTGTTAAGTCTTGTTGATCGTATGTAGTGTCCTTCTTTATCTTTTTTGTTTGACTTTTTTTGAAGTCTACTTTATTTGATATGAGGATGGAAACCCCTGCTTGCTTCCCCAGTCCATGTGAGCGGTATAATTTTTCCCAACCCTTCACCTTCAGTCTGTGGATATCTTTTCCTATGAGATGAGTCTCTTGGAAGCAGCATATTGTTGGGTCTTTTTTTCAATCCAGTCTGGTAGTCTATGTCTTTTGATTGGTGAGTTTAGGCCATTAACATTCAGGGTTATTATTGAGACATGATTTGTATTCCTAGCCAATTTTGTTTATTTTTGGCATTTAATATGAATTGGTTTCTCCTCCAATTAGTTTTTCCTTTAGTGTAATACCTCCCTCTGCTGATTTTCATCATTGTTTTTCTTCTTAGAATTTTTTGCTGAGGGTGTTCTGTAGTGCAGGCTTTCTAGTTGTAAATTCTTTTAACTTTTTTTTTTTATCATGGAAGGTTTTTATTTCATCATCAGATCTAAAGCTTACTTTTGCTGGATATAAGATTCTTGGTTGGCATCCATTTTTTTTCAGAGCTTGGTGAATGTTGTTCCATTATCTCTTGGCTTTGAGGGTCTGGATTGAAAAATCTGCTGAGATACGAATTGGTCTACCCCTATATGGGATCTGATTCTTCTCTCTTGTGGCTTTTAAGATTCTATCCTTATTCTGTATGCTAGGCATTTTCATTCGAATGTGCCTTGGTGTAGATCTGTTGTAATTTTGTACATTTGGTGTCCTGTAAGCATTTTGTATTTGGTTTTCCAATTCGTTCTTCATGCTTGGGAAATTTTCTGATATTATCTCCTTGAAGAGATTCTGCATTCCTTTGGTTTGAAGTTCTTGCCTTCCTCTATCCCAATAACTCTTAGATTTGGTCTTTTGATGCTGTCCCATAATTCTTGGATGTTCTTTTCATGTTTTCTTACTATCTTCACTGTGTGATCAACTTTATTTTCCAGATTGTATACTTTGTCTTCATTATCTGACTTTCTTTCTTCCAAGTGATCTAGTCTGTTGGTTCTGCTTTCTATTGAGTTTTTTATTTGATTTATTGTATCCTTCATTTCAAGGATTTCTGACTTTTTTTTAGAGTCTCTCTCTCTTGAAGTCATCTTTTGCTACCTGTATTTGTTCTTTTATCTCATTGTTGGAGTGCTCAATTTTTGCCTGTGTTTTCTCATTTAGGTCATTCTTTAATTCACAGATCATTTTAATTATGAACCTTCTGAACTCCTTCTCTGACATTTCATCAATTTCACTGTCCATTGGTTCTGTTACTATAGTGTCCTGGTTTGTTTAAGGCACGTTCCTCCCTTGTTTTTTAATGATGTCTATGTGTCTTCCTTTCTTGCCATGTGGAGCTGAGGTATTACAGTTTCTTCCCTATATTCTTATAGTACCTGTGCAAATTGTCTGTGCCTCACCTTGATGTTGGGTTTCCAGACCCTGCTGGTGTCCCTTAGTGTATGCTACTGCATCTACAGTTCGTGGCAGCAATAGCAGGGATAACTTGAGATAATAGTTAAGGTGTCCCAAGATGGAAGCAATGTCTTACAGAGAAGGGGCTGCAAGAGTGGGCCTCATACTCCCTTTGAGATGCCTGCTCTGAGATGCAACTGCTTCTAGGCCCTGTCTATTGTTAAAAAGTTAGAGCCCTTGTGTGGGGAAGGCTATGGCAATGACTGCAGTGTCCCAAGATGGAAGTGGGTTAGGCTTAGGCTCCCAGGTGGAGGGGAGTGAACTCGGACCTACCCTGGACCTGGGTCCTGCCCAAGTCAATGTGGACAGATCTGGGTGGGACCTGACTCCCATGGTAGTTTGCTGGACCGAAGGTGCAGTCCTGTGCCAGAGGCTAGGCTCTGGCATGTGTCCACCCCACTAGTGGAGGGGTGGACCAGGGCCTACTGTGAGCCTGGGCCCCTTGCAGGCTGGTGTCCTTATTTTTTATTTTGAGACAGAGTTTCGCTAAGTTGCTTAGGGCCTTGCTAAGTTGCTGGCGCTGGCTTTAAATTTGTGATTCTCTTGCCTCAGTCACCCTAACTTCTGGGATTACAGGCGTACACCACCAAGTCTGGCTATGCCTAAAAATATTTTTGAGGATGTTTATCACAACTTTCGCTCTTTCGTTTATTTATTTAACAAATATTTGTTGATATCTGCTCTATGACTGGCAGAGTTCTTGGCCTTGGGAATACTCCATTGAAGAAGGCAAAGTTAATGGCCCTGTCGGGCTTCTATTCTGGTGGATGGGGGAGTAGCACTAAATCCATCCATCTGGCATAATTTTAAAATTATAAGAAAAATGAAGAAAAAGAAGTAGGGACCAATTGTGGGGGAGCCGGGACAGTTTCTAAAGAAGGTACCTTTAACATAACAATAATTTTAATAAAAGAAAGAGAAAAGGAAAAAGCTTTTAATAACAGGAAAAAAGAGATTATTGAATAAATTCTGGTATATTCAGGCAAAGGAATATTGTATAGCAATTGAAATGGTAATGACAAGTAATTTTTTTCATGAGTTTTAAGTCAGAAAAGGAGTTTTTAAAAAATGATGCAATATATTTTTATAGCCTGTATATTTATTATATAAGACCATATAACCGATAAAAGAAAAGGTAGAAAGGATATACTCCCAAATATTAACATAGTTATTTCCAAGTGGTGCAATGAGGAGTATTTTTATTTTTTTTACATTTGTTTATCTAGATTTCCTAAAGGCTGTGCAATCGGCATGTATTACTTCATATAAGAAGTTAAAAAAATGAAAACAATCTATTATTTCAAACTTCTTTCCCTATACTTCTACTGTATTCCTTTGCCATCTACAGGAAAGCCCTGTGAGGGAGTCATCCTCATCTGAACTATTTACCTTCTTTCCCAGTTTGGGCATAGTACATGGTACTTCATAAACAATTCTTAAATGAGTCAATACATCAAGACATGAAAGAAAGCAAAGAATAAAATTTATTGTGCTCTTTTTACATGCTGAATACAATGGTCAGTACTTTAAATATATCCCAATTAATTTCTGCAGCAACAATGTGAGAGAGGGATGAAGCCCTTTTTCATAACTAGAGAACGGGTTCACAGAAGTTAGAAAATTACTTGAATAGTTATATAGGAGAACCGGTATTTAAGCCAAGGGTGTTTCATGACCTTGGGCTAAAGAAGGCTGAGTTTCCATGCCTCCTACATCCTATCCCACTTTTCCTGCTCCCTGCACTTGTGCATGCACATGTATGGTCTCTCTCTCTCTCTCTCTCTCTGACACACACACACACACACACACACACACACGCATACACAAGCTTGTGCACACACACACACACACACACACACACACACAAAGGTATGGCCCATAAATAAGGAAAATTTAGAGGAAGAGGAAGACAGTTTTAGACCTGTGCTTTGCATCTGAGATGTGGTTAAGGTCAACTTAAAGGGTGGAATGGTTTGTTTTGATTCACAGTTTCAGAAGTTTCAGTCCACGGTTGATGGCCTTGTTGCTTTGGGCCTGTGGTGACATAGTACATGATGGTGGAAGCTTGTGGCACAGGAGCTGCTTACCTCATGTATTCAGGGAATTAGAGATAGGAAAGGGCCAGAGTCCCTTCTGCTCAGAGGCCACTCTCTTTTCCAGCTGAACAATGGAATAAGGACAAGAAGGGATTCCCTTTCCCCTTTGGAACATGTCCTAGAAACTGTGCTATCACATGCCCACCCATCCTCTTGTCTAAAACTGAGTCACATGCCGCACCTGGCTGTGCGGGAGGCTGACACATGTAAACCCTGTTCTGGGAAGTCATGTAACCAGCTAACATCCAAAGGTAGTTCTGAGAGAGCAGATATTGAAGGGTACTTAGAAATCAATGTCACAGTCATTTAAGGACTGTTCTGGCGTTCTGTAATCTTTAGCTATCCCTAAAAACATGAGTGTTAAAAATTAGTTTGGTGTGTGCATATTGTGTGTATGAGGACCAATGAGAGAAAATTATAAATGACAATACTGGCAGTTTTTAAACTGTCATTTACTTAGTTCTCTTGTAGAAACACTCTCAAAGTCTGATGAAGTAAAAAGAATGTGAATCCATCCAGAAATGCTTAAAAAAAAAAAAAACTGCCAGTAGGAACATAATCAAGTGATGTTTGATAAGGCTGCAGTAGAGCTATTAAATCCTTACCTTATATGACATTAAATAGCAGAAACCTCCATTTAAAAAAATTATTGAAAGAGGTGTCAATCTGTGCCTACTGAAGTTGAAACTGGCTTTTTCAAGAGTAATTGTATGGAGTATTATTTTCTTCAAAGCCGCCTTCCATTTTCTGAGAGCAAAAATTTAAGCAAGACAGGTTCCCCGCTCCTCTGGCCCCCAGTTTTATCTGCCTTATGCAGTTTAAAAGAGAATTAAATTTATTTTAGTCTTCTGATTTTTTCCCCTTTGCACAAATTTTCTGGTAGGAACATAATTCAGTGTTCTGAGGTATTATTGTGGTCTGAGAAGTGTCCCTAGTTATATAGCAGAGATTCTAAAGAAAGAAAGACTTTCCCTGCCAATGATGATTGCAAAACAAAAGGGAACATTTGAATGTAAGTGCTGGCAATAATTTCTTTTTTATTTCTGTTACACCATTTTGATGCCAAAAATTAATGGAGCATTGTGGTTACATAATTTAACATAAAACATGACAAATATGTAAGGATCTTATACTATTTCATCTACATTTTTGTAATAACCCATTAAGTTACCATAGGGATCTGATTATAAATTACATATTTGGTTATTTCTAACATTTGAATAAATTGTCAGAACACTGTTGCTTTAAATCAGTGTTCTCTAAGCCACAAGGAGTCTAAATCCAGATGAGATTCTGTTGGATTTTAACCAGTGATTTTTTAGGGTTGCAAATCAAGGTAATGAAATTTAACCTCCAGGCCTTTTCTCTTCTTGTTCACATCCCCATTTGTTCCCTCGATTTTATTTTCACCCACTTATTCATTCAGCAATTTTCCTTGAGCACTAATATGTCTGTAATAAAATTATGTTAAAGACATTCTAAAACAGAAATAACAGCTGAGTAATACCAAACATATTAATTCCCTTCTAATTTTAGAAGGGTTGCTATGTCTTTGCTTGCGTTTCGCACTGGGATACCTCTGGTATCTCATATCTTCATGGCATTTTTTTTTTCATTTATGAACTTGTTTGGAATCCAGTTCTAGAACTTTTCTTTTTCTTTGCCTGGAGAAGAAAAAAAAAATATCAGTGGATTCCCTGCTGGAGGAAATGTCCATATAGCTCAGGCTCCTCGCTGGGCCCAAGGTGCTGGATGCTGGGGAAGAAGCATTTGTTGAACATCTGCGAGGTTCACAGCCAGAGGGTGGATGGGAAATTTGCAAAAAAAAAAAAAAAGAGAGAGAGAGAGAGAGAGAGAGAGAGAGAGAGAGAGATTGAGATTTGGTGCCTGCTTCTAGAGGTAAGAGATAAAATTCAGTTTGCATCATTTGCCGCTAAGCTTGGGTTTCAGCTGAGATAAAATGTCTATTTGACTTGGCTAACTGGTATTTTTGTAAGCGTGAGCATGTCTTAAACTAGAGGGAATAATGGTTCTACGTCCTACTGCCTCTCAGCAATGTGGTTACTCAGCTGACAGTGTAGGTTCCTGCTTTCACTGGGGTCTTGGAGACAAGGGCATGGCATGATAAAGGGAGAGAAAACTAATGTAGAACAAATGGATGTGGCAGTGCAGCAGGGACTGGCCATAGAGGGGGCAATAAGAGGAGCACTTCATCCTCGGACCATCTTGCCACTTCAGATTTGGCAGAGTTGTGAAGGAAATCACAGCTCAAGAGGAGTAAATGGATCGAAGGCAAAAATTGAAAAAAATAAAAATACAAGTAAGGGCAACTTGGATTTATTTATCCATAAAGACAAAAAAAAAAGGAAATTTATGGTTATTTTAGCTGATTTTCAAGTACAATGCTCCTTGACTTATAGTGAGTTTCCATCCTGATAAATCTACCATAAGCTAGAAATACCAGGAATTGGAAACACACTGAATTCACCTGACCTACGGAACATTCTAGATTAGCAGCACTGTAGGGAATCACTTGTTTCCCCCAGTGATTGCTTGGCTGACTGAGAGCTGTCACTCATCGCCTCTGCCCAGCTGTACAAGAGAATTATTGTACCATGTATCGCTAGCCTGGGAAAAGATCAAAATTCAGATTCAAAGTATGGCTTCTACTAAATGAGTATTGCTTTTGCACCTTCAGAAAGTCAAAAGTTCATCAGTCAAAACACCTTAAATTGGGTACCATCTGTGGTCTCATTAAAGGAAGGTTTGCAGAAAGAAAAATGGAGTCCGTGAGACGTGGAGATTATGTAAGAATTCTCCTACTGAAATAATTGGTGATGATGAGGTGATGTTCTTTTTCCATGATTGAGATGCTGTGGATGAGAGAGTCAGAAACAAGTTTGGGACAGTTTTATGGTCATTTTGGAATATAAAATAAACTTGGCTTGAGGCAGCAACCATCTCCAAACACCAGCCGTTTCTGTTACATAAAGCCTGGTGCAGAGGCAGACCTGCTGGCTCAAGATGTGATGTGTGGTTCAGGATGTACATGGTGAGTAAGTGAGTGATTCCCATGATAGGGACAGATGTGGAGCCTGCAAAAAAAGTGATTGGAAACTCAACGCCCATGGAACCTGCAATAAACCATCTGCTTAAGCCTGTTACCTGCAAGGGAAGGGATGTGCTGCAGCCCTGCATGTGCAGGCAGTTCGTGTAGATCTGTGGAGCATTTAAATAGGGGCTGTCACATGCCTGAGTATGCCGGATGTACAGAACAGGGCACGGAGAAGAAATAACATCTTGCATAACCTGTGGAAAGGGTATGCAAGTGTCACTTGGCCCGAGTTAGAATTAGGAAGAAAAAGTCAGGAAGGACACCTAACCTTAGAATCCAGAGAGAAAAATAGAAGGCACATGGATGCAAAGGCAAATGTAATTATGAGAGATGATGAAAGATTGAAAGGGAGTTTTCTGAGCTACCTACCTGGGTTCATTCTTAAGGACCACATTTTAAGTTAAAAAAAAAAAAAAAAAAAAAAAGAAAAGCTCATTGCTTAGTTCCTTTTTGGCAGAACTTAGCTGTGAAAAGAGAGTTTGCAGTCAGGAATGCTAAGAAGGAAGCTGTAGGGGGTATGATTTTGCATACTTTGAATTTCTAGCTTATCTCTGCTGGAGCCCTGCTTCTGGGGCTGGTTCCATGGGGATGATGCCTTACCTGCACTATAGGCAGGAGCACTCTCCCATAGTCAGAGAAGGCTGAACATGAATAGTTTATAACTGGCCTATGCTGGAGGTCCTTAAGGCAGTGCTTGGATGAAAGTAGAGAGCTCTGTGTCCCATAGGGGCCACACTGGCAGTTCTTCTCTTTCTCTCCATCTACCCTGGGGCAGCCATGTGACAGTCTCCAGCTGCAGAGGTGGAGAGGGGAGTCTGACTGCTCCTACCTGGCTTCTGCTAGTCCTCCATGCCCAAAGTTTCTCATTTGTTCTGGGCCTCCTATCCCATGATCTGAAAAATTTCCTCGGACCCTTAGAACTGATACGACCCAGATGCAGCAGTCCACATTCAATCTCTGTCCCCTTTCTGCTCTGACCTTGAATGTGAATGCTTAGACTGACTATGGTTTTCTGTGTGTCCTCTGCACTTATGATACTGAACATGAACTACAGGAAGAGGGTGCACTAACCCCTTCATCCCGGTGGGGTCTCCCAACTTTACTTTTTCCTTGGTCAAGCCCATAGATTGTTCTTTTCATTTCAAGAAGACAATAGGTGTGACCAGTGTCATAGTGTGCATGACAGTAATGGCAACTAGCCAAGTAAAACATTTTGAATATAATTTAGGAAAACTTCCAGCTTTGTGTAATAGAGAGGTATTCTAAGCTAGAGAGCTGGTCAACTTTCCTTGCTATAACAAATGCCTGAGATAATCAATTTTAAAATGAGGAAACATTTATTTTGGCTCATGGTTTCAGAGGTGGTTGGTTGACCCTTGGTTACATAGTATATCATGTTAGGAGTGCATGATGGAGGAGGAACTTTACCTCATGGCAGCTGGGAAGCAAAAAGAGAGCAAGGTAATGGGGTCCCAACCCGGGCGTGACGAGCAACTTGTGTAGATTGATACAGCAGGAGTGGGAGCCGTTTATTGTAGGACAGGAGGGGTATATATACATTACACACAGCTTATCTTAATTAGCATAAACTAGATACAGCAGCCAACCAATAAGGAATCTCCACACTTAATGGCTCGCTGGCATTACTTCACAAACCACTCCCTCTGGCAAAATGCCAGGCACCATCCTGACTTGTTTGCAGACCCTAACACCAACCATCAACACATGGACCTTGGAGACAGTCAAGAGCCAAACTACAGCAGATAGTAAGAATTTAAATATTTCTAACTTCTTTTCTAATGAGCCTTAACTAGAAATGTGTATAGGTCAGATTTATGAACCAGGAAGAATGTCCTTACCCAACAGAATGTCCCAGCCTCCAGAACTGTGAGAAGTAAATATTATTAAATCCTCCTAGTCTATCACAATCTGCTGTAGCAGCCTAAAGTAAAAGACATAGCAGGTGTAGATTGCTTTGCACATTGATCACCTGCATGGGGTTGCTATACAGTGTAAGGCTGCACTGTACTATGCTTTTACAACGGCGAATGGGGAGGAGAGACAGAGCATCAAAGGAGAGTATGATGTGTTCATAGAACTATTGGTTGTATGTATGGAAAGTAGACTATGCAGGCAGTTAAGAAATAAATAGCCATGTTGATATGTTGCTTACACAGATAAAAATGATAGTGACTAGTGAAGAGATAGATTGTGAATTTGAAGCCTATGATAAATATCTAGTGTTCTTGAGCTGCAGGTCCATAAAAATTTTGATAATGGCAGAGTATTAAGAATGAAGATGGAAAGGAAAGGCATAAATGAGTCAAATTTTAAGAATATGTGTGAAAATTTACTCCTGCAATTTCGTGGAGTACAAACATGGGCCTGAAGTCAGTTTCAAAATGGGAAACACAGTGCCACAGAATGAGAACATATAAAACCCTGAAGGCAGAGTTTCAGGAGAAAGAATGAGGCAACATTCAACTGGAAAATGAGTAGAGAAAGTTGAGAGCAAAATAAAACAATGGGCTTACCTGGAAAATTTTCTTTGTGGAACAGAGCCTAACTCATGGAATGATTTAAATATCTGAAGTATTCAGATATAATAGTGCAATAACAACTTTTATTGTTTTTATAAAATTAGATTTTCAGTTGAACGGAGCTGGACTAAATCTAATGTGTTTACCTTGTCAAAGTTTGATAATCTGGTGTTTTCTTAAGCTATGAGTGAGTGTGCACATGGACATTTCTGTATATCTCTCTATCTCTGTTGCTATCTATACCTCTGTCCATCCATTTGTGCTTCTTTTTGTGTCGCTATAAATGGTATGGAAGAGTAGAGAGTATTTCAGTTTTCTGAATTCATAATTAATAACCCAGAGAAGAAAATATTTAAGTTAAAAATCATTACCCCCAAACATTAGTGAGTGTGGATTTCTAAAAAGAAGATGCTGTAAGTTTATTTGAACTAAGAATATGAAAACAAAAGAATATTAAAGATAGGCTGTCAAGAAGTTTTAAACATGTAAGATTACCAGTGGGAACTAGGAATATAATTTAGATCAGTTAAACCTGAGTAATCTCTTAGTTGAGGTCAAGGCAATAAATGAGGGGAAGAGACTTCCATGCCCCAAGGGAATAAATGGGAAAAAAAAATCAAAGCACGGTTTGCATGTATCTCTTCCTTAGCCTTGATATTCAACATGTCTTCAAAGAAGCAGCATGAGATTCACCATAACTCTGGTTAGAAATGCAGAACCCAAGTTGCCTACTTCCAACATCACTAAATTAGAGTCTGTAGTTTCCAAGATCACAGGGTGATTTGAGAGCATATTAAAGTTCGAGAAATACTTTTCTAGGGGTACTATGTAGCAGTTAGTTGGCTGGGTAAATATTTTGGAGAGTATTGAAATCCTCAAGATTAAAGAGGAAATGAGTAGTGAGAAAATTAAATAATGCAGATGTAAGTCCTAAACAAAGGGTTGCCTAGAACTGAGGCTATGTACTCTCTGTATTGAGTGTTTTAGAAATAAAGTTTAGGCAATTAATGGGCTGTCCAATGCAGCAAAAGAGGAACTTAGACTAACAGTTAAAAAAAAGAATGTGGGCACACACACACACACACACACACAGTTATTAAGAAAATGTAAACCTAAACAAAACTGAAGAGTGTCAAAGTTATGAAATATTTTATTTAAAAGACTGAAAGAAAATTTGTGTGTCCACACATAATTGTAACATAAGAAAAAAAATGGTGTTTGATTTATTTTAGCAAAGCAGGGGTCTCTGAAGAGCCATGAAGAGCTTGCTTATTTTGAATTTCTGAGTTTGTTACAAATGAATATGTAAAGACCTTGAGGTAAGAGGTGGACCTCTGGGAACAGATGGTGCAGAATCACCAATAAGAGCAAAGTCTGAGACATCTGTCTCGCTAAGTCACTGTCACCATTCTTCAGTTCTGGGTTTCAGAACTTGCCAACTTCACAGGCCCTGTGTGCAGAGGAAGCTGCAAACCCAGCTCCTTGCAGAGGTGAGGGTAGCCATTCCAGGATATCCCTTTAAAAATCCTGAATCAGAGGTCCCACTATTCCTGATGCCCTGAAAGATTGACTTAAATGGAACCGTTTTCTGTGCTTGCCAAAGATCTGGTGACAGAGAAGCTCCAGTCATTGCATTCTACAGTTTATGTAGCCTGTCTTGAGCAAGCTTATTTTCTGTTTCTTACCAGTGCATCCTCCAGCTGCAGCCTTATAGAAGTTCTTTCTTGCCTGTGCTTGGTGAAATCCTGCAAAATCCTTTTGTTTCTGTGAGATCCAACACAGTCAGCTCCTCTGTGAACAGTTTCTCGACTCTCCCCTTTGGACAGGCTACCACAACTACCTAGCCTTCCCTCTTTCCTTCCTTTCTTAACAATGGTCTGGTCATTTTTAAAAACATAATACTTCTACTACAAAAGGAATACATATTCAATTTTGAAGAATAGAAATATAAAAAGGTCTTCTGAAGAAAATAAAAATTATCTACAACCCATTTCTTAAAGTAATCATTACTAATGTTTTATTATAATCTATCCTGTCCTATTTCTGTTCTTTTCTCCCTCTTTCCTTCCTCTTTTCTTCCCTCTGGTTGTTCTCTCTCTAGTTATTTTTTTTAATCAAATGTATCATGGTATTATTTACCTTTAAGAAAATATACCCGTTTTTAATGTATAGTTTGATCAGTTTTGACAAATATGCACGTCCATATATTTAACACTTCAATCAAGGTGGATAATGTCCCACCCCAAAAAATGATGAGCCAGAGGCTCATTTGTGCTTCCAAGAAACAAGCTCTCTCCCAGCTCCCGGCCACAGGTAACCATTAATGTGGTTACCACTCATCACTGGGGATGAGTTTGCCTGCCCTGGGGCTTTGGATAAACGGAATCGCTTTTTTGTGCTTGGATTCTTTCAATCAGCATAATATTTTTGAAATAGATCCGTGTTTCTGCTGATGTTGTCAGTAGTTTGTTCCTTTCGCTTCTTAAGTATTTTATTTTCACAAATATTTGCTTGCATTCATATTTTATTGCTACTATTGCCAGAATTCATTTTCAAATTTTTATCCTCAGTATTTTTAAAAATGTCTTTTATTAGCAAACTGTGCATGTGTGTCTGTTGCTGGGGACTGAACCTCGGTCCTTGTGCATACAGGCAACTGCACTATATTCCTAGCCCAGATGACTTTATTTCTTTAAAACCAGTTTTAGGTTTATAGAAAAGCTAAGTAGAAAATACAGAAAGTTCCCAGATACTGCCTCAGCCACTCTCCAATATTTTCCCATATTATTAGCATCTTGCATATTACATTTAGTATCATTGATGAGCAAATTTTTTTTTAAATTACTAGACCATTACAGTCACACATAGTATTGGGTTCACCCCAATAAACTCACACATATGGAAATTGATTTTGGTTTATGATCCCCATTTTTCCCTCCCCACCCAGTTCTCCTTCCTCTACTCTATTAGACTTCCTTTTGCTCAAGTATTTATTTTTGATTTGTTCTTTTTACTTAAACTTAAAGGTTAAGTTCCCCATGGTATATTTATATATGCACATAATATGATTTTTGAAAAAAATTTCATTCTGCATTGCCTCCCCTTTCCCATACCTCCATTCTGCTTCTTGATCCCCTTCTATATTAGTGATCTTCTGTTTATCTTTGTTATCCTATTTTTCCCTCCCGCTTGCCTTTATTTTACTTGACCTTCCACATTTGAGAGAAGACATTCAACCTTTGAGTTTCTGAGATAGACTTAATTTACATGGAATGATATTCTCCATTTCCATTCATTTACTGGAAAATGACATAATTACATTCTTGTTTATAGAATGTCAGTATTTATGTATACCACAGTTTCTTCATCCATTTATCTATTGATGGACACCTGTGTTAATTCCGTAACTTAGCTATTGTGAATTGTGCTGCTATAAACATTGAGGTGGCTATATTGCTATAGTATGGCAATTTTTGATCTTTTTTGGATACCAAGGAGTGGGATAGCTGGGTCATTTGGTGGTTCCATCCGTAGTTTATTGAGTACTCTTCATACTATTTTTCAGAGTGGTTGCATTAGTCTGCAGTCCCACTAACAATATACAAGTGTTCACTTTCTCTTAGTCTTGCCAGCATTTATTGTTGTTTGTATTCTTAATCACTGTCATTCTGATTGGAGTAAGATGAATCTTAGTGTAGTTTTGATTTGAGACATTAAACATTTTTTCATGTATTTGTTGGCCATTTGTGTGACTTCTTTTGAGAAGTTTCTGTTTAGTTGTTTTGTCCATTTATTGACTGGATTATTTTGGTATTTAGTTATTTGAGTTCTTTATGTATTATGGATATTAGTTCCCTATTGGAAGAGTAGCTAGCCAAGATTTTTTCCGATTCTTTAGGCTGCCTCTTCATGCTCTTAATTATTTCCTTTGTATTCGATGGCATCCCACTTGATGATTTTTGGTTTTATTTGGGGTGCTTTGGAGCTCTTGTGATGGAGTGTTGACCCTGTGTTTTCTTCTAGCAGTTGTAGAGTTTCTTGTCTGATTTCCATGTCTTTGATCCATTTCAATTTGAGTTTTGTGCAGGGTGAGAGATACAGGTCTAGTTTTATTTTTTTTACACATTTTCCCCAACACCATTTGTTATAAAAGGCTGTCTTTCCTCCAAAATACATTTTTTTACATCTTTGTCAGATGGCTATAGGTATATGAATTTGTCTCTGTGCGTTTGCTCTGTTCTATTGGTCTTCATGCCTATTTTGATGCCAATAGCATGGCTTTTTTGTTACTATAGCTCTATAGTATAATTTTAGATCAGGTATTGTGATGCCTTCTGCTTCACTTTTCTTGCTTAGTATTGCCTTGGCTACTCTGGGTCTCTTATTCTTCCAATTTTTTTTAAAGAGAGAGAGAGAGAGAGAGAATTTTTTAATATTTATTTTTTAGTTTTCGGCGGGCACAACATCTTTGTATGTGGCGACACCCATGCCAGGCGAGCACGCTACCACTTGAGCCACATCCCCAGCCCCATACTTCCAAATTTAAGAATTGTTTTTTTCTAATTCTGTGAAGAATATCATTGATATTTTGATGGAGATTGCATTGAATCTGTATATTGCTTTATGGCCATTTTGACAATATTAATTCTGTCTATACAAAAACGGGTTGATTTTACATCTTCTAAGGGCATCTTCAGTTTCTTTCTTCATGTTTCATAATTTTCATTATAGAGCTCTTTTACTACTTTGGTTAGATTAATTCCCAAGGGTTATTTTTTTTTTGTTTTTAATCTTCTAGATAGAGCTTCATGTCATAGGCAAAGAGAGATATTTTGACTTTTTCTTTTCCCATTTGTATCCCTTTGATTATCTTTTCTTGCTTGATCAATCTGGCTCATGTTTTGAGGATTATATTAAATAGAAATGGAGAGAGTGGACAGTCTTGTCTTGTTCCTGATTTTAGAGGAAATGCTTTTAGTTTCTCTATTCAGTATGATGTTGGCTCTGAGTTTGTCATAAATGACCTTTAGAATGTTAAGGTAAGTTTCTTCAATCCCTAGCTTCTCCAATGCTTTTAACATGAATGGTTGCTGGATTTTTATCATAGGCCTTTTCTGTGTCTATTGAGATGATCATGTGATCCTTGTCATTAGTTCTATTTGAGTGGCAAATTACATTTATTGATTTGTATATGTTGAACTAACATTGAATCCCTGGAATGAAACCCACTTGAACATAGGTATATTATCTTTTTGGTGTGTTTTTGAATGTGGTTTGCTAATATTTCATTAAAGATTTTTGCACCTATGTTCATCCAGGATATTGGTCTGTAGTTTTCTTTCCTTGATATGTCTTTGTCTGGTTTTGGTCTCAGGGTTACACTGGCTTAATTGAATGTGTTTTTGGGGTGTACCTGCCCTTTCAATTTCATGGAATAATTGGAGAAAGACTGGTGTTAATTCTTCTGGAAAGTTCTGGTAGAATTCAGCTGAGAATCCATTTGGTTCCAGGCTTTTCTTTTTTGGAAGGCTTTTCATTGCTGTTTCAATTTCATTACTTAATATTGGTCTGTTTAGGTTTTCTATGTCTTCCTGATTCAATTTGGGTGTGTCAGATGTGTCAAGAAATTTGTCAATGTCTTCTAGATTCTTCAGTTTATTGAAGTAAAAATTTTCAAAATAGTTTCTGATAATCCTCTAGATTTCTGAAGGATCTGAGAAGGGTATTTTTCATCTCTGATTTTGTTGATTTGGGTCTTTTTCTTTTGGTTACCTTGGTTAAATCAATCTAATTTATCTTTTTGAAGAAACCACTTCTTTGTTGAATTGATCCTGTGTATTGTTTTCATATTCTCAATTTCATTGACTTCAACTCTGATCTCAATTTTTTTTTTTCCTGTCTTCTACTGGTTTTAGAATTAGTTTGTTCTTCTTTTTCTAAGGTCTTGAGATGGCATGTAAGCTTACTTATTTGGATCTCTGTATTTTTTATACATTTATTTAATTTATTTTTATGTAGTGCTAAGAATTGAACCCAGTGCCTCACACGTGCAAGACAAGCACTCTACCACTGAGCCACAACCACAGCCCCTCTGTATTTTTTAATGTAGGCACTTAGTGCTACAAATTTTCCTCTGAGAATTTATTTTATACTGTCTCAAGGATTCTGATAGGTTGCATCTCTCTTCTCATTAATTTCTAAGAATTTATTCATCTACTATCATTTTTTCTTTGATCTATTCTTCATTTAAGAGTGTGTTGTTCAATCTACATGTGTTTATTTTGTTTCCATAGTTTTTCTTACTGCTGATTTCTAGTTTCAGATTTGCTTTGTGGCCTTGAATATTGTTGATTTTTTAAAAAGTTCCATATGCTACTGAGAAGAAGGTAAATTCAACTGTTTTGAGATGAAATATTCTATAGATATCTGTTAGATTCATTTGACTTATAGTATTATTTCTGTTGGAGATGTCTTTATTGATTTTATGCTATTATGACCAGTGTTATTATATTGGTGTCTATCTGGGATTTAATGTTGTAGAATTTTTTTGTCTTGTTTTGTTTTAAATGTAATGTTTTAAATGGGGTGTGCTGATATATGATAGTAATGTTTACTATTATAATATATTCTTGTTGGATTATTCCCTTTCCCAGTATGTAGTAGCCTTCTATGTATCTTCTAATTAATTTTTTTTTTAAGTAACAGGGATTGAACTCAGGGGCACTTGGCCACTGAACCATATCCCCAACCCTATTTTGTATTTTATTTAGAGACAGGGTCTTACCGAGTTGCCTAGTGCCTTGCTGTTGCTGAGGCTGGCTTTGAACTCACGATCCTCCTGTCAGCCTCCTGAACCACGGGGATTACAGTCATATGCCACCATGCCTGACTCTTCTGATTAATTTTTGCTCGAAAATTTTGCTTTATGGAGTAAAAGGATAGCTACTCATGTCTGATTTCAGGAGTTGTATGTGAGGAATACTTTCTTCCATCCTTTTACCTTTGGCCTGTGTGTGTCTTTGCCTATAAAATGAGTCTCTGATGAATGGCATATAGTTGGATCTTGCTTTTTGATCCTTTCTGGTAATCTGTGTCTTTTAATTGGGACATTGAAACCATTAACATTCAGCATTAGTATGGATATGTGTTTGTGGTTTTATGCCATTTTGATTTTTTGCTAAATTGAACCCTGTCTTGATTCTGATATTGTAGATTACTCTTCTACTGATCTCCTTCTGTTTGGGAGCTTTGGAAATTGTTGTTCAGTTCCTCTGTGTGAAGTTTATCTTTGAATATTTTTTTTGTGCTCATGAGTTCTTTTAGTTTATACTTGTCATGGAAAGATTTTATTTCACCCTTGAATTTGAAACTGAGCTTTGCTGGATATAGTAACCTTGGCTGGTAGTTGTTTTCTTTGAGAGCTTGGAATATCTCATTTCAGACCCTCCTTGATTTTAGAGTCTGTATGGAGAAATCAGCAGTGAGCCTTATTGGTTTGCCTCTAAATGTGACCTGATGCTTCTCGTTTGTAGCTTTTAATATTCTTTTCTTATTTTCTATGTTAGACATTTTGATTTTGATGTGTCTTTGAGAGCTTCTCATTTGAATAAATCTGTTTGGGGTCCTGTGCATCTTCTGTATAGGTCTGTTCCATTTCTGACATGGGAAATATTTTCTGTAACTGTCTCACTGAAAGAGTTCTTTATGCCTTTAGTTTGTTTTTCCATTTTCTCTTCTGTCCCAATGATTCTTAAGTTTGGTCTTTAATGTTGCCTTAGAGTTCTTGTATAGTTTGATCATGTTCTATAACTTTTCCCTTTATTTCATTTTGTGTACTCAAGGTCATAAGCTCTGTCTTCATGGCTTGAAGTTCTGTTTCAAGGGCTAAAGTTCTATTTTCTATGCAATTTATATGTTAGTGATGCTTTCAAGTGAATTTTTAATTTGATTGATTCTGTATTTCATTTCTAGGAGTTCTGATTTCTTTTCACTATTTCTATTTATTTATTAAAGTGGCCTTTCTTCTCCTGTATTTACTCTAATTGATTTTTTTTTTCTTTTTTTGGTACCAGGAATTGAACCCAAGGACTCGCAACCACTGAGCTACATTCCTAGCCCTTCTTTATTTTGAGACAGGGTCTTACTAAGTTACTTTGAGCCTCACTAAGTCTTACTAAGTTACTTTGAGCCTCACTAAGTTTTTGAGACTGGCCTCAGACCTGCAATCATCCTGCCTCAACATCCAGAGCAATTGGGATTATAGGCATGCACCACCATGTTCAGCAATTCATTGGATGTTTTAATACTTAGTTTTTAAATTATCTTTCTCTGGGATTTTTATCCACATCACTATCAGTGGGATCCTTTGATGGGAGACTATGGATTTGGGGGGGGATTTTTTTTTCCATTTTCTCATGTTTTCAGAGATCTTGGACTTTCACATCGATTTTGAGATGGATTCTCCTTCATTTTTTTTATGCGTGTCCTTTTGTGTGTAATTATCTTATTTGTTCTGGCACTTCTTTCTGCTTTTGATACCCTTTGCCAAAGGGTAGGACCTGAGGCCCCTCCCTCTCTGACTCTTCTTCCTTTGGGTCCTTGTTGTTGGTTTGAAACTTTTGTCTCCTGATTTCTTTGAGTTGAAGTAATATCAGGGCTCAGGTGGGGTTAGGTTGTGTGGGGGATGGATTCATTGTTGCTTAGTTGAGATGTATTTCTCAGCTGCAGAATCACTGGTCTGATATTAAAGTGTCCCAATCTCTTCTTGGCCCCTCTTGGAGGGGGGAATCCAGGAGTGGCACTAATGTCAGCAACAGATGTACACTTTAAGATATATGTCCAGTGTCTACTTTGACATCTCTAACATAATTGCCTCCTATCCAGGAATGGTGGGGTCAGCATTTAACAATAGTAACAATAATAAAAATCTATAAACTAGGTCAGTTGTTTGACAGAAGTGTCTATTACATTGTCCAGTATATGAATAGTCACACAAACTTGAATGGGGTAGGAATTACATAGTCTAATCATTAGTTTGGGTTTTATCTCTTCCATTTTTGTATGAAAGGGTAGCTAAATATTGAGTGTCATTAATTTGTGTGTGGGACAAGGTGTGCTGTCTTTTGGTTGATTTTAGTTCAATACCAGAGACTCCACCCTCTGAACTTGTAGTGTCCCTGTAAATACCCAGCATTTCACAGAAGAAGGGACACCAAACAATAGTGACAGCCATGCAAATAATACACAGCATTAAATTAAATACCCTGTTTTTATTATGGCATCTTCTACATTAATTACCACAAAACCCAGAAGAGGTGGAGTCAGCAATTGTCAACAGTAAAAACAATAACCATGAACTAGATCTGGCTTTAAAGCAAACAGCAGTTGTTAACTGTGTCGTCCACAGAAATAATGACTGTGTCAGCATTAATGGGCGGGGGTTGGGGGAAGGAGTTATAAACCAATTAGTTCTGAAAGATGGTAAAAATACAATTAATTAGGAGAAAAAAAATGTGCCGAGAAGGTGGAAGATAGTTTACAATTTCAAAAAAGTGAACAGAAAGAATGCAGAAGAGATGTACCAGATAATGGTTATTAGGAAGAAGGGGAAACATAGGCGATGCAAAGTAAAGGAAGAGAGAACAATAGAATTGGGACATTAGCCAGAGAAGAAGAGAGAGAAAAAGAGACAAGAGAAGCAAACAAATGGAAACAATACAAAACAAAACAAAAATATACAAACCAAAAAACACTAATCCTCAAAAGACAAACATAACGATATTTAAAAATGCCAAAAAATAAGATAAAAAGAAACAAATAAGAATATGTATGTATGTCTCTGAACCAATCAGCACTACAAGAATTGCCCCCCCCACGCACACATACACAGAGATTATTCATGAAAAATAAAGGAAACCTCTCCATTGAGGTGGTCAAAATAGTGAACCAGAATGGATGGTCACTGTCTGCTCAACTGACTTTCTTTTTAATTTCTTCTTGAGCTGTGTACTGAGAGACAGAGTAATAGAGTGAGGTTGTTAACCCCTTTCTGTTTTTGTGTTGTTCTCCTCCAGGGGAGAGGCCCTAACCTTGGTATCGGGGGCAGCTCCCCACCTCACCCAGGGCTCCAGAGGGGAGGCCCCACTAACCTGAGTGTTGGGGGCAGCTCCCCATAACATTGCACCCAGGTTAGAGAAGCCTCCCCCATCTAGTGGGGAGGCCCCTCTAACCTGGGTGTCAGGGGGAGCTCTCCATACCACCACACCCAGGGTAGAAGGGCCTCCCACTCCAGAAGGGAGGCCACAATAACTTGGGTGTTGGGGGGGGAACTCCTGCCGTGGGGAGACCCCTCTAACCTGGGTGTTGGGGGGGACTTTCCATACCAGCGGGTGTCTGGGGGGAGCTTTCCATAACACCAGCCCCAGGGTCGAGGGGACCTCCCCCTGCATGGGGGAGACCCTTCTAACCTGGGTGTCGGGGAGAGCTGCCAGTTGGAGTGACCTATGACTGACTGAGATAAGACTCAGCTTCCCTTCTTATCAGTATTAGGTGGAATGGATTAGAAAGTATTGTCTATCAGAGCTTTGTCCATACAGACCAGATTGGTGTACCCTAAGGGTAAAGCTAATGCAGAGTTCTATGAGTGCAGTTCCATTAGTTGGGGATTAGGTCTAATCAGGCTTCAGGGGCTTTGTTGGATGGTGTCTGTTTTGGACTGATTAGATGGGCACACACTTAGGGCATGCCAGTTGCAGATTTCGGTTGGGAGTCTGGATCTCAGGAGCCTCCCATGAGTTCCACTTGTGGATGAGGGGAGCCAGGCCTACACATACTCAGCTGCCCGTGAACACAGCCTTCCCAGGTTTAGTCCCGGAGTGCATTCACACCCACCTATTCAGATTCCTGGGTCACTTCATCTGGTCACTTGAGCCACCAGATTCAAAGGAGAAGTGAGTTGAGCTCTCCTCTTTTTCAGCTTGAATCCCTGGGTATATTCTACTCACATTCTGGTAGGCATACCCTAGGCCACAAAATAGGCACTTTCCAGGATACTGTGGTCATGTTTGCTCTGAATTTCTGGCTCCTGCAACTGTAGCCATAGCTGCAGTCTGACCACCTCAAGATGGCTTTACCTAGGCTCTTTGTGGCCAGTTGGGAAACAGCACTTTTCAAGCACCAGAGCAAAGTGTAGCCTCTGGATCAGCTAAGTTCAGGCTGCTTCTTTGATCTCAGGTTTTTCCAAATCCGTGTTTCTCTGTGTTCTCCATCGCTTTGGTGAATCAGTGCCTCTATGGCTGCCACTCCCACAACTAGTGCCACAACCAGCTCAGCTCCAATGTATGCTTTCTTTTATGTTTATTGCACTGAAATTCCTGGGTCCCTAAGACATTTTGAATGTCCAGTATTGAATTTAGTGGACTACCTCGCTGAGATGCAGTACTCCCGCTGCTTGAATCCTGAGCTGTGGATTGATGAGCTGTGGATTGATTAGGATTGCAGCGTTCCTCAACTCAACCATGTTTACTTACTGATGAGCAAATATTGATGCAGTATTGTTAGCTAATGTCCATGGTTTTCATTAAGGTTTACTCATACATTCTCTAGGTTTTTGACAAATACATAATGGTATGTATCCATCATTACAATATCATATATAACAATTTCCCTGCTCTGAATATCCCTTATGTTTCGCCGATTATCCATCACTCCTCTGAGCCCTGGGTAACCACTGATCATGCTGTTTCCTTGTCTCCTTAGTTTTACCTTTACTGGAATGTTTATATGGGGGGAACCCATTAGTATATAGACTTTTGAGACTTGCTTCTTAACTTAGCAATATGCATTTAAGAAGCATTCACGTGTTTTTGTGGCATGATAACTCATATTTTAGTACTAAATAATATTCCATTCATTGTATGTATATATTAGTGAGTTTATCTGTTCATCTGTTGAAGGACATTTGGTTGATTCCAAGTTTAAACAAGTGTAAATGAAGCTGTTGTAAATATCAGTGTGCACTTTTTTTGTGGGTGTTTATTTAAACTCATTTGGGAAAATACCAAGAAGTGCAATTGCTAGATCATATTACCATATGTAAGTTTTGTAAGAAACTGCCAAACTGTCCTCCAAAATGTTTTTACCATTTTGCATTCCCACCAACAATGAATAAAGATTTCTGTTGCTCATGAGTGTTTAGTGTTATCCGTGTTTTTGAATTAACGTTAGTCATCCCAATAGATGTAGAGTGGTATCTCACTGTTCTTTTAATTTTTAGTCCCTGATGGCATATAAGGCCAAACATTTCTTATATGCTTATCTGCTTTCTTTATATCTTCTTTGGTGAAGTGTCTTTTCAGGTCTTTTACCTATTTTTTAAATAAGATTATTTGTTTTCTTATTGCTGAGTGTTAAGAGCTTTTTACCTATTTTGGATTCTAGACCTTCGTCAGATGTGTCTTGGAAGTGATTTTCTCCCACTTTCTGACCTGTCTTTTCATTCTCTTGATAGTGTCTCTCATAAAACAGTTTTGAGTTTTAATGAAGTCTATTTTGTCAGTTCTTTCCCTCATGAATTGTGACTTTTATATTATATTTAAAAAGTCATCAGCAAACTGAGGTCACCAATATTTTCTCCTATATTGTCTCATAAGGTATTTATAGTTTTGTGTTTAGTTTTTCATCTGTAATCCATTTTGAGTTAATTTTTAGATCTGATCTAAATTCTTGGTTTTTTCAGTTTTTAAATTTTTTAAAAATTTCTTTTTATTACTAATAAAATTACCACATAGTATATTATGATATTAATATACAACATTTTTCTTACAATTCACCCATTGATAAACATTCTCATTTGTTTTTGTCTATTGTGAATACAACATGGTAACTCTATGCTAACATGGACATTCATATAGAAGTCTTTGTATGGACATATAATTTTATTTCTCAAAGGTAAAAACTTAGAATGTCTAGCTTATATGATGAGTATTCTTTTATTTTATTAAATTAAAAAGAAACCTGCCAAACTATTTTTCAAGGTGGTTATATCATTTTGAATATTCCACCATTAATGTAGATAAGTTCTGTCTTCTCCACATCCTTTCCAACTCTTAGTATGTTAAGACTTCATTAATTTTAGACATTCTAATATACATGAGGTTGCCATTCATTGTGGTTTTAATTTGCATTTGCCTAATGACTAATTGTATTGAACATCATTTTATGTGACTTGATCATTCATGTTCCTATTTTTATTAAGTATGTGTTCAGATCTTTTAAATTTTTTTGTTTTAATTTTTATTTCTTCTTTTTAGTTATACATGACAGTAGAATGTAGCTTTATATGTGTATACAAGAATGGACTATATTTTATTCTAATTAGGATCCCAGTCTTGTGGATGTACACGATGTTGAGAGTCACTGTTATGTTCATATATGTACATAGGAAAGCTATGTCAGATTCATTCCATTGTCTTTCCTTTATCTATTCCCCCTCCCTTCCCTTCCTCTAATCCACTGAACTTCTATTCTTCCCCTCACTTCCTTGTTGAGGGTCAGCAGCCACATATTAGAGAGAACATTCAACATTTATTTTTTGAGATTGGCTTATTTCACTTAACACTCTAGTCTCCAGATACATCCATCTACTGGTGTATGTCATAAAGTCATTATTCTTTATGACTAATATTACATTGTATATATATATATATATATATATATATATATATCTCAATTTCTTTATCTATTATCTGTTGATGAGAATCTAGTTTGGTTCAGTAGCTGAGCTATTATGAATTCTGATGCTATAAACATTGACATGGCTATATCACTGTAGTATGCCGATTTAAACTCCTTTGGATATATATCAAGAAGTGGGATAAGTGGGTCAAATGGTGTTTCCTTTCCTAGTTTTTTGAGAAATTTCCATACTGCACTAATTTGCAGTCCCATCAACAATGTACAAGTGTACCCATTTCACCACATCATCACCAACATTCATTGTTAATTATATTCTTGATAACTGCCATTCTGGTTGCAGTGAGGTGAAATCTCAATGTAGTTTTAATTTGCATTTCTCGAATTGCTAGAAATGTTGAACACTTTTTTCCTATATTTGTTGATCATTCGTATTTCTTCTGTAAAATGCCTGTTCAGCTCCTTTGCCCACTTATTGATTGGGATATTTGATTTTTTGATGTTAAATTTTTTGAGTTCTTTATATATCCTAAAGATTAATGCTGTATCTGAGGTGGCAATGATTTTCTCCCATTCTGTAGGCTCTCTGTTCATATTCTTGATTGTTCCCTTTGCTGTGAAAAAGCTTTTTAGTGTGATACCATCCCATTTATTGATTCTTGATTTTATCTCTTGCACTTTAGGAGTCTTATTGAAGAGGTTGGTTCCTAAGCCAATATGATGGAGAATTGGGCCTATATTTTCTTCTAATAAGCACAATTTCTCTGGTCTAATGCTTGGGTCCTTGATCTACTTTTAGTTGAATTTTGTGCAGGGTGAGAGATAGGGTTAAATTCCAGTCTACTACCTGTGGATTTTCAGTTTTCCTATCACCATTTCACCATTTTTTGAAGAGGCTATCTTTTCTCCAAAGTATGTTTTTGGCTCCTTTCTAGTATGAGATAACTGTTTTTTTTTTTTTTTTATGGGGTTGTCTCTGTATTTTGTTCTATTCCGTTGGTCTTCATGCCTGTTTGGGTGCCAATACCATGCTATTTTTGTTACTATAGCTCTGTAGTATGATTTAAGGCCTGGTGTTGTTGCCTCTACTTCATTTTCTTGCTAAGGAAAAGGGAAGGTTTCCTCATTTTCTATTTCATGGCTATTCTGGGCCTCTTTATTTTTCCAAAAGAATTTCACGACTCCTTTTTCTATTTCTATGAAGAATGTCATTGGAATTTTAATAGGAATTGCATTAAATCTATATAGTGCTTTTGTTAGTATGGGCATTTTGACAATATTAATTCTGCCTATCCAAGAACATGGGGGAGATCTTTTCATCTTCTTAGGTCTCCCTCAATTTCTTTCTTTAGTGTTCTGTAGTATTCATGTAGAGGACTTCACTTCTTTTGTTAGATTAATTCCCAATCATGAATGGGATGGTTTTCCTAATTCCTTTTTCTGCAGAAAAATCATTGGTGGATAGGAATGCAATTGATTTATTGGTGCTGATCTTATATCCTGCTACTTTGCTGAATTCATTTATGAGTTTTGCAGTCTTCTGGTGGAGTTTTGGGGTCTTCTAAATATAAGATCATGTTGTTGGCAAACAGAGATAGTTTGACCACTTCTTTTCCTATTTGTGTCCCTTTAATTTCTTTGTTTTGAGATAACTATGTTTTTGTGGGTTTATCTCTATATTTTGTTCTATTCCATTGGTCTAATTGCTATGGCTAGAGTTTCCAGGACTATGTTGAATAGAAGTGGTGAAATAGGGCATTCTTGACTTGTTCCAGTTTTGACAGAGAATGTTTTCATTTTTTTCTCCATTTAGAATGGAGTTTGGCATATATAGCTTTTATAATGTTGGGGTATGTTCCTCCTATTCCTAGTTTTTCTAGTGTTTTAAATGTGAATGGATGCCATATTTTGTCAAATGCATTTTCTGCATCTATTGATATAATCACATGATTCTTGTCATTAAGTCTATTTATGTGGTAAATTCTATTTATTGATTTCCATATGTTGAACTGAAGCAGGTCAGAAATCACCACCTAGCAGAACCATACCATAAATCAGCAGAAACCACCACCATATATATGTCATGTAAGTTCCTCTTCTTATCAGAGAGTTATTAGAGAGGTTTTTTTTGCATAGAAATTAGCTATCAGCAAAAATCTGAAGAAGGCATTGTAGTTTGTAAGCTTCCTCTTTGTTTTAAAATGCCAGGTTTGCAGGAAAAAAACTTGTGAAACCCCTGTCTTTCTAGAGGATGGAATGAAACACGCTTGACATATGAACCTTCTAGCCCCCTCCCCCAACTATATAAAGTTCAAAGAATTTCTATACCCATTGTTCAGAGGAAGAATTCTTAGGTGAGAGCCACCTCTGAAATCTGCAGTCAATAAACTTGCTCCTGAAAATTTCTCAGGTGTCCAGCCTCTTCTATCCCACTTCAAAACTAACCTTGCATCCCTAGGATGAAACCCACTTGGTCATGGTGCATTATCTTTTTAATATGTTTTTGTATGCAAATTGCCAATATTTTATCAAGAATTTTTGCAACTGTTTATCAAGGACATTGGTCTGAATTTTTCTTTCCTTTATGTGTCTTTCTCTCATTTTGATAGTAGGATGATACTAGCTTCATAGAATGAGTTTGGAAGTTTCCTTCTTTTCTACTTTATGAAATAATTTGCTGAAGATTGATGTTAGTTCATATTTGAAAATCTGATAGAACTCAGCCAAGAATACATCTGGTCATGGGCTTTTATTTGTTTGTAGGCTTTTGATGGCTTCCTCAATTGCATTACTTGAAATTGATCTGTTTAAATTTTATAGATCCTTCTAATTCAATTTGGGTAGGTCATATCTCTAGAAATGTGTTGATATCTTCAAGATCTTCTTATTCATTGAAATATAAATTTTCAAAATAGTTCCTGATTATCCTATTTTAATAGAGTCTGTGGTGATATTTCCTTTTTCATCATGAATTTTAATAATTTGAGTTTTTTCCTCTTTCTTTGTTTTACTAGGTCAAGGGTTTATCAACTTTGTTTATTTCTTCAAAGAACCAACTTTTTGTTTGGTTGATTTTTAAAAAAAATTTAAATTTCAATTTTATTGATTTCAGGTCTGATTTTAATTATTTTGTGTCTTCTACGATTTACATGTTAATATGTTCTTTTTGTAGGGCCTTGAGATATAATGTTAGATTATTTACTTGTTGTCTGTTTATTTAATGAATTAGCTCAAAGCTATGAACTTTCCTCTTAAACCTCCCTTCAGAGTGTCCCAGAGATTATAATATGTTATATCATGATTTTTATTAACTATTATATTTTTAATCACCCCTGATTTCTTCTGCTTTCCATTCATCATTCAACAGGGTATTATTTAATTTCCATATGTTAGAGTAGTTTTCATTTACCATCTTATTGTTGATTTCAAATTTCATTGCTTTATGAACTGATAAATTGCAAGGTGGTATGTCTATTTTTTGTATTTGCTAAGAGTTTATGGGGCCTAAAGATATGGTCTGTTTTAAAAAATGATCCATGTGCTGCTGAGAAGAAAGTGTATTCAGTCATTGATGCAAGACTTATTCTACTATGTCTATTAAGTCTAAATTATTAATCATATTTTTATTTCTATACCTTCTTTATTAAGTATTTGTTTGGAAGATCTGTCAAGTGATGAGAGATGAAAGTTAATATCTATCACCCAGTATTACTGCATTGTGGTCTATTTTATTCTTGAAATTGAAAAGGGTTTGTTTGATGTATGTAGATGCTCCATTGTTCGAAGTATAAATATATATGATTGCGAATTTGTTGTTGTTGTATGACTCCCTTAAGCAGTGTCAAATGACCTTCTGTGTCTCTTCTGATTAACTTTGGCTCAAAGTCTACTTTATCTGATATGGAAAGAGAAACCCTTGCTTGTTTATGAGATCCACGTGAATGATATGTTTTTTCCCATCTTCTCACCTTTAGTCTATGGATGTCTTTGCCTATGAAATATTTTATTGAACATGTTTTATAGCACAGGCTTTCTAGTTGTGAATTCTAAACTTTTGTTTATTGTGTGAAATTTTTTTACCACATCTTTAATTCTAAAGCTTAATTTTGCTGGCTATGGTATTCTTGGTTGGCATCCATTTTCTTTCAGAGCTTGGTTATATATTAGCAAAAGACCTCCTAGCTTTTAGTCCTGGGTTTAGAAATCAGCTGAAATCCAAATTAGTTTACCTCTAAATGTGACATGTTGGTTTTTCTCTAGCAGCTTATAATTCTACACTCATTTTGTATGTTAGGCATTTTTATAACAATGTGCCTTGGTGTGGGTCTCTTGTAATTCTGTATATTTGGAGTTCTGTATGCCTCCCATATTTGATTTCCATTTCATTCTTAAGGTTCAAGAAATTTTCTGATATTATTTCATTGAAAATATTGTGCATTATTTTAGTACTTCTAGACCTTCATCTGTCCCTATGAATCTTAAATTTGGTCTTTCATGTTATCCAATATTTCCTAAAAAAAAAATCTATTCATGGTCTCTTAACATCTTTTTTTCCATGGTCAACTTTATATTCAAGATTATATGTTGTTGCCTGAAATTATCTTCTAAGTGGTCTAGTCTGTTGCTGATGCTTTCCATTAAATTTTTAATTTGGCTTGTTGATTCCTTCACTCCAAGAATTCCTGTTTGATTCTTTTCCAGAATCTTTTTTTATTGAAGTGATCTCTCACTTCCTGTATTTTCTCTGATTTCACTCCATACATTGTGTTTTACCTTGTAGATCAGTTTAACTACGAACTTTCTAAATTTTTTCTTTAACATTTCTTCTACTGTGGTGTCAATGGATTCTGTTACTGAAGTGTTTTGGTTTGTTTGGGATGGTTGTTCCCTTACTTTTTCAATATTATTTTTGTGTCTACCCATCTATCAGTATGAATGTGAGTCAGCAGAGTTTCTACTGAATGAACTTATAGTCTCCCTGAAGGTTTCTAATTCCTCATGATTTAGGATGAAGGCAAATAATAACAACCAATGCAAACAACATACAGCATATAACTAAATACTTAATTCCTTTCGTGACATCTACAAGGCTGATTGGCACAATAAACAGATATATGATGAGCAGTTTTACAGTAAAAACAATAAGTTTGCAAAAAGAGTTTATAATTTCAAAAGGTGAATGAGGAGTATGCAGAAAAGATGTAGGATATGATAGTTATGAGGAAGGGAGGAGAGAAAATAGAAGTAATAAATTATAGGAAGAGTGAAAGTGAGAACAATAGAATTTGTTAATAGAACAAAAGACAATCAAGAGAAACAGACAAGTGAAAACTAATACAAAACAAAACCCAAACATACTAATTGTTTTAGTCAGCTTCTCCGATGCTGCAATTAAAAGATTTGACCAACAAAACTGTAGAGGAGGAAAAGTTTATTTGAGGGCTCACAGTTTCAGAGGCTGAGTACCATGGCAGAAGAGTGTGGTGGAGGGAAGCCGCTCACACTGTGAACAGGAAGCAGAGAGAGAGCAAGTCTACTTGCCAGATACAATTTGGATAAAGATATGTATCTGAAGCCACACCCCAATTCCCACCTCCTCTAGCCACACTTTACCCCTTTCTTTCCATTTCTTCTTGAGGTATATATTGCATTACAAAAATGGTGGCTGCAGTCTGTCAAATCCTTCCTCTTTTTGTGTTCTTAGTCAAGTTGCTAACTGGAGTTCAAAAACTGTTGGCTTCTCTTCTTGGCAGTATGAGGTAGAGCTGATGGGAGAGTCAAGATGGATTTACTGTAGAGTTCTGTGAGAGGAGTTCTCATAGGCAGAGTTCCTAAAGGTGGGGTTTAGGTCTAGGTAGGCCCCAGGTGCTTTGTTGAGAGACAGGTGTTCTGAAGATTTTATATCAGCACTCCTCTAGAGCCTGGCAGCTGCTGATAGCTCCATGCTGGGAGCTATCCCCAGGAGTCTCCCCTGGGTTTGGCTTATGTGGTAGGGGAGCCAGTCCTTCACCCACTTCACCACTCATGGACCCTGCCCTTCCTGGCCTCCTGGATTTGGTCTCCAAGTGCCCAATGCCTCAGGACCACTAGATCATATTCCCGGCTGGCCCCAGCTGATCCTGCAAGCTGCCAAAATTAAAGGGTGTGGTGGGGGTGAGGGGAACTCAGGATCTCTCAGATCTCTACAACTTGTATTCCCCTGGGTAAAACACTCTCCACACCTTGTTTTCTCCTGGTTTCCTAGGCACCCTCTGAGATGTGTGTCAGGTATTTGCCAGGTCTGTTTTTTGGACCCAGCTTGGATTTCCTAGCTCTGGGATCCTGGATTTGCTCCCACAGCCGCCGGCCCCTGTAGCCTTGGGGCAAGATGGCTCCTGCCTGGGCTCTCTGTGGACAACTGGAAGACACGTGCCGTCTTTCTTTTTTGCATGAGGATATAGTGTAGCACACTCTCTGGATCAGTCTGGCAGTATCCTCAATCTCTGATTTCTGTGTACCAGGACATGACATGTGCCACCTGCAGTGCAGGCTCCCTTAGTCCTTCTCCCTGCTTTGCCGACCGTGGTTCAGCTGTGGCAGTTGCCAGCATCAGTGGTGGGTTTTCTTCTTTATTGTATTGTATGCAACCTTCTAAGTCCCCAAGCTGTTCTGAGAGTTCAGAATTAAATCCCAGTAAAATCCCTGTTTCACCTACTTCCCTGAGGAGCTGTTTATCTGCTTTCTTGGTCTCACGCTTCAGAGCAGTTTGGAAAGCCACCTTCTCTCCTCCACCATCCTCCAGGAGACTTTACATTTGTGCAGACTTTTTTGCACATTTTTTCCAGCACCAGGAATTGCACTCAAACGCACTTTCCTACTGAGCCACATCCCTAGCTCTTCTTATCTTTTATTTTGAGACAAGATCTCACTGAGTTGCTTAGGGTCTCACTAAGTTGCTGAGGCTTTGAACTTGTGATCCTCCTACCTCAGTCTCTCAAGTCACAGGGATTACAGATGCATGCCACTGTGCCAGGCTGCACATTCATTTTCTTAATGATCTTTTATAGAGCAGACATTTTGCATTTTGATGACATCTAATTTATTATTTTTTTCTTTTATAGTTAGTGGAGCTTGTATCTTCATGAAGATATCTTTGACTATAACATTATTGCAAAGATTATCTCCAATTTTTCTTTTTGGAGTTTTAGAACATTGCTCCTAAGTTGAGATATATAATTAATTAGCATTTATTCTTGAATGAGATATGAGATGGGGTCAAAGTTCATTTATGTTTTCAATACTGCTGTATATTCCAGCACCACTTTTTGAAAGTGCTACCCATACCCCCATTAAATTTTCTTGGCACTGTTACAAAAAAAAATAAATTGGCTATGTAGGTGTTGATCTGTTTCTGGACTCTGTGTTTTGTTGTATTAATCTAGATGCCCTTCTTATGCCAATAGTATACTTTCCTGATTACTTCTGTTTTTTATAAGTCTCGAAGTCAGATTATATAAGCTTTCTATCAGTGTTCTTCATCTTCAAAGTTAATTTGGGTTTTCTAGATCATTTTCATTTGATAGGTACTGCTGGAATTTCAATTAGGATTGTGTGAAATCTATAGGTCAATATTAAGAGAACAAATCTTAATAATATCTGTTCCTAGATCTATGAACGTAGTATATTTCCCAATTTATTGAGATCTTCTTTAATTTCTTCCAGCAATATTTTTAAATTTGCATTGAATAGGATTTATTAAATTAATCCTAAATCACGTAGGTTTGAGTGGTCATGCAAGTTGTAGTTTTAGTTAAATTTGACAGTTGTCATTGCTTGCATATGGTAATAAAGTTCATTTTTATATATGAACTCAGCATCCCATGAGGGTCCCTTTATAACTATATTCTCTGAAATGTGCTTTAAAGGACACGTTCTTAATGTGTTTTGTGACCCCGATCATATATCTGATAGATTTAGAGACTATTAAAATAGATTCCTTGTAAGTTTGTCTACTTTTAAATAGATAAACTTCTTTATATTCAGTCAGTACTGTGCCTGTGAATTTCTTATCTTGTTTGCTGTGCTGCCTATAGTGTCCCACACCTAAAAATAAATCTTATATGTTTTATCCAGTTTCCTGTTTACAGTGGAAGTTCCAATTTGATACAATAATTCACCAGAGTGCAAAGATGGAATCTTACAAGATTAATTTTAGCAGAGTTTATCTTATCCAATAATATCTTTTCATCAAAATCATTAAAATTTTTCATGTAGTTAGAAACATCTTCATAAAAGCTTCCATTTAATGGCTACTTAGTATTCTGTGATAGGAATGTTTTGCAATTTATTAAATTATTCCTTTATTACCAGGTTATTAGTTTACTTTTAGTAAGTATTGCTATTGTAAACCTTTAATGTCAATTTTTGTATTTCTGATATAACAATTTATTCATTGTATTATAATTTTCTTTCATGAACTTATCCATGAGAACAGTGGATTATAAGCTATTCTAACAGGATCACAGAATATAACAAACACTCACTAGACATAGAACCTGAAACATAATAATCACTCACTAGATTTTCCAGTAGTGCTGAGGTTGTAATTCAGTGGTAGAGCACTTGCCTAGCAAGGCCATGGGTTGATCAGCATGCACACACAAATAATTCCCATAAACAAGTGAGACTTCCTACTCCAAGTAAGTTAGATGACGGTACTGCTGTATGATATAAGAAACTGAGATATATAGAGAGGTAGGAACTAAGGCCAACCAGCTAATTTCTGGCAATGACAGAACTAGGGTCTTAGTCATCTCACTCCTGTTCCTCTGTCAATTCTGCCAGCTCAGTCTGGATTCTCTGAACCAAGCTAGCCACCTGGAAGTTCGAATTTCTATGTTCCTGTGCTTCATGTTCTTCTCCAAATGGCCACAGAATGCAGCAAGCTTTAGAAGGCCTTCCTACAACATAACTTTCCTCTGGGAATCTGGGTTTAAGGGTCAGACCCTTCTGGAAAGCTCATCAATGGTGATTAATGGAAACACTCTGCCTGTCCTTGAATATCTTCAGACCCACTTTTCTCTGTCATGTTCCATTTGGCAGTGTGCCCAGATTTTACAGCATTCCATGAGTGTCCCTTTATAACTATATTCTTTGAAATGTGCTTTAAAGGACATATTCTTAATGCAGAGCTTTTGCCTAGTAAATGTTTGCAAATTTTATCAGCTGCAGATACCAATAATGGCACCTTTATGTTTAAAACTTGTGTCTAGTGCTTTATTCTGTTCACCTTTATAACAGAGGGAACTCAGGCCACATTTTTATGCTCCTTATCTCTTTTAGTAGAACTCTGCACTCAGGGTCCAGCTCATATACTCTTAAAACAAATTATTCCAAGTTGAATTTACACTGCTGTCTCTTTGCTTTGGCCAATCTTAATGTGCCATCTGGACCACTGTTTGCTGCAGCACCACCCTTTGCTTGGACCAAACCTGATGGCCCATGCCTTGGCTCACGCTGCCACTTGCAATGCTCTCAACCACCAGAGAATGCTGGACTGACACTGTTGCTCAGCCTGGATGCTGTTCACACTTTGCAGCTTGGCCTTTGCCATCACTGACATGCCCTTCACTTTAGATCAGCTACTTTTCCCCTCCAGTATGCCATTATGCTCCTCTCTGCCTCACCTGTATACATAGCTCAGTATTCCAGGGAATACTGGTACATACTATTTGTCCCCATAGTGATAGAGAAATTATACCTTTGTTGGACTTCTTGTTTCAAGTGGCCCGATGCCACTCAAAAAAGCTGTGCAGAATATAAAAAGGCAATTTTATCAATCTTACACATATCCTGATGAGTGTGACCAATGAGGAGCACGGAATTCATAGTACTCGGCTAAGAACTACCATATAGTACCCAGAACCAATACTTCCTTTCTCTCTTGAGCCCAACTGATTGTCTTTCTTGGGGCTTGTCTCACCTTAAGAGTATTTCTTGTGTTGCTTTGTTTTCAAATACCATATCAAATTTCTATATCTGCCATGTGTAGTAGATAGCTGTGACTTCTTTTTCCCAGGAAGTTCTTCAACCTGCATGTCAATCAATGGAGGAAAATAAATCTGGACCAGGGAGGTGGGTTAATCCAGGATAATCAAAGCATCAGAATTTTAGTTTTGGTCCAGCCATTTCTGTCATCTTGTGATATTTAAAGGAAGTATCACCTAGATACTGGCCATTTCTGGAAGTGTTTTGAGCCCTTTAATACAAATCTTAACCCAGTCTGTAATTCAACAATATTTTAAGAGGAATGTCTCTTTTAATGATCATAGAATCTCAGTTCTAGAAGGTGACTGATCTTGGGTATTGATCCTTCCTTATTCTGAGCTGAAATATAATCATTCTAGAAACAATGATTATGATTTCTTTTCCGTCCGCCAGCCTTTCAGATACTTGAAGACAGTCCTTATACTCCCCAGTTTCCTTCTTTTTCTTACTAACTCCCTGAGTATTCATAGTACTTAGCTAAGAACTACATACAGTACCCAGAATCAATACTTCCTTTCACTCTTGAGCTAACTTATTTACTCGCAGTTCTGTGGAAGCCCAAGATCAAGGGGCCAGAGGGCTGATTTCTTTGGAGGGCTTGTAGGGAAGCATCTGTTCCAGAACTGTCTCTTGGCTTACAAGTGCCCTCTCCCACTGCCCCTTCACTGAGTGGTATCTGAGCACAAGTTTCCCTGGCATCTTCCTCTTCTTATAAGGACTCCACTAATGACCTCCTTGTAACTTAATCATCTCTTTAAAGACCCTATCTCCAAATATGATCACATTCTGAGGTACTGGGGCTTGGACTCCAACACATGAATTTTAGAGGAGGGGTACAATTGAGCTGACAACAGTGTGTTTAGAGTCTCCTAATTGGTTTCTTTCTTTCCTTTTTTTTTTTTTTTTGTGTGTGTGTGTGTGTGTGTGTGTTCTCTGCTGAAGATGTTCCTGTGAGCTGCCTTGGCTGGCAGTTATCTTAGGGAATAGGGATAGATAGATAATTTTGAACACAGGTTTTGCTTGAAAATTTTTCAGTAGATACTTGCATCTTCTTTCAGTGTGGAGTCTTAATTGTTTTCTTAATCTGTGTCCCTCCCCTTCCTTTCTAGTGTGTGTGTATATGTGTATGTGTGCACACACACATGCGTGTGTACAAGCATGCACCATAAAGATAGATTTTCTTCTTATTTGACACCCAAGGGAGAGAGCTGACCTCTCCTTGCTTAGTGGCTCAGACTTTTCAATTCAACATTCATTTTTTTGAGTGCTGTGTTTACCAGCACCATGCTAGACATGAGAGACAGAAGTGCATAAGAAACATTTCCCTTCCGAGCTCATATATTATGGGGGAGTTTATATACATAATTATAACACAGTGGGGTAAGTGCAGTGATCGAACAAGGAGCAAACTCCAGTGGTAGCATGCAGAAGGTAGCAAATAGAGAAAGCAGATAGAGACTTCACCCCAAAGATCATTTCAGGTTTGGGTTTTGAAAGATAATTAGGAAAGTGTCTGAGGGATGTGGTGGCAACTATATGATGTGTTTTGTCAATGACAGTACTTATGGATATAAATAAAAGATGAGGCAGAGAAAGGAAGGAGCCAGATAAGGATATATGCCATGCTTGCACTGGGGAAGTTTCAGCAAAGGAACAGTTTAACCAGTTTCTGTATTTGGAGAATAGATTTTGTGACAAAGTGGAAAAGATACAGAGGAAAGTATCAGGGAGGCCAGTTGAGGCTTGATTGTAATATTTTAGATAAGGGATTATGAGACCCTAAATTAAAACCATGACAGTAGAAATCAAGGGAAAAGAATATAATTGGAGAAAAGTTTAAAATAATTTTGGAGGGAGTTGGCAACAGATTGAATAAGGAGCAGTACAGGGAGGAAGCCAGGTTTCTGACTTGGGTCTTGGCTCTACCAGCCGAGGGTAGGACATAGAAAGGGAGTAGCTTTTGGGATGAGGGTGAGTACTGTCACACATGTTGACCTTAAGGATCTGCAGGAACCCAGGTGGACATGGCCAGTGACCCTAAAGGTGAGAGTGAGCCTTACATCTCTGATCCTCCACTCAGCCTTTTCTCCCTGAAGGTGCCAAGTCTGGAAAAGTGTCTCCTTGGAATTAATTCTGCAGTGCCTAAGTGATGAAGCTGTTATCACATGGCTTAACAGTCCATTTGGTGCTAGGTTTATTTGTATTTGAAACTCAACAGATTTACAGGTAATTACATTCTACAGAATTATTGTCTTGGGAATTGGAATGTTCTCCAGTAGTTGAAACTCATTTAAAAAAAAAAAAAAAGCACTCATTAGTTTCTAAAGTTGCCTTTTAAAATTTTTTAACTATTTTAAAGGGATTTTTATCAGCACTTTGATCCAATACTAACTCCTAATAGCTCAGTAAATTCTTTTAATGCACACACGCAACCTTGTATTTTCTTCCCTTGTCTTTCCTAGGAAGATTGTTGACATACTTGCTGGAATCCTAATTACTAGAACTAATCTATGGCTTTTAGTAAGTGTTTTATGTATATGCTCTACAAGATTATCTTGCCTTTGGGAAGAAAAACTTTTATATGATTTTATCTTTTTTGGTAGACGTCATGCTGTATTATAGAACATATCTACACTTCTTATTTGGTAGTAATGGAAATACAAGCCAAGTTAGTTTTTTTCTAATAGCATTAACATTGCAACTAGCCTGTCACATTGATCAACCTTTACATTCTTTGTACTTACTGTATATTATCTCATCTATCTTCATACTATTCCTGTGAAGGGACTGAGTGTCATCTCCTTTTGGAAATTGAATTAAAACGGAGCCACTGCTTTTGACTCAAGGACATACAGCAAATGTATATTGAGTCAGAGACCAACTCCAGTTTCTTTTGTCTTCCCAATTCTATTTCTATCTACTTGTTTTAAATTACTCTACCATTTTTGGTTATTTTTAACCCAGAAGAATGATACATTAGTCTTTAAATCTAGATTTGGGAACTCCGACAGCATGGAGATGTATTGCTAATTGAAATATCCTTTTAGGGGCTGTTATTAAGTATCGATATATTGCTGAATGCTAACTTGCTATTTTAGGCTTCTATTTGAATATTCTTACTTCTTTATATTCTCTTTTGTCTCATTTCTCTTTCAATCCTCTTCTTCCTATTTTCTCATAAACTCTCAAGATATTTGGAGATACTTCAGAACATAAAATGAAACATTTTCTCTTTTCTTTCAATTTCTTTTAAAAAACATGTTTAAAAACTCCAGTGATTCCATTCTGTTGTTTAAAACGTAGTCAGATGTGAACTTTTAGCACAGGCACATCTGGATTGTTCATTTGATGGGATGCTTCATAATCTGAAGTTTCCATGTTTGGAACACATGTACTTTATAAAGAAGGGACTGTTATACAAGAAAAGTAAAATGTTTCCTTCCTATCTTATTTATTTTTGATTAACTACATATATATTTGAACTCATACATAAAAACAGAAATTGTAGATATTAGTGGAGTACATATTAATGCGATGTTTTGTTACATGTATAAGTGATGTAATAATGATACCAGGTTAAACATATCCATTTTTTTCAACATTTATCATTTTTTTGTGGTGAAAACTTTCGATAATCCTTTCTTCTACCTTTTTGAAATATTCAGTACATTATTGTTGTCTGTAGTCCACCTTATTGTACACTAGAATTTACTCTTATCTAACTATAACTTAGTACCCATTGGTCAACCGTTCCCCCATTCAAATAATTATATGCTTTATTTGAATTGATTTTTGCTAAAAATATTGTTACATATTAAGGCATTTGATGAAATAAAATCACAGATAAACTCTATTCAAGCCAAAGAAACTTGCTGCATTTAACAGATCAGTACAGTCTGTAGTTGAGAATGTCAGGTACAGAGCATTGTACTCAGGTTCCAGGTTTTCACACCTGAAAGCAGTTCTGTATTTTAATCCCAGTAGCCTTGAATAAGAACTTACTTCTTCACAGCAAGATGTTATCAAACTTTGCCCAGCATTTGGCCACAAAGACACACATGATCAGCTCGTTTTGAGATTTGTCTCCAGACTCTTAGGGTTGTAAAGCAGGCTTCACCTTCTGCCCTGTCAGCTAACCTTGGCATTGAACCAGATTGATCCTGGCCACTCAGACACATCCAGAAGCATCCAAGCAAACAAAGTGTGCTCCTTGTGCTCAGCCATCTGAGAATGTCTTTGGAAACCATGAGGTTATTAAGCTCATACATCTTCAGATTATCAAACCTCGTGATTCCACTGAATCCCAAGCAGTTCAACAGTGAGAAATGAGTGCCAGGTCCATTTTCCATTTTCTGCTCTGTAAACATGTCCAATTTAAGTAAGGACACCTGCTTTTCCATGGAAAAAATCAGCAATACTTTCACTTCTTTTTCTGTGATGTTTAGTTCAATGTGCCTATTTTCGCAACATCAAGGAAAATACACAATTTTGTGGATTAGTGAAATCCAACAAGTTGGTCTCTCAGAGTCCTTAAATTTCAAAACAAATGATGTGTGAAAGCAGTTCAGCAAATGATTTCAACAAGTTTCCCTCACTTCACTGACTTAATTAAAGCAAATTGCTTTCAAAAACTACACAAACTGAGATACCATATTTCACTGCATAATTGTTGTAGATATTATGCCAATTTGTTTTTTTTGAAAAAAAGTGGGGTGCAACTGTTTGGTGAATTATTTTTTAAATTGTGCCAATATCACTTAAAAATCATTTATTACTAATTTGTCTTTCGTGCAAGATAGGATGCACAGAATACTCGTGAATATATGTTAAATGTTAATAGTCAAAATTGATAGACATCATTTCTTCAGGAAGGTTTAGTGAACATTTTTTTTCTAGTCTGAAAGAAAAAGTGAACACATTAGTTGTTGATTTGTTATAGTTAAAATTATTAAACTTGAGAAAATTTACAACAATTTTGCAAAATATGGACTTAAACATTTAATCTTTTGTATCTGAAGATTCTGTACCATTATCATTGGCTTTATTATCTGATGCACCGTTCTCAGCATCACTTGTGTAACATCTGTTTACATTAGTAGTACAGCACTCTAAACAAACCAGCTTTCAAAAATATACTGACAATACATTTGCACTGAGAATTCAAGACTTGTGGCTCACAATGTACGAGAAGACAGATGCACATCCATATGCCTCTGGTGAATACATTGCTGCTCTGTTTTTATTTATTGCAGTACTGGGAGTTGAACCCAGGGATGCTTCACCATTGAGCTATATCTCCACTCTTTTTTACTTCTTATTTTGAGGCAGGGTCTTGCTAGCCTCAAACTTGTGATCCTCCTGCCTCAGCCTCCTGTGTAGCTGGGATTACAGGCAGTTTACCATTGTGTCCTGCTGTTTACCTTTTAAACAGTATGACAAACAGAATTATATGGCAATTATGCAATTAAAGGTAATAAACCAACTTTTGACCTGAAAAAATGGTGCAGCCATTATGTGGTGGTGACAATTATGTGGTAAATTACGGTAGCGAATAGTAGGAATGTGAAGAAAAAAATCATATTTGGCTTTTCTCCAGCCCATTATGTAACAGACTTGATTGGCATCAAAGTTCAGAACACATTTTCTTCCAAATGCATGCTGCCACCAAAGAAGTCATAGTTTGTATAAAATGCTATTTTAGAATTCCAGCTGATTTCATTGTTGATTGTGTGAGATATCTAGTGTTTATGATACTAGATATAAAAGAATGGCTGAACCTGGAACTTCCTGCAAGGTAGGTGATGTACTTTGTACCCATTTTGCACCAGATTTAGCTTTCTAAGTTCTCTGGGTGAGTCTGCTGCCTTGTAGGCAACTGGGATGGGATTGGATCCTCAGAAGCTGCCTAAATCAGCATTTCTTCCTGAAATAATTTCTTGTATTCTACAACTGAAAAAAGGACATGGAATGGAGCAGAGGTGGAAGAACTTATTGGTTGAAGAATGGGAACCAAGATGTCCAAAGGATGGGGGGTGTTGATGCATGTGGGATTGAGATATGGCACTTTCTGACATAGCTCCCCTGGCACTATGGAGTCTAAGAAGATAAAAAGTGGAGATACAGGCCAGTTCCATCGGGAGCCCTTGAATGAGTTTAGTCCTGTGTCATGATGGCACCTGGACTCCTTGCTACTTAAAAAAAAACACCATTGGTACAATTATACCACATTGTCTTGGACAAAGGGTGATGGTAGAGGAGTCCACTCACTTCAATGAGGAGCAATTGAATTTGGCTCCAGCACTGCAAGCCATGCTGGGGATCTGAGCACAGTTGAGGTTCCTGGACACTGAATGAGAAGGCAGAGGCAGAAAGGAAAGATAGACTACTAACTCAATGGGTAAATGGAAGCAAGCATGATTTCTAATTGAAAAAATGAAAGAATGTCACCAGTTTTTTTCATACCTAAGTTAGCAAAGCCAGTCATTTTCTAATGAATTATATTTAGCAAGTCAGAAGTTTTACTCTCTTTAATAATTGCCAAAAATATTAATATTGTTAATACTAATAACAATAAACTTTATTATTCAGTACTAATAATTGAGTACTAATTATGTGGCCAGACTCTAATAGATGCTTACAGACACTTTCCTTAGTTCTTATAACTCTGCATGGTAGATCTTACAAGCCTTCTTCTCTGGAAGTTGGCAGTGGCAAAAGGTAACCAACTTACCCAAAGCTGCCAAACTAAATTTTATATCATGGCTCCAAAATTCTAACCCAGGTTAATCTATTTCTCTAGTCCCTTCTGGATGTTCTTGGAAGCCTTCTGGTTTGCTTTTTCCATGTTGGATCAATACAGCACCACAAAGGAAAAAGACTTCACGTGGGCAGGTCACAAACCTCAGATAAACTTTATTATCTATTTATTGTGCAGGTGATTTTGCTTTGAACAAGCAACTGATTTATGGGTTTTGTTTTAAGCTCTTTGTCTCTGGGCCTACGCAGACACCTGTTCTGGTTGTGTATCCATAGTTCACAGTCCTGGTTGGGGACTCAGGCCTGGGTTCATGCAGGTTCACTGGATGGCAAGGCATGGGGTTAAAAAGTTTATTTTTCAAATCCATAGAAGAGACAATTTGATAAAATAATGGGCCCAAATGTGAAAAAGTGAAATTAAAAGACAATATAAGTGGTCAAGAAATACTAGAAATGCTGCTCAACCTCACTAGAGAGTTGGGCCAGGCAAAGTAAAAAAAAAATTATAATTCTATTTTATGTCTGCTGTTTTATCAAAAGAAAAATGATAATAGTTTCCAGGGTCAGTGAGGAGCAAGAACACCGCGCTGTATGGGGGAATGTAGCTTCTCTGGATTCCAGTTCGGCACTATTTACCAAGTTATTAAATGCCTATATAAGTAATCCCACTTTTAGAAATGAATTTTCAAGAAATACTGGTACACATGGGTACCTAATTTTTATTTATTGTGGTATCTTTAAAAATAGTGAAACAAACAAGTTTTATGGTCTCTTTTAATTTTTTAATTTATTTAATTTTGTTGTAGCCATTTAAGAGAAAGTTAACAGACCATATGTTAGGTAAAGCTTTAATATCTCCAATATGCAAAGAGCTCCAACAAAAATATATAACAAAAACTAAAACGATTTATATCTTACACTTGAATTGAGTTCAAATTCCCCAGAGCCTTAGCTGTCGGACACTGAAAATAAAGTGTCATTTTATTATTAGGAATCTAGTTGGTTTATGTGGAATAAGTGCCCTAGTCTCCTCACTTCTTTAAATCTCTCTCAGGGTCTTCAGAGCTTATGGATACTCTAGTAGGATACATGGGATAATAGGAAGGGCAAGAAAAGAATTTCAGCAGATATCTGAGAGAAAATAAGAGGATTCCGTCCTCTCCTGGCTTTTATGTAGCCACATAGAAGGAGAAAGTGTAAGAAAAATGGCTCCATAAATGGATGTAGCTGTGGAAACTGAAGCTTCTTGGTTTGTAATCCCACCTTCTGACTAGGTTTCTAATCCCAGCTCTTGGGGACAATCAAGGAAGAGTATGGGAAGGGAGTGGGAGTTTTTCTCTTCTCTATTTTTAAACAGAACAAAATGTTTGGTTAGAAGTGATGGTAAAAGAGCCATATTTGGGAAACTTCTGCTTTGTACCTTGAAAATTTTCCAATTTCATTCATTAATGAGCATGTATGTAGCTTTGTCGTCAGGATAATAATAAGTAGATATTAAAGTAAAATAATGTTTTTATTTAAAAGCATATTTCATGCTTTGAAAGTGACTTTCAGACATTATAATAAACTTGAATATCTATGATTAAAAAAATATGAAGTTACTTTCAAAAAAGAGAAAGAAAAAAATAGTAAACAAACAATCCAATGTTCATTTCCAGGGAGATTGTTAAACAGTTTTTAACATAATCAGTCAGGAATGGTGGTTAACAACAAAAACTTTGGAACCACTGAGAGTTTGCATCACAGTGCTACCTGTTAGCTCTATGACCCTGAGGAAGTTATTTATCATCTCTGTGACTCAGTTTTCTGTTCTATTAAGGGGATAATTAATAGTCCCTCCCTTACAGGATTGCTGTAATGATGAGGGAAGAGATGTGAAGCACTTGGAGGCTGACACACAGTAAACATCATGAAGTGCAGTTATCCCCTATCCTGACTTTGCTTTCTGTGGTTTCAGTTACCTGTGGTTTACTGCAGTCAGAAAATGGGTTAAATGGGAACTTCTATAAATAAACAAGTTCACAAGCTTAAAATAATTTTTACAACAGTATTTTGTTATAACTGTTCTATTTTACTTTTGTTAATCTCAAGCCATCCCTAATTTATAAGTCAAACTTTATCGTGTGTGTTTGTGCATGATAGGAAAAAATAGTATCTATTCAGATTTGGTTCTACTGGTGGTTTTAGGCATTCCCTGGGTCCTTGGAACATATTCCTTGTAGATAATTGGGGACACCTGTATTATTAGAAGTATTGTGTGAAATACTACTTTAATTAGCAGTCACTATAATGAAATACCAGACTCAGGCTATTTAGGAAGTAAAGAGATGCTTATTTAGCTCACAGTTTGGGAGGTTCAAAGCCCAAGACTGGACAGTGCCATTGGTTTGGCCTCTGGGAGGTGGCAAATGTTGGTACCTTATGGTAGGAGCACATGCCAGAGCCAACAGTTGTATCTTGAACTGGAGCAGAGAGAGAGAGAGAAAACACAGGTCCCGTGCCCCAGCGCCTCCCCCGGGCATACCACAGTGACCTCCCAAAGGTCCTAGACTTAAAGGTTTGTAGCATCTTTAACAGTCCCCATACTACCATGATGGGGACCAAGCCTTCAGTTACAAAGGACCCCTGGGGCATACTCACACAATTAAATGACATCTAAACTATAGCAAATACCATTCAGTAACTAAAGAGACACTCACCTGGACTATTCCATCATAAAAATGTTAATGAATAGAAAATTTTTTCAGAATACTGTGAATGGTAAAATTTTGAAAATCATATTTTTAATGGTTTGGGAATATATGCAGAAAACTTCACAGTGATTAAAAGTATAAGTTATTTAAGTAATTTGAGAAATGGGACAACATGGGTGTCCCTTTTTATATGCCTGCCAATTACTTGGATTTTGTTTGCTACAAGTATGTGCTTGTAGTAATAAATAATTTACCTATCCAGCATCTTATAAACATATCACATACAACATGTTGGATGTTAATCTAATCATGATATTGGAAAGGCTATCTGGTAATCTCCAGCATAGCTTAAAAATGGATGTCTTCAAAATTTAGTTAGTTCAGAGCCCACAGCAAGTGTGTAAAATCAATAGATTGCTATGAAAACTCTATCATTTGGGGACTTGAGCTGTTTTGGAACTCAAAATTTTCTGGCTAAGTTAAAAGACCTTGTTGTGAAAATAACAGATTTTCATTTCCTCTCTAATTTTATAACTCTTGGCAATACAACCTTTGTTTTGCCGATAAATGTTTGAAAAATAAATGAGTGTATACACATTGAGTTTTTAACCATGGAACCACATCCTCAGCCCTTTCTATTTATTTCTATTTATTTTTTATATTTACAAAATAAATGTCCATTTTTTTGCTGCCTAGAGATTGCAGGGATTTGTGACACCGAGATGGGGCTCTCAGGGGAGCATGGGGGAGGGGCTTCCTTGGAGGGGCTTCCTTAGTGCGCCAAATTTAAGCAGGATCCTCAAAGTCACAGATATACTGCAACAGCTTGCAACAGGCAAAGGCATTTTGACCTGATGCTTGGGAGCCCCTGTACAGAACAGCAACACCCATACAAGCGCACCACCTGCTGGGCCCTGGTGGTAATTTCAACTTGGATTGTCAGGGTGAGTTAATGAAGAAAATCCTGTTTCTGTACTCAAAGTTCTGAACGTTCCTACTCCAATGACAAGAGGTGGATGGAGCAATTGCCAAATGGCTCTATTTGGTCAAGAAAGTGGATTGTTATGGAATTCTAAGAACTTTACTTTTATTCTTTTTAGAAGAGCAAAAGGATTTTTTTTTGCTATAAAAACCAGAGTTTATTTATTTTTTCTTATTTGTCTTTAAAATTTTGAGAAATTGAAGCAGTACCAAAAAATTGCAGAAAATACTATAACCACCACATTCACCATAATCAACAAGTGCTAAAATTTTGAAATCCTGAATATACTTCACCCTTTTTAACTAGAAGGAACAAAACATTCCGAATAAAGATGAAATCCCTTTAAAACTTATTTATTTTATTTAAAAACTTTGATTTTTCACTAATATGATAATAGTATATCTTTATGAGTATAGTATGATGTTTTGATATATATATATATATTTGTATTTTGGAATGATTAAATATATATATATTTGTATTTTGGAATGATTAAATCAAGATACTTAACACACCCAATACTTATTTCTTTGTGGTGAAAGCATTTAAAAACTATTTTCCCAATTTTGAAATTGTAATGATTATTAATTACAATCACTGTGCTGTGCAATAGGTTTTTGAAACTTATTTCCTCTAATTGAAACTTTCTATCTTTTGAATTATATCTCCATATTACTCAGTTCCTTCCCATCTCTCAGCTCCTTACTTGGTTCTCTCCTTCTGAGTTTGATTTTTTTTTAGATTTCCCTCCCATATGACATCATGCAGTATTTGTCTTTCTGTGCCTGTCTTATTTCATTTAGCATATTGTCCTCTTGGTTCTTCCAGGTTGCCTTGAGTAATAGAATCTCCTTCCTTTTTTAGGGCTGAATTATATCCCATTGTGTAAATATTCAAGTTTTCTTTACCCATCAGATGAAGTCCCTTTGAACTTATCTCTCATCTCATGCCTTGTCCTAATTTGGGGGAAATTACTATTATTAATTTGGTAAGAATCTTTACTTTCCATTTAAAAAAATAGTTTGAAGTTCAATAAATAGTACCTATAAGGCAGGTAGAACACTGCCCACCTAGGATATGTCAGAGAAAAGAAAACATACAAAAATGTTTCTAATTATGAAACGTACACACTAGCAAAGAGAGACAATAATATGTTTTGCAATGATATATTAGAAGAGAAGGGTGCAATGGGAAAAAATTAAAATTGGTCCAGAATAAGGGGTATTGGAGTTATTTTTTGGTGTGGGCAGTTTTCATTTAAAATGAAGTGATCAAGATAAGGCTTTTTGACAAGGTGAGATCTGAGCAAAGAGTTAAAGGAGATAAAGAATTTGCGAAGTGGTTTTTAAGAGGACAAGCTTCTAAGACTAGGTGAGATGTGCTCGGCATTTCAGACAGCAGAGAGGCTGTGTGTGTTAGGGGAACAAGTGGAAGAATAAAAGAAGTTATTGAAGAGGGCATGAGTTAGTGGTGGGTCACAGGAGACTGGATCCTGCAGAACCTTCTGGACCATTGGTAAAACTTCAACTCTTACCCTGGGAAAATCGGGAAACCATTGCAGGGTTTCAAGTCGGTACATGAGCTGATGACTGGGTGCTGTGTTGAGAATCAGCTGTAGGGAATTGGCAGTAAGGAAGAACGACTGGAGTCTACTATAATCATCCAAAAAGGACGTGGCGCTTGCCCTGGCCCAAGTGGGAAAGGGCGAAGGCGAGATGTCGTCTGATTGTGGCTGTATTCTGAAAGTAAAGTCAGAATGAATTTCTGACAGATGAAGCTTAGAGCATCCGAGAAAGGGGTCCAAGAAGATACTGTGATGATAATGATGAGGAGGAGGATGAGGATGGTTGTTCTTGTCATTATTGAGGTGGAATTCGCATGAAAGGAGCCATTTTGAAGTATACAGTTCAGTGACATCTAGTACGTTCACAGTGACGAGTGGCCACATCACCTCTGTCAAGCTGGTGTTAGTCAGATTTCTGTCACCGTGACAAACACTTGAGATGAACAACTTAAAAGGAGGAAAGACGTATTTTGGCTCAGTGTCAGAGGTTTCAATGCAAGGTCACTGGTCCTGTCGCCCTGGGTCTGTGGGGAGGCAGAACCTCATGGCCAAAATGTGTGGCAGAGGAGCCGCTCACCGCATGCTGGCCAGGAAGCAGAGAGAAGGAGCCAGGGTCCCGATATTCCCTTCAAGGGTACAACCCCAATGACCTAACTTCCTTCCATTAGGCCCTACCTGCGAATAGGACCACCACCTCCCGCAGTACTATAGGCCGGTGAGCACACCTTTAGCACAACGAGGGCCTTGGGGGATAATTATCCAGACATCAACAGAGTTCCAAAAGGAAACCCAGACTCATTCAGTGATCACTCCCTGTTGTATCATTTCCCCAGTGTCTGATAACCACTAATCTACTTTCTGATATTATAGATTTATCTCTTGTGGATATTTCATGAATATGGACTCAGTCCATAGGTGATCTTTTGTGTCTGATTTCTTTCACTTAGCATCTGTGTTGAAGCATGTATTAGAACTTCATTCCTTTTTATGGCCAAAAAAATAAATAATCATAATACCTTGTCCTATGGATAGATGGCACATTTTGTTTCATCCATTCATGGATATTTGGGTTGGTGCCCCCTTTGGCTGTTGTGGTAGTATTGTGAACAATGACGTTCAAGTATTTGTTTGCATACTTACTTTCACTTCTTTTGAATATATACCTATTAGTGGAATCACTGGATCATATAGTAATTCTGTATTTAACTTTTTGAGAAACTGACAAACTGTTTTCTGCAGTGGACAGACCGTTTTACATATGTACCAGCAGTGTATGAGGGGTCCAGTTTCTTACGTCTTTGACCACACTTGATATTTTCCATGATGCTTTTAAGTTTTTGTTGTAGCCAATTCTAGTGGGTATGATTTCAAAGCGTTTGGCTTGCAACAATCGAGTCTCTGTCACAGACAAGAAAGGCTATGGGTAAAGTAGAGTAGGATGGGATGATCAGTGTCCAGTTTTGGTCTGGTTGGATTTGAGATATCTCCTCCTCATACCCAGAGAGCATTGTTGAATAGACATTGGAGAGATGAGTCTGGAGTCGGGAGGTTTGGGCTGGAGGTCCAATTTGGGAGTCACTGGTATTCAGTTGCAATTTAATTCCACGGAACCAGAGTATACGTACAAAAGAAAACTAAGAATTGAGCCCAAAGGCAACCCAAATTTAAGAGGTTAGGTAAACGAAGTAGTGTCATGTGAAGTGGACCACAAAGGACTATCCAGAGAGGTAGACAGAAAAACAAGCTGATGTACTGAAAGGCCAAGGGGAACAAGGACTTCCAAGAAGAGGAATCCTCCAGTATGTGAAAGGCTCTCAAAGACTAAATGCTGTTGGGCATTAGACCTGGCAAGGGCAGGGTGTGGGCAGCCTTCAGGAGGGCAATGTCCTCCTTAATGGAATGACAGGGAGTGGAGTCACCAGAGTGAACGCTTTCCAGATTTTGTTACCGAGAGAGGTGAAGAAATGGGACTGTGGCCACTGGGAAAATGACATGGGAAGGCCTCTTTTTATTTTTTATTATTTTTAAAAATATTTTTTTAGTTGTAGATAGACACAATATCTTTATTTATTTTTATGTGGTGCTGAGGATCGAACCCAGGGTCCCACATATGCAAGGCAAGCGCTCTGCCACGGAGCTATAACGCCAGCCCTTCTTTTTATTTTTTAATATGGGAGAAATAGTTGTATTTTATATGCTGACGAGAGTGATTCAGTGTCGAGCAAAAAATTATACCTGTGTATATATATACCTGCACACACATTCAGACACACCCACCTGTGGAAGAGGGGATGATTACTGAAGAGATGTCCTGGAGGAGTCAGGAGGGAGGGGATGGGGTGCAATGCACAAGTCACTTGCCTTGTACAGGGAGCATGACTGGGTCAACCCTGGTATGATGGAAAGGGCAAGCCCAGGAGATTCAGGTGCTGGCAGGCAGGAGGGTAAGACAGTGGGGTCTGTAGAAATGAAGGAAGAAAAAGGCCATTAGCTGAGAGTGAGGCTGAAGGAGGAGGTGTTGGAAGTCTGGGAGAGGTGAGGGAATGTGGAAGAGCCCTCAGGAAGACAGGATGGTGGGTGGAGTAGATGTTGCTTTAGGAGCACGAGGGGTCCACTTGTGATGCAGGCACGAAGTTTGTTTCCTCCAGCCAGGCCTCACTGTGTAGGTGGGGTGGTGAAGAGTTGGAGATGTCAAGCGCTGGAGGACAGGGAGGTACATCAGAGCTGGAAGAGGACAAGGGAGTAGAGGGCATATGCAAGAGAGATTGTACCTGTGGGTTTTGATTTCTGTGTGTGTGTATGTGTGCACGGGAGTGTGCACACATGCAGTCATGCACTAGGGATTGAGACCAAATTACACACACACACACACACACACACACACACATAATATATGGTTGAAGGGAAGTTACCAGAGAAAGGAGAGAAAAGAGAAACTTGTGGGATTGGAAACAGTGACAGTGAGGAAACAGGAACTGAGCTGGGGTCAGAAGGTAATGATACAGAGGAGCACTGGGTGATTCACCCGATGACAGCAGACTCAGAATTGAGTCTTGGGAAAAGGACTAGAGAATGAATGGTCTGAGAGTGTAGTGAGGAGCAGGGAGGACATCTGTGGGGACTGCCTCACCCAGCCATACAAGATCACAGGGAGGAAAAACAGCTTCCCCTCAAAAGGGCTGCAGTTAACACAGGGAGTGCCCGAAGAGGGTCAATTGGAGCTAGTAGTAGAGAAGGGTGAGGAATAGACTCTAATGCACAAATTGTAGTATTGTTGTGTGGGTATATGCAACTTTAAAAAGACAAGCAAAGTCGTATTTAAAATCAGATTCTTCTCCCACAATTGCAATTCTCTTCCTAAACATATGGCTGGTGACTCAGATAATCAATTGCAGCACACTATGATACAGCTCCACCAGAGCCCGAGCACATGAAAAGCTTCTAGAACCTGTTGAATAAATCAATATAAATATCACTATGTCAGGTTAAGACGGATATGGTAGAGGCTTAGAATTCTGAAGGAAATGTTCTGCTCTCTTTGATGGTTCTGTTGTTCCACCTAACAAATATTTAGTACTGAGTACCCACTAAGTGCTGGTATTGAGCAGGACAGATGAGTTTATGGAGCTTAAATTTACATGCGTAAGATTCATGGGCATGAGAATAGATTTTTTTTAAATGAAGAGATTTGTGTGTGATTGTGATATTTTTGTATTAGGGTCCCAAATATTACTGGAAATCTTATTTTTCTTTAGGCACAACTAGACCTTTTCTCAACTCAGAACACCTGAGGAGGGTGTGTATGTGTGTGTGTGTGTGTGTGTGTGTGTGTGTGTTTGTGTGTGTTTGAGAGAGAGAGAGAAAGAATATGAATGGAGGAACAAGGGAAAAAAAACTTTTCCCACTAACTTTGAAAGCCTAGAATACTGACTACAGAATTATAGAAGATTATGAAGTTCAACCTTTTTATTTTCAATGCACTAATCCAGTTTCTACAGTAGACCAAAGAGTACTGTTTGGATAAGTGGTAACACAATTTAATTATTTAAAGAAATAAGGATAATGAGCAAGACTGTTTTTGGTTATCTCTAATGTTGTTTTATTAAGGGCATTTTCTCATTGCAAAGCTAGGGACTTTGTTTATGTTTCCCCCCCCCATTCAAATGCATATACAAGAGAAGTTAGGAAATCATGTTTCATATGGTGACTGGTGGGGGATTTGGATAAACTAAAGGGCTCTTGTTCCTTCTGAAGGGACAACAACTCCTAGGCTCCAGGTCTGGGTTCTAGTGTGGGAGTACAGTCCCAGAGGGCCAGCTCTTCCAAGTTTTACTAAGCAGAAACCCAGATTTTAACGAGGTTCCAATTTTTTAATTCTACCATTTTACAACACAGCAAAAGCCAAATAAAGTATTCATCCCACAGGTGGCCAGTCATCACCAAACAAATGGTGCTGTTTATACTGTCTGATAACAATCCTGAACACTTCAGAATGTGATTCCAAATTTCGGGCTTACCTGCTGATCTGTGCTCTTGGTATGCAGATGTTCCAGACTTTCCCATTTTATATTTTCTGTCTCAAAAGTCCTCCAGGGCATCATTGTTCAGAGGAACATTCTAGAATGATGGCGTTGTTGTAAATGTGTGTTTACCAATATAGTAGTCACTAGCTGTTTGGGACTGTAGCGTATCTGAGATACAGCTAATGTGACTAAGGACCTGGTGTTTAAAGTTTATTAAATTGCCATTAAATTTAAATTTAAATTTAAAAGGCCAGTGACTGCCAAACCTTACCACCGCTGGGTCTGCATAGTTCTTATCCCCATAGAAACCCAAATCAAGAGTTACTTAAAATTTTGAGCCAAACCGATGTGTGCCTTTGGTCATGAAGTGGAATAAGAAGGACAGCAGAATAAAATAGACATGATTATTGCTGTAGGTATATACGTGACTGCATGACCAATGTAATTCTGTAACCTGTACACTCAGAAAAATGAGAAATTATATCCCATCTGATTCAAATGTTCAATATGTCAAGATCATTGTACTGTTATGTGTAACTAATTAAAACAAATAAAAAAAAGAAAAGGGAGAAAAAATTCATTCCAATCGTGGTGGGAGTCATGACAAAATTTCATGTTGAAATATATGAAACTTATAAATCAAGCTGACAAACTCGTAAATAAAATATAGTCATCCTTCTACCTCCTACCTGTGAAGTATTCCTTCAAAATGGCTGGGAAGGTGAGGTTTAGATTTAGAATTCCTGCACCCCCAGGGTCTGTCCAGGAGCATGGTGGCATGGGGGTGGCTGACCCTTTAGTCCCCACCCCATCTTCATTCTCTGCACCACAAATGGCCCTTATGCATGCCTGGAAAGAATAGAATTTACATAAGTAGGGCTCCAGGACCCTCTTTGGGAGACTTCTCTTGATCCTCTGGTGGGTTCTTTCTTTTTCTCCTTCTTGAAAGTAGCTGCTTTTGACTTCAGACACACATACACACCTTTGTGGAATTGCCCTGAGTAGTGAGCTCCTGTATTGATTTGGGCATAAAGCTCCCCTCTGGGACAAGCACTATGGTCTGATTGATGCCTTTTGGGATCCCATGTAAGCGCCTACCTCATTGCCTACAAATTGAGGTATAATCACTTTTCTAAATGGGCTGGTGCTGAATTCTTCAGAGGCAAATTAGAACTGAACTTGGCTGCTGTTTTTAAAGTGTTTAAGAGCTGAGGCAAGGAATGGGTACAGATGTGACTTTGGCCAAAGGTTAATGAGCAGATTTCACTTCATTAAACTGCTTATTTACCACCACTGAATTGTCCTCAGCAGTATGCCTCAAAAGATTCTTTGTACTTGGAGCAATCATTTATGTTGGAAGAATTAAGGAGTAGAAGATGAATTACAGATTGCTTTTAATCTTTATAAAGATCAATCCAATGAGTTTCACGTGATCAAAGTCATTAGTTTAAAAATCAAGAGCCTTAATGCTTATAATGTGTATCTGAGTTATCCTCATTTAAATAAAACCTTTAAGTGACTTATAAATTCTGGTATTAAGGTAGATAGAAGGGGGAAATAAAAACAGTTACCACACTCTATGTAAATATATATATATATATATATATATATATATATATATATATATATATATATATATAAAATTCAAGAAGTCTCAGTTGAAGGACAGCTTCTGAAGTATATTTTGAACAACTGATTTATCACATTCTTTCTGGTTAAAGGTATCCTTGCCCCAGGGCTGTCACTTGTAATAATAATTGTTTTATTACTGCTTAGAGAGCTAGGAACTATACCCTTATTGTGCTGCGGCTCCCTCTTGTGGTGGAAAACAAGAACACATGCATACACAATCAAAAAAAGTATGTTGGTCCTGGGGATAATACAAAAAAGGGTAAATTGTAATGGATTGTAAAGATTCCGGGCCCCTGGTAATTTCTGTTTGTAATTCAGGATTTTCTACAAAACAGACTTCATGCTTTCTACTAGATATTTTGAATCTTGCAAAGCACGGTGATATGTGATTGCTACTAGCCTCCCCGATAGCACTCACTTTTTACTGCTGTCATCTTAATTTCTTCTCTGGGGTAGCCACTTGTCATGATTAGAAATGATCTTGTTAGTTTTGTGTCTCCAAAAAATAATGCCATAATTTAATTATTTGACTTCTGAAATATATTTTGCCCTGTGTTACTCTTCATATATACAAATGCTTGGCAGTCTTGGGGCAGTTTTAAAAAGTGATCTTTTCTTTTTCTCCCTGCCTTGACCTAATTATGCCTCTGCCAACATGAGTTTAAGTCTATTGAAAGAGAAGCCTTTGAAACATTATTAGAAACGGAAAGGCATCCTACATGCTTTAGGGTTCTTAAACTAAGTTTGCTTGAGATTAAATTTGAAAGCACCATCTTGCCTGGGCAATTATTCTTAAGTGACTCTATAATCACTGGTCCATGCTGAGCTCTCTTAGCCTTGCTGCCTGAATTGGTTGCAGCTGGACAGGGGTGAGCAAGGCTAAATATCTCCAATGCCAGAGAAAAACAGGTGAATACAGGAAGATTGAATCTGGACTTAAAATCAGAGATGAGAGAGACAAAGAAAGATAAATAATTCCCCAACACTTTTTATGTGCTTTATGAATGAAGGATGGGATGTATGAATGTCATTCTTTTGCTATGGAATAATTAGAAATCCAGTTTATTTTCTCTAGATTCTCGTCCACTAAAGAGCTCTGGATTGTGGTGAAAAGAAATGGATGTCACAGTAGCCATAGAAGCTTTCATTCTCTTGTGATTATCTTTTTTGGGGAATGCCAAATAAACTTTTAATTAATGCTAGACCAACATTCGAACATATTGAATAAGTGAATAATGAGCACTCTGTGGAGAGAGTAATAATGTCTTGTTAGGCTTCTCAAATGCATTTTAAATAACTTTGAAAGGTGCAATAAAGATTTCATTAAAAAAGATAAAATGGATCTGCTTCTAAGAAAACACTAGATGAAATAGGTGCTATTAATACACCTTTTGTCTTAGTTCATTCAGGCTGCTGTAACAAAAATACCATAAGTGGAGTCTTATAAACAATGGAAATTTATTGCTAACAACAGTCTTGGAAGCTGGGAAATCCAGGATTCAGGCAGTTAGGTTTCTGGTGGGGGCCTGGTCTCTGCCTCATAGGTGGCACCTTCTTGCTGTGTGCTCAGGTGGTGGAAGATAAAAGAGGTGGAGTTCCTCTTTTAAGGGTCCCTACATAACCTTGTCACCTCCCAAAGACCCCGCCTCTAACATGTGGATTTTGAAGGGAACATAAAGACGCAGACCACAGCACATTTGTAAATGTGCTATATTCCATGTTCACAGGGGAGAGAGCCACTCCTCCCGGGTCTCTCATCTCCTTGATCTCAGACATTTTATGATTGTACCTGAATATATTACCTGTTGGGGTGTGGTGCAGGTTTGGGGGGTGCAAAGGAAAGGACTATCCTTTTTATATTTCCACATTGGTTTGAACAAAAATATACAAATGACTGTTTTATAGAAAATTCTAAAACTTTTTCTGTTTCTCTCTCCAGAAATTCTTACGTTCCTTACTGATGATGTCTGGAGCTGGGTATCAATGAGGTGGCTGTGATTCAGGAATCAAGCTGAGAAGTCTAACAATTTCAATTAACACAAGTGTCCAAATATTTTTTTTTTAGCTTCAATTTAATCCTAGTTCATTCAACAGGCAAACGATTATTCAGAAATCCGTTTTTTCTTGTCATTTCTACTAGGTTAATTTATTCAAGGAAAAAGTCAATTTTTCTTAGGGGAAAAGATGCCAATACACTGAGCATTTCTCATGGCAGCAAAAGCACAGATTTTAAATCTACTTAGGTTTGTGCGGGGCTCTGACACAGATGGAAGGAAAGTGCACACTGACTTTAATGCACCTCCTGCCTTCAGCTTGTCATTCAGTCCTTTGGGGAGGATGAAAGGATATGGCACAGACAGTGAGTGTTGAGCAGGAGTCCCCATGGGGACAAGTGGTAAAAATCAGTGCTGGAAGAGAGTGCTCTGTATGCAAAGGCCTGGAGGCATGAGTGAACACAGCACTTGGAGGGCACTGCAAACAGTTCTTTGTGACTAAAGCATAAAGTGCTTGTGTAGGTGTGGTGGGAGAAGAAACTTTAGGAGCCCCTCCATATAGAACCTTATATGCCGGGGTGAGTAGTCTTGGTTTTATCTGACTATAAGGAGTATACCATTTAAGAGTTAAGGACCTGAGGGTATAGATCAATGGTGGAGTGCTTGCCTAGCATGTGTGAGGCCCTGGGTTTAGGCTCCAATATGGAAAAGGGGGAAGGGATGGATTTTAAATAGGAATTGCATGTTTACAGACTGGCTAGAAACACCTAAAAATAAAATAAAGACAATGGCATCCTAGAAGTGTCAGAAAACTTGTGTGATTAAATGTTAAAAGGTGAGTATGGAAATGAGTGCCAGTCAGAAGAGAGGCAGAATTGTTGTGGGTTGAAGCCATCAGAGATGCCTTTCTGAAGCAGGAAGGCATATCTTTGCACCTTGAAGAACAGGTGGGAAAAAAAAAACAGTAATGGTTTGCTGATGCTGTTGAGGGGATTTTCATTGTTCACAAAGACAAAGGCACTATAGTAGGAAGAGGCAGATGAGCCCTTTTCCTGGTCTTACTGCAATAGATGTCACCATCTCATTCCACTGGAAAAGTATAACTGAGCACAGTGTAGGAATAGTCAAAGACGTGCATTTCAGTGTCCTTGAGAAAGGATGTAGGGATTCTTTCTCTCGCCAGCCACAAAAGTTAACTCAAAATGGATCAAGGAGCTAGATATCAAACCAGAGACACTGCGTCTGATAGAAGAAAAAGTTGGCTATGATCTACATATTGTGGGGTTGGGCTCCAAATTCCTTAATAGGACTCCCATAGCCCAAGAGTTAACAACAAGAATAAACAAATGGGACTTACTTAAACTAAAAAGTTTTTTCTCAGCAAGAGAAACAATAAAAGAGGTAAATAGGGAGCCTACATCCTGGGAACAAATTTTTACCCCCCACACATCAGATAGAGCCCTAATATCCAGAATGTACAAAGAACTCAAAAATTAAACAATAAGATAACAATCCAATCAACAAATGGGCCAAGGACCTGAATAGACATTTCTCAGAGGAGGACATACAATCAATCAACAAGTACATGAAAAAATGCTCACCATAATTAGCAATCAGAGAAATGCAAATCAAAACCACCCTAAGATACCATCTCACTCCAGTAAGATTGGCAGCCATTATGAAGTCAAACAACAATAAGTGTTGTCGAGGATGTGGGGAAAAGGGTACACTTGTACACTGCTGGTGGGACTGCAAAATGGTGAGGCCAATTTGGAAAGCAGTATGGAGATTCCTGGGAAAGCTGGGAATGGATCCACCATTAGACCCAGCTATCGCCCTTCTCGGACTATTCCCTGAGGACCTTAAAAGAGCGCACTATAGGGATACGGCCACATCAATGATTATAGTGGCACAATTCACAATAGCTAGACTGTGGAACCAACCTAGATGCCCTTCAATAGATGAATGTATAAAAAAAAATGTGGCATATATATACAATGGAGTATTATGCAGCACTAAGAAATGACAAAATCATAGAATTTGCAGGGAAATGGATGGCATTAGAGCAGATTATGCTAAGTGAAGCTAGCCAAGCCCTATAAAACAAATGCCAAATGTCTTCTTTGATATAAAGAGAGCAACTAAGAACAGAACAGGAAGGAAGAGCATGAGGAAAAGACTAACAGTAAACAAAGACGAATGGGGGGAGAGAAAGGGAGAGAGAAGGGAAAGGATATGCAAATGGTAGGAGAACTTCAATGATACACAAAAGTATAAGAGGTTATGATGGGCAAGGGGGTGGGGGAAAAAAGGGAGAGAATTGAACAACAGCAGAGGAGGCAGAGAGGGAAGGTGGGAGGGGAGGGGAGGGGGGATAGTAGGGGTTAGGAAAGGTAGCAGATTACAACAGTCACTAATATGGCATTAGGTAAAAATGTGAGTATGTAACAGATGTGATTCTGCTATCTGTATTTGGGGTAGAAATGGAAGTTCAAAACCCAATGGAGTCAAATGTATGAAAGATGATTTATTAAGAGCTCTGTAATGTTTGGAACAATCAATACAAAAAAAGAAAAGAAAGGATGTAGGGATTAAATGAGACGCCAAATTAAGCAACCTTGGGGACAGGTGCATGACACTCAGAGATGCAGAGCAGTCCTTTAAGGAAATGTATGGAATCCCTAAGTGTCTAGAACCTACTATGCACAAGCCCTGGGCTGCATCTTGGCCATATATTATCTCTTCTGGGCACCTGATTTACCTACCTTATCTGCTTGTGTTCTAAAGTCCACTGCCCACAGGCAATGAAAATGTGATTGATTTTTTTGGACTCTGTTAAGTCATAGCTACTTCTGGATGCCATCAAACCTGATAAATACTTTGGACTCTTCTGAAATATCAGATCACTTGGTCTTCAGTATGAATTTTATTCCATAGGTTGAATTAACTCTGGAACAAGTGTTTAACTTGGCTGAAGTTATTTCTGCACCTTTCTAGACCTAACCATATGAGGGAATGTGAACGTTATCTTTTTGATAAAAGGAAAAGCAGTTATGAAAGAAATTTAACCTAATAAGACATCTCAGGGCCCAAGCAAAATAATTTTTTCCATATTTTATTGGTATACTATATTTATACATAAAAGTAGAATTTATTGTTACATACTCATATGCGCCCATAATGTAAATATAATTTGGTTAATATTGTTTCCCAGTATCTCCCCTTTCTCTCTTCTCCTTCCCCCAGTCCCTTTTCTCTACTCTTCTGGTTTCCCTGCTATTTTATTGAGACCACCCCCAAAAAACCTTTTAATTTTTTTCTTTTTTCACTCTGACCTGCACATATGAGAGGAAACATATAACCCTTGACTTCTGAGTTGGTCTTCTTTTACTTAACATGATGCTCTCAAGTTCCATTATTTTCCTAAAAATGACATAATCTCTTTCTTCTTTATGGCTGAATAAAATTCTTTTGTGTATATGTACAACATTTTCTTTATCCATTTATCTGTTGATGGCTACCTAGGCTTATTCCATAATTTGACTGTTGTAAATTGTGCTGCTATAAACGTGGGTATGCATGTATTGCTGTAGTATACTGATTTTAATTCTTTAGGCTAAATACGGAGGAATGGTATCGCTGGGTCGGATGGTGATTCTATTCCTAGTCTTTTGAAGAATCCCCATACTGATTTCCTTAGTGGGTTTCACTGATTTATCACCAGCAGTGTAAAAGTGTTACTTTCCCCCTACATCCTTTGCTGCAATTATTATTCTTGGTGTTCTTTTAACTGGAATGAGATGAAATCTCAGAATGATTTGCATTTCCCTAATTGCTAAAGATTAGTTGAACATTTTTCGTGTATTTGTTGGCCATTTGTATGTCTTCTTTGGTGAAGTGTCTGTTTAGTTCATTTGCTCATTTATTTGATTTTTTTCTGCTGTTGTAGGTTTTTGAGTTCTTTGTATATTCTGGATATTAATTCTGTCTTGGTAGAGTAGCTAGCAAAGATTTTCTCCCATTCTCTAGGCTCTCTTTTCACACTCTTATTTCTTTGGCTGTGCAGAAGATTTTTTTTTTTAATTTGATGCTATCCCATTTATTAACTCTTGGTATTATTTCCTGAGCTTTAAGAGTCCCATTGAGGAAGTTGTTATCTTTGCCCATATGTTGGAGTGTTGTATCTACATTTTCTTCTAGTAGTTGCAAATTTTCAGTACTAATTTACAGGTCTTTAATTCATTTTGAGTTGACTTTCGTGCAGGCTGAGACAGTGATCTAATTTCATTCTTCTACATATGACTGTCTAATTTTCCTAGCACCACTTGTTAAAAAGGCTATCTTTAATCCAACATATGTTTTTGGCATCTTGGTCAAGGATCAGATGACTTTATCTGTGTGGGTTGTTCTCTGTGTGTTCTTTTCTTTTCCATTGGTCTGAGTATCTCTTTTTATGCCAGTTCCATGCAGATTTTGTTACTATAGTTCTATAGTATAATTTGAAGTTGGGTTTTGTGATGCTTTGCTTTTTTTGTTTGTGTTTTTGCTTAGAATAAAGAGAAGGGATTTTGCTAATCTGTGGGACGCTGCCAACATTTTTAATAATTCTGGGAAAATAATAATTGATTCATCTGGTAAATATCATACAATGGAGTAGATACCATAGTGGGGATACAGCCACTTGAGCTCTGGGGTTACTTTTTCATTAGAAGGACAAGAACACCTTGTCACAAGAAAACTCATTTCGAAAAATGATTCCTTTCACATCAGCGGTAATGGTGCCTCATCTTTGATAAGGACCTTTTTCTGGTTTCTGCCAGGGAAGAACAGTCCCACGGACTTCAAACATAAGCCCTGATTAATACAGTGTACATTAGGCTCTAAGTAAAAGGAATTTTTACCTATCATGTGGAACTCTACCAACATATCCAACAGTTCTGGGAAAATAGTACATTAATTAATTCAACTAGTAAATACCTTATAATAGAATAGATATAGAGTGGGGATACAAAAGTGAACAAGAGAAACATGGTAACTATCCACCTGGAACTTACAAGTGGAGAGGGAAAGGAAACAATTTGGCAATCAATAGATATTTTTGCTTCAGTGTACTGTTATTCTAAAGAGTCATGGTCTGAGCTTTGGATGAGGTCCAGTTACTGTTGGATGCTAATTGGGTGGTTAAATCCTTCTGAGGCAAAAAATTTAAGCAATAAAATGTGGTAAAAGTATAGGAAAAGCCAACAGCCTAATAGTTTACCATGATACAGAAACACACGCTACATTTAACACATCTTAGACAATAGGGTTTCTGCATTTGAAGAACTTGAAGTTTATTCTTTATGATACCACTGTGCTCCATGCACTGTGGTGATACACAAAGAACTTTTCTTCCCACCTGTTCAGAACTGACAGCGCCATACCAAATGATTTAGTCTGGACTGTGCAAACACCCACCGATGGCTGGGCTGTTGTAAGCATGGAGTGCTCTGCAGCTGGGTCCCTCTTCCTTCCTCTCTGTCTAGGCAGATTCTCCTGTACCCTGATGGCAACAGCAGACGTTTCTGCTCAGGTTGGAAGTGTGTAGACATCCTGGTGGTTCTCCTGCATCCCGTGGGTCAGCTTGAGCTCTTTGGCATAATTTCATTCCACAAGCAACACAACTCATCTTAGTTTAAAAGCAAAACAGAGAGAAGCATAATTGAATGTAGCAGTCCTCGGGATTTGCTAAAATGCTAAATGAGGGGCCCGCGTTTTTAAGAGCACATTCCAGGGGAAATTCTGAAATTGCAAGCTGCAGCCCTTTCTCTTCGAGCTTGGTTTGGCTGATTTCCAAAGCACCGAGGCCAGCAATTGAGGGACTGAAATATAATCGGTGGCAATACATTTGTACCACATGAAACCTTCTCTGCCTCCGAAGGCTCCAGTGGCTGACGGAAGAAGCACATCAGCAACAGCTCCGGCTGCTACACTCTGCCAGGAGGGAGGATTGGATCACAATGGTAAGAAACTCCGGGAGTTTTCTACAGACTTCATTTGTTACCTGGGAATGAATAATTAGCGTCTGTTGGTGAAAATGGCTGTTGAGATCATGAGCCTGCACAGCCACTCGAGCTCTGGGGCACTGTCACTTTTTTACTAGAAGGGCAAGAACACACTTGCCACCAGAGAACTGATTTTTGAAAAATGATTCCTTTTGTGTCAGGGGTAATGATGCCTCATAATTAATAAGGACCATTTGCTGGGTTCTGCCAGGGAAGGACAGTCCCATAGTGACCTCAAACGTAATCCCTGATTAATATGGTCTCTGAAGTGCACTCTTTCCTTTGAAAGTAATTGTAATTTCCAGGAGACGTCTTCAAAGAAATCTTTGGCAGTTTTCTTGATATTTTCATATGGAGGGTATAAACCCATTCAGATGAAGGCACCTTTCCTTTCTGCTTTCTGCCTAATGAGTTGTCACAGCTCTGTGAGCTTGTCAGTGTTTACTGGAGACATTAAACGTTACTAGAGCAAACTTCTAAGTGATTTCATTTTTCTTTTAAAACTATCGTATGCAAGCAGTGACAATGGGAGCCCTTGTTTTAAAAGAAAGTGCTATGTGACTTTTAAGGAAGTTTGTTTGATTCACTTCAGCAAATATTGCCAGGGTGAGGTACACCTTAATCTGAGGTCTTTAGAGAAGGATTTAGAATTCACAGGGGAAATAACCATGTTGATCTCACAGTCTGTGCTGTCTGAGTGATTTTTCCAAGTGCTTCTTCTCAATCACCTATGATATGGGGGGAAAATTGGGAGTACGTAGAAGGGGAAGGATTGATGGCAGTGGAGCTTCTAGACATTTTCTTTAAAGAATTAAGGGATGAAGGACACTGGTAATCATATTACATAACTTTTAAAAGAAAATAAAACCTATTATTGCATAAATGGAATGCCTGAAATATACTTATTTGACTGCACAGCTGATGTGTGGGAAATGATTATTCCATTTATAATCCAGATGAATGAAGAGACTGCTGATGGGGTGTGGAATTTTTAGAAGTGTCTGACTTTCTAACAACTCAGGAAAGGGAAAACTGGGATTCAGGTTTCGGAGAATACCGTATTTACCCTCACTCTGGAGTTCTCAATCACTCAGAAGCACACAGACCTCAGAAATAAAGTTGCAAAGACAAGGTCCAGTTTGTCTCTTCTTTGTCAACATCTGGTGCCATTTGTCATTGCCCCCATGTTAGCAGTTCTGCTAACCTGTTGAGAACTGTAAACCCCACCTATTTCTCCTCCATCCAACAGGGTGGGTAAAAGAAATCAGCATGTCCAGCAAGAGGGTGAAAAGGGACTCAGTGCTTTGGCTTGTTTTGCCTGAATTCTTGAGGCATACTAATTCTTTTCTTCTCTGCATTGGCCTGAGAACATTCCTGAGAGGATTACCAAGGACCAGGCTGAAATACAGATAAAATCCCCTGCCTGCACACTTGGAGCCTACACAGAAACATGGTGGCAGTGTTTTATGAGATTCAGGGAGAAAATGAGCAAGTCAGGGACTGAGATCATTGAAGTGCAATAATACAACCTGATGAATGAAAATGTATAGACCTCCAAAGAGAGGGAACTTACCTTTGAGGTTGGAGGAGGGATGTGATGGGGAGTGTGACTTGTGTTGGCATCCAGGCCATTCCCTGGATATGTGATCTAATTACAGCTTAGAAGGTTGGAAAGAATTATCCAATTGTACATTAAAATAAGACCCTTGGTCTAAATGAGCTCTTAGTGGTGGATGCTGTTATTATATAAAAGGAAGACTAATAGTGTAGAGGAAGGGATCAGGGAGAGGGAGGAAGGGAGGCAAAGAGGAAGTATTGGGGGTTGAAATGAAGAAAACTATGTTATAAGCATCTATGAATATTTCGAGATGAACCTATGATGTATAATGCACTAATTTAAATATTTTTTTAAATGGTCACATTTTTAACAGTGAAGACATTTTAGTGAGCTAACTTTTGGGTAGGGAACCCTATTTCACCTTTCATTTTCTTGAGAATTCTGTAAGAGAGAATTGGGTTGAAAAACAAAAATACCCTTTAATTGGAAAGGATGGGGGGTATAAATCTATAAATTAGATTTTCATTGAGTCTTCTCCATGATGAATGGAAACTAATCATGTTTCTTATCATGCAAATGTGATCAGGTATCTGACTTCCAAGAGAAAAAGATGCTCTCTCTGTTTAAAACAATCTCCTTGACCTCATTAGAATCAGGAACATGTCAGAGCTTGCTGAGTGTTACAGCAAATAAGCCAGTTCTGCTAGGGCTCTGGCTTCTGATTACTTTTGTTGTTTTATTTATAAGTGTAAAGTGAATGAAAATAATTAAATCTATCTATAGTTGATTGCAAACAACTATAAGTTATTTCAAAGCAAGGGTAATGTGTGGTTATTCTTCAATAATATTTCACAAATATTTTAAGCTGTGTGCTGTGTATTTTATACATGTGAGTATTGTCCCTATTGTATTGAGGTAAGGCTCATGGCTTCTGAAGGACACACAGCTAGGAATTAGGGGTTCCAGGGTGGGAACAAATGCAGACTGGTTCTGTTGGGGGGGAGGGGACCCTTACTCCTTAAACCACCTCATCATACTATTTCCAAGATAGAGAGGAGGGGAAGCAGGTCTAAGCAAACATGTGGCAGTAAATTAGAGACCTTCAGTGATTCAGCTTCAAAATTCACTCATCTTTGCCCTTCTTTTTTCCTCTGTTCTTTCTTTTCAATGTAACCTCTTTTACTTTCTTGTCACTTGCATACTGTATACCTTTGTTTTTGTAACTCTATTGAAATACCTGAGGCAGGCTAACTTTGCAACTGAGGAAGGTTTATTTAGCTCACAGCTCTGGAGGTTCAAGGATGTGGCATCATCATTTATCTGCATGGCTCTGTTGAGGACCTCATGGCAGATGGCTCACATCCCTAGGCAGGAAGCCAGGCAGCAATTCAGGGTCAGGCTCGGGCTTTTATGACAACTTGCTCTCCTCAAAACTGTTTCGGGCTTCCCTGAGAAATACCCTAATACCTTTTGAGGGCAGTATCCAGTGACCCAAGGACCTCCCTCTAGGCTCTGCCTTTCAATATCTCCATGCTGAGGACCAAACTTTCAACACATAAACCCTTGAGGGACAAACCACATCCAAACCATAGCACACACAACACTGAAATGCCTGCCTTATATTCCCATTCTGGCCAGTCCCCTTTAAATAGCTGTCTAACTGGGAGATAGTCTAATATTATGGGTAGAGGGTTTAAATTTGCTTAGATATAGAGTTAAATTTCTGTGCTATCCCCATTATTAGCTGTGAGATTTTAGATACTAGTTTTTAAAAAATGACTCTTTTAGTCTTCTTATCTGAAAAATGGGCATAATGAGTCTTATTCCATTGGATCATTGTGGGGATTTCATTAATATGTTTGTATGTTTGAGTAAAGTAGGTGTTTTTGGTTTTAGTTTTTTTTTTGTACTGGGGATTGAACTCAGGACATTCAACCCTTGAGCCACATCTTCAGCCCTATTTTATTTAGAGACAGGGTCTCACTGAGTTGCTTAGTACCTCACTGTTGCTGAGGCTGGCTTTGAACTCTCTGGATCCTCCTGTCTCAGCCTCCCAAACCACTGGGATTACAGGCGGGTGCCACTGCACCCAGCTAGAAGGAAGCTTTTGAAATTACCTAGAGACAAGTAATTTAAATAAAGATTGAGAAAATGAAAAAGAAATCAAAACAGGACGTGACATGAAGGGAAATTCCACCTGAACTCATCAGATGCAAAATGTGAAGGAGAAAGACTAAGACTGGCATTCGAGGAAAGGGAATATGTTGTCTTGTTGTAATTCTTATGTTACCAGGTACCGTGCATGTCTTAGTCTGCTCAGGCTGCTATAAAAATGTATCTTATCCTGGGTTTCTTACAAACAATATAAATTTATCTCTTACAGTTCTGTAGACTGGTTAATCCAAGATCAAGGCTGCCACACATTTGGTGTGGGTGTGGGCTCTGTGCTTCATATATGGCTCCTCCTAGCTGTATCCTCACATGGTAGAGGGGCTAGCTAGAATCCTGGGGTCTTTCATAAAAGCATTAATCCCTTTCATGAGAACAAAGCCCTCAGGACCTTATCACCTCCCAAAGGTTGGGGATTAGGGTTCATTCAGCCCATGAATTTGGAGGGAAAAAAATATTCAGACCATAACAGTGCCTTAAACATAGTAATTTTTATGTGTTATTGAATCATAAATGAAGGTATGAATTAAGGAAGAAAAAGTCTGAGTCTATATAACATGCACACACATATATATTATATAAAACATAGGACATATCTACATATGATATATATTGTTTTATATATTGGACTGTGGGTAACAGACTATAGGCTCCTCTCATATGTGCAAAATATAATAATACACACACACACACACACACACACTTATTATCCAAGTCCAGTGAGGTATTTAAAGTGAGTAACAACATAGTGTGTTCGTGGAGAACAATATCAGCTAAAGTTAAGAAGTGTCTTTTTTAATATATTCCTGAGAAGGTGCTAATGGCTGCAGTGCTGTTTTCTCTATAGTGGATAACTTTCAGGCACACTGATAAGATGCATAGGAAGATGTGGAGGAGAAAGTGTTTAGAAAAGACCTCTCTCTCCAAATCCATCCCTCAAGCCATAGTACACATGATAAAGGTATGAGTGTTTTTATTAATAGAATGGATAAAATGCAGACTGTTGGGAAAAGGGAGTGAAATATGTTGGTTGGTTTTTAGTTTCTTCTTAAAGGTGGTGTTAAGATCATTAGGACTATAAGTGACACATGATATCAGCAATATAATGAGAATGAGTGATCTCTCATTAATTCTTCTGTGGTCTTCAGTGAAGAAATTACTTATATGATGGGTAAAGGGGAGTGCAAAGCTGAAAAAATGAACAAATACGAGCTTGGTTCAAGTTTTCACCTAATGAGGCAGCATCGGTGGATATTGGTGTTTCACTATGGATGCTACACTGGTCCCTTCAGGTGACAAGACAAAAGGGCAACATGGGATGCTAGGGAAAATGCCATTGAAGTAGTTTATGATTAAGCCTAATGTTGATTGTAAAATCAATATGATAGATACAAGACTAGAATAAAGAAACTAATTAGCTGGATAGTCTAAAAATTAAATAGGTTTGAGATGGATGAAGTCTCTGGGGAAGTGCTTAGAGGATTTCAAGAGAAAGGGCACGGTTCATTTTGCTACTCTTGACAGCAATTGTAAATGTGAGCAAAACTTCCTTAGGTATTTTGGGGCTGGGGTTGTAGCTCAGTGGCAAAGCACTGCCTAGCATGTTTGAGACCTTGGGTTTAAGCCCTAGTGCCCCCAAAAAGAAATTAAACAAAACAAATTTTCTTAAGTATTTCAGGTTGAGCTTACAATATAGTCAAAGTTTGCCCTTCCTTTCTTTGCATTTTCTTGATTTAACAATCCTCTTTCATTCCTCATAGGAACTCTCTGATTCCTACTAGTGTTCATCTCTAACTTGCTCTGCAGATTTAGCAATCCAGATAGTATTCTCAGTTTACATCCTAGACCCCTAAGTTCTCTGCTCTGAGCATCTCTTTATTGGTTCTATGAAGTGCCCAGTCTCCCTGAAACCCACAATCTGAGTCATCCTCCTTGATGTGGCCCCACCTTAGATGGGAGAACATATTTATTTGGAGAAATTTGGTGTTTGGATTCTGAAAATAACCTTGTTTGCATTCATATGATGTGTTGCAAAACAGCTTGGATTATTTCCCCTCATTTATTGCATTACTGTGCTTCTTTTGGTTTCAGTGGTGAAATCAAAATATAACAAGCCATATATGAGTGTTTTAAGATGTGGATAAAGAAAGATTTTATTGAAGAATGAGGAAGAAGGGGGAATCAACCTGTGTGATCTTAAATCTCACTTCTTAACTAATTTCTGCTTTACCCACATAGTTTTAATGTATCTGATGGACTATGGCTGGTTAATAAGTTCACAGAAAGTGTGGCTTCTCAGCATAGGTATATTGCAAATGTTGCTACACATAAGACTTCACCAGTGTTTGTTCATTCAACATGGAGATTCTGGGTAAAATCATGTTTATAACTTAGGTTTAATGCCATTTAAAAAAAAAAGTCAATACCCATTTACCCAATCTAGGACTCAGAAGAATTGCCAATTAAATTTGTGCAAAAGTGCAATCATAAATAATGGATTAATTTTAAGGTACTGAAAATAAATACTGCCTACAAATGCATTTCACTGGTTCTTGGATTTTAGGTTTCCTCTCCCTGCCTCTCATCTTCATCTGTTTGGAGCGTTGATTAACTTAACCTGAGGGTTTTTTTTTTTAAGTGAAAAAAAATTAAGATAACATAGAAACTGAAACAGTGCATAAATCATAAATGTACAACTCACATTTTTGCAGAATGAGCACAATCTTGTAATGAGCACCCAGCTCAAAGAATAGAACATCACTGGCTCCCTGAAGCCATCGTGTGGCAACTCGTGATCCTGATTTATAACCCTGAGTTAAGATCTACTTATTTTTAAGCTTTGCATACCGTTCTTCATTCTCATTTTTAAAAAGAAGCAAGTGATCCCATTAAAATTACACCAGTGGGTTGCTCTCTATACATGGATAAAGGTGAAGAGTGTGTTCACCATACTACTGACAGTGGCAGAATTTGGGGGACATTTTCTAATTTTCTTCTTAGTCCCCCCTCTTTATTTAAATAATGCTCCTTATGACGATGAACATATGCCTTTCATAAAAACAAAACAGAAAACCCCCAAACCAACATATCAGCATTTTAATAGGAACTATGATGTTTATAGTAAGCCCCTGTGGACAGGCAGTAGCCAGGGCATCCACAGAGTCACCTGGATGCTGAGGCTGTCTGACACTTTGTGTTCCTAGTGGGAAAGAGCTTTGGGAGTCCAACCGGAAGATCTCTTGTTAACAAGGGGTGCAAGCAGGATCCTTCCAACTCTTGCCTTAAACTAAAGCTCAAGGCTGAGCTACTAAAAACATTGGGAATAGTTGTAAATACTAGAGATAAATTATAAAGAGATCAAAATATGTCGCAAGTTAATTTCTGTATATCTTTCTGAGAACTGAGAAGTAATTTAATAGCCATTTGAGGATTTTCATATTGAAATATAACTGATGCACAGGCTTTGGCTGGATGGGAAACCATGTCCCCTAGGGGAGGGTGTCTTCCTGGCTCCCTTTTATTTTTCCAAGTCAGGAAATAGTCTTATTTTACCTTAAAGGAAAAACAAACAACAACAACAACAAAGAGTTGAAAACTCTAAATCTTAAGGTAGCCTGACATATAAATGAGAAAACCAAATAAGACAAACTTAGTAAGTCAAATTAAATTTTTTAAAAATTTTTATTTTCCTGATTACCAAAGAAAGTTGGTAACCTCAGAAAGATCATAATGTGCTGAAAAGAAAAGTAACATCATTGAGGGATAATGACTCGTAATAACTTCTGGTTTCCACACATTTTAGCTTTTTAGAATTTTCTCTACATGCCTAGGAGTTTTTGTTTGTAGTTTGTTTGTTTGTTGGTACCAGGGATTGGATGCTTAACCATTGAGCCACACCTCCCAGCCCTTTTTATTTTTTATTTTGAGACAGATTCTCACTAGGGTGCTTACAGTCTTGCTACGTTTCTGAGGCTGGCATCAAACCTGTGATCTTCCTATCTCAGCCTCCAGAACCACTAGGGTTATAGGTGTGCACCACCATACCTGGCCCTAGTTTTTTTTCCCTTCTATACCTATAGATACATATACACACATGACATACAAAGGCAGTTTTTACTAATGGAAGTAGGTTGTTTTTTTCTTCTGTTGTATACTCAGAGTATTCTGCATTTTTGCTTCATGGTACTTATCAGTTTTAAGTTATGTATTTATTTATACTATTATTTGATTAATGTGCACATCCTCAACAGACTGTAAGCTCTCATGAGTAGAAATGATGTTCCCTATCTCGTCTTGATGACTAGAATAGTACTTGCATGTTAAATATTTGTTGAAAGAATAATAAATGGATAGGGTACATTCTATTTACTTCTGAATTTTTTCGTGCACTTTATCATGGCTATCATTCCACACCAGTAACTATAGCTCTTCTCCGTCATTTTAATGCATGTGGATGTTTTCCCAATTTTCCTTCAAATCCATTATTTATGACAATACTGAATGCGCATCTTTGTACATAGGAGTTTAAGCATTTGCCCAAATCGGTTCTTTCCGTACTCCATTCACACAATATCATGGAAGTAAATGACTTCATTTAAAGTGTCAAGTATAGTAATGGACAGAGCAGTGAGAGGAGGGAGAGGGGAGGGGAAAGAGGGATGCGGTGGTGTTTCCAGAAAGAACGCTACAGCGTTCTGGGTTTCATGTGTGGTTGTGCGGAGTCTGATGATTGAGAGGGGGGTTGGGAAATGGAGGAAGAGATACATGTGGTTGAGTTCAGCAAGGCCTTAAATCTCTGTGACCCTGGAAGCTGGACCACCTTGAAGCACAGGGACTCCCTGTCCAGTTTTTACTTTTCATCTGGGTCCTCTTGGCCCTTCTAACTGGTCAGTTGTACGGATGTTTATAAATGGTTTAGAGTCTGTACCTAATCAAGGTTTACAGTACAGTCAGCCTTGGGCAAATAGTACCCACTCTTTAACCGTTCCACCTAAAGCACTGATAATTAGAAACACCTGAGGATGGGCTAGAGCCTGCCCTACCCTTTTCGCAAAGGTGCCATTCTAGTCTGCCCACTCAGGACATCAGAGTTGGCTGGTCCTAATTAATTCTTGGGACCAGTGACCTGCTTTCAAGCTTCTAATGGCTTGGCAAAACCAAATGTGTTTTTCCTTTCACCCGGGTGACTCAAAATCATGTTACTGCCTAAAAATGGGAGATTAAAAATTCCTTCTTTTAAACCTTCATGTAATTGGGGCTCATCTCATTAATCTTAGATTGAACTATTGCCTGGAACTGCATTTGATTTTCAGTTCCTTGGGACAGGAGCCCAGTGTAGACCCTGTTCTCAAAATTAGTGTTTCCAATCATTATTATTATGGATTTTTGTTTTTGTTTTTGGTATCAGGGATTGAACTCAAGGGCACTTAACCACTGAGCCATATCCCTAGACCTACTTTGTATTTTATTTAGAGACAGGGTCCCACTGAGTTGCTTAGTGCCTCGCTTTTGCTGAGGCTGCTTTGAACTCATAATTCTCCTGCCTCATCCTCCCAAATCACTGGAATTACAGATATGCATCACCATGCCCAGCTCTTAGGGACTTTTAAAGGATTGAAATATATGTCAAAAAACTTACTGGTCCCAGCAACCAGTAGATGTTCAGGATCTTATTTTGATGTAGAATCTCCCAAACTGAATCTTGGTCGATCGAGAACTTTCAGCGGCTGTGGTTTCTACTGTCCCTCTGTCTTTCACCTCAGTGTGAGTGGATCTTGATCTGCTTTTTTTTTTTTTCTCAAACTTTTAGTATTTATTTGAGCCATGACCTTATTCTAGGAAACTGGAATTTGAGAAAAAACTCTGAATTTCATGGAATTTATAATTTATGGGAAATAGGGTAAATGTATGTTAATATCCACAATTCAGGCAATTGGATGGCGGATGGTGGCGTTGTGGTTTGAATCTTTAATGTCCTCAAAGGCCCTTGTATTAAAGGCTTTATCCCCAGCTTGTCACCGTTGGGAGACATGGAAACTTTAAGAGATAGGGCATAGCGGAAAATCTTAGTTTCAGTGACCCACATGTTCAAAAGGGATAGTGGGCCCCAGCCCTTCCTCCTCCTCTCTCTCTCGTTTCTCAGCCAGGAGCTTTGCTCTGCCACATGCTTGCCACCATGATGTGCTGCCTTCCACAGGCCCAAAGCAATGAGGCCAATCAGTCATGGACTGAAATCCCCCAGATTGTGAGCCAAAATAAACCTTTCTTTTAAAAGTTGATTATCTCAGGTATTTGTTAGAGTAATGGAAAGCTGATTAACACAGATGGCCAGATAGAACAGACATTTCCATAGAAAGAGGCATTATCTCACCAAGTTATAACAGGAAAAAGCCCTTCTTCCTTCTTCTTTCCTTCCTTCTTCTTCCCTTTTCTTCAACGGACACCCATGGATTGTTGGCTGTTCCATAGCTGGCATGCTCTTGATTTTTTTTCCTGACACATAGTTGATCTATCTTTCCTTCATGTTCCCATCTATGAGATATGGCCCTGTGATGGAGATCAGGCTATTTGCATGTGACTAAAGGCCAGGCCTGCCCATGAACCTTGCCATGCATGCATGTGCTTGCATGATTTTCCCTTTTCTGCTGGATGAAGGCTACTGGTCAGGATTACTTGGAAGATGTCAAAGACACCATCTGTTTCAGTCTCTAAATGACCCCAGTGAACAAAGCTCCCTTCCCCTTCCACAAGTACAGCCGATTTGAACTCTACATGAGCAAAACACAAACTGCTTCCATTTGGCTCATTCTGCATTTTGCTCTGTTTGTTAGAGCAGTGAGCTACCCTAATTTTATCAAGTTTCTAGTAGGTTTTAGTCTCTGTGTCAGTTGATGAGGATACAGTGGTGACCAAGGAAGATGAGGTCTCAGCCTCTCCTAATGAAGGAGATCAACAGTAAACATGTAAATAAACTGGAATTTTACATATGGAGATCATGCAATGAAGGAAATAAAAACATTGATAAAGATATCCTGTTAGAAGGATGTGGACATAATCTGAACTTTGAATAAAGTGTAGGACTTTGTCTGAAATACAGATCTTAACTCCTAAATAGGAATTACTGGCTAAATTCATAAGTTAAGAAAGTAACCATCAATTAAAGGAAGATGTAGCAAAATCAAAGAAATCTAGGAAAGAACCCAGGCTCCGCTTCTAAAACTATTCCTACTGTTTCCATGAATGGTAAGGAACTCCCAAGAAAATTCCAAAAGTCTCATGTTCTGATTAGATGAACACAATGGCCAGATAGAACAGACGTTTCCATAGAAAGAGGCACAATCATAGAACTTTAAGCAGGATGTGTGGGTTTTGGAGTGTCCTTGAGTTTTCTTAAAGATTGCAAAGGCAGAGAAGATTTGTGCTTAGTGGCCCCAAATGACTGTGCATTGATTTTTTTTCTCCCTTTTGATGCCTTTAATGATCAAAGGAAAAATATCAATGAATAAGAGACTTCAAGGGATTTTAATGGTTTGAATGACCCTTTGTGAAGTGGGAAGTTGGAGAGAGGTGATCCTTTTTTTATCATAATATTCTTCAAAATGTGGTAACATCAGGACTTTTACTTTTTGTTGAAATGATAAACTTACTTATGTTACTGGTTAGTATCTTATTCATGGGTATTTTTTTTTTGTATCTGAGATACAGAAACATACTCAAACTGACCTAAGTTTAAAAAAAAAAAACCCACAAATTTTATTATGAATAATCAGGGCATTTTACGAATGCCTAGCAGGAACTATAGCCATGAATCTGACCCTGACTATGATTCTGACCGTGACTGTGGAGAAGAAATAGGTGACTTCTCCCATACCTCTTTCTGACATCTCTGTGTCACATCTTTAATCTATTATCTGGTATATCTCTGATGATTCCTGCTCAGGACTATATGATATATTCATTAATATATCAATATAAGACTGTCTCTCACTAGTCACTCTCCCAAATGGAATCCTCACTTCAATTACTGGGGTACCTGCGCTCACTTTCAGATCCCAAGGAGTGAGCTTTTGGAATGTACACTCCTCTCCTTCTCTCTGTTGTGAACTGATTCGGTCATGTCTGGAAAGGCAACTCACATGGCCCAATTCCCACCTAACCCAGGCCATCTGAAAAGTCTCTGAGAACAGACAGCATCTGCACAAATACAGAGAATAACATCCCTGCTGTCTTCCACCCAAGGCCAGCATTTACACATACCTTCCTTCATTCCTATATACACTATTCTAAACATAACTTTCTTGGCCTAATCTTACTCATACCCAAACAATCATAACACCATTACCCCTTTCCCTACTGGAGATTATCCTAAGTGGACCACCTATACCCAGTTCATCCAGAGGAAAATTTAGGGCCTTTTAAAATTTCCTTCTTAGTATCAAGCACTGCATCCAAAGAAAACTATGAGTGCTCAGAATGCTTGCCTGCCACCCCGTCACTGTTTTGCAAACAGTGGAATAAGTGATAATTTATATCCCCCCTGAAGAATTTTTCTTTAAAGTAGGCAAAGAGAAAAAAATTCAATTTTAAAATGAATTAAGGAGCTAATACTTTTCCATGATAACACCATGCATGGGTTAAGGAGCCCAGAGTTTGAACAACAGCATTGTGATTAGAGCATGCACTCCAGATTTGCATCTCAGCTCATTCCCTTAGTGTATAACCTTGAGCAAGTTACTTTTTTTGTATCTCAGTATCTTCATAATCATAGTTAGTTAAAAGGGTGAAATGAGAATTAAACAAGTTGATATCTATGAAGCACTTAGAATATTTATGAAGCTGACACACAGTAAGTACTTACATAGATGTTTGTTAACTAAATTCTTACAGAACAGAGGGAATGGGAAAGGATGAGTGGATCGCAGGGCATCAGTTTTCTGAGCCAGTTCTTTGGCTGGCCCTAAAATCTTAACTGCTCCAGTTCCTGCCCACTGGGAAGACAATGCAAAGAGAAGAGGTTTTCTCCTTCTTTCCCACCTCTGATAGGGGTTGGAGAAGTCTTCTCCACAGATAGGGATACCCTAAGTCATTATTTGTTCTCAGGCCTGAGCACTGGCTGCTACCTACAACTCTGATCCCTTGTATGGTCTAATAAAAAATAAATGTTTGGTCTTTGTCCCTGGTTCCAGGCACAAGTTCCTAAAACCTTTGATATTTCCTGAGTGTCTTTGTTATTGACCATCTTTGTTATTCATGAGCCCCTTCCCCCTCCCCCCACCAGTACCTGAATTAATGCTAATATGATAACTCAAGGCAGCCCCTAGAAAACTTTAGGATGTGGACTGTTAGGTTAAACAAATTTTCATAGCTGTGATCAAAATACCTGACAAGAAAAACTTAGAGGAGAAAATATTTATTTTGGCTGAAGGCTTCAGAGGATCCAGTCCATGGTTGGTCAGCAGAAACATTATGGTGGAAGGGTGTGGTGGAGGAAAACTTCTTAGCTCATGGCATGGAGCTGGGAAGCAGGGGGAGTATGGCAGTGAAAAGATAAACTCTTTCAGGGCATGCTCCCAGTGACCTACTTCCTACAATTAGGTCTCATTTCCCAGTAGTCTATTAAGCTATGGATTGATCCACTGATGGAGCCAGAGCCTTTATGATGCAGTCATTGACCAAAATCTCTGAATCTTACTTCACCAGGACCATGTTTTCAACACATGAGCTTTTGAGGAGACATTTCAGATCCAAACCATAACATCTGATTATCCAAAAGACGGTGAATTAGATTACAGGGTAAGGATTTGTTAACTTTACCTTTGCCCCATCTTTAGTATCTCCGGGAAGGAGAGTTGAAGTTGAAAACTCAGTCACCAGTGACCAATTATTTCATGATTTATACCCATGTAACGAAGCCTCCATACAGCACTCTGAAACAAAGAGGCTAAGGGAGCTTCCAAGTGGTGACAGAACATATCAATGTGCTGGAAAGGTGTGTGCCTGGAGAGGGCAGGGAGCTTGCACCCCTTTCTCATACTTTGCCCTATGAATCTCTTCCAGTTGACTAATCCTGAGTCATATCCTTTATAATAAAACAGTGTTTTCTTGAGTTCTATGAGTCATTCTTGAGAATCATCAAAACTTGGGGGAGGGAAGTTGTGGGAACCCCTGAGTGATAGTCAGCCAGGCAGAAGTGCAGGGAGTCATTGCAGGCTGGCATCTTCAAAATGAAGGCAGTGTTGTGGGACTGCCTCCTTAGCCTGTGGGGTCTGCACTAACTCTGCATAGTTAGCGTCAAAATTCTAGGACTTTGTCCTTGACTTGGTGGGAGCTGTACTGCATGTGCCCTACATGTCAGAATTGAACTAAATTGTCTTATTCAGGCAGCACTGGAGACTTAGTATTAGAATGACGGATTAGAATTATTGGAAAATGAAACAATGCCTTGATCAAGGCAAACCTAGAATTTATCTCCAGACTTGGGGTACGGCATCTTATATCCTCTTGGTCATTTGGTAGACCCCGTTGAGAGGCATGTATGGGACATGCAAATATAGCACATATCCACCCAATTAATGTAAATTTAACCACGTGCATAATTTGTGCCATCATGGGTCTGTGCCCTAAGTGCTTGTGCTTGCTGTAAAAGCACAGACCTTTAAATAGTAGAGATCTGAGAGATCATTTGTCACTTCCTTTTAATGAGGATACTTAGATCCCAGAAATTCAAGGAGCTAATCTGAGGCTGCACATACCCTTTTAACAAAGAGCTCAGTCTTCAAAACTATTGGATTAGTATACAGATTTCCCATTCCCTCTTGTTTGTCTAACTATATAGTGGTTTGGCTTTATAACCCAAAGAGGATTCTTCTGTCTTTTGTTCTTTTAAATTCTTAGTCTAATTTTTTTAAGAAAATTTCTTAGAGTAGCCGTTAAATATAATCGAAATATTTGACACTGTAGTGTCAAATATAATTAGGTCTCATTTCCCAGTAGCCTATTAAGCTATGGATTAATCCACTGATGAAGCCAGAGCCTTTATGATGCAATCATTGACCAAAGTCTCTGAATCTTAGTGCACCAGGACCATGTTTTCAACACATGGTCCCATTGCAGTAAGATTGGGTAAAATATGATCCAAGCTCCTGATATTTTAAACTAAAAGAACTATAGCTTTTCCAAAGTTGAATATTTAGACAGTAACAGGAGACATTGCCAAATTAGGACTTAAACCAAATAGCACCTGAGCTTTTACTCAAATCCCCATTCCCCCATGAGTATATTCTAAAAACTTAGATCAATAAACATCAAACCTCTTTATAATTAGCTTGCATTTACAGGCTTTTTATCTTCTGTTTTTATTTATTTATTTTTGTTTTCTTTTGGAATAAAAGTTTTTCCTCTCTGTGTACTTGAGCCATTGTCATCAATAATTAATGTGATTTCATTATATGTGATTTTTATTTTAAAAAAGGTGAATCCTTAAGTCGAAGAATCAGGAGAACCATTTCGTGCTAAAACCATTGCTAATGGAGATTTTAATATGAAAAGATAGTACCACTTAAACATTTATGATGAGTATATGGGCTCTGAAGCAACAAGATGGAAACTGCAGTACTGAAGGGATCTTTTAACAAGGCAAAAAGGGTGACACGATTGTCCATATTTCAAAGCAGAATGAATACTGTACAGATGGTTAAAGGGTAGAAAATAAGACCTAAGAAGAAAATTTTAAAGTAATGTGATTATTTTCCTTAGAATATGGAAAAGCACAGATGATTGGATATGCATTTGAGTGCATGAAGGATTGTTATATCAGAAGCTGGAGATCAACACATTGCCATGATTACCATCAGTGCAAAGAGCAGTTGGAGTTTCAACCATAGTGGGAATTTGAATAAGACACAAAATACTTTTCTGAAAAGGAAAGTTGGTAGATAGCCTATTGGGATTTGGAAGTTTCCAGTCAATGACATTCTTTGTGGGTCCACAGTGTGCAGACCATTGGATTTTTAATGGAGCTGTTTCCTCTTTCTCTACCACTTAAAAATAGGTCCCAGCTTCACCTGTTTTGGTTTCCTTGAGGTTCTACTTTAATGCATAGAGTACTGGTAGATGAAGATTGAAGTGCTAAAAAAGTGGTAGTGAATATTGAAGTAACTTCAATGTTATGCTTACCTTTTCAAGAGTAAATAACAACTAAAAGCAAGTAAATCCAGTCTTGTAATTTGCAGTGACAGTAAATTAGGGAATGCTGACTCAGTGTTCCTTCAGGAAATACAGGGGTAAGTTTCTATGAGCCTGTGGTCACATTTGCTTCAAGCAGTCAATACATGACCTTGTTTTATGCGTTTTTGTTTAAAAACATGGTATGCATATATATTGTTGAGCCCGTTAACACTGATCTCACAGCCAGCACACTGTAGTTCATACAAAGTGTATCTAATGTGAATTTTCTCCATTAGGCACATTATTAACCTCTTGTATTTAGGAACACTAGATAGCACTTCAACGCTACAGATAGGGCCATTTTAAAAGCACAAAATGCAAAATATGTGGCACTAAATAGATCACAAAAATGGTATTTCTTTATAGTGTAAGAGCTAAAGAAAAAAGCAGAGTGTCACTTTCTTTTATATCAGCTGAGAATATGCATCAAGGACTCAAAATTTTCACCACTCTACACATGACTGAATGACCGTGAAAATAATGAGTATCGATTTCACAGTTATAAATAAATTTTAGCAAATAGAAGAATTCACAGATATGGAATCCACGAATAGTGAGGGTCAATCATCTACATGTCCAGATTTTTTTCCTTAAAGCAATTATCTTCATTTTAATTGAGAATATATTAAAAAAAATTCTTATTGTACAGCTGCTTAGAAAGAACAAGGAAAATCTCAATAGATTGTGTGTGCTATATTTATAATGGATGTGTCTCAGAACACCGTCTATATGCTAATAATTCCCACATCAATAGCCCCGTCCCCAGCTTCTATGTTACCTCAACTTGTATATTCTGTGTCCTCCTTGACATTCCCACTTGCAGGTCTTATATTCATATCGAACCTGCCATGTCAAAAAATGATGTCTTCCTCCTCTCTCTTTTCCCAGAAGTGTGCTTCCCATTTAAGTAAATGGAAACCCCATTTTTAGAGTAGTTCAAGTTAGAAAAAAAATCTTCCTTGACTCTTTCTTTCCTCTGTCCACATGTAGTCCTTTGGCACCTCCTGACCTCCCGCCATTCACACAGTATATCCACAATTCCACCACCATTCTCCATTTCCACTGCTACTGCTCTTGTTCATGTCACCGTTGCCTGTTGCCTGGACTCTTGTAATAGCTTCTAAGGGATCTCTTTGTGGCCAGCTTTGCTGCCTGTAGCTTCTCAACACAGCAGTCAGAGTGCCCACTCTGAAATCCTACAGAAAGGATGTGGTGGAGGAAAGCTGCTCACTTCATGGAAGCTAAAAAGCAGAGAGAAAGGGAAAAGGGCCAGGGATATGACACAGTCCCCAAAGGCAGGCAGCTAGTGACTTACTTCCTCCAACTATGTCCTTCCTGCCTACAGTTTCCACCACTTCCCAGTATCCTTTCACCTATCACCGATGAGGTCAGAGCCTCATGATCCAATCACTTCCCCAAAGCCTTACCACTGAATAGTGTTGTATTTAGGGATCCAGACTTCAACACATAAGCTTTTAGGGTCATGTAGATCCAAGCAATAGCAACAACTACTATTCCTCTTTCTCCTGCCCTGTTTTAATTTTAAAATACTAATTTCCACCTGACATCATATATATTTTGGGGGCTCTGATTTGTGCTATGATTTCCTCCGTAAAGTGTGAGCTCCTTCAGAGCAAAGGCATTAGTTTGTTCATTGTTTACCAGCTGCCTGGATCAATGTCTTACAAATAGTGGGTGTTCAATAAACATTTTTGAGTGAATGAATAAATACAAGACTAACATCCTTAAAGTGTTAAGTGGAAAAAGTAGGGTACAGAATGATATGTTTTGATTGCACTGTGTGTAAAAAAGAGAGACACTATAAATGTGTAACTATCTCTGTTTTAGCATTAAATGTGAATTCCTAGGGCACACAAAAATCGGATGAGGATATTTGCTTCTGAAGAGGGGAGCTCTCTGACAGGTGAGAGAGACACTCCTCCTTCTCACTATATACGCATGTATTCTTACAATTGCGTATAATATCTTCCCCCAAACAAACCACCTGACCAAGTTAGAGAAAAAATTTTACTATAAAATTTTCTTGAGCACAAGCTATATTATATGGAAGAATCAGAACTTCAGGAAACCAGTACGTATTCTCCATTCCTGCAGAATAAGGGCTCTCAGGCAGTTTCTTTTGCTTTTTTCTTCACTGTTTTGTGTATTTTTGATAGCTTCTCTTTATTATAAGAAAAAAAGGGATTGACATTTTTGGGTCATTTTGCACCTTGCCATCTGCCACAGAAATTTTAACATGGGAAAAAGATAGGCACCATGTCAAGTTGGTGCATTTTTCCGCTTGAAAAATTTAGACTCTCTATCTCAGTCTCATTTTACATGACCACATTTTCCTGCTAAAGTCTGCCTTTTGTCTCTTTGACATTTTTCCCTTTCCTGTGGCTTTACCCCTATGGTTTTCCATTTGGTTTCTTGCACCAGAAATCTAATTGGAAAAAAAAAATGGACAAAAATGCTCAGGAAGGTGGCCTTTGTCAGCCCTGTTCCCTCCTTTGCCATGGTGCCCACTGTGTGACCTCAAACACTGCACAGCCTGCCAGTCTTTATGCCAGGGGAGTCTTCCTGGGCATATCTTGGACAGGGAGGAGAGTTCCATTTGCTCCTTTGTGATTGTACTTAACCCTGTATGACTTGTGAATAAAGGTCTCAGAGATCTGTTGTTGGTCTTAAGCTTCAGTTTTAGATGACAGATTGCTAAAGACACCCTCTCCTTTTATGAGCACAGAGCTAGAATGTGGTGAAGATCCCGCCTGCGCTATGATATGGTGTAGGGTTTCTGTTCTCGCGACCAAAAGGCTCAGGGGTCACTCCAGGTAAATTGGGCTAACTGGGCTGCGCAAAATAACCACACAAGAGACACAAATACCTTTTTCTTTGGGGTCGCTGTGACGGCTCCTCTGACCTTAAGGGTCTGCAGGAAGAGAGAGCGAGCACACGCTGACCCCTTTTATTGAGGGGAAACTATTCAAATGAGGCAAGGGGTCAGGTTTCAGGGGGCTCAGTCTATCTTCATGATGTCCACTGTCAGCAGGTTGACTGACACCTGGGTAGGCCACACCCAAGGGCACAGTAAGAGAAGGGGACACACATACAAGGCACTTCCATGGAAGATTCTATCCTAAACAGGGCAAGGGGTTCTATTACAAAGGAACAGGTGAGCATAGCTCCACCCATGGGACTTCCTTGGAAATGTTAGAATCTCCCATTAATGCTTCTCTATTACCTTCTTCCTGTCCTGCCCAGTAGTTTTTGGACTTGCATATTGGGTAGATGAAAAGCATGGAATGAAAAGAAAATGAAGCATAAGACAAAAAAAAAATATTGTGATGTAAAGTGTTCAACATCATTCCCCATAGTTTATTACACATAGTAAATGGAAGCATCAATCATGACAGTGCTAATTACAGCGTGGAGTTTTATCACTTTCAACATTCTATGAATCCCCCCTCCTTTTCCATTTCCATCCTGCCCCGTTTCATCTTGCTGGTGACTTTGGATCATTTCAGTTTAACGTCTGGAGGGACAGTTTCTCAGATTTCCTTGTAGAGTCTCTATGACTGATACTGACTTTCAAGGTGGGATTAGGACGACTAAGTGAGCTTATGCAACCAGAGGTGCAGAGAGTTCCCCTGAGCCTGCTGGCCTACAGCTCCTCTACCCTCATGATCTTCTAACACATTTGTGACTTAGTGGTCAAATTTTCATTGGCACAATATCAAAAAGGAGTAGTTAAGATGTCTGGTTGTCTAGAGCCATCAAATCAGAGTTAACACAGATGAAAGGATAAAATTTATCTCCAAAGTAACAAGACGTTTGACTATTTGGATGTATGTGATTTAAATTTCTATTGCCTTGTTGACAAAGTTAAATCTATCCGTTATGTTAGACAGGTGACAGACAGAGTTCATAAATGTTACTGCACTTCCTCATTTTTTTAAAAGAGCTGAAACAAAAGAAGTCGTGTAAATAAGGCCAAGAATGAGAAATATAGCAGAATTGTGGAGTACCATGAGCAGGTGCCACATACACCACACATTTGCATCTTTTGAGATCTGTGACTGAGAGTGGAATAGGAAGGACTTGGTTGGTGTGATGTGGATGAAAAGATTTAATTACCATGTGGAATGACTCACCTTCTTTCATTCCCTGGAAAAGCAATCTCTTTTCTCCTTTAAAAGAGATCATATCCATATAAACTCTCAACAAATGCCAGTGTTCCTCAAAGCCTATAGGTTGACCCAGACTTGTTTTATGAAGTAACTTTTAAATCAAAACTAGGTTTAATTAGAGGAAGGAAGAAAGGGGAAATTATTTTTTAAACCTATACTTTATTAATTTTTTGCAGTGCTAGGGTTGGAATTTAGGGTCTTGCACACACTGGGCAGTGATCTACCACTGAACTAAATCCCCAAGTGGGAATTCTTCTTTAATGCATACAGGGTTGCAAATCTGCAAGTTAAAAAGAGTTCTGGGTGGTGATGGTGGTTGCACAACCTTGTGGATATATTTAATGCAGCTAAACTCTACAGTTACAAAATGGTTGAGATGGTATACGGTGTGTTATGTAGTGTTTCACCACAATTTTTCTAAACTTGCGTCTTTGGAGACATGTTGAATGACTTAGGGCTTGTACATTAGGCTTGTGGTCAGGTTGAGGGAACACAGGGAAGACCAGGCCAGAGGAGGTGCTATGTTCAGAAATAATTCCTGCCCCTCTGAGACAGAACAGGTGATGAGAAATGAGTTCAGGGACTCAACTTGAGAGGCCTTCTCTAGAGGTTCAGTGGGCAGGCACAGGGGCATGATGCTTTTGGTTCCATTTTCAGAGTTCATCTAGTCCCAATGATTGATGAGCACCCAATGATAGAGAGACCCAACACCAAACTAAGTATCTGAGCAAGCAAGTTAGACATGCAGGCCAGTCAGAGGAAGGCAGGGCTTTGGGTACCGGGCAGTTTAGGACAGGGACCTTATGGTAGGAAGGTACAATTGGCCTACACACAGAGACCAGAAAGCCACAAGGAGTAGGAATGGGGTGGGGTGGAGCCAGTGACTTCATGGCAAGTACAAGAGTAATTTGTGGCCATTTCTGGATGTTTTGGACTTGAATGTTTTTGTTCTTCCCAAGTACATATATTAAAACTCCTATCCCACTGTGATAATATTTGGAGGTGGCACTTTTGAGGAGTAATTGTGTTTAGATAATATGAGGATAGGGCCCCATGATGGGAGGAAGAGAGAGAAGAACATCCATTGTTGTTCACAGTCCCTGCAGTTTCTATATGTCCACTAAGTGAGGACACATAGAAAAGTGGCCCTTTGCTAGCCAGGAAGAGGGCACTCACTTAGGAAATGACTTAACTGGCACTTTGGTTTTGAACCTCACAGACATGAGCTGTGAGAAATAAACTTCTGTTGTTTGATCCATCCAGTTAACAGTATTTTGTTATGGTAGCCCAAGCATTCTAAGACACTGAGGATGTTATATGCTCAGCCCGAGGCTGATGTTCATGCAGGAGACTGGGGACCCACATGAGATTCCAATCTTGTTTCTGGATTCCAGGTCCCTGAGATACATATGGACTCTTGAGTGGAAAATAAGCCAAGATAATGTAGAGGCACCCCAGCCTGAGGCCTAGCTAATGCATTTTGGGGTCAGGCTAGGGAATGGAGAGCAGTTACTTTGTGTATCTTTGTTTATTGAGGGTGGTCTGAAAGTCCTGATAGTGGAGGTGAAATGAATTCTGGATTTTTCCTGGAGAGATAATTGCATTCATATCAGAAATATTTTCACTTTATAGGTTATTGCATTTATGAATATTATTTGGATGAAGAATGAGATCAATGAACATTATTTGCATTTTTCCTTTTATTTTATAGCCAAATCCTCGTGGTAATTGAAACATGCCGAAGTAGTGATTAATCTTGATTATAGGAAGGAAACAATGTTTTAGATGCCATTGGGAATGTACCCCTGGTAAGAAATAAAAATGGCAATCAGAAAACCAGTTAAAATATTTTGTACAGTTTTCCTGGGTGGTTGTTGATATTTGAGGCTATGTTGACAAAATGCATGAAGATTATTCCATTGTTGTTCACAGTCCCTGAAGTTAAACGTAGGCTGTTGATTTGCTTTTCCGTGGGTAAAATTATTTCTGGAAAGCTTTCATTCTCTCTCCTGAGTTAAATGCAAAAGTTTTCTGCCAAGCCCAAGTTAAACGGCTTTTGGCAGACTTTAAAGTTGGATCAGCATCCAAGGAAATTCTGTTTGGCTTGGAGGGTTATTTGAACTTTTTCAAGATCAGGTATTCCTTTTCATTTTAATATGATTTGCAACATCTGATTTCTCATCAGATGACTTTTTCATGATAATTCATCTTTGAACTGTATCTTGCTGTTCACAGAACCCCACAGCATCATAAGACTTGAAGGGACCCTGCATTGTCACCCAGCCTGGCAGGACTACATCCAGAGGGTGCTGCCTACACCTGAGACAACTGAGAAACTGTGCCAAGGTCCTCATCATTGAGGACTCTGACACGGACTGTGACTAAATGAACAGCTTCATCATTGGTTTTTACAAACTTAAACATTTCTCCACCTATTTTACCAGCATAAGTTATTATTGCAATAGTTTGAATCTGGAATGTCCCTAATGGCCCAAGTGTTAAAGGCTTTGTTCCCACCCTGTGATGCCATTGGGGTGTGGTAAAAGTAAGAGGTGGAAATAAGTGAGAGGCCGTATGTCCTTGAGGGCAGGCCCTCAAATTGGATATGAGGGCTCTAGTCCCTTCCCTCTTTCTCTAATTCCATGGGTGCCATAAGATGAATAGGCCTCTTTGCCATGCACTGCCTCCATGATGTACTATGCCACCACAGGCCCAAAGCAAAAGGGACAAGCAACCATAGACTGAAATTCCCAAAACCATGAGCCAAAATAAGTCTTTTCTCTTATCACATTGATTGTCTCAGTTATTTTATCACAGTAACTGAAAACGGACTAACATAGTCATCATGGCTTCTTCCCCCTCCTATTCCTTCTCTACTCCTGCATCTTCTAACCATAAAATTAGTACAATGAAGTTTGATTTATAAGGACTTTTTTCCTCCCAGTATAGAACCTTGGTATGAGATTACAAATTACTGGGAGAATATAGAATAGAGAGCTTTGGGTTAAGGAAACAGCTGCTTAGGTTAAATATGACATTGAGTGAATAAATAATCTGCAGCTGAGAGCTGAGCTAATTGAGGCTATGCGATTTGCTGATGAATTTTAATGATAACCTGGCATTTTGCACAGATAGGAGACTTGTCTAGTTAACTAGTTCAAGGAGTTTCTGTATTAAGGCTGAAGTATACAGCCCTTTTTCCAATCACTGTTTACTGGTAAGTCTGTACCTAGTAAGTTAATTTTTGTTTTAGAATAAATATTGGAAGAGTGGTTAAGCTACTTTTCTAACCAGAGAATAAATATTTCCCTATATAGAATAAAACTGTGAGACTCTGCAATTGGTTTATAAGCCAAGGCAGTTGAACACAAAATAGGAAGCAATTTTGGCTTTCGTTTCTGTCATCCACCAGATTTTAGCAAAGTGCATTTTCATTTATTTTAAATGCTTACTGTATCAGAGTCTAAAATGGTTGTTTCTTGGAAGGAGGTTTTTGCAGCACCCTCTTCTGCCCTAACAGTCTGTTAAAATTCAACATTCCTGCTTCAAGTGGAGACAATAAGTTAATAGGAAAATATCACAGGAGTGTGTTTGGAAATTTCTGAAAATTTTCTAGAGTCCAATTTCAGCAATAGAGAAGTGCATATGAGATCCAGCTCTGTTTCAATCCGATTACTTGGTCTTCACATCTTTAAAACAATTAAAAAAAAATTAGGATAAAGAAACACTATCAAAAACATGGAAGAAAGTCTGTTAATCAGATCTTCTCATTAAAATTGTAGAAGGAATGGGGGGAAAAGACAACTGTCCTTAGAAGCACACATCACTGGCTTGCATGCAATGGCAGTTAAAGTCATTTTTCAAAGGCTTTCTGCCATTTATTTATTCCAGTAGACAAGATGAAACAATTTTGTCAGCTAATCATCAATCTGCTCACAATGATGCACAGACTGGGCTAAGAATAAATACATTAAAAAGGAAAGCAATTAGCTTTCCATATGGGATGATGGAGTTTCTGCCATGTAAAATTTCCAAGAATTTAAGACCTGCTGATTCAAAAGTATTAAGATGAACTAAGAAAACCTTTTGTGCTTTCGTGCTCCCATCTATCATCATTGTTCTTTTTCACTTTTCCTACAATACAGATGAGATGAAAGTGGTTATTTAGCCACTGAATAAACTCTTACAAGATTTCTGTGGTCATTAACATATATGAAATATAATCACATACTCGTTGGGATAATTTAGAAGACGTGACACTTTTCCTTGATGAAAGTAAAAGAAAGGCACCCAGATGACAATATCATTTGGTAATAATAATAATAATAATAATAATAATTCAGTGATTAGTAACGATATTATTAATGTTGATGATGTTCACTGTGGTTGAACTCTAGAAACTTTCTGCAGTATCCTGGAGACTTTGATCCCCCAAATGAATAATTTAACATGCTGGATGATAAGAGTAATTCATAATTATGTGTTAATTTTGGAAATTCCAGCTGTTGTCACAGAGGAAGTACAAAATGTCAGTGAGTTTGTATGAAAAAACATTTTTACTCAACTGAATTTCAAAATGTGTGTAGCAAAAGGTAAGTATCTTTTTTCTGAGGGATGAGTCTTGTCCTGTTACCTTCTACATGTAGCTTCTAAAACACTGATCTTCATTAAACCAGATGGTAGAATAGTAACAGCAGAGAATTCACAATGGGAATTTCTTCCTGGTGAAGCCTGGTGGTGGGGTGCATCACCTTTGCTCACACCCCATCAGCGGGAGCCCAGGTACAAAGTCACACCTACCTACCAGGAATGCTGGAGTTGCAGCTAGTGTGCCCAAGAAGAGGAAATTTGTCTGGCTAACCATTAGTCTCTGTTCTAATAATCCAAGTATAAATCTATGTAAGCTATAAAAAATGTGTTTTTGTTGCTATTGTTTTTACTGCATTTCTTAAGTTTTTAATTGAAGAGATTTGCCTCACATTTACATGTAATTTAAAATACTATGAACCCTTTTGTTCAGTGAGTTGTTTTACTTTAACTCCTATAGGTGGGAGAGATGCCTATGAATTGCTGTGTAAATATCCTAAGGAAAAAACTTATTATATAGCTTTTGAAAAGCAGTTAGCAACTGTGGTCTCTAAACTAAAGCAAAACAGTGAATCTAAGAGAGGGGCCCTGATTTGTGAGTAATTTATCAGGTTATAAAATAATAAGACCTGACAGTTCAGTAGATTTTAAGTGTCAGGGAGAGAAGAGCTAATGTCCATTCTCCCACGGAGGAGCAAAGAAATCTGGAATAAGTTTTTAAACAGGAGAAGGTGGAATGAACCCAGGTTTACATATGTGGAATTTGAGGTGGCTGGAGGAAATGTTCTGGAAACATTTGGAAATTACTTTCTGTCATTCAGGGTAGATAATCAGCTTGGATCATCTGAATAACACTCAGGTCGTCAGATCCCTGAAATCATGGGATCAGCTCAATTCAACCAGAAAAATGGGAGGAGAGAACAATGCTGTAGAGGCTACAGGCAAATTGAAGGCTAAGAAGACTCACTAGGCTTCATGTTAAAAAAAAAAAAATATCTAGTGACATTATCAGTCCAGCAGGGGAGGGCAGAAACCTTACTGGGGGGCAGGGATGGGTGGGTATAAAGTAAATGGAAAACGAGGTGAGAGAAGGGATTATGAACATACTGTCTTCACTTTTCCAAGCTGAGCAATAAGGCAAATGCTGGGCAGAGTACAGAGTGATGTTCAGTAATGTTATTGTTGATTATCTTTTCCAGCTTTTAGATACAAAGTAGCTCTTTGTAAGGAGTTTGTTAGCATTCATTTCATTCAAGGGAGGAATATTTCAACTATACTTGCAGAGGAAAGATTTCAACAGAGGAAAGATTTCAATGATGGAAATGGAAGGAAAAAACATTTCAGGTTTAAGATAGAGTAACTTCTTTCAGCACCATTTCCCCCAGATCATTAAACTCTTGTGTGCTGGGCACCCTGCCAGGCAGTAGAGTGCAGCTGTGAACATGACCATGCTCTTCTCCAGGAGTCTGGCATTCCAAGAAGTGGTGAGAATGTCCATGTAGGAGAAGGGGCTTTCTGATAAGAACATTTTCATACAGAGTGGTATTGATAGAAACTCCTGGGGGAGGTGACTGATGGGTGGATTTATTCCCATTTTATGGATGAAGAAACTGAGGATCTAAATAGCCCGAAAGACTTTGGAGTCACCAGTTAGTCTTGAGTGGGTATAAAAAGTGATGTAGGAATGCATTTGAGGTATTTTGCCATGGAATTCCATCCTGCCAGAAATGACACATCCTGCTTTTCCGCTACATATGATTTTATCTACACACCCCATCTCACCCTTCAGAACTGGCACAAGGCTTTCCTCCTCTGGGACACCTTTATCCCTCATTTTTTCTGATGGTGTTTGTAGTTATTGTCTGCTATATCCAGCTGCTCTTAGTTTTCTTTTTTCGGCTTGATGTAGATGCACTTTTTTTTTTTTATTTTAGCCTTTCATTGCTACTCTTGGTTACTATTTGGGAATATGCTTTGTATGCCTAGTTTGACACTTCATTGTGAGTAGGGGCTTTAGCTCTTGCATCTTTCTGCAAGTGTTCAGTATAGAAAGGCAAAAACTGGAGTTTTATGTTTTATGTGTGATTTTCTGTATCCACCAATGTACCTCAAAGACTGTGTTCTCAATCTTCTGATAGCTGTCACTGCAAAATAATTGCCAAGAGTGTGAAGTAATTGGGGGAAAAATTCAGCTCTCTTTTTTTTTTCCCTAAATAATTGCCACTATTACCTAGTTAGGTATTCCAGTTGCAGTTTAGAGGCTCATACATGATATATAAGTGGTATATCTTTGAAGAACACTTTGAAAATTTTGCCATACGACGAGATTTACCTTATAATAATTTGTTATGCTTACTCCACTTTTATAAAAATATTTTTTCAAATTGTTTTGCGTGAAGTAATGGGCTGCATTTTCTCTCCCCTCTTCCAAGACGACAGAATGAAAAGCTGCCCTGGTGCACGAGGCGGCTTTCTGATAAATGAGTCGCACCAGCCAAGCTCCTCTTGCCATGAATTTGGCAGTTTGCTTCGCAGCAGATGTTGTCTTGCTATGCATGCTCTTCCTCTCCTGCCCTCCCTCCTCATGGTAAATATGTCGGGAACAGTACATATATATTTAGTGCTTTTCATTTATCTGGGACAAGACTAGTGCCTTGCATGAAAACAGAGTGTCTCTAGCAGAAAAAGGAACAGACTGGATCATAAAAATACTGAGGAAGCAGACTGAAAACATGAGGACCTTCTAGAACCAGCCCAGATTAGAATAGGTCTGAGAATCAGACAGTAATTCTTTTGAATTGGTCACATGGCTTCCTTCTCTTCAGTTGAAGTGTATTTTGCTTTTTCCCAACAAGATGGGGTATGCTCTGCTTTAGGGAAACAAGGTATCCCCCAGATATATGCTGTTAAGCACATGTGCAGTAAAAGATATTTGCATTTTTCAAGAATTCTTCATTGCATCAGATTTTTCTTGTTTTTTTTTTAAAGCTGAACTTCTTTAATACGTTCAAAATGTGTTTTAATACATTCAAGGTTCTGTGACAGTAACATCATCAATAACAAAATTACATACATATGACCGTTGAAGAAACTTGCCGTAGACACTAGGACTACTTGCCGTAGCTAGGACTTGGTCACTGGGACTCTCCTGTATACCATTGCCCTTCTAGAGGAAGCTTCTAGATGTTTCCGATTATATTTTTGCACGATGCCAGGGACTTTATGATTGTTCTTGAATCTTCGCCCTGTAAACTTCCATATCCCATGGTCAGGCTTGGCTATGTGATTTGCTTGGCAAATGGAACCTCAGTGGTGTACCTCTCCCACATCAGAGTGTGTCCTGCCAGGAGCTGTGCTTTTCAGTCCCCATCTGAGAATCCTTGCAACAAACCCATACCCAACCTGCAGTATCAGTTGTTCATGTATTCAGTAAATCTTTTAAAAACAGCTAGGCATAGGTGATAGAGTGGAGACCAAAAAGATGTCATCATTATTCTCATTCAGCTTAAAATTCAGTAATTTAAAAACATCATTTTTTAGTACTAAAACAACTGAGTAAATTTTTATAGGATGTGAAATAGGAAAACATTTTTAAAAAAATTATTAAAACCCTAGAAGACTGTGAAGATCCATATTCAACAAGCTCCCCAAATCTTTGAGATGCGTTGTATTTTCAGTAGGAAACTTTGAGAAGCTTTGACTGGGCCGGTATAAGCATGAGATGAGATTGGGGTAATTAAGGGACTCAGGAAAGTACAAACAGAAAAATAGGGAAATTGGAGCCATTGGAGCATTTATGTCAATTCCTTCTAATGCTGGAATTGATTATCCACATAAGAGAATACATCATAAAAAGCATTAAAGTTTTCATCCAGTTGCATCTGTGTATGTGGGTACAGAAGCAAACTTTTGGGGTTGGTATTACTAAGGTGTATATGCTTAAAGAAATTTCTCATATCTGTAGAAAGAGTTAAGGAATAACCATGAGGCAGGAAGTCACATAATATCACACATATATAACCTTCTATAGTGCTTGGGACTGGAAGAATGAAGCACCAGTTTTCTCCATAAGAGACTGGTCCAGCAGGGGATGTAACTTGTTGACTGAAAGCAGGGGCTCCGGAGGCTGAGTGCCTGTGTTTTGATCCTGTCTCTGGTGTTTAGTAACTGTGAGAGCTGGAGCAAGTAACTTAATCTTTTTTAATCTCAGTTTTCTCATGCATATAATGTATCTACCTCATCCAGGCTTTGTGAGTATTAATGAGATTATGCACATAAACCATTTGGAATGGTGCCTGACTCATTGTAAGTACTCAACACAGGGTAGTATTATCTGCAAATACACTAGAAGGGCTAGAACATCCTTTTGTACCAACTAGCAGGGAAACCCCCAATGCAACACATTTAGTAAAGAATTTTGTAAGAGTCCTTGGTACAGTCTATTTCCAGGTCTGGGACTCCTTAAGCAACTGGCACTTTTTAAGGGATCTTGGTTTTATCATCAGGACATACTTTAAAGTAGTTGATATGGTGGTGCAAACTGAGACACCAAAGCTGGCATTGGAAATGTAAGAGGGTGGTTGTTTTCACTCTGTGTTTTTAAGGGCTAACTCTTTGTCCTTGAGCGGCATGAGTCCTGTATTCCCATTTTCTAGTAATAAAATTCAGGATCATCCTCAGTTTGTATCATAAAGTGAATTTAATCCTGACATAGTTTAAGAGCACAGGTTACGTGACTAGCTCTTGTGATGACTTTTGGATCCCCCGCTACCCACTGAGGGAAGTACTCTGCTTTTCCTGATGGCATGAGAAATGTCCCACAGACAGTAACGGTATTCCATCCACCTGCCATTCCTCACTGCGTATGTGCCCACCCTTGCTGGAGGTGTGAGTGTCTAGCTACCCTCTTTGGATATAGATCATTCTTTTGTATCTCAGGAGGACCATAGATGTCTTTAAATCTTGCTTGAGCTCCAGCTTTACTCTGTGACTCCCATGTCTCTGTGTGAAGTTTCACTCATTTAGAACAACAAGGACCTGCTCCTAGCTCTATCCCAGGAACTCAGATATTGGTTCTTAGTCAGATCACATAGATCATAATGAGTCTTTTTTTTTTTTTAATCCAGAGACTAGTCTTAGAATTTGGTGTGGTGTTGCCACATGATTCTGAGATCAAGAGAATCTCCTCTTTGGACCCTCAGTCAATAAAATGTGGCCATAAATATTACTTGGCCATAAAGAATGAAATTATGGCATTTGCTAGTAAATGGATGAAACCAGAGAATATCAAGCTAAGTGAAATAACCCAGTTCTAAAAAACCAAAGGCTCAACATTCTCTGTGATGTGTGGATGCTAACCCACAACAAGAGAGGGTCAGGAGGGGAAGAATAGAAGTTCATTGGATTAGCCAAAGGGGAATTCAGGGAAGGGAGTGGGGTTTTGGAATAGGAAAGACAGTAGAATGAATCAGACATAACTTTCCTTCGATCATATATGAGTATACAACCAGCCTGACTCCACATCATCTGCAACCACAAGAATGGGATTCTAATTAGAATGGGTTGTACTCCATGTATGTATAATATGTCAAAATACCCTCTACTGTCATGTGTATACCTAAAAAGAACAAAAAAAAGGAAATGTGGCTATGCATTGTATTGTTATATTGTGCATTGTATGCATGTATCATAGCAGAATGTACAACTCTAATGCACCAATAAAAAGCGTGGACAAAAAAGAAAATGTGGACATAGCTTCAGATATAGCAGAGGCGTGTGGGATAGAGCAGACTAAAGGGTATAGCATGCTGTGAACATTGAAAGAGCATCGTGTTCACTTTGATTGTAAAACTGTGTGAAGAAATCTTGTGCAGAAATCTTGTGTCAGAAGGGCTATACAATGCTCAGTTGCCTTTTCACCTAATCTCCCTGCTGTGTTTGAATTTGATACAGTAGTTCACTCCTGTTTTTCAGAAGCACTTTCTTTGCTAAGCTTCGAAGATTCCTCATGCTCTTCTAGCTTTTTTTGTGTTCTTCTTTGCTGATTCCACCTCATCTTTCTGACATCTAAGTATTGAAGTGTCCCAGGGTACTTCTTTTGATAATGTCATTTACATATTGACAACCCTGGCATTTATATATACCTTTAGCTGAGATCTCAGCCTTGAACTTCAGATTTACATCAACTGCCTGTTCACTCAAGGACACTCAATTTGTCTGTCAAATGGGCATCTGGTGCCAAAACACAAACAGAACAGAACTGTTGTTCATCTTCCCCAAATTAGGATTACCTGTCATTATTCTCATCTCATTCATGGAAACTCCATCTTTACAATTACTCAAATCAAGAACTTCAGTGCTTTGCTCTCTCCTCTCAGATGACAGATCCTACATCTGTAAATAAATACTGTAGATCTTACCTTCAGGAGGTATTCAGAATCTATCTTTCACCACGTTTAATGCTATGTCTTCAATTAAGCTCTGTTATTTCTCCCCTGCATTGTGGCAAAAGCTTTTCTGTTTCTACCCTTATTTCCCCAAGCTCATAACACAGCAGCACAACTATACTTGAGTGACAATTACGTTAGATTGCTTGCTTTTCTGCAATCCTTCCTTCAGTGGCCAGTTTCTCATTTCACTTAAAGTAAAGCTAAAGCCCTTGCAATGGAGCATGAGTTCCTGCAGGATATGGCCTTAAAAACTATCTTTTCCATCTTCCACAAGAAGGGGGAAGACATTTTTCTGTATGTTCACTGCTGCATATCCATCAGTAAATGAATACTGACTAAATGAAGTAATATATGTGAATGCTACATTGACATAAGACTTGACATGCATTAATGAGACTGTCTTTTTGGCTTCGAGAGCAAAAGTTTACCAAAGAAGTTATTAGGGGAATCTATTCAATCTATACCTTTGTTCACAAGTGAGATTTTTTTTTTTTTTTTAGTCCAGTGGAGTAAAGTTTAGTTTTTTGTTTTGTTTTTTTAAATAGATTTTTAAGTACCTGAAAGTGTTTGTTTTTAGGGCTGCCAAAGCTGTAGCTTATTAAGAAACCATTTAGGAAGCTAATTAAAATGAAAAGAGGTTGGGGTTGTGGCTCAGCGGTAGAGCACTTGCCTAGCATGTGCAAGGCCCTAGTTTCCATCCTCAGCAACACATAAAAATAAATAAATAAAATAAAGGTATTGTGTCCAACTACAACTAAAAAATAAATATTTTTTAAAAATGAAAAGAGTATAAATTATTGACTTGTTTCAATTGTTAAAAGTATAAGTTACCTTGTATAAATATATGTGAGATTGTCTCTAGCTCAAGAAAGCTTCATGGAATCAATTTTTGTGATGTAATAACATAGGGCACTAGTACAAGTGAAATAGCATTTTTCTTTTTTTTTCCTTTCTTTTTAAGCAACATTTATTTCTAACAATTTCGAAGATGGTAAGTTGACTATTGGGGTGCTGATTTGGCTGGGTACTTGGTGAGGGCTCTCTTGTGTTCTTTTTTATTGCTTTATATTAATCATACATAATATTAGAGTTCATTTTGACATAATACATTATAAATGCATAAATATACTTTGCTACAATTCAGTCCTCAGTACGTACGTTCCTTTACCCTACCTTCCTCCCTCCCCTGTTCCCTTCTACTCTACTGATCTTTCTGGAAATAGCATTTTTCAACCAATTACCAGGAAGCCAAGAAGTTGTTATTTATAGCAGAGGGTAGGGTAATTATTTCCTTTAAGGTAATAGTATTTATTTTTCCCACCTTTAAAGTTTATGTTATTAGCTGAATTTGTTGAATTCTTGCATTTTCCAAAATAATAGTTGTAGATTCAGTATAAAGAGATATTAATAGTCTTCCTTTTGCTTTCTTATGGAAGGAACATAATTACATGATTCTTGTTATATAACTTACTAGAATGCTTTTTTAGGACACCTGTGGGAAATTATGCTTCTTCCATCAGTGGGAGTGTTTCTTTTTTCCTTTATAATATTTGACATAGAAAATGTATATATTTTTATAAAGTTTATAGAATATAATGAAATTTTCATGAATCTATTGTGTAGCTTCAAGATGTAGCAATACATAATCAATCTAATTTTCTCCATACCTTTTCTTAATGTCTTCTGTCTTCTTTCTTCCACACTAAGTATCCCATTTCTCAACAACAGTGGAAATGATATCACTCGAATACCACTTCATTACTTTTTTTTTGCTCAGTTCCACAAGTACACACAAAATAGTCTCAGAAAACAACACCCAACATTGCCACAAATAGTACAGTTACTGAACAAATGTTGTAAGAGTTGCTACTTTATTTGTCCTTGCATCTCAACATAATTTAGAATAATTCTTGGTGTAGGAATACAGATATATGCCCATTTAGGTTAGTTTGTTTTGTTTTATTGTAAATTTTATGCATTATTCTTTAAAAATTAATTTTGCTTTATAATTATGTAACATAGGTCAAATCTATTAAACAAGATACTTTAGAAGAAATCTAACCTTTAACTGTGACCATTGCATTCTAGAACTTTCTTTCTTCATGAGAAATAATTGTTTTAACTTTATAGTTTATTTTTCTGTTGGTTCTTTTTCAATTCACTTTCTTTTCAACTGATGAAATACTGCTTGATGGGATGAAGTCTATGAATGCTTGGTAGGTATTATTGCTTAAGGGGTGGGTATTTGCATGGTGTGAATGCTCATGATTGAATAAACTAGTCCTCTGCAAATGAGTTGTGTCTAGACTTCTGCTGATTCAAAAAGTCCTATGGTGAATTCATCTTTTCATGTCTGTGTGTATCTATATATACTTGTATGTCAATTTCCTAGAAGAGAAATTTCTGGGTGTAAGTGCATACATAAGAATGCTGCCAAATTCTCCATAGGAATTGTGCCATTTTGCGTATCTGTCACCAGTACTTGGGATCCACTGTTTCCCTCAGTCTCACCAAGAGAATGTGTCTCCACACTTTTAGATTTTTGCCAAAATCAGGTAAAAAAACTGTATGGCACTCTCTTCCTAATTTGAATTTCTCTTAATTTAAGTGAAACTGAACATTTAAAAAATATATATGGCTAAGAGACATTTGCATGTCTTTGCCTGTGAACTGTGTTTTCTCCAGCCCATTTCCCTATAAGGTGATCAGTCTTTTTCCTTTTCTATTTTATTACCCCATTCATCTGCGATACAAGTAATACATATTTCCCCCAATTTGTCATTTTCTTTTTAATTGCTTATGATACCCTTTGTCAACAATAGTTTTTTTAAAATACTATTATTTTATATAAGTAAATGGAATCTATCAATCATCTTTTCCTTCTGTGTTTTGGGTCACATTTGGAAAAGTTGTTCTCCCCTCTCAGATTTTGAAGGCATTCACACATTTTCTACTAGTCTTATGGTGAGTTTATTTATATAAAAATCTTTATAATCTTTTTGGAATTATCCTAATATGTCTGGTAAATAAAACAAATAACTTTTTCCATGCAATTTTCCTGTTATCCTAATGCAATTTGTAGTCTCTTCATCCCCTCAACTGATTTGAGATGCAGCCTTTATTGGACCCTGAATTTGCATTTGTCCTTTCTAATGCTTATTAACTCAAAAAGTATTCACCTACCTGACCTATATTATTTATGCTTCTATTAGAACCATTTCCTTTGGGAAAAGTGGGGAAGATGTGACTATAATCTTCAATTTGGTACCTTCTCATAGGAGTAAAAGTCAGAGTCAAATTGCCCTTTTAGATTTAATAATCTCACATTTTAACTTCTTCTTATAAAATCTTTTCTCCCTATAAACTTGAGACATTTAAACATATCCTTTTACTTTGCTCAAGTTATTTTCCTCCTCAATCTTAGCTCCTCTTTCTTCTTTTCTTACACAGTGAAAGTGCATAATCATAATCTTTGTCTCTGAATTATTTCTCAAAGCATTTCCATGCCTTCCTTCCTTCCTACCACTGCCTTAGTTTTCAAACTAAATGTGTCTCAGATGGACAATTTTAACAGCATTTCACCCGACACTTCCTGAAATATTGTCCTTCTCATATTTCTTTTCTCTACAGCTTCCAAGGGGACCTATTTAATATAGCAAGCTGACATGCCCTGTTTAATACCATAGTGTCAGCAGGATGGAATTAACAAGTCTAATGAGGCCTCCCTGCTCCCTCCTCTACCTCATCCTCTGCCCTTTGTCCCTCATGAGTTAGGTTTTGCATTCCCACACCACTTGTAGGTGAATCTGATACTCCACATTGTTTCAGATCACTCAGAACTGCTCTCCTGCTTTCAGCTTGTCCCTTGGTTGGGACTCTTGTCTCTGGCCACCTCTCCATCCATCAAAAGCATCTCTTCTTCCTCACAGCTTTCCCTTCCCTGAGTAGATCCAAGTCCCCAACCCCACAACTCCAGCCCTGCCCCTTGCTCTCATCTTGTCTTGAAATTATATGTTGGTGCACTTATCCTTTGCTTGACTGCAAATGTTGGGAGTGGGAGTGAAATTTTCGTGAGTCAATTTGGTCCTCAATGAGTAATAGCCATCCTATTCATTCTTCTCAGTGTATATCTCTATTAATAATGTTTACTGCACTATGCAGTGTAGAGAATAGTTCATGTGTTTGTTCCCCCGCTAGATTGTGATCATTTTGTGCGATGGAACATTATTTTTTATCCATATTTTCCTAAGCCTAGGACAGTCTATCCCTTGTAAAAGGACCTCAAAACAGATAATTCATTGAATAAAGAGAGAGAGAGAGAGAGAGAGAGAGAGAGAGAGAGAGAGATTGTGATGACAGTGGGTTTGCAAAACATAATTTTGCAGAAATAATTGAAACAACTGAGAATGCCAACCTTAGAAAAAAGCACCTTCAAGATGGGGAGACAAGGTCTTGTGTGGTCATAGAGAGCAGGGGTGGGGCTCCAGAATGGAGGCCAGGGCAGGGCATTTATCAATGGACAAATCACAGCTTTGTGTAGGGTAAACTGAAGGATCTTATTAGACTTGTCACTAAAGGTATCTGAAAAACCCTCATGGAAAATTACAACACACCCATTAGAGAAACTAAAATATAAAATAGTGAAAACTAAAATATAAAATAGTGAAAACAGAGAAGATGCAGAGAAACTGCTTCATACTTCACCCATAGGAATATGAAATGGTACAGTCCCTATGAAAGTTGGTTTCATAGTTTGTTATAAAACAAAATATGCAAATACCATACAACTCAATAATTACACACTTGGGTATTTATTCCAGAAAAATGAAGACTATGTTCACATAGAAATATGTACACACATATTTATAGGGCTTTATTTATAATGTCCCAAAACTAGATTCAACCCTGAATGGCTATGCAAATTGTGATAGATCCAATGAAATACTGCTCTACTCAGCAAGACTGCTATGAAATACTGCTCTACTCAGCAAGAAAAAGAAACACACTTGAACCTGGAAAAATCTTGAGGGAATTACTCTGAGAGAAACAAATGAATCCTAAGAGGTTACCTACTAAATGATTCCATTTTTATCTGTTGGCTATTGGCCAAAGTAGGAGATGTTCAGTATCTTCACTGTGGTGGTTAATACATGAATCAACAAGATAAAGTTATAATAAAAACACACAAATGAGTATGGTATAACTGGGAAAATCTAAATCTGATTGATGGATTGTATCAATGCCAATATCCTGAGTATAATATTATGTACCAGTTTTGCAAGATGTCATCAATCGGGGAAACAGGGCAGAATGTGCCAAAAGTGTTTCTGTATTGTTTCTTAAAACTGCATGTCAGTTTACAATGTAAACTCAGTCTACATCTCAACGTAAACATTGATACTGGTTAAAAGTATCCTATAGGATTACTGAGATATTTTATAAAATGTATTATACAGAATAATTATAATGCTCCACATTAGGGGCTAAAATTCAGCCTGCCATTAAAGCCAATGCCGAATGTTAAATAGAACAAACCGGGCTGTGGTTGTGGCTCAGTGGTAGAGTGCTCACCTAGCACATGCGAGGCCCTGGGTTCAATCTTCAGCACAACATATAAATAAATAAAATAAAGGTAGTGTGTCCGACTACAGTTAAAAAATAAATATTAAAAAAAAGAGAACAAAAATCCAGCCTCTTCATAGAAACCCTATAAAGAGAGCTCAAACATCGATTAGAGCTGGCATATGTGACTCTCAAGTTTCCTTCCATTTGAAGAATTTATTATTTCTTGATTCTTTCTATTAATTTTCATCTATTTTTTTTATTTATCAAAGTCATTTTGGATCATTACCTTGGCTTCCAAATTGCTGACTTTGCCCCATTTCCATCTTGGAGTGATTTACATCCTTTAATTGTGTGTGTGTGTGGGTGTGTGTGTGTGCGCGCGTGTGTTTTGGGCCCAGAACAGTGTAACATTCTGACTCTGATCTGTTGACTCCCATTCTCTGCTAATCAGTAGGATTTGAATACCTAAAACTACACCCCAGAATCCTAGACTCTCAGCATTACACAGGACATTAATAATGCTTGGGTGCTGCATTTCAGGCCTCTGAATCAGATTTGTATAATTTGCTGATAAATATTTAGTGGTGTTTGATTCTTTTTAGTTTCTGAGTGGGAAAAAAATAAAAAGAAAATGGAATTTTAGAATGACCATTTTTAAAACTCCATCAACACTGGTTTTCTTACCAGTGAAGAAATAAGACACAAAGTGATATCTGTAGAGATTTTGAAATTATGTCATTATATTATTATAGGTCTCTCCAAGAAGACCTATTTATGTAGTCATAGATTCACTTGGGTGTTAGTCAGCTTTCTGATGGTATAACAAAACCCAAGACAAATAAACTTATATGGAAAAAAAAAAAAGTTTATTTTGGCTCATGATTTCAGAGCTTTTAGTTTGTGGTTGTTTGGCCTCATCTGAGCTTGTGGTGGCATAATACATCATGACAGGACTCCGTGACTTGGGAGGGCTGTTTACTTCATGGTGAATAGGAAACAAACAGCAAAGATAATAATAAAACAAGGGATGGGAAGAAGTGGGCCAGAGTTCCAATATGCCTTTCAATGGCCTACCCCAATGACCTGACCTTCTCCCACTAGGCACTGACTTCAGAAAGTTCTACCACCTCATCCCAATACTAAGGTATTATCCAAGGTACTATAAGAACTGTCCCAAACTCAGCATGTCTATTTCATATTCAAATCATATAGCACCTTGGGTGCTGAGTTTGGGACAGTTCTTATAGTACCTTGGATAATACCAGTTTTCTCTTCCTTCAGTAGGTCCCTCACTCAGGTGCTTAGCCATGTGTTCTGAAAGTACCTTGCACTTCATCTAGGACTGTCTCATGGATGCTTTCAGCTTCTGCCTATGCCAGTAAGGCAAAATGCACATTTTTTTCCTTAAGTAATACATGAAAATATGAAAAAGAAATTTCTTTCTCTTTCATTATTGTTGAGTGAGCCTCACTTCAAAAATCATCTAGTTCAATTTCTTGTCCCCCAATTTCAGTTTTGTAGGAGAATTCATATTTCTTCCAAAGCATTGTTGTACTTGATATTTAGAAAACTGCCAAGATAAATAACAGATGAAGAAGCAGGTGGGTTGCAGCTCACCCAAGGCTGTAAGAAACCAGGAGTGATGAAATCAGGTCTCCAACCCATGGTGGAATTTCCCTCCACATAAGCTTGTACTGAAAGGTATTTTTTCTAAAATATTTAAAGAACTGGAACATTACTGTTTTCCCGACTTGTCTCCGTAATCATTGACCATCCTTTTCTGTGGGAAATTCTTGACTTCAGAATTAATCCAGCCTTCATTCGACCTTCTCTGGAATTAGGACAATTCCAGTTACAAAAAACAAAACAAAACAAAACAAAACAAAAACTTTACCAAAGTACATTATTCCTCTGTTAATAAAAAAAAACAACCGGATTTCTAGTTTCCACACAATGTATAATTCCAAATAAATTTATAAGCTAAGTTGATCTTTAAAGAATGTTTATTTTTAAAGTGTTTTGATCATTAAAAGAAATTGTGAAGACCTGTTATACTCCAAAGTAATCTTCCTCAATTAAACGAACCCAAAATAGCTGTGGATAGTGATGTAGAAGAATCTCATAACTTATGAAGTGAAACAGCAAGCAGAAAAAAATATGTATTCTTTAGTTCAATTTTATTTAAAAAATAAAATTATATATCTGTGTTTATGTATATATATTCATATATGTGTATAAAATGCATGGAGAAATACAGGAAACTATTAACTGTGATTCTTTCTGGAGAGAGGAGTAGAAATAGGAACAGGAGAAATTTTAGGAGATTAGACTTTCATACTGTAATTTAAAAATAGAAATGTATGGATGTATTACTTGAAATTTGTTAGAAAAGTCATTGTAGAATCAAAGAGTACACCCCACAAAAACAAACAAAACAAAACACATAATCGCTAAGAATAGTTCACATAACACATACCTCTGTTAAATCCTATTCCAGTTTGGGAATCCTCTTACAGTCCACTAGTGGTTAATAGAAAGCTATCTACTTGTTAGCCAACCATAAGGGTGTTTTGAGTCTTTTTCTTACCCTAATTCAATACCCATGGTTAAATTTTATAAAATTATATATATATATATATATATATATATATATATATATATATATATATATTTAAGTTGCACTAAGATCTCAATTTGGAAATAGTTTTAAAACTGGGAGTTGAGCTCACTGTTAGAACATGTCCTTAGCCTGCATGAGCTCCTAGGCTTAATTCCCAGCACCAAAAAAACACATAGAAAAATATATCAGAGTTGGTATCTCTTCACCTTTCCACAAGTCTTTCTAGCTTTTAATCAAAAACTCCCTTGGTAGTCAGCAAGAAACTGGGACATAGATAGTCTGTTTTATTCTACTTAACACATGACTAGCACTGGATTAGCATTTGGGAATCCACAAAAACCTCTAGTTATGAATGTGAAGTAAATTTTTCATTAATGTTTGAGAAATGTGGATTTTTTTTTTTTTTTAGCTAAAATAACTTCAGAAGCCATTTCTTAGTGACTACTCAGGGTCATTTGGAGAAATGGGAGCAACTGGTAATGGGAATGGACATGTCTGTTCATTTAGTTATTCTTCCCACTGTAATCTATGAAGTAACTCAAAGATGCCATGACCCTGTGCTGGGCTCTGGGTGGACAGTGGAAACTGAACTTAGCAATGAGTCACTTACTATTCAGACCTGATATCAGCTGTCTCCAGGAGACTGATGCTTTAGGAGAGGATGCCATAGAAACACAAAGGACAAAGGAAGTGCAGGAAGGCTTCTTTGTCATGCTTATAACTCCTGATAGGGCTGTGGAGAAGGTGCATCTGGATATGTGTTTTGTAAGATAAGTAGGAGAAAGCAGTGGGGGGGGGTCATTTTAGACAGAAGAAATACAACAAACATTTTGCATTGAAATCGCTGAGGTTTTTAACTCAACATTGTCAAATATTGTAATTGCATATGGTGGGACCTAACATTTCCCTATGACTAGAGTAAAGAGTGCTAAGATGAAAGCAAAAGGTGATTCAAGAGTGATGGGCAGGACCAGATGTGGAAGAGCCACCTCTGCACTATTGACAAATAATCTTTGTTATGGGACGGTCTTGTGGATTGTGCGACATTTGGTAGCATCCTTGGCTTCTACCCAATAGATTCCCATAGCTTTCTCTACCAGTTGTGACAAGCAAAAATGCCTCAGACATTGTCAAATGTCCCCGAGGGGAAAACTGCCCCAGTAGAGATAAAGAATTTGAATGTAATCTTGAAAACCATGGAAAAGCAATGAAGCAGTTTGTGAAGAATATTGGATTTGCAGTGACAGAAAATGGATTAGCAGGAAACAGACAGAAATGGATCTATGTAGAGCTATTGCAATAATCAGACAAAAGTGATGGATGGAAGGATGGGAGACACGGTCATTTAGAAGAAGGGGGATTACACAGGTTTGGAAACTGAATAGGGGCATATGGAAGAGATGGGGAGGAGAGGTGATTAAAAGGAAGGGTTCCACCATGATTCCCAAAGAAAAAATATGAAGATGAGAGAATGAGTAATAGCTGGCAGTAGTTAGGAGGACAAATGTGGGGCATAATTACCAACGTGTGTATCTAGAATATCTATGTTTGAGGATGGGGAGGTAATCACTAGAAATGTTCACAGCAAAGATCAGAAATGCCTGCTTCAGTCTTCTCAGTCCCTCCCCATCTCCTGTCGGGTGGAATAAGAGCAACTGTCATTCCAGTTAACTAGGTCATTGTTAATTTCTGACATAGTTAAAATCTGAAGAGTGATGAGAGTCAGAAATGATTAACTTTCATCATACCTTGCATGTCCAGGTCATCTGAATGTCTATTCTTCTACCTGGGAAGCTCTTCCCTCTCCTCAACTACCCCCTTTCTTAAGGTCTTAAAAATAGCTTTGTTAAGTTCCACAAGAAGTACCAAATTCTATGGAAGAATAAAACAGGCAGACTTAACCTAGTCTTGGGGTATAAACAGATTTCATGGAAAGTCTTCCTGATAAAGCTATTTTTATGTTAAGTACTTATTTTTATGTTAAGTACTTACCTTGTGAAAATAATTTCTTTACTATGCCTCTCCCCTCTAGGCTGTGTGTGTGTGTCCAGCTAAATAACAAGTTAATACTATTAGTTTTCCATTAAATTAGTAAATGTCATATAATGTAGGCAACCCTAGTTTAATTATTCACATTTTAAATGATTTCCTTTTGTGTTATATAGCTAGAGCTACTTTGAAATCTGTTTTCATTTTCATTATAACTCTATTTTTCTGTCTTTTTAAAATGCACAAGAAACCTTAAATAATAAAAAAAAAACAGTTCTTTGGAAAACTTTGATTAGTGCAGTGAAGGTCATTGTAGTGAAGATTTGTGCAGAAAAATCTGTGTCTTATTTGTTTTGATCTCATTTTATTACTGGAGCTATAAAACTATGAATAATCCTATTTATTCAGTTTACTGTAGTTGACATAAATTATATCCGACAGTTATCCTGTCACAAATTTAATTGACTAACCTTGCACCTGAAATGTATTCTATATAGTTCTCTCAGCATGAATAGACTTGAAATCTCTTGGTCATTTTCTTAGCAACACTGATGACAGGGAGAATGCTAAAGCATTGGAGAACAGAAGCTTAACATAAGGTGAAGCCTGTGTGGGAGAGGATTCTATGTAAAAACAAATACGTTATTTTCCCTTGACCTTAGAACATGACTCCAACCTCATTCATTCAACAAATGTTTTCTGTGTACCAGGAACTGCTATAGCCATTGGGAATACAGAGGTGAATGGGACAGGCAGTCCCTGCCCTCATGAGGTCTGTGAGTGGGAGGATGGAATAAATGGGAAAATGCCAGCATTTAAATCAGTAATGACTGCAAGAAACGAAGCAGATCAGGGATAGAGAGTGCTAGAATATTTTGTGGGTGGATCTATCATGGGTGAATTCTTAGAGGAAGAAGATCATTTAAACAGATCAGAATGAAGACATTCAGGGGTCAGAAAGGACAGAATGCAAGACAGAGGGAACATGATGTATGGAGGGCTTGAAGAGGCACCATATGTCTAGTTGGAATCCCACCATGTTACGTCTCCCACCTAGCCAGAGGGGAGCAAGGTGAGGAACATGATAGGACATGGGATTGGAGAGTCAGCAAAGACCAGGTCATGGTTGTCCTCACAGGCCATAGGAAGGAATCTGGTTTATCCCAAGGGTGGTGGAAGTGTATGAAAGGAGGTAAGGGTTCACATTATCCTGTTTATGGCTACAGAAGTTCACTGAGGCTGCTGGGTGGGCAGTAGACTAAAGGGGTAAGAGTGGGCACAGAAGACTGTGCAGCCATCCTGGCAAGAGGTCAGTGTTACCAGGATGAAGCTGCCAATAGTGGGAGTGGAGAGATGTGCTCCAATTTTGGAATACAGTTTGGAGCTACTGTTGATGGGGATCAGTGATGGAAATGATGCAAATAGAGGAGATAGAAAAGAATCAAGGATCACCCCCAGGTTTGGGGCTTGAGCAGAATGAATGTTCGTGCCATTAATCAGGATGGGGACAACTTGCAAGGAACAGACTTGGAAGGGAATATGAAGACCTATGTTTTACCCTCGTGTTTGGGATGATTAGTAGACCTCCTAATAACAATATATCTAATTAAGGAAGCATAGTCTGGAGCTCAGGAGAGGGACAGAGCCAGAACTTTGGGGAATCACTGAAATGTAGATGATACTTAAAGCTGAACAGTTGGTTTTCTTCCTTACTTTTCGTGGCTTCTGTGTACTCCAGTGTTTCTTTCTGTGTCATGAAAGCGGGTTCCTTTGAGTTAAAGCTTCAGCTGTGTCTATTTTTCTTCCCAATAATACATTTAGAAAAGTCTCAGGCCCATGGAGATTTAATTGAGGAGAGGTTTTCACGGGGGGAATGAGGAGTGTGTCATACTGGAAGGATCCCTAGACTAGGAATCAGACAACATTGGCTTTAGGTCCATGCTGGGCCACTCTCACCCCAAGCTTCAAATTCCTTGTCTGAAAAATAATGGTAATAATAATAATAATAGTCAGCTCATGGGATGGCATGAAGCTTTTTTGTTATAAAATATAAACAAGTCACACATAGCTTAATGACAGGGATATATTCTGAGGGACGTGCCATTCGGCTATTTTGTCATTGTGCAAACATCATAGCTTTTACTACACAAAACTAGATGGTGTCGGTCAGTCATTCAGTGTGACATTGAGGCAATGAAGGGATGTGGTAAACATAAGATATATGAGGCTGCTATCCTTGTAACACAACATACTGTTCTATAGTAAACTTTTTTAAAAGAATAAGTAGAAGGAACATTTAGTATGTGTGAGGCTCTGGACTCAATCCCTAGCACTACACAGTAGTACGAGAGAGAGAAAGAAAGAAAGAGATAAGTATACTCTAAAATATTAAGAAATGTAGTATAGGAAATAAATAAGCCAGTAACATAGATGTTTCTTATCATCCTATATATACATAATTATATTTGCTATAGGAAATTTTTCAGCTTCATTAAAATCTACTATTGTATATCTGGTCTGTCATTGACTAAGGAGTTATTATGAGGCATACAACTGTAGAAATAGAGTTGGCTTATAGTGAGTAATATAATTAAATCTAAATTTTAGCCTTCTTATCTAGAGCGTGGAGTCCAGGGATGATGTATTTACCCTTCCCACAACTGAAGCCTTTGAAAAGCTCATTTTTCATTAGAAGCAGGTGCTATGGCATTTCTTTATTTTGTTTCTCATTAAGCTTGCATAGTTGGGCATTCAGCATATATTGGACTAAGCATATTAAGGAATTAGCATTTATTTACATTTTGCCTTCTACCCAAGGCCCAGAGACAACAGTTTAAAATAATCAATAAGAATTATTTCTGTTTTATGCTGATTAAAACCATTTTTTTGAGACCAAATAGGGCTTTATTGTCTTGAAAACTGCTGCTACTTCTAGGAAAGAATGAATAGACTCAGCTAATTTTACATATCCAGTATTTTCTTAATTGTTGCTCTGTGTTTTTTGTCCAGAGTGCATTTCATTTGGAAGCATTCCCAAGACATGTAAAAGTGAATGCCAACATCTTTTCAAAGTACAAATTGGATTTAATAATGTTTATATTGAATGCAGGCAGTTTAGTTACTTTCATTTCACATAAATCCTTTCTACTCTTGCTGAGAAAACCTCTGGTAGAGCAACACTTATTATAGCTTTTCTCAATCAATTAACCAATATTTATTGAGCCCCTACTATGTGTGGAACACAGTACTAAGTATGTGAGGAATGCAAATAAATATCATGCACAGTCCTGTTCTCCAGCTTGGGAATTAATTGCTGAGAGATGGTTGAGCCATGTGAGGAAGGGAAATTCTCAAACAAACTTCTTCACCTCTCATTCAACATGTGTGGCCCTTTTTGCAGCTTCTCCCAGTGATGTCAGCTTCCTTAGTTTGATCTGTTAGTGAGGGGGCTTACCAAATCCATAGATCTCCGGTTCGAATTTGAGTCAACTTCAACTTGAAATTTTGTCCTCGCATTGTATCAATATCTCTGTGCATGCAAAGGTTTTATGGAAGCATATTCTTTCTTGCCATATCCTGAGTGATCATAATGTGCTTTCTGTTCTATGCCGTGTATGGCTAGTCAGCTTTTTGACTGTGAACAAAATACCTGACAAGAACAACTGAGAGAAGGGAGGTTTATTTTGGCTCATGGTTTAAGAAACTGAATTCATACCTTCAGCCAACTGCACCACTCTGGGCCCAAGGCGAGGGAGAGCAGAAAGACACGGCAAAATAAAATTGCTCACTTCATGATAGCCAGGAAGCAGAGACAGGGGAAAGGGGTCTCAGAGAAGATAAGCTCTTCTGAGCACTTCCCAGTGACCTGCCTTCTCCACCCACACCCCACCTGCCTATAGTTACTACCCAGTCAGTCCATTCAAATTATCAATCCATCAAATGGAATAGTTCTTTCATTAGGTTCTATCCCTCATAATCTAATCATTGTGCCTCTGAATGTTCCTTCCTTAATACAGGAGCTTTTACGAGACACCTTATAGCCAAACCATAACGCCGTGTCTCCAAAAATTTGAAGATCTCCAAAGTGTTATGTTTGAATAACTAGCATTTGTGCAATACTGGAAGCTTCCAAAGGGCTTTTGCATGTTTTTACCTTACAGTAGTCATGTTCGTCAGCTTTCTGTTACTGTAACACATACCTGAGATTATCCATTTATAAAGAGGAAAGGTTTATTTTGATTCACAGCTTTGGAGATTTCAGCCCATGGTCCTGTTGTTTTTGCGTCTGTAGTGAGGCAGTACATCATGGTGGGAGCGCATGGCAGATCTGTTTACCTCATGGTCAAGATGTGAAAAGAGAGAGCAGAGACCACAGCCCTGCAATTCTATTTGAGACTCTACCTATTAAAGGTCTCACCACTTCTCAATAGCACCATTTTCTGGTGAGCATAATAGAGGTCAGCGGTAAGTGATTAAACTCAAGATCATCAGCTAGGGTAACAAGAATTTAAACCTTGAAGTTGAAATTACAAAAAAAAAAGTCATTTCTTCCCAACCATAACATCTAGGATTACAAGATATTCTGTAGAACATTTAGTAATTAGTAGTCAAAACACTGTTTTCTCATTACCCTTTTTTTGTAAAGAGGATTATGGGGAAAGACATCAGCCTAAACTGGAGGTGAATGCAAAGGTTTTGTGGAAGAGATGAACACATTCTTTCTTGCCATGACCTGAGTGATCATAATGGAATCATTTTCAACAGGAAAGGATTAGCCATGAGAAACTTCCCCAAAGAAACACAGCCTTTAAGAACTTAGTGGAACCAGGTGTGGTGGTGCATGCCTGTATACCAGCAGCTCTGGAGGCTGAGGCAGGAGGATTGAAATTTGAGGACAGCCTCAGTAACTTAGCAATGCTATAAGCAACTAAGCAAGATTCTGTCTCAAAATAAAAAAGAAAAAGTGCTGGGGGATATGGCTCAAAGGTTAAGCACTCCTGTGTTAAATTCCCAGCACCAAAACAAAACAAAACAAAACAAAAAAACTAGCACATATGAGCTGTATTAAGTCTATGGAATGGAATGTTAATTTGTTAATTTCTCCCCACAGCCTGTGTCTAATAATCTGTATCCATGGGTTGTGCATGTAAGTACTAGATTGCTAGAATCTCTGTGCACCTCTAGAATAAACATATAAGAAATTTTCAGCTTCTTCCTCCCCGTATATTATTTGGACTTTCACCATGTGGCCTTGATTTACCCCTTTTTCAATTGAACTTATCTTTGTTTTCTGGAAATCTCTAATTTGGAAAATTTATCTCCATGCTTATTCTCTAGAATGGTGCTTGAGTTTAAATACATCCAAAGCTTGAACTTTATTTTTTCATGTTTCTAATTTGAGGGTTTTTTTTTTTTTTGAGGGGGAGTGGGTGCTGGGATTTGAAGCCAGGACCTTGTGCATCTGAAGAAAGCACTCTATCAACTGAACTATATCCCCAGCCCTCTAATTTAGCTTTTTGAGCCATTGTTGAGTATCTAAAATGAATTAAATGGAATACCTGAAGCATTATTTCATACTTCTAAATATATTTATCTATTTTAGGTAAATATTTATATACACTCATGCTCTGTTCTAGGAAGGTCTGGTAAATATTGAAGATAAAAAAAAAGACATGCAAGGAAGAATTCTCCGATAAAGTGCTATTTAGAATAATTTAAAAGAAAACAGACAGTGAGTACTAGGTAGACATTCTATCTCTTGGTACTACCTAAAAATAGAATCTCTATTTTTCTCGTGTCCCTACTGAAACAGAGTATATGTGATGATTGATTGTTTGCGTGTATTGGCCCTTGTGGTTATAATTGTTCATAGTTTCTTAATCCATCTGACATTTTATGACTTGTTGTTTCACATTTCTTCTCATAAAATGGTTATTGGGACCAGAATGACAACAGTGGAGGTCATGAAAAGTGGTTGAATTCTGGATGTATTTTAAACTTAGAACACTCAGGATTTGGCCAGTTGGATATGAGGAAAAAAGAGAAGTCAAGGATGGTTCAAGCAATGAAAGGATGGAGTTGCCATCACCTGCTGGGTTCCTAGAAGGGATAGTATTGTAAAGTTTGAGGTGCCTATGAGATATCCATCTGGGGTTAGAGTCTAGGTAGGTCTGTGTAGAGACATAAGTGTCAAAGTTATTAGGGTCTTATGATATTTAAAGTACTGAAATTAGATGAGAATACTGGTGAAGCCAGGAAATGGAAGAGGTCAAAAGTTGATTCTTGGATCACTTCAATGTTTAGAAATATGAAAGAGAAGGAACTCTAATGAATGACACCATCTTTATATAAAAAAAAAGCAATTGGCTTTAGGTGTGTGGGTTTACTTCTAGGTTGTCTACTTGGTTTCATTGGTCTGTGTGTGTTTTTGTGCTGATAACCATGTTTTGGTTACTCCAGCTTTATAGTATGTTTTGAAGTCAGGTTGCATGATGTCTCTCACTTTATGGCTCAAGATGGCTTTGTCTATCTGGTGGCAGTGGTGGTGGTGGGTTGTGGTTTTGGGGGTTCCATATACATTTTGGAGTTGTTTATCAAAAGCTATGTCTTCAGTGAGAACCACTTGGTCCATAGCAGCCCTGTCACTAGGAGGGAAACCAGTTTCCATGGGACAAGGCAGAAGTCCTCTTCTCTGTGCAACCTAGATTCACAGATAAGTGACTCTCCCTGGCCCACCATCCCCTGTGAAGGCTGGAGGCCCCTGATGGGTACAGGGAGGGCACAGAGGCAGGGAGGAAAACAGAAAGTCATTTTAGGGATTTTGGTAACTGGGAATTCTGAGAGGGAAGTTTGAAAACATAATCTTTGGGGACTTTTTACTTCTATTTTCTCTACTCAATTTGAGGTCTGCAAATGAAGAACATGTTGTACAAAGTGAATGATAAAAATGTATTTAAGAGAAATGCTTCTGAAATAAAAAGGATTTACTAAGATACATGTGTTCATTTATACAACTGAAAACTAATTCTTCAAGTTTGACTGCAGAGGCAGCAATTAGCTTTCAATATGTTCAACTTGGTGTTTAGATACTTTTTCTTTTTTAAATTAATTAATGTTTTTTGATTGGCACATAGTATTTGTATGTATTTATGAGGAACAATGTGTTTTGTATTTCACTTGCTTTTTGCAGTATTAGACACTGCACCCGTGACCTTGTGCATAAAGCACTCTATCACTCAACCCCCAATGTGGCGTTTTGATTCATGTATATATTAGGTAACGATTAACTCAAAGTAATTAATATATCCATCACCTAAACTTTTATAATTTCTTTATAGTGGGTACATTCAAGTTTTTCTAATTATTCTAAGGCATATAATATAGTATTGTTAATTATATTCACCCTGCTGTACCTTAGAACACCAGAACTATTCATTGTATCAAACAGTATCATACTGCTGGGTCAATGTCCCCCTTCCTCTACCCACACTATTTTCCTTTCTGATAACCACTATCCTACTCTCAACTTCTGTGAAGTCAAATTGTTTAGATTTCACTTATAAGTGTGTCACTTGTGGTGTTTTATCTCTCTGTGCCTGACATTTCACTTTGTACAATGTCCTCCATTTCCTTCTATATACATGGAATTTATTTTTTCTGTTTGATAAAGAGATTCCATTACTTTTTGCATGAGTACATGCTAACTACAATTTAACAGAGACATACTTAAACTTGGTCCTAATGAACTGCCACTTTCTGTTTTTCTGAAGACTCATTAGAGAGTTGGGCAACAAGAAGTAGGAGATATGCTCAAGAATCTACAGACAGAAACTTGACCATAACAATATAATGTTGGAGATACTATAAGGCTTAGATGACTAGGAAAAATGGGGCAGTGTTGACCAATTGGAGTGATAAGACCAAAAAAATGATGATAGCTAATGGGAACTTAGAATATAAAACAATGTAACCTGGGAATCTAGACAAAGAAGACTTACAAATACAGTTCATGTGGAAAGTGAGGTGGACTGATTGGGTAAAAAAAAAAAAAAAAAAAAAAAAAAAGAAAAAAAACACTGAAATAACTCTATAGTACAACAATGTCTAATGGGTAAGAAAAAGGAATAGTTGGATGCTGGATGGCCAATAGCAGAAATGTCTATTATAGTAATACCTGCCTAACTCTGGGTAACACGATAGGTCCCATCTTGACACTTACTTTCCTTTTTCTGTAACTAATTCAAAATATTTGTCTATATTCAGTGTCTCCAATTTCCAAAACTTCAGCAGAGGATTGTCAAGGGTGGCAAGGTTAACAACAGCCTCTGCATTGCTATATCAGCTCTCAGTTCTCATTTTCCCTGACCCATCAGTAACATCATTTTCACACTCCTGAAAAATCTGTTTTCAGTTACCTTTGAGGATGTCATGCATATGGTTTTCTCCCATGATGGAGCCCATTTATAATAAGCCAATAGCTAACATTATACTGAATGAGGAAAAGCTGAAAAATTATTCTAAATTCTAGAACAAGACAGGATACCTAATTTTACCACTTTTAGTCAAATCAGATCTTGAAGTCCTAGCCAGAGCAATCAGGAAAGAGAAGGAAAAACAAAAACAAAGGCCTTCCAAGTTGGAAGTCAAATTGTTACTATTTGCAGATGACATGATCTTACACATAGAAAACCCCCAAACTCCACCAAAAATCTAAGAGAACTAATAAACAAATTCAACCAAGTTGCAGGGGTAAAATTATTTTTTGGTTATCAGCTGCCTTTGCTTATATAATTGCAAAAGTGTGAAGCTTTCTACAATTAATTTCTTGATGTCTACCTCTGCTCCTATAAATTAAATTCCCTGCCTAGACAATAATTCCTTTTATCATTCCCATAATTTAGACTTTCATATTTTAAAAATTTTCTGACTTTTCAACACAGTTATTTTAAAAAAGTTCCCTATTAGTCCTTGTTGTTTTGCATTTGTATCACTTTGATGCCTCATAGTGATATTGAAATAATGACCAAACTATTATAATGAACCCCTAAACTAAACTGAAAAAAAACCCCTACTGCTCAAAACCTTCTTTAAAAGGTCTTGACACAACACTTTGGCTGACAAATTCCAACTTTTGAGCCATAGATACTTTAATTTCATTCTTTGCTTATCATTTTGGTTATGGCCATGTTTCCTCTGTCATTTCCCAGGTTTTCCACATGAGAAATTGATGTTGTCTCTCATTAAGGGAGAACAGGATCTTCCTGCAGGCTAAACCAGGCACACCTCTGGTGGGTCTGATGGAGGACTGATTTCATGACAGGCTGCATATTAAAATATAAAACTTCAAATCTTTTTTTTCCTTTAATTTTTATTGTTGGTTGTTCAAAACATTACATAGTTCTTGACATATCATATTTCACACTTTGATTCAACTGGGTTATGAACTCCCATTTTTTCCCCGTATACAGATTGCAGCATCACATCAGTTACACATCCACTGTTTTGCATATTGCTATACTAGTGTCTGTTGTATTCTGCTGCCTTTCCTATCCTCTACTATCCCCCATCCTCTCCCCTCCCCTCCCATCTTCTCTCTCTACCCCATCTACTGTAATTCATTTCTCCCCCTTTTTTTCCCCTTTCCCTCACTTCCTCTTGTATGTAATTTTGTATAACCATGAGGGTCTCCTTCCATTTCCATGCAATTTCCCTTCTCTCTCCTTTTCCCTCCCACCTCTCCTCCCTGTTTAATGTTAATCTTCTTCTCATGCTCTTGCTCCCTACTCTGTTCTTAGTTACTCTCCTTATATCAAAGAAGACATTTGGCATTTGTTTTTTAGGGATTGGCTACCTTCACTTAGTATAATCTGTTCTAATGCCATCCATTTCCCTGCAAATTCTATGATTTTGTCATTTTTAATGCAGAGTAATACTCCGTTGTGTATGAATGCCACATTTTTTTTTTTATCTATTCGTCTATTGAAGAGCATCTAGGTTGGTTCCACAGTCTTGCTATTGTGAATTGTGTTGCTATGAACATCGATGTAGCAGTGTCCCTGTAGCATGCTCTTTTTAGGTCTTTAGGGAATAGACCAAGAAGGGGAATAGCTGGGTCAAATGGTGGTTCCATTCCCAGCTTTCCAAGAAATCTCCATATTGCTTTCCAAATTGGCTGCACCAATTTGCAGTCCCACCAGCAATGTACAAGTGTACCCTTTTCTCCACATCCTCGCCAGCATTTGTTGTTGTTTGACTTCATAATGGCTGCCAATCTTACTGGAGTGAGATGGTATCTTACGGTGGTTTTGAATCGCATTTCTCTGACTGCTAGAGATGGTGAGCATTTTTCCATGTACTTGTTGATTGATTGTATATCCTCCTCTGAGAAGTGTCTGTTCAGGTCCTTGGCCCATTTGTTGATTGGGTTATTTGTTTTCTTATTGTTTAATTTTTTGAGTTCTTTGTATACTCTGGATATTAGGGCTCTATCTGAAGTGTGAGGAGTAAAGATTTGTTCCCAGGATGTAGGCTCTCTATTTACCTCTCTTATTGTTTCTTTTGCTGAGAAAAAACTTTTTAGTTTGAGTAAGTCCCATTTGTTGATTCTAGTTATTAACTCTTGTGCTATGGGTGTCCTATTGAGGAATTTGGAGCCCGACCCCACAGTATGTAGATCGTAGCCAACTTTTTCTTCTATCAGACGCAGTGTCTCTGATTTGATATCAAGCTCCTTGATCCATTTTGAGTTAACTTTTGTGCATGGCAAGAGAAAGGGATTCAGTTTCATTTTGTTGCATATGGATTTCCAGTTTTCCCAGCACCATTTGTTGAAGATGCTATACTTCCTCCATTGCATGCTTTTAGCCCCTTTATCAAATATAAGATAGTTGTAGTTTTGTGGATTGGTTTCTGTGTCCTCTATTCTGTACCATTGGTCCACCTTCCTGTTTTGGTACCAGTACCATGCTGTTTTTGTCACTATTGCTCTGTAGTATAGTTTGAGGTCTGGTATCGATATACTGCCTGATTCACACTTCCTGCTTAGAGTTGTTTTTGCTATTCTGGGTCTTTTATTTTTCCACATGAATTTCATGATTACTTTATCTATTTCTACAAGAAATGCCATTGGGATTTTGATTGGCATCGCATTAAACCCATAGAGAACTTTCGGTAATATCGCCATTTTGATGATGTTAGTTCTGCCTATCCATGAACAGGGTGTATTTTTCCATCTTCTAAGATCTTCTTATATTTCTCTCTTTAGGGTTCTGTAGTTTTCATTGTATAAATCTTTCACCTCTTTTGTTAGGTTGATTCCCAAGTATTTTTTTTTTTTTGAGGATATTGTGAATGGAGTGGTTGTCCTCATTTCCATTTCAGAGGATTTGTCACTGATATACAGGAATGCCTTTGATTTATGCGTGTTGATTTTATATCCTGCCACTTTGCTGAATTCATTTATTAGCTCTAATAGTTTCTTTGTAGACCCTTTTGGGTCTGCTAGGTATAGAATCATGTCACCTGCAAATAGTGATAATTTAAGTTCTTCTCTTACTATTTTTATGCCTTTAATTTCTTTTGTCTGTCTAATTGCTCTGGCCAGTGTTTCAAGACCTATGTTGAACAGAAGTGGTGAGAGAGGGCATCCCTGTCTTGTTCCAGATTTTAGAGTGAATGCCTTCAATTTTTCTCCATTCAGAATGATGCTAGCCTGAGGCTTAGCATAGATTGCTTTTACAATATTGAGGTATGTTCCTGTAATCCCTAGTTTTTCTAATGTTTTGAACATAAAGGGATGCTGTACTTTGTCGAATGCTTTTTCTGCATCTATCGAGATGATCATATGGTTCTTATTTTTAAGTCTATTGATGTGGTGAATAACATTTATTGATTTCCGTATATTGAAGGAGCCTTGAATCCCAGGGATGAATCCTACTTGATCATGGTGCACAATTTTTTTGATATGTTTTTGTATCCGATTCACCAGAATTTTATTGAGCATTTTTGCATCTAGGTTCATTAGAGATATTGGTCTGTAGTTTTCTTTCTTTGAAGTGTCATTGTCTGGTTTAGGAATCAGGGTGATGTTGGCCTCGTAGAATGAATTTGGAAGTTCTCCCTCTTTTTCTATATCCTGGAATAGCTTGAAAAGTATTGGTATTAGTTCCTCTTTAAAGGTTTTGTAAAACTTTGCTGTATACCCATCTGGTCCTGGGCTTTTCTTAGTTGGTAGTTTTTTGATGGTTTCTTCTATTTCCTCAATTGATATTGGTCTGTTTAGGTTGTCTATATCCTCCTGACTCAATCTGGGCAGATCATATGACTTAAGAAATTTATCGATGCCTTCACTATCTTCTATTTTATTGGAGTATAAGGATTCAAAATAATTTCTGATTATCTTCTGTATTTCTGAAATGTCTGTTGTGATATTGCGTTTTTCATCCCGTATGCTAGTAATTTGAGTTCTCTCTCTTCTTCTCTTCATTAGCATGGCTAAGGGTCTGTCGATCTTATTTATTTTTTCAAAGAACCAACTTTTAGTTTTGTCCATTTTTTCAATTGTTTCTTTTGTTTCGATTTCTTTAATTTCAGCTCTGATTTTAATTATTTCTTGCCTTCTACTTCTTTTGCTGTTGTTTTTCTCTTCTTTTTCTAGGATTTTGAGATGAAGTATGAGATCATTTATTTGTTGGTTTTTTCTTTTTTTAAGGAATGAACTCCAAGCAATGAATTTTCCTCTTAGAACTGCTTTCAATGTGTCCCATAGATTCCAATATGTTGTGTTTGTGTTTTCATTTATCACTAAGAATTTTTTAATTTCCTCCTTGATGTCTTCTATTACCCATTGATCATTCAGTAACCTATTGTTCATTCTCCAAGTGATTCATGATTTTTCCTTCCTTCTTTTATCGTTGATTTTCAGTTTCATTCCATTATGATCAGATAAGATGCATGGTATTATCTCTACTCCTTTATACTGTCTAAGAGTTTCCCTGTGACATAATATATGATCTATTTTTGAGAAGGATCCATGTGCTGCTGAGAAAAAAGTGTAACTGCTTGATGTAGGGTGGTATATTCTATATATGTCAACTAAGTCTAGGTTATTAATTGTGTTATTGAGTTCTATAGTTTCTTTATTTAACTTTTGTTTGGAAGATCTGTCCAGTGGTGAGAGGGGTGTGTTGAAGTCTCCCATAATTATTGTATGGTGGTCTATTAGACTCTTGAACTTGAGAAGAGTTTGTTTGATGAACATAGCTGCACCATTGTTTGGGGCATATATATTTATGATTGTTATGTGTTGTTGGTGTATGGTTCCCTTGAGCAGTATGTAGTGTCCCTCTTTATCTCTTTTGATTAACTTTGGCTTGAAATCTATTTTATTGATATGAGTATGGACACTCCTGCTTGTTTCCACAGTCCATATGAGTGGTATGATTTTTACCAACCTTTCACCTTCAGTCTATGTATGTCTTTTCCTATCAAATGCGTCTCCTGTAGACAGCATATTGTTGGGTCTTTTTTTTTGTGATCCATTCTACTAGCCTGTGTCTCTTAATTGGTGAGTTTAAGCCATTAACATTTAGGGTTATTATTGAGATATGGATTGTTCTTCCAGCCATATTTGTTTATTTATGTTACTTAACATGGTTTGTTTTTCCTCTTTGATTATTTTTCCCCCCTTTACTGTCCTACCTCCCACTGTTGGTTTTCATTGTTATTTTCCATTTCCTCTTCCTGTAATGTTTTGCTGAGGATGTTTTGAAGAGATGGTTTTCTAGCTGCAAATTCTTTTAACTTTTGTTTATTGTGGAAGGTTTTAATTTCATTTCCATCCTGAAGCTTAATTTCGCTGGATACACAATTCGTGGTTGGAACCCATTTTCTTTCAGCATTTGAAATATGTTATTCCAGGATCTTCTAGCTTTCAGAGTCTGTGTTGAAAGATCAGCTGTTATCCTGATTGGTTTACCCCTAAATGTAATCTGCTTCCTTTCTCTTATAGCTTGTAAAATTCTCTCCTTATTCTGTATGTTGGGCATCTTCATTATAATGTGTCTAGGTGTGGATCTCTTATGATTTTGCACATTCAGCGTCCTGTAGGCTTCTAGGATTTGGGATTCTGTCTCATTCTTCAAGTCTGTGAAGTTTTTTCTTATTATTTCATTGAACACATTGCTCATTCCTTTGGTTTGGAGCTCTGTGCCTTCCTGTATCCCAATGACTCTTAAGTTTGGTCTCTTTGTGTTATCCCATATTTCTTGGATATTCTGCTCATGGTTTCTTAACATTCTTGCTGAGCTGTCTATGTTCTTTTCAAGTTGAAATACTTTGTCTTCATTGTCTGATGTTCTAAGTGTTCTACTCTGCTGCTAGTCTTCTCAATTGAGTTTTTAAGTTGGTTTATTGCTCCCTGCATTTCTAGGATTTCTGTTTGTTTGTTTTTTATAACCTCTATCTCCCTGTATAGTTGATCTTTTGCTTCTTGGATTTGTTTATGTAATTCATGGTCGAAGTGGTCTTTCATTGTCTGATTTTGCTGTCTAATGTCTTCCTTGAGACTCCAGATCATCTGAAACATGTGTATCCTGAATTCTTTATCTGGCATTCCATCTGCTGCAGATATTACCTCTTCTAACGTTGAGTTGACCTGCATTGCTTGTGGTCCTTTCTTTCCTTGTCTTTTCATACTGCTCGCGTTTCTTCTGCTTGGTGAAACTGTTGTGTTATTGAATTTTCGCCCTATATATTTATATTGCTCTTGTATAGTTGCAAAGTCTCCCTCGAAGGTACGGGCGGCAGCTCTGCCCCTCCTCCAATTGGGGCAATGTGTCTACCACACTGGCGGGCCCCTGGGCCTGTTTTGCTGGTGGTCGCAGTTCCGCCTACCTTGCAGGCGCTGGCGGCGGCTCTGCCCCTCCGCTGGCTGGGCCGCTGGGCCTGTTCTCTAAAACTTCAAATTTTGTAACTGTAACAGTAACAACATGCAATCACATATTTTTATTCTGGTTTCTGTTTTTTTTTTTTTTTTTCTCAGCTGTGTTCACATCAGCTCTATTATTTTCAACCTTTCAGTAGCTGGAATAAACAATTATATCAGGGTCATTTTGACCTTGGCATCAAATAACTGACGATTTGTAGTGTTTTCCTTGTGGAAAGTTTTAAAAGCAGATTCTTTTGTTTGCACTTGAATAAAGAAGATATAAAGATTGAATCTAAGAATTGAGTGGGAGTTGAAATAAATTCAAGCAGAGAACAGGGGAAGAAGTATAGATTCTTCATATTATCTCTCTGCCCAACTCTGACTTAAGCATCACTGTTTTTAAGGGTTTTTTCCCCCCATCAGTTGACTAGGGGTGTGGGGGGACCCATCCTTATCTAGACGGGTTACCCTAAGATTCTAGCAATAGTATACTGCAGAGTCTAAGAGTATCCTGCAGAACAGCAAATCTGTCCTGAAGATGAGATTATACGGCTTCTTTGGCTCATAAAAAAGAAGGGTTGCCTATGTCCAGATTTAGAGTGTTCTATATAAATCCCTGCTTGCCTGTTCCTTTAAGGTATTAAGAGAATGCTTACTGTATTATGGGCCCACTATTTATTAATCTCTTATGAAACATAACTCTGATCACTGTAGAGAAACTGTGTTTAATTGTTCAAGCCAGTTTTCCCCTTCTTATATAATTTTATATTGCCCAAGGAAGAGCATAGAAAGCCTAAGTGGCCTATTTATTTCTTGGTCAGCTGCTTAGATACAGCTCAGAAAATGTTAAGCAGATACATTTTTCCCTTCAAAGACTCATTCTTCAGGGACTTTATTAGACATTGTTTTAGATGGAGCATCATAAATAATACCTAAACAGGGCTTTTTGCAAGAGATACACACTCTTTATATTGATGGCCTAACCTATGCAAATTATTATGATGATTAATATGAAACCTTTCGAGAGTGTAGGCAATTAAAAGATGTGTATTAAGTTGCGTATCCTCGTTTTATTAATTAGAAAATTAGCCAGAAAGCATCATGTACATCAGGGTGCTGGCGTTTAAAATTTGTGAATAATTATATTTTACACTTAAAAATATTGGATCACTGTGAGGAAATGGGGCAGCAGCCAGCAGCATGTGGAAACTCCCTTATTACACAGTATGCATAAGGGAGAAGAGAACATAATGCAACTTAAGGTTGCATTATCTTTGAACTCAAATCAGGAAAATCACCTATCAATCAGTACTTGCAACTGGTTGGAATATTGTAGAGATCTTGGAGGTTTTGGGAAGGCTGTAAAGATAATATGAAATGAAAACACAAACTCTGTGAACTGCAAAGTAAAATTTTAAAGTCCATGTGGGTGGTGGCTCTGGAAATGGCCATTCCTGAAGTAAATGGGGCTTTGCAGTAGAATCCCCCAGAAAAGCACGTCTCCATGATGTATCTCTCTAGTTGAATAGCCCCCTATCATAGTGGACGCCAAGCTCTCAGATTTTTATCTTCCAGGAAAAGACAAACATCAGTTCCCTTATATTTTATCAAGTACGTGGAGAAAATTTCAGAAAAAGGTAGTGTATCTTTCTCACAGGCTCACCATGGCTGTGAGAAAGATAGAGTCCATGGCTCTTGCAGGCAAAGCCATTTGAAAAGCAAATGAAAGCTTTGTTTCCTATGTTTAGGATTATTCCAAGTGTGAATGCAGTCATATTCTCAAATTAAAGTATTTTGATTTTTCTGGTATTGGTGAGAGGTTGCCTTCCTGGGGATGTCCAAAATGACATAATTAAGATGTTGCAGAGTTTGTGTTTATGAAAGGTAACACAGGTAGCTTCCATTGAAAAAGAAAAAAAAAAAAAACTAAACCAAAGCTTTCGTAGAAGCTTTCAGAACAGCAAAGAAAAAAAAATCAACAGAAAAGGAAAGACAAAAGAAACTTATAAAAATAAAACTTAATCATAGCTTTGTAATGTTTTGAACAACCAATAAAAAAAATTTAAAAAAAACTTAATCAAAGCAGAAGCTCAATAAAGAAAAATGAAAAGTGGAAAAACTGATGAAAAACAAGGAAAGAGACTTTGATATGAAAAATGAGGACAGAGAAGAACTTCTTAAAGATACCAAAGTTTTGAAAGTTAAAAAAGAAATTGCATTAATGAAGGAAAAATCTCGAGGAGAGCTTGTTAATGAGAGGCAAAAGAAAATTCAGGATAAATGATGTGAGCCTCAGAACTGAAAGAGAATTGCAGATTGCATTTCAGCAGCTGCTAAACATGAGAGAAAAGGAAAGTGTAAGAGAAAGAACGATGTGCTAGACCCACATTTGGTAGACAGCTGACATTTGTTCTACCACAAATCAAGACTTTTATTAAGAAGCTAATTTTGTCCTTGGAGCTCTCACTTCAGACCTCAGAGAAACACTTTCACACCTGAGGATATTTTACTAAAAACATATCAGTCCTTGAAGAAATTTAACAGAGATGTAAAAAACTTTTAGAATATAATTACCAAGTGTCCATATTAATTTTGTTTATTAATTTTGATCATTAGAGCTCTTATTTTCCTGGGGGAGGCTTTATACTTTTTTAATGTAAAGATACATAAAAAAACAATTTTTTTAATGGACTGTATGTTTTCAATCAGGAAGGTTTCTCCTTAGAAGTTGTTTTCCATGCTGCCAGAAAAATACCTTTGAGTCATCTCCAGTGCCCTCCAACCACCCTCACTAACATTTTTTACTAATGTTTTTAACCCATGAGGTTCCAAGTTTTCAATTCTAAAATATTTCATCAGAATTGATACAGACATGAAAATAGACTGGAAATCATAATCTAGAGTTTATATATAATCGTATTATTTAACATTAATTTTATATAATTAGTATAATCATGTTATTATTATATACTAGGTCTAAGTTTTTAAGGGTGCTCAACACTTGGGACAATGGGACAAATGAGTTAATTGAGCTTCCCCAACTATATCCACAAAGCCAAGACCACGGGACTTATCTTCCTTGAGTTACTGGACATATCAGCAACTTTGGGTATATAATTATATGATTTCCCCTACTTGAAACACTCCCCTTTCTTAGATTCCAGGACACCATTGTCTCCTGATTTCATTCCCCTCTCACTGTCTTCATTATTGGCTCAAGCTCTCAGACCTACAAACGGTGCTTTGGGGCTTGGCCTGGGCTGCCTTTTCATTGTTATCTTCATTCTTTCCCATAGTGATCTGTTCATCATGTCCAATGTTAATGACTGTTACTATTCATCTCCTTATTTGGCCTTGCCATTTGGATATTAGCAGTAATCTTCAATGAAAATTATAAAAGACAACACTTGATAACTTCCCCTTCACTCCAAAGTCTCTCCTGTATTCAACGCTCGGGTTGAACCCTGGGAACCATCCTCATTCCTCCACTTCCCTTATGTCCCTCCCAAATAGCCAACATACCAGCCTCTTGTTCAACTCTTTGCCAAGATATTTGGATTCTTTTTCTTACATCTGTCTCTTTTCATTTGCCTTGTATTTACATTGGTGAATAGGTGGACTCCGACCTGTGCTCAATGATCCTACTCTTTTCCTTTTAAAATTTATTCTTCACCAATAGCCAGACAAATCATTTTGAAGAATTTAAGCACTCTTCTTTTTTTCTTCCCTAATACTTGTTGGAGGTACTGTCAGATTTGGAGCTAAGTGAAGAAGCTGTTTGAGGGGGGTGCCAGACAGGCAGGGTTGGAGATAGTTATGTACTGGAATTTAACGAATATGTAAAAATAGGAGGTTACTGATTCAGGTTTCTTATTGTCAGTGAAGAGAGTTGTTAAAATATAAAAGGATGACAAAAAAATGAACCTGGGATATCTATTAGAATTCTAGATGCTGGAATGAACATAACATTTTTTATATGCTGAAATGGATGTTGAAATCACACAGGTGCGTTGGTGTGTATTAATTTTCTAGCTTTGCACACTGAGAGGGTCTGGGAGAAGCAATACCCTAATAACATTGAGCATTTTTAGTACTTAGGTCTTGGTTTTTAAATAATACTCTCAACTGAAAGAATACAGGAATACTTAGAGGAAAGATTTGTTCTGAGATTGGGGCACAGATATTGTGAGATGTGTCTAGAACAATTGCACTATAAAGGTGAGTTCTCAAATATTAATGGGGATGTGTCAAGAGGACAGAGGCCATATTACAGGTGCTCCTGGTGTCCATAGCTGGTGAAATTTAAGCACCCAAATAAATAATGAGGGATGGGGCTGTGGCTCAGTGATAGAGCACCCGCCTGGCATGTGTGAGGCACTGGATTCGATCCTCAGATCACATAAAAATAAAATAAAGGTATTATGTTCACCTACAACTTTAAAAATAATATATATATATATATATATATATATATATATAAATAATGAAGGTAATAATATACTACATATATAGTACAATGTACAGGCATTATAATCAAATATATATTATATTATAAAACTATAAATTATTATGGCATATATAACATAAAAATAAGAATATATGAATTTATATTAATATAAGAAAGTAAATAGATTTAAAAAGAAGAAGAGAAAGCTCTTATAGTACAATGCTGATTAATAAATGTAAAAGGAATGATAGAATCAGAAAATGACATTTGGTAGCCATCAATAACTCTTGAATTCAGGCAAGAGTTAGCAGTAGATGCTGAAAGTAGGTTTGCTGGAGAGCAGGGTATTGTGTACTCTTAAAGTATGTCCCCATGAGACTCTTCTTAGTTACAAAGGGGATGTTGTGGCTTTATAGTAGAGAAACTCGATGGACATGATGTTGATCAAGTGATGGAAGTAAATATCCTCAGTAATGGGGCAAATCAAAATTTTATCTTTCTGATAGGATGAAATACAAAGAACTCAGCATCACTTTTATGATTCCTGCCAGAAATACATAACCTGGACCTATTCATGCAGAAGCAGCCGATAAACCCATTTTAAACAAAATTCTGCTAAGGAGATGGTCTGCAATTTTCAAAAATAATATGAGGTTACGAAGGCAAAGGAAGGGCTGAGGAACTGTTTTGTATTTAAGCAAATTAGGGAGATGTTGTAATGAGGGATGATGAATGATTGTGTCAGATCCATTTATTATAATATAAACTATCAAAATTTGATAGGGTTCTGTGGATTGCATGGTAATATATCATGGTTAGTTTTCTCATTCTGATGATTGTGCTACAGTTATGTAGTGTGAGTATATAGGGGAATATGCTTCTTTTGCAGAAATACATACGAAAACAACCACTATGGAAATCGGTATAGAGTTTCCTCAAATGATTAGGCATGAAAACACCATCTGATCCAGCTATCCCACTCCTCAGTATTTATTCTAAAGAATTAAAGTCAGTCATACTATAGTGATACATACATACCCATATTTATGGTGGCACAATTCACAATAGCTGAGCTATTGAACCAGCCTAGGTGTATGTACATCAACAGATGAATGGATATAGAAAATGTGGTGTATACAATAGAGTTTTATTCAGCCATAAAGAAAGATGAAATTATGTCATGTTTAGGAAAATGAATAGAACCAGAGACCATTATGTTAAGCAAAATGAGTCAAACTCAAAAAGTTAAGGATCATGTTTTCTTTCATATGCAGAAGCCAGTGAGGAAAAGGGGAAAGAAAAGTAGGGGTGGATCTCATTAAAATCAAAAGGAGATCAGCAGAGTAAAGGGACCAAGGAGTGGAAAGTGGGGAAAAAGGGAGGAGGTGGTAGGGAGTGACATTGGCCAAATTTTATTGTTATATTGTGTGCATATATGAATATGTAACAACAAATCCCATCATATATATGTACAGTTATACAGACTGCACCAATAAAAAAGGTGGGGAAAAAAGGAATATATACCAAGTATTCAAAGGCAATAGGACATCAAGTCTTCAACATATTTGCAGATGGTTCAGAGTAAAAATAAGTTTAATGCCATCATGCCCATTTTCCTATGTTAAAACCTTTCATGCTTTTCTTTTTACTAAGGATAAAATACATATCATTAGCCATGGCATAGAAGTCCCTTATGACCTGCCCCTGCTTCATTTCTGCTCACACCTGATGAATTCACGTCTAAGTTGCACTCAAAGTTCTTTGTACCTTCTGTTCCCACTCCCTGGAACCTTTCCCCTTCTGAGCTCTGTTGATTAACTCTTTCAGGTTTCAGGTAAAATTTGGCTACTTCTTCAATCATCCTACCCCAAATGCTCCACCTCCTGTCACCATCATGCTAGCCTGTTTTTTTTTCCTACATAGCATTTTTCAACATCGGACATTAATTTGTGTATTTTTTTAAATTTATTTATTGTTTATCTCTCTTATTAGAGTCAAAGCTCTAAAAGAAGAAACCAAAACAGTCTTATGTACTACTAGATCTTTAGGGCCTGGGAGAGTGTCTAAGATTGTAGGCTCTAAATAAATATTTGTTTCATGAATGAATTTCTTTCACCTCTTCATTGTAGTTACTAGGCAGACAGGGTAATATAAAACTTCTACTCCAAAATATAACTATTTCAGATATCCCATTATGCATAACTTAATTGCTATTCTTTCTGCTAAGACAAGTCCTCACCTATGGACCTCAGTGCTTATTATGAAATCATAAGTAATGTCATTAATGATAAGCAGTGACTACATCTGTTTACTGTACCTTTGTTTGGGAAAAGAGGTTCCTGCCAATTAAAGTCCCTTTCTGATTAGAGACACATTCTAAGCCTCCACTGACCAAAAGTGGACCAATAGTTTAAATGGTAGTACTGGGAATAACAGTTCATTTAAATAATTATATTCAGCATAATATCATTAGTCTGAATTATTTTATTCATAAGTGCATTGCTCAATGTTAAAAATAGCATATGAGAAAATACAGAATATTCTGTTGCTGAGCAAGCTAATATATAATTCAAACCTCTGGTCTTGGCCATTTCATTATGAATATGGCATAGAGAATTACACCACTCCATGTCAACTGGATTTCAACTCCAGCGTATTTTTTTTTCTTGTTAAATAAGGAAAAGTTTTTGACTTTATTATAATGCCTCTTTTTGAAAGTTTGAGTGTGTGTGAGTACATAAGCCATCAACAATGGGACTGTGGACTATTGGGACTAGTGTGTTAGTAGGTCCTCTTTTGGGTTGAAATCAGTAAATATTCCATTGCATTCTTATAATAATCATATTTTTATCTTCTTTATTTTATAATGTCTTGACATATTAGAGGGCTTGTTAATCCTCTAGAGACTACTCTTCCCAACCTAGATAATTTCTTTTTGTGAATATACTTTCATATGCAAGCCACCAATCCAAAACCCTGACCACATCCTTTATCTTATTTTCACATACTAAGAAAATATTTCTTCTGCCCTAAATCATCCCTGGGTCAGGTACCATTCAATAGACACCATCTCTAAAGCTCAGAACCACCAACATTATTCAAATTATCCAATTCTAAACTTGCTCAAACTTGTCTACCCTTGCCTTGCTCATTCCTTCCACAGTAAAGGCTCTGACCCATACTTTCCTCTCGCTCCCATGCCTCCTGATGAACCCTAGTGCTTCCCCATGTGATTCTGTGTGTCATATCTTGAGAACTTGAAGTAATAAATAATAAACACTTCTTTCAAGGCACTCATCTTTGTAACTGTCATTTTACCATACCTGATTTAGGCTAATACCATTTATATTTTTAAACAATTGTGCAGCACAGGGGGAAAAAAGTACTTTTCATTCCTTCTTCAAAATCCCTAAGGACATTGAGTCTTATTGTCTGACACCTTTGGAAGTGGACAAAAACTCTCCCTATCTCTCTCTTGTTCTTTTTAGTTTTTATTTTTCTCTTTTTTTGTGCAAATTCATGTAGAGCAATGTGCTTTGGCTAGAGGTAGGATTTGATTGTATTGTAACCTCATGAGAAATTATATTCTCCAGTTCACATGTACCTGGTGTTCAATAGAGAAGGCAGGAATTTGCACACATGCAAGCCTTTGGCTCACATCACAAGGTCATAACATATAATTTGTACTGGAAATAAAGCAAAGCCATGGAGGTACAGAATGCATCTCTTTCCCCAAAAGCAATAAAAATGTAGGCCCTAGGGGTTGCATTGAATCTGATTGTACAAAGTGGATTTTAAAAAGTGTTATGGAATATCAGATGGAAGAAGGAGAGAAAGAAATCACATTAAAAGCTTTCCCAGTGAATGGGTCCCAAGGTATTTTGAACACAGATGTGATAAAATTTGAAAATGAATTAATAAGCTTCAAATTGAAGAGCTAAAGATCAAAATTGCTCAAAATCTGAGCTTTAATAAGCAATTTAGAATTTTGATGAAGAAATGCAAAGGCTAGGGTGAGCGTTGGGGTAGTAGGATAAAGCAAAAGCAAAGATGGCGGCACAGGGCCAGGAACTGGGGGAGAACTTTCCAGGAAGGAAATGCAGCATGAGGGCTCTTGGTGCCCTTGAGGTATTATTGGAGGATATTACTGCTTGGCTGTGAATGTTATTTTATTTGGTTTGTGTTCAAGTTCTGCCCCTTACTAGAGGCACATCCAGGGCTCATTACTCATTCCTTGTTATTTCCCTCGTCTGGAAGAATGGCAGTGGCTATTCAGTATTGTTGAAATATTCCAAAAGCAGAAAAAAAGCACATGTCATTCCCAGGAGCCTGAGGATTTACCCATTGTAAGTGATAAATTTCCTAGTGATCTCATGTATTATCCAAAATACTTATGGAAGTTTTACTCTAAGCCATATTTGGAACAATGAAGAATTTCAATGAATGTAAGCTAGAAATGTCATCTCATGCGTCTGCCATAGAACTGTCAAATACCCCAGTGTTCTAAAGGGTCCTCATGAAAGACACAGATAACAAGTAAGTATATCGTGTCACATATTAACATCCATTAATATGTTTTTTTAGATAGAAAACAAAAACCAAAGTGAAGAGAGCTTTGCTGTAACTCAGCTGTTGATTATTTATCCGTGTTACTCTTCTCTCAGACGCTGTTTTGCTCTGTATTTCAAGGGAAGATTTGCATATCCTTATGGTTCTTGGAACATAGTTTTCTCTTCTTCCTAAGCATCTGGTATTTTAGCAATGGGTAGTTGTGCCTCTATCCCCCGCCTATCAAATGTATACGCATAGTTTTACTTGCACAATCCCTTGTTATTAGAGTAATGAGCTGAGATTATTTCAGCGGGAGCTGAAATCAGGTAGACGCTGAGAGGAATAGGCCATGAAGGGTGAGGGCAGGGAAACCAGCTACCTTGGTGGGTTCTAGTATGTTCTAGCATGGGAGCCATCTGAAGGTCAACTGAGTAGGTTACTGGTACGAATACAGATTTCATCTGGCATGTGGATGGCCTCAGTGAGCACTGTATGTAGAGCTGCAAAGTACTGGTATGTGTATCCAGAGTGAAAGTTTGTTGGTCCCTGGTCACTGTAAAAGACCAAGGTGTGGGATGAGAGGGAACCAGAGGCTAAAAGGGAAACTTTGAACTAGTTAGGAAGAGACTAAATTGAGAGGCAAAACTCAAGTCCATGTTTCAGTCAGCTTTTTTGTCTTTTAGTCCTGACAAGAACAATTTTAGAAGAGGAAAGTTTAATTGAGGGCTCATGATTTCAGAGTTCTCAGTCCATAGATAGTTGGTCCATTCCTCAGGGCTCAAGGTGAGGCTGGACATTATGGCAGAAGAGTGTGGTGCAAGAAGCAGAGAGAGCTCTGTTCAATAAGCCAAAATATAAACCCCAAAGGCACACCCCAAAGGAATCCACCTCTTCTAGCCACACCGTACCTTCCTATAGTTACCACTCAGATAATCCTTATCAGCGGATTAATGTACTGATAAGACTAAGGCACTCATAAGCTAGACATTTCACCTCTAAACCTTCTTGCATTGTCTCACACATGAGATTTTTGGGGAACACCTCATATCTAAACCGTAATGGTCCAGACTCATCATCTGTTGTTTGTTGTTAGTCTTTTTTTTCTTTAAATTATTTTTATTATAAAATATGCATACTACAGCATTTACCATTTTGATCATTTTGAATTGTACAGCTCAGTAGTATTAAATGCATTCACATTGTTGTGCTACCATTACCCTTATTCATCCACAGAGCTCTTTTCATCTTGCAGTCCTGAAATTCCATATCCATGAAGCAGTTGCTCCTCAATTCTTCCCTTTTCCCCAGACCCTGAAAACCACTGTCTTACTTTCTGTCTCTACCAACTTGACTATTCTTATTAAGTATTTCATGTAAGTGGAATTATACAACATTCGTCTTTTGGGCTGGATTATTTCCGTTACCATGATATTTTCAAGGTTTATGCATTGCTGTGGATGTGTTAGAATGTTCTTCCCTTTTAAGGCTGAACAATAGTTCTATGGATGTATTTTGTTTATCCATTCATCTACTGGCTGATTTCCACCTTTTGGTTATTGTGAATCATGCTTCTGTGAATCTCAGCCTACAGATCTCTGGTAGAGACTCTGCGTTCCGTTCTTTTGGCTATACAGTAGTTCCCATTATCCAGTTTCACTTTCCATGGTCTGAAAATATTCAACGGAAAATTACATAAATAAATAATTCACAAGTCTGATATTTCATCAGAAGGTCAATAGTGTTAGTTCAATGCTACATCGCAATGTCTACATCATTCACCTCTCCTCATCTCATCATGTAGGCATTCTAGCATCTCATATCATCTCAAGGAGAAGGGTGAGGACACTACAGTATAATATTTTGAAAGAGAGAGAAAGAGAGAGACTACTTTCACATAGCTCTTATTACAGTATAATTGTTTTATTTTATTATTAATTATTGCTATTAACATATCACTGTACCTAATTTATGCATTAAAATTTATCATAGGTATGCATGTACAGGAAAAAAATAGTATGCACAGGGTCCAGTTCCATTTGGGGTTTCAGACATTCACTCTTAACACTTAACTCCTGGATAAGGAGAGGGATACTGTATACCTAAGATTGGAACTGCCGAATTATATGGTGATTCTATTTTTTTTTATTTTTATTTTTTGAGGAAATTTCATAGCATCTTTCCCAATGGTATATACTGTTTTACTTTTCTACCAACAATGCCCAAGGGGTTCACTTTCCCTGCATTTAATTTGAGTCTGGCCTTTTAGGAGGCTACATAGCACCTCTCTTAGGATTGAGTCCCATATCACCCCTGAGAACAATGGGGGACCTTAGCTGTAGACAGACAATACAGTTGATTGCACAGTGACATCTCAGGTGTGGGCCACCAAATGGTACTATTCTCTTAACAAGATATAGCCCTAAACCTTTAACTGTATAATGTTAGTCTTTTCCTCAGGAAAGGGAGAGAGAAGGGAAACTGTATGGAAATGGAAGGAGACCCTCATTGTTACACATAATTACATATAAGAGATGGTGAGGGGAAAGGGGAAAAAAAAACAAGGGAGAGAATTGAGCAACAGCTGATGGGGTAGAGAGGGAAGATGGGAGGGAAGGGGAGGGGATAGGAAAGGTAGCAGAATACAACAGTCACTAATATGGCATTATGGAAAAATGTGGATGTGTAACCGATGTGATTCTGCAACTTGTATTTGGGGTAAAAATGGGAGTTCATAACCCACTTGAGTCAAATGTATGAAAGATGATATGTCATGAGTTATGTAATGTTTTGAACAACCAATAAAAAAAAAAAAAACTTTAACTGTCTCCACTGCCTTCAGACTCTGAGGGAAAAGCTAAGGCATGCATGGTAGAGCCAGGTTGGATAGATGGTCAGCAGCTCAGGGGCATTGACCAAAGAGAACAGATTAGGAAAGGTGAGAGCAGGGAATGACAGACAGATATGAAAAGGTACACTGTAAAGCCATATTTGATTAGGTGCTGGTGATTGCTTGGCAGTGATGTAGAACCCAAATCAGCCTCTTTGAGAACTGGAGGAACTGAAAGAGCTTTGCTGCAAGAAAAGAAAGAACATGTAAACCATGCTTGCGTCTTTCCTCTTCCTGGTTCGATGATCATCTAATAATTTATTCTATGGCTTAGGAGTTTGTAAGGTGATTTATTTTGCTTTTGAAGGAGTGATAAATATGCTGTGATAGGGAAGCATGAAGAATTGCACAGCAATTGTTGTTGATGCCTATGCCAAAGGAAGATTTATGAATAGGCTAACAGCAGCTCAGACCACAATAAACAGACACTCTCCTTGCAGAAAATGACTACTTGTATGGGCAACGAAGGGAGGCAACTCTGTGGCTCAGAATGATGCTTTGTTCAGATAGTCATATACTCCCTCTGGCTCCCCAAAGCCATGCTCTTATAGATCGTCCTGCCAGTGGGTGGAAATAACTGTGCTGTGTGCATAGCTTGTGTTGAGATTTTTACCCAAGAAGGTTGATAAATAAATGAATAGTGAAGAGGAGAAGAATGTTGGCATCTCCAAGAACAGCAGGCTGCATTTTATTCCTACAGTGATGTTAATTAGATGAGAGTCTCTACATCTGTTAAAATCTCTACTGAAATGTTTAACCCTGCCTTTCCTCCTTCTAGTATTAGTGACCTCATTGTGTCTATCATAAAACTGCACTTCTTTATCCATCGCCCCAGGACACTATCATTCATATATTGGTAAACTCTTGTAATCCCAACAGAGGGACTTGTGTCCTGGAGGGAGAGCCCCACAGAAACCCAGTCAGGGGCAGACTGTGGCACTGAATCAAGGGATGGGGTGAGAGGGCAGCCCTGGGAGATCTGAAAGAAAGCAAGAATAGTGGCTGACTTGGAAAGCATCAAACAGACAAGAGAGGGATGGAATTATGAAAAGAGAGAGATAAAGAAAGACACAAGGGATGTGGTGGGCAGGAAAAAGCCCAAAGGGAGCTGGGGTAGTAAAGAAGCCCTAAGAGGGAGCGGAGCCATCAGGATAGCTGTTTAGTTATGATGATAACAGCATGCTTATGTTCATCAAGTTTCTTCCCACATCAGTAGGAACTCTCTAAATAGTAATTTTGATGTGTCCCAGCTGAGGATTATGATGTTGTCCATCCGGGTACTGAAGATAATAAGGTCCCTAACAGTGATTCTAAAGTTGAATAAATTGGTGTAAAGTTTCCCTCCCACCCTATCTCTAAGTTGATCTAAATGTAGTTTTCTACAAGGATGTGTGCAGTGTGTGTGTGTGTGTGTGTGTGTGTGTGTGTGTGTGTATGTGTCCCCCTTTTTAAATAAGGGCACTGATCAACTAAGTACCAGGGATACCAAGGATAAATTTTGCTTTTTGTTTACTTACCTCTTATACCCAAATACAACCTTGACCTGCTTTTAAATTAAAATATTGCTTATTGAGTTTTGTCAACAGTGGTTCGCCCCCCCCCCATCAGCCAGATAAATATCAGCCTTTTCAGTGATCCGAAAACAAATAACTTAGAAAAGAAACATAAAGCAATCATAACCAGCTGACTTCAGAATAAATTTCCATCAGAAATAAGTTGAAAGGATTTGGACTTACTTTAATATGTTAAAAGATTCGAAGCCTTTTTTTTTTTTTTTCAGCTTGTTAAAAGCAGAGTGTAGAATACAGGTTGCCAAAATAACCCTCAGCTTATCAAAGACCAGCTGGTGATTACATGTCATTTTTTTGTTGGTGTTCACTTTTTTCTGTAGTAGAGGGGAGGAAAAAAAGAACATGAAAGTACAACATTTTAACTGTTAAAATATTGGCTACTTCATGTTGACATTGACAGTGTTCTTATTCATTCACTAATACTCAGAATAACTATTTTTGCTTTTTGATGAGTACATTGGAAAAGTCTTAATTCTCTCTCCTTTTCTTTTAGGAATTAGGTGTGCATGAAAGGAAAGGGGGGAGACAGCAAAATTGGCCCACTCAAGTAGAAATCTTCAGTGAAATGGATTACCAATCAATTCCTCCCTCCTCCTCAACCTGTGCATCTAGAATGGCACGTCCATTCTTTCTGCAACACGCATACACACACACACACACACACACACACACACACACTTCAAATGTGAGGTCCTTAGGGACAAAGGCTTTCTAGTGGATTAGATAAAGGGGCATGAAGGGAATGGAGGAATAAGAAAGACAATGGATTGAATCTGACGTAATTTTTCTATGTACATACATGAATACACCACAGTGAATCTCAACATTGTTTATATCCACAAGACTGGAATCCTAATTAGAATAAGATTATTTCATGTTTGTATAAATGTACTGTCACATATAACTAAACAGAACAAATACAATTTTTTTTTAAAAAAGAGAGAGAGAAAGAAAAAAAAAGAAAAAGACCAGGCTGTATTTCTGAATCACCAGTGTTAATACTGTGTGTAGTATGTGTTGGATGCTTGGTAAGGGTTTTAAGAATGAATGCAGCACATTTTTCTTCCCTCTGCTAATGCCTGATTGCAGGTGAGAAGCCAGGCACTGAAGAAGGTCACTTAAACTCCAGGGTCTCTGTACCACTCCGTGTGTGCCATGCCAGGTGTGCCTGCCCTCAAGCCACAGACTGCCACTGCAGCCCAAGAGTGCCTCTTGTGCCATTTGTCCTTTACAAATTAGGTTGTTCTTTTTGCTTGCTGGTGTCTCATTCCATCAATCAAGCATTGACAGAGAAGAGGATTACACTGGGTCACCAGTGTCCTACTCTCAGTGATTTTCTTATTTAGGAAAGGATAAAATGAAAGGTTGGATTAGATGATCTCCGAGTATTCTTCACATTCCAAAGAGCAGTGATTCTCTAGTTGTCCTCTGTAATTTTTGAAACTTGGGATAGTATATATTCTCTGCTTAATAATTTTAAGGGCTTTAAGTGAATATAGACAACCTAGAGGTAGTGGTTAATGAAGCCCACTAGTGAAACCAGGAAAATTGAGCTGAAGAAATAACTTGCCTTGGGAATAGTACAAATAGCTTTCTTCCTTATTGCTCTAAGAGACAGTTCAGACTCAGGGCTAACATAACATATCCAAATAATATGAGTGAACCATGATCACCTTTAACAATGTAGCCTTTCTGGACTCACGAAATCTCTCTCTGCTTGGTAGAGAATCACAGCAGTAGATTTGTACAAGTTCATGGAATCTTTCTCTGCATATATACATATTATTGGCTATATAACATTCCACTGGCTCACTATATTGAACTCTTTTTACCAAATCCTGTATTTATGGATACATTATTTTCAAAATAACTTTTGGAATATACTTGCTCTTATGTCTTCGTGCACAGTGTGAATGCTTCTGTAAAATTAAGTCTTGAAAGTTGAATTTAAGAGTCAAGAATACATGCATTTAAAATTTTGATAAAATCATTTTTAAAAAAACCTGCCAAATTGCCATCAAAACAAGCTCAGTCAGGTTGCAGTTTTAACCAATGCCCATTTCCCCAAATCACTATAAATTAGTTATCAATCTTTTGAATTGTTGCCAAATTCATCTGCAAAAAATAAATGTGATTATTTGGAAGGAATATGCTTTAGCTACTAAACTTTTTCTTTTTCTATTTCTTTGATTATTTATAGACCCACATTGTTACTTTTCTTTCATTGAGAAGATGGATATATTGACTTTCCTGGATTTATTCTGTTTCTTTTGATATTTCGCATGTTGATGTCATTTAAGACCTTTGAGCTATAAATATCTGTCTAAACATTTATTTTGTTGAATCTCACACATTTACATTGCATTTAATTCTCGCTTAGTTCAAGATTCTGATTCTTAATTTTTTATTTGACCCATGGACTATACAAAAAATTTTTTAGTTTAAAAATATTTGAGAATTCTTTAGAGATCTTTTGGCTATTGATTTATAATGTAATTCTATTTTGGTCAGAGAATGTATTTTGTATAACTGGAATTTTTTAACTTTGTTGAGGCTTGTTTTAAACCCAGAAAATGGTCTATTTTGGCAAATGTTTTATGTGCTCTCAAATAAAAGACAAATCTGCTAATTTTTATTGGAATTTTCCATAAATGTCAATTCAGTGAAGTTGATAAAGTTGTTCAAGTCTTCTGCGTACATGTTGATTTCTTATCTCCTGATTTTATCCATTTATGAGAAAGGGGTTTACAAATCACTAAATAACTGAGAATTTTTAATTTGGCCTCAAGTTCTATGAGCTTTTGCTTTATATTTCTTGTGAGCAATTTGAGTTTTCTGAGTCATGCTTTTTATGACGTTTTTAGACAGACCAAAGCAGCCTTGAATCCAAGCCTGATTTTTTTCTATTTTCATTTTATAAGCCATTTCTTTCTAAACATTCTGCTTGGTGCTCTATATATTATAAGATTTTTTTTTTCACTCTGTGTCTTGGGAACACCAGCTCTCCCTGACCTATGGGTGGGTCAGGGATATTCCACCTGTTCCTTTCAAGTGGTTATTTCCCTGGGTACAGGTGGTTTCCTCATACATGTGTGCTGATCAGTATTCAGCTAAAGACTCAGAGAGACCTTCTGAAGATCTTCAGAGCTCTTGTGAAGGTCTCTCTCTTGTACTCTGTCCTGCCAACTCTAGCTTACATGGCCTTTCTATCCCCAATTTTTCTCCTCAACTTAGATTTGTGGACTCTTTTAAAACTCTTTTCTGTGCAATGGCATCATTCAGTATGCATGTGGTTCTCAGTAGGATGCTGTGGGTTGAGGAGATACATTATATATAGGTAGTAAAGCTTCTGGAGTAAAATAGAGTCCCTAAGGAAAGGGGTACAGAGTAAGAAGAAGAAAATTCTAAAATAGAATTCTAGGAACATAAAAGTGAAGTAATAACTCTATTATAAGGATTTCTAGAGTTTTCTCTGGAAAATTCTGCCCTAACTCTGTAGTATGGATTTTCTGAATTGGTTCCAGAGTGTAACCATTAATAAGTCAGTTACTCTGGATCTTATGGGTGACCTGTTTTCCCTGGAACATGACCAGGAACTCAATTTAGGAACATATTTAGAACTGTAGGAACTGTAGGAAAATCCTGTAGGCCCAAGAATGTCATGATTCCACAGCTCAGGGCTAACCATTCGACTTTAATTTCTACATTGGTGGATCAACATGGGGATTTGTTAACTAGAATTCATAATAATATGAAAATAACCATTGAGCAGAAAATGACAAAACCAAAAAGAAAATAAAGGGAAATATTTGACTCTATAAAACATATCTAGAGAGTTCAGATTTAGATCCAATAAGTTAAATAACTAAACTGGTATTTAAATGGTAGATCAGTTGCCCCCAGAATCCATGAGGCTCTGGGCTTCATCCTCAGCACTACAAAACAAACAAACAAAAATACATACCCCAACTATTTTTACCTGGTTTATCACTTGGACAACTCAAAAATTAAATATGTTAATTTGTACATCTGTCCTATGGAGAATATTGTATGTAACTTTTATCTTTGCAGGGATTAAAAGTTGTACACATAAAATGTTACATTTTTAAGATTCCATGATTACATTTTTAAAAATTTGTCATTTTTTTTAAAAAATTGTGTTGATACATGAAAAAGAACATGAATAATTTTAATTTTTGGTCATTTTTTGCACATTTACATTTTACTTTTATGCACCTTTGGAAATTCCTTTTAAGAATCTGTTAAATAGTATAAAAACCATTTTTCTGATTTTTAAGTTTATTGTTCTTTCCATAATTAGAGGTCACATATTTCTATTTCTTATTTGAGGTCAAGTAAGCTTGGTGAGGATATACACTCAAATACTTTTAATGTTAGCATAATTGGATTTATTGACCAAGAAAGCAATTCTTTTCCATTTGTATGTAAAGTGTAGTGAAAAGTAAAGTTTGACTGATGCTAGATATTATAATTTCAAATTTTATTTTCTCTTAATATGTTGAACTTATCAATGAAATTTGGTTTATGTTTGTTGGTTTTCCTTAAAACTTTACTTTCTTTGATTCAATACAATAAAAACAAAAAGTTTGTTCAAATTGATTTCCATAATGATCTATTGAGGATTTGAAAATGAATAAATCTCTTGGTAACTTGGAGTCTGGATTCTTTATTAGGCTCTTATGCTACCAGATGAATAGAATCTTTCACTTTTGATGAAGTGGAAGTGAAATGAGACTAAGTAATGGTGTGACCTTATACTATTATAGTACTTTGTTCCAAGGAGACATTTAAAAGTGAATATCAGAGTCTGAATTTTTATTCTTTGACAAATTAAAATGAAAATAATAGCTCAATTGTTCTTCTTGATAGAATTTATAATAAAGAATTAAATTAATATAATAAGTTAATGGAAACATGTAAGGGTTATTACATCAAAGTACTTCCAATAGGACACAAATTAGCTAGTTCTCATTTACTGCTTTATCATAACATTCAGAATAAAGGGAAACAAATCAATGTTGTAATTTAAGCATTTAGTATTAGCATCACCAGGATGCATCATCAAGTGCCCCTGGTGTACCCTACCCGTGGTATGTTTAAGTTTTGTCTTCAGGATTCTTTTTGAGATAATGTTTAATTGTATTGCTCTGAGTTAGAGTCTCTTCTAAACTTGGTTAATGTGAATAATATTACACTACTTCAAACTGCTCTAAAATCTTTGTGTGTGTGTATGTGTGTGTGAGTGTGTGTTTCCTGTTTACAATTTCTAGGGAAAATGGAGAAAATATTGATTTGTTTTTGTTATAAAATTGAGTAGACTTTTTCCTTAGATTTTTAGAGTAAAGGAGACAATAATATATTCATGTAACGAAATATTATGCCCAACTTAAAACTATACTTTAAAAGAAAATTAATGACATTAAAATGGGATCAAGTGACAAAAATAAAATATAAAACCCTATATAAGGTAAATTTGATCAGATTATTAGGTAAGTAAATGTAGTATAGAATAACTCAAAATAAATGGCAATATGTTTGAGTAAAATTGTGATTTATTTTCTTTTTAACATTATGTGGGTTTGTTTTTTTTTTCAAATTTATAAACAGGTTATATTTTTTCAGTTTTACAAGTAGTGAATATCAATAAAATATATAAAAAGTAAAGGCCAGGAGGAAACATTTTCAAAATAAGAATATGTATTGTTTAAAATTGTTTTTTTAAATCCCCAAAAAGAAAATGCATGACAATATTTATATTTAAATCATTAGGATGTATTTGTCATGATCTCAGTAATGTTTGAAAATGAACTATTAAAGGCAAATGAGTCCAAGATGAACATGTACTATGCATTGGTATAGTTGATATAGTAGTCCCCTTTATCTACAATATTTTTCTGCAATTTCAGTTACCTATAGTCACCTCCCCTACCAAAAAAAAAATCCCAAGAAAAATTTTGGAAATAAATTTTCATTTTTGATTGCATGTCATTCTGATTAGTGTGGTGAAAATCTCAAACTATCCTGCTGTGTCTCACCTGGGACATGAATCATCTTTTTGGCCATTGTGTCTACACTGTATACACTACCTGTCCATTAGTTACTTAGTAACCTCAGTAATCAGATCAACTGATGAGGTACTTTAATCTGTGTGTACCAATAACCTTATTTTACTTAATAATGGCCCTAAAGTGCAAGAAACATGATGCTGGTAATTTTGATACAATTTATTCTTATAAATTTTCTTTCTGTTATTAGTTGTTGTTAATCTCCTATTCTAATTTATAAATTAAACTGTATCATAGAAATATATGCATAGTAAAATATAGCTTATACAGGGTTTGTTATGACTTATGATTTCAGGTACCCATAGGGGGTTGAAACATATCTTTCATGGATAAGAAGGAACTTCTGTCATTTCAGGGCCCAGATCTTCAGAGCGTGGTCCTTTCTCTTAGGAACTTATTACAAATGCATATCCTTGAGCCCCACCACCAGACCACTGAATCAGAAACTCTGGAGGTGGGACCCAGAAATGCATATTTTAAGAAGCCCTATAGGAGGTTATAATGCATACTGAAGTTTTAGAAATTCTACTTTAGGATTTTGAGATTGGGGACTGAGCTAGAAATTTTTCTCAAAAATTTTACCCTAGCCAGACTGGTGCATGCCTATGACCACAGCTATTCAGGAGGCTGAGTCAGACTTGGTGAGACCCTTATAAAAAAGTTGGGGAAATGAGGGTTGATGGGGCAGAGCTGGGGAACATAGCTTGTACATCACTTGCTAGGTATGCCTGAGTACCTGGTATAATCCTTAGTATTGAAAAAATACAAAAAGAAAAATTTTAGCCTAGAAAATCTGTTTCCCTGTTTTATTTCTTCCTGGTATGCTTCTCATTCTTCCTCTCTGCTTCTTACTCATAGTTTTGTTGTATTTATTTATTTATTTGTTCACCTTATTTTCCTAAAATATTTCAGGCAGCTTTATAGAGGTGTATAAAGTACACAGTTGCAAACATTCCTTTAGTGCTATCTGTATTCCAGAAACTGTTCTAAGTATTCTACATATAGTATCTACAACCTTATAAAATAGTTATTTTTGCTATCCCTATTTTACAGACAGGAAATCTGAAGTACAAAGGCAAATAATTTGCCCAAAGCTTGCAAACAGTAAGTGGCAGAATGTTAACACTCTGATTCCAAAGTTGGAGCCCTCAACTGGTTCACCAAGGTGCTTCTTAGAGATAAAATCAATGGGTTAGCTCAGCAGTAAAGTGCTTGCTTGTCCAGCCTGAGTGTGACTGTCAGTTTGATCCCTAGCACCACAAAAAAATTAAAATATTACTAACAAGGAATAGGGAATGTATGGAAAATAAAAGGACAAGATAAATGCATAATCTGTTCTGCGGACTTTTATATAGTTGCTCACCGTGTGCACTAATTAGCCTCCAGCTCTAGCAGAGAGTAAAAAAGGATGAACTATAAGATTTACAACCACCACTTTGATTTCCACTATGGAAACAATCCAGTTTTCAGTCAGGTCACAGTTGAGTCTTGAAAGAGACATTTCATGTGCCTCTATTCCAAGAGATATGCCACTGCCATTTTCATTTCATTCATTCCCCTTTTGTTGGTTTATACAACAATGGCCTAAAATACAAGAGGCATGATGCTGGCAATTTTGTTACAAAGAAATCAGCATGCATTTTGGATTTTATTCCTTCATGTTTCTAGAGCACCTTTTATTTGTTAGGCTCTATGCAAATTACTTAGGGATAGAACAAACCATGATCCAGGACTTAAACATAACCAAGGTCTTGGGTAAAACAACAGTGGTGGTGTCTTCCTTTGGCTTTTCCCTGCTTCGTCTTTGAGTGTGGAGTGTGAAGAGAACACGATGTGGAGCAAGGTCCTAATGGGAGATAAGACCCGAGAGAGGGTTAGGAAACACCTAAAGGAAGTCTGTAGGAAACATTGTGGATTCGTGACTCAAATGCCTTTCTCTGTAATATGCCCCTGTGAGGTTGAGTCTTGGAAGAACTGGACTCTGAGTTTGGGAGGTTCTTTGGATTCCCTAGAAGTCATTTGGCTATAGCAATACTGGTCAGGAGCATGATAGGAGTGGCAAAATCAGCTGGTTTCAACAACCCTTTGAATAGAGAGAGAGGGAGAGGGAGTGTGTGTGTGTGTGTGTGTGTGTGAGAGAGAGAGAGAGAGAGAGAGAGAGAGAGAGAGAGAGAGAGAGAGAGAGAGATGGTGGTGGGGGGTGGGGAGGGATAGATAGAAGCAGAGAAAGAGTCTTTTGTACATTTATATTTATTCTTTGGCTAAGATGACATCCCTGGCTGTGCTGCCTGGTTGAAGGTCACTACTCTTTGTAAATAACCCTTAAGATCACATAGATGTTTAAAAATTGCCTTCTCTTCTCTTTTCCCTATTTGGATTTATCTAATTGATGGTGACTTTGTCATTTGGGCTGCTATAACAAAATGCCTTAAAGTGGAAGGCTTATCAATAACAAAATTTATTTCTCACAGTTCTGGAGATTAAAAAGTTCAAGGCTAAGGAGACTCAGATTTAGTGTCTGGTGAGGACTCACTTCCTAGAGGGCACTTTTTTTTCCTTCATCCTCACATGGTGGATAGGGTGAAGGAGTTCTCTGAGGCTTCTTTTAAGGCCACCAATCCCCTTTGTAAGAATTCTATACTCATAGTCTAAAAACTTTGCAAAAGAAAGTTCTGAAAACTTTCCAAACCTCCTAATGCCAGTTGCTTTGGGGGCTAAGATTTTAACATGAACTTAGGGAGTAGTAACACAAGCATTCAAACCATAGCAGAGAAAAAGTAGTCAAAATTATTTGTCCCAGTGTCACAGGTGCTACTCAAGCATCATGGCCCTGACTTCTGCAACCTTTAGCCCTGAGTCCCTGGAGGGAAGGATGTCTCTGATTACAATTCTTGGGCCTAAACATATGCATATGAGTGGTTTTGACTACCTAGAACTTCATCTTGTATCTCTAAATGAAAATCAAGAGTATGAATGTTATTTATGCCTATGTTCAGTGTTTTGAAATATACTGTGCCAGCTGCATAAACCATGAGACTAGCTAGCATCTGTATTTTATTTTTAATTTGCAACAATAGACTTTATAGCGATCTTTTCTGGACTGCTTTTGATTAGAAAGAAGAGCAAACTCACTCAAAAGTGTGGATACTGCACTTGAATTATTGAATAAGTTCTAACCATTTAGTGGAGTTTAAAGGTCTTGGGTACTTTCTCCCAGAGAACTGCCCTTCACTCGCAATGCTAACAGTAATGATGTCTCAAAGGATATTCCATGGAATTTGGAAAGCTGTCAGATCTTAAGTTTCCTAAGGGATGGCAGGCGGCCCACTTACATTTTTCCTCTTCTTTCTCTTGCAGTCCCAGCAGAAGTGCATTGTGATCTTTGCCCTGGTCTGCTGCTTTGCCATTCTAGTTGCATTGATATTTTCAGCCGTGGACATCATGGGAGAGGATGAAGATGGACTCTCAGAAAAAAATTGTCAAAATAAATGTCGGTAAGAGGTAACAAACAAAAATTCTCTTTTAGGGAGGGGGGCGAGAGAGTCAAAGAGGACCTTGGGCAGTAAAAAGAAAAAATATCATAAACACAAGTAATCATCTAACTTCTCCTTGGGTTAAACTGAAATATGACATGCCTTATGGAGGATCTTGCTTTTAGACCAAGGCAATAAATAGCAGCAATGATTTTATTCACTTTTTAGTTTGGTCATATCCTATACAGAGTAATGGTCAACCATCAATGGCACAGTATCAGCCCCATGGATCTCCTCTTTCAACTCCTCTTTGAACTGCTACTTGTTTTGTTTTAGGATAGAGGAGGATGTAGAAAAAAATACCAAGAAGAGGTAGATAGATAAGAGCTCTATTTTTAAATATGTCTTGCTGCAAATTTGAACTGAGGCCACAAAATGACAGTAATTATGAATTAGAGCTTATAATGAATTTAAATTGTGATTTTTCCCTGTGGAAAGCATTAGTCTAAGTGCCCATCTTTTCTAGCTCAAAATCAACAGCAACTTGATAATGCGTAGGTGAGTTTTTATCCTGGATATTTTGCCTTGAGGTTAAATATTCTGGCATAGAAAATGTCCTGATGAAACAATTGACTTTTTTTTCAACCTATGATCTGTTATAATCTAGTTACCAGGCAACAAGTATTATACACAGAACAAAGCATACAAGAAAGAAATCAGCATGCATTTTGGATTTTATTCCTTCTTGTTAGAAATGTGTTCCATAAATGTATTTATTTCCCAGACTGAATTTGGGAGAAAAAAATGTATTGTTATTATTATAAGAAAAATAATAGAACAACAGCAGATTGCTGTCATTTTCTGCTAATTCTACTTATTACATGTCAAATATAAACAGACCATAGACAAAGGGCCAATGACTCATATTTATTGAGTAGAAATATTCAGCTTCTCTCTCTCTTACTTCACCTTATAATGAAGACTTCTGGGTTTTTTAAATGCAAACTCTAGCACCTAGAAAGCAATTTTATAGAGGTTAAACCATAAAACCTTCTTTAAGACAAAATATCTAGGAGTTTTTCAGCCCTCATTCCCATGTATTAGTAGGTTACAACAAAAAGCAGAGAGCCTGAGAATTCTATTTCTTTTCACTTTGGGGAGAGTATTGTTCGTTTGAATTTTTACTTTTAATTCATGCAACTGGAATTTGGGTTTGTTTATATCCTCTATCAACAACTAAATTCTGATGATTCAATGCTGCATCTCCCTCTGTCTAGAAATATTAGTCTAATTCCCACCATCCTCCTGCTTCGTTTCCTAGGAGTAGTTGAAATCACTATCATAGTTGCTATATGTCACCCCTGTGTACAGCCAGTTTTTTTGAGCCACCTATTTTTAAATATGTTTTGTCTTCTACATTCTCTTTTCTGTGTCCTCTATTATGGTTCTGCATTTTAAGTCATGTTAGTAAGTGCTTCAGTGCTACAGTGTTTACACTGTAGATGAAATCTGGTGGCCCCCCCTAACTTCCTCCCCTAGAGACTTCTGCTTTTCTTCCTCTTTCCAATGCATAAGATTTGGAGGTAGGATATCTATAATTTCTTATACCCCAAATCTGCTTACCACATCATTGTTGCATCATTTATCCTGGGTCATTCTCATTTTAATTTGATGAAAAAGAATTATTTTACAGTGTTCATTCCCACTTTATCATCTTAGGCAATATCATATTCCAAATTTCAGGACTTTTTCTCATCTTCTTTTGTGTCTAACAGACCTCCCAACTGTAAGTCCCATCCCTTACCAACATCCTTAGTAACTTGAAAATATACCACCCAATACCCTAACATTATCATTTTAACCACCTTAAATCAATAAATGTAATGTCCACCTCAACTTTGTACCTACCTGCCAGCAAACCTCCACTTCCAAGTTAAGCTAATACAGTAAACAATAGAAACTTGGAAATCAGAAAGATCCAAATTCAAATCTACATGTACCCACTTTCTATCTCTGTGAACTTGAGCAAGATATTAATTGAATTATTTCATTCATCGCGTATTTGCAGAGCACCAAAAGACTGAAGGAAGAGTCACAATACAGTTAATGAGACTCTCAGGCAATGTGCCTGTTCAGAACTACAATAGCAATATAAGAAGAGATCTGGGAGAATGTCTTGAATAGTGAAAAAAATAAACTCATCCTTGGATTTATTTCTCTGTTCCACCTTGGATGGGTTACGAAGGCTATTTAAATTTTACCTAAAAATGATATATTTTTAAAAAATCTATTTCACAAGGTTTAGGAGAATTCAGTGAACTTTATGAAGCCATAGCAAAGCATCAGGTGATACAACAAACAATATAGTAATGTTAATTTTCTCCCCATTTCTTCCAAAGAGTCCAGAAATCCTTCTCCCATATTCCCAACTAACTTCTCCTTCTTTGCAGTTTCCCACTTACCCTAAATCTTTATCTTGATTTTAGTTTTTGGTTTTGTAGAAATATACCAAAAAAAAAAAACAGCTACATGAAAAAAGAGGGTATTTATTTAGAGCTTGCTGTAGCAAAGGGTTCAGCCAACATCAATTGTGTTTTGCAGAGACGCAAAGGGAAGCAAAATTCCCCTAGAGGGAAGAAGGGACAGAAGTGCTCTGATAGGAGACTGTTTATATGGGAAAGCTGAAAGTGTCCAGCTGGAGGTGTAGCATTTTGTGTTATTGTTTAGGAAAAGCATATTTGGTTTAGCTTTCTTTTGGTTGGAAGTAGGCATAAAAATTAGGGAATAGTAATTAGTAATCAAGTTCCTGCCATTTTGAGTCTTTTGTCATAGAAATTACTGTTTGGCTCCCTTGATTGTTACTGGAGAGAGTGGCCTGACTGTCTGCAAGTCTGACATAGAGCAGGCTGACTCCCAGGCTGGTGAACAGAGATAAAAGTTGATTTGTTGGGCAAGTTGCTTCTGGGTGTGGGTCAGAGTTCTGTTTTTGCCATTGTAGATGCATTCTTCACTTCCTGAACCTTCTCCTTATATTAGCAGTCGTTTTCGTTTTAATTTTCTTTACCCATTTGCTAGACCACAATTAGCATACCCCAGTGCTTCCCACAGCAGCCTGTCTAACTTGACCGTTTGGCTGTTTTGCTGTAGGCTTGCTGCCAGTTATTAAACTGATCCTATGCAACCTTGTCCTCTGAGCAGCTTTGGCTATTGCTCTACAGCTTTGTCAGCCTGCAGAGGAGTGAGTTTCACTGTTCTTCAGCTCTCAGTTCTTCCAGAAGGGATACCTCTGATTAAAGTGATGAGGCTTGCAGAGATACACCCACTGAGTATACTGGGGCTGAGGTAGTCCCTTAGGAGAAAGCACTGCTGGTTTGTACATGCTCACCAGCTTGCCAGTCTCACTTGCATCATTCTGTACGAAATTCCAGCCTTTTCTCTTATTTCGGCATCCATTTCCTGCCTCTAACCTTGCAGAGTCCCTCCTAGACCTTATTTCAAGATGACACTCATATGGTGTTCATCTTCCAATGAGAACTGACTTCACTTGAATACAGCTTTCTCTCTCTGCTTGTCTCCTCCTGGTCTTATTGCCATAAAGAGTGCTGCATTCTCAGTTCACTCTTTGCTAAAATCTTATTACTTGGTAATTAAACTCCCTTCATGCTTATGGCTCTCCCCATTCCTGAAAGTTGAAAGAATACTGATGTTCTGCAACCTGTCAGCATCTTCTCACTATTTTGACAACCTCTCCCAAGATCTCCTCCACCCATGCACTCTTTTCCAAATATATTACTTTAAGTCATCTTATTTCTATTAACTACCCTCTACCCTCTTAAGTATTTGCACTCTGAATCATACTGCCCACTCAATGTCTCCCCAGCTTTTTTATGTCTTTCTAAATAATGTTATCTCCCTATAAAATAGTCTTATGTTTTTTTGGTCTGACTTGTGTTATTTCTTCTCCCCTTGTATTATTTTGCTGATATATACTGCAAGAAATGATGCACTCACAATTTTCCACCCAAATCTATAAAATATCATCTGCTTCCAACTTGTCTTTCAAGTGCGTTTTTATTTATTTTTTTAAGAGATGGGTTCTCTCTCTCTCTCTCTCTCTCTCTCTCTCTCTCTCTCTCTCTCTCTCGCCTAGGCTGGCCCTGAACTCCTGGGCTCAAGCAGTATTCCTGCTGAGTGGCTGAGTAGCTCACTCAGCCTCCCAAGTAGCTGAGACTGCAAAGACAAACCACTGTGCCAGCCTTCAAAGTCCCTTTTAACTAGCCTCAATTGTTAAAGTCCCTTTTAATAAACCTTAATAATTTCCTTGATCTATTTTCCCTTTTATCAATGTCAGTAATTATTTCTTATATAATTTTCTCAAATTTGAAGGAAAGAGAGAATGTAGGTACTTAGGTTTAAACTATACATTTTTTCTTTTATCTACATTAACTTCCTTCCACAATGTTTATATTGACACAACCAAAATATATATTTATTTATTCATTTATTTTTTAAAGACCAGATTTTACTTTGTTGCTAAGGCTGGTCTTACACTCTGGGGCTCATGCAATCCTCCAGCTATATTAAATATAAGTGACCCATTTGATCCCTTTATTACTGCCGCCCCCCTCTTGTCTTTCCTCAGTTCTGAACTCCACTCCACTCTACTTTCTTCTGTTTAGAGATGACCTGATTGGAGATGGCACCAACCCTGTAGAACTCAGTTCCTCCCACTTTCTTTCCAGCTCAGAATCCCTACAAAGTGTCTTCAATCATCCTTTCCTCCTCCCATTTTTATCTTAAAGTAAGAGATAAAGCTAAGCCCTGTATCCACACAATTAATCTTAAGGAAATAAATGGAGACCAACTCCATAAGGAAAAGCAAAGGCTGTGTATTCAGAGCTTGCTACAGCAAAGGAGGCAGCTACCATCGATTGCATTTTGGCAGAGACTGGAGGGCAGGCAGCAAGTGAGAAAGATTCACAGTGGAAAAAAATATTACATGCTTTCTTTTTTATCTAAATTAAAAGTATTTTTCTCTGATAGATAAATTGTATATATTTATGGAGTACAGCTTGATGTTTTGATACATTTATAACTTGAATAATGTTTAAATTAGGGTAAACATATCTATCTCCTCTAACGTTTTTCACTTCTTTTTGGTAAAAACATTCACAATTCTTTCTTTTAGCTTTTTGAAACAAATAGTGCATTATTGTTCTTAGCACAAAAGACCATGACAGATGCAAATTTCACAAATCAGCTCAACTCTTTTGTTCAGGAATGGAATCATGGTTCTGATGGTGGCAAGCATGGTTCTGATGGACCCACTCTCTTTGTGGAAAATGAACCCATGAACAGAGAAAGGGACTGGGCTTATGTTGGTTATCCTGAGAAGTGACTTAATGAGCATGTCAGCTTGGGCACTCGACCACCTTTCTAGGTTTGTTGGGCACCTCCTCCCCAGGGTTTATTTTATCACCAGGAAAGAATGCAATGGGAAAGGATCAGTGCTTCCAATTTATGACTTTCTTTCTCACTCCCCTTTTCTCAGGTCTCATTATTTTGGGGTTTGTCATTTTCCATATCTAATAATTGTTCTATAGAGTCACCATACCATACAGTAGCACAGCAGAACTTCTTGCTCCAATCTAATTGCAACTTACTACCTATTGATCAGCCTTTCCCATTCCCTCTTTCCCTCCTACTTTCCCAGCCTCTGGTAACCAACATTTTATTCTCAACTTCTATGAGGTCAACTTTTGGATTTCACGTATGAGTGAGATCATGCACTACTTGTATTGTACTTTACATGATGATCTTTAATTTTATCCATGTTGGTGCAAATGATAGGATTTCATTCTTTTTTTATGACTACTATTCCATGGTGTTATATTACACATTTTCTTTATCCATTTATCAGTTGATGGACACTTAGGTTGTTCCCATTTGTTGGCTATTATGATGACTTATTGACATACCAACTTCATTTCCTTTGGGGAGATATATAGATATATATATCTATATATATATAGATATATATATATAGATATATATATCTATATATCTCCAGGGGTGGGATTGCTGGGTAGCTCTGTTTTTAATTTTTTGAGGAATCTTCAATCTTTTGTCCACATTGACTATACTCATTTATATTTCTATCAACAGTGTAACAGTGTGCAAGAGTTTCTTTTTCTCTACATCCTCCACAGCACTTGCTATCATTTTTATTTTTTGGTAATGCCACTGTTTTTGGAGTGAGGTGATTTCTCAATATGGTTTGATTTGCATTTCTCTGCTTTCTTTCTAAGACTCTACTCTTCTAAGGACATCTGCTTTCTCATTCTCCCAGAATTTCAACCTGCTTAGATTATTAATTCTTTGTCCCCTTCCTACAAATACAAGGCCATTTCTGTAATAGAAACTTAAGTCTTCCACTGGTGTTATTAGCAGTTTTGGTCCTTCATTGTTTCTCTAACTGGATCCAAAATTCTGAGAGCAAGAAGTCTATTTTTTCTCTTTATGTGTCTTGTAAAGTACCTCGTACATCAAGACTAAGCAGCTATTCTTTTTCATAGACAATAACTTCCATGTAAAATAAGTATAAATTACTGGAACAATACTGTTCATTGAAATAATATATATGATATAGATCAGTTTGATATCCCTCCACAGTAGATTTTGCTTTGGGGCAATAACTGAGCATTATGAGAGGAGAGACTAAAGCTTATACTTTACATACCTAAATACTACCATATGGAAAGGAGTTAGAAAAAGAAACTTGCTGAGGAATTGCTAAACTTAAATAAAATAACCTAATACTATCACTTGTTTTCAAACTAGTATTGAACAAATAACTTTTAATAAAGTTAAAACTTAAATTTAAATGAAAGAAAGGTCCCAAACACATTTAAATACACAAATTTTTTTATCTTTGAACTTTACTCTCATATAAAATGACACGTATTAATGTTTTCATTTCACCATTAAGTCCAGTCACAAATTTTCCTAAATTATTAAGGACTTGATTAGTCCCATACCCAGAAGGTCATATTTATATTCCCATAACTAAAAGTCTTAAATATTATTTTAAAAATAATGTTGTACCTTTAACATTTAACGTTTAAAAGGAGGAAATCTGAGAGAGCTTGACACTTCCTGATGGTCTATAATTACTACTTTGGAAAGCAGCAGAAGCTAATTATTCCAAAGTTTTGATTTTAATGAAACTTAATATATGACTAATGATGTTGACATTTCCTGTTGCCAGGTTTGTTCTCCAAAAAGATTAGTTGAATATGGTATATATTTCTCAAAAGTTCACTGAACCCTCATAGGCCCAGCCATATCAGATAATCCCAAATAATGCTGGGAACAGAAAGTACAAATGTCTTTTGGCAGATAGCCTATCAGCTACCTTGTCAGGAAGGACCCCAGTGTGCACAATCATTCTCAAAGTAAGGGTGGAGACCCAACACTTAACTTGAGACCATAGGGAGCATAGACCAAAAGGGTAAGATAGGGAGGAAAATAAAAATAAAACCTAGGTTGCTGTACCTGATGAGTATTCTTAAGTTTTGCATAGAGATCTGTAATTAAAGTTATTTTCTATTCAGAACTTTCCATTAAAGTAATTGCCATAATCACAGAAATATACTGAGAAAAACAAAGACAAGTCTGCTAAAGAATTCACTCGAACTGAACTTCTCAAACTGGAAACCTTTGAAATATAGAACAGCTTGCAAATTTGAAATGCAGTGTTTAAGAATGAGGTCACGTTTCAGAGTAGAAACTTTGAACTAGGAATCTTTAAGACATGCTGCAAGCAATAAAAGATTCTGCAAAGAAACCTCACAGCAAATCTGAAGCTAGTTTTCAAATATTATTCAGACTTGATTTAATGGCATGTTAGGAATACTGAACATGGATTTAGAGGACCAAAGGGCGGTCTCTTATCTGCCCCTTCAAGCTAAGGTATTCATCTAGAGTCAGCATCAGTATTCTCATTTGTAAAATATGATAACTTTCCTTTTGTGCTCTGGTGAGACATAAAAGATGATAATGCATGTCTAGGAAATTGAAAAGTGCTTTAAGAACTGAGGTATTGTATGAGCCCTTTATTTTCTAAAGCCACACCCACAAAGACTGAAACATCCAATGCCAGAAATGTCATATTTTAACATAAATCACAGTTGACACTTTTACAAAGAAAGAGGTTAGCCAGAGTTGTAAGGAACCCTTCAGAGGCTTCAGTGCCCGATCCTTGCTGAGCATCAGAGGTCAAGGTGAGGGGTGTGAGTAAGGCCCAAGAGCAGGCTTGGGCTTGGTGTCCAAGAGACCTAAGTGTGTCTCTGGTCAGCCATCTACTGTGCAAATTTGGCCATTTAAACTGCTTGTGTTTGTGTGTACCATTATGGTGTTAATAATGTTATATATTCCATAGAGTTTTATAAAAAAATGAATTAAAACAAAATAACTTTTTAGCTAAAAAGGAGAAACATATAGATCAGAGATCCCTTTCCTTACAATTAACCTATAAAACTCATCATCTTAGACTTACCTTATTGAACTTTGTTTGCTTTATTACATCTCTATTTCCAAGATATCCTGTTGAATCCTCACTTTTTAAACATAATTTTATGCAATCGAAAAATGAATATAGACAGATGACAAAAATATAAACAGTGTGAAATTACAATGAACATTATTAGATATGGAAAATGGCAGACCCTAAAATAGTATTGCCTGGGAAGAGGGAGTGAAGAGAAAAGCAGCACATTGGTGGCATTGATCCTGTCCCAGTGCCTTCTTTCCCACTGACAGAACAATCCCTAGAAAGGAAGCCAAAGCATTGATCCTTCCCTAAATAAATCCTTTCCTAGTGACAGTACAATGGACTCTAAAGGGAAAGAGATAAGCACTGAAAGATGACTCCAGACCCTCCATTCTTCTCCAATTAAAATTATTTCCCAGTAAAAACAAATTTTCAAATTCTCACAAACCTGTTTCCTGAGTGCCCAAAACTGACTGCTGACCCTAGACTCCTCCCTGTCTCACCTAGTAAGACAGACCCCAAATTCCTAATTGCCCCAAACTGACAGGCTCATTAATTAAGTCACCTCCCAGTGTAACCTATATAAGTCCAGTCCCCTCCTTTGTTCAGTGGCTCATTTTTCACTAGGAATGTGGGTCCACTGGTGCCACCCCATTCCTGCATGAAACTTTGTTCCTGAATAAAAGGCTGAGATGATCCATGAAGTTTGTGTCTGGCCTGGTCTTTTTGTGCTAAAAAAACATAATCCCTCTCCCATTTTAGATCCTGGTTTCTCTTGCCCAGAGGTGAACATTGCTAACACATTCTTGTATATTCTCCCCAAAATTATTTTTATGTGGATATATGGATATATGAATATGGGCATATTTAATATATACATTTACATATCTATCTATCCCTTGTTTATTTCACAAATGGGAGCATATGAGCATGCTGTGTACCTTGAACAATTTGTCCCCAAGTATCTTTAAATATTAAGACATATAGATCCATGGCTACATAGCACTTGTTGCATGAATGTGATCTAATTAATTTAGCCAGCCTCGTATTGTTTTGAAGGAAATCTGGGTTTCTTGGGGATTGTATTGTTCTATTCTTATTGTAATAAGCAATGCCATAATTTTCATTTTTACATAAATACATTTAGCTATATATTGTAGAATATCTTTAAATTTCTAGGAATGGATTTGCCAGGTCAAAAGGTAGATACACTTGAAGTCTGGATAGAGAATACACATTTTTTCTTTTTTGTTTTTTGGTACTGATGATCAAACTCAGGGCCTCAGACATGGTAGGCAAACACTCTACCACTGAGCTACATCCCTACTCCTCCAAATTACATTCCAAAGGGTCTGTGTTAATAAGATGTAAAATGACTTGTTTTCTCCCTTCTCACCAACATTGTATAATATCAAATTCTTCATCTTTGCTAACCTAATAAAAGAAAGTGATTTTTTAAAAAATTCTGAGTAACATTGAAAATCTTTCCACATGCTCTTAGCCTATTTTTTCATCTGTGACATGTCTGTTCATGTCCTTTACCTAATATAGACAGGAGATTTGTGACTTGGTAGAGGATCCAGTAATCCATAGAAAAATATCAAGACCAATAGTCATAAAATAACTACAATAGCAACAAAATAAATAATACCATGTATTATTATGACATCAGTCATTGCAAATATAATTTATCAGAGAAGTATAATGAGATTTTTTTAACCTTTATCTTCCATTAAATTAGAAATACCAAATTGTAGGATATATTCCTAGGTAATTATTAATGTGTTTTACTTTCACAGAGCATTGATCATGAATTTTCACTATGATCTCTTTACTCTAATAATTTAAAAATGGGCCAAGCCTGTATTTTATTACAATGAAGTACTTTATTCTGAGCCATCTTTGGAAAATATTGCAGGTTGGGATAGATATTTAGTTATTTAACTACTTTGTATATGCATTCTCCTCTTTATCTGACAATTCTCAAAGATGTTATTTACTAATAACTGATGTTAGAATCAGCTATTATAATTTTATTATCACCTAAGATGTTCCCTATGCACATCCTGGTAGTCAGGGTATACCACATAAAGAATATGGAACTTGATCTCCAGGTAAAAGTAGACTGTAGCTCATAACAAATGACCAATTTGGGGACATTATTTGGTATTATTACAGTTATCACTTATTGTGTAGCATTAATATGCCAGTGACAATATAAGGTACCTAATGTTATCTTGTTGATTCTTATTATTCTGATTTTGTTGATGAAATGGCAAGTTTAAAGTGATTGAATAATCTACCCAGCTAATAATAGGGGTGTATGCTGAGTTCCATGGACAGGAAAATTCTTTTTCTTTTTACTGTCTCAGGTTTAGTTTCTGGGGTCCTGTAGATTAAACTGACAAAGGATAAATCAATTAACAGTACCAAAAATGGTATATTTCACATGCCTATGGGATGGTCTCCCAGATACAAAATGAAAATTCTAGAAGAGATTTCATCTTGGAGGCTTATATACTGTTGTATATAAGCTCCTGTGTTAATGCAAGAATATTCAGAGGCAAAGTGATTGGAATGTGAGAGCTATACCCTCACCAGCCCTTCCTAGTTTGAATGGACTAACTGGGTGGTAACTGTAGGTAGGTGGGGCATGGCTAGAGGAGGTGGGTCACTGGTGGCATGGCCTGGAAGGGTTCATCTTTCCTCCGTGACCCCTTCCTTTGCCTCTGCCTCCAGTTCACCATGGTTGAGCAGCACCCCTCCGACAAGCCCTTCAGCCATAATGTGCTGCCTCAGTGTGATAAAATCAGCCCACTGTGGACTGAATCTCTGATACAGTGAGCTCAAGTAAACTGTTCCTCCTCTAAGTTGTTCTTGTCATTTATTTTGGTTACAGAAACAGAAAGCTGAGTAACACATACACCAGCTTAACAAAAGGGCAGTGAATTTGTGGAAAGTATCAAAACAATAGAAAAGGGTTTGAAGCTGTCAGGGACAGGGAATGTGGGAAGGGAAATATGTGGAAGAAACTAATGGAAGATAAAGTTTATTTAGTAAAATTTATTTCTATGAGGCCATCTCAGTACCAAGTTTCTCTACTGTTCACGGCCATAAAATTTCCCTAGTACAAGTGATTCATGGCAACCTTCATTTCTCAGAAGTTTCTGTTCTTAATTACATAGAGGAAGCTCCAAAATGATTTCTTTCTGTGTTTGTTTATTCCCAGTGGCCTTCAGCTCGAAATAGTCAACATGACAAAGTGGCATAGTTTGGGGTGGCACATTCTGATCTCTTTAAGTTCAAATCCAGTCTGGCTGCCTTTCCTTATTTTTATGCTCTGAGAGAGCCAAGTCAGAGCTGATGTCATGAGGGCTACCCAACCAAGAGGACAGAGCGAAGCCATGACATTTGTTATTTATCCAACACAATTTTCCCTCCAAGGTCAGAGTGAGCATGTATCACTGTTTCTTCCAGTGCATACCTCCCTATCAGTCTCTGCCGTACTTCTTTGCCTTTGTTTTATCCAACAACATGAGCACCTTTTATCATTTGCTTTCAGCTGTTGATGAAGATATCCTTCATTTCCTGAGTCTGCTGAGAGAGTCTTGAGAATTTTTTTTTTTCAGTCCTGGGGATTAAACCCAGGGTCACTCTACCACTGAGCTACATCCTTGACCCACTTTTATTTTTATTTTAAGACAGAGTCTCTCTCAGTTGCCTAGCCTGATCTCAAATTTATGATCCTCCTGCCTCAGTCTCCTGAGTTGCTGGAATTACAGATGTGTGCCACCATACCTGGCTCAGCTTTAATATTTGTATGTGTGTGGGGAGGGTGCGGTGCTGGGGACTAAACCCAGAGCCTTGTGCATACTAGAGTTCTACCACTGTCACACCCCAGCCCAAGTTTCTATTAAGGTTCTTGTAACTGTAGCACAAGTATCTTGGCTGGATGACGACAGTCCCTCAAAAACTTTGCCTGGGTGCTAACCAAAGCATTGGATTTTCTCTCTGGATTTCTCTACCTTGAAACTTTCCTGTAACAGGGCTCTGGTCCACTATCCCGTCCTCTTCATCCCAGAAGACTCAGGTCCTAAGGTCTCAACCTGCCTCCCCCAGGACCCATCACAGACAATGCCCAGAGGAGGGAGACTGTTTTAGTGAAAACATTGCTCAACAATGGAACTTCTCCACTGATATTAATACAGGGATAGTAGGTGAAGGGAGTGTCTGTTTCTGATATTTTTTAACCTTTAAAATATAGATCAATGCACCGCATATTTTTTTAAAAATAGCCCTAAGTCCATCTGAAGGATTGGGTCACAAGATTGTTGTTCTCCATGAAGCAGAAGTTAAGTTTCTTGGAAGTCTCAGGGAGTTCTTCTGCTTTGTTATGTGCAAAATTCTGCTACACAGGAGACTCAAGTCCCCTTCCCGTCCCACCAGATCTTCTGACCTCCCCCTCCTTTACCAATTTCTATCCAAAGCTGTAGTCAGTCCACATGGCTTCCTGGGCCCTAAAAGCACTGAGCTCACCCAGGCCTCAGTTCCTTCATATCTATTGCTTTCTCTGCTAGGCGCACTCTTCCCTATGGGCTCCATCTCTTGGCTTCACCCCAAACAGCGCTCCAAGGTGCTCTGAACTACTGCAGTCTCTTTGACCTTACCATTCCCTTGGTTACCACATAGCCCATCACTCTTTGATGAGCAGTTTTAATCTACTGGTGAATACCAAGTGTTAGTTTTTCCAGTAGTTTAGCCAGTGTTTTAAATTTAGGAGTATTAATTTAAAAATAATATCTTGAAATTACTGAAAATTCTCATTAGAAAGGTGGACTCTGGGTTATTGAGCTGAGCAACTTTATGCAAGGACTCTTTGTGAGTTTGGTTGTCTTGCCTTTTGTATTATTCAAAAAAAAAGCAGCATAAGAAGAGAGTTACTTTCCCCTGACTATATATTAACATAGTAAGAATATTGGACATAGGACTTTCTAGAGTTCCCAAAATATTAACAACAAATATAATATAGCACTCAAAATATTCCTAGATGGCAATTTCCTGTTTTCTGTGATACCTTGATTTGAAATATGAAGTGATGAAGGTCTTTGGTGTGCTAGGAGGGCTCCTCCTGCTTTTTGTGTTTCATGGCCTTGTGTGAACGCCTGTGGGGCATTCCCATTGAAAGTTCCATCACATATGAACCAGTGATTGTAAGAGGTTACATGCCAGTATTCTGCATTGTTCAAAGAAAGTTTTCATTCTCCTTTCTAGAAAAATGTATACAAACTAATAGTAGTGCCTTTGGGGAAGCAACCCAAGGGCCAGTGAAAACCAAAGAGTCAACATCATCTCAAGTGGAAAATTTGGGGACCCTTCCAGAAATATCAGATGGGTAAAAATGTACATTTTTGAGGAGGCTTCAATGACTATTCAAGTTGATCCCAAACCAACCACAGAATAAAACTTTGACCCTAACATGAATAAAGGAACTGGGAATTGACAAGTGTTGCCATGAGGATAGTATGTGTGTTAGTTCTAACATCTACATTTTGCTCTGTAAGGACTAAATGTCTGCAAGAGAAAACCCTTCTTCAATGCACTAAATGTCTGCAAGAGAAGACCCTTCTTCAATGTGAAGGAGATCCTAAGAATTGTTCAAATGACCTATAGCCCTTGAACTTTAGCATCCAGAAGGGACAGACCTTGTTAATTTTTATTACAGGTATCTGGTAACCATCTTAATTTGAGATTTGAGTTACTGTTATATAAAACCTACATTTATTAATCAATAACAAGTATACACAAGTGGTGAGTACATCAGTTCACCTTGAGTCCTTACAGTCGATGCCCTCCTTCCTGATTGAGCCACAATGAAATATTTCAGGGACTTTTGTAATAGTTTCCTGTCAATGCCACTATCTATGTATTTTGCTTCATTACAGGACCAGGTTTTCCCTTGTACTGTCTAGTTTTTATTGCTTAATGTGAAGTGGAGGAATTAAGCTATAGATTCTGGTGGTGTACATTGTACCAACCCTGGTACTCCAGTGATCTGAAGACCGCACTGTCTCTTACAAGATGGACTAATGCCTATGGATGTTATGTTTTATCTTTTTAATAATGTTCTTTTAAAAATGAATTTGCTCTGCTGCACATATTTATGCAGTTTTTTTCCAGACTTAAATTTGTGGTGAAAGTAATTTTTAAAAATAAAATTTTGAATATCCAAAAAAAAGTATTCCTAGATGAATGAGTTTAGACTTTGGTTCATCAATAGTGAAGCTTGAGTCAAGGAATATTTTAACAACCCAAGTTACACTGTGTGAATCACTCTATCCTGAAAATATGATATTGGAGATTGATGGTGTTGCTTTGTATCTCCTGCATCTCCTTTTAGGTTTAGGTATTAATAGTCATATTCGAAGAGGTCACAATTTTATTCTCTTTATGGAGTCAGGGGATATTAAAAAGTAACAGGTCCACCAACAGGTGAGCTAGAACAAATCTGTTCACGTGTATGTTTTATTATCCTTTCTATATCTTTGACCTTTGGTCCCTATTACACATTTAGTAAAGAGGAATACAGTGACTTTTGTCCTTAGTATACATTATAATCAATTTTTCATTTCATGTTTAATCTAGGAGTGTTTGCCATGTCAAGGAGTTGCCCATTTGGTTAGGCTAGTAATGCAAACACTTGAGAGGTCACATCTTAATTCCTGCATTCTATACCATCTACTCTCCAGACTGCAACCTTGTCAGGGTTGGAAACTCTTGTCTTACTAATGTTTGCATTTCTGACAGCTGGTATGGTGCCGGTGCATTTCATGGGCTTAACTGCTGATGACAGTAGGCATGAAGAAATGTAATGCTGAGATAAAATATCTGCCCCAGTAGTGCCCCAGGTAGAGTGGATACTCAATAAATTATAAGCTAGAAAAAAAGAAGAAGAATGAAGAAGTGGTATGGTGAGGAAGGAGAACTGGATTAGGAAAAGAAAAGCTTTCAAGTTTCCACTGAACTGGCTAAGTAAACTTGGAAAGTCACTTTAGTCTTCCTGGTTTATATTTCCCAGTCTTTAAAAATGATTTCATCAAAGATGATCTCCAAAATCCTTTCCCTTCATCAAAGATGATCTCCAAAATCCTTTCCCTCTCTAAAAATTACAAGTCTATGAAATGCCAAAAAATTGATATGTTTCATTAACACATATGAAAAATATCCAAATGGCCACAGAATTTGTCAAAGTTCAATTGATTGATTTACTTTTTTCAGTTAGTCAATATTTAATACGGGAGCATATTAAATCTGAAGACACAAAGAGGAATTATCATCAGTTTCTGCCATTGAGAAAAGAAGTGGCTAATTTCATGCAAATAGAAGTGAGATCAGTAGAATAGAGAAAGGGAGCCAGGGGGAGGGAGAAAGATAGGGGGAAGAAAGGTATTAGAGTATAAAATTGACCAAATTATGTTATGTGCATGTACAACTACATAACAATGAAGCCCACTATTGTGCACAATTATAATGCATCAATAAAAGATGAGCTTTTTTAAAATAAGAAATGTGAATGATGGAAGAATTAAGAAACACATGCATCACTGCATAAAAATGCTAAAATGAAAGATGTTCTTACTATTAGGTGCTACAGCCAACACGGCCAATGCAAGTTCTGGCAAGTAGCAAAGGGGGATAAGAAAAATAAAGACTGACTTACTCAGATTTTAAAGATAACAACCGGGGTCAGGTGGAGCATTGGTCTCTGATGGAGAAGCCAGTCTAAAGAATTATGCCAGCAATCTTTATTTATATATGTCTCATTATCGTATTTAAGACTATGCAAGCATTGTTCTTTGCATTCAGGAAAGTTACAGAGTTAGCAACATTATGCAGCTTATTCCACAGTTACATTCTACAGTTGCAATGTGCAATGTTACAAGCTTTGTGTACCCCCAAAGAAAGTCCATTGTTTAAAATTACTGTTCAGGAGCTTGGTGAAACACTGTGGTCCTCTAGCAGGAGAGTTCCTCTATTCCCAGGAGCTGTGTGCCAGAGTTCAAGGTCATGGCTGATAAGACTCTAGCACAGAACCTCCTCATGGAGGGCATTACCACAGCAGCTAGGCATCCTGCACTTTTGTGCAGAAACTTTCCCAGTCACTGAGCGTACCAGAGCCATGAAGTCATCAGAGACCCCAATCTCAGACACTGCTCTCCCATTCTCTGTCACCGCTCTCTACAATTAGGGAATTTCAGGAAAGAGTCACTAACTGTAGTGACATGACAGAACATGTAACTGGATTTAAACAATTCTAGAATCTCTAAATAAGAGCCATAGTGTATGAGAAGACTTGAAGATATGAAATAAATACAACTTTGCCACAGTAGAGTGAGCCTTTGGCTCCATATGGCTGGAGTGCCGAATGTAAGCACAGGGGGCAGAAGAAGAGGCAAATAAAACTATGATGACCACATGCAGGTCATGCACACCAGGATCAGAAATTTGGTCTCTGATTGGAAACTAATTGGAAGTCATTAAACACTTAACAAGAATATGGTCATGATTCTATTTGCATTTTAGTGGTTAAATAATCTGTTGTTTCTTAAAGCATATCCCTAGATGCCAATTTTAGAATCTTCTAGGTACTTATCCGATTGCACATTCCTGGTTTCAATTTAATCATAAGAATCAGAACTTCTGTACGTTTGGCTTAAAAATCTGCATTAAAAAATCCTCTTACAATTTATGTAACTTAAAGAGTGGGAACCAACTGTAAGTGAATGGAGAATTAGTACCAGAAACCTTAAAAGAGCATAGATTTTTAAGTCAGATAAACATTGGATCTCAGTTCTGTCATTGTTTCATTTTAGCCAAGTTATTTAGCATCTTTGAGGCTGAGTTTTTCCCCTCTATTAATGGATTTAAGAGTGCCTGCCTCATAGGATTGCAGTAGGGTTAACTGAGATAACGTATGTAAGCACCCAACATGGTATATATCAGGTTTAGGGGCATATTATAATCACATGGAGAAGTTATTCAAACACTGTGCTCCCCAGGCTCTGACATGGGGTGTAGAGGACTCAAGAAACTTCCAGATGATTAGGGTTAGGAACCAGTAGGAATCACACATAATGTTGGCTCCTGCTACAGTTTGAATTCTAAACATCCCTAAAAAAGGCCTAGGAATGGGAAGCTTGGTCCCTATCCTATAGCTCTATTGAGAGGTAATAGAGCCTTTAGGAGGTGGGACCTACTGAAAGAAAGTTAAGTCTTTGGGGTATACCCTTGAAGGGATATTGGGATCCCAGCCCCTTCCTGTCTCTCTTTGATTCCCAATTGCCATGAGATAAGCTGTTTCTTATACCATGTGCTCCCACCACAATGCATTGTGCTGCTACAGGCAAGAGGGCCAAGCAACTGTGGACTAAAACTTCTGAAATCATGAGCCAAAAATGAACCTTTCCTCTTTTTAAGTTGATTTATCTCAAGTATTTGTTATAGCAATGGAAAGCTCTGTTCTCCTTAGGCAGTGGCAGTAAAGCTATTATAAAGGAGATAAACTTGAGATTTTTGTAAGAGATAATATCCAGTGCCTAAGTAATTTTTCAGTTTTTAATTTGAATGCCAATTTGTGTCAAAACATGGCTGGAGAACACAATTCTATTTGGAACACAGTGGTGTTTATGAGTCATCTAAGTGGAGATGCCTAGAAGCTAGTACCAAAAAGTGAACAAGGGCCTTGTGGTGAAGCTTGACAGTGGTAGCAGAAAAGGGCATAATCTTCTAGGTTTGGGTTGAATAAGAAGAATAGATGAAACTCATGGCTCATCTTTTATTTTAAAAGTGTTTCAGTAAAAAAAAAAAATTCTATGAGAGGAAATTGTAAAGAAATGTAAGTAGAAAGAGAACCCTGAGAGAGTTTTATTTGAGAAAAGCTAAAAGGAGATTCCTAAATGCCACAGTACAATTTCAGTAAGACAGAAATGCTTTAAAGCAGAAATCCCATTTTACCAATGGTAGGTACTTTGGCCACAGTGGTTGATTGGTAACAGATGAAGTCTGGGAAAGCCTGGATATCTTTGGCTTTATATTCTTACCTGAATTACCTCATAAAACTGCAGGGACAAAAGCTGTCTTTTTACTACTCTTTGAGTAGGGAGAATATGTCTGAGCATCTCTTATCTTCTAGAATCATTTTATATAAAGAGTGGAGTTCATGGGTAATCTAAAAAAGATTGTCTCCTCTGAAGAATCATACTGATGTTTTCTAGTACAGAAACCACCACCCACTTCTAATGGATGCCCTGCTAGTGAGTTCATGATGGTTGACTATCCAGTTATATATTTGCTTTTAAATAGAATTTTTGTGTGTATGTGCCTGGTGCTGGGGACAGAATCCAGGGCCTCATGCATTCTAGGTAAGTGCTTTTCCACTGGACTGTACCCTTACTGTACCCTTGATAGAATTTTCTGTACCAGTAGAGATATTCTTCACTGGAGTAAGCACATGTTGGGATGAAAGAATTAAAACTGCGAAAATTAAAAAATTGAAGTGTGCCGACCCTCCTAGAGTGGCTCATGAGAAAGATACCATGTGCTACAATTTGATCACTTGTATTTTAAAGATGGTTTATTTTCCTCTTATTCAATTTGAAGTGTGTTGCTTTGCTGCAACATTTTCAAGGAGTCAGAATATTCATAGTTCCCTATCTTGAGTTTTATTATTCTGTGTTAGCATCATTTAAAATTGTTTAACAAATTATGGAGAGAATGCTAAGTTTATTGTAGTGTTCTAGTGCTCATGTGGTCAGAGTCCTAGATCAGAGGAACACCTGAATTCAGGGAGTTCCATAAAACTAAGCCTAACCACAAAAACAATATTGAAGCCAGGAATTTATTCAGTATAACTACATCAGGAAGACAGAGGGACCAGGCCTCCTTAGTTCCACTTTGGGTGTACTGATGGGGAAGAATCTAGCATTTATCTCATTTTAGCGTACATGTCAGGAACCTTAAATACACAGTGTCTTCTTACCCTTTGATAAACCTGAGAGAAGTTAAACAACTTTTCCACACACAAAGAGGGAATAGCTCAGCCAGGAATGTAGTCCCTGATTCTTAGGATTCCAGAATCACCCTGGTTTTAGCAAAGGAAGAAGAATCCTGAGCAGCAATACTTTTGTTTAGTTTATAAATATTTTGAAGATACTTTTAACTTTCACAAACCAGTAAAACCCCTTTTGCCTTCTGAAGGATCCCTGGGATGAACTGACAATGGGCAGATTCATAGGAAAAAAAGGGTATAGCAAGTGTGTTAATGTGGATAAATATGAGAGTCCCAAAGTACGAAACTCAAAGAAGGACCAGGTGGTTGAAACTTAAATACCAATTTTCACCAGAAAAAAAAAGGAAATGGGGGTGGGTGCTCTACGCAATTGTAGAGGGATAGTTGGTGATTATTAGGAGAATAAATGGGCTAGAGAGACAGAAATTAACTTGTAAATAATTGTCTTTGGAATTTGAATGACTCAAAGAGATAGACATTCTCTTGTGGAAAAGTTTGCCCAGGGTTGTTTCCTAAAGTCTTCTTTTCTTCCAGGGATAATGAAATTTCAGGGGAAAAGGAGAAAGGCAGATGTGTTCTTTTTGGTGGTCTTAGAACAGATAAAGGAATTCCAAAAGAGCCCCTTCCTGTGGTTGAGGGTGAGGGTGTCCTATGCTTTGGATTCTGAATGTCCCTCAAAAGCTCATGTATTGAAGGTTTGGTCCCTAATACAGTAGTATTCAAAGGTGGGGCCTTTCAGGGTGATTGGATCATGAGGCTCTGACTTAGCCAAATGGGCATCAGGTGAGAGGCTTTCTTATAAAAGTGATCTCTCTCTCTCTCTCTCTCTCTCTCTCTCTCTCTCTCTCTCTCTCAGCTGCCATGTGGTGAATAGTTTTATTCCCTGTTTCCTCTGCCATGTTGTGCACCACAAACAGAAATAATGTAGCAATGTAGCCAGGTGAACATGGACTGAAACCTTTGAAACCATGAGCCAATATAAACCTTTTCTCCTTTAAGTTGATTTCTCTCAAGTATAATGTCACAGTGATGCAAAGCTAACTAGCACAAGGAGAAATAAGACAAAATGAGAAGGACCTTGATTCTGAGGCAGGTTTTAAGGTTATTCAACCTATCAAAGTGCCAGTCTTTGGTGTATCCTTTTCTGAGCCCCAAGAGCAACAAAAACACTTTTAAAAAAAATGGGGCATGAACAATATGGGTAATTTTATTTCTAAACAGAAATGCTATGTGACTATAATGTAACAAGAATGAATTCTAGTTGGCTCTCAAGGTACTTTTGAAAGGGTTCCCAGTAAGTTCTGAGAGCTGCAGGATGGATAGGGAGGAGGCAGACTCCTGAGGTGTCCATGTATGGGTATGTTTTGCTCATTGATCTCTATGTCACTCTGGTCCCTCCAGATGACAAAAGCCTTCAGGGTCCAGGTGTGAGGAAATGGGTTTGCTAATACCAAGGTCTGGGGTCTATGGAAGTCCAGTGCCCTTGCTTGCTAGAATGAAAGGATCCAAGTTCAATTTTTTTAAAAAATGCACCTATATATCCTAAGTTACTATGACCTCAGCTTTACTGTTACAGCAGATTGTTACGTAAGGAGAATTAATTCAAATGTTTAGAAAGCTGAAAAATTATCACCTAGGGCTCATACTTGTTTTTTATGGAGGACTTAGGAGGACTTTCTAGAAGTGTACATCTGGTTTTATGCTCTATAAACATTTCAGCACCAAGTATATACACCACAAATCCACTTACTTTGTTTTTAGCAAAGAGTAATTTGAGTTGCTTTTGCTTAGCATGCAAATTAGTTTTTTAATGGAAATGCAGCATGCCTTTGATCATTATAATGAAACCATCTTGTTTTTTACTCACCTGATCTGACAGTATCTAGATTTTATTCTCATATCTTGGGTTTGGACTCAGAGCTCTTTTTACATTTTAAATAGCTCTCATTTGCCTAAAAATAGTGCTGCTTCTTCAAATGAATTTACAACAAATTGCTTTGTTGTAAAGGAGAGGGTGAAACTGAAATTGGTCTTGTTTCCCACTCTCTCTGTCAAAATTTTATTTTCCATTTTATGCATCTGGTGAAGATAAAGATTTTAATGCTTGAATGCCAAGATCTGACTCTGCAGGGATGTGCTTTCTCTCTTTGTTGAAAATATAATGATTTCACAGTATCCTGCCTTGAGCATACTACATTTTGTCAACTTTATTATTTTTTCAGTGACTCATCTATGGCTTTTCTGCTTCCTTCTTGCCTACCATAATCATCTTGTGACCATATGAGAAACCTCTGATCCTATATGCTGAGTCCATTTAAATGTTTAGTGCTGGAAGAGTAGAAATCTTGTAAAATGTAATTCCCCCCCCCCCACTGTTACACTGGGAGCGAAAGTAAATATTTTAATGCGCTTTCTTGCTAAGTAAGGATTTTGGAATTTATAGGCTTACTTGCTGCATTCTGAATGGGCACAGCAGTCCCCACATACCTAAAGAATTTGAGGAAGGCCACAGGCATTGCCAGCAAAAATTACTAATGTGAACTGTTGTGCTCCCATTGTTATAAAAATAACCCCTGATAAATATTAGAGAAGCCCATTAACTCTTCAAGGCACTGGAACATCCTTAAAGCATTTTGGAGGCAAGTCTGGGAATGGTTTTCTATTTGAAAGACACGCTGTTGCTTTTGTAATGTCAGATTCCTATTGATAAATAGAGGGAGGTGACTATCAGCTCCCTCCCTTGAGAAGTAGGAAAGTATACTAACTTAAATGGAGAGCAGGGAAGATAACTGGAGATAGAACAACCCGCTCAGCTTTGCAAGCCTCCTATGTGGCCTTTATATTTCTTGAAGTAAAAAAGCCAATTAATTTATAATGACAGCAGTATCATCAGCCATCTGAAGGGTTTTACCCTTCTCCCTCTTTTTCTGTTCTCCTTCCTCTGTTTTGCTTTCTTTTAATTAAACAAAAACCAAGGTGTTTCTTTTTAGCACCAAAAAGACTTCTATTAATCAAAATAGTGATAAAATAATAATGTACCACAACATTAAATCTTTTGTTCATTCAAAAATATTTATTGACCACTTACTAAATGACAGGCATGGTTAGTCATTGTTCATTGGTTGAGGGCAGGAGGAGAGATGCTTGCCTGGTGGAGTTTAGATTTTTAGAGAGGAAGACAATAAATAATAATCTAGATAGACAGATGAGCAGACAGGGAGATAAATAAACATTAAAGAGAAGGAAACGCTATGGAAGGAAGAAAATGTAGCATGATGTAAGCAAGGGAAAATGAAGACGGAGGCACTGGTGGCAACTTAAAATCAGGAACAGTAGTTCCCTCTTATCCATTAGGGATGCCTTCTCTGCCTCCCCGCCCAGTGGATGGCTGAAAACATGGATAATACCAAACTCTATACTTAAATGTCTTTTCCATCTTGACTATATATATCATATATATATATATATATATATATATATATATATATATATATCACTGTGGCTACAACTCTTGCAGCTTAAGATGCAACAGCAACACTAACACAAAGTTCTTTCTCCTTCACCATTTCACAGACTATCGTTAGGACAAATCTTACCAACCTCAGCATATGACTTTCTTTAGTAAGTGCAGGACTCTCATCTTTTCACTTAAATGAAGCACTTTATGGCTTCTCTTTGGCATGTCGGAATTGTTACCATCATAATTCTTGTGCTTTGGGGCCATTATTAAGTAAAATCGTGGTTTCTTGAACACAGTCCTTGCTATACCACCACAGTCAATCTAATAACTAAGACAGCTACTAAGTGATTAATGGGCAGATAGTGTCTACAGCATGGATGTGCTGAACAAAGAGATGATTCACATCCTGGATGAGGGAAGTGGGATACCATGAGTTTTAATCATGGTACTCGGAGCAATAAATAATTTAAAACTTAAGAATTGTTTATTTCTGGAGTTTTCCATTTAGTTTTTGCAGACCACAATTGACTGAATTCATAGAAAGTAAAACCACAGATAAGGGGAACTACTGTACTCATGAAGCCCTGGGGATATGGAGGAAGAGAATTCCCAGAGGAAGGAAAAGGGTGGTGGCAACATAGCTGGTATGTTGAAGAGATATAGAAAGACCAGGTGGCCACAGCAGAGTGAACAAATACGTACATTAAATGAGCTAATTCTACCAAGAATGTGTGGAATTGTGTCTAGCATATAAGCAAGGCTCCAAAGCTTTGAAAACACTGCCTTCAGTTAGCTTTCATCTGAGTCCTACCCAAGAAAATTGTAGACACTTCCTAATGTAATCCAGGTGCTCTGGGGTCTTCTGGGTGGTCATTTTAATTGGCTCTGTTCTACTGTGACAAAATGCCTGTGATAAAAGAACTTGAAGGAAGAAAGATTTATTTCAGAAGTCTCATCCATGGTTGTTTGGCCACATTGCTTTGAGCCTAGGGCAGCATGAAACATGGTGAAGGAAACTACTTACATCATGGCTGCCAGGAAGAAAAGAGAGAGGAAGAGGCTAGAGTCCCAATATTTCCTTCAAGGGCATTTTCTCCCCCCTACCTCCCCCCCACCACACAGTGATCTAAGTTCCTCTCACTGGGCCCCTCTTCCTAGAGATTCCATCATTCTACCACCTCCCAATAGCACCACAGGCCTGCAACAAAGCCTTCATTCAGCATGTGGTCTGTGGGGATATTTAAAATCCAAACCATAGTAGTGGTCCTTGGGACCTTTGTCAAGATAATATCTGTGTCTGTGGCTCTAGTAAGTTATTTTGCTTTGCATAGGCAATCTCACTGATATTTTGATGAGCAGAAAGTCTTTCTGCCTGTTAAACACATGAGGTATTTTATGGTGAATGGAGAACTTCTAAATGGCTGATTACGGAATGTTTTGTTCTACTCCAAGTAGTTTGCAAATTAATCAGTTGAAGACTCTCTGATGAGTTTCTGCAGTATTTTTTTTTCAACCCTATACGTATTGATTCTCAACTTAGCTGTGCATTAGAATTACTTGGAGAGTTTTAGAAAAAGTCCTGCTACTCAGGCCCTACCCCAAGCCAATTAAACCCCAGCCTCTGGCAGTGGAGCCAGAAATTTTCTTTGCAGTTCCTTTGGACATTCTATTGGGCTTCCAGGGATGAGAACTCCCACTCCTGGGACCTGCCTGAAAATGATCACTAAGTTCCTTGGAGGTGGGTGCCAAGTATGTTTATTTTTGTCTCATGATACATTGGCTTCTACTTCTTCATATTTCCATTTCTGTAAGGTTTAGGAGACTTTCAAAACTTTCCATCAGTGATATTTCTCCATCTTCTCATTTCACTTTATTTTGTGATTGGTTCACAGATTCCAGGTCCCAAACCAGAGCTTTCATCTGTGTACTCCCTTCTTTTCAGATGCTCATGTTGGGCAACAATTCTCCAGAGCTGAGAGGCTCTGAAAGCAGAGCACCTCCTTCTGTACCCCATTTTTGAGATCTTGACCAGCTGGCCGCGACTACCTCCACTGCTTTCTTTATATTAGTTACCCGAAAAACTTCCGTTTTTATTAGCAATCGTGGATGCAAATGTGGATTTAAAACATCAATGTCATTAAACAAAACATGCACAAGTTATGCACGAGAGCTATATTTCATGGTGCACTTTTTCATCATAAATCCCCAATTAATTAAACATCTCACCTATAGTGTACTACCATAAATACATGGAATGTCAAAATTTCAAATTTACATCTTCAACACCTATCAGTATGTTTAAACACATGTAATCATTCTATATATATATATATATATATATATATGTATGTACATAATGATTACAAATATAATTAGTCTTAAGATCAGCTGACTTTTCTTCAGAAAGACTATTTTTATCCTGACATTATTTTTTTAATTAGGACATTTAATTTTCATTTCTGTTAAGAAAATAAACCATATTACTTTGTGGTCATTTTATCAATCTTGTATATTATGAAATCACGATGTTTCCTAGGTAAACTAAACTCAATGGCTCATTATCCTGCCTAGAAAAATAAACAAGATACAATTAATGAAGTACTTATTTTACAATAGCAGTGTTATTTTTTATTTGTTGTTTTTATATATGCATGACAATAGGGTATTTTGACCTATTATACATACATGGGGTGCAATCCATTACAATTTTGATCTCATTCTTGTGGTTCAACGTAATGTGGAGTTACAGTGGTTATGTATCCATGTGTAAGCATAGAAAAGTTATGTTCAATTCATTCCACTATCTTTCCTATTCCCATCCCCCAATTCCCTTCATTCCCCTTTGTCTAATCCAGTGAACTTCTATGCTTCCCCTGCCTACCCTCCCTTGTTATGGATTAGCATCCACATATTATAAAGAACATTTATTTGACCTCTGTTTTTTTTGGGACTTGCTTATTTCACTTACCAGAAAATGCTAATTTTATTCTTCTTTGTAGCTGAGTAATATTCCATTGTGTATATATACACCACATTTTCTTTACCCATTAATCTGTTGAAGAGCACCTAGTTTGGTTCCATAACTTGGCTATTGTGAATTGAGCTGCTATAAACATTGATGTGGCTGTGTCAATGTATGTACTATGCTGATTTTTAAGTCCTTTGGGTATACACCGAAGAGTGGAATAACTGGGTCAAATGGTGGTTTCATTCCAAGTTGTCTAAGGACTCTCCTTAATGCTTTCCAGAGTGGTTACACCAATTTGCAGTCCCACCAGCAGTGTATAAGTAAACCTTTTCCCCTACATCCTTTCCAACATTTATTGTTACTTTTATTTTTGATAATTGCCATTCTGACTAGAATGAGATGGAATCTCAGTGTAGTTTTAATTTACATTTTCTCTAATTGCTAGAGATGTTGACCATTTTTTTCATATATTTCATATATTTCTTCTGTGAATTGCCCATTTAGTTCCTTTGCCATCTATTAATTGGGTTACTTTTTTTTTTTGATGTTCAGTTTTTTGAGTTATTTGTATATCCTAGAGATTAATGCTGTATCAGAGGTATGGGTGGTAAAGATTTTCTCCCATTCTCTAGGCTCTCTGTTCATGTTCTTGGTTGTTTCCTTTGCTATGAAGAAACTTAGCATCCCATTTATTGATTCTTGATTTGATTTCTTGTGCTTTAGGAGTCTTGTTGAAGAAATCTATTCCTGAGCTGATATGATTAAGAGTTGAGCTTACTTTTTCTTCTATTAAGTGCAAGGTCTCTGGTCTAATGCTAAGGTCCCTGATTCACTTTCAGTTGAGTTTTGTGCAGGGTGAGATATAGGGTTCAATTTCAACCTACTACATATGGATTTCCAGTTTTCCCAGCATCATTTCTGACATATTTTAAATTGGGGTGGACAGATTTTAAAATAATGACATATCGTTGAAACTATGAGTTCATTTTTCCGTAGCAACATAAAAAGTGGGCAATTCAGTGTTGTTCCAGGATTATTATTTTTTTATTTTACTGCCCCATAATCAAAACAAAACCCTGGCTAACAATGGAAACTTCTGTCTGGAGGGTTTCTCTGAAGTCCCTCCTGCCTATCCTGGAATCCTGGTCTGAGCTCCTGGGTGACATCCATGGGACAGAATCACACTCCCACCTCCATTCCCAAGAACAGTCTAACACAAGGAGTGATTTCATTTTTAAATACTGATACCTCGGTACAAGAAAAATAAATGAAAAACAAAAATTCTTATTTTTTCTCTTTTCTTTCCCTTTTCTCTTTTGAATGCCTCATCTTCCCTTTTTCTTATTAAAACTAACATTCTTACAATTTAAAAAAATTACATAATACCTCTTCTTTACTAGTGCATTTATTATTTTCCTGTAAGAGGCTTCCCATAGTCCCCTTTTGGGACTCAGTGTACAAAATAGTTTCATGTAAACCAAAATGTGAAATAATCAACTATGTGACCTAACAGAGCACAGGGGTGGGCTGGCTGGTGGTGGAACTCTTTTTATTTCCGCTCCTTAGCGCTCTTGTTTGAGAACTGTCCGATGAGCATCCAGGTTTTGGCATGCCTGCTGACAGAATATAGCAGGTGTCTTAGAAAGAGCAAAACTGGCCTCCCTCCTTCAACATGAACACAGTGGCACTCTGGGTACCAGCATCGGAAAGGACACACATTCTGTACATCACCTCTCCCTGTGCCCCTTGATCATCTAGGCCAATGAGCATTTTTACACTCTGCCTGTTCAAGTACTTCTGTGAGCTTTCTTGGCTAACAGGCTCCTTCACAGCCCGAGGCATGTTGTTTTGCCCTACATTACTCCCTTTTTTGCTTTTCTTCTTTGGCAAACTGCTTTTCCATAATATTCCAACACTCTCCTTCCAAGCCCCCAACCCAAGCTGCATGTAAAAGCACCAATATAAGTAAAACTTTCTTATGCTTCCTTGACCAGATACCCAGACTGCCTTTGCTGTAACAGTGGCATTCAGAGACATTGAGAAATGAGGAAAGGGGCTTCCCCTGGTCTTTCAAGGAAGTGGGGCACACTGTGGTCAAGCTTTTGGGTTCTCAACCCTTCTTCCTCTCCATGGAACATTTCTTCAGCACTTTTCTCAGAAATCTCATGATTACTCTGAAATAGAAAATAGAGTTTATTTTGAACATGGAACACAGCTAAGCTTCTTTTTTCTTTTTCTTTTTTTTTTTTTTAATGAGATTCTTAGCTATGGACCTATTTCTTTTTTAACTACCTTCTGACCTAGTTCATAATATTATCACCAGAGTCAGAGCTAACACAGAATGTGGTTGTTGCTTCACAAGATTAAAAAAGTAATAAGGCATAAAAGTTTTAAAAGAAAAATCAGTTCATTCAGGGATGTGATGGCTGGCTTTTGTTGGAGTTCCTGTTTATAACTGTTAGAATTAAAGAAGTAGAAAGAGGAGAGACAATACTTTTCTAGAGGTAAAATATTTAATAAATTCTTGAATAATTCTCAATTGTAGATTCCTACATGAAAATAACTCAAAGTTTATATATTAAATAATTAATAATTATTAAGTTATTAATAATTATTAAATAATTAATAAAGTTTGTAACCTCAATGTTAATAATAGTAACATTACTAATCAGAGATGAACACATCCCATAAAATGAAAACAAAAAACACAGCTGAAGAGAAATTTCAATGTCATTTTGTCTAACCTTCCTTCTAGATCAAGAGACCTGTCCCCCCAGCCTCAACCAAAAACAATGAACATATGACCCTTGGATCATCTCAAGCACAGTGTTTCTTGAATAAGCCAGCTCCACTTTGGACATGTTTATTATTATAAGCTACATTGAAAATAAATGACATCTTTGGAATTTGCTGTCAAAAAAACACAAATTTTATGTGCTCAAAACATAACATTTTATTTAATGTTTAGATGATAATGATAACTAGTATTAATTACATAATTTCTAGGTGGTAGGCACTGTGCTAAAAGCACTTTATACCAATATGTCATTTACTCTTATTTATATTAGTCCTACAGAATATGACTATTTCCCCCTTTATACACTCAAGGAGCTAAGTAACTTATACATAGTCACCCTTGTGGGAAAATGTTTGAAACAGAATTGGAGGCTAGGTCCATGTGACTTCTGAACCCAAGCTCTTAGCCATTAGTTCTCCTTCTCACTCCAATCCTATCCATAAGTATATGTTGAATTCCTATTTACAAAGTAGAACTGAGGCTGTCTTGTCCAAGTTACTTCCCCAAGATAAGTGGAAGCTGAAAACAGATCCCTCTGATTCCAAAGTCTGTACTTTACACAGTAGTAACTTAGTCTGAAAGCTGCAGAAAGCTTTAAGAAACTAAATGATCATGCAATGAGTTAGCAAGGCAGCTGGAGTTGAGGATCTGTGTTTCTCAGTGCCCACTGGAACTATGTTATTGTTCCCATAATAGAAACACTGAATCCCAGAGCTTAAGGAGTGTTGACGACTCCCTTAGGAGAAATGAGTAAGAGTAAGGCAGAAGAGTAGAAACTGCAATTTTGTTCTGTACTTTCCCAGTGTCTAACATAGCCCCCTCAACAATTTTGGAGATCAAACCCAAGGTCTTGCACATTTGAGATGCTACACACTTAGCCTAGCATAGTTCTTGACTCACTGTAGGTACTCAGTTTGTTGACTCACTAATACATTCACCAAGAAACTTCCATTCTCTTATAAATTTAGGCAGCTGTCATTTCCAATGTTACTTATTTTATTAATTTAGACTCAATCATTTGATGGTGGAGTTATGTCCCAATAAACCTTTTTTTTTTTTTTTCAGTACTGCAGATTGAACCCAGCGCCTCTTACATGCTAGGCAAGCACTCTACCCACTAAGCTACCTCTCCAGCCCCCAATAAACCCATCTTAAGTTGAAGATATAGTAAAGTCAAAGTGCATTTACCTGAGCTACCAAATATCATACAGTAAATTGTGACATATCGATGGTTTCCTCTGGAAGTGGGGTGGGGGGTGACTGACTGCTCCTCCCTATCATCACAGAGGAATCATACTGCATATTACATGCTAGTCCAAGAAAAAAAACAAAATTTGAAAAAGTTTCTATTGAAACCACTTTCGTGCACTACTTTTGCACATAAGTCAAAAAAATTATATGCCAAACCTTTGTAAGTCCAGAGCTGCCGTATATCCAAAAATCATTTTAAGTGTCATTCTTTCCAATACAGTTTTTATTTTCATAATTTGACTTCTACTAATTAAGTTTTGATGCCTGCCTTACAGTCTTTGTTTTCTAAGAAAACTATGGCAGCTTAGAGTTCTGCCTGCAGTAGTTAGAAGTCTACTGTGAGCAGGAGAAAATGCCATCCCTGGCGTTGTCAGTCGCCCATTGCAGTGGCCCTAAGGCTCCTATGCTATATGGAAATCTCAGGTAGGTGGTCGTTTGGCCAAATTACACAGGAACACAGAAAAGAAAATGTATAGCTCTTCTCTTTGTTGTTCTGGGTTACATTTAATTGACAGAAATTTGGAAATATTTTAAGCAGCAGACACAAGTCAATGTAATGATTTTTAAAAAATTACTTAAAATCAAAATTTTACTTAAAAATGACTTTTTAAATAAATCTATTGGCATATAGTTGGGGCTAACACAGTCATTCTCTTCACTTAGGGAAAAAAAAAACTTGTCAGAGTTAAATTAGTAAAATTTAATAGCTATCTAAGGGAGGAAGCCAAGAGCTCTGTCTGTAAATACATAACTGAATAGTTTAGAGACACCTGAAAATCCAATCAAGGTGTTATGAGGGTATTTTCAGAAAAGCAGAGTTATTATGTGATTAGAAATTGTGTCTTACTTAGAGGAAAAATAAGAAAAAAGTAGGAAAGGGAAGGGAGTCGTTCTGCTATGGAAACATGAGGTGACCCATAGAAAAGCCCTGGTTGGGAAATAAGGAGTTTTCTTCAAAGGAACCAGAAACATTTTTGGCAAGTTAGTTCTTATAATGGGTGAGATGATGCAAGCTGCCTTAGATGAGAAATACTTTGAAGACCAGTGATGATTTTTTTCTTGCCAACAGTGAGAATATACACTGCCTAGACCTCCTTGCTCATTACAGAATAGGGTAGATTAACAGAGTCATCAGGCTTGTGTCTCTTTGAACTTGATAAACGCAAGGATCCCCATTGCAGTGTGCCAGCTAAACCAGGTTTTTAAACCTGCAAATCTGAAAACCTGACTTTGAGGCACAGGATTCACCAAAGCTCAGGACCCTAGTGGGGATTTCTTTGGAATATCCATAGACTTCCTCTGTGGTAAGTGTTTCTTTAAGTGATAGGGGTAGCCATGGCCACAAAGCTCATGTTCCTGGGTTCTCTTGTTGGTTGCTTCTCTGATCCTCGATGACCACTAAGTCTGTGAAAAATGCTTTTGACTTCTGGTTCAGAAAGTTTTTCTAAGTTCTGACCTTCACTGTCACCTCCTGCATCATGGTTGTATTATTCCAAGGTGATTTTCACCTTGTAAACTCTACAGTGGCTGATGCTGATAACAGAATTGAAGCTCACTGACTTAGCAGAGTCTCTCCAGTACAAAACCAATGAAGCATGTTCCCTGTAATGGCAGCTAATGTCTTCTGCAAAAATAGTCATTGTGTTTGATCATCAAAATGGCACATCAGCAAAAGGTGAAGGAAGATCAGAAAAGATAGAAAAGGAAGTGGTTTTGATATTTAACCAAAATGCAGGAAATGAGGGAGTCATACAATGAACTTTTTTTTTTAGAATTATGAGATAAGAGGTTTTTTTAGTGATTTTGTTTTTCTAGTATTTTATTAGGCATGAGTATATTAATATTAAGCCTGACTAGGCCTATATTAAGATAGGACTTATGTCTTATGTGCTTTCTCAAATTACCATTAGAAGAATTTTCTTTAGAACATAAATAGGTGATGAGAATGGAAATGTTTCTTAAAATTGGGAATAAGCATGACTTAGGGAAACCTAAAACATGAGAACAAAAGATCTTCCTTGTGTATTCAATAACATATAACCTTTGTGGATAATGGATACACGATAGCACTGTAGAGGAAGATGGAAATCCACTAGGCAACTGATATTTGTGGGAGTGTTGGGAAGGGCAAGGTTTGTGATTAAAACACAAATAAGTTAGCATTCGGCCACTCACGTTGAACTCTCCCAATAACGAAAGTAAGGAAGATAGGGAGTCAAATCTGTAGCCTACAATTGTACTATTTTTATGACAATGATAATGGTCAGAATGTATTAAGATTTTACTCTAGCAAAATCTGTTCTTACTGTTTTATATACATTATCTCAGTTAATCATTGCAACAATTCTTTAAAGTATATACTCTAAGCAACTGAGGCTTAAGGAAATGATGTAAGAACATCAGCAAGATGCAGACAAGGAAGCAATAAACAAACAGAGACTGGCTGAAGTCATTTTATAGGACCTTTGGGAATCAGCCAAAGATTTTTGCAGCCACTAAGTGAATGTCTAATCAAGAAAAATCCACATTCACAGTAGTAGATTTTTTTTTTCTCATTCTTGTCCCACTTCCTTCCTAGTGTGGCATGATGTAGTTTGGGGGACATGATATAACTTTTTATTCTGCAAACTAGAGAACTGGCCTGAGTTTTCAGTGTTCTAATCTGTATGGAGAAAAGTGGAGATAACTGGTCTCTGAATTTCCTGACTAGGAATTTAGGCATCCAAAAGTGCAGAGCTCAAATCTCAAACTAGAAGAAGCTGTGTGGGCAATAAGCATGGCTCATGAAAATCGCAAGGGTTCTACAGACCTGCAGATACCTAGGGCAAGAGATTTTTGATTGAGGAATGCAACAGAATATGAGAAGACTCAAGAAGAAATAAGGGTGCAACTCTTAGGGAAATTGAAACACTTAAAACTAGCTGTGTATGTGAGAGAGTCAGAATTACACACATATAGGCCCAGACAAGATCCATTCCCAGAAAAGGACTGGGAAGATGTCAACCTTTCACATAGGGCTGATTAGTGAAGGTCTTCCTGTGCATAGGGACCATCTTCAAAGACTGAGAGAGTTAGTTCTTTTTTACAAGTGTTCAATTTTTGATTAAAGAGCACATGACATTCAAAGAAACAGGAAAAACACAGACTATTCAAAGGAAACAAATAAATCCCCAGAAACTATCCTCAAAGCAACACAGCCTTCATACTTGACACAGACTGAAACTTTTAAGTAAGCTCAAACAGTGAAAGGAAATCAGGAGAATTATATATGAACAAAATGAGATTTTCAACAAAGACATGGAGTTTACAAAAATAACCAAATAGAAATGCTGAAGCTGAAAACTAAATGATTTGAAAATTGTACCAGAGGAGTCTGATAGCAGTCTTACATAGGCAGAAGAAAGAATCAGTGAATCTGAAGCTAGATTATTTGAAATTATTGAATCTGAGGGGTTAAAAGAATAGAGAAAAGTAAATATAGGAACTAAGGAACTTGTGGGACTCCATCAAATGGACCAGTGTTTGCATTCTGGGGTCAAAAGGAGGAGAGAGCAAGAGACAAAGATTATTTGAAGAAACAATGGCAGAAAATGTCCCAATTCTGAGAAAAGACATGCTTATATACAGATGTAAGACACTTAAAGAACTATTAGATAAACCCAAAGAGATCCGCACTAAGAGATATACTCAAACTGTTGAAAGACAAAGACAAAAAGAGAATTAAAAACAGTAAGAGAAAAGTGATCTGTCCCATGTTAGGGATCCTCAATAAGATTATCAATGGTTTTTATCAGCAAAAAAAAAAAAAATATGTAATTTGTGTAAAATCAAACAGCTAAGAAGTGACAGACTTGAACACAGACCTCTTAGTCCAAAGTTATGCTCTTAGCCAGTGGTTCTCAAAGTGTGGTCCCTGGGCCAGCTCTATCATAACTTTCCTATGTTCATATTATGAATATACAACCAGTGAAACTCCATATTATGTACAGCCACAAGAATGGGATCTTAATTAGAATAAGTTATATTTCATATATGCATAATATGTTAAAATACACTCTACTGTCATGTGTACCTAAAAAGAACAACGAAAAGAAGAAGAAAGGGAGGGAAGGAGGGAGGAAGGAAGGAAAGAAAGAAATTCTCAGGCCTTTCCCAGAACTCCTAAGTCAGAAACAGTGGGCGCAGGCTGCAGCAGTTCATCTTTTAAGACCTCTAAATGTTTGAACTGCTCTTAAGCATTAAACTATAATGAATGTATTGCTTTAAAATGTTTGAGGATTTTTCAGATTTTGCCATGAGGAAAGTATAGCTGCATTGGAACACAAGTTCTGAACATACACACACACAAAAAAAAACTTTTAAAAATAATTTGTGGTGGCAAAGTCATACTTAAATTAAAAACTGTTACTTAGGGTCTTATTTATCCTGTCTAATGTGATAGTCATGTGCTTCCTTGTAAAGATATGAGTGTATTTAATTATAGGATGTGGCCTCAGAGTCTGTTTGTTTACCATATATGCACCATCAACACACATGGCCCTAAGAGTTTCACATAAAGAGCTATGGATCAGTTTAGGAACTAAAGATTGCTGGGCTAAGATTCTGGAAGTTTGGGTTCAAACCAGACCCAGCTCTACCACTTGATGGCCCTGCTTAACTTGAAAAACAATGAACTCTCTCTTCATCTCACTTTCTTCCTTACTAAACTAGGATTGAAGTAGCCAGTTTCAGAATCTGTTCTATCTCTACCCATTCTTGGTAACTATGCCTGGGGCATGGATTTATGTCATGTCCTTGATCCTAATATTTTAGCTGCAAATTACTCTTTACTTGCTTCTACCTATCTCGCCTCATCTTGGTGTACAGGAGCTAAGTGTTGTCATCACATAGAGGTTGAAAAAATGAATTTTGTCCCACCTCCCATGGAGATTTCATCATTAGTATTTGTGTTATGGAAGAGCCTGAAGAACAGGTGTGACGACAATTTTTTTTTTTTTTTTAACAGAGCTGTTGCTACCCACTCAGTTCAGGAGAGAATTTGGTTCCATTAAGTATGCTGGAAAAGAAATGAAAGAGTCCCATTGGTCTATCTGGGAAGATATCCAAGAGGCAGGAGTCACATATGTCTGCCCACAGCCTATAGAAGAAAGAGAGGGAGACAGGTGCCAGAATTATGGACTATCTGCTCACAGCATGTGTGTTTAGGGAACATGAGACCAAGCTGAACTGCTGCTTGCTATGGAGTCTCTAAATCTTGACTACATCTTGCTACAATTGCTGCTACTGATTTGTACCCCACCTACACAAAAGTGCTTTTGGTTGAGAGCCTTCATTGAGGGTGACATTTTGTTGGGTTAAAAAGAGAAAAAAAAAATCAATACTATAATCAAATAAGCTTTGGCATTTAAGTATGGACTTGGAGAGAACCGTCAATTGCTCTATTACCCTGATTCAAACTTTGCATGGCATATTCTGCCTTTTATTATGTCAAGGTATTATTTTTGACCTTCTCCAGGTAAAATATGTTCCCATTTTCTAAGAATATTTTCAAAATCATAAATTATTTATCCCATTCAGACAAGAGCTTTCTCAAAATATCCATATTGAGCAATTATCAAAGCCTTGGAAATTTCCATTTTTCACCCTTAAACTTGATCAGAAATGGATTCCCTAATTTGATTGAATTCTGATCCAATTAGGGAATCATGAAGGGGAAAATAATGGGAATATTTCCTGTAATAAAGCTTGAATTATTGAAGGATAGCTACATCATCTCCTAACTCTCTTCTTCCTTAATGTACCATTTCCCTCAGTTGAAGTTTCCATTTGTCCTCTGTTCTCATGGAAATGCCAGTTTTCCCTTGATTTCTTGTAAGTTTTCTTCTTTTTTTATTCTTTCCTTAGTCTATACCCACATTTCTCTCCTCTTCTTCCCTCTCTTCCCCACACTCCTCCAAATATAGGAGGATACCCAATACAGTCAAACTAGAAAGTTGTTATCAGGGAAGAGTAAGGAGAATTGAGGGCCATTCTGTTATTTTTGTGCACTTGAGTGATTAGGCTATTAGTATTACTTCCTAGAATAAAGATTAAGAGTGTATTAAAAAGTTTCTAAATACTTTAAAGCTGATTAATTGGGTAAGTGATTCTCAGTGCTAATAATAATCAAAAAGGTTAAACTGTTAAAATTTTAATTTTTTTCTTACATAACATTTTAAATTGGAAGCCTATTGCTCACATTTAACTTGTTTCATTATTATGTGCACATTATTTCTGATATGATATAAAATAACCATATACATTTATCTACTTTATATATACATGTATATACTGTCTATCTATAGATACATACCATGATTTGTAATCCCTTTAAGGAGTTAAATTTTATGTTTAAAAATGTATATTTTGTTACATTTTTGTTTCTTATTTTTATTTACACTCTACATTACATAGAAGGGATCTCATAGAATGTCCCTTGTAACCTTGTAATTTTGTAGATGAGAAAATTTGTTTGCAAAGTAATAATTTGAGCAGGAGACAGACTCTGGCTTGGAATCAAGTTCCTATGACTTACAGTTCAGCATTCCTTTTACTAAACCCTAATATCTCCTACACAGATTCTAATTTTGCCTTATGAATTTTTAAACTTCTAAGATTAGAGAATTGCAAGATTGAAGTTTTTCATAGCCTTGTTGTAATGAGAGAAAATATAAATTAGAAGGTGATTGGGAGTGAATCAGAAGCCCAAATTTATAGCTTCTTGGATGCTGCTTAAATTCAAAAGTTAATTATAATGTGAATATGAATGAAAGGTTTATTACTCATTATTTAAAATATTTACATATTTATAGGAAATTCACAGAAAACACTTGGATGTTAATTTTTCTTGTGTCTATAGAACCTAATAATTCTATCATATCATATAATAGAGTTCATCAGTTTTAAAATATGTTGAAACTCATTGAGATGTTAAGTAGAGAAATTACATGAAGGATTGATAACAGCTATTGGGGAAAATTGAAGCTAGATTTGGCTAATTAATGTGGTACTTGCAGGATTAAAGATTCATCAGTGTATTAATGGAGAATAGCTAATTGTTGGTAGAGGCAATAAATGTGTTTTATTATATAGCAAAAGGGAAATAAAGGAGAAGCCTGTCTTGCGAATGTTCATTAGTGTTAATAACCACACTGTCATCCTTACTAGGTCCCCACTCGGGTTGCTTTTGCACTGTTGTCCTAAAATGGTCATATACATATAAATAACTCAGGGAGCTTTCAAGAAGGAGGCATTGAACAGGGCAGATTTGGGTGTCAGAATTGACAACATTTGAAAACTGGTTCTGCTACTAAATTGTGGCTGAGCCTATTCCATTACAGTATTGCCCAAGCCTGGTCATCTTCACATTCAAAATTCTAAATAAAACTATCTCATGATCTAGCAAGCCTACTGCTGGGTCTAGAGTCAAAGGAAATAAAATCAATATGTCTAAAAGATATATGCACTTCTAGGTTTATTTCAGCAATAAATAAACCTAGGAGTAATAACCAAGAAATAGAAGGAACCTGTGTCAGCTGATAAATGTGTAAAGAAAATGTGGTGCATATACATGATGGAATACTATTCAGTCATGCCCACACACCAAAAGATGAAATTCTGTCATTCGTAACAACATGGATGGGACTGGAGATCATTATTCTACAGGAAGTAAGCCAGGCACAGAAGAGAAGTTCTGCTTGATATCTGTCATATGTGGAATCTAACCAAGTTAATTTTCTATTAGTTGAGAGCAGATTGGTAGTTTCCAGAGGTTGTAGACAATAAGGGTGAGTGAGGGATGGAGAAAGGTTAATCAGTGGGCACTGAATTATAGTTTGATAGGGATCAGAAGTTCTGGTGTCCTCTTGCACAATGGGGTGACTATAGGTAACAAAGTATTGTTATATTGGTATGTTGTAATCAATAAAGTCTTATAAATTTCAGAAAGTTAGAAGAAAGGACACTTTACCATAAAGAACTGACTAACATTGAGAAATAGACATGTTTACCCTGATTTAAACATTACACAATGTGTACATGTTTCAAAACATCACATGGTACCCCCTTAATATGGATGGTGCTATGTTTTGTTTTATCAGTTAAATAAAACAGAAAGTTAGGAAAGCTAATACCTGTATCACAAGGTAGTGTGGTCATGTCTGCAAAGTACCTGGCATGCAGACTTACTCAATAAATAACACCTATAATTATCATAGTATTTTAAAATACATGGCTATATGAGGTTTATCTACATTTTCCAATAGTTTCTAATGTTCATGATTTTGCTCATTTCCTAATTTTGCCCTATTCTAAATTGAATGGCAACATTCTTTCACAGATACAGATCAGTTATTCAAACTGAAACTTTTTCAGGTTCACATGCTGCATGTTGCTAAAATAGTTAAAATATAGCAGGATTCAACTTAATATTCTGTGTCCAGACCTTAAACGCCATTGGTACCTAGAGGTTTCCTTTCTAGTAACATTTTAAATCCCTTGCCAGAAACAAATAAGCCATTGAATGAAACTTTGCCCTACAAACTGATAATGAGACAAGAGCAAATGGCAGCTCAGCCCAAGACACACATTTCTTACCTCCTCTGATTCTTCCACTGGGAAACTTAATGTAATTTCTTTATTAAAAATTAATGGAAAATACTACTTCCTGGCAAGGGAGTTAGTGCATTGATGTCATATTATGGGTTTCATGGGATGAGTTAAGGTTTACATGAATTTCCTGTTATCAATCTATAAAAAGTAAAAATGGTTTTGTATATAAGTGTGTGTGTGTGTATAAGTTTTAACAAATTCAAATTATCTTTCCAGTGTGATATTCCTTGTTAATATGAGTGAAGTTTTCTGTTTGTGGCATGAGGTCAAATTGGTTATTGGGAGAAAATTATGAATTTCCACTGGGCACAGTAAGCCAAAGCAGGATGCTAGAGACCAGGAGTTCAGGGACAGGCTGGGCAACAACTCCATCTATTTAAAAAATTTATGAATTTTAATTTTGTATGTTCTTTCCTTAGTCTTAGGAGTAAATGCTCATTTGTGCAGACAGACAAGTATAGATGATGTTAAAAAAATAATGCTGGTTAGATAAGACCACCATTTCTTGCTTCCAGAATACTTTTGCAGCGTGCCCTCTGAGGTCTACCAAAATGAGCCAGTTGAGATCAAAGGAGGTTTCATATGAATCATGGGGCATTTCTTGATCACAGCTTAGCAGACTGGAGCATATTAATGCAGTGTAGGATAACAGTATCTACCTGACCCCTTATAAGAAGACTAGGGACCACATTTGTGTGGTAGGTCTGACTCTCAACCCCCAACCCTCCATTCTTTAGAAATTCCAGTCATAGGCTTTATATTAGCTTAAATTGGACTCTTAAGGCTGATGAATGGTAGGCATTCATTCTCGGCACTAACAGCCCAAGGTTGTACAAAATCCCAGAGCCTTTCCCAGCAGCAATCATCAGAGGCTCCTTTGGTTACTACAGTTAGCATCTATCAACGTGGGCTTGGGTTCCCTTAATTCTTGGAACTTGCAAAACTGGGGACCCTAAGCCTTGAGCCCAGACTCCCAGGGTGTAATACATAACCTCTGACCCTGAGAGTTTGCCCTCTTCCCAATAGGCCTTTAGGTCCTTGGATGCTAGTAAAGTCCCCCGGAGGGTCTCCTCTTTCCAGACATGGAGTCTTTCTCCTCTCTACCTTGGTGTTTCTCAAAGGCATTCCTCTATCTCCTTTTCTCAGGAATGTCCAGTGTCATCTCTTCAGTAGCTCAGGATTTTGGAAAACAAAATAGAGAAAGGGAAATGGCTTGTGAGCAATCTCTTCTTTGGTCCCTGAACTAAACCTTCCTGAGATCCTGACTTCCTCCAGATGAATAAAAGCATGAAACATTTATTATATCTTTAAGAAGTGGTCCTACATGCTTTGAAAGATCCAAATACAAAAAAACACAGAAGTTAATGGCTATAGATGAAGAAAATACCTTAATTGTCGAAAATAGCAACTGGTAACAGTAGTTGACCCTGGGTCTAGGAACAAGAACATTAGCAACTGGGAATGAGTTTACTTTACACTGGGGATCATCTGTACTATTTGAATTTTCTTAGTCTAGGCACATAACACTTCCCACACATAGGAAGTTTTCCTTGAATCTTAAAAATAGATTAATAGATTTAAGTCAGAATTATTTTCATCATCACTGAAGTTTTTTAATAGAAACATTGGATGAAGACATTTGTTTCACCGAAACCATTTGAGGTTTTTCCTCACTTATTAATATTTTTGTTTTGTTTTTGAGTCAGGGTCTCTCTATGTTGCCCTGGCTGGCCTGGGCTCAAGCCTCCCAAGTTGTTGGAACTGCAGGTGCATGCCTCCAGGCCTGGCTTCTCAATTTTTAAAAAAAAATATTTGGGAATCTAATTAAATAAGATAATGCTAAATTTTTTTTAGTTTTATTTTTGTGGTGCCGGAGATTGAAACCAGGTCCTCAAGCATGCTAACCACATGTTCTATCATTGAGCTACATCCTCAGACTCCTGTATTTTAAAACTTTGGCACAGAGATAAAAATAAAAAAATAAAATTCTATATACACAGAAAATTGATTAAAAAAAACAATTTATTGCATTAAGGGAAATACACATACATAGGCTTATGTGCTACCTACCCTCAGTTGGGGGTCTGGGAGTGAATCAGGTTATAAAATTTATTTGTTCATCCAGCAAAATTTAGTCATCACAAAATTATCCCATACCCTTTTGTGTGTCAACTCTGAAGAAATTCAAGCCATATTTGGAGTGAAAAGGCACATTTAGAAAAACTATTTTAAACCACTGGAAATGGCACATGTTCTGCCAAATGATGCTGATCACTGTTGGTGGACTTGAAATATATGAGCTGAGATTGTCTTCTGCCCAGTGTCCCCAGGGAAGGGTACCAACTATAGAGCTCACGAGACAGCTTGTAATTTACAATTGCTTCACTCCAACTGGGCCACTTAGTTGACACTTTTCCTGCTTTTCAAAAATCATTTTTTTAGTTTTCCAAGTAGTGTCAGCTACATACAAGTTTCCTGAACAAGAAACTGCTATGCTAGTCTAAGGATTCTTCCAGATCTACTTTCTCTTGAGGTTTTGGAAGAATTACTGAGTCATAGAGAATCCATTCCAAACAAGAGAATTCATGGACACATCAGTGGTGACCAGTCAGTCATTTGGCCAGCATCAGTAGGGTACACATCAGTTTCACATAGCTCATGGTGGTGGGCAAGAAAGAATTTGTCAAGTGATGAGAATTTACTTGGAATTGCTGAGATTCAAAACAGGAAGGAAGAAAGAAAATGACATAGAATGTCCCTCTCATAATGAATAAATAAATAGCTCCCACCGCCCTGAGCAGTGTTAGATCAAACTTCATTGTTTTGAAGTTGCTGGGTAAGATCTGATGTTAAAGACAGGAGTCAGCACTCCTGTTTCTTGGCCCTTATTTCAAAAAACAGATACTAGCAATAATTGATGGTAAATTCTCCATTGCTGAAAGTTTCACTGTGCCTTAAATCAAAGACAACTTGAAACTGAAAAACCATTAGTCAAGAATTTATTTTAAAATAAATAAATCCAGAGATACATTTTGACTACATAGGTGTATCAGCTTCCTGTATCTTCTACAAGGTAGTGTTTGAAGGTCCCTACCTGTTGTAATTCGGATATGCTGTATCCCTCAGAAACTTATGTGTAGACAATACAAGAATATTCAGAGGTGAAATAATTAGATTATGAGAGTTGTAATCTCATGAGTGGATTCCACTTATATAAATTAACTGGATGGTAATAATAGGCAGATAGGATGAGACTGGAGGAGAAAGGTCGCTGGAGGCATGCCTTTTTTGTCCCTGATGAGCAGAGCTGTTTCCTGATTGCAGTGTTCTGACCTGCTTTCCTATCCCACACCTTTCCACCAGATGTTCTGCCTCATTTTGGGCCCAGAGTTATAAAATGGCAACCCTTGACTGAAGTGTGAGCTAAAATAAAGCTTTCCTCCTCTACGTTTTTCTTGTGAAGTTTTCTGGTCACACAACACAAAACATTACCTTTAATGTATATTCAACATCTCCCCAGGTTTTTCCACCCCCAACACTAAAGCCTCCATGTTTTTTTTTTTTTGTTTTTTCACCTCAATGGTAGGCTATTGCATTTGTCCTTTATTTTATTTTATTTTCTGGTGCTGGGGATTGAACCTGAGACATAGAACATGCTCATCATGTATGCTATTGCTAAGCATCACCTCTAGCCCTACAGTGGTCTTCTAATTAGTCCATTTACTCTTGATCCCCTGTACTTGGGTGGATCTTCATTTCTTTTCTGGGCCAGCACTGAAAAACTTTAAGCCAGAAAAAAAAAATTGTTTTACCATCACTGTAGATTTCCTGGTTGTCAATGAGTTGACAGGTTGGCATAAAGATTGAGGTGGACCTGGGAAAAAGCCAGTCTACTTTCCCCTCTTCTCCAATTTAAAAGTTAATAAAAATGAAACAACTGATGAGAAAAAATAAGAAAATTATTTAAAAATTGAAAAAATATATTAAAAGAACAGAATGTATGTATAATTGACAAGGGCTTCTGCTGCAAGGTATGCAGCAATTTGAACATCATAACAGATTACAACAATACTGGACAAAAACCCTTTGAATTTAAAAAAAAATTAATCTTGGAGTCTATACCAATAAAACAAAAAATTTTTAATTTAAAAAACATAAAGCAGGTGATTTTACAGAAGAGCGCCAACTAACAAATATAGAACACAAGATAGATAGGAAATTACCAATTCACAGCCAATATAGTAAAAATAGAATAGATACAGTCAGGAATCATAGGATTCTTGAAGGATGTTCAGTTACTTAGTGAAATGCTAGGGAACAGTGTATTTGTACCACCTCAGTGGGCCTCTGCACAAGTTATTTATTAATTATACAGGGAGAAAAGTTACAGTTCAAGTAGGAATATATGGCAGACATCTCTTTTTCCAAGTGACCAAAGCTAACATCACCAGTAGTAGAACCAGCCACTACTCTGAACCACCTGGTACCCTGCATGTAGGAAAACACACCACCTATGTAGTCTTTCTGCCAAAAATATTGAACCTAAATCTAATCATCAGGCAACAATAAAGCAAACAGATTCAGGATTATTCAGCAAAAGAACTGCCCTGGGATCTTCAAAAATATCAGTGTCATGCAAAACAAAACAAAAATGCTGAGAACTCTCCTAGACTAAAGGAGATCAAGGAACATGATTACTGAATGCAATGAGTGAATATTAATTGGATCTTGGGTGCTAAAAAACAAAGGACATTATTGGGACAACTGGAAAAATTCGAATATTAGATAACAGGACCATATTACATCAAATTTCCTGTGTGATAACTGTGTTTATTTAGAAAAACGACTTCCTTAGAAATGTATTCTGAAACTTCAGGAATAGCTGCATGCTATCTATAACTTACACTCAGCTGATTTGTGTGTATGTATTTGTGTACACAAGATTCTTTCTTGCAGTGAATGTATTTATTTGCTGTCCTCTGCAATTTTTCTGTAGATTGAAATTTTTCAAAATAAAAAGTTGGCTAGGGCTGGGGTTGTGGCTCAGTGGCAGAGTGCTTGCCTTGCACGTGTGAGGCACTGAGTTCGATCCTCAGCACCACATAAAAATAAATAAACAAAATAAAGATATTAAAAATAAAAGTTGGCTAAAGATTGTTAAAGAAAATCTCTCATTATTTTGATAGGTCCTCTCTATGCTAGATTAAAAATTATCAGGATTTTATTAATAACACATAGGGCTGGCTGATATCCTATCTTCTATCTTTCATTCATAAACTCACTCTGACCCAAATTGTCTGAAGAAATGAAACATATTTGTCAGCTGAATTAAAGCAAGCTCACTTGATCTCTCTCAGCTGTTTCTAAGTTCAAAGGCAATCAGGAAATCGGCCCCATAGATAGCAAGTCATCTTCTACTTCAACACCCAGAGAGTCCAATCTCTTTTTGAGAAAGTTAACCTTTGCCTTATCAATCCTGGTCTTCCATTGCAATCAAATGACTACAATGAGGATACATTTTAACTTTGAGTGCAAATCTAATTGTTTTGATGGGACAAATCCACCTGTTCAGCTTCAGAAATCCACCTATTCATGCTATCAGAGAACCAAGATCTAAAGAATGAAAGTCAATAAATTGCCAATTATCAATGTAAATCAGGTCCTAATAATGATCTATTTCGGGGCTGGAGATGTGGCTCAAGCAGTAGCGCCCTCGCCTGGCATGCATGGGGCCTGGGTTTGATCCTCAGCACCACACACAAAGATTTTGTGTCCACCGAATACTAAAAAATAAATATTAAAAAAAAATTCTCTCTCTCTCTCTCTCTCTCTCTCTCTCTAAAAAAAGTAATAATGATCTATTGCATTAAGCAATGAAAGAAAGCTCACATTAACAGTTTATTAAATTGCTTTTAGCCAAAATATGTAGTCTTTTTTAGTAACTATTAGTTTGAAAACTTGGAAAAACTTAAATTGCAGGTTTTCGTGCTGTGGATTGTGTTTAAAAATAATGTGTCTTGTATTTTGTGCTTACTCTGAAGCAGGCACTGAGCAAAGCACTTCACAGAGATGCTCTCCTCTAAGCTTTGTAATAACCTTTTGTCTTTTCAGAAGTGGAAACATTTAAACAGGTTATTAATTTGTTGAAGGTCATGTAGTTCATAACTGGCAGAGCTGTGTTTTGTCTGTGTTATTTCAAATCCTTCCTTTCTAACATTTATATTTCTCTATAATAATACCAGAATAATGTGTAAAAAATGTAAAAATCTTAAAGTTTCCTGTAACTACCAAAATACACACACACACACACACACACACACACACACACACACACACACCACTTTTAAAAGCTAGCAAATATGTGGAACTTCATTTTTTTTTAACTAGCTTTTAAGAGGAGAACTATGAATATTTCTTTGAGATGGTACCATATTGCTCCTGGATTAAAGGAGGAATTTTGATGATCACATTAAGTTTGGAGGATAAATACATGCTATTAATAAGAACAGTGAGAATTCTATTTTAAATTCTATTAACAAAGTAAAAGGCCTTTTCTTATATTTATTCCACCTAGCTTCCTGGACTCACAGTTCAAATCATTTATAATTTATTTTTAAGCACCATGGAAAGAGGCATAAAAAGATTTGGGCGGGGTTGTGTCCTGGTATACTCAGCTTGCCTCCCTGTTATTTGGTGTCTTGAATGGTGCTAAAGCTTCTGGAGAGAGTTCCCTTAAAGCCCCCAGGAAGCAGGCATTCCAGGGATTTGTCCAAAGGTGAATTTTAATGAGATCTGCCTCCTCCTTTCTTTCCTTGCAGGAGAAGTAAGAGTCTAGCAAGAGCTGTAATGACATGTAAATGACTTCTGCACAGATACTAATTAGATAGGGCCCCTGGAGAGTAGCCAGCTGTTGGTTGTTAAAGGAAATAAAATGATAGGTCACAGAAATAAGTCATTTCAAAGCTGATTTCTAGTAGACCTTTTCCAGCATGGCTAAGGAAACACTCGCTGTCTCACAAAGGAGCAATAGAGGCCTTCAGGTCAAGTGAGAGAGGGCATCTGTGAGGAGGTAAGCAGAGCTTCCTCTGGGCTCCCTACTCCCCAAATTCATTCTCCAAACAAAAGCCTGGTCCCCAGGCCCCAGGGCTCTGTTTTTATTTTTATTATAAATTTGTGATTTCTTTGATATTTTTAAAAAGCCGAATAATAATAAAAATAAATAAATAAATAAACTTGATCTTCCTTGGCTTCCAGGGAATTTTTCACTCTCCTCTTCCATTCTTTCCAGTACCTTTTTCCCTGTCTTCTTCACTTGCCCCCCAGTTTCTCTATTATCTAGAAATGATTAGACATTTCCATATTTGCCTTTGACCCAATTTTTTTTTTCTCCTGAAATTCTGATAATCTTACCCTCTTATCTTTTGGGGAAGTATGAAATAGAAGAAAAAGGAATTCTCATTCATCCAATGAGAACTAACCGCCCTTTCACAGGAAACAATGGATTCTTCCTGAATGGTATTTCCAGATGCATAAGTTAAAATTCGAACTGTTACCTTTGTAATAATGTTCAAACAAAGTTATCAAAATATTTTTTTAAAAAAATTTATGATATGAGAACCTATATATCATGCACGACATATTTATGAAATAACAGTATCTGATCACGACCACAGTTAAAGACTTGGAGATGTCATCAATGACTGTGTGAACATTCTTCTCCTTATTTAAGTTTACCACACCTTTACTCCTTTATGTAATAAATCCTGCCATCTGCTAAAATTTTGTCTTTCAATTTGTCAAGCTTAGCTGAAAAATCATGTCTCTTTTCTTGATCATGTATCATGTAAAATCAATTTAATAGACACAGTTAAATAATTTTCCACATAAACAGATTCTTGGATAAATGGTTAAAATTGGAGACCAACGTTAAATGTGGCATATGGAAATTCAGTGTACACCAGTGATTTTAATAGATGATCTCTTTGCACTGATTTCTGATAACCAGTTTACTTTCTGTGGCTCTTTATCTGATTCTGAATCCCAAATCTTCCATCTTCTACCAAAGGGCTATCTCTTCTTGAGTGTTCTCCAACTAATTATTTGTTGTTTTAGGTATGAGGTTTTCCCCTAAAAGCTTCTGTATGAGACAAGACAAAAAAATTCAAAGGTGAAGTGTTTGGGTTTTAAGAGCCTTAAACTAATAAGTACATTAATATCCTGATGGGGATTAATTGAGTGGGAACTGTAGGCAGGTGTGATGTGGCTAAAGGAGCTGGGTCATCAAGGGTATATCTTTGAGATTTATATTTTGTCCATGGTAAGGGAAGCTCTTTCTTCTTCTTGGTAGCCACATCCTAAACTGCTTTCCTCTGCCACACACTTCCACCATGATGTCCTGCCTCACCTCAGGCCACAAGGAATGCAATTGACAATCTATGAATGGAGACCTCTAACACCATGAACCCCAAATAAATTTTTCCTCCTTAAAATTGTTCTAGTCAGCTCTTTTGATCACAGCAGTGAAAAAAGCTGACTAAAACACAGTTGTTCATTTTCTTTTCATTTCTTTTTTACATTCTTGTTTGTTTTTGCTTTTCTATTTTTTCTATCTGAAGGTCTCTAGAACTTGAATGAGAGGTAGTCTTTCATAGTGTCTGTGGAGTAGAAATAGGTGGCAAAGCTGAGCTCTTATCAGTTCATGCTTCCTTTGATTTAAAAAAATATATATTTATTTTTTAGTTGTAGTTGAACACAATGCCTCTATTTCATTTATTTTTATGTGGTGCTGAGGACCGAACCCAGGGCCCTGCACATGCGAGACAAACAAGCTACCGTTGAGCCACAACCCCAGACCTTTCTTTGATTTTTAAAAAGGGCTATTTTTGATAATAGCATTTCCTGGTGGTGGTTTCATATTCTGAGGTAACCACTTTTATGAAGTTTGAAATTAGTGATTGGTTTATTTCTTAAAGCTGACTTTAGGTTCCTCACTGGGTACTTCAGTTGAAACTGCTTGGTAAGCTACTGTTTTTGCTGGAAATAATCCGTCCAAACTTGCCATAATTCTGCATTTGATGACATATTGTATTTGTGTAAGAGCCATTATAATGCCAAATCTTGTACCCATACTAAAATGTAACCTGGGACCACACATGGCTGTTAAAATATGCTCTCCATCTGGACACCCAGCAAAATGTATAGAATCTGAAACTACTAGTTTAGAAATAAGTTTGTAGTATTTAACATCCCACATTCCATTTGTTCTCTCAGATTTCCCAATCTAGCTAGTACTAATATATATCTGTGAGGGCTATAGTAGACTTGGTACAAGAACTATTTCCAAAATGAAAATACAGGATCACATTTCAAGTTTAAAATTGTTACTTTGATAAGCATGAAACCCTAAACAGCACAAAACTTAGTAGCGCTAGAATTCCAATCAACATTTGTGGCTCTATTTTGATAGTTGTGTTACAGCATTTTATCCATTTGTTGAATATAATGCAATATTTGTTTCCTATTTGTAGGAAACAATGGTTTTGTCAACACATGTTCTAGCTATTACCATCACAATGGTTGTTTTGTTATTATTATTCTTCCATAGTAACCTTATTATCCTTAAAGAAACTTATTGGCTAAAGCTGCATGTGATCCACCAAAGTTGGGGTGCTGATGTAATCTAACAAATGAAGGTACAACTTTACTTGCTAGAACATAACTCTTTTGTATTGTTGGAGTCCAGGTGATAACACAAAATCATTAATTTTTCCAAATGTAATTGTTTATAGTTGTGTTAAAACTGATATTTAAAAAAAACAAACAAAATTCGTCATTAACAACTCAGGTAAGGTACTTTTATCTTCTGACCAGATGGACTCCAATCAATGTTGCATTTTTTTTTTTTCTGGATGGATGATCTCAAACATGTTTCAGTTTTCACATCATAAAATTGTAGGTTGAATATCCCAGCTGTACCATCTTTAGAAGGAGTAGTATAAGGCTCACATTGCCAAGACATTGTTTCCTTGTGAAAATTCAGGACAGACTACTTTTGGGAAGCTGAAGTCATGCAGTGGCCCATTGTTAGTGAATTGATGATATGTCCTTTTATTCTAGCAACTCTGCCAAACAAGATCCCATATCACTATAGGTATAAACTTTGTAATTTTTTTTTTCAAATTCCAGCTGTCATCCCTGATTTTGAGAAGGGTAGAGAATTTCAATACAAACTTTATAAAGAATGCCCCAGACCACCTGGAAAATACAAGTGTGGTAGTCCATTCACCATACCCAGCCCGTATCCTTGGACTATCAAGAGCAGCGTGGATGGTGCCATCTTGTTTTAGAAAAAAAGAAAAATTCTTCTTAATACTGCCAAAATTACAGATTCTGCTAATTCTAGTCCTGTGGTTGTCTTTGGTCATAACTAAAGGGAATGCTAAATTTTGATTACAGATTAGAGTAAATAAAAATGTCAAAATCCAAGTTAATAGGAACCTATGGGTTGTATCCACAGATCCACCTTAAGAACACCTGGTCTAAAGATTTTCAAGAGACTGGGAATCCTCCCTCATTCATATGCCTAGCAGAAGTCAGTAAGGGGCCAGTAAGAAGAATGAGATGGTATGAGCCATCCACAATTGTACAATCATTCATTCTACATTCCTTATTTTATCTATTTGATTTATCTGGGCTTCTTGAGACTTCTCGTGTCTTTCTGGGTATGTTTTTTAATATCAAAGTAAGATTAAAACTAGTCAGTTTCGGGCTGGAGTTGTGGCTCACTGGTAGAGTGCTCACCTACCATGGGTGAGACACTAGGTTCCATCCTCAGCACCACATAAAAATAAGTAAATAAAAATAAAGGCGTTGTGTCCACCTACAACTAAAAAATATATATATATAAAAAAAACCTAGTCAGTTCTATTTGTTTGGCAGCTATTGTGTTTTGGTTTTGATGAAGGACATTCTTTTTTGGTTTGGGGGTAGTTTTTAAATATATTCATGGTTTGAAATATACTTTATGGTTGTAGGGAAGGCTGAAACTGCTGATTGTCTCAATTCATGTGTTTATGCCGTGTCTAACTTCTATGAATTGGCTAATTGGGCTTAAAATGTGAATAATATCACAATATTAAATCTTGACCACTGTCTTCTGCCTTTGAAGATTTTGAAGTCGGTAAAATTTAACCCTCTGTTGACTTCCTCACTGCTGCCTTCTCCTGGGCTTCTCTTGTCTTCCAGCTTCTTTAATGGTCATTTCTAAAATCCTCTTGTCTGTCTCCCACTCTGCCAACCATAAGATGTAGGCACTTCCTCCACATTAGGTCTTGGGATGGTTTCCTCTTGATGTGTTTTACCTTGACACTATCTCCCAATCCCTAATTTCCATCCTTTCCCATGTTCCTTGTCAGCAGTATAAGAGCCCTACCTGCCTCTTCCAAGTTGTTCAGATTTTAATAAAACTCGGCACGCATTCTTTAGACACTTTGTTAAGTGCTAGGGATACACATCTGGACCAATGGAGTAGGTTCCTTCCTTTGCACACTCGACAGTCTACCAAGGAGAGCAACCTTAATGAGTAGGATGAAAGGGTCAGAGTTGATCATTACGGATCTAGCCTACTTTGGGGACTTTGGGAAGTCCATCTAGGGGAAGTAATGTTTAAATTGGAAACTTGAAGGTCGTTGAGGGAGAGCTCAATGACTAGTGTAGGAACTGGGATTTAGAAAATGTAAATGTTATAGTTTCTAAATTTCTAAATATACATTTCTAAATGCCCAAATGCCAAAATCTAGAGAATAGCAGGGAAGGAGGAAAAGATGTAAAGTTTGCTGTGATATGAAACTCAAAAGAGGCCAACTGATCTCATGAAAATCAAAGGGAGACAGTAGAGGAAAGGGACCAAGAGGTGGGAGGCAGGGAGGGAAGGAGGAGGTGCTGGGGAGTGATATGGGCCAAATTATTTTGTTATATTGCACAGTATATGTAACAGCAATCCCATCATTATGTACAACTATAATGAAAAAGAAAAAGAAAAACGTGGAAAACTAAAAGAGGGCATCTGAATCTAATAAAGAATCTACTTCCTGTTAGAATTCTAGAGGGGCAGGTCACACTGGCAAACCCTTGCTACCATGGTAGCGTGGGATAGGGAGTAAGTATCACCGTCTTAAGGCTAGTGGGGAAGTCCATAGGAAATTCAGTTAGGCATAGCATTTAGGTCTACACTTTTTAAGATTAATCTGTGTATGGAAATTAGTTTGGCAAAGGGCCAGAGACCACTGAAGGTGTATCAAAGCCCAGCTCAGAGATGCTGTTTTTCTCTCAGAAAAATCTGAGTCCTCGTTGACTGAGTATTTCTCCATCACTTGCTCTTCCTACCCATAAAATATTGCATCCTTAAGATTTATTTTCTAAAAATGTCCATTGCCTGTTATTTTTTATTCCCATTGACCTGATTCAAACTTCTTCTTTGTCTTTTCAGAACTGTTTCAACAGCCTCTTACTCTACTGACCTTCTAGATCTCCTAGTTTCCTTGTTCTCTACTTCAGTACCATACAGCTGTGCTGCTAGAATTATCCCCCTTATCCACATGAAATGCATTTTGTTGCTGCCAAATGCATAAACATTAAATCCAAACTCTTCTTCCTGGTTCACCACCTCCACAGCGCTGGCTCTGTGGACACTGCCAGTTTTCTCCACCATACAAGCACCTTCCACAAATTTCCTATTTCACGCACCAACTCACGAATCTCTAGATACACTAAACTCCCCCCACCTTCTTAGAATATCTTTCTCTTCCAGTTCACTTATAAAAAAATTCCATATTGAAGACTCATTCCTGATCCAGCTTCTTTCAATTCCAGATGTCCCCAATCAATTAATCTTCCTTTCTGCATAGGTTCCAATTATCTATCTAATTAAACTTCTTACTTGTGTTTCACCATTTACTAGAATCTATTCCCTATTAGAATTCTATTTGAATTAGTTAATATGAGACAGACTGTCCCACTAGAGTATGAATTTCTAGGGACTAGGGAGATTTATCATCATCTTTTCTGTGTTACATAAAGTGATTTATTTGCCCTTTATGTAAAAGGGATCAATAAATGTTAAATGAATTAACAGGTGGTAGTGAGGTGATTTGATTCCAAATTGTGAATGTCTCTGAACAAAATCCCAAACCTCATGCTGGCTATAATATTCTAGGTTCACCAGATACACTGGATATTTTATTAACATTATTGTTTTTTTTTCTGAAGGCGGCTAAATGAAACAAATCTCAAAACAGTAACAGTTAACAGTTTTACTGAGAAGTGCTAAATTCTGTATTGAAAGTTGAAATTTATTCTATGAGTATTGTAGAGCTCAAATTATGTATTTATTTTTTATTTTGCTGGGGATGGAACACTGGGCCAGGTGCATACTAAGCACACTGTCATTGAACTATACTTCCAGCCCCCAATTTTGCATCTGTCTCTGGGCATGCAGCTATTAATAAAACAGATTATTGTTCTGAAAGCTCATAACAGATATTGTCAAAGAAGTTTGGGATTTCTTCCTCAAGAATTGCAGGAGAATATACTTAACTGGAAAAAAAATTGTTCAGCTAACTCAGAGAGGTGGTTACAGTGGAGATGTGGCCAATATATAACAGTATATACAAAGATAAAATACAATATTGCTAACTGAGTTTATTTAGGGCTTGTTTGTTGCTAATATTTTATACATTCCTTATTTTTGACTTTAATAAAATCTTGCACCAGGCAGTTTTTATTACTTTTTCTCAGTATTACTTTTTACCTTAGACTGGGAAGCATCAATAGAGGTGTTAAGCAATAATCACTTTCATTGAATTCCAATAGGAGCCTAACATCATATTGAAAATTGGAGATATATAAACTTAATTTGTGGCCTCATGTAACTTGCAGAAATAGCATTTTATAAAGTAATTACATTGCTGCAGGGTAAAAATTAGGAATGTAGTACTAGAAGATGATGCTCATGTAGGAAACACTGACTTTTTTTTCAAGGTCAATTCGAAACAGGACATTAAGGACAAATACTATGATTTTTTCTGAAATATGAGCATCAAGTATGTGAACTCTCAGAACACAATTAGCATAGATGAAACCTAAAAGACCTTTGATGGAAAGACATAAATTATGAAGGACGTGTACATTCAGAAAAATTTAAGAGTGTTTTCCAGATGTCTCTGTGTAAATAATGTAAAGAAAGATTGATGGCTTCACATTTGACTAGATTTTGTTTGTTTGTTTTTTCAAAATCTTTTCTAAGAATTGCCCTGGTGGAAAATATTCCTGAAGGCCTTAACTATTCAGAAAATGCACCATTTCACTTATCACTTTTCCAAGGCTGGATGAATTTACTCAACATGGCCAAAAAGTCTGTTGACATAGTGTCTTCCCATTGGGATCTCAACCACACTCATCCATCAGCATGTCAGGTAAGCTGCATTCTCTCTGTGTGTGATAATTTTACGTATGTGCATTTTACAGTCTTTAGTATTCTTTTCTTCCACTCCTCAAGCTCAACTCATTTTTTAAATTCCACCTTCACTCATGAGTACGTGCATATCATCGCATTTATCTAAACATGTTGTGGTTAATCATATGTTCCTTGGCTCCTACTAGCACCCCAGGCTTTTGAGGGCATGAGCATATTTCCACTTTGCCTACTGTAGGCTCTCTGTATAGCATTGTGCCACATGACTCCAGGAGTGCCATTCACATCAGAGCACCTGTCAACAGCAAGGACCAGAAATGTGCTTTGCACAACCTGCATGTTTACAAATCTATTTCTGTAACTTATTGCCAAAATATTTATTTGGTCAATTTGTGTTATAATTTACCACTAGGCTACAGAGCCTACTTTTTTTTTTTGGTACTGGGGGGATTGAACTCAGGGGCACTCAACCACTGAGTCACATCCCCAGCCCTATTTTGTATTTTATTTAGAGACAAGGTCTCACTGAGTTGCTTAGCACCTCACTTTTGCTAAGGCTGGCTTTGAGCTCATGATTCTCCCATCTTAGCCTCCTGAATCACTGGGATTACAAGTGTGCACCAACATGTCCGGCCAGAGGCAACTTTTTATAATAATGAAATCATTAATGAATAATCACTTGTTTCTTGAGTCTGTCATATTTGGGTGACTAGGAAACAAAAATGTGATTATTGAAGAGAACCATCCTTAGAAAACTGACTAAATGAGTTAAGTGATTTCTGAATTAAGTACTATGGATGTGAGAAAATGATTCTGGCTGGTTTTAGTGTATTTTTGTTTATATTGATACAGCCATGATAGTTGCATTGAGCTATCCTGTCCAAACCTTTGATCACTGCCCTATACTTAGGTGTCCTAGATGGGTCAAGGGTAACATCGACTTGATGTCTGCAATTAAAAATGTCTTGGCAGTAAGCCTATACTCATTACTTATTGGAGCCTTGAAATCTGTTTTTCATTTTTACTATTTTAAAGTCAAAATTTTCAGAAAATAGGTAAAAACAACCAAAGTGCACAAGTTCATACTAAAGAATTGAGTACACTTACTAAAATTGCTAAACGTGCATGCATTCTTCTTGTTTCCATGTCCGCTATTTCGCAGCTGTTTCAAGTATTTATTGTTGCATCAAGCATCATCCAAATAGTGGTTTAAAAAATATCAGTCATTTTTCACATTCATGATTTGGGGCAGGGCTTGATAGAGAGGACTCATCACTGATCCACAGAGTGTTTGCTGGAGTGGGCTTGCCTGGGGCTGGAGGATCCAAGAAGGATCACACATATCTGGCTTGTCAGCTGGTGTAGCTGGAATGTCTGGGGGTAGCTGGATCTCGTCTTTGTTCACACACGTCTCATCTTTCTGTAAACTAGCTTGGGCTCCAGATGTGGTGACTGGATCCTAAGAAGATAAAGGCTAAAGCTCTAAGGCCTGCTAAAAGACCTGGTTCTGGCATTCCAGAATGTTGTTCACCATATATTTCATAGGTTGAAGCAAGTCACAAGTCCAAGATTGGAGGCATGGCATCCAGATACAGGACTAAGAAGCACTGTAGGCAGCCATCTTTGAAAATAATACTCAGCCACTTAGTGGCCATAGCAATTCATGTTTCTTCCACATGCAAAATACACTCACCTCTTCCCTCAAAAAATTAATTTCTAAGTTCCATTACATGAAAGATTCAATGTCTAGGACTTATCAGCTGTAGATCTGAATGAACTGCCCATATGGGCTTCTCTTGATTTGAAAACACGTATACTAAAGACTAGTTATATGTCTCCCCACACAGACTCTAAACATGCAATGTTAGAGCAGGGATAGGATAATTACAGACACTTTTGTTCAAAAAGGTGGAAAGGGACAGCACATTTTAGTCATCAGTCTATGATAATTCTTAATCCAGCCTGGCATGTGTTACCAGTTTCTCCAACTCTGCAAACAGGAATGTGTCTAGACTGGGATCTAGTTCTTTTCCCTAGGCCTGGTTTGCCAATCTGCTGCCTTCAAAAGCCCCTTGCTCCACCCACCATCTGACCATCTGTGTCTGTGTTCTTATGATTCTGGGGACTAAACCCAGGGCCTTCTACATGGTAGACAAGAACTGTACCACTGAGCTGCACCAACCGACTGCCCAGCCTATGTTCTTTTTTTTTTTTTTTTCCACAAGAAATAATCTGCTTTTCTTTTGGACTTATTTCTTAGTATGCTTCCTGCTAGTAGGATTTAAAACCACAGAGACCTCATTTCATTTTAAACCATCTCTGATCTGTTTTAATCCAGCATAGTACAAACCCTTAACAACTTTTAGATGTTCCACTGAATGAGCAAAAAGAATCCATACTAGAAATAACTTGCAGACTTGTCTTTCTTTTTCCTAGACTATGAACCTAGGTGCCCCAGGTCTTCACCCTTCAAATTGCTGGGAGCCTGTTCTGTAGCGTTTTAGGAGATGGTCAGTCAGGTATGGCCACAAGGAGAGACCGAGGAAAGACTCTGAAAAACAAGTATACTCATAGGTACCAGAGACAGAAGGCATGGAATACTACACCAGGGTACTATATAGACACCAGGGTAGTCAGGAGTCATAAGGGGCAGGACTAAGAGAAAAATTTAAATCAGAGACTATATATAGGTATATCTTTGGAAAGATAAGACAGGGCAGCACAAATAGTTCCTGATTGACTAGTTTGAATAATTTCTTCAGACTGTAAGCTATAGAAGTGACTCCTAGTACCTGGTTTTGGGATAATTAAGGCAGAGGAATCTTGCCTCCTGGGGTGTATGGCTCAAACAGAGGAGATCTGGATTTAGACTCAATCATTTGCATATCAGAGGCATGCCCCTGACTAGTTCTGAGAGGTATTTGTAACCTCTAAGAATTAACTAGTCCAGCTAGGGGCAGTCTCTCCCCAGCCAGAAAGGTTTTGTGGAGTTGTGAAGACATCATAATATATTGGGAAAAAATTTAAATTACATATATATTACAGAGCTCTTTTGTCTAGCTGAGAGGTCTACAATGTACCCACCACCCTGAGGCCATCTCTTTGAGATTTTTTTGCTGAGTGGAGAGATCTCTATATTTCCTCTGAATTCTGCAGGAAAACTTAACAGTTCTGTCTTTAGTTCATCTTTTTCATAACTCTCTATATATACTATGAAAACTTTGATCACCGCCCTAAAATTGTCAGCCAGATCCACAGGGTCATTAGTTATATTTTTATTTTCCGTTTTACAGCAGGTGGTAGTGTTGCCAAGCAGCCTGGTCTTCTTGATGTGAATGGCCCTTCTGAAGACCCCAAAAGCAGTTTATTTACTGTGCTTCTGGCCTTGAGGAATAGGATGAGATTCTTGCTTTCATCACCACCCAGTCCCCAAGGCAGTGCTGCATGGCTTTATCTCAGTTATCTATTGCAATGTAATAAACAGCTTCAAGATATTTTCCTTATTATTTCCTATGATTCTGTGTGTTGGCTGCACAGTTCTTTGACTCCAGTAGTACCAGCTAGATTCATTCCCATGATCACACTTGGTTGGGAGAGCGGCTAGGGCTGGGCTGTCTGAGGACTGGATGGTTCTCCTTCTCCTCATGTGGAGTCTCATTATTCAATAATCTAACCCAAGATTCAGGCAGCTGGATTCCATGAGGGTGAAAGTGAAAACTATAAGTCCTCTCAATTTCAGAACACTACTTTTGCTACATTCTATTAAATGAAGCAGGTGACAGGCCAGCCCAGATTCAGGAGAGGGGCAAAAGACTCCTGGTATAGTGTGCATGTTTACCTGAGGGAGAAAATGTTGACAGTGGACTTTGGGAATTATCTACTATAGCAGATTTGATGGTGTGGGATAGTTTAAGTTGTCTTTCCTTAGCCCTAGAGAAGACCAGCCCTAAGCCACTGAAAGAAACAGGAACTGCAAGCCTTAATTGACTTAGAGAGCCATGCAGTGACTAGTATAGGCTGCTGCATTTTAAGAGCTTGTGGTATCTACAGCTCTGTCCCAACCCATATACACCACCAAAAAGCCATGTGTGCCACCACACAATAGGAAGATTTGAGTTTAGGATGTGGTAGCCTAATTTTCTCTTTTCTAATATGCTATGCCTCAAGAATGCTGGATTTTTCTTTTCAAATATAAAGTGACCTTTATTACTCCCCTCCTTGCACCTCCACCTCCGGATTACTATTTCTCTCTGACCTTTACCTAAATCCTGCTTGGCCACTAGGATTCCAGAAAACAACCTAGACTTGGAGTTGATTGTGTTTGGAGCTCCTAGTACCCTGCAGCATTCCCCAGAGGTGCCCAGTAAACCCATTTGCAGGATTCAAAGGGATTCTATAGGCTGAGGCACTAGAGGAGTCCTCTGTACGTCAGTTACAGTGTGAGGTGTGAGGTGGTCCAAATACCTGGAGCAGAGGCTCTCAGATGGCTTCAAGGCAAACTGGAATCCCTACTTGGGTGGCTGTGGACCCTTCTTTAAGAGAGACATAATCTTCCAAAACAACCTAAGGACTTCTGGCTTTTCTTTGTTTTTTTTTTTTTTTTCTTTCTCTTTCCCTCCGTCCCACCCTCCCTTTCTTCCTTTCTTCCTTCCTTTCTTTATTTTATTGCTACTGGGGATTGAACCCAGAGCCTCCCATATGCTAAGCAAGTACTCCACCATTAAACTACATCTCCAGCCTTTTTTTAAATTTTATTTTTTTAAAAAAAGTTGTTAAGTTGCTAAACCTGATCCCAAACTTGCAGTCCTCTTGCCCCAGTCTCCCAAGTAGATGGGATTACAGGTATGCACCCCTGGGCATGGTTTTAACCTGACCTTCCATGCTAGTCCTTCTGGTGTGAGCTAACTCTTTTTCCTCAGAGTTTGGCACTGGATATAGTGGCAACTTTATTACCTGGAAGAATATAAGAAATGCAAACTCTCAGCACAAAACCCAGCCCCACTTGAATCAATCTGCATTTTGACAGGAGCTTCAGGTGATTTATGTGATCAAATAAGTTTGAAAAGTGCTGAACTGTCATTCTGACCTTTTGCTCTATGAGCCCAGCAAACCTTCATAGGTGTTGAGAGCATCTGCTAGAAGACAGGTCATTAGGGTCTTTCTGTGCCAGGCTTCCTTAAGTTACATAATGGAAGTCACCACCCTGCCTGTCTTGCTCACATGGCAATGGGATAAATGGACAGCTGAAGTTAAGTCTGCTTTTATAATGATGCCTGGCATAGGTGCCTGACATACTAGGTGCTCGGTATTTGATAAGTAGTGAGCAAATGGATTGTGTAAAAGGTAAATGCAGCTGCACACTAGTTAAAGTGTTAATAATAGATTTTAGTCAGTAATATACTGACTGCACCAAAAAAGAGGAGTCAGCATAAGTTAAACTCACCTTTGGCCTGTGCAAAGATGGATGGGAGTTTTGAAGTAAGAATAGAGAGAAGGAGTAGGGAAGTGAAATGGCCAGGGCTTGAGCAGAGTGAGAGAAGCAGACATCTATAAGAAGGTGGGAATGGGGCCTTGGTGCATTTGAAACCCATCTGAGTTTGTTAACTAACTGGTGCTTATGGAAGTCAGGATCCCACCCTCCCATACAGACTGAAGGGTAGTAGGTTGTTGACTAAAACAATAGTAAATTATTTTGACAGCCTTAACCTTTTTAGATGTTAGAGTCATCCTGAGGATAGGTCTTTGAACTATTGGACACCTTGTTAGTGTTTGCTCCTGTCTTTTAAAGGAGCAGGGGCTGTGGATGGAATCATCTGACTGAGACCACAGTCAAGGTTAAGACCTAGTTGAGAAGCCTCAGAGGAGCCTGGCTTGTGTTTGGTTAAGGAGAGAATCTTCATCAGTTGCGTGATTTGAGAATGAATTAAACTGGATGTTGTTGACATAGAAAGATGCTAACACTTAGAAGCTTAGTCTAAGTCACTCTCTAATAATAGACCTACTGCCAACAAATGGAATATTTCATCTTGTTTCCAATGACCTGGCTATTGTTGAACTTGCATGCAAGCCTTCAGGAAAAGACCCAGTTTGAACTAATATCTCCTAGTAGAATTGTACTGCTCATGCCTAAGAGATGCCTCTTAACTGCTTCTCTTTCCTTTAGAGGCACCAGACTCTTTAACAGTTTAAATCCAGTTGGTTTTCTTTAAGCTCAAGTCCAGTTAAACTTTGCCCTTTACAAGGGAGAGAGCTACATTTGCAAAAATGAAGGATAGAAGGGTTTGATTTCTTTAAGAATTAGATGGATTCAAGGGACTGTGAGGCTGATTATATGAACAGCTCACCCCACACTACCTATTCCTGGCTATGTCCTATGGAGAATGGTGTGAACCAGGGTGGGAACTATGGGGGTGGGGGATTCCAGTGTGTGCAAGGGAGAGGATGTTTTCTTCCACTGGTCTGTTGGTGGCCGAGTGATTGCTCTTGTGGAATGTCCTGTATTTACTAGGTCCTCACTGGCTGAGGGCCAGGCATGGGCTGTGGACTTTAAAGAAAGAACAAGTATGCAGAATGGAGTATTGTGGAACCTTTTTTGCCCCCCCCCCCTAATTTCCCACAACCCCTAAAGCAATACGGACAACAGGACATAGAGTAAAAGGTCTAGGAGAACTTATCTAAGTACAAAAATCTCTTAGGCATTTAAAGATGATTTTTAAAGATCCTAGTTCCCTTTCTTCCTCTCTTTTCACAATGCAGCAATCTGGAATGGACAAAGGAAACAGGTACTTGCTCCCAACATTTCTATTTGGGTGAGATTCAAGACCCCATATCTTGTTTTCTTCAGGCACCATTTTACTCCCCTTTACCCCCCAGAAGAAGGCACTAGCTGAAAGCCAATGTTTCCATTTTTACCTGATTTTATCTCCCCAATGGAAGAGGAAATTCAACACTCTACTTAACATTTCAAACTTTGGGCACTAGTGTTTGTGCCTGTGAGTATCCTTTTATTTTCACCAAGACTTTGTCAATACTGAGATAGACACTGATTGGCTCATTGAGCACACACACACACAATGTATACACACAATGCAAGGAAAGAATGTTAATACCATAATTATTCATGCAAACAATTTAAATTTTAAGATGTTCTGGTATAAATATGCTATCATTCAAAATATATATGATAATAAACATTGGCTCAGGTTCTCAGCATATTGAATATATATGAAATATTTTTATTGGGGTAAATAGTTAAACATGGCATTTACTACCAAACCAACAAAGCCTAATAGTTCTAAATGGGTTCATAAGCAGCACACCAATAAACAAATACTTTAAACAAAAAGCAGCCCATTTATTTAGAGGAATAATCAAAATACACCAAGAAATTATATAGGTGGTGGCCAAGCTCCACAGGAAATAATTGCAAATGAACATAGTACATGATATCTGTCTTTCCTCTGAACAAGTAGCAATTTTGTAACAGTGAGTGGATGGTCATTATTAATAGGAATGATAAATGCCTGTTTTTGTTTTGTTTGTATGAAAATAGACACCTTGGTTTAAAATCTATTCCTCCAAAGGGTTGCTGTTTTGATGCTCACCCTGAAAAAAAAACCCTTTTGTCTTTCTTATCTCTCACTGGTTAATATCATTGTGTCTGTTTCCTTCGGTGCTGATGGAAACTGGACAGTGCTCTTATGCTATGTTACAACCATGCTAAGGGCTAGTGAGATCTACAGTTCCATGGTAACTGTATTTTACAACTTAATTAAAATACATGATCAGGCAAAGCCTTTTTGTTTCTTTTTGTCAGGGTGATGAGTTTAGCCAATAAAATATTGAAATTTGTAGGACATTTTGATTGCTAATTTATGAGATAAAATGATGGGAATTTATGAAATCAAAACTGTTCAGAAAAGCCAGGAAATATGAATGACGAAGGCTGTTAGTAGAGCTACCTGATTCATTGGGTAAAAACATCCCATTCTTTATGAGTTCACTGTAAGGAACCTAATAAAATAATTTTTTTTTTTTATTTTTTTTTTATTGGTCGTTCATAACATTACATAGTTCTTAATACATCATATTACACGGTTTGATTCAAGTGGATTATGAACTCCCCCTTTTACCCCGTATACAAATTGCTGTATCACATCAGTTACCCTTCCATTGATTGACATATTGCCTTTCTAGTGTCTGATGTATTCTGCTGTCTGTCCTATTCTCTACTATCCCCCCTCCCCTCCCCTTCCCTCCCCTCCCCCCTCCCCTTTTCTCTCTCTACCCCTTTTACTGTAAATCATTTCTTCCATTTGTATTATCTTGTCTTACCCCTCCATTCCTCTTATATGACATTTTGTATAACCCTGAGGATCGCCTTCCATTTCCATGCACTTTCCCTTCTCACTCCCTTTCCCTCCCACCTCTCATCCCTGTTTAATGTAAATATTCTTCTCAAGCTCTTCGTCCCTACCCTGTCCTTGTTAACTCCCCTTATATCAAAGGAGTCATTTGGTATTTGTTTTTTAAAGATTGACTAGCTTCACTTAGCATAATCTGCTCTAATGCCATCCATTTCCCTCCAAATTCTATGATTTTGTCATTTTTTAATGCAGAATAATACTCCATTGTATATAAATGCCACATTTTTTTTATCCATTCATCTATTGAAGGGCATCTAGGCTGGTTCCACAGTCTTGCTATCGTGAATTGAGCTGCTATGAACATCGATGTAGCAGTGTCCCTGTAGCATGCTCTTGTTAGGGCTTTAGGGAATAGACCGAGAAGGGGAATAGCTGGGTCAAATGGTGGTTCCATTCCCAGCTTTCCGAGAAATCTCCATACTGCTTTCCAAATTGGCTGCACCAATTTGCAGTCCCACCAGCAATGAACAAGAGTGCCCTTTTCCCCGCATCCTCTCCAGCACTTATTGTTGTTTGACTTCCTAATGGCTGCCAGACTTACTGGAGTGAGATGGTATCTTAGGGTAGTTTTGATTTGCATTTCTCTGACTGCTAGCGATGGTGAGCATTTTTTCATGTACTTGTTGATTGATTGTATGTCCTCCTCTGAGAAGTGTCTGTTCAGGTCCTTGGCCCATTTATTGATTGGGTTATTTGTTATCTTATTGTCTAATTTTTTGAGTTCTTTGTATATTCTGGTTATTAGGGCTCTATCTGAAGTGTGTGGAGTAAAGATTTGTTCCCAGGATGTAGGCTCCCTGTTTATCTCTCTTATTGTTTCTTTTGCTGAGAAAAAACTTTTTAGTTTGAGTAAGTCCCATTTGTTGATTCTATTTGTTAACTCTAGCGCTATGGGTGTCCTATTGAGGAATTTGGAGCCCGATCCCACAGCGTGTAGATCATAACCAACTTTTTCTTCTATCAGATGCCGTGTCTCTGATTTAATATCAAGCTCCTTGATCCATTTTGAGTAAACTTTTGTGCACGGCGAGAGATAGGGATTCAGATTCATTTTGGTGCAAATGGATTTCCAGTTTTCCCAGCACCATTTGTTGAAGATGCTATCCTTCCTCCATTGCATGCTTTTAGCCCCTTTATCAAATATAAGATAGTTGTAGTTTTGTGGATTGGTTACTGTGTCCTCTATTCTGTACCATTGGTCCACCCGCCTGTTTTGGTACCAGTACCATGCTGTTTTTGTTACTATTGCTCTGTAGTATAGTTTGAAGTCTGGTATCGCTATACCGCCTGATTCACACTTCTGCTTAGTATTGTTTTTGCTATTCTGGGTCTTTTATTATTCCATATGAATTTCATGATTCTTTTATCTATTTCTACAAGATATGCTGTTGGGATTTTGATTGGCATTGCATTGAACTTATAGAGAACTTTTGGTAATATCGCCATTTTGATGATGTTAGTTCTGCCTATCCATGAGCAGGGTATATTTTTCCATCTTCTAAGGTCTTCTTCTATGTCTTTCTTTAGGGTTCTGTAATTTTCATTGTATAAATCTTTCACCTCTTTTGTTAGGTTGATTCCCAAGTATTTTATTTTTTGGGGGGATATTGTGAATGGAGTAGTTGTCCTCATTTCCGTTTCAGAGGATTTGTCGCTGATATACAGGAATGCCTTTGATTTATGCGTGTTGATCTTATATCCTGCCACTTTGCTGAATTCATTTATTAGCTCTAATAGCTTCTTTGTAGACCCTTTTGGGTCTGCTAGGTATAGAATCATATCATCTGCAAATAGTGATAATTTAAGTTCTTCTTTTCCTATTTTTATGCCTTTAATTTCTTTTGTCTGTCTAATTGCTCTAGCCAGTGTTTCGAGGACTATGTTGAACAGAAGTGGTGAGAGAGGGCATCCCTGTCTTGTACCAGATCTTAGAGGGAATGCCTTCAATTTTTCTCCATTCAGAATGATGCTGGCCTGTGGCTTATCATAAATTGCTTTTACAATGTTGAGGTATGATCCAGTTATCCCTAATTTTTCTAGCGTTTTGAACATAAAGGGATGCTGTACTTTGTCGAATGCTTTTTCTGCATCTATCGAGATGATCATATGGTTCTTATTTTTAAGTCTATTGATGTGGTGAATAACATTTATTGATTTCCGTATATTGAACCAGCCTTGCATCCCAGGGATGAATCCTACTTGATCATGGTGTATAATTTTTTTGATATATATTTGAATCCGATTCGCCAGAATTTTATTGAGGATTTTTGCGTCAAGGTTCATTAGAGATATTGGTCTGTAGTTTTCTTTCTTTGAAGTGTCTTTGTCTGGTTTCGGAATCAGGGTGATGTTGGCCTCGTAGAATGAATTTGGAAGTTCTCCCTCTTTTTCTATTTCCTGAAATAGCTTGAAAAGTATTGGTGTTAGTTCCTCTTTAAAGGTTTTGTAAAACTCTGCTGTATACCCATCCGGTCCTGGGCTTTTCTTAGTTGGTAGTCTTTTGATGGTTTCTTCTATTTCCTCTATTGTTATTGGTCTGTTTAGGTTGTCTATATCCTCCTGGCTCAATCTGGGCAGATCATAGGACTCAAGGAATTTATCTATGCCTTCAGTATCTTCTATTTTATTGGAGTATAAGGATTCAAAGTAATTTCTGATTATCTTCTGTATTTCTGAAGTGTCTGTTGTGATATTGCCTTTTTCATCCCGTATGCTAGTAATTTGGGTTCTCTCTCTTCTTCTCTTCGTTAGCATGGCTAAGGGTCTGTCAATTTTATTTATTTTTTCAAAGAACCAGCTTTTAGTTTTGTCAATTTTTTCAATTGTTTCTTTTGTTTCAATTTCATTAATTTCAGCTCTGATTTTAATTATTTCTTGCCTTCTACTTCTTTTGCTGTTGTTTTGCTCTTCTTTTTCTAGGATTTTGAGATGAAGTATGAGATCATTTATTTGTTGGTTTTTTCTTTTTTTGAGGAATGAACTCCAAGCAATGAATTTTCCTCTTAGAACTGCTTTCAATGTGTCCCATAGATTCCGATATGTTGTGTCTGTGTTTTCATTTAACTCTAGGAATTTTTTAATTTCCTCCTTGATGTCTTCTAAAACCCATTGATCACTCAGCAACCTATTGTTCATTCTCCAGGTGATGCTTGATTTTTCCTTTCTTCTTTTATCATTGATTTTCAGTTTCATTCCATTATGATCAGATAAGATGCATGGTATTATCTCTACCCCTTTGTATTGTCTAAGAGTTGCCCTGTGACATAGTATATGGTCTATTTTTGAGAAGGTTCCATGTGCTGCTGAGAAAAAAGTGTAGCTACTTGATGTTGGGTGGTATAGTCTATATATGTCAATTAAGTCTAGGTTGTTAATTGTGTTATTGAGTTCTATAGTTTCCTTATTTAACTTTTGTTTGGAAGATCTGTCCAGTGGTGAGAGAGGTGAGTTGAAGTCTCCCATGATTATTGTATGTTGGTCCATTAGACTCTTGAACTTGAGAAGAGTTTGCTTGATGAACACAGCTGCACCATTATTTGGGGCATATATATTTATGATTGTTATGTCTTGTTGGTGTATGGTTCCCTTGAGCAGTATGAAGTGTCCTTCTATATCCCTTTTGATTAGCTTTGGCTTGAAATCTATTTTATTAGATATGAGTATGGACACTCCTGCTTGTTTCCGCGGTCCATATGAGTGATATGATTTTTCCCAACCTTTCACCTTCAGTCTATGTATATCTTTTCCTATCAAATGCATCTCCTGTAGACAGCATATTGTTGGATCTTGTTTTTTGATCCATTCTACTAGCCTGTGTCTCTTAATTGGTGAGTTTAAGCCATTAACATTTAGGGTTATTATTGAGATATGGTTTGTTCTTCTATCCATATTTGTTTATTGATGTTACTAAACCTGATTTGTTATCCTCTTTGACTACTTTCCCCCCTTTACTGTCCTACCTCCCATTGTTGGTTTTCAAAGTTATTTTCCATTTCCTCTTCCTGTAATGTTTTGCCAAGGATTTTTTGAAGAGATGGTTTTCTAGCTGCGAATTCTTTTAACTTTTGTTTATCGTGGAAGGTTTTAATTTCATCTTCTAATCTGAAGCTTAATTTCGCCGGATACACGATTCTTGGTTGGAACCCATTTTCTTTCAGTGTTTGAAATATGTTATTCCAGGATCTTCTAGCTTTCAGAGTCTGTGTTGAGAGATCAGCTGTTATCCTGATTGGTTTACCCCTAAATGTAATCTGCTTTCTTTCTCTTGCAGCTTTTAAAATTCTCTCCTTATTCTGTATGTTGGACATTTTCATTATAATGTGTCTAGGTGTGGATCTCTTAAGATTTTGCACATTCGGCGTCCTGTAGGCTTCTAGGATTTGGGATTCTGTCTCATTCTTCAAGTCTGGGAAGTTTTCTCGTATTATTTCACTGAAAAGACTTTTTATTCCTTTGGTTTGGAGCTCTGTGCCTTCCTGTATCCCAATGACTCTTAAATTTGGTCTTTTGATATTATCCCATAATTCTTGGATGTTCTGCTCATGGTTTCTTAGCAGACTTGCTGAGCTGTCTATGTTCTTTTCCAGTTGAAATACTTTGTCTTCATTGTCTGATGTTCTCTCTTCTAAGTGATCTACTCTGCTGGTAGTATTCTCAATTGAGTTTTTAAGTTGGTTTATAGCTTCCTGCATTTCTAGAATTTCTATTTGTTTGTTTTTTATTACCTCTATCTCCCTGTGAAATTGATCTTTTACTTCCTGGATTTGTTTGTCAATGTGATCTTTCATTGTCTGATTTTGCTGTCTCATGTCTTCCTTGAGACTCCAGATCATCTGAAGCATATAAATCCTGATGTCTTTATCTGACATTCCATCTGTTGCAGCTATTACCTCTTCTAAAGTTGAGTTGACCTGCATTGCTTGTGGTCCTTTCTTTCCTTGTCTTTTCATACTGCTGACGTTTCTTTCTGCTTGGTGCCACTGTTGTGTTTTTGAAATTTACCCCCTATTTATTTATGTTGCTCTTGTATAGTTGGGAAGTCTCCCTTGCAGGGCGGGTATTGGCTGTGCTCCTCCTCTAATTATGGTGGTCTGTCTACCCCGCTGATCGGTCGCAGGTCTGCCCCCGCTGCGGGCACGGGTGGTGGCTTTGCTCTGCCCCCACTCCAATTGTGGTAACTTAACTACCACGCCCTGGGATCGTTGGTCCTGATCTGGATGTGGGTGGCGGCTCAGCTGGGCCCCCCCGCTCCAATTGGTGTGACGAGTCTACCGCGCTGGCAGACCTCTAGGCCGGTGGGTCGCAGTTCTGCACAGCCCCCACTCCCAATGGGGGTACCTAACTACCTCTCCAACGGGTCGCTGAGCCCCCTCCGGACCCGGGCAGCGACCCTGCTCCACCCCCACTCCAACCAGTGTGACGCGACTGCCTCGGTGTTACATGTCCACCCCGCTGGCAAGCTACCTGGCCTGTCTTGCCAGTTGGCGGCAGGTCTGCCTGCCCTGCTTGCTCGGATGGCAGCTCTGCACAGCCCCTACTCCAAATGAGGTTACTTGGCTGCTGCGCCGCGGAATCGCTGGTCCTATTCTATGCGTGGGCGGCTGCTCTCTTCAGCCCCAGCTGCGTTTGGGGTGTCATGGCACCACGCCGGCGGGTCACTTGGACTGCTCTGGGCGCAGGAGGAAGATCCACTCTGTCCCTACAACACCCCGCGGGACCCTGATTGAGAAGCAGTCACCGCCGGTTCCCTAGCCTTGGGCCAAAGCAGCTTAGGTAGCCGGAACCCCGCCTCTCCGATCTGATACACTCTCCGCTGGGAGCTGGCTCCAGGGAGCGACGCCACGGGTTTCCCAGCCCCAGGCCAAAACTGTTCCGGGAGTCAGAACCCAGTCGCCCCAAGCTCAGCGCACGCTCCACTTGGAGCTGGCCTCCGCCGGCAGTCTCCGCAGTTTCCTCAGACCTGGGCCAGGTTAGCCCCGGGAACCCGAATCCAGCTGCTCAGTGCCCGGCGCACGCCTTGCCAGGCACGAGCCTCTAGGAGTATTCTCCACAAGAACCCCCGCCCCGAGCCTGAGCAGAAAATCTGTCTGCTAGAAGCAGGCAAATACCAGCCTGTTATCACCTGTTCGTAGTTGAATGGGCTGAGATCAGTAGAACACGGGGATGATTACATCATCTCTCCGAAATGGCGGCTGCTGTTCTCCACTGTGGTCCGACCGGTGTCTGGAGCCAAACTGCCTAATAAAATAATTAATGAGCTGCAATAACTGAATCTTGCTGAGATGCACTGATGTGAAATCAGTTAGATATTGGCCTCCCAGAGAGCCATGATTGCCAACTGATGATATATCACAATTGTTTGATTTTGAAAAATTATGATTTTTTAAATTGAACAGGACTTGTTTAAGTTAGTGAGTAGCATGTATGAAAGATCAGTGATGTAGAAGGTCATTTTGGAAAGTGCCAGTCTAGGTTCTCTCTCTCTACACGGTTAAGTGGTTAGCAGATCTTAGGAAGTGTGTAGAAATAAGCAAGAAATTGCAACTGTGTGACCTTGAGCAAGATACTAACTCTCTGTACCTCAATTTCATCATTATCAAAAGCAGGGTGATAACAACCTATGTTACTGCTGTGTAGATTAAGTTAGTGAATATATATGGAAAGTGTGAAAAATCGTGTCTAACCATTTGAGTGCCTATAGAAGTTTTTATGAAAACTGCGAATATTGTTACCATTTACATTCTTTTATTGGTGTGCCCACTGAAACTCTAGTGTAAGTCAGTTTAATTCTATTACCCAATAATGAGTTCTTATTATGAGCTCTACTGTGCTAGATACTGGGGTGGTAACCATGTAAAATTAAAAGGTGATTACAATACCGACAATAGTGAGACTCTGGATAGATAAGAAGGATTAGAAAAATTTCCATTAAATATAGAACTTTTAATTTTATTTGATTGATTAGTTAAAACTCTTTATGCATATGCACAATGTGTACACACACACACACACACACACACACACACACAAACTGTCTTACTCTCACTCACCTCCTCATCCACCCTTGATCATTGTGCCCACTGAGAAGCATCTGCTCTATCCTTAGGGATGCAGGGAACCCTTCAGTTTTGGTAAAAATCTGAAAGGACAGGCTATCCATTCACCACTCTACAAAGTTCCATTCTCAAGAATTTTATAAGCTCAAGAATACCTTTTTACCTCCCAATTTGTGGCTTCGGCATTATCTAGAGAAGTTGTTATCTTGTAAGACTTTAATGTATTTGATCTTAGAACAGTATCACTTCATAGAAAATAAACCTATAACCCAAGTCTATATCTGCTGAGATTAAAAACAATAACAACTACAAACATACAATTGACATTTGACATTTTCAATCTGCAATTGACATTTTTAATCTTCACCACACGGGAAGTAACATATTCTTCTCAAATCTAGAATCATTTTTATTGATTATCAGTTGGTTGAGTTTTTGCTCCTCTTTGGTTTTGTTTCACATGGAAGCCCCTTAGGACCTGGCAATGTTCAGCACTCTTACTTGGATGTTGGCAGGATTCTCCCTACCATCATGATCCATGGCAGCCACACCCATGTGACTCAGGTCTCTAGGTGCCACCTTGTATCCCATTCACTCCCTCCTTGCAGTATTCATTCTTCCTGACTATCAGTGTAGTTTAACCAACAGACAAGGGCTTTGGTTTCATCTAATTTATAAAGCTTTCTTTGTCATATTTATTTTGCAGACATCCTTATGATTTGTCTAATAAGATTTCCAGTCACTCTGTGACCTAGTCGTGAAATATTTAATAAAAATTTCTAGTCTTTATGATTATTTTTTAAGCCAAGAAAAATAAAATCACAGTATATCCTACTTTTCCTTTTGCCTGGAAAAAGATAAGCATAGTGGGTGGAAATTGGATTCTTTAGATTAAATTTTGTGAGTGTATTATGGTGAGTAGGTTATATAGTAGGGCAGTTAGGGAAAGCAGAATATTCTTACATAGCATGGAAAACATTTTTATACTGATATAGATTCTGAGTTGGTACACATTTATTTCTATAGTATCGTGACAACTACCTACAGTCTGCTTTATCTTCAAGGGAAAATCAAACATGTATAACAATGAAACATTTGCAATGCATACCAATGCTCTTCTGTTAATTGACTCAGTTCAGAATGGGTTATTCTTTGTATTCAGTGCTCAGAATTTGATTTCATAGCAAAGGCAAACTAGCAGTGTTAGAAGGCAGGTAGCATAAAGATTATAGGTACATTGGTCAATTTCAGGTCACTGTAACAAAATACCTGAAAAAAAAACTAGCTTATCAAAAGAAAGGGCTTATGTTGGCTCACAGTTTTGGAGGTTCTAGTCCATGATTGAAAGGCATGGCTTTGGGCCACTGGTGAGGTATCACATCATGGCAAGCACATGGTGGGACATACTGCTCACCACATGAGCTGGGAAGCAGAAGAGGAAGAGCCCAGGGTCTCACACTCCCCTTTGAGGACACACCCTATGGTGGTACTTAGTGGAACCATCACATAAATATGACACAGGCCCCAGAATCCAGGAATACATGGAATGCTCAAATACAAACTGCCACCCACTAGGTTTCACCGTCTCCGAATAGTGCCACCCTGAGGACCAAGCCTTTTGCACATGGACCTTTGGGGGACATTTAACCAAATCCTAGATATTAAGTGCATTTAACATGGCTAATGGTTTAGTAGTTGTGGTCACACTGAACCAATGTAAAACCTTCTCTGTTCCTCAACTTCATATATAAAATATGTATAATAATGGCCTCACTCATATTGCTTTATGAATTTGGTTAGATAATGTTTGTAAAATAATAAAAAAATAGAGCTCATAAAAGATAGTGATGTTCAGAGGCTTAGTCTGTTTGCCCCACAATGGAAGCCAATTAGTTGAGGGGCAAGGCAGTGTCAGTAAAAGAACATTAGGATGAGCTAGCTGATTGGAAGATGGTGAACCAGCACCCTAAAAGACCACCCTGCTGGAAAGCTGATTTAGGAGTAGTTCATATGGAAGATGGGTGACTGATGAGTGCCTTCTCACAGGTGGATGTTTGTGGCCAATTGCTGCATACCTTATCTTCATCAACCTTAGTCATAAGATGTTTCCCAGTTTGGCAAATTTTAAGACCAAATAATTTTATTAAATCAGGCAATTCTTATCACTGATTAGTTCACCTACATGCAGCTCCTGATATCTTACACAATGGACAGTGTAGAGGAGATCGCTGCCCCAAGGCCCTCTTGCTGATCTCCAAACTCATGGTCATAAAAGAAAACATACTTCACCTGATTATTGTGAAAGACAAGAGTAAAGTGAAGTTAAATATGGGGTTGGGCACAAGATCTGGTTCCAATGCTTGACTCCAGTTCTATAAGGTCATTCTATCTTTATGTTATTATTGGGATGCTTACCTTTGGGAAAAAAGGAAAAGCATAGGATTGGAAGAACACAGGGAAGACTCTGATACTGGTAATGTTATGTCCTGACCAGGTAGTAGTTCTATGGTGATATTTCATTCTTGCATAGATGTCATATTAATTGGCATTTTTGCTGCAGTAAAAAATATCCACAATATATCAGTGATCGCAACAACGACAAAAAAATTAATGCTGTTTTCATTTTTGTTTTTCTAGTGCAGGACATTGAATTTAATGGACACTTGACTTTGTGCACATCTTAGAGCAGGAATAACATTCAATTTTCCATCAGGATTTTAACTTCTATAAAAAGAGTTTTTTTAAAAAAAATCAACCCAGAGTACAAATTCAAATTATTCTTCAGGATTTAGGTGAAGGAAGGAGAAAGAAAAATGTTCCTATTTTTAGGTAGATTCTCAGCCTCCACTGCTGACATGGTAGTTTCCACCATGACTGTCACTCAGAGTCACTTGGGAAGCTTTAAACATAGACTGATGCTCTGGTCCACCCCACATGAGTTAGGTTAGAATATTTGGAGAGGAGCCAGGCTTTGACACTTTCAACAAATGCCTAGATGTTTCTGATGGGCAGCCAGGATTGAAAATCACTGTTTGAAATCATCCCAGTCCAGTAAAATTTGTCCAATAAAATTTTTTCTCAGTGTAAAGACCAGGTCAGGTTGGCACTTTCCTCTCCCCATTGGTCAACCTAATTTTGCTTGTTTCAATTTAATCTTGTTTATTATAGTTGTTCTTTCAGTGATGATGTACATGGGTAGCACCTTGTGTTTGAGCATTCTATGTATTCCTGGATTTGGGGGACTGTGTCTCATTTATTCCTGTGGCTTTGTTGTCTAGTGCATGGCCAGGAAGAGAAGGAGGAAGCTCAATGATTGTTGATTTGAAGTGGTTATGACTCTTGAGCCTTTCATCTCCATCCAAGTATGATTTCAGTAGAACTCCTGGTGCATTGTCAGCATGAAGCTAGCATAACCTCACAGAAAGTGTCCCCTTGTTTTAAAACAGCATCTTTTTCTTGCCACAAATCAACACTCAGCAAGTGCTTATTTATAAACTAGCATTCTTCCATTTGAAGTGTGGCAACTAAATGATTTCAGATGTGCTTCCTATTGAACAAACATTTATCAAGGTACCAAGCTATCTGCTGTGGATGCAAAGTCAAAGAAGTAATGGTCCCTACCCCATCTCTAGAGCTCAGAGGGTATGATGGAAGAGACACACAAATCATGCACAAGAATTCAGAAGAGCAGCACAAGGAGCTACTAGGGAATAAGCTTGTCAAGGTTTGCCTCTGCTCCTGGCTGCTCAGCTGAGCTCGAAGGCTCCTGGGGATTCCATTCCTTATGAAGTCCTTATTCTTTCCTCATGAATTCCTGCTGCTTCTCTTTGCTTCCATTTCCCCATCTGTTGAATAAGTCTGACTGGACTCTTGCTTGCTTGTCAGAATATTTCCAAGAGAAATCATTATTCTGATATAAACTCAGAGGCAACATCACATCATTAACAAGACTTTAACCTCTATGATTCTTTTAAAATCTGGGCATATAGATGTGAATAAACCATTAGCCCAAGGAAACTCTTTCCAGTTCTTTAGATTAAACAATAACTTTCCTTAAGGTTGTCTCATATGAGTTTTTGTTTGCTTGTGTGCTTGTTTGTTTTCTCTACCACATTTTCTATTTCCCTATGGTTATCTTTCTTAGTACTTTCTTTTAAATGGATTTTCTATGTTAATAGCAAATAGTCTATATAAAACATTTAGAAAACTACAGAGAAATTCAAGAGAAAGAAAATCATCCATATGGCCATCAAAAAATGTTTTTGACAGTTTGATATTTTATGCATAATTTATATACATAATGCTCATATTATATAAGGAATTTTGTATCTTAATTTTGAACTTGTCATGATAACATAAGCACATTTCCATTGTATTAGAAATACTGGTAAACATTTTTAATTGACTGCATAATATGCGATGGAGTGGATTCACCAGATTAAATTTATGTAACTATTTCTCTTTATTGTGGGGCATTCGAGTTCTCTCCCCCTTTTCTGAATAAATGCTGCTGCAGTAAAGATCTTTGTTCAAAATGATTTTTTCTTTTTGCTAATTTGCTCAGGGTCAAGTCTCAGAAATGGAGTTAGAGGACTAAGGATCCTGAGCTGCTTTAAGACCATGGGATATTCAGGGAGCATGCTCATTGTCATTCCCTGGGTTGAGGAGACTGTAGCCTCCTCAGAGGGAGGTTTTGAAGGAATTCTGCCTCTTTTCTGTGTGAATTCCTCTGCTCACTAGGAACAAGTAATTGTGGAAGAGTTCTGGCCCCAGTCGTATTTTTTTTTTTTTTTTTTTTTGTAGCAAAGGGATGATGCTGGGCTGGGGATGCCACTCTTTTCCAGACACTGCTAAATGACAGTGCGGAGATAACATTGTCTGCCTATCTTTTGTAGCTAGAGTGTAGGATGCTCAAGCAACTCTTTATAGGATTTCTTGCTTCTATAGGATTTCAGCTGCTCAGGGCCTTATTACAAACAAGCTGCTCCTGATGTTTAATTCCTTGCTATTTCCTGGCTCATATTGGCATTCTGAGCCTGTTCATTTCTCTTCATCTACCCCTGACAAGGATGCCTATGTTCATGCTCATGGGATGCATAATTGAGATAACCATCATTAGGCAGGATCTTGATGATTAACTATTCAAAATAATTAAAGCTCCCAATGAGACGGGGCCTATTACTCACAAGTATATGGGCAACCTGCTCATCTTCACAGCACACGCTTTCTGCTAGTATCACGTAGGGTAATCCTTGGCACTCATTGCCAAAAAGTGGGTATTCTCAACCAAGGAGCTGGGCCTGTGACACTGTCTAAACTCTTGAAGCTCTGGCTGATTTATGACCTTGAAGAGAAGGCACACCTTCCGGCTTTGGATGAAGAAGTCTATATTTCCAATGGTAGATCAGGAGAGGTTCTGAGGATCTGACTGCCATCTCCAAAGCCACCATCTGCGTCAAGCCCCAAGTCTACTCATTGTACTCTTCACTTTCACTGCTTTATCTCACAAATACCTGGATTCCCTCCAGTTTTGTTTTGTTTTGTCATTGAACTACTCTATCTCAGGCCACGTTATTTCTCACCAAACCCCCACCAACTTTTTTTTTTTTAGAAAAATGATTACTCATTACATTTTTTTGAGTTCAGATAAAACACAATAAATGTTATACATATTTTGACATATACACAAAAACAAATAAACAGGTCTCTATCAAAGTTTGATACTCCATTGCCCTGTGTTTCTCTTTTCTTTTTTTTTAAATATTTATTTATTTTTTTTTAAATTTTTATTTTTTTATTGGTTTCCCCACCAACTTTTTAATTGTACTTTAAATCCTCCAGTTTTGCCCTATGTCAATAATTCTACAAATTGCATCAAGTTCTCTTCTAGAAATATATATTAGCAATACACATAGACTTTTTTATGGTATGGGGATGGAACTCAGGGTCTTGCACATGCTAGGCAAATGTTCTCCCACTGAGCTACATGTTCAACCCTAGAGTAAAAAGTTGATCGTGATTGTGTAAAATCCTTCAGAGGCCCACATTGCTTTCTAGATGAAGTCAGAACTTCATGCCCTTTGTCTCCCACCTGGACTCTGCAACAGGTCTCTGTTGGGAATATCCACACTTTCCTTGCTTCCTAGGGGGAATTCTTCCTGAGTGTCTTAGGCCCGTTATTGGTTTCCCCCTAGATCTGTACTTCTTTCATCCTGGAACTTGAGACATTGGGCTGCACTTGCTTTCTTATTTGCTTGTCTCCCTTGTGATATCCAACTTATCCGGTCCCTGGCATGTAGTAGGTAACCAGGAAATACGTTGAATGAATTTTCTTAGAAGACACTTCTCCCTATCTCAGGGGCATTTGAGAATAAAAGTTGACACTAATATTCAAGTAAATAACATATTAATATTTATATCCTTTTGTATATTTGTTCAGTGTTTTAGTTTGTATATCTTATGAACTGAAAAATCTTATAAACTGTAAAATATAATTTTATAACAAATTGAACTAAAATTGGTTAAATAAATAAACTAATAAAATCAGTCCAAAGGGGATCTGTATTACATATGGTCTTATCTCTTTAGTCACAAATTTAAATAAATAAATAAAGGCAAGTGTATTGCTTCAAAAAAATGCTATCATCAAATTAATATGTTTAATATGTTTAATAATAATATGTAATTTTAATTTTATTTAAACTTTCTTTAAATTCACATTTGTATTAATATTATATATATGCATATAAAGGTACACATAATGTATTTGTATATAAATGTGTACTTAAGGAAGGATAATAGCACACAGAAATAGCACAATAACATACCCAAAATGCAACTTTCTGCATTTTTCAATGCTTATAGAATCATAAACATACACACACCACACACACACACTTACATGCACACACATGCACACACTGATGCTTATGCTTCTTTGGCATACATTTTTAGGTATGAGTCTCCTGGGTGGGAGGAAGCAATATGTTAGAGTTTCTTTTCCCCAAATTGCTGACAAGAGTAAATGTTGATGCTCTTAATGTTTTTGTTTCAGTCTCTGAGTGGAAAGAGATTGAGCTCTTTACTGTTCACTTAAATCTCACTTGACTATATAAATCATCCCCTTAGGTCTGCTGGACATGTAGGCTTGCTGTCCCTGGGCATGCCTAATCTTATACTTTGCCTCACATTTTATTGGATGGTTGACCTTGTCTTATTAATTTTCAATGTTTCTGAAGAGTATAGTTATTAAACCTTCATATCTCATTTGTATAACAAACATCCCAAGTTTGTTGTTTTTCATTAACTTTGTAGTATCTTTTCTTAAAATTGGTTCCTTTTATTTATACATGACAGTAGAATCCATTTTGACATAATTACACAAGCATGGAATATATCTTTTCTAATTCAGACCCCAGTATCTCTCCTTCCCCTTCCCCCTCCCTACTCCCTACCCCCTGCCCTGTGGTATCTTTTGCTTGCTCTCTCTCTCTCTCTCTCTCTCTCTCTCTCTCTCTCTCTCTCTCTCTCTCCACACACACACACACACACACACACACACACACACACACACTGTCTTTTATTACTTCTACATATCTACCTTATGTTTTCATTTTTTTCTTGGTTTGATTTGGTTTGGTTTTGTGGCCACTGTAACAAATTACCACAGACTTTATGCTTTAAAGCATTGGAAATGTATGTTCTCACAGTTCTGAAGGTCATGAGTCCTGTTTCAATGGGCTGAACCCAAGGTGTCAGCAGGAAGACATTCCTGCAGAAACTCTGGGGGAGAATCAGTTCTTATCTCTTTGGCTTCTGGTGACTTCCTGTGTTCCTACATCCTGCAGTCTTCCAAGCCAGCACATTCATCTCTCTACCTCAACTTTATATTGGCTTCTCCTTTAGTTATGTCACATCCCCTCCTGTCTCTGTTTTGTAAGTATACTTGTAATCGCATTGATGATTATCCTCAGATAATCTAGGATAATCTCTTCCTCATAAACCATTTAATTTAATCACATCAGCAGAGATTCTGTTTTCAAATAAGCTAATATTGCCAGGTTCTGGAGATTAAGATCTGATAGCCCTGGGACCATTCGGTAGTCTACTATAGCTTGGTCCAAGTTCCCCCACTCCAAGACTGTTCATGTGGTTGCCTAATTTTTAAATCAGTAGTATGTCCTCATTCTAATTTCGGATATTTTACATGTGGTATAATCCAAGGGCCCTTCCAATTATGCCAAATTAAACCATTTTATCCTTTACACATAAAATTAAAGTGTAATCTTTGTTATTGATAACAATCTGTGCATGCCATTTGTGGATCCTCTGTGAAGCTCACTTGCACACTTTATTCTATTCTTCTTAATTCTATTTATTCTATTCTTATGCTTTCTCCATGTTCACCATGACTCTTTAATATGTTCTTTTTTATAACATTGTAGACAGAATTACCGGTTTCTCTCTGACAACAAATATTGCTTCATTTCATGGTTTTGCTGTGAGACATTTACCTATTTATAGTTTTCTAGAGAATCTCCTCTGATGTTAAGATGATCTAATAGTGAGTTCTTCAATTTCCAAGGAGGTAATATTTGTTTTCTGAGTTACATGTTAACAGCCTGAGTTTTTTTTTCCATTTTGTTAGATTATGAGTAGAGAATGAAGCACAAAGAATATCTCATTATAACTTTTTTGTTTTGCTACTAGAGATTGAACCCAGGGGCTCACACATGCCAAGCAAGCACTCTACTACCAAGCTACATCCCCAGCCCTTTTTATTTTATTTTGAGACAGGTCTTGCTGAATTGCTGAAGCTGGCCTCAAACTTCAGATCCTCCTGCCCCAGCCTCCCAAGTATCTGGGGTTACAGGCATGTGCCACTGCACCCAGCTCATTCATTACAAATTTTTGTCAAATTTTCTTTCTTTCTTTTTAATTTTTTTTTTAATTTTAATTTGCTATATATGACAACAGAATGCATTACAATTCATATTTCACTTATAGAGCACAATTTTTCATATCTCTGGTTGTACACAAAGTAGAGTCACATCCTTTCTTTCTTTTAACCAGGGATTAAACCCAAGGGAACTTAACCACTGAGCCACATGCCCAGCCCATTTTATTTTTTATTTTGAGAAAGGGTCTCACGAAGTTACTGGGGGCCTTGCTAAGTTGATGAGACTGGCTTTGAACTTGTGATCCTCCGGCTCAGCCTCCCAATCTGCTGGGGTTACAGGCTTCTGCCACCATGCCTGGCTACTTGTTCAGACTTTCTTAATGCAGTTACAAGACATACTTTTATATATTTGTTACACAGAAAGACAAAATGTGGTTCTGGGGGGGGATATGATATATATAGTTTATTGGTAGTATTATTTAATTTTCATATATTCTTATTTATTTTCTTGTAGATCTGACCAATTTGGGAAGATGTATTTCTCAGTATTATATTGTGTCACTGTTTTAATTGCATTTATATTAATATTTGCTTTATGTATTTAGCTGCTGTGCTGTCTGATACATATCAGTTTATTACTATCCCAGCTTCATAAAATTTGCCATTACATAATAATAGCCTACTTTTTCATCTAGTACTTTAAGTTCTCCCCTGCTCTTCTGTTCTTTACTGCCATTATTTATCCTGTTGGGTGCAGAAACAGATCACTATTCCTTAAATGTTTTTTCATTATCACTTTACGTGGTGCATACCATTTTTGGATACTCTTGGATGCTCTCTTTCACACTTAATTCTATTCTGTATTCCTATAATCCCAAAGTTCAGGAGGCTGAGGCAGGAGGATCACAAGTTCACCCACCTCAGCAACTTAGCAAGACTCTGTCTCAAAATAAAAAATAAATTAGGCTGAGGATGTGGTCCATTGGTTAAGCCACTCTGGGTTCAATTACTGCTATCAAAACCAAAACAAAACAAAACAAAAAACCTCATTATCACTTTACCTAGGAGGCTGTTTTTAATTTTTTTTAATATTTTTTAGTTGGTAATGGACCTTTATTTTATTTATATATGTAGTGCTAAGAATCGAACCCAGTGCCTCACACATGCTAGGCAAGCACTCTTCCACTGAGCTACAACTCCAGCCCCAACTCAGACCTTTTTAAAGACCTTCCCATTAATCCTCCCTCCCCCATGAATTTTTAATACACAGATATGCTGTATATGTATTGTATGTAAAACTATGTGTTAGTGACAAGAAAAGTGTTTTAGTCAGCTTTTTCGCTGCTGTGACTAAAAGACCTGACAAGCACAATTAGAGGAAGAATAGTTTATGTGGGGCTCATAGTTTCAGAGGTCTTAGTCCATAAGTAGCTGGCTTCATTCCCTAGGGCTCGAGGTGAGGCAGAAAGAATGTGGCAGAGGGAGTGGCTCACATGAAGATCTAGAAGCAGAGATAGAAAATATAAACTCCAAAGGCACCCAACGCCCACAGGATGACCCACCTGCTCCAGCCACACCCTACCCACCTTCAGTTACCACTCAGTTAATCTCCATCAGGGGATCAATACACTGATTATGTTACGGCTCTCATAACCCAATCATTTCTTCTCTAAACCTTCTTGCATTGTCTTACACATGAGCTTTTGGGGGATGCCTTACATCCAAATCATAACAGAGAGTAACTTTCATCCTCACCCAAGAACTAGTTTTTAGCCCCTTTGGGACAATATCACCTCCATCAAAAATGCACATGATAGGGGCTGGGGTTATAATACAATTGATAGAGTGCTTTCCTTGCATGCACAAGGCTCTGGACTCAATCCCCAGCACTACAAAAGTAAATAAATAAATAATGCACATGACAGCCAGGTGCAGTGGTGCACACCTGTAATACCAGCGGCTAAGGAGGCTGAGGCAAGAGTATCACAAGTTCAAAGCCAGCCTCAGCAACTGAGCATGGCCTTAATCAACTTAGTAAGACCTTGCCTCTAAAAAAAATAAAATTAAAAGGGGCTGGGTATGTGGCTCAGTGTCCCTACATTCGATACGTGGTATTAAAAAAAATGCACATGGTATATTTTCAGTAGACTTCTCCTGTTATGTGTCCTTCTATTAAGAATCTTTGTTTTGGGCAAGTGTCCCAAGCATTGTATACCTCTAATATTTCTCACTACTCATTTCTTCTCCTCTTCATCTTCTTTGATGGTCTTCTGTATTATTTACTATTTAGTTGGACTCCCTTCTTTCAATCTGTTCCTCATGTGAGTTTCAGAGGCAATATAGTCTCTAAAAATTTCTTTCTTTCACCCTCGATGGTGAAATCTTTGTGTGGGGAAAGGATTCTTGGGCTTGAGTCTTTGTCTGTCATGGAGTATCTTAGTGTTGTAGATGGTTAGTTCCAGACCAGTCTCTCTGATATGTTTCCCTTGATAGGTAACTTTTTCTTTTGGCTGGAAGTTTGTAAGAATTTTCTGTCTCTTGGATATTCAGTTATTTTCTAGAACATTCCTAGATGTGTGTCTGCAAAAAAAGTATCTCCATCTTCAGGGGACTTTTCAACCCTTTTTAGATTCAGGTCTATCCTCAACTTTTTCTACTATTTCAAACTTTTTTTTTTTTGGCCTCTTTTCTCTTTTAATGCACCTGTTAGCCACATTATGTCTACTTAAATTACTTGTGAGTCTTTTTCTCCCTTATCCTCCTTATGTTCAGTTGGCGGGGAGAGCTCTGTGTGTGTGTGTTCATGCATGTGACTGCTGGACAGATTTCTTCCATTTGGTGCCCAGGTCGCTAATATGGACCTCAACAATGGTCATACTGTTCTTTAATTACATAACAAAATGGTCATGTAGAGAGAATGACACTGAATCAAGAAGAGAAATAGGCCTGACTTTGCCTTAAGCAAGCTGTGCGAACATCAGCACAACATTCAACTTTCTTGTGCCTCTTTGTCCTCATTTTGAAGGCAAGGAGATTGATAAACTATGGATGGCTAAAATATCTTCCAGCTGTGACATTCTCATTTTGTGTGAAATGTCAGTATCTTGAAAGTTCCGTGTCTTAAAAGTATCATACCTCACTAGGAGGAGGGGATAAAAGTCAGTGTTTTTCTGAAGTATCCTATTTCTGCACAGGAAAACAGAGAGGGATGAAAGAAGATATTACACTTAATTTTTTTATTTGAAAAAAGAATTCAACTGCTAACACAAGCTTGAAAACCACCAGCATATTCTAATAATCCTCAGAACTCATCTTATTGAGCATGACTCTTTCCATGTTTCCTTTTGATATTTTTGCATTTTCCCTTCATGTTATAGTTGGGCATTTGATCCTCCCAATCAATTGTTTTGGGTCAACAGAAACAGGCAGTATTTATAACCCCATGTTCTTGGGATTGAAGGATACCAGAATATGCTGCCCTACTAAGAATCTGTATGCCAAAGAGGAGTATGTCTTTTGAGCTAACAGCAACTGAGATCCAATAGATGCAGGAGAAGTCTCTTACCCCTCCGTAACTACCTAAAAATAGAGTGTATATTTTCCTTTTTGCAAAGGACATTTAAACTGATAAAGGAAACTTCCATTTATAAAAAAAAAATATCTCCAAATTAGGAAGAGAAATAAGCCCGAAGACAACTCACCTGAGAGACCTGTGGGGGCAATAGCAAGATGACCCTAATTTACCACTCCTTCTCTCCTCTCACTTTTCTTACCTTCCCACAGCCTCCAAACCTCTTTTTCATTGTTTAGCCTAAGATGGTATAGAATCCTTAATCATCTGTAATCTCCTTGAATTTCATTTCTTTCTGGTGCTTTCATGTATATGTATGTACATAATTTAAATTGATTTTTCTCTGGTTAATCAATCTTTTATCAGTTTGATTCATGGGCCTAGGCAATGAACCTAGGAGAGTAGAGAAAAAGGTTGACTTTTCTCCCTACGGAACTGAAAAGACCTCCTGTGTTTCAAAGTTACCAAAGGGCTGATCCAGACCTCTGTCCTCAGACTGTAGCTTCCTCCACAGGACTGTACTTTCCATCATAATGGTTTTGCAGACTTCCCTAAAAAATTGACTTAAAGTGGGTCAGCATGCCTGGGCCATTTTGAGATGATTTATTGAAGTTGGAGATGTTGGTTCATGTTTTTCAACACAAAGAACAAGATTTTAAATTGCTGGTGTTTAAAAGCTGAGGTGCTTTTGTTATTCCTTTATTAAAAAATGATGAGCGAATATAACTCAGAATGAACCAAGTCTTAGTGCAGATCTCTGTATAGAGTAGGTGTTTAATACCTTTGGAAGTTATTACATTTTGAATGTCATAACAAAAATGACTGGGCAGCAAGGTGACACCCTGAAGATGGGAGATTTAATAGAAATTTCATCTCAAGCCCAAGGACAGAAGTTCTACCAAGCCCAAGTTCATTTAGTGAGCATTAATGATTTAAAAATTTTTAAGATTTCTTGGTGCGAGTTATCAGCACATACTAAAAGTAAAAATGTGCCTCATTTAATGACAATCGGACGGTATCTGTAGATTTCAGAATTTCTACTTTCATTAATGTTTTTAGTCTTTGTTTACATTTCACTAAACAACACAGAAGGAATCAATTTAAGGCAGAGAGCCAGAAACACAGATAGGTTAGATGATATCTTGATTTTATTTGAGCTGAATATATTTTGCTAAATACATTTTTGTAAGAGCAAAAATAAATGAATTCATTTAAAAGTACTGGTCTACCTAACCATGGAGTCTCACCATACACACCAAGTATTTCTCTGTGAAAGAGAAAATACAAACAGCTTTTATGAGTATGTGTTAATAACATATTGGGTCTGCACTGTGGCAATCTGGGCTATGCAGCCATCACCAAACCTCCTTGGAGGAGGCCTAAACTGTCAAGGAAGGCTGTGTGATGTAGCCTCATAATGTGGATTTTCCACATCATATACTCAAGCCTTTCATGGTTCAAATCCTCAACTCCCCATAGTAAATTTAAAATTTACATATACGCTTTTTTAAAATTAATTTTTAAAAATTTATATGACAGTAGAATACATTATAATTTATATTAAACATATATAGCTCTGCTTTTCATATCTCTGGTTGTATACAAAGTATATGCACACCAATTAGTGTCTTCATACATGTACTTTGGATAAAGATGACCATCACATTCCACCATCATTTCTAACCTCATGCCCCTTCCCTTCTCCTCCCACCCCTCTGCCCTATATAGAGTTTGTCTATTCCTCCCATGCTCCCCCTCCCTACCCCACTATGAATCAGCCTCCTTATATCAGAGAAAACATTTGGCATCTGGTTTTTGGGAATTGGCTAACTTCACTTAGCATTATCTCCTCCAACTCCATTCATTTACCTGCAGATGCCATGATTTTATTCTCTTTTATTGCTGAGTAATATTTCATTGTGTATAAATGCCACATTTTTTTATCCATTCATCTACTGAAGGGCATCTAGGTTGGTTCCACATGTAGCTATTGTGAATTGTGCCGCTATAAACATTGATGTGGCTGTGTCCCTGTAGTATGATGTTTTTAAGTCCTTTGGGTATAGACAGAGGAGTGGGATAGTGGGTCAAATGGTGGTTCTATTCCCAGTTTTCCAAGGAATCTCAATACTGCTTTCCAAATTGGCTGCACCAATTTGCAGTCCCACCAGCAGAGTATGAGTGTGCCTTTCCCCCACATCCTCACCAACACTTATTGTTGTTTGTATTAATAATAGCTGCCATTTTGACTAGAGTGAAATGAAATCTTAGAGTAGTTTTAATTTGCCTTTCTCTAATTGCTAGTGATGATGAATATTTTTTCTTATATTTGTTGATTGATTATATGTCATCTTCTGAGAAGTTCTGTTCACGTCCTTGGCCCATTTATTGATTGGGTTGTATTTTTGGTGTTTAGTTTTTTGAGTTCTTTATATACCCTAGAGATTAGTGCTCTCTCTGATGTGAGAGGGGTAAAGATTTGCTCCCAAGATGTAGTCTCTCTATTCACCTAACAGATTGTTTCTTTTGCTGAGAAGAAACTTTTTAGTTTGAATCCATCCACATTTATTGATTCTTGATTTTAATTTTGCACCACAGCAGTCTTATTAAGGAAGTTGGGGCCTAATCCGACATGATGGAGATTATGGCCTACTTTTTCTTCTATTAGCTGCAAGGTCTCTGGTTATATTCCTAGATCCTTGATCAAAAGCACTATACAGATTTAATGCAATGCCAATCAAAATCCCTTATTCCTTATAGAAATAGAAAAGGCAGTCATGAAATTCATCTGTAATAATAAGAGACCCAGAATAGCTAAAACAATCCTTAGCAAGAAGAGTAATGCAGGTGGCATCACTATACCAGACCTTAAACTATACTACAGGGCAATAGTAACAAAAACAGCCTGGTATTGGCACCAAAACAGACTAGTAAACCAATGATATAGAAGACACAGAGTCTAACCCACAAAATTACAATTATCTTATATTAGACAAGGTGCCCAAAACAGGCATTGGAGAAAAGATAGCCTCTTTAACAAATGGTGCTGGGAAAACTGGAAATCTATATGCAACAAAATGAAATTAAACCTCTATCTCTCACCATGCACAAAACTCAACTCAAAATGGATCAAGGACCTAGGAATAAAACCAGAGACCCTGCATCTAATAGAAGAAAACAGTAGGCCTGAACCTTCATCATGTGTGATTAGGCCCCAACTTCTTAATAAGACTCCTATACCATAAGAATTAAAATCAAAAATCAATAAATGGGATGGATTCATACATACACACTTAAATCAGCAAATGAGGTAATTTCCCTCCCCTTCCTTTGTTTCTTTGTGTTTCTGTCTGTCTCTCTCTCCCTCTTTAACCCTTCCTCTCCACGTCTGCCTCTTTCATAAAGAAGGTGTTTATGACAGTCAGATGCATTCACTCCATATACTGCTTAGGAATGCCTGGTTTGGGGTGAGGCTGCCTCCAGGCACTGGGGTGCAGAGTAATTTGGTTGCTTGTGATGGGCTTCACTTTGAGTGATCTTAACTTCTGCTAATAGGATGCATGACATAGGGTACAATTCCTACTCTCCTTCAGCACCTACTATTCTTCCTACTCCTTCAGCACCCAGGGCCTATGGACCTTGGCTTTGATGGTCAGCTTTAAGCTAGAGCTCAGCTGGATGTGTCAGACACTCCTTTCCACTCTCAGCTGTCACCCAGCACCGGAACACTAGCCCTCTCCTAATACTGCAGAGCCACAGGCTGTTCGTCTCTGGCTTTGCCCTTTCCTAAGGCCAAATTGCAGGAGTCAGTGCTTGCATTAATTTCTTCTTCTCTCTTCTTGATCACCAAATCTTTTATCTATAATCATTGTCAACAACCCATTTTTATCAAAGCAAGGTAAGACTTTGCCTCTTGGGTACCCTTAAGACCCAAGCCTTATTGCCTATCTGGCCCTTGAAGGCTTTTGTGTTTTTTGGTCCAATAACAACAATAACAATGAAAAAAAAAAAAAAAAAAACCAAACCTGAAAAATCAATAAAAGAAGACCAGTTCCCTTTAATAATATGATGAAGGAGTCTATCAAAACACAAGGAAAAATAAATGGAGTAATATTATGGTCCCCTGTCCTGAGATAAGGTAATGACTTGTGGACCTGTCATTATTTAGAGTCTCGCTAGGATTAAAACTTGTTATAACAGTTATATGCTGGTGAAAATCTTATAAGGAAAACCTTTATTTTTTAGTTCACTGTTTTTAAATTCTATTTTTTTTAATTTGTTCTGATTCGTTATACATGACAGCAAAATGCATTTTGACACATTGTACACAAATGGAGCACAGCTTCTCATTCCTCAGGCTGTACCTGGTACAGAGTCACACCAGTAGGGTAATCATACATGTATATAGGGTAATAATACCTGTCTTATTCTACCGTCCTTCCCACCCCCACACACCCCCACTCCCCTCTACACTAACCAGTTTTAGTTCACTTATTTTTAATCAGAATATTAGTTGAATTCAGTAAAACAAGTTTTTAAAAAGAAGATTGATTCAAATAAATTACCAATTAGTGTCCAGAAGTTTCCTCCAATTATAGCTAATACTTAAGGGATACTTCTGATTAACTCCTCTCATTTCACAAAAACCTTTTGAAGTAAGTATTAATGTTATCTGAATTTTACAAAGAAAGAACCTGGAGATTAGTGAGATTAAGAGACACAGTTTGTAATTTGGAAAACCCTCTACAACCCAAGTCTTCCTGTGCCAAATTGTAACTGTTTATATTCTGTACTACCTATTTTTATTTTATAATCAATAAAATCTGATTTTTAATACTTTTTTAAAAAGTTTTAAACAGACCTTTATTTTATTTATTTTGAGAATCGAACCCAGTGCCTCACACATGCTAGGCAAATGCTCTACCACTGAAACACAACCCAGTCGCTCTGTACTACCTGTTTATGTGCAGATAACAACAGATTTAAAAAGGAGAAGAAAGGTAGATTTGCATTGTAGCATTGAAATTATTATTTCAGTGATTTACTGAGTTGCACAATATTCAAAAAGACAAAATGCAACTATGCTCATACTTCTACTCTTTGCATATTTATACAAATATTATATATTTATACTTGAAAGAATTTCACGAATCTTCTATGAATACCAATTCTTGAAGTATTTGCCTTTTACAAATGGAATGAACAGTTTTAACTTTTAATGAATTTATTTATATCTACTTAAAATGCAACATTTAGGTTTTCTGATTTTCTTTGTCTCCGAATCTCTTTACCAGGGCCAACGTCTTTTTGAAAAACTGCTCCAGCTGACTTCGCAAAATATTGAAATCAAGCTAGTGAGTGATGTGACGGCTGATTCAAAGGTATTAGAAGCCTTGAAATTAAAGGGTAAGGCCAAGGTTGATATGCTACTTTACCACTGGGTATTCTGCTTAAAATACCTTAAATTTCACTTAAAATAATATATAATTTCTTTATAATCGGTACACTTCTTATTTCTTCTTTGAAAAATAGCCTGATTAAAGCTTTTAAATGAGGAAACTAATTAATCAATATTACTGGGATTTTTAAATATATTTTTCACATTACTCTATGCAAAGTAATCTACTGGCTATTAATTGATAATTAATTGGTAAGAAGAATCTTTCTTCTCTAAACACTTCAATGATGTAATTAGAAAAAAAGGATCACTTCCCATTAGAACAAACAGTCATTTCTGTTTTTCTCTTGCCCATCAAATGAAAATCCTCTTTATGCTACGTATTCTTTAAAAGAATAAAATTAGGTCTAGAAGTCTATAGAACACTGTCTAATTCCACAGGGGAATGCTACTCCCATGGCCATTCTGCAATTGGTCTCGCCGTCTCATGAAGACTGTATCTTTCTCTAACTGAACTCTCACTTCCAAATAGTTTTTAATTATTTGTAAAAGTTTTTATCCAGAATTTACTCTCTGAACTGTAAGCCTTTAAAAACGTACTGGCGCCTGAGAACCGGTGAACATACCCAAGCCACCAGGTGTCTTTGAGTCTCAGGGGTTATCTGATGGCCTCATATCCCCTGCTTCTGCTGTTGGAACATTCTGGGCATGTCCACTTGTCTTCCCCACGTCAAGTGAAAATACCTTCTAAAATATGGGACAGATTGGAGTAAGTGGACCAAGTAGCCTGTCCTCCTGCAGAAGGAAAATGTGAAGTGATAAAGAACATTAAATGACACAAACAGAAGACATAAGCTTAGCCAAGCAAATGAACCTTATGCTAGTCAGCTTTGTGGCATTGTTACAAAACACTTGAGATCGATAATCAATTTAATAAGGTTTATTGAGGCTCACGGTGTGAGAGGCTTCAGTCCATAGTCACGTGACCCTGTTGCTTTGGGCCTGTGGTGGCACAATATCATGGTGGGAACATGTGGTGGAGGAGGCCTATTCATCTCAAGCAGACAGGAAATGACAGAGAGAGACAGGAAGAGGTCCAGGGTCCCAATATCCCCTTCAAGGGCACGCCCCCAATGCCCAATTTCCTCCTAATAGGCCCCACCTCTTAAAGGTTCCACCACCTCCCCATCATGCCACAGGCTGGTGATCAAGCCTTTAACAAATGGTCCTTGGGGGGATCCTTGTCCAAATCATATAGTGAACCTGTCATCATTCATAGTATTTGATTCTGTACATAGGAAAACAAAGAAAATGTTATGAGATATTGTCTGGTCTAAAAACAGTTTCACTGTATTACTTGAGAAGCATATCTGTGTGTCAGGAGAGGGACGCTGGGGATTAAATCCATGGATACGTCACCATGGAGCTACACCACAGCCCTTTTTATTTTTTATTTTTGTGACAGGGTCTCTTTAAGTTGCAAAGACCGACCTGGAACTTGTGATCCTCTTGCCTCAGCTTCTGAGTAGCTAGGATTACTAGCTGGGATTATACCCAGCAACAGCAAAAGGTTTTTGAAAAACCAGAGAGTATCTGGTTCTGTGGATTGACATACAGAGTCATCATGGCTTAGAAATGTATTATTATTTTTCTCACAGCATACGAAATTGGGTCCCCACAGTCTGAGAATCAACCATCCCCACCTTCTCAGACTGTGGCTTGAAGGTAGGATGGCTTTGAAACACAATTCCCATGAAGTCTTTGAATCAGGGAGGGATTTGATTTTACACAAGGATTCCTATAAATTCAGAACAGGTTTTACTAATTGTTTTCTTAATCTCACTTACAAACCACCTCCATCTGCATTCCCTCATAAACATATCAAATGCCATATGTTCATTTACCTCACTTGGGGCTTCTCTCACCTCCCAGCCATAGCAGCAATTGCCCCTTTCTCTGAGGTTCTAAATGGCCAGTCGTTCAGATTCCACATTTAAAATATATTTGAACACACACACACACACACACACACACACACACACACACACACACGATAGAATGTTGTTCCTCAGTCTTTCTCCTAGATATCACCTTTTCTTCTCAACTGCCACTACTCCATTTCAGACCTTTAATAATTTTCTGAGGCTTTGCCCTACCATCTGATCTCCAAACAGCCAGAGATTTTCCGTAACATGATGATTTCCCACTTCCAGCCCAACCTAAACTGTATGCATGTGTGAGTGTGCCTCAGTGTTATGCAGAAATGGCTGTTGAAGAATAACAGACATGAAATAAAGGGCACAGTGGTAAGCAAACCATTCAGTGAAGTTTTACAAAATATACATATCTGTATGACCCACTGCAAGTGTCTCAGAAAGTTATATCACTCATTCTTGTGGTCACTACCCTCTGCAGAGATAACCAGTCTTTCAACTTCTACCTCCACCACTTGTCTTTCTTTCATATTTATATTAATAGGATCACAGAGTACATGTTCTTTTATATCTGGGTTCTTTTGCTCTATTTCAGGTTTATAAGACCCATACATGTTGCATATAGTAGTATCTTTCTTTTACATTGCTGTATAGTGTTCCACAGTATAAATATAATGCAGTGTATTTATTTTGCAGATGATAGAGATTCAGGGTTTTCCCTATTTTAAATTGTTATATGTAATACTACTGTGAGCATTCTTGTAAATATCTTTTTGGCACTCATGTATACAAATTTCTATTGGATATTTACTCAAAAGTAGAATTTCTGACAGCACAGAGACTATATGTATGTTAAACTTCGATAGCCAATGCCAAAACTTTCCAATGGTTGTACCAGTTTATACTAACACAGGTGTACTCCATATTCTCACAAAATTTGATAGACTTTTTAATTTTAGCCATTCTGATGAGTACATGTTGTGTTGTTACTTTTCAATTTCCTGATGGCTAATGATGTTGAATATCTCATTTGCTTATTGACCATTTCAAACTACCTTAATAAGGTGCTCATTCAAGTATTTTGCTCAATGTGATTTTATTTTGTTTGTTATTCTCTGTTAGCCTGTTCTTACTTATTATTTGTCTAGATTTGAATCTTTTATTGGATATATGTGTCTTCTCCCATTTGGTACTATGTTTTCACTCTTCTAATTTATGCTTTAGATTATAAATCCTTAATTTTAATGAAACTGTATTTATTAAGTTTTTCTCTGTTATGAGTGCTTATTGCATTCTTTGTAAAAGATGTTTGTCATTACAAAGTCCTGAAAATATTCTCACTTGTTCTGTCCTAGATGTGGTATTATTTTACTGTTCGGATTTAAGTCTATTAGGTTAGGACTTAATTTCTGTATGGTGTGAAGTAGGGGTACTGGTTAATTTTTATTTATATAAAAGCTATTGATTAAAAAACTCTTCACTGCATTTCAGAAGCATCTTTGTTAGAAATTAGGTGATTATATGCTTTGGTCTCTTTCTGAATTCTCTGTTATGTTGCATTGGTCTACTTACATAGCCTAGGAGAAATGCCACACTGTTTAATTACTGTAGCTTTAAAATGCATGTTGTGGATGATCTAACATTTTCATCTTTGTTTTTAACCTTTAAAACTTCCTTAGTTGTCCTTGACCCTTCAGATTTAAAAATAAATTTAACTATCATTTTGCCACGTAACTGCATAATATTACATTGATTCCAAGGGAGAACTGACATTAACAATATTGACCCTTTAGCTTCATGAATAAGAAAGGCTATAATATTTCCTCTTAGTGGTGCCTTAACTGCATCATTTGGGTTGTTAATATGACATAAATTTCTAAATTATTTTTCAATGCAATAAAGTGGCCTGATTTCTACTGCAATTTCTGTTTTGAATCATGGGCTGTTTAGAAATGCAGTCCTTGCTTTTCAAACATTTGGGCGATTATTCTATTTACCTTTTTGTTATTTTCACTACAATCAGAATACAGACTTAAGTCACTTGAAATTTTTGGAAAATTACTTTGTAAAATTTTATTTCTAGAACAAATTACAAATCCTAAGGCTTTTTAATGCTTTCATTCAACTTTTTGGTTATGTTTTTGCATTTTGTTAACTCTTAGAGATGTCTTGGCCAGGGAGGTAGTCTAGAAAGCTCTGTTATCAGAGCTGAAAAGTGGAGTAAATGTGCAATGTCTGCTATTGCTATTTGCCTCATACGTCATCCAAAATAAGAGGGAAGATCTTTTTTTTTTTTTTTTTTTTTTGGATCCTGCTGCTTCTTTCTTCAAGTGGGATGTGCCACCTGCTGCCAAAATTTGGCTTCCTGGGTGTGATCATGACAATTCTCTTATGTCCTGTTCTCCCTGCTAAGCAAGATGCCTCACTTCTCACCAAACCTGACCCTGGTAATATCACAGCAATATCCTTGAAATTTTATACTACTAATCAAATTTTTATTTTTGATTATATATTTTAGTCAGAACACAATATTATGTCTCAACAATGCCCCTATATTTTTCAGTCTTGTATTTTGCAATGAAATTTATAATTAAGAAGATTTATTTTTAATTGTCCATCAAAACCGTGGCATTTTATAATATGACTACAATATTTAATGTTCCTGGACCCTATAAAAATAAAAAACAATGCCAGAATGTATTTATTTCCTTTTTGGGAAAAAAATCACTTTTATTTGTTCCTGGTTGGACGGTAATTTTTTAATAGGATGACCAGTGAAATTAAAGTCATCAGAGATTTAAAGTCAGTGACCTGGAAGTAAAATCCATGTTTCTCTCCTTTTCTTCTTCTTTCTTTTCTTTCTTTCTTTTTTTAATGCATTTAAAACTATTCAGGATCAGAAATCTCCCTTTTGGTCTCATTCTATATACTATTATTAATTCTCCAAGCATCTGAAAGCTAGTTATGATTTCTCAAATATAACCTACGTTTAAAGGGTTCTGTTTCCTAAAGCCTGCTCCTCACTATGCCTGAAACCCTCTCCCTCTCCATGTCAATTTGTACATTCCTTTTCACTTTTCAAAGTTTCAAGCCTTACCCAAAATATTTTCCCATTAGTCTTCATCTCTTTTCCCTGGTTGGTCTGACCATCTTCTTTCCCTCCATTGTTATTTATTCAGCCACCATTTCTTGAATATCTGTAATGTGGTGAGAAGATTGGCACAGGTGAATAAATCAATCAAGGAGTTCCTGAAACTTCTACACAGAGTCCGGTTTTGCCAAGGGACCGTTGGCATCAGTCCTTGATGCTCATGTTCTCCACTCGGCCAGCATCACCTCTGCGCTAGCAGAGTGCTCACGATGCCAGGGAGCGTGAATAATCAGAATGCTCTACCATGGTCTCTTTTTTCCCAATCAGAATTCCAATCTGCTTATTTTTGGAGCTTATCTGTAAATGTGAAAGGAAGATGATCCGACAGTAACCAGGTCTCATCTTCCATCCTCAAGGGGTTCTTAAATAGTTTATTGACCAAACACTGAGAAACTGCAAAAACCCTGTCCTGCCATCAGACATAACAACCAGGACTGTGCTGTGACAACTCTGACACAGCTTAGTCTAGACCATCCTAAGATGCATTTCGATGTCGGAGATGTTAAGATGTGTCAACATTGTGTTTTAGAATTAATGACATACGACAAATAAGCATTGCTTTAAAACGTTCATTTGTAAATTATAAAATTCAATTTATAAGCCTTTAATAAATTAAATTAAAACTGACCATTCCTAATACCCCACTGAGAGAGGTAGATCCTAAACCAGGCCTCTTGTACTGTTTTTTTTTTTTTTTTTTTTTTTTTTTTTTGCCATACAGTGAACACTATGCAATGAATGGAAATTCTGAGAATTCAGATTGTGTCAGTTTCAAAAAACACAGGGATATCTTTAACAGAACCCTTGATGACTAGTTTGTTCAGTGATAGGAAGTGTTTCTCTCTAAAGAAACAACAACAAAAAGCTGTTGATTGACCTGAAATAGGGAGGTGATTGTGCAAATTAGTTTTATATGCAATTGCTATAGGAAAACCAATATAGGAATTAAATATCTGAAATAAACTGGAGAAGAGGGGGTGTCCTGGAGTAGACAAAGAGGATAGCAGAAACCATATTCTTAAGTGGTGTGCAGCATGATATGAAATTGTAAGCCAAATGAAAAGAGAGGAGGACATACAAAGGCTCAAGTGATTCATTCTGCTGACACTGTCTGCCAAGAGGTACTGACCATACAGATAACAAATTTCATTTGTGATTTTAAACTCTGTCACTTGATGCAGTTTGGTGTTTATTAAAGAAACATGACAAATATAGCTGACATGTAAACATAGATCTATCATGTATACATGTTTTGAAATATGTGTACATTGTGGAATGTCTAAATTGAGCTCATTAAAATATGCATTACTTCATATGTTAATCCTTGTTGGTGAAGAGAAAATTTCAATATTTCTTTACAATTTTCAAGAGCATAAATTAATACATTGTTATTAACTATAGTCAGTGTGTTGTACAATAGATCTCTTCTCATTGTAGGCAATGAGTCTGTTTACACATCCACAGAAAGAAATTTATCCTGGAACTTGGGGGTCCTCTAATAAACCTCCATGCTGTGCCTCTTTCTGATGATGCCACAGTCCTCTGTGGGTTCAGGAAGGTTAGATAGTCTTAAAAAGCTTTCAGTTTGTTAGAATCAAGCGTGCATTTCCCCCCACTCTTTTCTCTCCAGCACGCAAACCTGCAAGTGATTAAACCCAGAGCTTGGTGTATGCTGCCTCTGCTTTATGACATCTTTAAGGACCTCAATAAAGCTATTATGTGAGGTTCGTTTTGTTTAGATAAAGCATTCATGTATCAGGAATTTTCTTTCTTCTTTTTGTATTCTTTAGATAGAGAGAGACATGTATGATAGGTAGATGATAGAGAGATGATAGTAAGTAGATAGACATAGATGATAGATCGAGAGGGGGTAGGTGAAGATAGGAAGAAAGAAAGAATGGATCTAGTTGGTTTGTACTGCTATAGCAAAAGCCTGAGACTGAGTAATTCATAAAGAACAAAAATGTATTTTCTCATAGCTCAGGGGTCTGGAAGTACAAGATCAAGGCATGGCCCCAGTATCTGGTGAGGGCCTGGTCTTTGATATTACTCAGCACTAAAAAATAACAAGATCATGGCATTTGCAGGGAAATGGATGGCATTAGAGCAGATTATGCTAAGTGAAGTTAGCCAATCCCTAAAAAACAAATGCCAAATGTCTTCTCTGATATAAGGGAGGTGACTCAAAATGGGGTAGGGAAGAAGAGCATGAGAAGATTACCTCTAGATAGGGAAGAGAGGTGGGAGGGCAAAGGGGGGAGAAGGGGAATTACATGGAAGATGGAAGGAGACCTTCATTGTTATACAAAATACATGTATGAAGATGTGAGAAAAAAAGAGAATAGTGTCACCATAGATTGGGTAGAGAGAAGTGATGGGAGGGGAGGGGAGGGGAAGGGGGAAAGGAAGGACAGCAGAATAAAATAGACATTATTAATGCTGTGTGTATATACGTGACTGCATGACTAATGTGATTCTGCAACCTGTACACTCAGATAAATGAGAAATCATGCCCCATCTATTCAAATGTATGATATGTCAAGGTCATTGTACTGTCATGTGTAACTAATTAAAACAAATAAAGAAATTTAAAAAATAAAGAAGAAGAAGAGTGTGGCAGAGGGAAGCAGCTCACATCAGTTAGCAAGCAGAGACTCCTCGTTCAATATACAAATATATACCCCATAGCCATGCCCCCAATTAACCACTTCCTCCAGCCACAGCCCACCTGTCTCCAGTTTCCTCTCAGTTAGTTAATCCCATCAGGGATTGATTCACTGATGAGGTTAAGATTCTCACAACCTAATCATTTCTCCTTCTGAACCTTCTTACATTGTCTCAATTGTAAGCTTTGGGGGACAACTCATACCCAAACCATACCAAGAGTTTTCTACCTTTTTATCTGTACTTTCCCATTTCATTTTCTTTTTAAAATTTTTCTCTTTAAGATTTTTTTGAGACCAAGTCTCACTAGGCTTCCCAGGATCATCTTGAAAAACCCTAGGCTGGAGCAATCGTCCTGCCTCAGCCCCCAAGTAGCTGGGATGATAGGCACATGCTGCTGGTTCATCTTGCCTCATTTCTGTAATCCTTGGTGAAGACAATGCAAAGTGTGCCCTTGGAATGGACTTTCCATCACTGTGACAGTGCTCAGCCCTCTACCTCCCCTGCATCTTCTCATCTGCACCCTTTGTGACTAAAGTCATAAATCTCGGGCAGAGATTGAAACTAACATTTGGGACTTTCCCTCATTAGCACTACATTCTAAGCAAGTAAGCCAGTTCAGCAAAGCCTTACCTGTATTGCTGAATAACCAATAGCTACAGGGTCCTAATGAGCACTGGTTGGGCATCTTCAACAGTAGATAGCTAATTGATGTTTACTTGTGACCAAATTTTATTCATTTGAATCAAAATTTTAATAGTTGAAATACCAGTAAGACTAAGGCCCTTTCATGCATGGTTATGAAACTATATTTTTTATGACACTATATTTTTAAATTATTCTGCTTTAACTTTCTTTTAGGTACATTTAAAACAAAAGGAGAGGGGGATGCTGTGTGCTGTGTTTTGTTCTCAAAAATTCTGTCTGACATAACTTTTCTATATACATATCTGAATACACCACAGTGAATCCCACCATTGTGTACTGCACAAGATGGGGGCCCTAATTAGAATAAAGATATATTACATGCATGTATAATTTTATCAAAATGGACTCTACTCTCAAATATAACTAAAAAGAACCACTAAAAAAAATGAGGGTCCCCAAAGCCTAACATGGGAAAAAAATTTTATAAGTGTAATCCTTGCCATTGCTTATATGAATTCAAGAAAGCTATATTCATTCACCAATATAACCCATTTTTATTTTTACATCTATCAATTAAGCAAAACAAACCTAAAAGGAGAACAGATTCCTAAGTTTGAGCTTAGGAGTTGCACAAATATTTAAATTAATGCAAGCTGCCCCAGTTTCCAACTTGAACATTTTATAAAGTGATTTTTTTAACTGCTTACACTAAATCAGTGAAGTGTAATTTGAGATTTTATGCTTATTGAGATTTTCTTAATACTTTGGTCTTACTGTTTCATAAGTATTCCAAAGTCTAACACTACAAGTAGGTTATGTTTACATGTGTCAACTTAGTTTAAGCATTAAGAAGAATATTTTTGTCATTTCCTTAAATTTTATATTGTTTCAACTTGCATTTTCTCTGTCTGAAAGGTTACCATTGTTAAGGAACCTGAACATTTAATAGGGTCTTCTGTTGTCCTGATGAAGGACTGTCATTTTTTCTTTTCTTTTTCTTTTTTGGTACCAGGGATTGAACTCTGGGGCACTCAACCACTGAGCCATACCCCCAGCCCTATATTGTATTTTATTTAGAGACAGGGTCTCACTGAGTTACTTAGTACCTTGCCATTGCTGAGGCTGGCTTTGAACTTGGGATCCTCCTGTCTCAGCCTTCCAAGCCATTGGGATTACAGGTGTGCACCACTGCACCCAGCTGGAAGAATGTCTTGATGGCCATCAGGACGGTGGCATCTTTGGGTAGGAGGCTGATGCACTGCCTTCTCTGGAGCCTGCTCTGCAATGGCCCAGACAATCATCAAGGTGCCCTTGCTGTCTCCCAGGCATGCTGCTCTCTCTGTCTCTGCTTTCATTTCACACCTTTTCAAAGGGAATGCTACTTGGGCTTATGCTTCAGTACACATGTGCTTTGTTCTATTCAGAGAAGTCAGAATTCAGCACAAATAATTGTCTTCCGCTTTTCTTTGCAGCACACAGATACTTAACAGCAAGGCAGGAGCTACTCAACCTGTACTTGTTTGGACAGGTTATGCTTGAGTGATATTTAGCAGAGTAATTAGTATGACATTTAGGAGCAGATCTTCTGGTGTTATATAGACTTGTGCTGTAATTCTGTAACTGTAAAGTTACTTTCTCTGAACCCCAGTGTCCTTTCCAATAAAATGGTGATAATAACCTCCCTTGGGCATATGGAAATTAAATTAGATAATGTATAAAAAGTATCTGATGCTAAAGCCTTACTCATTATAAACTGTTAATGACATCCACCATCGTCACTATCTTAATTTACCCAGACTGTGTAATTTTTGGGTCTAATTGGTCAGCAGTCCAGACTGGACTCATTTCTGGTCCCTACAGCATACTCCAAACCCTGTCATTTTCTAATGAAAGGAAGAGTCCAGTTCTGGTTTGTATGTTACAGATCATCTTTGGACATGCAGCTGGTTCATATGCCTTTACGGTTGTGCAATAACTCCTGCCGCCTCCCTTTTGTGGTAGGATTTGTCCAGCTGGACACACCAGTGCCACTCCATCTGTGTTTTCATTTTCTGTTCTAAGAGCCCAACTTAGGTTTGCAATTCGATGTGTTTTAACTTCCAGAGGGGTGCATCTGATACATGGAGTAGAGTCCTACCATCATCCATTTGCTCTAAAACATAGAATCTTGCACTAAAGTTTCTGTTTCTATCTATAATACATAAGAGCAGGTTTGGCATTTTCAAGGAAACTGTATACTTTATGCAGGGAGAATCTTAGCCATTCAATCTAGTGATGGCTTTATGCATTTCCATATGGTGATGCTGAAATCTGGGGAGGATGTTCTTTGACAGGGGAAGAGGAATAAATGAATAAATGTAAATAAAGGGGATATGTAACAAACTCCCTGAAAGCCTGCATGATTTCCAGCAATCTCATGCACGCCATTTTTAGCAACTAGTTTACTGTTTTTGAGTGCCTCTTAGGCTCAGTGAGACCATCACACATCGAGGTTCTGAAGGAGACTAGAGACAGCTTTCGTCTCTGGCCTGCTGATCACTGGCTTTGAGCAATCCTTGTCTGACCTAGAGGAGCCACATTGAGAATATTCATTGCATTCATTAGTGAATGCAGGCTCTTATGTGACTGAGTCTCCATTTTCAAGGTGGACACCCTAATTGAACCTGCTCTTTTAATCAGTGCTATAAGAACTAATGTAAATTAAAATGCAAAGCTGTATTTCTCTTATGTTCAGCAGACTGCTCAGCATAAGTTGTCACAGTGTCTATTATTTCTGTGCCCTCTTTCTATCTTTTTTTCCATACCATGTTTTATCCTGTTTTGTTTGTGTGTGTCTGTGCGTGTGTGCTTGTTTTTCTTTTTCTCCTAATTTCTTTTTTCCTTCTCCTGTTGGGTTGTTTTACTAACTTCCTCCTGTCTCATCCCTAGCAAGAGCTATTCCAAAGATTCACAGCTGCCCTGAATCTCCTAACCAACATCTTTCCCTCTTCTTAATATCATGTCTCTTATAAAACACAACAGACATCAAGCCCATACATTTTCTATATCCAAGCCCGTCACCACCTCCTTTCCTCCAGCCTCTGAGGAATGGTGTCTTGGTTGTCTTCCAAGGCTAACCCTTCCCCCTCTAGCATCTGGTTCCACTTTCTCAGGGATTGCATTCAGGTTTTCCCTTTTACCTTTTCAGTTTTGCCTTTTCCATTTCTCTTCCCTCAACACATATGCATATGCAAGTCAACTGGGGAAAAGAAGAAACTTAGCAACCAGCCATCATGGTTTCCTTCTGGCTACTGCCCCTCCTCTCTTCTGCCCTTTTCTCTGTGTTCAGGTTTATGTACTTCTGCAATTTCAAATCACAGCAATCTGGCTTCTGCCCTGACTCCCCTGAAACTACCTTGCCAGAGTCAACAGGGTTTACAGGGTGTGCAACTCCCTGGATATATTTTAGACCTTGTACCATATGACCTTTCTTCAGCTTTGAACACTGTGTGTCCTGGTCTTTTCTCTTCCACTAAACTGTTCAGGGTTTTTTGGTCTATGTGACAGTGACCATTTTACATCTCTTCCTGTGTTAGCCACATGTTCTTGGTCTCTTGCTGATTTTGAATACACTGTCTTTTCCTTAAATGTTAACTGTTTCTATTACTTTTCTTCTTCCCTTCCATTTTCTTTACTTTCCACACGCACTCTCTACATTGATCAATGCATTCATTCTATGACTTCATTCATTACCTCAGTACAGCCTGCATATTGTCTTTCCTGAGCCCCAGACTCAAAAAATATTCCATGACAAACTTAACATTCCCATTAGCATCTTCATGCAATACCACAAAACCAGCTAGTCCAAAAATTAAATGAATGCACCCTCCAACCTGCATAACCTCAGGATCCTTAAGTTCTAGCTCAGTAAATGATATGACTCTCTTTCCACTAGCCCCAGAAAGGAATCTAGAGTCATCCTTCTCTTTTTTCTAAACTCTAAAATCAAATCAGCCTGCAGTTCTTATAGATGTATTATCTTAAAATCTTTAGAAATAGTTCCCTTTTTTCCTCTCAATCTCTTCTATTCTAGCTTAGATCTTTGTCATTTTTCTGTTGAATGATTGCAAATAACGTCCTAACTATTCTCCAGACTCCAATCTTCCTCCATCCTGTTCTCCACATAGAAAGTGCTCACCCAGATTATCAAATTTCCTTGTCCCTTCTTTTCCTTAACATTTTTCAGGGCTTCTGTGACATTGAGGGTGTGTGTTATGGTTTGGATCTGGAATGTCCCCCAAAGTCTTATGTGTGCAGAAGTGGTGCTTTTGAGAAATGATTGGGTCACGAGGGCTCTGACATCATCGGTTACTCCGTTGAGGGCTAATGAACAATTGGGAGGTGGGATCCCAGTTGAAGGAAGTAGGTCACTGAGGATGTGCCCTGGAAAGCTCTATCTTCTTTCTGGCTCTGGATGCCTTCTGTCATTCATATTCATTCATATTCTCATTCATTCTCTCTCTCTCCCACCCCCCTTCAGTAAGAGAATGGTACTAAAAAGCAATTTCCTTATATTTAAACTTTAGAAATGGTTCTCAAATGTTATACTCTTAGTAAATTATAGGACAAGTATTTTGAAAGTAAAAAATACTATGTAAATGCTGCTATAATTTCGATGTTGAATGTCCCTCCAAGGCCCGTGCATTAATGGCTTGGAACTCAGGAAGGCACAATTGCAAATCGATGGAACCTTTAAGGGGTGGAGCCTAGTGGGAGGTCTTTAGTTCCCTGGGGGCACTACCTTGAAGGGGGTTGTGGGACTCCAGTTCCCCTCTTCACTATCTTTTGCTTCCTAGCAATAAGGTGAGTGGTTTTGCTCTACACTCACTCTCATCATGACTTGTGGCTCACCAAATGCCCCTACCAGTGGGGCTAGAACCTCTAAATTGCCTTTTTTTCCTTCAGATGTTGATTATCTCATGTATTTGTTATGGTTACAGAAAACTGATGAAGACAAATGCCAGTTTCCATAGAAATTTACATGATACTTTTCACCTAATAGAAAAAAAATATTTGAAAATGGCATTTGAAGTTTTGATATAACTCAAACTACTATGGTTTGTGTTTGTATTACTTTACTAAGCTCCTGTGGAGATTGGAGATAGGAACATTTCTCGTGGTAATTTGCCTTCTTGGAGGATGGAGTAGGGAGTCCTGCGGCTCTTAGTAGCCAATGTCATGTGCCAAGTTGTTCCAAGTTCTTCTTTCATCCATATGGCAAATTAACCCAGACAGGCAGAGATACTAAGTGATTTCCTTCTCAACAAAAGATGAAGCGTGCTAATGTTGGAATACCTCTCTTATAGCTTTCCTGACTACTTTTTAGCTTTTATTGAAAGAAGATTTGAAGCTGTCATCATCCGTTTTGAGCTGCTATCACAGAATATCTGGGACTGGGTACATGTTTTTTTAATTTACTTTATTATTATTATTTTATTTTTATGTATTTGTTTATTTCGAGACAGGGACTCACTACTTGGTTTAGGGCCTCCCTAAGTTGCTGAGTCTGGCTTTGAATTTGTGATCCTCCTGCCTCAGCCTCCCGAGCTGCTGGGATCACATGTATGTGCCACCATGAATGGCTTGGATCATTTTTAAAGAACAAAGATTGTTTCCCACAGTTTGGGAGGTCTGCGTCCAAGATCAAGGTACTGACATCTGGTGAAGTCCATCTTGCCGGTTCATCTCATGCTGGAAGATGCAAGGATAAAAGAAAGGACCAAATTCCCTGTCAAGCACCTTTATAAGGGCCTCAATTTCATGCACAGAGGCAGGGGTCTTCATGACCTAATTGCCCTTGAAAAATCCTTCCTGCTAATACTATCACATTGGCCATTAAATTTCAACACCTGAGTTTTAGGAAACTGATAAATATGGTCCCTCTTGAAGAAAAGGCACATGCAGAAACATAAAATAACTAATCAATATAAAATGACTACATAATAACCATATTACAATATGGAACCAAAGACCACACTCATTAAACATGTGCTTTAATAATAGTTATAGCAACTTGAGAGAAAGCAAGTCTTCCTAGACCAGAGGTGCTATGAGTCATGATGGGATTTGTGGTCCTGGATGGTCATGGCCCCAGTAGAGATAGGACTCACATGGCATGTGATCCCACTGCAGTCAATCCTGACGTTCCAGACCTGTTACCCTCAGGTTGTCATAACAGCTACTATAAGTTAGGTTCACAAAGATGATATACAGGGGCTGGGGACATAGCTCAGTTGGTTGAGTGCTTGCCTTGCATGCACAAGGCCCTGGGTTCAATCCCCAGCACCCCTCCCCCACCACACACACACAAAGATTATATACAAAAATGTGTACTGCATAGTTCTTAAAATTAGAAAAAGTAAACAAAGGAACCAACATTTGCCCTTCAGGTATGTTGGGAGAGAACTTCCAGTGATGTGAGGGAAATGTTCAAATTATGTTGCCAAGTGAAAAGCAGTCACCTACAAAACAGGAGCCAATGTATTAGTTCATCTTTGTTCAGGGATAATCTAATTTACATATGTGAAAAGGTTTATGCTAGAGTGTTTATAGAGTGTTAATGAAGGTTGCTGCCTTTGAATGATGAGATTACAGATGATTTTGTTCTGTTTTCTGTGATGTGTGTGTATGCGTGTGTTTGTATCTATAGTGTCTTTTCCATGCAAGTATCAAGTGTAGACCAAAAACTCAGAATATGGAGTGAAATAAGTCCTGGGCTTTGCCCTCTGTGTACCCTCTGTGAGTTATTCAACCTCTTGAAACTTCAATCTCCTGATTTCTAATCAGGGCTAATAATAGTAGCTATTGCATAATGTTCTGAAAATGAATGAGATAATCCATATAAAGTATTTAACACAGAGCCTGGCACATGATAGGTACTTTAAAACACATTTTTTAAAAATATTCAGCATATTTTATGAAGGAGGAAATGCAAGGAAGGAAAGGGAAAGGAATGGGGAGGGAATGGAAGTTCATTCCTTAGACACTGCCTTAAAATATGTTGCCTTAAAATACAAGCTGGCAGCATCTGGTCTCCATGCTCAGGAGCCATAGTCCTGAGCCAAACAAGGAGCAGAACAGACTTCCTTGGGTGGCAAATCTGCACTTGGGGCATGTGGCCTAAAGAACAACTGCCCATTCCTACCCCCTATTCTCCCAGGGAAACTCCCTCATTTATATCTAAAAGGATTTCTGAAAATGTGAACACATAAATATTGGATGAGAATGAGTTAAAGCTACCAGAGGAGATGAAATCTTTCATGCAGTTCTGAGGAGGAGGTGTGCAGACCCAGGACATAACTCATCCTGACAGGCTCTAGGATGGGTCTGTGCTTCCTCACGAGGCCAAACTTCAGTTTCCCAGGGAGCCTGCACCCCTGAGCCCCCACACGCTGTGCAGAACAGGCACCCCTTGATTTGAGGTTGTTATGTTCCACAAAGAGGCTGATGAATGAATCTAATTATTCACAAAGAAAAGCTGATGAGAACGCAAATGCCAACCTGTGAAAATGCAGCCTGTGCTGCTATGTTCCCATAAGTGACTTTCCTGTCATTATGCCCAAGTAAGGATTGTTCATGCATCAGTGTGGGGAAGGCATTACTGAAAAGCTTCAGCAGCACCTTTATTCTGGTTTTATTCTTCCTTGTGTGCAAATTATACCCATCTTTTAAATTAACCTTCACTTAAAGGCTTTTTTTTTTTCCTTTTCTTTTCCTAAACCACACAAGCCAATGTTACAGTGGTTCAAGTTTGAAAAACAGAAGTATCTTATATGTTATTGGAAGAACAACAGTGTGATAATTTACTCAGAACCATTTTTGAGGCTCCTGGTATAATCAGTATTGACAAAATTTGTTCATAAGCTAAGTGGGGTTTTATATGATTTAGGGTTTTTTTTTAAATTTTTCTCATCTTTATTTTTTATTACATTTTTTTAAAAAAATTGGACACATAGTAATTGCACACATCTATGGGGTACAGTGTTGCATTCCAATTGTATACAATGTGTCCTTATAAGATGAGGTTAATTAGCACATCTATCCCCTCAGACATTGTTACGGTTTGCATCTGGAAGGTGCCTCAGAAGGCTCATGTGTGGACAGCACTGTTCTGAGTGCTGGAAGGGTCAGAGGTGGGGGTTTTAGGAAATGATTGAATCCTGAGGGCTATAGTCTCATCAGTGGGTTAATCCATTTGACGGATTAATAATTGGAAAGGACTATTGAGTGGTAATTGTAGGCAGATGGGGTTTCTGGGGAAGTAGCCCTTGAGCACTATATCTCTTCCTAATCCTTCCCCCAACCCCTTTCTCAATGATTGCCAACTGCTTCTATCACATCCTTCAACCATGATGTTTCTGCCTGGGAGCTGGCTAACCATGGACTCAACCTCTAAAACAATGATCCAAAATAAATCTTTCCTTCTCTAAGTTGTTCTTGTCAAGTATTTTGGGCACAGAGGTGAAACACTGACTAATACAGACATATATCACTTCTTTTTGAAAACATTCAAAATCTTCTTTATTCACTATTTTGGAAATATTTAATTCATTATTCACCACAGTTACCCTACTATGCTATAGAACATTAGAAGTTATTCCTCCTTTCCACTATACCCCTATACCTGTTAACTATTCTCTCTCTCTCCCGCCTTGATTTACTTTAAGACTGTAAAATAACTTATTAACATTTTGGAAGTAATACAGGGTTAACTAAGGTTCTGATTTCCACTTAAATTTTTGAGTTTGCTATTCATCTTATTTTGATTTGCAAATTTAAATGGAACATTACTGGTTATTACTGAGGTCACACTTAAAAAAAAAAAAAGGATATCTTTGTGCAGGGTTGCTCATGGCTCAGAAGTCTACAGACATTTCAAAAGTCAGTGGCTGACCACCTACTAAGCCATCACAAATGTTGAGGTCTTGACCCTTGAAGTCTCAGAACAATGTGAGCTTTGCTTAATTTTTCTGTACTGTACTTTCCAAAAGGGAGCAATACTTCTTTCTGACACCTCACTTTCTAATGGCACCTGGAAACCACACCCTGATTCTTCTCATTTTCTCAGTTGTCTCTTATCCTATTGTTCTACAGGAGACTCATGTGTATTCACACCCATTTGAAGCCAGTTCTCAGCTGGGTGCATCTGTTCTCACTAGCTAAAGTACCCATTGAGTTTCCTCCATGTGTGAATTCCTATCAGTATCTAATCTGTATTACACATTCTACAACTTATTTAGACTCTGTTTTATGTCCTCCTTGTACTCATTTGTGTCTTTTGTTCTCATGAATAGGGACCAAGACTCCCTGGATCACTTCTACTACATCATTAGGAACTTGGGTCCACTTCAGTGCCTGGTGGCAAGGCTCCACACTGCAGGAGACATCACATTAAACTGCAAGTGACAATTTGGTGTTGCTTGCCTATAGTCCCAGCTACTCCAGAGTAGGAGGCAAGAGGATCACTTGAACCCAGGAGTTTGAGGCTAGCCTGGGCAACATAGTGCAACCCTTCTCAAAACAAAACAAAACTGCAAGTTAGGTGGAGTCAAATGAAATGTCTTCCCTGATTTCCCACTCTGTCACAAAGAATGACACTGGGCTGAGCATTCTCTCTGTCCCAAGACATTCCCTGCCCCACCAGAGGCAGGCACCATATTTATATCAGGTAAAAAATACTTCATTAAATGGGAAATATATTTATTCTGAAATATCATGAGGCTGAGGAAAAGTCCAGAAAATCCATGAGCTTTCACGAACAGAAGAGACCATCCTATACCTCCTAAATTGCATCATGGCCAGAATATGGAAATACCAGCTGCTATTTAAAAAGTCATGGTTTTGAGGTATCATTCAAGAAGTACACTCACTGATATTTACAATTTTTCATATTAAAAAGTAAGATCTCTGGTGGATCTTTAGCAGAATATTTTAGAATGTGCTCAATCAATTGATTAGCTTATGAAGCCTCAGGCAGAGAAAGAGACCCAGAGACTCTGACAGGTGTGCCTGGACTTGGATTTGGGGGGTATTAGAGAAGCCTCCATCTGTAGAAGACCCAGCAAGAGTTCCCCAAACTGTATGTCCCTCTTCCATCATTCTTTCCACAGTACCCTGAACTAGAGGGCGCCGTGTTGGTTGAATGAGGTTGAATCCCCTGCTATGTACATAGTGCTCCCAGTGTTCCATAAATATTTACTGACTTGAAGTTCCAGACAAGAGTGATTTTAGCTGTTCTGTAGTGAGAGTGGACTCCTCTGGTAATAGCATCCTCTTCCTGAATTATGCATTTCTTTGCCCTCTGGTCCAGCTATTAGTTTTTCCCAGTGTATAGCCCACATCTTCACAGCTACAGTCTAAAGCCACCTCATTTTATTTGTCCTTTAGGAGAACCCAAGAATGCCACATCCGTTTCTGGATTCCAGGAAGGAGTTGTATACACTCTGACTCCTTCCTGTCCAACTTGTTTGGTCAGACTCTTCTTAAACTGCCTTTTCTAGCCCAAGCCCGCCCCTCCTCCACTCTTCAGCTCAGTCTTTATACCCCTAGAAGCCCACAGCAGGCCTCTGGCATATGTGCTAACTGTGTGCCAACCCAGCATTTGGGTCCCAGCAAGCTATCTCTTTGGCAGCCTCAGATGCCTCTTCTCCTTTTCCTTATTTTTTCCCTCTTTCAGACCCTGTTTAGTAACTCATTTAAAATTGCCTTTTTATCCCCTTTTATGTTGATCCTTGCTGGGGTGAAGGAGCAAGAAATGAGCTTCTAAGGGGTAAAGAGAAAGGTGGAACTCGAATTTTTGTCATGAAAACCTTCCTGTAATCACCAAGAAATGGGATAAGTATTCAACTGTCAATGGCTATAAGAGCTCCATATTTGGAGCTAGTTTGATTGACCAATTTTTTTTTTATTTATCAAGACACACCAGTCTTCAGTGTACATATAACAGTTGTTAATAATGATAGTCATAGCTAACAGAGGTTGTTCCATATACTTTACCTATATTCTTATTTAGCCCACAGACATCCCAAAGATGCAGATAATGTTATTAGTTTTGTTTTTTATTACTTTATGTATAGATATTGATATTTTACAGATGAGAAGACTGAGGCACCAAATGGTGAAATCACATGCCTAAGGTCAATGGTTGTTGGTTGATAAAAGATATTTATTTATTCTTGCCACAGTTCCCCAGGCATGTGATTTTAGTCCACATTATTGGGTTTTAAGAATTATGTATCTAACATGACAAAAACATCCTCCCTCTTCTATTTAGCAACCTTCAGATTATACTGGGAGAAAGTGTCTAAGAAATCTGTTTTGGCCCAACTGTGTATAATCTAGCCATTTTATAATATTTATTTTGTAATTCAGCAAAGGACAATTGTTGGCACTCATCAAGAAAGGCTGAAGAATATGGGTTGACACCATTCCTGGGTCCTGGGTAAATCTGCATATTGAAATGAAATAAGACAGGTAACAATTCTAGCACGAAAACTACAGGCTGCTTAATCATTTATCAATTTATCCATTCATTCTTTTAACAAGTATTTATTTTGCTTTTACTGTGTGCCACACACTGATGGAAATGACTTGATCTGGATTGGATTTCTAAAAGATTATTTTGGTTGTGTGTGGAGAAACAGCTAATGGGCTTTGGAGGTATCCGCTGGCAAAAGATAAAAGTGGCTTGGACTAGTGAAAATGGAAAGAAAGAAATATTTGAAATATATTTTGGAGATACAATGAAAGAACTTGATTTATGTGTCAGTGTGGGGATGGAGGTAAGATAGAAACAGAACAAAGATAAACTCCTGGATGTTGTTAAGAACAACTGATTCAAAGATGTCATCACTTCCAAAAAAAATAAATATAGTAGAATAGGCATATTATTTGGGGGTGGGGTGGCGATAAAGAGCTCTACAAGTAGGGAGATTAAGTTAGGTCTGACTTCTATGAATCTGAAGCTCCACAAGTCCAATCTTTAGATATTGTTTGGGGAGTTACCAGCATATAAATATTTATAGCCACCGAGCTGGGTAAGATACTCACAGGGGTGGGATTAGCTGTAGAATAGGGCCTAGAACCAAGCTCAAGGAATTTCCAACATTTGAGACTTTGTTGAATTGGTGAAACTAGCATTCACTAGGAATAAGTGAAAAAAGTGAAGTAGGAGGAAGAAGGAGGGACAAATTTTTGTCAAATATTGCTGAGAAGTCAAGTCAGCTAAGCAAAGAGAAGGATCCATTGGATTTGGCAGCATAGGGTTGTTTGGTGAACTAAATAAGAGCAACTTTAGGTGATTGAAGTGGATTGAAATGTCATTGGTCAGGTGAAGAAACAGAGATGAGTGTGAATAACTCATTCCAAAATTTTGCTATGAAGTGAAACAGAAATGAGAAGGTGGTTAGAGCGGGAGGTAGAAACCAAAATGATTATAGAGAAACTAAAAATATTGTATGGTAGAACTGTTAACTAGCAATTTGAGATGATATTTTAAATTGGAATGGATCACCATAATTATAAGGTTTCTTTAGTAATCTTTAGCTGTGAAAGTACAGGTAAGTCAAAAGGTTAGGCTCTTCAGAGTGTCAAATCTTACCAGGAGAATGTTACAGAGAGGATAGCCATGAAATGCAAACTGGATTTAAAACTGATGAATGTTTAAGGAGATGGAAATCCTAGTTATTCTACTTGGATCATGGAATAGTATATACATATAGAGTATCACATGTGATAAGATGTTCCCATAAATATGTACAATTATTATGTATCAGTTAAAAAGAAAAAAAGAAATAATAAGCAGAACCATAAAGAAATAGTCTAACTACCATTGTGAAAGTCAAGTATATTTTTCTTATAGTGCTTTAATAAGAAGTACATTAAACAAAAATGATAAAATTCTACCTACTACCATAATAAAATAATTTTTAATATTTTTGTATGAACATGAGATCAAATACAATTTTCATCTGTGGTACTATCATAAACTTTAAGAGTTTGCTGTACTTTTGTAAGTATAATTAGGTTTAACAAATAAGCAAGCAAACAAAATTGTGTTGCCACAGTCTTATGAGTATATCTACTGCAAAAGCTGAATTGTGGCTATTATGTTGAACTTAAGCACCATCAAATATTCCAGATATTTTTTAAGAGTTGTGTCTTTAACCCAAGTGTGGTAGCATACACCTCTACTACTAGTGTTTCTGTAGAGTGAGGCACTTACATGGTAAGTTCGTGGTACTTGGCACTTAGTGATACCCTGTCTTAAAAAAAGGGAGGAGGTGCTGTGTGATAGTGAAAAAGTGGTAAGGTCAATAATTTGAAAATGTTGGTGAAGGCAGAGGGAAGACCTAGAATAAGTGAGTTGGAAGGAAAAGAGGTAGATTTCAGTAAATATGAATATTAAAATTAGCATTTCAGATATACAGTTAACAGGTAACCAGAAAGTCAAGTGTACTATGGAAATAGATTACTACAGAGAAAAAAATCAATGGAGGTAGAGGGAAAGGAAAATAATCCTAGATACAAGCAAAGTAAGAGGGGAATAAATATATTGGAAATGGTAAATATATTTAAGTGCATATTGACCATACAAAACAACAGTAATAGTGTCTTCCTATATTTAAAATACATGTAGAATTAAAATACATGATAAAAATTGCACAGAAAGTAAGAGGGATGGCCAGACACAGTGGCACAGGCCTGTAATCCCACTGGCTTAGGAGACTAAGGCAGGAGGATAGCAAGTTCAAGGTCAGCCTCAGCAATTCAGAGAGGTCCTAAGTAACTTAGGAAGACCTTGTTTCAAAATAAAAAATAAAAGCTCTATATCCAATCTTGTACAAAAAGTGGGGGGGAGTAAGAGGAAATAAATGGTGTTTGAATATATATGTTCTTTGCATTGCCCAGGATGTGACAGAAATACCAATTTAAAATAGTTTCTAGTTATTCAAGGAACTAGTTATAAAGTTTATGATAACCATTAAGGAATGGGTTAGATAAATTGAAATCCAATTGCAAGATGATATTTTCAACCCAAATATATTAGTAATTATACTAAATGTTAATTGTCTAAATTCTCCAATTAAAATACAAAAATATCCCACTTCATATATAAGGTCACTGAAAGATTGGCATTAAAAGGAATGAAAATTGTCTTGTATGCTTTATTAACCAAAGGATAATTGGCATAGCTATAGTAATACTAAGTAGATTTTCATGCAAGAAGAATCACCAGAGAAAAAGATGGTCATTTCATAATGATTAGAAAGTCAATCCAACAGGACGATATAATTATAATTTTATGATAATTTTTAAAACTGTGTCAAACTAACTGGCAGAACAAAAATAACAGACATTTATAATCATAGATTTGAGCACTAAGAGAACAACTAATAAAACAGGCATGCAAGAAGCAGTGGCAATAAGGACATTTGAGCAAACAGGAAAGAAGTAAGTTTTGAGGCATAGATGAATGGATTAGTGGGCTGGTGAAAGCTGGAGAAGCCTGTATTTAAACCAACCTGAGCATACACCAAGTAGCCCCTTGGAATTCTTACTACCACAGAACTTGATTCTGGAGAATTTGCTTACCACAGTCAACACAGTGGCAGATTTTAACAAATCACCTATTTGTCATTTTCAGGACATCTAAATAACTATGCTGTCAAGTATAAGAAGGTACCTCCCTCCAGTGAAATTTGAAAAAACTCAATTGTCAGTTGGAAATGGCATTTGGTATAAGAAAAGAACATTGTGTTCAGACGTTTTTTTGCTAGTGCTATTTAATTTTTAGGTGTTTCTTAAATAGGAATTCAGACTTTTTATGATCTTATAACCCCTGGAACTCTAAAAAGATGTTCAGTAGTGTTTTTTTTTTTCAATATGAAAAACACTTAACCAATCTCAGAATTTCCTACCTTTCAGAGTTATTGTGTTAGTCAGCCTTCTATGACAGTAATAAAATACCTCAGATAATTCACTTAAAAAAAAGAAAAGGTTTGTTTTGGCCTGGTTGGAGGTTTCTATACATGGTGTTAGATGGCCTCAGGGCTCTTGGGCCTGTGGTGAAGCAGACATCATGGTGCAGAGTACATGGTAGAGCCAAGCTGCTCACTTCATGATGCCTGGAAAGCAAAGAGAAAAAGAGGAGGGACCAGGGTTCCACAATGCCCTGCAAGAGCATGCCCCCCAACAAACTAAAACCCTCTCTTGAGACCCCAACCTTCCGATAGTCTCAAGGGCTAGAGGCCAAGCCTTTCATATATGGGCCTTTGAGGGACGTTTATCCCAACCATGTCCACGTCTGTTTCCAAAAGATGCCTTCTTGACATCACATAAGTGCTACAGAGAATATCGGTGGGCCTGAACAGCGGCTTCAGAAGAAAACACAAACCTTTGAATAGAAGAATTTACTGAGATTTAAGATTCCGTGAGGTCCTCTCTAATTCCTGGTTCAGTCTAAAGTAGTACCCTCAAATACTTGCAGATCAATTATTAAATAATAATCCTGCTGATGCTTTTTCTCTCCATTTTTGTTCTATCTAGCATTTTCCTTGTTGAAATTATGCCTTTTATAGCTAGCTGTCTCAGTTTTCATCCTAGACTGACTCTTGTTCTGTCTTTTAATAAAGCTAAGAGCGAGGGGCTGGGGTTGTGGCTCAGTGGTAGAGTGCTTGCCTAGCACATGCGAAGCCCTGGGTTCGATCCTCAGCACCACATAAAAATAAATAAATAAAACAAAGGTATTGTGTCCATGTACAACTTAAAAAAAAAATTTAAAAAAATTAAGCTAAGAGCGAACTTAGCACAGGCCATGAGGGGCTCCAGAGAGAAAGCATCAACATGAGGAGAGAGGGCAAAGTTCTTTTAATTAATTTTCTTCCTTCTGTCTTCACCAACCAGCTCTTTAATCCATGCTGCTTCCGCCTGAACCTTGGACATCTTTATATTTTTCTGGGTTACATTTTCTTCCATTCTTAAGCAAGAGATTTTCTATTCTCTGTGCCTTTGGGCCTGAAACTCCTGGACCTTCTCTGTATACTTACTTCGAGCCTCCAAAGAGCCCATATCTTTGGAGGGGGAGGACCACCCACAAACCAAAAAAATGAGAAAGAAGACCATCAGAATTACTCAGAAAATCCCAGTTTGATTCTGAAATCATTACATTAACTTTTAAATGATTCACAAGTCATTATCTGCCCCAACTGTGTTGTTCCCGCACAGCTGTTGAAAGAGCTGAATACTATAAATCATTAACAATATTAAGGGAAAATAATGTTTGGGGACAACAGTGGGGATGGAAAATTAAACCAAATAGTCGAGATGCTGAGCAGGAGAAAACCATGATAGTTGGGGCCTGGCTGTCTGCCAGGGAGAAGAGAGATGTTTCAGAGTACATCCAGGGAATTCGAAGGAGCTGCCTAACCAGTGATGGCCAGTGGGGAGATCTGTGAGTCAGGGCAAAAACTTCTCTAAAGTTGAAAGAATTCTGGCCTCTTGTCATGTGCAGGGTGAGATACAGGCTTGACAACCAGATAGGAAAGTCCTAAGGATGTTGACATTTATGCACAGTGGAGGGGATGTTGGTTCCAGTTAAAGAAATCTAACAGCCATGCAGAATAAGCTTTCTTATCATCCTCCCTTTCGGTAGCCATGAAATAAGGAGAGTGGAACTGCATGCAATATTTGGAAGGCTTTTTTTTTTAAAATTAATTGTGCCAAAGCACAGTTGACATGCCCCAACTACAACACTAATAATAATAATAACTAATATGTATTGAGTATTAGGTGACAGTCATTACCTCTTTTGGTGTTTTCAATAGCTTTAACAAAACTATTATTGTTTCCTTTTTGTGGATAAGGCTAGCTATGAGAGACTGACCAACCTGAGGCGACCAGTTTGTAATTGGAAGCTGGGCCAATGAATAGAACTCCCCATTCCATCAGAATCTGCTTCTCAGTCTGATGGCTTCAGTTGTCTGTTGCTAGATCCAGGTTCTGAGAGACACAGGAAAAAAAGATTTCTTTGCAATGCTGTGTATTTAGTCCTATGTAATAATTGTAATGTTAGAGTAGCTGTACGTAAGTAGAACATATTTCTTCATCCACCCAGGGAAGGGAAAGCTCTTCTAAGGATTGTCTCTGATAATGCCAATCATTATAAAATAAAATTGTCGTGAGATAATTATGAATTATTACAGGTGTGTTTGTGAACTTTTCATCACTCTGACCAAAATACCTGACGAGAACAAGTTAGTGGAGGAAAAGTTTCGGCTCTCAATATCAGAGTTCCAGTCATGGTCAGCTGACTCCATTGCTCTGAGTCCAAGGTATGAGATAAAATATTATGGCAGGAGGATGGTGGTGGAGGAAAACTGTTCACCTCATGGTAACCAAGAAGCAGAGAGGGAGGGAGAGAGGGAGGAGCCAGGGAGACAAAATATAATTCCCCAAGGGTCTGCCTCCAATGACCTAATTTCTTCCAACCTTGCCTTACCTGCCCATAGTTACAACCCTGTTAGCCCATTCAAATTAAGATGAACTGTTGGGGTCAGGGCTCTCATAATCTTATCATTTTATCTCCTACCTTTTAGGGGACACCTTATATCCAAACCATAACAAGAGGTTCCATTAAAAAATAGGTAAATATGATAAGCTCTGTTACTCCTAGGGTTGTAGCCTTCTGGTCATTATAATCATTCAGTCCACCAACAAGGACTGTTTCTTTCCGAGCACCCAAGGTGACTAGGAACTCAAAAGAAGTCACCCAACTCTTATTGTTCTCAAGCACTTCCGTGGAGCACAGAGTTTCCCCAGCTCCTGTGGGGCTTTCAAATGAATAAAATACAAATCCCTATGTTTGGTTTATAATTTAGTGGGACAATGTTTGGCGCTTGAATAATTATGATATGAAGACGGATAGAGTATTGTTCCTCAGACTATAATGGATTTTGAATTATTACCATTTGCTTCATAATATAATACAGAATCTAAGAGCTGACGTGCCTTCCAAGAAAACAGATTTCTAACCTGAGGTAGCTCCAGGTATCTTACGTCGACTGGCATTTGTGGCAAGCCTGCCAGTGAGTGAGGCCCTCAACAGAGGGTACCTGGACAGAACCCTCTTGATGCCCTTCTGTGAAACTGAACAAGAGCTTTCTGTGATTCCCACCACTCTACCTGAGGTCCCTGCTTGGTTCCTCAGGCATCCAGAGGTGCTGCTTGTTACATGGCCTGATCATACAAATTTTATACTTGTGGATACCTCAGGGTTTGACATTTTCATATAGGGATTCTGTGACTTGAAATATTTAACTTATCCAGACAGTTAGTTACTGGTGTCTTGCACAAATTTTTTTCCAACAATTAATTTTCTCTCCAGAGTTCATCTCTTTTTCTCTTTCCTCCAAACTCCCCATTCTTTTGGTTGAGTCATGGAAACTCAATTTCATGGTAACACATCTTGAGAACCTCCCCATGGGCACCGTATGAGTGTCTGTCACTTACCAAGGAGGGACACCAGCCCTCCTTCTCACAAAGGCTGTTTTCTTGGCTCTCAGTCTATCTGTGAGATGCCGCTACAGACAATAGTCCAGGCTGGCTAAAGAGGCAACAGGAGGCAGAGCATCCATGATGTGGAAGTGGGGCAGGTGTTTCATACCAGAAATCATAAACTCTTTAAATCTCAAGGACTTTTGGCATTAGACACTTTATTATTTTCAGTATTTTAAGTGTTATGACCAGAGACTTCTTTGTGCTCATAGCTGAACATGACTAATATTTTCTCACTAATAGATTTTCTAACACTGCTTCTCTCTCTCTCATATATTCCAACTGGTGGACACAGACTAGTACATATCATATATACCTATCATATAATATCATATTTGTGTCCAGTTGGGAGCTAGAAACCACTTTGCAACTTAAATTAAGAGAGATTTAGGGGTTGGGGTTGTGGCTCAGTGGTAGAGCACTCGCCTTGCACATGTGAGACTCTGGGTTCAATCCTCTGCACCATAAATAAATAAATAAATAAATAAATAAATAAATAAATAAATGTATTGTGTCCAACTACAACTGAAAAAAATACTTAAAAAGAGAGATTTAGCATGAAAAATTACTTATCTCTGATTTAAATATGACTGTAAGACATAAGAAAAGTCCATCTGGTACTCTATGCGTGGAGGGAGGGGACCCAAGGCTGGGGTCAAACGTATTGGAGAATGAGTGGTTGCAGTTCAATGGAGAGCAGAGAAGTTGGCTGGTTTGCCTGGGCTGGAGCTGCTAGGTAGTCACTGGGCAAGTAGAAAGCAACTCTCAAGGGTAAACGTGATCTGCAATTGGTGGATAGGGCCTGAAGAGGGTGTGGGGCATAGAAGTTGTAGAGGCCTGGGAATAACTTTACTCACTGTGGAGGAGAAAGGCTTATAAGAATTCCCTTCATTATCATAAAGCAGGCATTAAAGGCTGAATTTGAGCTGAGAGGAAATGATTGCTAACTAGCATATAAAGTTCTAATTTCCCCCTGCCAACTGCATAAAGTGTTTTCCTTTACCCATGTTATAAGGCCCCATTACTTTGATATAAGATATGAATCAATTCACTTCATGCACAATTTCCACAGGGAAAAAAATGGCATATCATACTATGTCTGATATTTGTCAGGATCATGGAATTTAATAACTTTTTTACCTGGTTACCTTATTGTTGTTGTTTTTTCCTTCCATTGTTTTTAAAGTAAAATAGAAGTTGAGAGAAGTATAAGCTTAAGAAAATTCCCCTGAGCTGCACATAACTGATAACACATAATTGCAAATTGCACATGCCTTCTGTTCCATGGTTAATGATGGAAAGAGAGTCATCTGGTCATTGCTTCTTTGTATGGGAAAACAATAATAACAACTTTCCAGGACTCTGGATTATTTTGTATCTTAAAATACAAAATAAAAAAAAAGGCTGTCAACTTGTAAGTACAAACAATTAACACAAATCCTTGATAATTTTCAACCCAGAGGATATTTCACAACTAGGATTACATTTTTTTCTAAGAAGGAGAATTAAAATGGTGGGAAAAGGAAGCTAAAAAATAAATGGCTTCTAGAACACATGTATGGGTCAGCTTGCTAGACCTTCCACCTGCTACAAGGATGAACCTGTATTTTTAGAAGCAGGTGATTTTCCCCCCATGGTATTATAACTTTGTGATAGAGTTGTTTATGAAAACTCTATTCAGAAACTCTATTTTGTTATGGAACAAAAGATTTCCCCGGTTGCAAATCTGTCTTTGAATCTCTTAATAGTATTTAAATTCTATTGACTTCTAAGTAAGTATATAAGGCTTACAAGTTGAATTATTTTGTTTTGTTTCATTTTGTAGTCCAAAAGCAGAAGTAATTCCTGCTGGAAGTTCATATTCTTGAATAAGTAGACAAACTTGATATAAAAAATAAATTAAATAAAAATTTAGGCCAAAAATGAGAAACCCATGGAAATAGATCAAGAATTCAGTCGCTTTTTCAAGATAGGTCATACTTTCTGGGAGCTGTCAGTTAAGATTGGACCCCTCCAAAGTACTTCTTTTAATTCATTACATTAGACTGTCAAGGCTACTATAACCAAATACACTGGGTGGCAAAATGTATTTCTCACAGTTATGGAAACTGGGAAGTCAAAGGTCAAGGTACCAGCAAATTGGGTGTCTGATGAGGACCCAATCCTGGTTCAAAGATGGCAGCTTCTCACTGTGTCCTCACAAGGTAGAAGGGGAGAGGGGTCTCAGGCCTCTTTTGTAAGGACACTAATCCACTAATTGTATTCACTTGGAACTGCATTCAGACCAGAGCACCCACTACAGTCCCTTGTGCACCAGCTTCAGAAACGTGCACTCTGAAAACCACAATTATGAAAAGCGAGACCTTAGTGTATTTCTTTCTTGCAAAGGAGTCTACTGGAATGCAACAGGGGATTTTTGAAAAACTTGTTCCCATCATCTTCTCAGGTAGCCACCAGGGGACCTGGAATAAAATATTGCTCCAAGTACAGTGTGTTGCTAACAATTTGCCTATCTGGGAGGAATGTTACAAGGATCTCTGGGCAAACACAGCTTGAAAGGAAGTGGGACACCAACAACTTCAGGAAGAGCAAGTAGTATGGCAGGTGCTTATTCCAGGTTGCATCCTGGTCATTTATTACCTGAAACTGATTCTTTTAAGTGACCTCCATTTTCCTTCATAGCACACAAACACAGTCTTCCTCTCCTTCTCCCCAGAATCCTGAGGCTCTCATATTCTTGATTTTTGTTTCCTCCTCCAGTCCTGGGAATATTTCCCATTTCAAATTTCTGATTTTCTCAGATTAAAGACTAATGTCCTTGTTAGATTTACACACAGGGTTTTCTGCTCAGTACTGTGCATTAATCCTGGAGAATTTAATTTTAAAATTTGAACATTGTCTCCTGGTTATAATGATATGGTTTATTTACCATGTGGTTATGAAGAAAGTTGTTTAATTTTTTTTAAGTAATTTTTGAAGGGAAAAAAACATGTCTGAAGATGGTACATTCATTCACTCATTCATTCATTCAACAGATATTGATTGAATTCCTCTGGGTGGAGCTAATTCAGAGCCCTGTTGTTACCTTTATGAGGCTTATAACCTAGTAAGAAAGAAAAAAAGCTAAGCAAGTCATGGCTTTTGAGAGAGTGATTTCAAAAGGTACTGCACAGGAATTCACATTTCTGAGCACATCCCTCACACAGATACCTCCATCTATTCATGTGCTTTGGAGCTCACAACAGCTCTTATTGAATTCTTATTTCATTCATGGGTCCTCTCTTATTTCATTCTCCTTTTGCAGAGGAGCAAACTAGGGCACACAAAGCTAAATGACTTGCTCAGGGGCTCCCAATCCCTAAAAGGTAGAAGCAGGATTCAAACCAGGAACTCTGACTTCAGGGCCCTCAAGTCCACAACAGAGACTAACTGTAGAGACATCTTCCATAGAGTTTCTCTTCTAGACCTTCCTTCTCACCTTCCTCCCTCTTCTGGTATTCTTTTCTTTCCCATCCTCTGTTAAGTAGGTCTATTATATTTTTTCACCTTGTCCTTGTCTTACGTGTGGTTTAACTTTTACCCGCTGCTGTATCGCAAAGGATTTCAGTGTCACCATCCTTGCCTTGTGGCAAAAGTTTGGACCTCAGCAGTGAGATGCGATGGCCAGTGATCAGGATGGTCAGGTGTTGGGTTTCTGAAGCTGCAGGCAGAAAGCTTCAGTCATTGAACACAAGCTTGGCTGTAGAGAATACTGAAGACCCCCTCCCTCCTGTCCCTCCTCCCAGTTCTGTGATAACTTGATAAACACATTTCTGTCTTGTTTGCGATGGAAACAAAAAATATTTATTTATTTTTTTATTTTTATTTTTATTGTTGGTCGTTCAAAACATTACATCTTTCTTGATATATCATGTTTCACAATTTGATTCAGAAGGGTTATGAACTTCCATTTTTACCCCGTATACAGATTGCTGAATCACATCGGTTACATCAGTTACATTTCCATTGATTTACACATTGCCATTCTAGTGTCTGATGAATTCTGCTCTCTATCTTTTTTCCCTGGGTGAAGAAGAATAAACATTAAAACTGTTGGTTCTCAAAGGAAGGGACAATTGAAGTGTCAACATTTGGGAGTTATGTTTCAGTTATGTTAGAAAGTTCTGTCTGGCTGCCTAATTTTTCCTTTTGTTATGAAATTTAGCTTGGAATGGAACCATCTTTAAAGTTGAATTTAACCATTCCTCCCACATATAAAGGATGGCATTTCTAGATCATTTCCTTCACGATGCTGGTTCTTCACTGGGAGGCCACAAGTGATTGTCTTCAGTTTTTCAGAGAGAGAGAGAGAGAGAGAGAGAGAGGAGAGAGAGTCTTGACAACTTTTATTTATTCACTCATTCATTTATTGTCTTTCTTTTCATGTTTCCTGGACCCCTAAAATGTGGCCAGACTGTGCTACTTGCTGAAGTTAGTGGACAGAGCCAGCCTCTCTCTCAAGGCATCCCAGTTTCCTTTCCTCACACCCCTCCTTCCCTCCGTCCCTCCCTCTTCCCACTTTCTCTTTCTTCCTTTAGCCTTTGTTAAGGGGGAATATTGAATAGCTGTGTCATTAGAAATCAGTCTCTTCTAATAGATTCATTTCAACATCACCATCTGTAAGAGTAACATGTCCATCGATGTTAGAGTAATTCAGATTGTTGTGCAGTTCTGAGCAAGAGGCATGCAGAATCCTGAATTTTCAGTAAAAACCTTGGGTCTGAGCTCACATTGCCACGGTAGGCATGAAGCAAGTCATTTCCTCCCAGAATCTTGGTTCCTTGTACCTGTCCTGGATATAAAACCAGAGAATGTGTAAAGTACTCTATAAATATAAGGATGTTTTATTTTATTTTTAATAATTTGGTGATTATTATTTTCTTCTTATGACCAAGACTGAATGAAGTTGAACAAGCACTTAAAATTTTAAATTTAATAATTGTCTCCCTTTTGGTTATATAAACTCAAGTACAGGGAAAAAAACATAAAAGCAATACATACATTTACGTTTTAGATCAATATTTTCTCAATAAATTATACATCCCCGAAATTATGTAGGTATACAGCTCCCTCATTTAAAATGTTATTTCAAAATTTGACCGTTTCCTGGAGAAATTTATACTTTAGTTGTGAACAAAAAGCTTATTTCCCTTCAGACTATTTCCGAGTTTTCATGGTGTTTTTTGGGGGAGGAGGTGGGTGCCAAAGCAGGGATTAAACTCAGGTGTGTTTAACCACTGAGCCACATCTCCAGCCCTTTTTATTTCCTATTTGGAGACAGGGTCTTGATCAGTTGCTGAAGCGGGCTTTGAACTTGTGATCCTCCTACCTCAGCCTCGTGATCTTCTGGGATTATAGGTGTGGGCCACTACAGCCAGCTATTTTCTAGTTTGTTTGGGTTTTTTTTTTTACTGTTAAAATATCTGGTATTGTATAATTCATATTAACTAAACTTTGTATATCATCATCTTTTTTGGTGGAGGGGATGGTACCAGAGATTGAACTCAGGGCACTCAACCACTAAGCCACATCCCCAGCCCTATTTTGTATTTTATTTAGAGACAGGGTCTCACTGAGTTGCTTAGTGCCTCACTTTTGCAGAGGCTGGCTTTGAATTCACAGTCCTCCTGCCTTAGCCTCCTGAGCCACTGGGATTACAGGTGTGCACCACCACAACCTGCTGTATATTATTGTCTTTATTTCTCTCTGGCAGCTTTTGAAATCACTGTTTATTTACAGCGTTCTGAAGTTTTATTATGATATGTGTGAGGGTCTTTTTTTTTATTTCTTGCTAGGGATTGGTAGAGTATTAAATATAGATTCTTATGTCCTTCAGTTCTGGGAAATTTTACTTTATTGTTTATTATTTCTGATTTTCTTTAGAACTTTCATAATTAGATTTTTAATATCTTATTCAAACCTGTTATTCCTGATCTTTTTGGCTTCTTTATTGTCTTTTCCCCTTTCTCTTTTCTTTTAGGGAGATCTATTTTTCTCCCTTTAAGACTTTGATAGGGTTTTAGTTCCCTTAGATAGCTCTTTCATGCATTAACTTTTCAACCATTATTTCGATCTCTTTGGGTTCAGCCTGTTTTGAAAGTAAATTACTTCACTGGAACTTTTGGATCATCATTTTAGTTTTCAGTGCTGCCAATCATGTAGTGATTGCCTTGATCGAATTTTTTTAATTTATTTTTTTACCATAATGAAGAGATTTTAATGGTTTTCTCCTATTATGTGTTCATATTCTAACCAACAAAAAAAAATGGGAGAGAATGGCTGTTTTTGAATTGTGTCTAGCTAAGACACATTATTATCACTCCTGTATTTTTCTATTCCTGGAGAGCAATTCAAAGGCAATTGAGCTTGGTTGGCTTAGATGCTTGCCTTACAGAACTATTTATGGTAAAAGTCACAAAACCCCATGGACCATCATCTACACTGTTCAATAGCTTCTTCTAATTTTCTTTTCACTTGCTCCAGATTTCTCATTATAGTCCATGTTTTCTCCCCAGAGTGAAGTAGGCTCATGCATGAGCCTACTTCAGGCACACTACAAGTCATCTTCCAGTTCCCAAGTCGGGGACAGATGCTATAGGTTACATGCCATGCCATGGCTACTAGGATATTTAGGCTTTGTTCTAAACATAATCTTTTTTATTTGTTTTAATTAGTTACACATGACAGTACAATGACCTTGACATATCATACATTTGAATCAGATGGGGTATAATATCTCATTTTTCTGAGTGTACAGGTTGCAGAATCACATTGGTCATACAGTCACATATATACACACAGCAATAATAATGTCTGTTTCATTCTACTATCCTTCCTATCTCCTCAAATCCTCCCCTCCTCTCCCATCACTTCTCTCTACCTAATCTAAGGTAATGCTATTCTTTTTTTTTTCTCACATCTTCATACATGTATTTTGTATAACAATGAGGGTCTCCTTCCACCATCCATGCAATTCCCTTTCTCCCTCCCTTTCCCTCCAACCTCTCTTCCCTATCTAGAGGTAATCTTTTTCCTATGCCCTTCCTCTCTTCCCCATTTTGAGTCACCCCCCTTATATCAGAAAAGACATTAGGCATTTGTTTTTTAGGGATTGGCTAACTTCACTTAGCATAATCTGCTCTAATGCCATCCATTTCCCTGCAAATGCCATGATCTTATTATTTTTTAGTGCTGAGTAATATTCCATTGTGTATATGCCACATTTTTTTTTATCCATTCATCCATTGAAGGGCATCTAGGTTGGCTCCACAGTCTAGCTATTGTTAATTCTGCTGCTATAAACATTGATGTGGCTGTATCCCTGTAGTATGCTCTTTTTAGGTCTTTTGGGGTATAGGCCGAGAAGAGGAATAGTTGTTCGAATAGTGGTTCCATTCCCAGCTTTCCAAGGAATCTCCATACTGCTTTCCAAATTGGCTGCACCAATTTGCAGTCCCACCAGCAGTGTATGAGTGTACCTTTTTCCCGCAACCTCGCCAGCACTTGTTGTTTGACTTCATAATGGCTGCCATTCTTACTGGAGTGAGATGGTATCTTAGAGTAGTTTTAATTTGCATTTCTCTGATCGCTAGAGATGATGAGCATTTTTTTGTATATTTTTTGATTGATTGTATATCCTCTTCTGAGAAGTGTCTGTTCAGGTCCTTGGCCCATTTGTTGATTGGGTTATTTGTTTTCTTATTGTTTAATTTTTTTGAGTTCTTTGTATACTCTGGCTATTAGGGCTCTATCTGAAGTGTGAGGAGTAAAAATTTGTTCCCAGGATATAGGCTCCCTATTCACCTCACATATTACTTCTCTTGTTGAGAAAAAAAACTTTTTAGTTTAAATTCATCCCATTTGTTGATTCTTGGTTTTAATTATTGTGCTATAGGTGTCTTATTAAGGAAATTGGGGCCTAGCCCCATGTGATGGAGATTAGGGCCTACTTTTTCTTCTATTAGATGCAGAGTCTCTGGTTTGATTCCTAGATCCTTGATCCATTTTGAGTTAACTTTTGTGCATGGTGAGAGAGAGGAATTCAATTTCATTTTATTGCATATGAGTTTCTAGTTTTTCCAGCACCATTTGTTGAAGATACTATCCTTTCTCCATTGCATGCTTTTAGCACCTTTGTCTAATATAAGGTAGTTGTCGTTTTGTGGATTGGTCTCTGTGTCCTCTATCCTGTACCATTGGTCCACCGGCCTGTTTTGTTGCCAGTACCATTCTGTTTTTGTTACTATTGCTCTGTAGTATAGTTTAGGATCTGGTATAGCAATACCACCTGTTTCATTCTTCCTGCTTAGAATTGCTTTAGCTATTCTGGGTCTCTTATTTTTCCAGATGAATTTCATAATTGCTTTTTCTATTTCTATGAGGAATGCCATTGGGATTTTGATTGGAATTTATTTTTGATTAAAAAAAAATTAAGAACATTACTGTGTTAGCTTTCCATCACTGTAACAAAATGGCTGTGATAAACAACTTATAAGGAAAAAAAGTTCAGTCCAGGGTCACTTGGTGTCATTGCTTTTGGACCATGGTGGCATGATATACCATGTTGGGAGCACATGATAGGGAAAGCAATGTACCTCATGGTGGCTGGAAGCCAAGAAAGAGGGAGGAGGAGAAGCCAGGGTCCCAGTATCCCCTTCAAAGACACACCTTCAATGACCTAACTTCCTTCCAGGAGGCCTCAATTCCTAAAGATTTCATTTTCCAATAGCACCACAGGCTGGCAAGCCCTCAACACATGGGCTCTGGGGGGACACTCAAGAGCCAAACTATAGCAGCTGACTGCTGACCAGTTCTGATTGGAACTTATTTTTACAGATTTTATGATTCTGGAGTTTTAATTTTAATTCTACTTTCTTCCTGAGTCTTGGAATCTTTGGACTGTATAAAGATCACAAAAGTCTTTTTCCAGGATATTTCTGTTTTTATCTGCAGGGAGGAGTCTTAATATTCCTTTGCCCTGAGAGAATAGCCCTGAGGATAACAGGTTGTTGAGGAATTTAACATCCTATTGATTTAAGCCTGAGCAGGGTCAGAAAGGCCTTAGGTAAATTGCTTTTTCAAAGAAAGTCTGTGGAGAGCCAACACATAAGCCCAGTCTAAGGCATTATCCCCTTAACCTCCTGTTCCTTCTGCTCAGGTCTGTTATCTATCAGTTAGATGCATTAGAATTTAAGATGCAGTGTGCTCTTTAGATTCGCTTTTTTTTTTTTAACAACTAGAACATGCCATTCATTATTTTCAATGTTTTCCTCCTCTCACTCACTGAATGATTTGAAGGCAGATATGTGTCATGAGAAGGTGTTTTTACCTTTTGGCCTTTGAGCCAACGGGCTGTAAAATTTTGCTAGTTAGATTGATAGAACTCTACTGATTAATAAAAATTAAAGCTCCCAAGAACGGGCTATGACCTTTTCCTTTGTTCATGAAAATTAATGTATTCAGAAGAAAAGATTGATTGATAAGATAAATTTTTTTTTGCTGCAAACCTTTCTTCCAGGAAACATTTGAATGCCTTTCCAGTAATCTATAATTAATAACTGATACATCTCCTTCGATCACACTGAAGTCTCCTTAATCTGTTTAAAAGGTAGTGATAAACTTAGTTTTATATTGCTATTAGGGATACATGCAAATGTGGTAAAATATATTTTAGAAACAAGACAGTGGTGAACATTGAATTTGGGATAGTGGTGGCATCTTAAGGAAGAGGTAGGGATATGGTATCAGGCAAACAGCTGTAATGCAGGATTTCTCACCCTTAGGACTAGCAACATTTGGGGCTGGGTAACTTTGTTTGGGGGAGCTATTCTCTGCAAGGTGGTATTTTTATCCACATCCTTGGCCTCTACTCCCTGAAGACTAACAGCATCCCCAACCTTTGTCACAAAGAAAATATGTCTCCAGGTATTGCCACATGTTCCCTGGGGGAAGCTGATAGAGAAGGCTGAATCCATCCCAATTGAGAAACACTACTTTAATCACATTATATGGTAATTCTAGTGTATAGTAAGGTGGAAGATTCACAAGTGTCCATTGTAGTATTGTGCTTTATAATTTACTTACAAGTTACATATATTCTTTTGAATGTATAAATGTTTACATCATAAAATTTATTAAAGTTGCTGACAACATGCTTTCAACCGGGGAGTTTCTGGAAACAAACTTGGAGATAGAATCTGTTTGATCCTGGGGATCCAGGGAGAAGATGGAACTTAATTTTCCACTTCTTAACCACAGTTGACAGGTTTCCTTTAGTGTCATTATGACAATGGCTTTGACAGAATATTCATTTAAAATCTTCCTGTTTCAAATCATTTAATCATACAACTGGTGAAACTGAGTGCTATAAATTATGTGAGTTTTTAGGCCCAAACCAATTGTTTTGATCAAATATTAAAAATATACATTATAAATATTGTAGGGCTTTTCAAATTATGTATGCACATAATAAAGTACAACATTATTTGATTAATAACATTGAATAACTTAGTAAAGAAACAGAACTCCTCTTAAATGATGTGATTTCTATTCTAAAGATTTGGAGGAACTCAAAGTGAAAAAGAAGGTGGTGATAGAACAGTCACAGACATTCTTCTGCTCTCTTGTTCTCTACTCTCATTCTTTTTCTCCCCCCGCACCACCATCACCCCCAACCCCAAACTTGCCTTCTTCTCACCTCCTTTCATGTGGAGAGTCACGCCAATCCATTTATGTCTATCACTATCCATAGTTTATTTTAATAAGCTGATGGTAATTCCATATTGAATTCCCAAAAGAGGAAATTTGATTGGTTTAGCTTAGGTCAGGTGACTACATTAGGTCCAATCACCTATGGCCAAAGAGACTAAATACATTCACATAGTACCTAAACAGTCCCATTATCTGTCATATGGTAGTATTATGTACTTCAAAAAGAAAATGTTATCAGGGAAGACATTCCCATATATGCTATATGTAATATCAACTAAAAGAAATGTGAAGATTTCATTTTTCCTTCATGAAACAGAAAGGAGAGAGACCTGCTAGATACATGGGTGATACAGATGGATAAAAAAATGAACATAACTTTTCTTATCTTCACTGGACTTAAAAATGGAATTTTTCAACCAGATGTCTCCTAAAGTTGCTCATTTCCCCCTGAGTGTTTTCCTTATGTGTGAATGTGATGAATAAATGAGAACATTCCACTGCTAAATCTCTCCAGAATCTTACATGTGAAAACTTTATAGTGGAATATCTTTATTCCATTTTGAGAACCCTGGTTTCATGATTTCACATTATTCTAGAAGTACCAACACATTTCTGGAGGAGATTCCAAGTGGAAATGATAATAATTCTTTAGCTATGTTAGCCTGGAATGAGCATCCTGAGATGAATTAACCACTACTGCTCAAATTGTATGGTAATTCTAGTTTTTAGTAAGGTGGAAGAGATGGGGTAAATTAAATGCATCTAGATCATTTTTAAGTTGATAATAAAGGATCAGAATCACAAACCTTGTATTCTAAAAATTGTGTTAACAGGTACAGATCAAAGGATAATCCCTATAGATCTGAACTGTAATAGATTGGGGATGACCTCGAACCCCACCCATATAATATCATCCACACCTGCATTATCCATGAAGAATGTTGAGGAGCTCTGAAATCTGAGTATAAGATACACATTAGAGGGGCTGGGATTGTGGCTCAGTGGTGGAGTGCTCACCTCCCACGTGTGAGACCCTGGGTTCCATCCTCAGCACCACGTAAAAATAAATAAGTGAAATAAAAGTATTGTGTCTAACTACAATTAAAAATAATATATTTTTTTAAAAAAAATAAAAAACAGTGCATAGATGAGAGAGCTACTCACTCTGCCAAATGATATATGGGACACATCTATGGCAAGCAATTGTGATGTTGGAAAGTCTTGTGTGTGTATAGTCAACTTGGTTCTCCATTGTATTAACATTAATTAATTTCTAATTCATTTATACTTCTTTTTCTTTAAAGAACTTTATTTAATGAATAATGTCCTAGTTTATATTTTCTTATTTTTTGTTAAATTTCAAGGAAACATTCTTTCTACTGATATGATGTATGGACAAAATAAAATGCAATGTTTCAGTTAATACCATAAGAATAACTTATGCATTAATCAGATTTGCATCACTGTAACCAAAATACCTGACTGACATAAACAACTTAGAGGAGCACATTTTGTTTTCGCTCATGTTTCAGAGGTTTCAGTCCCTGGTCAACTAGCTAGCTCCATTGCTACTATGGGACTGTGTTAAGGTAGAGCATCCTGGTGGAGAGGGTGTGGTGAAGCAGAGATGCTCATACCATGATGGCTGGACAATAGAGGGAAAGAGAGGAAGAGGATGTAGACAAGATACAGTCCCTAAGGATATGTCTCCGAGGACTAAGTTCCATCTAAGTTCTACCCTGTATGTTTTCCACCACCTTCAGTAGTCCATTTAGCTATGAATCCCTCCAAGGATTGATCCATTGGTAAGGTCCAAGCCCTCATAATCCAATCATTTTCCTAACGCCCCACACTGCTGCACTGGGGAGCAAGCCTTCAACACATAGGCCTATGAGAGAGATTGCAGATCCAAACTATAATAAGTAAAGAAACAGCCCCCTTCAAAGCCAGGAGCATTCTTTATCAAATTTCAACCAAGCATTTAAAGCTCAAAGGAGTTGTAATGAGTAATTTGGAAATTCAAGAGTTTTAACCTTTGACTTCACAAGTAAAACCTAGGGATTATCCATACCGCTTTACCCTGATTCATGTAACCAATTAGGAGCTTTCTGTTCACACCGTTAGGTCAGTACAGCTTCAAGTTATGAACTTGGTTCTTTTGTTTGTTTGTCTGAAATTTAATTAGGACTGCCAAGATATCTTTAAAGCATTTTATAAAGTATTTGAAGAAACAGGTACACACACTTGATTTATTGCTTTTGGCATTGAAAAGCATTCAAGTTGCTAATAGTTCCTATTCATCATCAGTGAAACAAGTAGGATGTCAGGCTAAACAAGGAGGAGCTGCAGAGATCTGGACTCAAGAGCAGCAGTTGTGCACAGCTGTCAACAATAGTTCTGATGCAGCATGTGGCTGTAATGTACACTTCTCCCAGTGATAGGCTGAGGTCTCTGCCCTATGGGTTGTGGGCTGCACACAGAAGAACTGGTGCAATGTGTTTTTTTCTTGCAAGTAAATATGTGAAAATGAAAATTGTTTAATCAAGCTTAACTAAATATACTTCTAAAGTTGTAATAAAATGTGTTTATTTGAATCAAGCTGGACTTAAAGATATAATCTTAGAAATCTATAATGTTTAAAGGAACAACTTAATATAAAGGTATGTGGATAATACTACTACAATAAGTAGATTATTAAAGACATTTCATAATTAAATATATTTTATATTCAGAAAAGATTGGATTTTAATATCTGTTTCTAATAAATATGAAAAAACCACCAGGATAAGGAAAAATTTAAATCAATCCACAAAAAAAATCTGAAAGTGTACATAAATTTAAATTTCTTTAAGTAAAATATTGACTAATATGCTTGTGATAAACTTAGGTAAACATTAGAGATGATGAAATGAATATCTATCCAGTTACAAATTCAGATAAAAGCATGTGTTTTCAGAGACAAATGAAAGATATTTAGAAAAATAGATAATTCTTAATGGGGAAATGATATTTCTAGATACGTCATTAAATATTTTCAGTAGATTTTCTTACATTACATAATACAGTAGTTTATTATATAACATGGCTATCTTAATGACAGGTATAGGTTCTGAAAATTGTGATATTTGGTCATTTTTGTCATTATGTAAGCATCCTAACGTATACTTAGAAAAACTAACATGGCTACAGTATCACTAGACAATTGGTCATTCACAGGAACATCTTTACACAGCAAATGAGTGTATACTAAAATAAGGAAATAAGATACGCCATCTAGGATAATTGTAACAAGACTCTCTTGGTTCTAGGCACATAAAGTTGTTCAATAAATGGGAGTTACTATTGTTACATATTACTCCATCTCTACACAGAGTTCTGCTGGTTTTTATGAAGCTGTCTCTAGCCCTGAGCAGAACAGTGAAGCCATCCTCCCATGCCCTCAACCTTCACTAGGGATTCCCTAATACAGTGATGGGGACTCCTCTTTTTGATCTCTCACATACTTGGTGCCCTCTTCCTCTCTGAACAGCAGGAACAGAGCACATCCTGACCAAAGATGACACTGCTGTAGAGTGAATGTGTGTGTCCGTCTACAGTCTGTATGTTGAAATCCTAACCACCAAGATGATAATGTTAGAAGGTAGGGCCTTTGGGAGGTGATGAGGTTATGAGAGTAGAGTCCTCATGAAGACAATTTGTGCCCTATAAGAGATCCCAGAACAACCCTCTGCTCCTTCCCCCATGTGAAGGCACCATCTATGGAACAGAAGATGGGATCTCACCAGATACCCAATCTGCCAGTTCCTTGAACTTGGACTTCCCAGCCTCTAGAAAACTGTGAGAAATAAATTTCTTTGTTGTTTTTAACTTACCCAATTTATGGTATTTTATTATAGCAGCCCAAATGAACTGAGATAACACTTTAGTATGCCTGAATTTTAATCAGTCACTTTAGACCTTTTATCCCTAATTTCACATAGCATAACATTCTGGTATATATTATTCAATAAAGGTTTTCCAAAAGAAAAGCACTGTTTCTTTGTAAAATAATTTTAGTCATCAATAAGGAGCTATAGAGGCTCTAGATGGAGAGTCACATAAGACCCAGGATCTCCTAAATCAAACTCTTTAGGCTAAATTACAAGGTAAAGTAACATGGTAATATGGTAATTTTAGGGCAATATATATGCATTATGGGATGGAGGGGTCAAAAGGTAGGGTCCCGCAGGGCCCTTCTTATAAGATCAGTGCATTCTCGGAGAGCCAGTGGGATGGGGTTGCAAGAGACCTAGTGAGAATAGATGGAGACTTTAAGAACTAATAAACAGTCCCATGCAAGGTAGCAATGGGTCATGGGTTCAAGTTTCAGAGACAAAGCCCCAGGCCAGGAGGTAAGGGCCAGACAATGTCAGAGGGTTCAAAATGTTTCTAGGCAGAATAAGTCTTTGGTAAGAGGCATGTGCTGCAGATAGAATCTGGAGGTAAGCCCCAGGATCACCTTCATGCTTTTCTTTGTAAAAACTATAGAAGATCCTTCCTTCAATGATGGCCAGTTTATTGCTATTGAAAAGTGTGGCCAGATGAAGTTGAATTTTTCCCCACCCCCGCAAAAAAAAAAAAAAAAGAAAGAAAGAAAGAAAAAAGATATGTTGAAGATCTAACCCCCCAATAGCTCAGAATGTGAACTTAGGTAGAAATACATTTGTTGCAGGTATAAATTAGTCAAGATGAGATTATACTATAGTGTGTTTGGCCTTAATCCAACATGACTAGTGACCTCATAAGAGAACACGGACACAAGGAGAGGATGCCATGGGACAAGAGAGCAGAGATTAAAGTGTTTTGCCCCTGCAAGCCAAAGGGTGCCAAAGATTGACAGCCACTAGAACTAGGAAGAGATATGGAAGGATTCTCAAAAGAGGAAGCATGGCTCTGCCAACACCTTGACTTTGAATATCTATGTTTTGTTTGTTTGGTTTTTGTGGTGCTGGGGGTTGAACTCTGGACCTCATCCTTGTGAAATATGCCTCTATCACTCTGCTCTTCACCCTGCCCCATTTTGGACTGCTAACTTCCAGAACTGAGAGAGAATGAGTGTCTGCTGCTTTAAGTCACCCAGTTTGTGGTGCTCTAGGAAACTAAGAGGATCTCCAAAGAACAGCTGTGACTCCGGGCCTGGCTACCCTCCATGAAGATTCAGGTCTCTCTACAATAGCCTCAGCAATCTCCTGCTTTGGACGTTCAAATTCTGCAGTACCTGTTAGCATCTGCCATATCAAATCATACCCAGTGTGGTTCCTCATCTGGCATCTGGCACTCTTCCTTGGATGTTCGTAAACCAGGATGGCTAGAAGCTGAGGAACATGTTCCCATTGCTCCTAGGGTAAAGAAATTACCCTACCCTCAAATAAAATCTGCCTGGGTGCTCCTAGCCCCTCAGATCTTCCCCCAACCACACAGCCTCTCTTTTCATCCTCTTGCCACAAGAAGCCTAGAGTTGCATTTTCCCAAAAGTTAGAGGTTAAATGATGTAAATCACTCTCCTGCCTTTCAGGAGAGTGATTTACAAACTCACAGTTCAACTTCATCTGGCCACACTTTTTAATAGCAATAAACTGGCCATCATTGAAGGAAGGATCTTCTATCGTTTTTTACAAAGAAAAGCATGAAGGTGATCCTGGGGCTTACCCCCAGATTCTACCTGCAGCACATGCCTCTTACCAAAGACTTATTCTGCCTAGAAATAATTTGAACCCTCTATGACATTGTCTGGCCCTTACCTCCTGGCCTGGGGCTTTGTCTCTGAAACTTGAATCCATGACCCTGATATCCTTAGGCATACAATGTTATATACTCCTGGCAACGAAGATTCTAACAATGAAGTGTGCTACCAGAATATATTCTCTCCATTAATAGTGGCTATCTAAAGACAAAACAGTTTAATTCATTAAAGATATGTATATAGATCAGTTCTTTTAAAGAGAATGGACCTTTAGCAGAAAAGTATTTAAATGGCCTGGTAATGAATGGACTAATGTTCCTTTTGAAAGGTTTTCAATGAATTTGAGACAGCAATACTTTAAGACTTGACCATGGAGTCTACCACATTTGGATTAAAACAATTGGTCAAATCCAGCTCTTTGGAAGTGTTTTTGGTTTTAATGGTCATCTACATTATTAAACTGTCCAATGCATTTTTAGTAAAGGCTTGAATAATCATTGCTCAGGTTAAGAATGATCAGATAAAGAAAGGCCAAGAAGAAACCAAACCCAGACTAAATAATGAAGGGGAGAAATGAAAAAGTAAAGGCAAGTGAAAGAACAAGAAGGGCAAAATAATGTAGAGAAAGCGTTAAGAAGGCCAATTTCTTATTGGGGAGATTAGTAATACTGAACAAGGCTGATCCTTTTATTTGCTGCAAAAGTCTATTAAAATTATTCCAAAAGAAAAAGGAGAGAAGTGTTTTGTCCACTTATCTCACCTTCCAGATGGTAAGTGTTGGAACAGGATTTTCAAAGAGATCTGGGTGACTTGAGAGGCCATGGTCTTGTCACTATGTACAGAGCCTCCTCTGCGAATATGTAGGGAAAATCTGTTTTGTTCTTTTTTTAGTTCTTTTTGGAGTCTTCTTTTTGGGAACAGAGTGGCACCTTCAGGGCCTTGGCTGGCTTCCCCAAGTCTCAATGGTGTTAAAGGGCAGACCATGAGTATTGCAGCAGGTCATTGACTGATTGACAGTACAGAACCTTGAAACAAAGGCTGACCGGGATCTCCTTGAACTCCTAGGAGCTGAGGTGACCTACATGAACATGACTGCCTACAACAAGGGCCGGCTGCAGTCCTCCTTCTGGATTGTGGACAAACAACACGTTTATATTGGCAGTGCCGGTTTGGACTGGCGATCCCTGGGACAGGTAATCTTCCCACGTTATCTAAGCTCAAAGTTCTACCTCCATAAAGAACTTAGCCATCTCTACAGTGGTTAAGGGAATGAAACCTACAGCATTTTTTAAATTTTATTTTCACTTTTTGCAGTTCTGGGGATCTAACCCAGGGCCTCGTGCACACAAAGCATACATTCTATCACTGAGCTACACACCCAGCCACGAGCAGTTATTATTCTTATCTTGTGCAGTTTTAAGAGGGTCACCTTTGTTTACTATGAAATGATAAACATTTCCTTGTCAAAATCATTTTACCAAAAAAATAAAATAGAAAGAAAGGAAAATAACAAAATGATTGACATCGTGCCAGTGCTTTTGTAGTTCAGATTCTACTTTCTCTTGGATTCTTTAGAGCTGATTGGTAGGTAATGTTTGTTACCCAAACCTGAATCTTTAGGATGATCTCACAAAATCCATGAGACAGAGAAAAATATACAAATCTAGCATGAGCTATTGTGTTTTGGGATAGTAATCATTTCAGTTATTCCTTTAACAAGTCTTAAGATGAAGACATTATCCTTTTACTCTTTGCAAATGATTAACTTCAAATGTTTTGAAAATACACTTAGACCATCTTATACCTTTCATATATTTATATTTTCCAGACACAATCCATAGAAGATTAGAAAAATTGCCATCTTTCCATTGGTCAAGTGCAGTAGGTTACTGGGTGCTTAGGAGGATGCTAATCAACTTTGCATAGTACAGAGCCCTGAGCTCTTTTGACATTAAGATCACTAAATTCACCAAGTGAGTTGCCCTGCACTTTACTTGATCTCTTGGGGGAAAGAAAACATTTGGGCGCAGATAGGTCCCCAGCTATAGAGAAAGAGGGCATAACATTGGACAGATCTGATAAGGACAACATTACATTTGTATTGTTAGTTTTACATACTAAATCATTTAAATGAGAAAATTCCATGATTTTTTTGGAATGAAGACATCATGAAAGATTGAGAAAACATCTTTTATGTTTTCTCAGAAAATTAGGAGGAACCATGTATAGATTTTTAAAAAATTAACCTAAATAATAGTAATTCAAAGTACTAGTAACAATAATGGTAGCAATAACCAGCATACACTAAACACCATATGCTATTTGAAGCTATTTAAATGAATATTTGTTTTAAACCTCACAGTTATCCTATGAGTTAAATACTATTATTGTCTCTATTTTATAGATAAGCAGACCTGAGCCCATAACTGAGTTTCAATATTGAAATTTTTAAGTCTGCTTTCCCAAGTAATTTTGAGACTAAAAACACAAATTTTGTTTCTGTATATTTCATGTTTATTGGCCTTATAAACACACATATAAAAATATTGATTACAACAACATTGGCTTACCTCAGAAGCAAGAAATATGTAACACCTCTTTAATTTAGAGTACTAAGAGGAAACTAACCTATGAATGTCTCAAATGTCTCAGCTCACCTTTTTATTTTTTGTACCTACAATAAACATCTTCTGCCCAGTAATTTTTAGCTGAATAGCCTATAACAAATACATAAACGGTTCTATAGCAATAGTGATTATATATAAATTCTACTGCTAAGTGATTGTTTTACTTCAGCATACTTTGGGGGTTATATTTTGTTTATTTTTAGAAAATCTGTTTCCCCACCACCAAATTTTATTTGTTTTGTCGTTCACTGTTACTAACTGATAGGGTCTAAAGATTTGTGATTTCTATTTGAACGATTGAGGCTTACTGACATTTTCCCCACAGTTTTAGAACAAGTTATCTTTAATTCCTTTACGACCTTTTAGTCCCTTTCTTAGGCAAACAGATATGCATGAAAATGTTGGTTTCTTTGCTTGAAAATTATTACTTTGTCTTTGTTTTTGGTTACTATTCTTTGTTTTGCAAAATGTAATGTTCATTCTGTACCTGTGTGGTCATTTGGATATTATTCCTGTTGAGATAGATCATCATTGTGAAATGTGAATTTTCTCCACTTTAAACATGGTAAATTCAGAGTAAGGATAACCTGAAAATAATTTCCTATTAGCCAATGAAGAATTAAAGTTGTCTGGTGACCTTTCATTGTTTACACATTGCCACGAAGTAGCTGGATTCCCTTCCTATTATAGAGAAAACCAGAGTTGTCTCTGAGTCAGTGCAAGTTGGGCAGCACATAAGCAATTTCTCTGTTCCACAATCACTTCAGTCCTTTCTTAAAGACCTGTCAGCTCCTTATGATTCATTTAATGTCATTCTTAGGAAGAATCAGAGATTTGCAAACTCTGCCTTATATCATTGCATGGAGCTGGCCTCTGTAGATCTGTCTAGAAGATGTGTCACTGTGACCTAGTCACGTAGTTTATTTGTCCCCTGCTTCTAAGCCACATAATCAGGGAGAATAAACAGGGTACAGTGACGCATGTAATACCAGCAACTTGGGAATCTGAGGCAGGAGGATTGCAAGTTCCAGACCTGCCTTGGCAACCTAGCAAGATCCTCCCTCAAAATTAAAAAAAAAAAAAATTAAAAAGAAGGGCCAGGGTGTGATTTGGTGGTAAAGTATCCCTGGGTTTAATCTCCAATACCAAAAAGAAAGAGAGAGAGAGAGAGAGAGAGAGAATAAACATATATTTTTAGGTTTTTCTCCTTCAGCTTGAAAATAACAACAAAGCTATACTAAAGACCTAAATAGATTAATATGATATTTCTTAAGTATAGAGTAAATGCAAATGGGGATTTAAAAATAAATTTATTTTATAACCCACCATAAATAAATTTACAGATAGGAAAACCATGAAAAAATAATGAGTACTTCCAAACCCTTCTTAAAGAGAAGGTAGGTGAAGAATTATCCTTACCAGCTAATCAGTAGACTGTTGGTGAGGGAAGTAAACTTGGGTTGGTTGGAGAAAAGGCAGCACACTTGAATAAAAAGTAAATATTGATGGGAAATGTTTAAGCCATCAGTAATTTCAAGCTGTATGGGATTTCCCATGTGAACTTCTTTTGTGGAAGTCTGCATTCTTCTGTGGGTTATAAATTTAATGGCAGGTCAAACAACTTGGAGTTCAGGGAATTGGGACAAGGCAGGTGAAAGAAATCTTTTCCAAAAGGCTACTGTTTATGTGCCAGGCTCTGTGCTAATAACTTTTTAAATATTTTTCCACTTATCATAATGATTTAAAGGTAGATGTTATCTTTACCTTGCTAAGAAAGAGAATATTGGAAAAATAACAACCAAACACATCCCATTTCTGCCTTTTTTTTCCTGCTTCAAAATAATAAAAATTTTCTAACCTGTGCAGGAATTAAGCATTTAGACATGACTCTCATGTTCTAAGATTGACATTAAGTTGGCAAAGTCTGCATCTTTCATTTCATTTCTAGGAATTTGTGACTCAGATATTAATCAACCCCAAAGTAACTGTTTTCTCATTTTGGTTTTTGCTACTACACCAAACTCTCCAAAACTAAAATAAATCTCATGCTCACCCTCATAGCAATCTTTTCCTATTTTCCTCCCATAAGAGACTATATTCTTTAAAGGGGGCAGGGAAGAGGCCTAAATTAGGGAGCAGGCAAGGTTTAAAAATGAATTAGATTCGGGCTGGGATTGTGGCTCAGTGGTAGAGCGCTCACCTAGCACCTGTGAGGCCCTGGGTTCAATCCTCAGCACCACATAAAAATAAACAAACAAAATAAATATATTGTGTCCAACTGCCACTCAAAAATAAGTTTTTTTAAAAAAATGAATTATATTTAAGGAAAATCATTTTCTTTCATGATCTTTCTGTAATGCTTAGTTATATATTCCTCCCCCCACATGCCGCCATGCTTTTCTTTAAGAAAAACAATGCAAGTGATCGAGAAACCCTTCTCTCATTCACCTCTTTCCAACCGCAACCCCATGATGATGATGAGGGTGGGACAGTCACAAAATGACACTACCCACTCTTTTATTTATTTATTTATTTTTACACAAATGGAGCACAACTTTTTATTTCTCCGGTTGTACACGATGCAGTGACACTCTTCATGCAATCGAACACACACATAGGGTAATAATGTCCGTCTTATTCCACCATCTTTACCACCTCTATACCCACCCCACTCCCCTCAGCCCCCTCTTCCCAATCCAAAGTTTCTTCATTCAATCCTACCCACCCAACCCCATTAAGGATCAGCATCCACTTATCAGAGAAAACATTGGTCTTTGATTTTGGGGGGTTTGGCTTATTTCACTTAGCATGATTTTCTCCAGTTCTATCCATTCACCTGCAAATGCCATAATTTCATTCTTCTTTAAGGCTGAGTAATAGTCCATTGTGTGTATATATACCACATTTTCTTTATTCATTCAACTGTTGAAGGGCATATAGATTGGTCCCAGAGTTTAGCTATTGTGAATTGAGCTGTTATAAACATTGATGAGCCTGTATCCTTGTAGTATGTTGATTTTAAGTCCTTTGGGTATAATCTGAGGAGTGGAATAGCTGGGTCAAATGGTGGTTCCGTTGCACAAGAAATAAAATCAAGAATCAATAAATGGGATGGATTCAAACTAAAAAGCTTCTTCTCAGCAAAGGAAACAGTCAATAAAGTGAAGAGAGAGCCAACAGAATGGGAGAAAATCTTTACCACACACCCATCAGATAGAGCAGTAGTCCCCGGCACACCTACTCTTGCTCTGTACTCCAAACCCCCTTCATCTCTGGGTTGAATGTCAAGACTAGGGGTCTGAATGTGTTCGCTCAAACCCCTCGTCTTCTTACAGAGGTATTCCTCACCTCTGATTGATGGATCAGGGGCTCCCTTAGAAAATGAGCCATAGAAAGTCTTATGGGAAAAAGAGAACACCTACCACAGGCTTCCCAGCCAGAGGTCTGCCTCTGTGAGTCTTTGGAGTGCCTCCAAACACCACGGAGGAAACAAAAAAAAATCTAATGCTGACCAAGCAAACAAAAGACTAACCAGTGTGTGAAGCTGAAAGAAAGTGCACAGCGGTCATCAAACCACAGAGCTGTGGAGGCTCGATGCTGAAACAGGAGAAGCTGGGATGGAAAATATGAAAATCATGTTTTTAGAAAAAGTGACATTTACAATTTTTTTCAAAAAAGCTCTCTTAAAGAAATCATTACCTGGAGTCAAAGGTGGGATTCAGTAGGTTCGTTGATCACTGGAACTCTGGAGATGGGAAATTTTTAAATGGTGTACTTTAATATAATTAAAACAAGACTAGGCCCACTTAAACTCTGTGAATGTGAACACATTTTTAATCTTAGCCGACCTTTGTGTGAAAAGAATGAAAAGGTATATTTGAAAACATATCAGCTCCTGGGACACAGGCACTTAGGGGCTATAAGATCCCGACGATTACATCCTGTATACATTATTAGAACCCAGGGGGAATGATCCATAGACTCAGCAACCTGCCCAGACCTTCAGCTGAAGTCAGGTGGCAGAGTGGCCAAGTCAGCAGCCCAGGATCCACTTGGTACCTGGAATCACTGAAGCATTTCATCTTGGAACTGAAAATTACATCAGAGAATTTCCAGTGTTGGTGTTTTCCAAGGAGTATTATTTGAGATGCTTCTTCAGTGAGCTAGACTGTCATGGTCATTACCTGAAAAAAAGGATTCTACGCTGGCAAAAATTGAGAAACCATGGGTTTAATTTAAATGGGTTTTTTTTTTCCACTATGGGATTCCCAGGCCTTTAATATGCTAATGTGCCTTGTGAATTTCTGAGACAGCAGAGACCATACAGCACTCCTCCAACCTGACTGACCATGAAATGCTTTCCGTGATTGATTCCGTGGATCAAGTATTCCTTGAAGTCTGCTTATTTACACAACATCACCCAGTTCCCAGATGGGAACACTCGGGTGGGGTCCAGGGGTAAGGGGCTGCCAGGTAACTTACTCTGTATCCAGTCTGCCTTCAGTCGCCACAGGGGTTTACCCATCCACCATTCAACCAACCTCACATCAAGAATATTCATTAAAAAAAAAAAAATACACACACACATCTGTATTGATCCCATACCGAATTTTTTCTTATTTTCCAAATTATACAGTATAACAACTGCTTACATAAGATTTATAGTACACGAGTGTACATGAACTAGAAATGACTTATACTGTACTGTAGTGTCACTGGAGAAGGGATATTTCCAGGATAGAGTCCTGAGGTATTCACAGGGAAGAGGGGAACTCAACTCAGGACAAGGAAGGTCCTTTACAACAGTGTTGGAAAAGAATTATATCAATAGTAGCACAGAGATTTATTTAGGAAAGGAAGGAGAACATATTCAAAGGAGAATGCAGGCCATTTTCAAGAGAGACAGCAGCCCATTGGTTTGGGGTGTTCATAGTTATAGAGGGAGTTGGACTAAAAGAGGAGTCAGGGTGGAGTTCAAGATTTTGAGCCAATTTTCCCTGGTAATACACATGATAATAGGTAATACACACTATACCATGTTGCTTTTTTCAGGTGAGCCCCTAAGGAGGGCCAACCTCCTGGGCTAAGGACATGGGCTGGGTGGCCCATGAGTTGCTTCTTTTGAGTTTCAAAGGTTCATGGGAGTTTCCTGCATTCCATTGGTTCAGGGGTGCTTCTCTTTTGAGACTTCTCTCTCTCTAACTCCAAATTCCTATTTCCATAGGGTGTGCATGGATTACAGATATGCAGATATTATGGCATTTTATATAAGGGACTTGAGTATCTACAGAGTGTGGCACCCCGAGACCCCCAGGGTTTTGGAATCAATCCTCCAGGGAGACTGAGGGATGATTGGACCTCCCATTTGTTCTGTTTTTTTTTTTTTTTTTTTTTCTGGAGAAACTAAAGATCTGAAGGGAGAGTCCTGTAAATGCTGCGTCATAGTAGTCAAAGGAGCCAGAAGAGGCAGTGACAGTGTTTCCAGCATCTGGGGCTGGGTGACTCGGAAAAGGACCACACTGTCCAAAGAAAACATAGAAATCCAACAGAAGGGGTAGTTCCCATGTCCCGCGGGTTGTTAGAGAAGCAGCAAAGAGACTGGCTAGTGTGGATGCTTCTCATCTACCAGCTCAAGTATGATCGGCCTTTGAACCAAGAGCTACTGATTTCATCACAGCCTTCTCTGACAGTACTCATTTGGTGGTCAGGCCATGATACGAGTCACAGTCCCTCTGCCTCGCCAAGCATCGTCACTTCTTTCAGGTCTCCGTTGCGGCTGAGGTTGTAACCTGACATTAATCATGAGAAAGGGCACCATGACTTAAAGCGTCTTCCATCCTATCTTCTTGTCCTCTTTTCTTTTAATCAAAAGAAAAAGGAACAAGTGGGAGTTCTCAAGAGCCAGTGTGCATGGCAGTAGGCAGGAGGTCACCCATGCTGTCACGGCTGTTCAACACTAACCCTGAGCTGATGTTTTTCTCAGAATTTATGAGTTTCAAAAGACATGCTTCAGCTCCTAGGGAAGTGGTGCATGGGTGACACAACTAGTCATCAGAACAGGAATGAAAATGAAGCAAAAGTAATTCAACTGCAAATACAGCAAGAGAATAATTAATATTCCTTAGGAAGCTGTAATGAGGGAAAACAAATGATTAATTCTCCCCACTGATTTAAAAGATTACCTGCGCTTTCTCGGGAAGGTCATTTTTTTGTTTGCATATGCATTTTTAAATAAATGAGGAGGTGGAAGTCCCTGTTTTTCCTATAATATATGTATTAACAAACTGCATTTTTATAAACAAGATTATGCATATTTTCTACAATTTTAAAGTGACAGTTTGGCAAATAATATTGCTTGAAAGAAGCATAAATAGGATATTCTTTTTCCTGGTCTCCCATGAGAAACATCCTTACAAAGACAGTTTTCTGATATAGTCTCAATTTATACAATTATATGCAGTAATAACAGAATTGCTTGACCTCTCCATTTGCCCTTCCTAAAATGAGATTTAGAGATTTGGGTTATTCCCAAGGGCAATTCATTTTTTTTCTGAAGTATTCCTTCATGTCTCCCTCCAACCTCAACTTCCTGAATATGTTCTACATGACACGGTAGCCTATGATATCTTCATGGGACATGTCTCAAAGGCTCTATCCTAGTCACTCCCCCCCCCCTTGATGTAAGCCATTTGGTAAAAGTCTCTTTTAAATCTGGCCATGGTGGCACAAGATTTCTGCTACTCTGGAGAGGTTAAAGTAAAAGGATCACAAATTTGAGACAAGACTGAACAACTTAGCTGAGATCCTGTATCAAAATAAAAAAATTAAAAAATTGGTGGGTAGCTCAGTGGCAGGGTTGAAACCCAGTACTGCAAACAAACCAACAAATGTCCCTCTTAAAATATAATGTGCAGGGGCTGGGGATGTGGCTCATCAGTAGCGAGCTCGCCTGGCATGCGTGCGGCCCGGGTTCCATCCTCAGCACCACATACAGACTAGGATGTTGTGTCTGCCGATAACTAAAAAAAAATAAAATATTTAAAAAAATTCTCTCTCTCTCTCTCTCTCTCTCTCTCTCTCTCTCTCTCTCTCTCTTTCTCTCTCCCTCTCTCTTAAAAAAAAATATATAATGTGCATAATTCAAGTATGATTCTTCAAAAATAGCCTCCCCATTGAGAACTTTGCTTCTACTCAGACAGGCACCATACTTTTGAAAACAGAGTCTGAACCTAGATTTGCTGTTTTGCCAGTCTCCTTGCTTTTGTTGGCCATTACTAAGCTTGCTATTTGACAGCAGTGTAACAGTGTTTGGAGTCGGAATTGAAATTTTGTTTTTATATAACCCAAGCAAGTTATTTCACCTCCTTGGGTTTCCATTTGTTCATCTCTACAACTAGACTAATAATAATGAGCTCATGCAAAAAAAAAAATAATAATAAATAAATAATGACCTCATGCAATTGTTAGTGAGACCAAACGGGATTCTAAACTGCACCTGGCACCATACCTGCAGCATGGTTCCTGATCAATAAACTGTGGCCATTGAGCTGAAGACAAGGAAACTTGATAAATTGCCTAGGTCAATAAACAGGAGGAGGCCAGAAGTATAGTGCTTGTTTATTGTCTTTGGTAAAGATTTCATAAATCTCTCTAGGTTTGTTCACAAACCCTGTCCCAGTTAACAGTACAGTAAGGTAGGCAGTAGCACCCAAGGGGCATGGGCTAATGGCCATGACCTTCTGAAGGGAAATCTTTAAGGTCTTGTCACAGTAATATTCTACATCTCATAGATATAGAATAAATTCTACATCTAACACTTGATGTTAGAGGATATTATCAGTGCTGATACCTGGATGAGTATTAACCAAATTTCTAAGTGACACAAATCTGGGAAACAAAGCTAAAACCTTCGTGTTTTAAAAACAAGGCATAGGATTTCAGTGAGTTTCAGACCAATTCTTATAAGAGGAAATTGAACAGGACTGTGGAAATAAATGAAGACTATGCAAATGAGAATGAGCCACCACCACCTGAGTGTGGCAGAGACTCAGAGGCAGGCAGAGGGAGCCTAGAGGCACAGCTCAGTGGTGGAGCACTTGCCTGCAAAATCCAAACACTTTTGAGCCTGGAATGATGGCATGTTCCTGTGTTCCAATCTTCTCAGGAAGCTAAATAGTGGGAATCCCTTAAGCCCAGAGTTGGAGACTAGGCTGAGCAACATAGGAAGACCCTACTTCAAAAAACTAACACACACACACAAAACAACAACACAAACACACACACAAAAATAAAACATCACCACAACAAGAAACAATCAATGTTACACAGCAGTGAGTTTCTTGATTCTTCCCAAAATTTCAATCCATAGACACAGTCATAAAAAGCATAAAGAGTTTACTCAGTGAAATGAGAGTATACTCCAAAGTGTGCAGAATACACTCCCTTCAAGGGAAGAAAGAGCCTGAGATTTTGCACGTGGAAAGAGCTTCTATCTGGACTGGGAATCTGCTCCCTCGTGTATTATGTATTTTGGTGATGACTGTGATTTCCCACCATGGCTTAGCACACCTGGGCCAATTTTGCCATGTTGGAAATTTTTCCAGCAGAGACGATAGCTGTTTTTTCCAGATTGACAGGGAGCTCGCCTAACTCAAGAAGACGGTGCAATTGGCCAGGTGGGTGCCACCCGGGGGCAGAACCTGAATTTCCTTTCATAACCTATCTTGCTTGACTCTGTAGCTGCCTACTCTAACAAAAGAAAGCAGGGAAGTATGAAAGCTTCATGCTGGGAAAAAAGACAAGAGTAGGTTCTGGATGGAGAGTTTGCATGTGCTCTAGATAAAGAAGCAGAACATTCCTCTTTGATTGGCTAGGGAACATATTTGGTTTTCTCTGGTTGGTTCTAAATTAGAAGCAGGGGCAAAAATGAAGTAAACTGGTCATTATTAATCAAGTCCTGGCCATTTGGGCTGATTGCTTCAAGTGGTATTGTTTGGCTCCCTGGAATATTTGCTATAGATGTTAGGTTGGTTTTCACGGCTGGTTGCTGCAGGTTGTGGGTCAGAATTCTATTTTTATTTATGGTCTGACTATTTGTTTATTCAGTCTCTGGATATAACAGTGTCCTTCTCTTAAAACCCCCACTCTCACTCCCTGCCTCCCCACAAGCTGGCTTTAGAATCCCTACTAGATGTCTGGAAGCCCATAGTGAGAATCCAGACAGGATGTCTCCCGTTAATTACATGAAATTCCAGCACCTACTTTATTCATGTTGTTTACATGAATAAAGATTTTGTTTCTTTCAACAAAAGTCTAGCATATATGGTAACTAGAATTAAAAACTGGAAATCACAGGAGAAAGGATATGCAACAATGCAAACAACAATTTGTCCACACAACAAAGCTGTCGATATTGAACAGGCCAGACTCATGATAGTTCTTTGGCATTCAATGGAGGGACTGTTGAGTACTAGAAATGGTTCAGTTTGACTGGGTTGTATTCTTGAGGGTAGGAAAAGATGCACAGAGTTAAAGTAACTGTAATTTCTTTTTTTTAACTATTTATTTATTTATTTATTTATTACACAAATGGAGCACAACTTTTCATTTCTCTGGTTGTACACAATGCAGAGTCACACCATTAGTGCAATCATACGCATACATAGGGTGATTATGTCGTTCCACCATCTCTCCCACCCATACATCCCTTTCCTCCCCTCTGCCCAATCCAAAGTACCTCCATTCTTTCCTTGCCTCCCACCCATTACGGATCAGCAACCACTTATCAGAGAAAACATTTGACCTTTGGTTTTATGGAATTGGCTTACTTTGCTTAGTGTGATATGCTCCAGCTCCATCCATTTTCCAGAAAATGTCATAATTTCATTCTTCTTTAAGGCTGAGTAATATTCCATTGTGTATATATATATACTACAGTTTATTTATTCATTCATCTATTGAAGGGCTGTAGTTTCTTAATCAAAGCTTACACATTGTAAGCTCAACAGATGCACTACCATCAACAGCAGTATTCTTCACAACCTGCTAGCACATGTCAGGAAGGATCTAGGACCTCTCTGCCTATTTCAACTTAGGAGATCACAGTACAAGAGTGGCATATGGCCAAATGCACTCATTCTTTATGTTGGGTCTGTGGCCTTTCCCTAAAGCTGGTCCACACCAATTTAATAACATTGCCCTCACACCTGGTTGAGAAAATGTTATGATAAAAACAATGCAGGGAAAAGTGGGCTTTAAACCATGCAGGGTTGTGTTTGCTTCTGATTCTATTTGTTTTTTTAAAATAATACTTAGGTAAAATTCCAACTGCAAAAGCTTGTTGTATACATGAATAAAGATTTTGTTTCTTTCAACAAAAGTTTATTAAAAAATGTTGAAACAGAGTTTCTTTGAGGGCTCAGTCCGACCTAGGAAATGCATTTATTTTAACAACTGTATTAACAAAGATTCCCTTAGGTGAATTTTATGGCCCCATTTTCCCACTTTCTGGCTTTCATATTTTAATTGGAAAAAAATTGGATTGTATGTTCTTGTTAACAGTGACTTGCAAGAATACTGCCTTGACTCCCATACATCATTCTGCATATTTCAAGTGTGACAAGCTCAAGCATCTATTATTATAATTAGCTGCCACTTCCGTCCTTTACTGTTGAATTCACCAACACCAATTCTGTCATATATTTAAAAACCTTTTCTGAAGCTTTAATTTTTCTCAGCAAACTGTGTTTGGAAAATTAACTCTGTTGCCTTGCACTGTTTCAACATGGTCTTCTTAACTCACACCCACAGGCTACTAAGTTAATTCATGTTGATTTCATCAAAGCTGAATGTACCATATTCAGACCTTAAGAACTATCTAAAAATACCCTTCCCCTTCTGAACTGCCTATGGTGCTAGATATGTTTATTCTAGAAATGGTGGGTCTGAATTTCAGCCTCCGAATCCTATGGAATAAATCATGCCACATAATAGAGGTTTTTTTTTTTTTTTTTTTTTTTTGGTGCTAGGATTAACACCCTCTACCATTGAGCTACAACCCCAGCCCCATAAAGCAAGATTAAGATAAACCAAACACAGAATTACAATGTTAATAGATTTATAGTTTTGAGTAAGAGCTTTCTACTTTCTAGACTTCTCCCATGAACACTGATTCATTCAGTTTTCACAGCAGCCATATGAGACACCCAGGATTGTCTCTATAATGTACAGATCAGGAGACAGTCTCCAAGAGGCTAATTGAAAAAGTCCTGAAGTGATTCCATCAGTTAACATCACAGTTAGGACTTGAACTCAAACTTCTGATGAAGGCAATGCAACATATTTTGCCTAGACTATACTGTTGCTCTTAATAATTGGCCAAATGGGTGATTAGAACATATAGTACTTTGAGAGCTTGTTTGGAAGTTCTAGCAGGGGAACGTAGCTACTCATATATCCTTTTTAAATTTATTTATTTATTTACACTAATTAGGTATATATGACAGCAGAATGCATTGATTCATTGTACACAACTGCAGCACAACTTTTCATTTCTCTGGTTGTACACTATGTAGCGTTGCATCATACATGCAGTCACACATATACCTAGGGTAACGATGTGCATCTCATTTCTTCTTTCCTGACCCTTCCTGTCCCTATCCCTCCCTCCCCTTTGCCCAATCATAGTTCCTCCACTTTCCCCATGCCCCCACTCATTATGGATCCACTTATCAGAGAGAACATTTAGACTCTGCTTTTTCGGAATTGGCTTACTTCATTTAGCATGATATTCTCCAACTCCATCCATTTGCCTGCAAATGCCTTAATTTTACTCTTATAATGCTGAGTAATATTCCATTGTGTACATATACCACAGTTTCTTTATCCACTCATCTATAGAAGGGCATCTAAGTTGGTTCCACAGTTTTGCTATTGTGAACTGAGCTGCTGTAAACATTGATGTGGCTGCATCATTATGGTATGCTGATTTTAAGTCCTTTGGGTATAAACTGAGGAGTTGGATAGCTGGGTCAAATGGTAGTTCCATTCCAAGTTTTCTAAGGAATCTCCAGACTGCTTTCCAGATTGGTTGTACTAATTTTCAGTCCTACCAGCAGTGTATGAATGTGCCTTTTCCCCCACATCCTCACCAACACTAATTGTTGCTTGTAGTCTTGATAACTGCCATTCTGACTGGCATGAGATGAAATCTTAGAATAGTTTTGATTTGCATTTCTCTAATTACTAGAGATGTTGAACACTTTTTCGTATATTTGTTGATCAATTGTATATTTTCTTCTGAGAAGTGTCTGTTCAGCTCTTTGGCCTATTTATTGATTGGATTGTTTGTTTGTTTGTTTGGTGTTAAGTTTTTTGAGTTTTTTATATATCCTGGAGATTAGTGATCTATCTGACATGTGTGTGGTAAACATTTGCTCCCAAAATGTAGGCTCTCTCTTCACCTCATTGATTGTTTCTTTTGCTGAGAAGAAGCTTTTTAGTTTTAATCCATCCCATTTATTGATTCTTGATTTTATTTCTTGCACTTTAGCAGTATTATTAAGGAAGTAGGGGCCTAATCTGATGTGATAAAGATTTGGGCCTACTTTTTCCTCTGGGTCTCTGGTCTATTTCTTTGGGGGATCAAGGACCTAGGAATTAGATCCTATACCCTTGACCAAAGACCAGTCCTCCTCTATTGGAGAAGGTAATCCTCTCCAACACAGCACACAGCTTTGGGAAGGATTGAGACTCAGTACAGAATTTAACCTTTTTTCTAGTAGCCACATATAAATGCAAAAAGAAGAGCCTGTTATAGCTTAGTGGTAGGGCCACTGCTTAGCATGCCTGAGGCCTTGGGTTAGGTGAGATTAACTTTAGAATATTTTATGTGATCTAGTGTATCTTAAGTATTATCCCTTCAACACATCATCAATTTAAAATAGATAAGGACAAGATACTTACCCTTTCTAATGAGTTTTCAAAATTTGGATTTTTACTGCACATCTCTCTGTTCAGAGGCCAAATATCTCTCTTCTCTCTCATTAGGAAATTGTGTGTGTGTGTGTGTGTGTGTGTGTGTTTAACTTAATACACAAACTTTAGAGCTCTAGATTTTTACTTTAAAAAAATGAGTTTTAGAGCAGGTAAACAAGTTAGTTTCAGTGGGAAGGACTGGCCATTTGGGGGAGCCACTACTACAAGAGTCAGGTTGTCTGTTTCTGTAAGAGGTTCAGAACATTGAAAACTGGAACAAAAAAAAAGAAAGCGTTCCATGCCATTTACACATGGCACCAATGTAAATTTATTTTTATTTCCAAATTTGTAGACAAAGTCAAAATTTGTGTCAAAAGTCAAATATTCATAATCTGTCTGCCAAGAGGCTTCAGCAAGGAGCATCTCTAAAACACACTTGGCCTGCTACAAACAGCTGTCACTTCCGTGCCACTATTATTCCCTGTTATTTTTATCTGTTCATTTATTAATTCATTCAGCAAGGGTTTGTTTAGCATCTATTTTGTACCAGGCTCTATTGAAAGTGCTAGAGGTACAATGGGCAGAGGCCCATTAATTTTCCTGAAAGAGTCACGTGATACTAAGAAAATAAACAAGTGAACAAATATTTATAATGAAGTGTGATGACTGTGTAGTTAGCTCAGCCCACAAGAGGGTAAGGAATGGTTCCTTAGATGAGAGGATTCCTGAGCTTGAAGACTAGGTGGAGAGGAGCAGAGTGAAGAAAGGTTTTCTCCTTTGCAGAGAGACAGAGCAAAGTTTGGCTGGTTCAGAGAGAAGGCCGTCAGTAGCCTGGGTGACTGCAGCATGCAATGTCAGTCACAAGTGGAGAGGTAAGACAGAGTCTGGCGCCTCAGAAAAACAAAGACAGCCTATGGATCATGGAACACATTTGAAAGGGTCTAGTTAGAAAATGGACAGCTATGGTGAAATTTAATGGTAAGGACTGAGACTGGGATAAGGAAACCACTTAGGAATCCATGGAAGAAATGGAACAGGGTGGGGTAGAGCTCCTGAACTATGTCGGTGGCTATGTATGAGGAAGGGTTAGCCAAGCCACCCACAGCTTACTGATTCCGTGGTGTCAACTTTAGGTTCCTGGCCATCTCACATCTCCTGAAAGATGCTGCAGACTCCGAGGCACAGAGTTTCATGAATCAGCATTAGCCCATAGGCTTTCTCCGTGTAGGGGTATAACTCATTTCACTTCTGTTAACAGTGTGATGACTTTGTTAGAGGCATACATATGTGCATGTATGCAAACAGTCACGGAAAAATATATACCAAAGTGATCGTGGTTGTGTTCGTGAGCCTTTTGTCATTGTGACAAAAGGCCTTTCTCAGGAGGAAAGATGGATTTGGGCTCAGGGTTTCAAAGTCTCAGGCCATGGTGGGCTGGGTCCATTGCCTTCAGCCTGAGGTGAGGCAGGGTATCTTGGCACAAGGGCATGGTGGTAAAAAGCTGAAAAACCCAGGGCAGCCAGGAAGCCAAAAAAGAGACGCAGAGAGGAAGAGGTCAAGGATAAGATGTAGTCCCCAAGGGCATACCCCCAAGGACCCACTCCCTTCAACTAGATACCACCTCCTCTATTTTCCACCACCACCATTCAGCTATGAATCCATCAATGGATTAGTACATTGATAAGGTTAGAGCCCTCATGATGCAATCACGTCTCAAAAGCCCCACCTCTGAACACTGCTGCTCTGGGAACCAAGTCTTCAACATATAAACCTTTGGGGAACATTCCAGATCTAAACCATAAGAACGGTAATCACCACCAAAGTAGGAGACAGAGACAGGGAGGAGGAGAGCCTTCACTTTCCACTCTAGAAAGATCACATTGCTTGAGTGCATTCCTTTGTAAACACACAGCAAACATATATACTTAAACAGTTATATTTGAAAGTTCATTTCATTTTAATTCAGTACATTAATTATGTATAGCATTATAAATATTTAGTATGCATATATGCATGTACGTGTATATGTGTGTACAAGTGTGTGTGTGTGTGTGTGTGTGTGTGCATGTTGTCAGACCATAATAGAACTATACTCGCCAAAGAGAAATTTTAGAATATTGATTCTGTAGGTAGGAATTCATTATTAAAGTTCTTTCAAGTCTCCTGAGCTCCTAAATAATTAGTACCTCTGGGTTATTGTTTGGATAAATGGCCTCCAAATGCCCCAGTGTTGAAGGTCTGCTCTCCAGCCTGTGGCACTATTAGAAGATGGTGAAACCTATGAGAGGTGATGACCAGTGGGATGAAGTTAGGCCAGTGGGGGAGTGCCCTCAAAGTGGACACTGGGACCCCAGTCCCTTCCTCTCTCTCTTTTGCTTCCCACTTGCCATGAAATGAGCAGACACTCTCTTCCTTGCCACAGAACCAAAAGCAATGGGGCCACTTGGCCATAGAATGAAACCATGAACTAAAATAATTTTTTCCTTTTAAATTGAATATCTCAGGTATTTTGTCACACTAATAGGAAGCTTACTAACGCACCCTGTAGAGCTGACCCAGGCTTTGACCTACTGAGTATCAGTTGCAAAAAGATTAAAAAAAAAAAAAGATCATGCATTCCCCCACATGGCGCTGCTCCTGACCTCTATATGTGACTAACAGTGGTCAGTAAGGACAAGGTCCCACAGGTGTCCTTACAATGATTTTACCTTGAATTCTTTTTTAACAGAATTTTTCTGATACATTTCTTAATAAAAATTCAAAGGTTTTATTTGGCTTTTGGCTATTAGTTTTTAAATGTGGCAGTCAAATGAACTTTCATTCCACTTGCTTCCATCTAGGTAACCTTTTTGGCTTTTGTCAAACAGATAACATTAAAAAATAGCTGAAATCATGTTATTTTCTACCTTAAAGTCTGTCTGTTTCTCATTTATTTCCTCTGCCTCTTCTCCTCATAGAAAACAAATTTCCATTTCCCCTTTTCTCTCTTGTCCCCCTTATCTTAATCCTGTGGGTTTCAACCATCTTTGAGTTACATGGGTATCATCTTACCTTTGAACCTTTATCTGTTTCTAAACTTAATCCTTGAGTAAAAGGTAGGACTTACAACAAGCTCAATGTTTCTCCCTTTATTGTACATTTAGTGATCATCTCAGAGGCATTTTTCTAGGGGAAGGAAATAATGGCAGATTTTTCTGAGTCTCTGTAGTCCCCCTAGTGGATAGCAGTCCCAGTTGGAATCCTCTATGAAAAGCAGAGACAACACATAGGTCTAGAGGTGGTTGAAAAGCAGCCCTGGATCCTTCTCTCACTCTGAAATTGACTGCCAGACAGTCTTGGAGATTGTATCTCAAACAGATGGAAAATACATATTTAAGGCAGCCTTAAATATTTTTATTTTCAAGTTATTTTTCATTGTCATTGTCAGCTTCTTTGGTGTCATTTGGTGTTTTACATCGACTACCAAGAAAAACAGGAGAAAGATTGCTAAAGAGGAGACGTGGTTCATGGGTTCAAACATAAGCACCAAAACAGGAGAGAATAAAGGACAGGTAAGGGCTGGGAACATTTTCTAAGAAAAAAATAAATAAATTCATTTGGGGGAGGTCTCCCCTTTGCCTGCTTATGCAGAGCTCCCCTGGACAGCAGGCCTCACCAGTAACCACACTCTGCTGGTACATGTCAAGTGACATGGAAGCTCACGTCTGCCTGAGCAGTTTACTCCTGAATTTCTCTTTTTAATGAGAAACATCTTCCTCAATGTTAATCCCAAGTTGGCCACCCAGATCTTGGATACATTGATCCAAGTTCTAGAACCTATGTTCTTTGAGGCTCCAGAATAATGATGACAGTCTACACTTAGCAACTTGCGAGCATTCAGTGCCCATCCCATCAGAGAATAGAAATGTGAGAAGCCTTATCTTTGGGATCAGATGTTTCTAGGGCCACCCTCTTGATCAGGGACATAAGGTAGACAAAAGCACCTGTGGTCCACTCTGCTGTTGCCATGTCTAGTCTGCCCATGGAGAAGGTAGCTTTGTATCTTTCAGGCCAGAACTCACTAGGGATGGATAGAGGAGCTGTTTTTGGTTCACTATTCAAGCAATTACATAATTTTTCTAAGTAGTTTCACAGCTTGTTAGCTCCTCAGTAGGTGAAATGCTTTTACAGCAAATATCCCATGAAAACTTTGGAAGGATAATCCTCCCTGTAAGTTGTCCACAGTTAGTTTCTAAAATTCTTTCTTTCACATTAATTTGTCTGCTCCTCCCTCAGCCTGTGGAGGCAACCGGAGCCCTTATAATTACCCTGGAGGCACAGATATGGGACTGAGATTCAGATTCTAAATGGTTGAACCAAAGACATGGTACTAAGTTGCTAAATTCTGGTCTCCATAACAAATGAACCTGATGTTCCCCCCACAGCTGACACCATAATGAAAGGCCCTTAGAGTAAGGATTTATTGCTTCCAGCTATCGAACATGGTCCACAAGGAATGAACAATGAGGAAATGCCTCCTTCAGTCCCACTCCCAGCAGTCAGTCTGTCAGCAGCCCCCAGCTGTGTGCTATTTGCAAAGTGAGCCCTTGATGGAGAGACTGCTCTGCTGTGCTTGAGCTTCCCGGTAGATTTTTTTCTCTCTCCCAGCAGCTACTCACCCCTTGACTTTTCTCTCACCATCTTAGGAACCCAGCTATAAAGGCCACCTTGGAATTCTCAAACTTCCCCCAAATGATGTAATATTTTAAGAATATGACAGTCAGCTTTCCATTAGTATAACAGATACCTAACATAACCAACTTTAGAGGAAGAGTTTATTGTAGCTCACAATTTTGGAGGTTTCTGTCCATGATTGGTTGGTCTTGTTGCTTTTGGTCCTGTGGAGAGGTCTCAGGTCATGGTAGGAGTATGCAGTGGAGCAGACTCACTTACCTCATGGCCAGGAAATGAAAGAGAGGAAGAGGGAGAGACTGGGGGTCCCACTATTCTTTTGAAGAGCACTCTCCTAGATACCTGAAGACCTCCCACTAGGCCCCAACTCCTAAAGGTTACATGCCTCCAAACAGCACCACGCAGGGAACAAATCGTTAACACAGGGGCCTTTGGGGAACATTCCAGATCTAACTATAAATAACATGAGGATTTCCAGAAGAGAAAAGTAGAAGATTATTTCTACTTCTTTCTATATTTCTTTAACTGATTTACTTATTCATTTTATTTAGACCATGTCAGACATTGGAGATAAAAATTGATTAATAAAAAATATAGCCCTGCCATCAGTGAAGTGAAAGTCAAATTAAAAAACAAATCAAGAAATAAATTTTCTAAATAAATAAATAAACTAAATAAATGAACTAAAAATCTAATTAGTGCCAAGTAAGGAGTACACAGGTGTTATGATAAAGGATAGTGGGAGGTAAAGTTGGACAGGGATCAATTTTACCTGCAGTGGTTGGAGATCTCTCTGAGGATGTATTGCTGAGACCTAAAAGATGAAAATGATCAACTATGAAAGAGCAAGGAGATGGGAACATGGATGGGGTTCCAGTAAGAAAAAATGACTTACAGTAGGCCTAGATAACTTTCCTAGTTTGTTCTAACCAGGAACTGATAAATAATAATACTAATAATAATAAAAACAACTATCTCATCCACAATAGCCTCAAAAAAAATATTTGGCAATCAATATAACAAAAGAGATGAAAGACCTCTACAGTGAAAACTACAGAACACAAAAGAAAGAAATTGAAGAAGACCTTAGAAGAAGGAAAGATTTCCCATGTTCTTGGATGGGCAGAATTGATATTGTCAAAATGGCCATACTACCAAAGCATTATACAGATTTTTTTTATTTTACAAAAACATTTTATGTATATTCTTTAATATCTCTGTATTTATACACAGATATGAATTAATACATATGTATAAATATATATAAGTAAAGTAATATGTATGTATTTTCTGTATGCTCTTTTGTATATTTATATTTATACATATGTGTATTTTAAAATAGGAGCATATTTTCTCTACTTATGGTACAATTGTTTTTCTTTCCCATTATACAGATTTAATGCAATACCATTATACAGATTTAATGCAATTCCAATTAAAATTCCAATGACATTCTTCAGAGAAATAGAAAAAGCAGTCATGAAGTTCATTTGGAAAAATAAGGGACCCAGAATAGCCAAAAGCAATCCTTAGCAAGAAAAGTGAAGCAGGAGGCATCACAATAACAGACCTTAAGTTATACTATAGAGCTATCATAACAAAAATGGCATGGTATTGGCACCAAAACAGACACGAGGCCCAATGGTACACAATGAAAGACACAGAGACAAACTCACATAAATACAGTTATCTCATACTAGACAAAGGCACCAAAAACATACATTGGGGAAAAGATAGCCTCTTCAACAAATGGTGCTGGGAAAACTGGAAATCCATATGTAGCAAAATGAAATTAAACCCCTCTCACCCTACACAAAACTCAACTCAAAGTGGATCAAGGACCTAGGCTTTAGACCAGAGACCCTGTGCCTAATAGAAGAAAAAGTAGGCCCAAATCTATGTCATGTTGGTTTAGGAACTGAATTCCTCAACAAGACTCCTAAAGTGCAAGAAGTAAAATCAAGAATCCGTAAGTGGGATGGTATCAAACTAAAGAGCTTCTTCATAACAAAGGAAACAATCAAGAAAGTGAACAGAGAGCCTATAGAATAGGAGAAAATATCACCTGCACCTCAGATACCGCATTAATCTCCAGGATATATAAAGAACTCAAAAACCTTAACACCAAAAAAAAACACATAACCCAATCAATACTTCACAGAAGAAGAAATATGGATGGTCAAAAATATATGAAAAAAATGTTCACCATCTCTAGCAATTAGAGAAATGAAAATCAAAACTACACTGAGATTACATCTCACTCCATAATAATATAATTCTTGATAATTCTTGGCAATTATCAAGAATACAAGTAACAACAAATGTTGGTGAGGATGTGGGGAAAAGGATACATTCATACATTGCTGATCAGACTGCAAATTGGTGCAACCACTATGGAAAGCAGTATGGAGATTCCTCAGAAATCTTGAAATGGAACCACCATTTGACCCAGTTATCTCACTCTTTGATATATACCCAAAGGACTTAGAATCAGCATACTACTACAGTGATACAGCCACATCAATGTTTATAGCAGCTCAATTCACAATAGCTAAGCTATAGAACCAACCGAGGTGCCCTTCAACAGATGGATGGATAAAGAAAATGTGGTACCTATACACAATGGACTCAGCCATAAGGAAGAACCAAATTATGGCATTTGCCAGTAAATGGATGGAACTGGAGACTGTCATGCTAAGTGAAATAAGCCAATACCAAAAAACCAAAGGCTGAATGTTCTTTCACATATGTGAATGCTAATACAATAAGGGCGGGGGCGGGGAAGGGATAGAAGTTCATTGGATTAGACAGAGAGGGAATGAAGGGAAAAGAGGATGGGTGGGAATAGGAAAGAGAGCAGAATGAATCCGACATAACTCTCCTATGTAACATATGAGTACACAACCAGTGTAACTCCACACTATATACAACCACAAGAATGGGAAGTTATACTCCATGTATGTACAGTATGTCAAAATACTTTCTACTATCGTGTACAACTAAAAGGAACAAATTAAAAAATTTAAAAAAAAAAACATGTAACAGGTATGAGGGACAGGGAAAGACCCCAAGCGGTCCCTCTTCTGACTTCTTGACTTCCGTGGCCTGCGGCTCATCCCCTCCTCCCTACTGCAGGACTTCAGCCTCTTCAGTACTTCAGGGAGCCCATTGAAGAGCTGCAGGTAACGCTTCCTAGTTTCTTATGAACTTTTTCCTACATTTTGAAGGAACTTTTTCCTCAAAAAAAAAAATGCTGCCCAGACACAGAAAGAATCTACCTGTGTTATTTCTCCCCCCTGGAGCATTTATTGTAAATACAGCAAAGGGTTAGAGCCAGAGTACAGGAGCATCTGACTTACATGAAAAGATCACTGTGGCCTCTGCCCAGGGCCAAGGAAGGGAATGTGGGGTGCCTGTGAGAAAAGCCTTGCTGGCAAGTGGGGAGAGAGTGGGTTTGCAGCCCCCCCCTTGGAGGCAGTGTTCCAAGGACCTGCTAAAACTGCCCACTTGGGCTAGGGGGAGCCAAGGGCCATAGTGATGTCCTCTGTTCAGACGAGGAAAGTAGGTGGTGGAGACAAGTTTGAACATATTTATTTTAAGATACCTACAAGGAACCCAAAAGACAATGTCAGCAAGGCAGTTAAAAATAGAGGCTAGGAACAGGGTACGGTGGTGTGTGTCTATCCTTCCGTGACTCCAGAGGCTGAGGCAGGAGAATCGAAAATTCTGGACCAGCCTCAACAATTTACCCTGTCTAAAACAAAAACTAAAAAGGACTAGGGATGTAATTCAATGTAGAGCACCTTTGAGTTCAACCTCCATTACCAAAAAATAAAACATAAGAGACTTGGAGCCAAGAGGTGAGATTTGTGTGAACACAAAGTCTGTGCTTCACTCCAGATGGGAGGCAGCTGGCACCCAGTGAGTGGCTCAGCCTTGCCACTTGCTCCCCTGCTGGCTGCCTGGTTGGCAGTGCTCATGCCCTTCCAGATCTTTCTATGAAGGTATTGGCAGGTGGGCTGCTTCTTTTCCACTTTGACTCCATCATCCCTCGCCTACACTCTTCCTTCCTCCATTTCTCCTCACTGTGTCATTCCCTCCTCCCCTACTCACTCTATCTGCATCTCCTTCTTTCCCTTCCAGCCCCCAGCCCCATCTCACGTTGTGGTACTGGGATTCAACCCAGAGCCTCACACATAACTCAGTGCGTTCACTACCACTGGGGCCTCTTTTCTTTTTTGAAACCCTCATTCCAGGCTGCATTCTCTCTTTCTCATGCTTTCCTAATCTGTCCTGCCGGTCCTCTCTCTCCCCTTTTCTCCTGCTCTTATCTGGGTTTGGTCCTTTTCTCACAGCTATTTCATGAAGGAAGGAAGGAAGGAAGGAAGGAAGGAAGGAAGGAAGGAAGGAAGGAAGGAAGGAAATCTTTGAACTTTCTCAAATGTGTAAATAAACTACCTTTTAGATTCCTAAAACTAACTGTAAAAAAAGCAAGTGAGTATGCTTGATGAACACAGCTGCACCATTATTTGGGGCATATATATTTATGATTGTTATGTCTTGTTGGTGTATGGTTCCCTTGAGCAGTATGAAGTGTCCTTCTTTGTCCCTTTTGATTAACTTTGGCTTGAACACAGCAGAATACATCAGACACTAGAAAGGCAATTTGTCAATCAATGGAAGGGTAACTGATGTGATTCAGCAATCTGTATATGGGGTATAATTGGGAGTTCATAACCCACTTGAATCAAATTGTGAAATATGATGTATTAAAAACTATGTAATGTTTTGAACGACCAACAATAAATAAATAAATAAATAAATAAATAAATAAATAAATAAGCAAGTGAGGTTAGTTCCTCCAAGGAGAAAGTTGACACGGTTCAGTTAGCCTTAGGAAATCTTCCCTAGTCCTTGGTTACTAATTAAAGCCCTTAGGAGGAAACCTCCGCTGGGCTAATTTCATTATTGCTAGTACAACCTATTCCGGTCTCTGGCCCTGCACAATTCCCCATCCATAATGTCACTTGTTCCCTTTCCACCTCCTTTGTCAGTTCACAGATTACACGTGAAGCCTGATCCAAAAGCACTTCACAGATTTGCCTCTGATTAAACCCCACGGAAACCCCCAAAGAGTACAAAGTTCACAATTGTCTTGTTTCTAAGCTCTTGAACAGTTGATGTTTGACTTCCTCCTCGTACTAACGCTTCCTCTGGGCGCTGTAACAACAAACATCCATCGACAGCCATCTTTTGTCTTTTAAATTTTTTAAATAAATAGCTGAAAGTGTCCCCTCCGTGGATACAGATTGAATGAACAAGATGTGCAGAACACTGTGCTGCCACTAGCCCAGAGATGACTAGATCATGGTTCTGTTGGCGAGGAGTGCCTTCCTGCCCAAGAATCCTGGGATAGAAATACAAAGTGAACAGCAAAATGCCTGACACTGCCCAAGGAGATCAAGCTGGGAAGGGCTTCCTGTGCATTTGAGCTTTGAGTTGAATTTGCACAAAACACCCCATCCCTGAGATGTGGGACCCTAGCTGTGTATTTGACCTCAACCTCCTCCTCTTTTCTTCTCATCTATGATATCCCCAGGACACTGGCTGCCCTCTGCTCCTTGATCCTATCAGGGCCTAGCCTCTGCCATTGCCTCTGCTAGCATAATTCCTATCCCATATATTCCGTCATTCATCCCGTGTGCTCCGTGCAGCCTGATCAGAGCAGCCTCCTAAGCTCTCCAGCTGCCCAGCTGTCCCTCTCTGCCACTTTACCGATTTTATCTCCCCAGCATGTGTCTGCACATGAAATTATCTTCCACAGCTGTTTATTGCTTGTTTTCCTCCTCTGGAAGAAGGAGCTTATTTTTGTCCCTTTAGTTCAGTGACATAGCCCGTGTAACTTAAGTGAGAAAATGAAAAGAGAGGCCCTTTAAAGTTCTAATTAGGGGAATGAAAAGACCGTTGAGGGGATCGTGAGTATGATGCTCTGACAGTCTCCCTTCTGTAATATTTCTATGCCCCAGGCAAGTTGTGGTGCTGTCTTTTTATCATTTTTCTTGTCTTTGAAAATAAAACTGAATTTTGCTCATGGCCATCTAGAAAATAGCTAACTTTAGTTCTTCCTCCTCTACACTTCAACTGCTTGAGTGATTTTCTCTTACTTGTTAATACCATAGCCTAAAGTGCCTGGAACAGTGACAGGTGAAGGTGCTCAATTAGTGCTTGTTAACTAACTGATGAATGTTCCACCTAGACTGGAGAGAATTCTAAAATTCTATCACCACATCCCCTTTCCTTCACTGTCTGCTCACCACAGATTACATCACACTAGTCCACCTCTCTTTTCCCCGCTCTCTCTCTCCAAACTGATACTTCTTTTTATTGTAACTTCTTTTTCTTTTTGTAAAAAAAAAAAAAAAAAAATTATTTGTTCTAACTAGTTATACATGAAAGTAGAATGCCTTTTGATGCATCGTACCAAACTGATACTTTTGATTAGAAAGGACATTTCTCTTTTATTTGACAATCAGCCAGTATATCTCTATTTGGTTATGTTCTACATTCAGCATCTGTATATATTTGAGAGTTGCAAAATAGTAGCAAAATTTTACAACACCTTAAAATTCAAACTGGCAGCCTCAGTGTGCCTGAATTATGGAGTATTCTACAACCCCAAATTGAAATAGCTAGAAACCGTTCACCCAGTAATCCACAGTTCGCTTAGAGCCATTACATGCTGCAGACTTCCATCAGTCCTCACCCTCTGGGACCACCCAGCTATGTACTGCATCCTCTTATCTGCAGCTGCTCTCCAGGTTAGAATGTTTAGGCTTCACTTTTCCTTCCGTGTTCCCTGGATCATCACACCAATGCCTCAGTTTCAATTCTTTATGCCAATGGTGCTGTATACATCAAGTATTTCTAGACTCAAATTCTTTCACAAATCTCAGTTCAATTTGCAGACACAAATTTTCACCTTCTGACACTGCACCTGATCTCTGAGTTAAAAATAACTAAACATGGATGCAATTTCTCCTTTTCTCCTACCCTAACAACTCCTTGCCTCATTATCAGCACTATTTCTGTACATTGACTCGCTGTTCTTTAGCTATTTTGTGTCAAAACTGTGGCCACCTTTAACTTTTCTCTCCTCCTATACATCCCACAATAGAGTCACCTTCCCGTATATGAGTATGCTGGAGAGTGCCCTTAGTAGTCTGCCCTGGGACTGATTAGCCCCACATGACATCTTCCTGTTCCTAGTCCCTCTCTGTTATCATCAATCTTGAATTGCACTCACTTGATTAATATTCCTAAATTATTGCACCCATCCAGCACTCAGAAATCCCCAGTGACTCTTCTTACCTGACATTCCAAGCTCTCAACTCACTCCCATCCATTTTTCTAACTGTAACTTCTGTGGTCCCTTCCACCAGCCAATATTATTAATTATTCCTGGGCAAGATTCCTAGTTCTCATCCCTGTTTGTGTCCATGCTTCTCTTATATGGAATGCTTTTCCCTATTCTATGGCAGGTGACATTTCCACTCTTTACATTATCGAAGATGTAAATAGTGAAACATGTGGCAAAGTTTATTTCTAAGATCTAAAAAGGAAAGAAAAGGGAACAACCCACAAATCTAACAGATGAATAGTAAAATAAATTATGCTACAGTTACTTAATGAAAGACCATGTAGGCATTCATTAAATATTATGCCTTCAAGAAATATTTAATGAAAAAAGCAAGTTTCAAAATTGTATGCAGAAGGTTATCCCTGTGGGTATATATGTCATAAAATTAATAGTGTATATATAAGTGAGGAACATGTTTGGCTTCAAATAGCAACAACGATATTGACTAAATAGATCAGTATTGAGTGGTTTTATGCAAGAAAAATTAATGAGGAGACAGTGCTAAGCTGACATATTGGCTCAATGACACCATCGAAGACCTCAGAGTCTTTCTGTCTGTCTGTCTTTATCCTCATTTTATTTGTATCATGGTCACACAGTGGCTGAAAATCCACATTCTCGGAAGCAATTAGTCAGATGAGCAGAGGACAAAGAAATTTCTTTCTCTAAGCTCTTGGCTCTTTCTTTGGGCAGGGAGGCCCACCTCGGTCACTGCTTTCACCTCTCAAGGCTCCTGTCCATCTCTAACTTAGAAAAGAGGTTGTGAGTACATGTTGAGTAAACCAACTGGCAGTGTTTGCCATAGTATATATGCTTGGGGGATTAATTTAAAGGGTTGTTTTTAATCTCTGATGATACTAGAATAAAATACATGTTACTTTTACATGAATGAAAAAATAGAAAAATAATTTTTAAGTTGAAATTTTTAAGAAAAAATACCCATTCATCATATTTTATTTCACATTTCATCTGCTTCTTAAAGCATTAATTTTAACAAGTGTGTGATTATGTTTGTTGATTTGTTTGCCTCAAGTAGCATGCAAAAAGAGGATAGATTTTAGAGTAGGAAAAAAAACATGAGTTTAAATTGCTTGTGTGACCATGACTAAATTATATAATCTGAAAAACCTCTCTCCATCTGTAAAATGGTGATTATATTACTTTATGGAGTTTTTATAAAAAGTATATAAAATTAAATGAGGAAATATGGAAGGAAATTTTCAAAAACTAGTTCTCTTTTTTTTCTGAAAAGTCATGAAAGACTATATCTTTCTCATATTGCCTCTATTTTATCTTTTATTTTAGTCATTTATATAGTTTGTCATTTCTCAGCTTCCCCTAATAAGGGCCAGTGACTGCACATTATTTTTTTTAAATACCTCCCTTACTAAATGTGAAATAGTACCTTGACCACCGTCCATAACCAACCAATATATGAAAGTTGAATTGATGTTTTATCAGATACTTGAATTATCCACTGCATGATAATTGCCAAGAAACTGATTATATTGCTGTCTCCTGCACACTCTGGGTTAGGATGTGGGTAATGAATTGGGACTGTCGCCAAGCACCTATTTATGGGTAATCGCTCTGAGTCCTGCAGACAGATGCTGGCTCCACTGTGGTCATCAGGAAGCCACAGGGGTCTAGGGTCTCCTGGAATGCTGTCAGCACCCCAAGCTGAGAAGCTTTTTCATTCTTTTCAAAAAAGAAATAAAGAAAAAAAAAGACTCTGAAGTTAAAATATAAAATACCAACTTGAAAACACCAAAATTATCAAACTTATTCTTCTCACTTCATTTCAGTGACACAGCCAATACAACTTACTTTAGAAAATGAAAAGAGAGACCCATTAAAGTTCTATTTAGGGAGTTAAGAGACCCTCGAGGGGATCATGATTATGATTCTCTGACAAATAAACAGTTTCTCTTCTATAATATCTTTATGCTCCGGGCTAGATTGGTGATGATGTCTTATAAGAAAACATAACAATTTTGTTTGTGGCCATCTTGAAAATAGCTACAATTACTTCTCCCCTCTTACTCCCAAATCAAAATTATGAAAAAAAAAATTATTCTGTTTTCTTAATATCCCTGTTCATAATTCTCCCCAACAATGCATGCATAAAATAATTTCATTTTAGAAGTTTCCAGTCAGATGCGTTGGAAATTGTTTTTACCCCGTCTCTCTCTCTCCCTTCCTGTCTTTAGTTCTCAGGCCTGTAGTAGGTTCCCACTGCATTTGGCAAATGAGTGTCATTCATTATGGTAGCAGTGTGGGGTTGGTCGGCTTTAATTATATATAATTAAATATATATATATATGAGGCCAGTTTGGATATAGCCTCACTCATTCCAGGAAGACACTGTGACAAATGTGTGTCTATCCTGGATGGATTCCAAATGACATAAACAGACTGGCAGTTCTGTATTAAGGGACCAATGGGCAGGTCTTCAATCATTGTTTCATTCAATGTGATGTCAGTCGAGCTATTTGCTTAAAAAGGCTTCTGGGAGGTGGAGAAGAAAAGGGGGAAAATGGGGGGGGGGAGTCCCCGGACTTGGTAGGAAAGTTCTGGTGGCCCACTGCAAGGTTTGACTCTTGGATGGCATCGATTGATTGCCCTTTATCTCAAGAATCAATTCCTCCCATCCCCTAGGAAAAATAGCAAAATATTCAAAATGCTCTCTGATCCTCCATACAGAGGCCAACTCTTTTTCTTACTTGTTTTTCTCTGATAGCGCAGTGGGTCTTGAGTCCCACTACTGGAAATGGGAGTTTCAGGCTTTAAGGTGAAAAAATCCTTTGAATTTTAACTTCTCAGAATCCAAAGATCATTGAGAAATGTATTTCCCAAACTATGGACGAAGTCACCCTGGGACACTGCAGAAAACTCACAGAGGTGCTGAAGGATATTTAAAATTTCCAAAGCCAGCACAGCAAAATTTGTTTCTCTGGTCACTGCAGAAGCTACTGTGTTGAAGTCATCCATCATTTCAGTGTTTTTGTGAAGCTAAGATTTTGGTGATTGCCTTAATAAAAAGCGGGTGTTGAGCAACAACCTGAGAATGTTTTAGACAGCTTTTTTTGCTGCTGTGACCAAGAGACCTGACAAGAACAACTAAAGGAAGAAAAGTTTATTGGGGAGCTCATGGTTTCAGAAGTCTCAGTCCATGGAAGGCCGGCTGTATTCCTCGGAGCTTGTGGTAATGCAGAACATCATGGCAGAAGGGTTTGATGGAGGAAATCGGCTCCTGACATCACATCAGGAAGCAAAAGAGACAGACTCTACTGGCCAGACCCCAAAGTCATAATTCCTTTGACCCACCTCCTCTAGCCACATCCTACCTGACTTCAGTCACCATTCAGGGATTAACGCACTGATTGAGTTAAGGCTCTCATAACTACACCTTCTTGCATTGTCTCACACATAAATAAGCTTTGGAGGACGCCTAATATCTAAAACATAACAGTAGAACAGTAAATGAGGCAGGGTCCAATTTGATTCCAAGGTTTGAGGAATTGTGCAGTGCACAACAGGTGCAGCCTCCCGCTACAAAGGAATTATGATTATTTAGGAATGGGAATTTTTTTTCTATTGTGTGTTCATTTTTTTTCTCCAACAGGTACAAAGTTGTTAGGATATAAATAAGGTCATTTGGACCAAACTTCTTAATAAAGCAAACCTGAGTATTAATTTTGGCTTACAGGTGCTATAAAACAATTATGGAGACATTAAGGGTACTATGATCTAATTAAGATTGAGAACCCCTGCCTTAGAGTCAGCTAGCTCAACTAGTCTACATGGCCATTTAATGACATAAAAAAAAATTTAACAAGGAACAATGTATTAATAAAACACTTAAACTATATAGTACAAAAAAGCATACTACGGTTTGTCTCTGGCTTTACTCTTTAGGAAAGTTTACAAATTTTGTTTAAAAAATTAATACTCAAGTTAGGGATTCAAGTAATGTGCATTACATCCTTATTCAGCTTTCTTTTGATTGTTGTTACCTATCCAGTTTAAGGTAAAATAAATTAAAACCTAACCATTCCTTTCCTTTAGATGGTACTGGTTGGTACTAAAGAGGATGCCATGTAATTATGGAGTACAGAGAGAGAGAGGAAGAAGCCCTGGCAATGATATAGGTAGGTAGGTAGGTAGGTAGGTAGGTAGATAGGTAGATAGATAGATGAAATCTCAGATTATTAAGTCAATAATTTTCCATAAATACTTAAGACTTATACCTTGGGGAACTTCAATAAATTCCTCTGGAGTTCCAGGGATACCTATCAGAAAGTTCAACATGTTGAGTTTAACCTGCAGGATGGAGAAGCTATAGGTTACATGCCACTGGAGGAGAAGTCATTATTAATTCCCAGAACACAGGTTTCCTAGCCTTCTGGGAACAACTATGCAAAGGGGAGGCAGTTGAACTACTGCCTCAAAAAAGCATCTTGCATATAGTGGGTCTTGCATTTATCTTCATTTATGTCACAGGGAAGGGAATGGAAACTCACCAGGCCTTTAAACACACACACACACACACACACACACACACACATGCAAATGCATACAAATATTTGAAACTTATGTGTGTGTGTGTGTGTGTGTGTGTGTGTGTAAATATAGTGTTTGAATTAGCTTTTGCATTACTATGACCAAAATACCTGACAAGAACAACTTAGAGGAGGGAAAGTTTATTTGGGGCTCATGGCTTCAGAAGACTGGATCCACAGACTCCTTGCTCTGGGTCCAAGGTGAGGCAGCATAACATGGGGAAGGGCCCTGCAGATCAAAGCTTCTCAGCTCATGACAGGGCCAGGGAGCAGAGAGAGCTCCTTGCTAACCAGGAACAACAACAAAAAAAATAATCCCAAAGGTCAGAGTATGATATTGGTCGAATTATATTGTGTGCATGTGTGAATACTTAATAAATCTCATCATTAAGTACAATTATAATGCACCAATGAAAAAATGTGGGAAAAGAAACCCCAAAGGCACGCCTCGAGTGGATTACTTCATCTAGCCATATCCTACCTGCCTATGGTTACCATCCAGTTAACCCACTCAAGTGGGGTAATCTACTCATCAGGTGACAGCTCTCATATTCTAATCATTTCACCTCTGAACATTGTCACAGTTTCTCACACCCAAGCTTTTGGGGAATACCTCATATCCAAACCATACAACCACAAGATTGGGATCCTAATTAGAATAAGATATACTCCATGTTTGCATAAATATGTCAAAATAAACTCTATTTCATGTGAAATGAATAAATAAATACCCATAGCATGTGTGTGCAGTGTGTGTGTGTGTGTGTGTGTGTGTGTGTGTGTGTAAAGCTATGGGAATCACTTATAGTAAGAACTTTTGCTTAGTATGCAATACTACCATTTGCTGAGTACCTCCTTGTCTTAGGCCTTATATTAGATATTTTATACATATTTCCTCTGACCCCCTTCCAACTCTTAGCAAGATAGGCAGAAAGAGTCACACCTTACAAGACGAAGCACAGTCAGTGGTCAGTGGCAGAGTCAGGATCCAACCCAGGTCAGTTTGATGCCAAGGGCTGTATGCATCCCACTTACCATCCTGCCTCACCATTACCCAAAGTTTAAATAATTCAAACTAAAAGTTTGAAAGCTTTTGAGATTTTAGTGAGCATGCCCCGAATATGTGATGATATTTAAAATGTTAAAAGGAGATCCTGGGTTAACTATAAACTGTTCTTTCTCTCTCTCTCTCTCTCTCTCTCTCTCTCTCTCTCTCTCTCTCTCTCTCCTCACACACACATATCTGTATATGCACACCCTCTCATGCACACATTCTACCTTCACTGTGTACAAGAACTTCAGGGTAGAAACCTGGTCCAGGACAGCACAGGCACAGATAGATTCAAAGAAGGTAAACAGGACCCAGCACTCACTCCCTGTCTGCATAGTGTGGGCCTTGGCTTCTTGTGAGGTTCAAGGGTGGGAACATCAAGACTTCATCCTGTCAAGGAAGATTATTTAATCACTGACTTGGTTTCAGATTGCTTGTACAAAGTGAAGAAATTGAGCTTTTTGTCAGTTTTAATATTTTTAGTTCCCTGCAGACAGGGCATCCTGTTACTGCCCACCCAGGTGCTGACTACGCCCCCAGGCCCTCCTCATGTCCTCTGTCTACTTTCTCACAGACAATAATGGGACATTTTACTGAGATCTCTCCTGATGCTCCCCTCAGCAACAGTCTGCATGTCCCCAAGTAATTCCTGGGCTCTGACAATGTCTCCACTTTTTTTCAGTCCCACAGCAAAGTATATTTGCACCAGAGTAGAATGTTAAAGACTCAAAGAAAGACATTTTTCAGAATTGTAAAACGTATGTGTCTCTCTACACATGTGGAGAGGTCAGCGGCTCCTGGATAGAATCCGATTTTCTTAAGTCAGCCGTTGTTTCTGTTTCATTTTATAATGACCGATTCTGCAACATGGCAGCAACTTGTAATTCTGTGGAAATTACATTATGATTTGAGTGTTAATTAATGCATTTAGAGCTGGCAGCAAAATGAGAATATCCTGCTCACTAAACACAGAGAATCATTGGAATGACACCATCTTGTCTTTCTTGAAAACCTATGCTTGAAAATAGTCTGGGAAATTCAACACCAGAATAGTAATAGAACAGGACCTAGGAGGAAAAAGATGGCCTTAGAATAGGTTCATGAAGAAGTTTCCATTTTACAAGCTTCATTTCTCTCTAGGACACAGTGATGGACCTTGTAGATAAGAGCAATGCAGGTACATTGCTTTAGGACTTATGGAGTTGTGATAAATGAGAAGTGTTCTACTTTGGCTTTAGTTGGACAGTGGAAGTTGAAACACAGGCTGAACCGTGGCAACCGAAACACACAAAAGTGGAATAGTTAATTATATAGCAGGTTTGAGATATGGACAATCACAATAGTATTTTAATATTCAAAGACTGGATAAAGAGGTTTCTAGACCCTATATAAGCTTTAATCTGGAAGGCTCGTTTAAAACATTGGTCATCTCAGGGAATACATTTGTCATCAATTAGTCCATTTCCCTAGATGCAAACAATTGATTAACACTTCTTTCAAAAAGTGGGCATCAGTTCAGTGGTCAAGAGCTAATTATTTGGATCATGTCTTTGACCCAACATCAGAGCAGAATCTTTGTTTGCAAGACTGTGTCTCTTGGTCCCTGCCTATCTTTGGGACAGGTTTATAGACATCTTGGAAAATTATATGATAACTTGCAGACCATGCACCTTGGGGCTCAGTAGTAATAAGAGATCAAAGGAAATCCCTCCACTGGTATTTTGTTGGAGTCTTCTATCTCTGAGCCTCATTAGTTTCTTAGAATCTGGATCCAAGCAAAGGAGGCCCTGGACTATTCTTGAAAAAGGAACATTTACTCATAGACATTATGGAAAATTCTCAAGAGTCTCTGGGATGAAGAGAGGAAGCCAATTATGTTGGCTTGCTATAATTTAAAACCATTTAATTGGAACTGTTTTCAGTGTTTGGGGAGCTACTAATGGTTGGACAAGAAAAGGAGCCTCTGTGTAACTAGAAAAGTCCTTCTAGTATTAATTGACAGTGTTTATGAGGGAATTAAAGCCTTCCCAACCATATGGAGTGGTTTGAAATTCTCTTTTACTTATGTTGTGAGCCTAACTTCATCAGGGCCTCTTCCCTTCTCCCTTTTCTTTGGTTTTGTAAGAAAGAGAGGCCCAGAAGTTCATTTTATAAAATTTAATTAATTCACCAGGCACAGTGGTGCACATCTGCAATCCTAGTGACTAGGGAGGCTGAAGTGGGAGGATCACAATTTCGAGACCAACCTCAACAACTTAGCAAGACCCTGTCTCAAGATAGAAAGGTCTGAGGATGTAGCTCAGTGGTACAGTGACCCTGGGTTCAATCCCCAACACCACATAAAAAATTAATTCAAAGCTAGTATAGATAACCTCTGTGTGAATGAGTGAAGTCAGAGATATAGAATAAATTTAAAGAAATGCTATTCTATTGTTTTAGGTGCATGTATCATACAGCACATCAAAGCAGCTACAGATGCAATTTTCTAGCAGATGTTATGCAGCAGATTGTTCTTTTAATGAGCCAGTAACTCATTCTTAACCAGTTTGGTTTGCACACTAGCAGTGATGCTCAAAACACATCAGAATGTTTAACTAGATTAAAAATTTACTCCCAATGACCTTAAATATCCTCTCATCTCATCAATAAGACAAAAGTATACTGAGGTTCCAGTCAAATTAATATAATCTTAAATCTGTGTTGTTTGAAATTAATAAGGAGTTGTTGCCTATAATTTACTATTTTAAACATATACTTGATGAAAGATCTTATTCTCAAGACCTTTTTACCCAACTATGTCTTCCATCTTCCAATCTCTGCCCAGATAGCAGTAGCATTATTAGGACTTCAAAATGCTTCTTTTTCCACTTGGAATGGAACTACTATTTGACCCAGCTATACCCCAAGGACTTAAAAACAGCATACTACAGGGACACAGCCACATCAATGTTTATAGCAGCACAATTCACAATAGCTAAATTGTGGAACCAACACTTCAGTAGATGAATGGATAGGGAAACTTTGCTATATATACACAATGGAACATTACTTAGCATTAAAGGAGACTAAAATCATGGCATTTGCAGGTAAATGAATGGAGTTGGATAATATAATGCTAAGTGAAGTAATCCAATCCCCAAAACCAAAGACCAAATGTTTTCTTTGATATGAGGATGCTGACTCATAATGGCCATTGGGAGGGGAAGTATAGGAGGAATGGAGGAACTTTAGATAGGGCAAAGGGGAGGGAAAGGAAGGGAGAGGATATGGGGGTAGGAAAGATGGTGGAATGAGTTACACATCCTTACCCTAAGTACATGAGTGAAGACACAAATGGTCTGAAAATACTGTGTGCACAACCAGAAACTTAAAAAATTGTAATATGCTCTGTAATATGCTCTGTATGTGTAATATGAAATGAATTGCATTCTGCCATCATATATAACAAATTAGAATAAATAAATAATTTACTAATAAAAAAGAATTATCACATAAATTATCTTTAAAATAGAGGATGAAGAGATTGCCCAGGTATTGTGTCCTTGCATAATACCTATAACCTACCTTGTGTAAGATGAAAACTGAAAAATTATGTTAATTTTTTTGTATTAACACCAGCTGCTCATTTACCTGTGGAACAGACTCCTTTATCTCCCCAGAAGCTAAAGGTTCTAAAGGATGCTTCAAAGGCTTCATAGAGTTTCTGCAATCCTTTAAAATGACTGTTCTTAGAGCTCATCTTTCCAGCTATTGAACTAAATAAGTATCAGCTAACTAGTGCCTTAATTCAGCCAGCTTTTATATTTTTGCTTTTTTTATGTCACTGGATAACAGTTTGGTCCAACCTAATCAGACAGTAGATTTCTATTCCCATCTACAGTTACAAACTGTATTCTTAGCAAAAATAAATATTCACTAAGTGAAAAATTAAAAATTGAAATTAGTTGCCTTCTGTGACATACCCATATTACCCATAAGATATACAGATTTCATGTGTTGGCCTAATGCATATATTCTTTGTGTTTAGTCAAAAGTTTTCCCTAAAGGCCATTGTTCAGTTATCTATAACAAAGCACAAATAAACCAACATCTATAAGATTTTTAAAAGACCAGCTGTTCTTAATTAAGGATTGATCTTTATCACCAAGCATTTGTTTTTGTAAATGCTAGAGATTCTGCTGGGTATGGTGGTTCATGACTATAAACCCAGCAACTCAGGAGGCTAAGACAGAGAAATCACAAGTTTGAGGCCAGCCTCAGCAATTGGCAAGAATTTTTGTACCTTAGCAAGAAAATGTCTGAAAATAAAAAATCAAAAGGACTGGAGATGTGACTCAGTGGTAAAGCACCCCTGGGTTCAATCCTCAGTCCCCAAAATGAATGAATGAATGAATGAATGAATGAATGCTAGAAATTATGGTTCCAGCAATTTGGAGTTATACCTTAGCCTGTAGATTTTGGAAATTCTTGCCCAGTATATTTTATTATGGAACCTAGAGAAGTTCCTCCTCTCAAGCAAACCATCCACATTTATAAGGAACAACACTAATGCCTGTGAATTTTACCTCCTTCTCCTCAGTAGTAATTGCATAAGCAATTTTTGAAATGTTTCAAAGGCAAATAACAAGTCAGTGTAAAAAGTGTGAGCAACTAAATCTTTGCACAAATGGCTGTCTAATCTATGCCAGATAATTATTTTTTTAATCTCTCCCACGATGCACTTTATGGATTGACTTCCCATAGTCAATCATGCCTGTGGATATATCTGCTGCATATGTGATTTAGGGTTAGCCTTGGAACCTCTCTGTGCCTCAATAGCCTCATCTCTAAAATGGGAATGAGAAACTGATACCTGTCTCTTAGTGTTGTTAAGAGGGCTTTAGGAGATGTACGTGAATTACTTGTCACTTCTTCAGGCAATTATCAAATATAGCATTAAAATTATTATCTTTGACACTATGAGGGCTACTATTACTGTCATTGCTGCTTCCCAGGACCCTGCTCTGGGCAATTAACTAGCTGTGTGGCCACCTTTTCTTGAGTGGATGACTTTTTATAGTAGAGATAAATGTATATCCATCTAATTTATAAAACCAAAGTAGGTTTCAGTCTTTGGCTCTTTTGTTTTACCAGTCATAATGATATGTAAAAATTACAATCAGTGAAGCACACAGCACCTCGTACTACTGGCCACATTAGCTCAAAAACTATATCAGTTGTCTGTGAATTTTAAAAAAGGGTGAATTCTCCCATTTTTCCCAAATTGGCTTCCTTCCTGAATAACTGTGCTATTAGTCAACAACTATTTCATCATAACTTTGAGTCAGTTCCATAAGGAAACCTTACTAATTTTCTCTCTTTATTGGAAAAAAAATGGGGAAAGATTTCAAATACTTTTTGTTTTAGGAAACAAAAGTAAAAACAGACAAATGGATCATATAGAATGAAGAAGCTTCTGCACAGCAAAGGAAACAATCAACAAAGTGAAGAGACAACCTACAGAGTGGAAGAAAATATTTGCAAACTATGCACCTGCCAATCCAGAATACATAAAGTACTCAAAAAGAAAAAACCCAATTGCAAAATGGTCTAAAGACTGGAATAAATACTTCTCAAAAGAAGACATACAGATGACCAACACACATATGAAAAAATGCTCAATCTCACTAATAATCAGAGACATGTAAATCAAAACCATAATGAGAAGTCATCTTACCCCAGTGAGAATGGAAAAAGACAGAAAATGACAAATGCTGGTGTGACTGTAGAGAAAGGAAGACTTTTAGAGACTGTGGTGGACATGTAAATTAGTGCCGCCGTTATGGGGATTCTTCTGAAAATACAACTACCATATGATCCAGCAATTCTACTACCAGGCTTATGTGCAAAGAGATCAAAGCATTATAACAAAGAGACACTTGCATTCCCAATTTTATTGTGGCCCTATGCATAATAGTTTAGATATGGGACCAACCAAGATGTCCATCAGTGGATGAATGGATAAAGAAAACATGGTATATTTACACAATTAAATATTATTCAATTATGAAAAGGAATGAAACCCAGTCATTTGTAGCAACATAGATGGAACCAGAGGTCACTATGTTAAGTGAGATAAACCAGACACAAAAAGATAAAAACCACATGTGTATACTCATTTGTGAAATTAAAATGTCAATCTTTCGAAATTGAGTGGGATAGTGGTCACTAGACCCTGGCAGGGAAGGGGGTGGGTTGGAAAGAAGTCAGACAAGGGGCATAAAAACACAGAAAGGATGAATTAGGCCCCAGGTTTTCTCTAACCATTAGAGTAACTACTGGTAAAAACAAAATCTATGATATATTTCAAAATGACTGGAAAAGAGAAGTATGAAATTTCCAACACACAAAAATGATGAAGTTTTTTTTTAAAGGAGAAAGAGAGAGAAAAGTTTTTTTTTTTTTTTTTTTTTTTTTGTAGATGGACATAACACAATGCCTTTATTTTTTTTATGTGGTGCTGAGAATCGAACCCGGGTCCCGCCCGTGCTAGGCAAGCGCTCTACCGCTGAGCCACAATCCCAGCCCCCCCAAAAATGATGAAGTTTTGAAAAGATGGAAGGGCTTAGTTTCCTGATGTGTTATTACACATTGTACACATGGATTGAATTACCCCATAAAGATGGTATACCCCATAAAGATGTACAAATATTATGTCTCAAAAAACAAAATAAAAACTTTTTTGTAACTATGGAGGTGAAAAATCACTTTCTAAATTACAGGGGTGCTTTCCCTGACATGTCCACTTTCAATAACCTTGGAATTTTTGCAATGTTGTGAATTTAATGCTGCTTCTCAGCCAAAGAGAAAAGCCTCTGTCCGAAAGAGAAAATCATTAAACATGTGATCCACGGCACATCAAGGCCTATGTGTGCACACATGGGCATGAGCAATGGTGAACAGAGGCAAGTGTGTTTAGAATAGCATTTATTTTCACCTTTTCCTTAACCACATCCATCAGTCCATAAGAACCTAAGTATTGCTCTTAGGTCTCCAATTGTGAAGATTTGAAAGATGCTTTTGGCATAATCTATATTTCATGTCCAGCTTCTTGCTGGCAGGCACTTGTTTGCTTTAAGGCCACACACATCCTATTTATCAAACTAAGGATGTTGGCAGGGTTTTCTTAAATTTCTATAAATATAAATTATAGCTTGTGCTGGAGAAGATGCCCTCTTGCAAGAGGTCATTGAAACCTCAGGATAGTACAAGCAGCTTGTCCTAGAAATATCGCTGCAAAATGGTAAACATGGTTTAGACCACACTCACTTGTTTTTCTTGTTAAGTAAAGCATTGAGCCCTGTTCTTGCTCCTTCTCAAGAAAGAACACTTTGCTGAGGAGAGTCAAGACAAAGGTGGGAAGACAGTTCTACTGAAAGAGACTTTCCCCGACTGGCGTTTGCTCCCCTCGGGAGATTTTCCTACTCCTCAAAGGAAAAATTCTCCATAGGATGATAATTTTTCTATGATGGCTAGGTTTATACTAGCAGGAGGAAAAACAATCAGACATATGCTATGTGGATGGATACAAGGAGACTTTGCATTTTAGTCAGAGCAGCAGGAAATCCACAGAGGAAAAGAGCTCTCAAAGATTTACATGTGACTTATAAATACTTGGAAATAAATCATGTATAAACCAAGTATAGACATGCTCAGCAGCTGTATAGTAAGTTGTAGAAGTAATTGGAGGCTCATGTGAGATAAAGTAGGCAGAACTTTTTAAAAGTAGTGTAACAAAAGTAGAAACAAAGGTGTTGAAAATGGAAGGATTTCTGAAATGATGTAGAAGTGAGAGGAGAGTTTCTATGCAGCCCCATTATAACTCTATCCTATGCCAAAGAGATTTCTTAAGCCACTGAATGCTCAATATGCTTCTGCACTTAAATATAATGAATTTGAGTTTGGGTTTTAAAAAAGAGGGGGATGGTTCTGAAACTCCCCTTCTTTGCTTCTAGTGTCTTTCTCTTGTCCTGAATTCCATTGCAAATGAAACATCCATATACTGATTATTAATATGGCTCAATATTTGACAGACATAAAATGAAGATTTGAAGAGAGTAGTTCCCTCTTTTCTTTTTAGACTTATATTTCTATTAATTCCTTTAGTTCTTGCTAGTCCTAAGATGTTTATGGCATCCATAACCAAAGCATATTTGATAAAATACCAGTGAATTCCAAGGAATAGAAAGAACCAGGTTAGAAATTTTCTTGGTCTCTCTCTCCTATTTTGGGGAAGGGTGGTATTGAACATTGCTAATCTGCTTTTTTCCCCACCTGTTAAGCATCTTTTATGTTCAGAACATAAATGGAAGACATCCATCTAGTTAGAGGGTGTTTTAATACCATGCTACCATCTATCTTCTACCCCCTTATTAACCTAAGAATAATGAACATTCTTTATGATTCTGGTATGCCCAAAGTTGTTTATTCTTTCAAATGTAGTAGACATCTGTTTTTAAGGTTTAATAATTTAAATGAGCCAGAGAAAAGCTCTTTGTAGCTTTACAATGCTGCAACCTTGATCCGAAGAGAGAAGCTAGAACTTAATATTTTTTTTAGAAGTCCTCAAACAAATGCACAGTATTATGACTAATTGCTAGGGTCTCATCCCTGGGTAATGTTTTAATACATTGAAATAGTCTACAGAATAAAACAAGGAAATAGCTAAGCTTAGGAAATAACACAGACAGTGGCTTCCTGTAGATTTGGGGCTAGACAATTTTCTTTGTACTTTAGGTTTCTCAGTTACAGAGTGAAAATAATCATATTGACCTGCTTCCTAGGTAATGGCTATAGTCATTGCCTAGTGGCTTTTCAACTGATAAATTAGCGGCCTGCCAAGGGAGAATGATTGATGGAGTCTAACAATGAAAAAGCACTTTAGCAGTGACAACACTCAGCAAAAAGCATCCAGTTTATTCAGAAGAGAGAGAGCTGCTTCTTCCTATTGAGCAAAAAAAAAAAAAAAAAACACAAAGGTTGCTGCTTCTAGTGTTCCTAGTTCTTTCATTCTATGATGTCAATCTTTGGAAATTTAATTTTGTGTAAGATTCAAAGGAGAATTTAGGTTTTAGTCCCAACTTGTTAATTAAATAAATGTCCTCATCTTCTTGATGAAGTTTATTTTATTTAAAAATCATGCCAAGTATTTATTCCTTGCCCACCAAGTAGGTAAAAAACTGACCTTTGAAACATGCAAAAGATGACAGTGTTTGTTCCATTGCCAAGGCTGAACAGCTGTGTAGGTTGTCCTAAAGATGTTGAGCTCTTTTCTGTTCCCACTTATGTCATACATCAGACAAAAACTCTGTCCTTTTTTGCTATGGCAGCTCTAGTTCTTCATGTGGTTGTAGCTCAGTGTTCTTTATCTTGATTGAGAAGTCATCAAGGGCTCCAAATGTATGTCTAATAGCTCATGTTAGAAATTAATAATCTCTTCTCTCACGATCTATGTTACTTCTGAAAAGTATCTTAACTACTACAGTGAGCAAAGGAAACAAAAGAAGGCGGGGGGGCGGGGCTGATATCTTCTAAGAAGAATCATAAGCCTTGATTGTGTGCATAATCCCACAATAGTGCATTTCACATGTCCTCACATCTGGACAAATCCTAAGGAAGGCATCCTAAATCTTCACAGTGAATATTCCCCCAAAAGTTAGGTTCACTTTTATAACACAGGAAACTGCACACAAGGAAAAATATATACAAAATCCACCTATTTAATGCTATTATTCTTTTTTCTGTTCCCACAAATCATCATCCAAAGGTACCTATACTTTTATATAGCCGTAAACTATAAAATGCGCAAAAGTTTATTTTTAAGTGTTGTCTTATTTTAAATACAGAAAAATATTGTTGTAACAAATTTAAAATGCTGGTTAAAAATAAATCATACATTACATTGTTGATTCAGTTCTTACAAAGAGAAGCAATTATACTGTATCTACCATTACATGGCACGTTTTCTAGTGTCAACAAACAATTGCAATATCATGAAAGGCTTAATAACATATTCACTTTTGTGAACATATTCTAGTTTATTTAACTACATCCTAGTGGCCATTTATGTTTCATCCAATTTCCTGTTCTAACATGCACCTATAATAGCAGGAATGTAATGTTAACAACTCAGTGACTGTTGAGTTAGGGGTGAGTTATTTCTAAGAAAACTTCAGACTTCTGATTTTCTGTGGGGCTCCTGCTTGGGATGGAAAAAGCTAGAAAGAGCATTGCTCTTCCAGTAACAAAACAACAACAACAAAAAGGGTAAACTAGATAATCTACAAATTCATAGTTTGTCTGGAATACTAATTGATGTTGCAGAGCAATTAACTAATCCAAAACTTAAGAACAAAGAGACAGGACATAATCACTTCCTCAGCTGAGGAGAACACTGGCATACATGGGTAAAAAAAGTTTAGCTAACATTGTTAATGAATTCCTAAAGGCCAATATGTATACCAAGAGACTATCCAGCCATTTTCTAATGCAGACTCAAGGAGATACAATTCCAATCTTAGAATTTCCTCCATGGGCCACACCAGGTATCACAAAAATGATTGGCAAGATCCCTAAGAAAGCCTTCCTCATTGCTAAGTTTGGGGTTAAGAAACAGCAGCTGATGCAGGAAAGTCCCAGAACCCGACTTGGATCCTTCTCCCCCATCTTTTCTATAGAGTAAAACCCTTAAGCTACTAGGGAACAAACTCTGCTGCCCTTAGAGTTATTGGTAAAAACCCACTAGTGGGGTATGGGGGGTGAAAAATCTCTACCTCTGGAGGTAGAAACAGGTATACACAAAGATCATAGACCTTGGGGCTAGGTAGGGCAGGATCACTGAGAAAGCCCCACTTCTGAGAACCATACTCACAGTGACTCTTTAATAGTAAAGTTTAATGATAAAAATGAAGATTTTTCTACAAATAGTTAATGGCATCTTCTTTCTAGGAGAGGGACAGACACATGGAGAAGTATACCAAGGTGCAGTGCAACGGAGAGAAACAGTCATTGACAATGCTCTCTTGCAAAACATGCCCCAACTCAAACATAGGGGAATCACTGGGGAAATTTGCAGCCCTAGATTGACTTTTTACACCAGCATCTAGAAGAAAGAAAGCTGGGCTCATCTTCAAAAAGCACAAAAACTATTTGCCTCAATCTGTAATATCATATATAAGAAAACCAGTTTTCATTTAAAAAATTATGGGGTATACAAATCAGCAGAATCAGAATTATATGCAATAGATATTGAAACTATTAGAACTTAAAATTATGGTGATAAATACATTAAAGATTTTATTTGATGAGGTGAACAACATGCTAGAACAAATGGTTAAATTCAGTAGGGAGTGGGGCTGGGATTGTGGCTCAGCGGTAGAGTACTCGCCTAGCACGGGCGGGACCCGGGTTCGATCCTCAGCACCACATAAAAAAAAATTAAAGGCATTGTGTTGTGCCCATCTACATCTAAAAAAATAAATATTAAATTCAGTAGAGAGGTGGAATATCTGAGAAAGAATTTGACAAAATATTGGAAGTGAAAAATAAAGAGGAAAAAATGCTCTCAATAGGCTTATCATTCTACTGTAAACAGTTGAGAAAAAATCCAGGAACTCGATGAAAAAAATCAATGGAAATTACTCAACTGAAAGGTCAAAGGAAGAAAATAGACAAAGAGGATCCAAAAAGACAATGTCAAAAGATTCAACCTCTGAGAAAAGATATCAGCCAAATTATATTGTTATAATGTGTATATGTGTGAATATGTAATAGTGAATCTCGCCTTTATGTATAATTATAGTGCACCAATAAAAATGTGGAGAAAAAGATTGAACCATTATGTAGTTGAGTTATTAAAAAGAAAAGAGAGAAAATAGGACTGAAGAAATATCTGAATAGCCAAGAATGCTCCAAAAATTGTCAAACATAAAACCTTAGATCCAAGAAGATCAGAGAACACAAAGTATTAAAAATGCAAAACAAGAAAAAAACTAGGCATATCATATTTAAACTGTTGAAAACCTAAGATTCAAAGACAGAGAAATGTTGAAAAGATGCATTGAATACAGGAACAGCAAGATTTACAGTGGGCTTCTTATTGTATGTTGTGCAAATCAGAAAATTTAAGTGTTTGGAGTGGGGGGCAGAACCTTTCAATCCAGAATTCTGCAATTAGTGAAAATCTTTTTCAAAATCAGGAAGAAGTAATGAAGGACAAGTAAAGCATTTAACTAACAAAAATTGAGGAAATTCACTACCAGTAAAACTGCACTGAAAAGATGTTAAAGGAAGTTCCTCAGCAATAAGAAACATAACAGAAAGATGCTTGAAAATTATAGATGCTCCAAACAATGATATAAGAGAATGGTAAACATAATAAATTAAAGCAAATAGAAAATACATTTTTCTTTTTTAATGTTATAAAATGTAACTGATGTCTATAAGAAAATACCAATGTAGTCTGTGTTTTAGAATATGTAAAAGTAAAATCTATTACAACAATAGCATGAAAGATGGGAGGAAGAAATAGAGATTGTTGTAAGGTCCTTATACTTCAAAGCGTCATAATGCTACTTAAATGGAAAATGATTAATTAAAAAAGAATATTGAAAGTCTAGGGCAACAACTAAAAACCACTAAAAAACTTAATGCATAAATAGTTGTCAGAAAACGGATCTTAAAATAGAATAATGAATAATACTCAATCCAAGTGAAGGAAGAAAAATTCTTTAAAAAACAACAAATAGATGGTAAGAATGGAATAGATCTATCAATAATTTAATAATTTAATCTAACTGTATCATTAGTTACATTAAATAGAAATATTCTAGGTGGATATGGTGGTGCATGCCTGCAATCAAGCTACTCAGGCTGAGGCAGGAGGATTACAAGTTTGAGCCTAGCCTCAAATTTAGCAAGACTCTAGCTCAAAATTTGAAAAATGGAAAAGGACTAGGAGTGTAGCTTAGTAGTAGAGCACCCCTGGGTTCAGTCCCCCAGGACTACACATACATACATAAAATGTAATTAGTTTCAATACACCACCTAAAAAGCAAAGATTGTCAAATTGTTTGGAAAAACAAGGCCCAGCTATATGTCTGCTTTTAAGTGCCACTTTAAATATAAATATATAAATAGGTCCAAAATAAAAGGATGGAAAAATATTTACCCTGCTACCACTAGTCAAAAAGCTGGAATAATAATAGGGATACTAAACAAATTAGACCTCAGAAAAGGGATTATTTTGCCAGAGACAAAGAAGGACATTACATATTGATAAAGGGTGAGTCTCCCAGAATCCATAAAAATCATAAACAGATATATGCACCTAGTAGGACAACTTTATACAGTAGAAAAATAAAATTGATACAAGTAGAGAGAAAATCAGTAAGGCTATGGAAAACTTGAAAAACACTATCAACCACCTGACCTAACTGGTGTTTACAGAATAGTTAATCCCAGTAATATAGATATTATTTTCAAATGCACATGGAACATTTTCCAAAATATTTCATATTATCAATATAAAACAAAGCTTATATAGTTCAAAAAATTGAAATTATGCAAAATATGTTCTTATATCATGAGTAAAATCTATGAATCTCTGAATGGGAAACTAGAATCCAATTTTTTTAAAAAAAAAAGATCTCTATAAAATATCCCACATATTGACCATGTCAAGATGATATCATAGGGTATTTGGATAATAATTTTATTGTGTGAAAATTAAAATATAGCATATCAAAATGTGTAGAGAGACTGATGGTATAGCACCAGTATAGAGCACTTCCTAGCATTCATTTGATGAATCAGCACACACACACACACACACACACAAACACACACGTGTGCGTAGCTAAAGCAGTGCCTTGAGGAAAATTTATAACACAAAATGCTTATGTTAGGAAGAAGGTGTCACATTAATGATATCAAAAGATGATTCTTAAACAAATTATCAAAACCAGTAACACATTTAGCTAGACTGACCAAGGTTAAAATGACAAATTATAAATATTAGGAATGGAAGAGAAGACCTCACTACAGACCCTGACAACATCAAAAAGCTAAAGAGAGAATAACATGAACAATACTGTGGTCTAATTTTGATAACTTAAAATGAAATGAGTGTCTTCAAGGCCATCTACTCTCAATATTCAACCAAGAAAATTAAGATAATCTAAATAATATTTTACCTTCTAATGGAATTGAATATGTAGTAAATAACTTGTACAAAGAAACCTCCAGACCCAGATAGCTTCACACCTGAGAAGTCTAATAAATATTTAATGATGAAACAGAAGCAATTCTCAATAAACTCTTCCAAAATGTGCCCGGGGGGGGGGGAGAGGAAACACTTCCCAGTTCCTCTTATCTTGCCAGCATTTCCCAAATATCAAAAGTGAGACCGATACAATATAAAAAAGGAAAACCAATATCTTTCATGAACAGCAATGTAAAGTTTTCTACAACATACTAGCAAATCGAATGCAATATATCTTGATCAAGTATAAATTATCCCAGGAATGCAAAGTTAGTTTTGTATTTAAAAATTGATCAACATAATATGCTACATTCAAAAGACTAAAGAAGCAAAATAATAAAATTACCACAATTAGTAAAAACCTTTGACAAAATACAACATCCATTCATGAAACTCTCATAAAATTAGGACTAAAAGGAAATTTCATTAACTTAGTACAGAATATGTACCAAAAACCTACAGCTAGCCTCATATTTAATGATAAAAAATAAATGCTTTATCCTTCAGATCAGCAACAAGGCAATATCTCTTCTCACCAATTCTATCTCACAATGAAGGACATAACCAGTGCAGTCAGGCAAGAAAAAGAAACAAAGGCATATAAATGAAAGGATGAAATAAAACTCTTTACTTGCAAATGATATCACCATCTATATAAAAATCCCTAAGGAAGCTGCAGAAATGTTGCTAAAACTAAATTCAGAACAGTTTTATAATACAAAGTCAACAATACAAAAATTATGTTTTATATGTTCTCTGTATGCAATGTTTCTATATACAAAAATCAGTGTTCTTTATAATAGCACGAATAATTGGAAATTAAAAATAGTATCATGTACAATAGCACCAAAACCCATGAAAGATTTAGCATAAATCTTATAGAATGTTAATGACCACAAAGCACTAATCAAATAAACTAAAAAGTACCCTAAAAAGGAGAGACATATTACATTTGTGACTTAAAAGATGCAATGTTGTTATAATATCATTTCACTCCAAACTGATCCACGAGTTCAATCCAATTGCAACCAAATTCACAACTTTTTTAGAAATTGACAATTTTGTTTTTAAGTTTATTTAGAGAGGCTAAGAAATCAGAATAGCCAAAATAACTTTGAAATAGTATAAAGGTGAATGACTTATATTACTTGATTTTTTGACCTACAATAAAGTTGAAGTTTACACACTGAAGAAAAGATAAGCATGTAGATTAATAAAACAGAAGAGAGTACAGAAATAGAGCTACACATATGGTTAATTTATTTTTAACAAAAGTGCAAAGGCAATTAATTTTCAACCAATAATATAAAAATTGGGAATCAATAAGAAATTAAATGAATCTAGATTCATACTTCATACCTCTATGCAAGAATAAACTCAAAACAGATCATAGCTCTAAATATAAGAACTAAAACTAAAAAATTTTCAGAGATAAATATTTATGGATGGGGGTCAGGCAAAGATTTTTTTGGCTAAACCAGGCATGGTGGCATATGCTCATAATCCCAGAACCTTGTGGGGTAGGGAAATGGGAGAATTGAAAATTAACCCCCACTACCAAACAAACAAAAAATTCTTGACTAGAATGTTCTAAACATGATCTAAGGGAAAATGGATAAAGTAGATTTCACCAAAATAAAGGACTTCTATTTGAAATAAATTTTTATGAAAATGAAAATACAAGCTTCAGACTGAGAAAACATTTACAGATCATCTATCTAATAAAGGATTTGTTTCCAGAATATTTTCAAACCCAATGAAACTCACAGTTCCATAAGGGAGAAAAACCAATTTAAAAATGAGTGAAATTGTGGATATGTTCCATGCAGATGGCAAAGAAGCATATAAATATGTGTTCAACAACATCAATCATTAAAGAAAGGTGAATTAAAACCACAATGTGGTACCACTACACCTCTATTGGAATAATGAATTTTTTTTTTAAAAAAATCAAATACCAGGTTCTGGCAAGGATAAGAAGCAAGTTAAATTACATAAAACTGCTGGTAGTATTGCAAAATGATGAAGATACTTTGGGAAACAGTTTACAGATTCTTATCAAGTTAAACATATATTGACTGTATGGCCTGGCATTGTCACACCAAATGAAACAAAAACTATATTCTCGCAAATAATGCATACAGGAGTATTTGCAGCAGCTTTATTTGTAGTCATCAGTAACATGAAACCACCTACCTACAAGCTTCTTTCTCAACTGAAGAATAGATAGGCAAACTGCCACAACCTGTACAATGAAATGCTACTCAGAAATACGGAGGAACCAACTACTATTTTTTCACAATGACTCTCTATGCATTAAGCTAAATGAACTGGATTCAAAGGACTACACACTCTGCGATATGAAATTCTTACAAATGCAAAACTAGGGACAAAAAATGCAGTGTTTGCCAAGGGCAGGAGTTTGAAGAGAGCAAAGAGGCATGGGAAAATTTGAGGGATAACACTATTCTATATCTTGATTGTGGTGGTGGCTTAACAATGTGTATCAAATTTTTAAGAACTGTATACAAAAAAGCGTGAATTTTATTACATGTAAATTGTATCCTAGTACAAATGGAAAGTAATTTTCTTAAAGCGTGTGGTTTTATAATGGTATTGGTTTTAAAAACAAATCTATTAATAATCTGCATATTACTTTTGAACATATTAACTATTTGGTAATGCAGGGGAGGGTATTATTTCCAAATAATCTCAAATAAGCACAGGATTTTAGAAAAGGTTTCCTGTGGAGAAAATTAAACCAGTAACAAAAAAAAAAATGTCTGGCTCTCAACATTCTGTATGTGTATACTAAGCTTGAGTAATCTCAGTGAATATTGATGAGCTGCTCTTACAAAACTCCATGTTTGTCACACATAGGTCTTGATGCCACTTTAACGTAAAATGTTTTTTAAATGTTTAGTAGTTGTAGATGGACAGAATGCCTTTATTTGTTTATTTTTATATGATGCTAAGGATCCAACCAGTGCCTCACACATGCTAGGCAAGCATGTGTGTTATAGCCCCTGGGCTATAGCCCCAGCCCTTAAAAATCTTTTAATATGTAAAATTTTTATTTTATGGATCATAAAAATAACTAGAGAAAAAAATCTAAAGAGTTCCTGTTAGTGCTTCTATAATTTTTAAAGGATATGTCAGGTTGTAAAGATTATGTGTGTGTGTGTGTATGTGGTGTGTGTATGTATTATTTATTTATTTATACACATACACATACATAAAAATGATTTGAGGAGGAGAAAAATGAAGACATCTCTAGTATAAAAATCAAGGTAAGATATTTAAATAAATGTAGATCTGTGGTTTATTCACTGTTGTTTATATTGTCTGTATTTACATAAATATTATTTATCAAGGTAGAAAAATTACTCTGCCCTTTCATGTAAATGTTAAGGCATATACCAGTTTCCTTGTCATATTAACTTTGTATGAATTTCAACTCTATTTTACAAATTAAAAGGTCATTTGGACCCTCAAAGGAAAATCTGTTAAACGGTTAAAAACTGAATAAAAATGTTTAATGGCAAGAAGAACAGAAAGCAGAGAGACAATGCACAAACAAGATCAATTTCTTTCTTTCCTTGCACATTTCTCTTCTGGGCTTCATCCTCACTCTTGAGCTTGGCAAATAACACTGGTAACAATGACATCGTAATCAATCAGCTGGACTGATGAATTCATCTGGGATCCCCCTTTTTTTGTAACTATCCCTTCCTCAACTTTTAAGAAGAACCTCTCAGAAATACAGAGAAATAGAAAACTTCCCTATGAACATTTAAGAAAATTGGGAAGGGGGTAAGGGGAGAGATATCCCAGAGAGCAAGAAAAGAAGCTGGAGTCTTCAATCCCTCTCAACATCTTTGTGGTACACATTGATCTCCTCCTGGAAATCTCCTTCCTTATTTATGCTTTTAAAAAGTTATTCTTCTGTGACACTGAATCTTTTAGTTCATCTCCATATTTTGAGTTGTCCTTCGTCTCCTTTTGTGGGTTCTTCTTAAATGCAGAGTTCTAACCTCAGATTATGATGTTCCCTAGGATTTTGTATACTCATTAATTTATTCAACAATTATTTATTTATTGAAGATCTACTACAGGTTATGCACTGGAAATACAGCAGTTGGCAAGGCAAGCAAGCCCATTTTTATCACTAAGGGACGATATAAATAGACAAATACACTGATAATGTAATCCGTCCTGAACAGCCTACCCATTCTTCCTGAGGGAATCACCTACTCCTTTAGTAACAGCCATTGGGAGGATGGCTGTCACAATTAGATCTCACATATATGTCCCTTCCTTTGTGTTCCTTGATTGAAAGTCACCACCCCTTTAGAGACAAGACAGCACAGGGGTTAAAAGTATGGATTCTGGAGCTGCTCTGCCTGTGTTCAAATGCCGGTTCCACTCCTCATTGAATATGTGGCCTTAACTGCTCTATGCTTCATTGTCCCCTTGTGTTAAGTGGAGATAATAATGGCACCACACACATGGTTATTCTGAGGATTAAGGAAGTTCATACATATAAGAATTATAAAAGACTCAGAGCTCAATTAATGTTAACTTTTTACTGTTGTTAATAATAATAAATCAAAACTTGCAAATTCAAAATGTACATCAGACTGTGTCTGCAGCAGAGCTGCTGTGTCCATTGTCTACCAAAGTCACCCACTTCAGCCACAAGAATCAGCCTCCCTCTTTTCATTCCCTCTCCTGCACATCCACTTTTTCTCCAAGTCCTGCCACAATTGCTTCCTTTCTCTGTGGTTCAGGACTTCTCTCCTTGACCCTTTTCTAATTCTGCCTCAGAGAATTGAGTAACATCACCTCCATCCTAATACACTGACTTGTACATAAGGGATGCTGAGAATTTCATTATTGGATTGAATCGAATTATTTATAAATCCTGGTTACCAAACTTATGAAATGATTAAGCAGTTGTTACCTTTCTACAAAAATTATATCACTGATAAGATTGGGGGACATTATTATTTATAATTATACACAGGACTTTTCTAACAGTGTTTGATTGTCAAACTGTGTTCTGTGCTATATATGCCTGCAGTCATCTAATTCATTTGAATTTTGATGATAGTCATGTCTTAGTAACCCAAAAACACGTGGAAAGAATGTGACTTTCACTTGAGGTCAAACTGAGAATTTAGAAACTGGCAAACAAAGCCTCTGTCCTTCTTTTTAATCTTTTTTTTTAAATTAGAACTCATTTACATATATTAGTTGGGTTCATCCCAACAAACTCATACATGTGCAATTTCAGTTCATGATTCCCTCTTTTCTCTCCCCCTTTTTCCTCCTGTTCTCCCTCCCCTCTCCTGTTCTCCTTCCTCTACTCCTCTAGATTTCCTTTCACTTGTCAATTTATTTATATTTGATTTTTTCTTTCTACCTATGCTATGCATAAAGGTGAAGTTTCCCATGGTATATTTATATATGCACATAACATGATTTTTTAAAAATTCCTGGCCTCCCCTTTCCCATTCTTCCACTCTGCCTCTGTATCTCCTGTTTCTATGCTACTGATTTTCCCTTTATCTTTATGTTATCCTATCCTTCTCTTCCCTGTTTCCTTTATTTTGCTTTAATTTCTGCATATGAAAGAAAACATTCAACCTTTGAGTTTCTGAGTTATTTCTGAGTTATTTCACTCAGCATGATGTTCTCCATTTCTATCCATTTACCGGCAAATGCCATCATTTCATTCCAGTGTGTGTTTGTGTGTATGTGTGTCTCACAATTTCTTAATCCATTCATCTATTGATGGGTTTATGGTTTGATTCCATTTTTAGCTATTATGAATTGAGCTGCTGTAAACATTGAGGTGGCTCTATTGCTGTACTATGCCAATTGGGCCTTTCTTTTTCCATATTCAGTGGGTGTTGCTTTCATTTCTCCCATCAGATGATAATTATTGATCAGCATTCACTGCCGTTGGTATTTCATGTCTCTGTGGTTCAGATGCATTTTGAAGATGCTCTCAGGTCCAAGGTCAGATCCATGATCAATCAGATTTATGATTCTCCTGCTCATGCTCCACTTGGATACACTTTATGTGATGGTTCTGACATTAAAGAATCTTGCATGTTTAAACCACATTGGACTGAGTACTTGACAATCTTCAAGACATTTGCTTCTGTAATATTGTTGGAAGTCCTTCTCTTTCGTGATATTGCTGACCTGATTTCAAATAAGAGAACCCTAAAATCTGTTTTTATTGTGTTTGTTTCTTAAGATGATTTTGATTATATTTATTGGGAAATTATATTAAATTATAATTTGCAGTAAATTTACCCAGTCCCTCACATAAATCCCTATTTTAGCTCAATGAAACACACCATATTTTATATCCTTTGGTTAGCCAGTGACCAAGCAGCTGTTGGACTGTCTTCTATTCCTTTTTAAGGGAGAGTCTTCCATATCCCTTTTAAAGGGAGAATCTCCCCACTCCAGATCCTTTAAGATGATGACTTAATCCCATGAGCTGAAAAATTGATTACAATCAAATTATATTGTTGGAGTGTGTGCATGTACTAATATGTAACAACAAATCCTACCATCGTGTACAACTATAATGCATCAATAAAAAATGTGGGAAAATTGATCACACACACTTTGCAAATGTGAAATTGTTGCATTAGAATGTTCCAGATTTCAATCTTCCTATTTTTGGACATTAACACTTTCTCTAGCATCCCCAAATCATGTCTGAGACAGATGTTGGTTAGATGTGTATTGAAGATATGATATGATGCACCATGGGGGTATGAACCTGATATCAAGGCCTCAGTGCTTTGGCTAATTTAGGGGAGTTAAGCTCTAGGAACTAACTAAAGGATCAGACAAGATTTGTTTTATCTCAATTGTGTTTTCATACTCCAACCCATACTTTCTCTGTGAGGGTAGGATATCAATTTATTAACCAGTGTTAGAACATTTTGGGCAATTGCTGTATTCAGAGCACTATTGTGGAGAAGGTGTGATGAATACTAACATGAAAAATATAGCAGATGTATGAGCAACAGGGGTAAGTCAAAAATATATTATGATAGAGCACAGAGACAAGTTTTACATTTTAAAAATTCTAGCTGAGTGCCTTTCTTATGCAAGGGAAAGTGGAAGTTGCTTGGAATACTCATACCTGATCCAGATCTACGGAAGAATGAAGTTGTGAATATTAAATATAGGAACTCATTCCTGGACTTTAAGGAATCTAATAAATAAAAGTCTTCTCTAAACTTCATGAGCTCCATGCTATTTAAAAAAAAATACACCCAGCAATCAGAAGAGGAACAGACTATCAGTTTATCGCTAATGAAGTCAAAATAGAAAATGTGATTTAGACATGTGATCAGATTGGGCCTTTTACCAACTCCCCAGAATTGAATTTAACCAAGTTAAAGGCAAAGCAGCTGCAAATCTGCAGGTTGCGCCAGTGCACACCCCAAGGAGAGCAGGAGCAAACACTCAGAGACCAGGCTGTCAGGAAGGAGAAGGAGAGCCATCATTGTGCATGGTGGATTCATTCCCCAGTTTCCCTATGGAAGTTTCTCCCCAGTGGGAGAAGTGAATAACAGAAAGTGGTGAGAATACTCATGGGATTGTTGTGATGGTTATGCAAATTTTTATATATACTCATATACATAGGTATACATATATACACATACTTAAACACACACATGTATATAGATATATGCACATAGGTGTGTATGTGTGTGTTTGTGCAGGAGCGCACACACATATGAAGGAAGGAGGGAGGAGGTAAGGGAAGAAAGAGGAAGGAAGAGAAGGCAGGCAGACAGGTGGGCAAAAAGCCAGACCTCTCATCCATCCTACAAATGAACCTAGTATGCTAGTGGAACCACATTATTGAACAAAAGAGTCCAGGAACCAAAATCCCAGGTCATTTTTCTATGATAAATCACTTCCCCTTTTGAAACCTCGATTTCCTAATTTCCAAAATAAGGTTGAACTAACTGTTCTCTAAGATTCTTGAATCCTCTCCTGCCTCTTCAGTTAGTCATGTTCCTTCTGGCAAGCAGTATTACTCCCACTTGGTGGTCATAGAAAATAAGACATCAATAAGTTAAGTGGCACAAGCCACCTACTGCGGGAGCGAAGGGGCAGGAGAGCAGCATGCTTCTGAGCAGGAGGCTGTCTTTGAGCTCCCAAGATTTAATTCTTTTTTTTTAATCCCCAGCAGCCAAAATTTTACCTTGAGGGCAGAAATAAAATGAAGTTAGAGCTCCTAGTAATTAAATCTCCTGCAGCAACTCAGAATATAAATCAGTAGCTAAACTGGATGTAAGGAAGTTGCTCACAGTTGCGGGTTCTTTTGTCTTTGTCAGGAAAATTTAAAAAATAATTGTTCACATTTCTATAAAATCATAAAAACAATGCACTGGACATCTGTAAGTGATAAATTGAGTGGCGGTTAAGCTAACTTATATTAATTATTCTGAATTACAGTAAAGAATGATGCTAATGTCCCTCCTTTCCCCATTCTGCTGACAACAGCATCCATCAGATGCCTGCTTTGGCTTCTGCTTCACCAATAAAAGCCATAAAATCAAGCCCGTCTTTGGTTACACTGCCTCTCATTTCCTAGCTAAAAGGGATCTCAGCTTCTTTGCTTCCTGTATCTCTTTGATAACCACCAATCACCTTTCCAATAATTGTGAGAAAATAATAAGTAAAACTTTTTTTCTGGTGCAATTATACGTTTTCCCAAATTCTTACATTGTTTTGCAAATCAAAACAATTGGCTATAAAAAAAAAAAAAGGAGATGCAAATAACCAGCAGGACTTGCCTCTTACCCACCCAAAAAAAAAAAAAAAAAACAAAAAACTTCTGGTCTCAAGGTTTCACTTTGTAATTAATTCTTCCTGAAAATGCAGTATTAAATCAGTCTTCGAGTAACATAATCCCAGCTTCCTTGCTCACTATCTGTGCAATTGTGCAGGTACCATAACCTCTGTGTACCTTAGTTTCCTGCCTGTGAAATGAACTCTAATGTTTAAAGAATGCAGATAGGAAAAGCATCCAGAACCATACATGGTACACAGTCAGTACTTTCATAAATCAACCATTGCCTCTATTATTTCTCCCTAAGAATTGTGTTCATAGTGTCTTCTCATTTGTATGAAACCCAAACACCTTACCAAAGTCTCCCATACCTTGTAACATCCCAGTACAAGAGACAAGAAAGAACATTGATAGAACTCAAGTTTTAAACAAAATAATTGCCCTTGGACCTGCTTCTTAACAGGGTGCTGCAGTTGTTTGAGGTCTTAAAAACGCCTCTCACAAAATCATAGAATTTGCAGGAAAATGGATGGCATTAGAGCAGATTATGCTAAGTGAAGCTAGCCAATCCCTAAAAAACAAATGCCAAATGTTTTCTTTGATATAAGGAGAGTAACTAAGAACAGAGTTGGGAGGAAGAGCATGAGAAGAAGATTAACATTAAACAGGGGTGAGAGGTGGGAGGGAAAGGGAGAGAGAAGGGAAATTGCATGGAAATGGAAGGAGACCCTCAGGGTTATACAAAATTACATACAAGAGGAAGTGAGGGGAAAGGGGAAAAAAGGGGGGAGAAATGAATTACAGTAGATGGGGTAGAGAGAGAAGATGGGAGGGGAGGGGAGGGGAGGGAAGGGGGGATAGTAGAGGATAGGAAAGACAGCAGAATACAACAGACACTAGTATAGCAATATGTAAATCAGTGGATGTGTAACTGATGTGATGCTGCAATCTGTATACGGGGTAAAAATGGGAGTTCATAACCCACTTGAATCAAAGTGTGTAATATGATATATCAAGAGCTATGTAATGTTTTGAACAACCAACAATAAAAATTAAAAAAAAAAAAACACCTCTCAGCCCTCAGCCCTGTGGGTTCATCCTTAACACTTCACAGACTTTATGGAATAAAGAATCAATTCCTTCCTAGGAATTTTTCTCTTCTAAAGAATTGTTAGCTGATAAACCTCCAGCTTATCCAAGATATTTTATTTCAAACAACTGGACCATTCAGTAAACAGTTTGACTTGTTCTGACTGCATAGATCACCTATGTGACTTAACGGAAAAGTCAGGGCAACCCATTGGGATGTGCAGTTCTGTGTAGCCAGCCACTGAGTTGAAGTAGGGCTGAGCCACCTGCCCTGCCACTCGACAGGAGACCAAGCTCTGGCAGGTATGGTTTGTCTTATTGCTAAGACATCATGAAGAATGCCTCTGCTAATCAATCCAGCTTTTACCTTTTTCTTCCTTTGATAAAATAGACAAGGAAATTTGTCAGAAGCCCAAATTTATTTATTTATTTTTCTGCTGCCAGCATTTATTACAAGGTTTGTTCATAAATTTGCCCTGAATTTTTGCTCTGCATGAAAAGTGGCAAAACAAAAGCCAATTTTATTTTTTTTTTCATCTTCAACGGCAGCTTGAATCAAATATGTATAACTAGAAATGGAAGTGAGTCATTCTAAGACTGAGAGAAAGATACCCACAGGAAGTTTAATTCTCTTTACCCCTCTACAGGGAAGGGCTTGGCTTTTTTCTTTGCCTTTAGATTCTAAAATTGAATATAGCCATGGATGGAATGATGTCAGGGGTTGCAGGAAAAAGCTCGCAAATCAGCCACTTAGTTTACACAACAGGACAAAAGGAACACTAAATCTCGGTTGATAAGAGTTATTAGAAATACTTGTAGCTAGAGAAAAATCTAGAGAGAATAGATGGAGAGACAGTAACTACTTGCAACTTGATGGTGATACATGGACTGAGGATGTTCATAAATATGCTTCCTACCATCTGATCATACTTAAAGAGACAAACATCACTCAAATTATGATGCCGTTAAATAAGCATTTTTTTATTTTCTGCTTCCAGTTTTTCCATTAGCCATTGAAGATTTGGTCCACAGGATTTCCAGATTAAAGGATGCGTTATTCCAAAATGAGTTATATAGCAGAAATAGAGACCTGAAGAGAGAGTGATGCTGGAGATGTCACAGGAGCATTATTTGGCTTTAGGTTCTAGTAGGTGAAGCCTCTTCCCAATGTATAACCTTTCTTTATTTCTGTCCACAAATGTCATTATCACCCTTGTTTGCTCATTTCCCTTAAAGTATTTCTGATCTGGTACCTGAGCACCTCACCTGAGCATCTGGAAAAATATTGAATACCTAATACCTTCATCTAGAAAGTGACTTAGGGTAGAATAACAACTGTCAATGTGTTGCGTGTTGGTCACTGTGTCCCAGTACACTGACCATCAGTGACCTCACAACCCTAGATGTAGAGGGATAAGGTGGAGTCATCACCCTCTAGCCAGAGGCCAGTGAGAATAGAGAGACTGAACATGCATCTTATTATAATAAGGAGTGTCTCAGAAAGTAGGTTTAAAAATAAATTATGAGGTCTATACTTGTATAAGATGATTTGAGGGAACGTCTAAAAAAGAAGGGCCTTGTTCAGTATTGGATGTTGTCAGGAAGTAGGGACAATCCTATGATTGACTACCTTAACAGATTTTCTCCGTATAGAGGTAAGAATGGAGTGAAGCTAAGCAGTAGTTAGTAAATAAACAGCAGTCTCTTTTATTAGCCAAGCTGGAGGATAGTTGGCCACTTTTGTAACTTAAAGAACATTAATATTTTTGTCTGTGTTCACTCAGAATTACAATGTGTCTTGCTTTTCTCTGGACCCATCGTGGGTGGTCACAGAGTGGTGCAGTCTGATGTCAATGTTCTAGTCTAACTGTGTCAGTGAAATGGTTTAACGGGGAGCCAGGAAAATCCAGCTGAGCTTCCTGGCATATTCTATGGAGAGAATTGCATGAGTCTTGAGAACGTTGTTGTCTGTTGACTTCCGTTGGACCCTGAGTACAATATGACCTAGACATGTATTAATTCAATGGCATCATTGGTCCTTCTTCCATGCTTTTGTTGGAAATTGGCTTTTGTTCAAGTAGTCACATGTAAGCATAGAAAAAAAATCTCTAGTTAAGAATGTCCAGTCTTCTAGTTCTAGCCACCTTTGAGAAAGAAAGTGTTCTGAGATTAATAGGGCAAATCAATCCCTCTTTTAAAAAATGTCTGCATCTGGTATGGTAGAATATGCTAAGAGAACTCTCCCAAAGATATGAGGAGTGAAGGCAAGTGGAGCAGTGGAAAGAGACTAAGGAGTCAAAGCAAACTGGGTTCACATATGAGTTCTACTATGAATTCACAATTCTTACTAGGGCAAGATTAGTGACCATGGCCTCAGTGATTATCTCTAAAATGGAAACTAAAACATTACTTCAAAACATGTCCTGTTCTGATGAACACCTTATATTTATAACTTCATAGTTTTTGTTTGCATTTCTTCATATATATATATATATATATATATATATATATATATATATATATGAGTATACATATATTTTTTTCTTTTTTTAACCTCTATTTTATTTATTTATTTTTATGTGGTGCCGAGAATCAAACCCAGGGCCTCACATGTGCTAGATGAGCGCTCTACCATTGAGCCACAATCCCAGCCCATATTTCTTTATATTCATATATATATGAAGTTCTGGGTATGGAAATAATATAGGTGTAAACAGATATAGACATAGATCTGGATATGAACATAGATGTAGATATAGAAATAGATACAGGTAAGAAAATAAATATTGATATAGATCTGGATATAGTTTTAGATGTAGATGAGATATCAGTATAGATCTATCTGCAATATAGACATAATTTAAACTATGATTATAATTGTCCTAGAACAAACATTTTGGTCATGTCTTGGATCTGAAGAGAAGATATACGCTCCTTCAACAAAGAGTTAATAGTGTCCTAGTATGTGACAGAGTTATCGGTGTTCTACGTTCATTATGGTCTTTTACATTATTTTTATCTTTTTAAGTATGTGCATTTTTTATTTGATAAAAATTAACTTTTCATGAAGAAAGAACATTTGTTGGCTCCCATTCATTAAATAGAACTAATAATGTCTTGAGCCACTTGATTCCCAAAGCCAGCATCTAGTTATTGTTTTAAATATCAAATTCTTTTTAAACAATTATTTCAGTTGATAAATTCCCTGGAAGCCCAATGACCAGATGCTTTTATTTTTTATTCTTAACCTGGTTCCAAATTTGAGTGTCTTCAAGGGGCATTTGACCAAAAAGTTCTAGACAGTGCATTCCACAGGCTCAGGTATTGCAGAAAAGCCACAAAGAAGGTCATCCTTTCCCCTCTACTTGGTCTTCCTTTATGAGACTAGGGTCTTTCATAAATGCTCTGCATGTCCAGATTTGAAACCCCAGAAGAGAAGTTCCCATAAGACTAGTAGAACTACTCTACTTTGTCTCTCCCCTACCCCAAATCTTCAGCTACTTTATTGTCCCCCCAGAGACCTTTCAACAGACCTTTAAGGCAGCCTGTGATCTTGCTACAAACTAGTCACTTTCCCTGTGTTCTTCTGTATGCACTACCCTAGCAAAACATTGAGTAACACATTGTTGTTTCACCATCCCCTATTTGTCCCCTCTACTGTGCTGTTTATGCCACCCCATCATCATCATCTGCTAAACACTGAAGTGCATGACCAGTAGAGCTGAACTGGAGAATGAAGTGGAAATGTCATATTTCATACGCCTCAAATAGTCAATCTGTTGTAACCATTCTGGGACCCATTCAGTCTAGCCACAAATGGTCTGTGATTAATGAATTTTGTCCTCTCACATTTGTGACAGAAATGTCATGTTAGTGATTAAAGTGAATTTTTTTGTCGATAAAGGATTGCGCAATATCTGGTTCAGCAAATCAACTCTTTAAAGCAATGGTGTAGTAGAAGAATCCTTGAAAGGTAGAAGAAAGATGGTGGACCTTGGTATGGCTGTAGCTATTGCTGTTTGAGCCAGAAGCTTGATGTTTGACCTGCACCTTTTTATTTATTCTTCTTGAAAATCCTCTGATGTATACCTATTTATAGATGAAGGAAGTGGCCAGGGTGGAGTTGGTGTCTTCAGAGCTTGCTCCAGGAGAGGACTTGCCGTGTCCTAATTAGGTCAGACTGGTCTCTCTTTTTTCTATGTTTACAGCTGTGCGAGTCACCACCCTGGCATCCTTCTGGGTATCAATTTTCAAAATAAGAATTTTTCAGAGAAGCTATTTTTCTTCATATATGGAGATCTTTCAGTACTACTTTGGCTGCTTTGTGTGGTATTATTCTACATGTTGGTAGAAAAGACAACAGTGGCCAGTCAGGACAGCTGCTTTGCTCCACAGCCACTGTTGTTGGCTTTGATCCATCTCCAGCCACAGCAGGGAGGGCATGACCCTGCCCCCCATGCACAGATTAGGGGACAAGTATTCTGAGGAAAGAAGTAGATGATAGGGATGTATCACCTTCTTATTCAAACTTTGAACAGAAAATTGCAAACATGCATGTTGGCTATGCATGAGCAGATAACTACGGAAATACCAAAGGTTTCATGTAGCAAAACAAAAAAATACCAAAGAGATCTGACCTTTGTAAAACTCACAGCCACTGAGTTTGCCTTTTAGCCCCAAAAGTCAAATGATTCCCTGGATTTTGACTCTCATGGTATTCTTTTTCTGGCTACACTCAGGCTTGGATAATGTTGAGTTTTTAAGGCAGTTCCTCTAATCAATGACAAGACTGTATTGAGCTCTGCACCAAATGATTAATAGGTGCAGGAAGCATGCAGAGAGAACAGTTGGCTCGTTGATCTAAAGCCTGCATTGATACTGATCGTTGAGTGCCAATTGATACTATTTGTCAAAATTATTGTTATTAAATTCTAACAGTAAAACTTATTCAGATGAACTGAAATTTAAGAGTTAAGTAACTTACTCAAGGCTATTCAATAAGCAAGGAATAGAGCCAAGATGCCAATCTACATTGTCTGACTTTCAAACCCCAGGGTGTCACCAGCCACATTGGAGAAGCAAAAAGGAGCTGGTCCTGATGAAAGTTCTCTGGACAGTATTAGAGAGTAAGATCAAGGAGGGAGAAGTAGTTGGAAACTGAACAGGAAGTTGTTTACCAAGGACAGCTCTCAGCTTGTGTTCAAAGATGGCCAGGCTGGAAGACCATGTAGACTACGAACCAAACCCTTCATTGCTTAGATCAAGAGTCTAGGAAGTCAGTTGACTTCTCTAAGGCCCTGTATTTGGCTGGTGAAAGACCTAAGGATTCAACCAGCATTTGGGGGCTTAGAGTCCAGGTTTTTCATTTGCTTTTTTCCTGACAGTGGCCTTGGGCAAGGTCAGAAGAACAAGATCATCAGCCCAAATTTCCTGTGAGGCACAGAAAAGATGTTAGGGAGGCTCAGCCTGTGGGACAGCTACTTACCCACACAGAAGCCAATCTCCGCTTCTCTGTCCCCATCCCCATCACCAGGCCCAGAGCCCAGGGATAAAGGCTAACCTGATAGAAAAGTTGAGAAACAATAAAGTGCTCCAGGTTCCATTGAAGAAGATAAGGTCGCAGCATTGATTCAACTTGGGAGAAAGCTCAAAGTGAAAAGTCCTGATGCAGATTCTAATATACTCCAGGCCCTGTCATCAGAGACTCGACAGACAACAGGATCATTAACCTGAAATGAGATTAGTCTTCTTAGAAGTTATTTTTTAAATATTTATTTTAGTTGTAGGTGGACACAATACCTTTATTTTATTTATTTATTTTTATGTGGTGCTAAGGATGGAACCCAGTGCCTCATGCGTTCTGGGCAAGTGCACTACCACTGAGCTACAACGCTGACCCTCATTAGAAGTTATTATAGGCAAATTCTGTAAATCTGTGAGATTAGAGAACATATAAGAATGTGTAAGTCTCGGTCCCATTCCACTGAATGGAGCCTCCGCTGCCATGGATGAGATCGAAAGCCTTCGCAATATGCTGGGCCCGTCGGCCTCAGATTGGTCTATTTTGATCCTCAGCAAGCAGCAGATGCGGGAGCTGGAGGCACACTTCCTGAGGGACCCCTTTCCATCCCACGGTACCCTGGTGGCCCTGGCCTCCTGCCTTGCCCTAGAGGAACCACATGTGAAGAATTGGTTTAGGGTGCAACAGAAGATATACCCAAACCCTGAACCAGGCTATCAGCCATTTGCACGACGCCTCAGCCGGCTCATCCTGGGCACACTCAACCTGGGCACACTCAACCTGGGCAGGCCCATCCTGGTCTAGCTTCTGTTGTACATGCCCATCCTGCAAAGCTATCCACTACCACAGCCCAGAAGACCCAGAAGGTTCTCCATTCAGGCCCAGGCCTGTGGGAACCTCCGTGGCGGTGCCCAGGAGAGTGCCTGGCCCCTTAGGGGAGAGGATGAGGAACTAGAAGCTGCCTTGAAGAGACTCTGCACTGCAGAGCCTGAGGAAGGTGACCTTGAAGACCAGACAAATCAGGTCCAGGAGATTTCTGAGTGGATGGGGGTTCTGCACCTGCCCCATTCCACAGGCTCCACAGGTCCTCACTCTGGCCACTATTCCATCTAATTGATGTCCCCACCTGTCATTTGAGTCACCTAGGAGTGTCTGGGTCTCCAGTCTAGGAGTGGAATGAGTGTTCCTGGGTGCATTTCCTTCCCTTGATGCTGCCCCTGCCCCTAGCCAATTTTATCACTATCTTTCCTAATTCATGGGGCTCTTGGTCTACAACCCAGTGCAGCAGCTGCCTGCATCTCCAGGAATGAAGGACCTTGGCTCTCCCACAAGGATTTTCCCACAGTCCTCTGCTGACAGCCACACACACATCAGATCTTCATCCCCTACCTGCATCTTTTAGATACCATATCCAATACAATTTCATCATTTTGAAATAGTTTGGAGCTTTGTCTTAATTTAAGTATTTTTTCCTCTTATTTCCTTTTAGTCTTTGCTTTGTTACTTGTTTGAGGTTATTTTTCTGTTTGATTTTCCTCAATTTTCAATAAATTTTCTACTTTTGATTCAGTGGGGGAAAAAAAGAAAGGAATGTGTAAGTCTCTCCTTTAGCCACTGCCAAGGCTGGGGATCTGAATGCCCTGTCCCCAGCTGCCCTCATCCTTCCCCTCTCTTCTCCATACCAAAGCCAAAGGTGACCTTTCCAGTTCATAGCTTGGTGATGCCCTTCCCTCACTCCCTGCCTCCAAGTGACCTTCAGTATAAATATCAAACTGCTGGTCCCAGCACAAAAGCTCCTGAGGATTCAACATCCCTGTGCCTCCAGTCCTACCCCCTGCCATTAGAAAAGAATATTTACACACGCACATTCTCCCCTTCCTGCTCCAGAGCTCTTCCTGGAGTTCATCTTCAAGCCACACAGCTCTGACTGGATCACCCCCAGAATCAGTGCTTTTGTACCTACTGATAGGCTCTCCCACTCTGTCCCCTTTCATTTCCTCAGCCTCTCATTGTCCTTCATGTGTTTGTCCTTCCAATTCTAGGAATCTATGCTAAAGAAATACTTGCACACGTGCACCAAGATATATGTAGAGATGCTCATTGTTTCATTTTTTGCATTAGAGAGGATATTTAAAAAGCCATCAGTGGGTTAAAATAACTTATGTCCATCTATTTTGTGATTACCGTAGAGCTGGAAAAAAATAGTGGCAGGACCAGTCCAGATGAATATGGAAAGACCACCATGGTATGTTGTACTGGAGAGTTCCCAGGTCAAGGTGACACAGGCTCTTACCTAGTGGGTGACCTCTCCTATTACCCCAGTTAAGCATCTAGAGTAGGGGCTGGAAGAGGGGGTCATAAAGGAGTTTAATATCAGTGGACCCCAGATTCCTCAAAAACCAAGGTCTCCCTTAACAAACCCCATGCTGAGTGATCAAGTCATTTCTGATAGAAACTGATACATATTTGTGGGCTGTTCTTTCCTAATGAAAATTCAACTTTGTCACTTTCTTTGACTAAATCAGAAAACATTTGTGATTTTTACAAAGTCATACTGGACTCAGATGAGTCCAGTACAGCTATGTTCCTGGGCATATTGGATCAGGAGTCAGAAAACCTGCAGATTTTTAATTTACCATTGAATAGATCTCTAACTTATTTTTATTTACCTTTAAGACCCTTCCTTTCCTCATGCATGCATTGAGGGAGGTTGACAAAATAATCTCTAAGGGCTCCTTGTTGCAAGGTTCTATTGGGCTATTACTCTTGAGGCTTGTGCAATGTTAATAAGAATGATAATTGCAACTTTTATATTCTAACCTCCTTATGCGTATTAACCATCTTAAATCTCATAACAACTATATGAAATAAGTACTTCATCTCCACGTTATGGAATAAGACACCAACATCCACAGATTACTAGATTGTCCAAAGTCACACAACTTGGTACAGAATAGAGGACACAGTAACTAATCCACAAAACTACAACTATCTTATTTTTGATAAAGGGGCTAAAAGCATGCAATGGAGGAAGGATAGCATCTTCAACAAATGGTGCTGGGAAAACTGGAAATCCATTTGCACCAAAATGAATCTGAATCCCTATCTCTCGCCGTGCACAAAAGTTAACTCAAAATGGATCAAGGAGCTTGATATTAAATCAGAGACACGGCATCTGATAGAAGAAAAAGTTGGTTATGATCTACACGCTGTGGGATCGGGCTCCAAATTCCTCAATAGGACACCCATAGCGCTAGAGTTAACAAATAGAATCAACAAATGGGACTTACTCAAACTAAAAAGTTTTTTCTCAGCAAAAGAAACAATAAGAGAGATAAATAGGGAGCCTACATCCTGGGAACAAATCTTTACTCCACACACTTCAGATAGAGCCCTAATAACCAGAATATACAAAGAACTCAAAAAATTAGACAATAAGATAACAAATAACCCAATCAATAAATGGGCCAAGGACCTGAACAGACACTTCTCAGAGGAGGACATACAATCAATCAACAAGTACATGAAAAAATGCTCACCATCGCTAGCAGTCAGAGAAATGCAAATCAAAACTACCCTAAGATACCATCTCACTCCAGTAAGACTGGCAGCCATTAGGAAGTCAAACAACAATAAGTGCTGGAGAGGATGCGGGGAAAAGGGCACTCTTGTTCATTGCTGGTGGGACTGCAAATTGGTGCAGCCAATTTGGAAAGCAGTATGGAGATTTCTCGGAAAGCTGGGAATGGAACCACCATTTGACCCAGCTATTCCCCTTCTCGGTCTATTCCCTAAAGCCCTAACAAGAGCATGCTACAGGGACACTGCTACATCGATGTTCATAGCAGCTCAATTCACGATAGCAAGACTGTGGAACCAGCCTAGATGCCCTTCAATAGATGAATGGATAAAAAAAATGTGGCATTTATACACTATGGAGTATTACTCTGCATTAAAAAATGACAAAATTATAGAATTTGGAGGGAAATGGATGGCATTAGAGCAGATTATGCTAAGTGAAGCTAGTCAATCTTTAAAAAACAAATACCAAATGACTCCTTTGATATAAGGGGTGTAAACAAGGACAGGGTAGGGACGAAGAGCTTGAGAAGAATATTTACAGTAAACAGGGATGAGAGGTGGGAGGGAAAGGGAGTGAGAAGGGAAATTGCATGGAAATGGAAGGCGATCCTCAGGGTTATACAAAATGTCATATAAGAGGTAAGGAGGGGTAAGTCAAGAGAATACAAATGGAAGACATGATTTACAGTAGAAGGGGTAGAGAGAGAAAAGGGGAGGGGAGGGGAGGGGAGGGGAGGGGGGATAGTAGACAATAGGACAGACAGCAGAATACATCAGACACTAGAAAGGCAATATGTCAATCAATGGAAGGGTAACTGATGTGATACAGCAATTTGTATACGGGGTAAAAGCGGGAGTTCATAATCCACTTGAATCAAACCGTGTAATATGATGTATTAAGAACTATGTAATGTTATGAACGACCAATAAAAAAAAAAAAAAAAACAAAAAAAAAAAAAAAAAAGAAAACTTGGAATAAAACCACCATTTGACCCAGCTATGCCACTCCTCGGTCTATACCCAAAGAACTTAAAAACAGCATGCTTATAGTAATGCAGCTACATGAATGTTTATAGCAGTTCAATTCACAATAGTGAAATTGTGGAAGCAAGCTAGATGACCCTCAATTGAAGAATAGATAAAAGAACTGTGGTATATATACATAATAAAATATTACTCAGCATTAAAAGAGAATAAAATTATGGCATTTGTAGGTCAATGGATGGAGTTGGAGATTATTATGCTAAGCAAAGTAAGCCAATCTCAAAAAAATCAAAGGCCAAAAGTTCTCTCTGATAAGTGGATGCTGATGCATAATGGGGAGAGGGGAGGCATGGGAAAAATGGAGGAACTGTGATTGGGCAAAGGGGATGGAGGGCGGGGAGGGTGCATGAAGGCAGGAGAGATGGTGGAATGAGATGGACATCATTACCCTAGGTACATGTGTGACTGCATATACGGTGCAAGGCCACATCATGAACAACCACTGAAATGAAAAGTTGTGCTGCAATTGTGTACAATAAATCAAAATGCATTCTGCTGTCATATATACCTGATTAAAATAAATAAATTTTTTTAAAAAGAAAAAAAAAAAAAAAAACAAAGTCACACAACTATAACATTGTGAAGCAACAACCTAAGTCCAGGCATTGCAACTCCAGAATCCATGATTCTAACCATTGTGTTAGATTGCAATTAACAGTAACCCTATGTCTTGCTGCACAATTTAAGGATCTATACCAAAAAAAAAAAAAGTGTCAAGAAAACAAATCTGAAGAGCCAATATGAAAAATATAGATAGATGTGGGGAAATTATCTGTAAAGCCAAAATGCAAAAGGCACCCCAAAGTTCTACTTAATTACGTCAGCATTTTGATAACATATCTCTTCTATATACCATAAAGTTAACAACAGCTACATACTTCTGTGTAACAACAAATGCAAGAAAAAAAGATGTCACTGCTTCTGCATTTGTAGGCAATTTTTATCTGAAAATAACACCATCAGGTACACATGGCATTGATGCTTTCAATTTTAATTTCACAGATGAAAGAGCTTGGTGTCATCTTCTACAACTGCAGCTGCCTGGTCCTAGATTTACAAAGGATATTTGCTTTATATAGTTCATTAAAATTCAAAAGCAGAGTACCTCAGACCTGGTCCAAGAGGCTCTATGGAGTCTACGACAATGAAAAGAAATTGCAACTTCAGCTGAACGACACCAAATCTCAAGCATTTGTGTCGGTGAGTTGTCTGCCCTCTTTCTCCCCCTGCCCCCCGCTTCCCTCTCTTTCTTCCTCTAAAGGCTCTTTATTAAGTGTGAATGTTTCAGTGTGATCTTACATTGAACAAAAAAGAATTAGATTAGTTCTACTGCATCCCTCGAGGAGTTCAAATGTGTCCTCTCGTACCCTCTGTCACATGCTGTCCCCAGTAATAACAATAACACATCTTAATAATCATTCCTGGTTTCTGATACTTTGGGTTGCCTGATTTGGTACCCACAGTCATTCCATAAGGTAGACATGCAATTGTGAGTATTCTACAAATAAAGATGTCCACACATAGGAAGTCCATTTTGGTCTTTTGACACTAAAGCTGATTAGCCTGTTTTCCATGCCCTGTTTAAATTATTTTTAGATGTTTTATCAGAAGAACTTTTTTTTTTTTACACCAAACACATTCACATTTATTTTCTTTCTTTTAAGCAAATGACAAACACCCAGTTTACCAGCTTTTTTAAATGTAAGTTTAACATGACATATTTAAACAATTGTCAAAACTTTACTAAGTTGCCAGCATTCATGCACAACTAGAAAACATCCTCAAATTTATATTAAACCAGAAATGTCTTACCATTAATGCATTAATAACTTTCATTACTAAATACTGAAAAAAAGATTATTACTATAGAAGGCTCATCCTGGCACTCAAGATGTATGAACATCTCTATTTTTAAATATTGTTTAATTATTCTTTAATTAAACAAATCTTTCCATTTGTTTCATACAGATAAATAAAATTTTCAAAGATCCAGTATCATTGTGGAGTTCCAAAAAGGTTATTGGGTTATGGAAAAAAAACAAAAAGGACAGTGCTTGAATTAGAAGTAAATCTTCACTATTCCCCTAACAAAATGATTCCATTATTATTATTATTATTATTATTATTATTATTATTTTATTGGTTATTCAAAACATTACAAAGATTGCAGAATCACATCGGTTACACATCCACATTTTTACCTAATGCCATAATAGTAACTGTTGTATTCTGCTACCTTTCCTATCCTCTACTATTCCCCCTCCCCTCCCCTCCCATCTTCTCTCTCTACCCCATCTACTATAATTCATTTCTCTCCTTATTTTTTCCCATTCCTCTCACAACCTCTTATATGTAATTTTGTATAACAATGAGGGTCTCCTTCCATTTCCTTGCAATTTCCCTTTTCTCTCCCTTTCCCTCCCACCTCATGACTCTATTTAATGTTAATCTTTTCCTCCTGCTCTTCCTCCCTGCTCTGTTCTTGGTTGCTCTCATTATATCAAAGAAGACATTTGGCATTTGTTTTTTAGGGATTGGCTAGCTTCACTTAGCATAATCTGCTCTAATGCCATCCATTTCCCTGCAAATTCCATGATTTTGTCATTTTTTAGTGCTGCATAGTACTCCATTGTGTATAAATGCCACATTTTTTTTATCCATTCATCTATTGAGGGGCATCGGGGTTGTTTCCACAGTCTAGCTATTGTGAATTGTGCTGCTATGAACATCGATGTGGCAGTATCCCTGTAGTACCCTCTTTTAAGGTCTTCAGGGAATAGTCCTAGAAGGGCAATAGCTGGGTCAAATGGTGGTTCCATTCCCAGCTTTCCCAGGAATCTCCATACTGCTTTCCATATTAGCTGCACCAATTGGCAGTCCCACCAGCAACGTACAAGAGTACCCTTTTCCCCACATCCTCGCCAGCACTTGTTGTTGTTTGACTTCATAATGGCTGCCAATCTTACTGGAGTGAGATGGTATCTTAGGGTGGTTTTGATTTGCATCTCTCTGACTGATAGAGATGGTGAGCATTTTTTCATGTACTTGTTGATTGATTGTATGTCCTCCTCTGAGAAGTGTCTGTTCAGATCTTTGGCCCATTTGCTGATTGGGTTATTTGTGTTCTTATTGTTTAATTTTTTTGAGTTCTTTGTATACTCTGGATATTAGGGCTCTATCTGAAGTGTGAGGAGTAAACATTTGTTCCCATGATGTAGGCTCCCTATTTACCTCTCTTATTGTTTCTCTTGCTGAGAAAAAATTTTTTAGTTTAAGTAAGACCCATTTGTTGATTCTAGTTATTAACTCTTGTGCTATGGGTGTCCTATTAAGGAATTTGGAGCCCGACCCCACAATATGTAGATCGGAGCCAACCTTTTCTTCTATCAGACGCATAGTCTCTGATTTGATAGCAAGATCCTTGATCCATTTTGAGTTAACTTTTGTGCATGGCAAGAGAAAGGGATTCAGTTTCATTTTGTTTCACATGGATTTCCAGTTTTCCCAGCACCATTTGTTGAAGATGCTATCCTTCCTCCATTGCATGCTTTTAGCCCCTTTATCAAATATAAGATAGTTGTAATTTTGTGGATTGGTCTCTGTGTCCTCTATTCTATACCATTGGTCCACCCGCCTGTTTTGGTACCAGTACCATGCTGTTTTTGTTACTATTGCTCTGTAGTACAGTTTGAAATCTGGTATCGCTACACCTCCTGATTCACACTTCCTGCTTAGAATTGCTTTTGCTATTCTGGGTCTTTTATTTTTCCATATGAATTTCATGATTGCTTTATCTATTTCTATAAGAAATGCTGTTGGGATTTTGATTGGCATCACATTGAACCTATAGAGAACTTTTGGTAATATCGCCATTTTGATGATGTTAGTTCTGCCTATCCATGAACAGGATATATTTTTCCATCTTCTAAGATCTTCTTCTATTTCTCTCTTTAGGGTTCTGTAGTTTTCATTGTATAAATCTTTCACCTCTTTTGTTAGGTTGATTCCCAAGTATTTTTTTTTTTTGAGGATATTGTGAATGGGGTGGTTTTCCTCATTTCCAGTTCAGAAGATTTGTCACTGATATACAGGAATGCTTTTGATTTATGCGTGTTGATTTTATATCCTGCCACTTTGCTGAATTCATTTATTAGCTCTAGTAGTTTCTTTGTAGACCCTTTTGGGTCTTCTAGGTATAAAATCATATCATCCACAAATAGTGATAATTTAAGTTCTTCTTTTCCTATTTTAATGCCTTTAATTACTTTTGTCTGTCTAATTGCTCTGGCCAGTGTTTCGAGAACTATATTGAATAGAAGTGGTGATAGAGGGCATCCCTGTCTTGTTCCAGATTTTAGAGGGAATGCCTTCAGTTTTTTTCCATTTAGAATGATGCTAGCCTGAGGCTTAGCATAGATAGCTTTTACAATGTTGAGGTAAGTTCCTGTTATCCCTAGTTTTTCTAATGTTTTGAACATAAAGGGATGCTGTACTTTGTCGAATGCTTTTTCTGCATCTATCGAGATGATCATATGGTTCTTATCTTTAAGTCTATTGATGTGGTGAATAACATTTATTGATTTCCGTATATTGAACCAGCCTTGCATCCCAGGGATGAATCCTACTTGATCATGGTGCATGATCTTTTTGATATGTTTTTGTATACGATTTGCCAGAATTTTATTGAGGATTTTTGCATCTAAATTCATTAGCGATATTGGTCTGTAGTTTTCTTTCTTTGAGGTGTCTTTATCTGGTTTGGGAATCAGGGTGATATTGGCCTCATAGAATGAATTTGGAAGTTCTCCCTCTTTTTCTATCTCCTGAAATAGATTGTAGAGTATTGGTATTAGTTCTTCTTTAAAGTTCTTGTAAAACTCTGCTGTATATCCATCCGGTCCTGGGCTTTTCTTGGTTGGTAATCTTTTGATGGCTTCTTCTATTTCCTCACTTGATATTGGTCTGTTTAGGTTGTTTATATCTTCCTGACTCAATCTGGGTAGTTCATATGTCTTAAGGAATTTATCGATGCCTTCAGAAGAACTTTTTGATAAATCCAAGGGAATCCTGGTGTGTAAAAAAGACAAAAGCAGAACTACTGAATTTTATTGGAGCTGGAAGACAAGAGGTCCACTTAGCAGGTCAAGGCTTCTTACACTCCGCTTCTAGATCTTCATTTCAACTCCATTGAAAACCAACAACTCCCCCTTCCCCTGCCATCATTACCTCCCTGGGCCACCACACTACTGCCCACACTCCACAGCTATCCTGCAGAGACATGGGAAGCACACAGCAAAGATAGATACTCAAACTTCAGTGTACCTAAGAATCAGCTAGAGAGCCCGTTTAAATGGAGATTGACAATCCCTCCTCCCCCACCCAGGAACTGATCCACTCCACTCTCATCCATCTGGGGTGAGATCTTAGAAGTCTGACTTTGAATCAGACTTCTAAATTGATCCTGATACTCCAAGAAACTTCTCCAAACTGTGATCCCAATTTAATATTGTGCTGCCTTTTCTCCCTTGATTGATATCAGTGCTTTTATGCCAACCACTTTTATATAAATAAAGAGCATTTTATTGAAGAGTGAATTATATGCTTTTTGCCTGTTCTCATGAAATCACAATCCAAACATTTACAAAGGTAGTGCTAGAAGGGAAAAGGAAGTTAAAGTTGTTTGTCTTAAATCACAAATTCACATAAATATGAATAGTAGAAAATGGACTATGAAGGATTTTCATCAAATAGAACTTTAAGACCTTTTGTTTTTTTCTTTTTTTTAATGTTAATGTGGAGGTCAAGAATGGCAGTAGCAAGTAGCATATTGCATAGGGCCTTGTACTAACAAAACTATCTCATATACACATTTCATTTGTCTCAAGAGCCTGTATGTAAGAGCAGAAGATCAGCTCATATATGAACAGCGAAAGGAAACAGGGTGAAATGATGCCCCAAGCAAGCAGACCAGCAGAACAGAATAGAAGCAACAAGACATAGCTGGAATGAACATATTTTGGATAATCACTGGATTTTGAATTTAAAATTTGAATCTTAGAAATAAGTGAATCAGGTTGTTGCATAAATTTAGATTTTTACCCTTAAAAAGATAAGGAGTTAAGTGGCCTCAGGTCTTTAATAAAATTTATAGAAGTTAAAAGCTTCTGTTGTATTCTAGGACAAATTTAGAAGTTGTTTTTTATTAAAAGAGTTAGCCACACATTGAGTTGTAAAACATTTACTCAGGTAATCTCTCAAACTATGCAATGCTTTTATTTTCTATTTTCATTTATTTATTTTAATCTATTGTTTTCTATTTCTTATTAAACTAAGTTTTAATTCAACAGATATTGATTGAAAGTCATTTTTAAGAGTTATAAAACTTTACAGATTTTTTTTAAAGTCAGAAAACTTCTGCTATTGAAATTGAGCTCCTTGATCTCACCTCTATTTTAAAATATCACATTTTTATTGCTATGTGCTTATCATCATTTTTCCCACTAATTTATAAGGTTCGGAAGATGATATGCCACATTCTCTTTGTCATTGGTATTCCCAGCATTTCACCTGAGTCCTCTCTAAAAGCAGCAATAAATGTTGGATTGAATTTATTAGTAGTAATATTAATGAAAGTTTCTAGAATGCACATAGTTTTTTCAGTAGCATATGACAAATAACAAGAAAAAAATTATTTAAGCTCAATGTATTTGTTGTAAAACAACTTTTTAAAAATATATTTATTAATTTATTTTACAGTAGAATAAATCTTGACATTTTATACACAAATGGAGCACAACTTCTTATTCCTCTGACTGTACATGGAGCAGAGTCACTCCATTAATGTAATCATACATGTATATAGGGTAATAATGTCTGTCTCAGTCTATCATCTTTCCTATCTCCACAACCCCACCCCTTCCCTTACTCCCTTCTACACAAACAAAAGTTCCTTCATTCTTCCCTATCCCCCCGCCCAACTATGGATCAGCATCTGCTTATCAGAGAAAACATTCAGCTTTTGGTTTTGGGAAAACTGGTTTATTTCACTTAGCATGGTATTCTCTAGTTCCATCTATTTACCTACAAATACCATAATTTCATTCTTCTTTAAGGCTGAGTATTATTCCATTGTGTATGTGTACCATATTTTCTTTGTCAATTCATCTGTTGAAGGGCATCTAGATTGGTTGCATAGTTTAGCTATTGTGAATTGAACTGCTATAAACACTGATGTGACTGAGTCACTATAGTATACTGATTTTAAGTCCCTTGGGTATAAACTGGGATAGCTAGGTCAAATGGTGGTCCCATTCCAATTTTTATGAGAAATTCCACACTACTTTCCAAAGTAGTTACACCAATTTGCAGTCCCACCAGCAATGTAAGAGTATACTTTCCCCCACACACATCCTCTCCAACACTTATAATTGTTTGTATTCTTGATAACTGCCATTATGACTGATGTGAAATGAAATCTTAGAGTAGTTTTGATTTGCATTTCTCTAATTACTAGAGATGTTGAATTTTTTTCATGTATTTGTTGATCGAGTGTAGTTCTTCTTCTGTGAATTGTCTGTTAAATTCCTTAGCCTATTTATTGATTGGGTTATTTGTTTTTTTGGTTTTAAGTTTTTTGAGTTCTTTATATATCCTGGAGATTAGTGCTCTGCTGAGGTGCATGGGGTAAAGATTTTTTTGACAATCTGTAGGCTCTCTCATCACATTGTTTCCTTTTCTGAGAAGAAACTTTTTTTAGTTTGAATCTATCCATTTATTGATTCTTGATTTACTTCTTGTGGTTTCAGAATCTTGTTCAGGAAGTCAGACCCTTAGCCAACATGATGAAGATTTGGGCCTACTTTTTCTTCTATTAGGCAGTGCCTAATAGAAGTGGTTAATAGTTCCAATGCCTAAGTCTTTGACCCACTTTGAGTTGATTTTTGTGCAGGGTGAGAGATAGAGGTTTAATTTCATTTGCTACATATGGATTTCCAGTTTTCCCAGCATCATTTGTTGAATAGGCTATCTTTCTCCAATGTATGTTTTTGGAGCCTAGTATGATTTAGCTGTATTTATGTGGGTTTGTCTCTGTGTCTTCTATTTTGTACCATTGGTCTACAAGTCTATTTTAGTACAATACCATGCCATTTTTGTTACTATTGCTCTATAGTGTAGTTTAAGGTCTGGTATTGTGATACCTGCTGCCTCACTCTTCTTGTTTAAGAACTGCCTTAGCTATTCTGGGTCTCTTATTTTTCCAAATGAATTTCATAACTGCTTTCTTTAGTTCTATGAAGAACGTTATTGGGATTTTAATAGGAATTGTATTAAATCTGTATAGCAATTTTAGTATGGCCATTTTTATTATATTAATTTTGCCTATACAAGAACATGGGAGATCTTCCCATCTTCTAAGGTCTTCTTCAATTTCTTTCTTTAATGTTCTGTAGATTTCATTGTAGAAGTCTTTAACTCTTTTGTTAGATTGATTCCAAAGGTTGTTGTTTTTTTTTTTTTTTTTTTTTTGAGGCTATTGTGAATGGGACAAATTCTGAAGATTTCTCTTGCAGTGGATTCATCACTTATGTATAGAAAGGCATTTGATTTACGGGTATTGATTTTATATCCTGCTACTTTGCTGAATTCATTTATTAAATCTAGAAGTTTTCTGATGGAATTGTTTGGATCTTCTAAATATAGAATCATATCACCAAATAGTGATAGTTTGAGTTCTTCTTTTCCTATGCTTATCACTTCAATTTCTTTCATCTGTCTGATTGCTTTAGTTAGAGTTTTCAAGACTGTGTTGAATAGCAGTGGTGAAAGAGGTCATCCCTGTCTTGTTCCTTTTTTAGAGGGAATGTTTTCAGTTTTTCTCCATTTAGAATGATGTTGGCCTTGGGCTTAGCATTGATAGCTTTTATAATGTTGAGGTATATTCCTTCTCTCCCTAGTTTTGCCAGTGTTTCGAACACGAAGAGGTGCTATATTTTGCCAAGTGCTTTCTCAGCATCTATCGAGATAATCATATGATTCTTGTCTTTAAGTCTATTGATATGTATTATGTCTATTGATTCCTGTATGTTGAACCAACCTTATATCCTTGGGTTGAACCCCACTTGATTGTGGTGCACTATCTTTTTGATATATTTTTGTGTGCAATTTGCCACAATTTTATTGAGAATTTTTGTATCTATGTTTATCAGAGATATTGGTCTGAAGTTTTCTTTCCTTGATTTGTCTTTTTCTGGTTTTGGTATTAGGGTAATTCTAGCTTCATAGAATGAGTTTGAAAGGGTTCCCTCCACACCTATTTCATGGAATAAATTGAGGACTATTGGTGTTAATTCTTCTCTGAAGATCTTGTAGAACTCGGCTGAGAATTCATCTGGTCCTGGGCTTTTCTTGGTTGGTAGGCTTTTGATGGTGTCTTCTATTTCCTTGCTTGAAATTGTTCTGTTTAAATTGTGTATGTCCTCCTGGTTCCGTTTTATCAGATTATATGTGCCTCTAGAAATTTGCTGGTGTCTTTGGGATTTTCTATTTTTACTGGAGTACAAATTTTCAAAGTAGTTTCTAATTATCTTCTGTATTTCAATCGTGTCTGTCATGACATTTCCCTTTTTTAACACGAATTTTAGTAATTTGAGTTTTCAGTCTCCTTCTTTTCATTAAGGTGGCTAAAGGTTTATCAGTTTTATTTCTTTTTACCCACCAAGAACAACTTGTAGGAAGAAAAGCTTCTCTGGAGCTAACAGAAGACTCAGTTCCTGGATGGCTGACTCCATTGCTCTGCCAAGGGGAGGTAGTCCCTCATGGGATAAGGGTCCAGTGGAGGAAATCTGCTCAGTTCAGGGCAGCAACGAAGCATGTACATAGGATGAGGTCTTTCAAAGCCACAAAGATATTACAGATTTTCAGATTCAAATGAAAAGACTGCTGAGTATCCTACAAATTTTAATTTCTAAACAAGTAAATATCGGTACCCATAACCCACTAAAGCCAAAAACCTTCCACAGTCCTTTCTAATTCTTATTATGAAATTGGGAAAGGTCTTGAAGGCCCAAAAGTGAGGTGACCACTGGGGGAGATCATGCCCAGATATGACCGGGTCATTTCTTGCTCCAACTTCAAAAGGAGCCATTGTGAGGGAATTTCAAACTGCAGAATATAAGAGAGTGGCTACAGCTGGGTTTTTTGTCCAAAAGTACAGGAAGCTCTTGGTGGTGACATGTCATATACTCCGCGGCAGCACATTTGGTGGTGGTTGGTGTTTGGTGGTTGGTGGCTGGTGATCGTGGTCTTTGGATATTGGGTTTTTTTTTTTTCCTATCTTTTTGTTTTTGTTTTTGTTTTCTAGTTTTTTTGTTTTGGTTTATTATTCTTATTTTTTAGCTAGCACACTTGATCAGGCTCAGGATGAGCAATGAGAGTAGTCAGAGCAGTGTAGTGCTGCAGAGGCAGAGCTCCTGCTCTGAACCTGCCTTCATGGGCCATTTTATGGTCCTGCAGGACGCTGGGGCAGGGAGCTTCACCCAGGTGAAACCTGCCTGCCATCCAACTGCCTGGACAGAGGTTTCAGTGAAGGTCTTGGTAAAAGTAACCTCGAGCTTCCCATCCTCTCTGAACCAGAGTTGATGGCCACCTTGGATCACCAAAACATGATCTAGCTCTTCCAGGTCATCAAGACCCATGAACATATATATCTACCTTATCATGGAGCATGCAAGTGGAGGACAACTGTGGGATCTCATCCTTGAAACTGATGGCATGCTGGAGGAGGAGGCCCATAGACTATTCAGGCAAATCTCGTGGACTTTGAAGTACTGCCATCAGAAGGGGATTGTGCACCTGGACCTGAAGCTGGAGAATGTCGTGGTGGATGCCATCGGCAATGTCAAACTCATCAACTTTGGCCTGAGCACCAGATTCACAGCTGGGAAGAAGCTGAAGAGGTTCTTTGGCACTCTCCTCTACAATGACTCTGAGAGTGTCCGTGGGCAGCAGATGTCTGGAGCCTGAGTGAGCATAGAATAATGCTCACAGGGAGAGGCCCAGGGTGCAGCCAGCAGCATTAGGCAGCTGAAGAAGCCAATCAAGGAGGCAGCCTAGGGCCTTCCCCCGCAGGTCTCTGAGGGAGTGCAGAGCCTCATCCATGAGATCTAATGGTGGATCCCACACAAAGGCCCTCCATAGGCCAGGTAGTGGGGCACCTATGGCTGAGCCAGGGCAATGAAGCTTCATCTAGCCCTCCTAGTGAGGTACTCACCAAACTCCTGGATCCCACAATTATGAACATGATGATCAACAGGGGTTACCACCCCTATAACACCAGGGTATCTATGGTGAGTCGCAAATTTGATGAGATGATGGTGACATACTGCATACTCGAGCACCAGAAAACCCAGGAGGAGGCCTGTGCACTCCAGTTGAAGCCCAAGGATGGCCCAGGCCCTGCAGATCTTCCCAGGGTCTGCCCCAAGAAGTGTTGGCGTGAGCCTTTCCCTTGCCCTGTGAGCAGCAGCAGCCTAGGAAGCCAGGCAGTCCCAGCAGAAGGCTGCTAGAAGTGCCAGCGTGCCCGCCATCCCTCTCTGCTTCCTCCATGAGAACACACCCCCTCCCAGCTTAACCTCCCAGCCTCACCCTGTGCCCTGCTGCTCATCCTCCCAAGGGACCTCCACAGGACAACCCCAAGACAGCAACTGGGGTTAGAAAAGACTAAGGACAAGAATTGCCAAATGCATCCAGCAACTCTGCTGTATACCATGATATCCAGAAACAGAGTGGACCACTGTCCAGAAACAGAGCAACTCCAGTGGAAATGTGGAGCCCAGACAGACAGAACCGACAGATAGCCAGAAGATCCCCAGCTCCATGGATGATGACATCATGCTGTGGGAAGAGGTGTGCCAACTGGCTCTGGCATCTCTGGGAGGATTCCAGGCAGGAGGGCATGTACCTCCACCAGGAGTCCTCTGCTCCCAACAGTGAAGCACATCAGAGAAGCTTTTGCCTGTGAAACACATCATAGAGACTTTCCCCTGGGACACTTCCCCCTGTCCTGCTCTTTGTCCTTTCTTCAATGCTTTGGGAGAAATTTATTCTGAATTTCTTTTTTTTCACAAATTGTATAATAAAATTGATATTTCAGAGATTTTTTTAAAGGTAGTTTTTTGTGTTTCTGTTTGTTCTATTTTGGGAGGCTTTTTATTTTTTTTTTTTTTTGTTTTGTTTTGTTTTGTTTTGTTTTGAGAGAGAGAGAGAGATATAGAGGCCTCAGAGCAAGGGCCAGAGCCCAGCAGCCATCCTCTCCAAGTCTTGGACCACTGTGCCTCATTCTACTGCTCACAGTATATACTCACTTACCTTGAGTCAGGGTAGATGGGCACTCACTTTCCTTAAGCCAATATAGACAGGGACTTGTTCCCATTGGCATAGTATAGACAGAGGTGCTCCCCTTGAACCAATGTAGACTTGATTCACTTTCAGCTGGTGTTGGCCAGCAGAAATCCTTTTCCTGATCTTCAGGCCCCTATCTGAAGTGTGTAGGGATGGTGGGTTGCAGCTGTTGGAGAAGACACCTCTGCAAGTCATTGGAGATTGCAGGGGGTTCTGTGGCTTCATCTCCATAATCTCAGGTGCAGGGAAACAAGAGATGGGCCAGTGGCAGGGGTGGGCTTGCCTGCCTCAGTGGCTGGGTGCCTCACCACATGTCATGCACCTCCCCATCAAACAGCTCCTCCTGGTCACAGCTGAAGGTCGCGAAGAGGAAACACTTGAGATTTGGGTAGTGGAGATGTGAAATCTCAGGGATGCTACTTACATAAAAGTGTAGTGCACCCATGTGGAATTGCTCTTATCTTTGGGTTCTGTTTACAAGGTGAAGTGCACACAAAAAATAAGAAATACTCAGATTAGGACAGGAGACTTCTTGTACCTTCCATCCCTAGAATCTCTGAAGCTCTGGGACTCCCAGAGCCATCTGGCAACTTCTTCCTGACCTTCCCTTCAGTGGTCAGAAATTGGTACCATAAAATATTGAAGAATCTCTTGATGAGGTTGGCAAGAAGAGAAGGGTGTATTCCAGGTGTCCACCATGACCATATGTGTGGTGCTGTCCAGTAGGTTCCTGGCCATGCCATCAGTCTCAACACTGAGCCAGCCCTTTCACTGGGAGTCTACCCTTCGCCGTATCAGAGGTCTCTGTCCATAGACGGCCAGCTCCATGGCTCTGGGCCTGAGGTGAGGCAGAACATCACCACAATAGGACATGACAACAAAGAGCCAGAGAGAGCTCCTGTTGTAAAACATCTCAAAATAGTCTATGTTTATAAACTGACTGTGCCAACACTAAGTTGCACATACACACACAAAAAAAATTTGAAGATCTCAAAAATAATCATCCCCCAAATAAACTTTAGATAATTGATAAAATATCTAAATATAAATTTTAAGTTATAATATAAATATGGATTATATCTAATTTTCTCATGGACCACAAACAGGTCCTTGGTTAGATTTAACCATGTAATTTATGATAACTTAGGGCCAGATAATTCTATTAAATATATATACATATATACGTATAAAATGAAATCCCACGATAGAAATAATGGATGGCTGAGATTTTGTGTTGTAGATATATTTTTAGAGCCCTTAAAATTATGCACTTGCTTTCCAGGACAAAGACTAGTTAGTTCAAGATGTACTTTTATTGATCTAGCTGATAGATGATATCTATCATCTATCTTGTTGTTTATTGTTTATTGTTGTTATGTCTTGTTGTTTATTGTTCAGTTCATTCACACATCAGTCATGTATACTAAGATATATTTAGTGAGAGGACAGAAGTTGAATAAAACTCAGTGCTGCTGTCAAAAAAATACCATATTCTTTGTTAGAACTTCTAGTGTGTATTATTAATTATATTTTAACAGCTTTATTGAGATATAATTAATTCATCACAAAATCCACCCTTTTAAAGTATACCATTCAATGGTTTTAGTATAGTCACAAAGTTCTTCAATCATCTCCATCATTATAACTTCAGAACATTTTCTTCACCACAAAGAAAAGCCTCATAATCATTAGCAGCCGCTCTCCATTATTCTCTTCACCCAACCACTGGCAACCACTAATCTACTTTCTTTTTATGATCTTGTTTTTCCTGAACATTTCTTCTTAATGGAGTGATACAATATGCAGTCTTTTGTGACTGGTTTCTTTCAGCCAATATAATGTTATCAAGGTTCATCCATGTTGTGGTGTAGATCGTTACTTCTTTCATTTCTTTTTATGCTCAAATAATAGCTCATTGTATGGACATTCCATATTGTGTCCATGCATCTATCAGTTGATGGACATTTGGGTGTTTCTGTCTTCTGGCTATGGTGAAGAGTGCCACTATGAACCTTCATGTACAAGTTTTTATTTGAATACCCATTTTCTTTTTTTTTTTTTTTTTTTTTTTTTTTTTTTTTTTTTTTTTCCAATTTTCTTTTTTTTTTTTTTTTTTTTTTTTTTTTTTTTTTTTTTTTTTATTGGTCGTTCATAACATTACATAGTTCTTAATACATCATATTACACGGTTTGATTCAAGTGGATTATGAACTCCCGCTTTTACCCCGTATACAAATTGCTGTATCACATCAGTTACCCTTCCATTGATTGACATATTGCCTTTCTAGTGTCTGATGTATTCTGCTGTCTGTCCTATTGTCTACTATCCCCCCTCCCCTCCCCTCCCCTCCCCTCCCCTTTTCTCTCTCTACCCCTTCTACTGTAAATCATGTCTTCCATTTGTATTCTCTTGACTTACCCCTCCTTACCTCTTATATGACATTTTGTATAACCCTGAGGATCGCCTTCCATTTCCATGCAATTTCCCTTCTCACTCCCTTTCCCTCCCACCTCTCATCCCTGTTTACTGTAAATATTCTTCTCAAGCTCTTCGTCCCTACCCTGTCCTTGTTTACACCCCTTATATCAAAGGAGTCATTTGGTATTTGTTTTTTAAAGATTGACTAGCTTCACTTAGCATAATCTGCTCTAATGCCATCCATTTCCCTCCAAATTCTATAATTTTGTCATTTTTTAATGCAGAGTAATACTCCATAGTGTATAAATGCCACATTTTTTTTATCCATTCATCTATTGAAGGGCATCTAGGCTGGTTCCACAGTCTTGCTATCGTGAATTGAGCTGCTATGAACATCGATGTAGCAGTGTCCCTGTAGCATGCTCTTGTTAGGGCTTTAGGGAATAGACCGAGAAGGGGAATAGCTGGGTCAAATGGTGGTTCCATTCCCAGCTTTCCGAGAAATCTCCATACTGCTTTCCAAATTGGCTGCACCAATTTGCAGTCCCACCAGCAATGAACAAGAGTGCCCTTTTCCCCGCATCCTCTCCAGCACTTGTTGTTGTTTGACTTCCTAATGGCTGCCAGTCTTACTGGAGTGAGATGGTATCTTAGGGTAGTTTTGATTTGCATTTCTCTGACTGCTAGCGATGGTGAGCATTTTTTCATGTACTTGTTGATTGATTGTATGTCCTCCTCTGAGAAGTGTCTGTTCAGGTCCTTGGCCCATTTATTGATTGGGTTATTTGTTATCTTATTGTCTAATTTTTTGAGTTCTTTGTATATTCTGGTTATTAGGGCTCTATCTGAAGTGTGTGGAGTAAAGATTTGTTCCCAGGATGTAGGCTCCCTATTTATCTCTCTTATTGTTTCTTTTGCTGAGAAAAAACATTTTAGTTTGAGTAAGTCCCATTTGTTGATTCTATTTGTTAACTCTAGCGCTATGGGTGTCCTATTGAGGAATTTGGAGCCCGATCCCACAGCGTGTAGATCATAACCAACTTTTTCTTCTATCAGATGCCGTGTCTCAGATTTAATATCAAGCTCCTTGATCCATTTTGAGTTAACTTTTGTGCACGGCGAGAGATAGGGATTCAGATTCATTTTGGTGCAAATGGATTTCCAGTTTTCCCAGCACCATTTGTTGAAGATGCTATCCTTCCTCCATTGCATGCTTTTAGCCCCTTTATCAAAAATAAGATAGTTGTAGTTTTGTGGATTGGTTGCTGTGTCCTCTATTCTGTACCATTGGTCCACCCGCCTGTTTTGGTACCAGTACCATGCTGTTTTTGTTACTATTGCTCTGTAGTATAGTTTGAAGTCTGGTATCGCTATACCGCCTGATTCACACTTCCTGCTTAGTATTGTTTTTGCTATTCTGGGTCTTTTATTATTCCATATGAATTTCATGATTCTTTTATCTATTTCTACAAGATATGCTGTTGGGATTTTGATTGGCATTGCATTGAACTTATAGAGAACTTTTGGTAATATCGCCATTTTGATGATGTTAGTTCTGCCTATCCATGAGCAGGGTATGTTTTTCCATCTTCTAAGGTCTTCTTCTATGTCTTTCTTTAGGGTTCTGTAATTTTCATTGTATAAATCTTTCACCTCTTTTGTTAGGTTGATTCCCAAGTATTTTATTTTTTGGGGGGATATTGTGAATGGAGTAGTTGTCCTCATTTCCGTTTCAGAGGATTTGTCGCTCATAGACCATATACTATGTCACAGGGCAACTCTTAGACAATACAAAGGGGTAGAGATAATACCATGCATCTTATCTGATCATAATGGAATGAAACTGAAAATCAATGATAAAAGAAGAAAGGAAAAAGCAAGCATCACCTGGAGAATGAACAATAGGTTGCTGAGTGATCAATGGGTTTTAGAAGACATCAAGGAGGAAATTAAAAAATTCCTAGAGTTAAATGAAAACACAGACACAACATATCGGAATCTATGGGACACATTGAAAGCAGTTCTAAGAGGAAAATTCATTGCTTGGAGTTCATTCCTCAAAAAAAGAAAAAACCAACAAATAAATGATCTCATACTTCATCTCAAAATCCTAGAAAAAGAAGAGCAAAACAACAGCAAAAGAAGTAGAAGGCAAGAAATAATTAAAATCAGAGCTGAAATTAATGAAATTGAAACAAAAGAAACAATTGAAAAAATTGACAAAACTAAAAGCTGGTTCTTTGAAAAAATAAATAAAATTGACAGACCCTTAGCCATGCTAACGAAGAGAAGAAGAGAGAGAACCCAAATTACTAGCATACGGGATGAAAAAGACAATATCACAACAGACACTTCAGAAATACAGAAGATAATCAGAAATTACTTTGAATCCTTATACTCCAATAAAATAGAAGATAGTGAAGGCATAGATAAATTCCTTGAGTCCTATGATCTGCCCAGATTGAGCCAGGAGGATATAGACAACCTAAACAGACCAATAACAATAGAGGAAATAGAAGAAACCATCAAAAGATTACCAACTAAGAAAAGCCCAGGACCGGATGGGTATACAGCAGAGTTTTACAAAACCTTTAAAGAGGAACTAACACAAATACTTTTCAAGCTATTTCAGGAAATAGAAAAAGAGGGAGAACTTCCAAATTCATTCTACGAGGCCAACATCACCCTGATTCCGAAACCAGACAAAGACACATCAAAGAAGGAAAACTACAGACCAATATCTCTAATGAACCTTGACGCAAAAATCCTCAATAAAATTCTGGCGAATCGGATTCAAATACATATCAAAAAAATTATACATCATGATCAAGTAGGATTCATCCCTGGGATGCAAGGCTGGTTTAATATACGGAAATCAATAAATGTTATTCACCACATCAATAGACTTAAAAATAAGAACCATATGATCATCTCAATAGATGCAGAAAAAGCATTTGACAAAGTACAGCATCCCTTTATGTTCAAAACGCTAGAAAAATTAGGGATAACAGGATCATACCTCAACATTGTAAAAGCAATCTATGATAAGCCACAGGCCAGCATCATTCTGAATGGAGAAAAATTGAAGGCATTCCCTCTAAGATCTGGTACAAGACAGGGATGCCCTCTCTCACCACTTCTGTTCAACATAGTCCTCGAAACACTGGCCAGAGCAATTAGACAGTCAAAAGAAATTAAAGGCATAAAAATAGGAAAAGAAGAACTTAAATTATCACTATTTGCAGATGATATGATTCTATACCTAGCAGACCCAAAAGGGTCTACAAAGAAGCTATTAGAGCTAATAAATGAATTCAGCAAAGTGGCAGGATATAAGATCAACACGCATAAATCAAAGGCGTTCCTGTATATGAATACCCATTTTCGATTCTTTGGGGTTTATATTTAGGAAGGGAATTTCTGTGTACTATGATACTTATGTTGAACATTTTGAGAAACTTCCAAACAGTTTTCCAAGCTGGTTATACCATTGTAAAATCACACCAGCAATATATGAATATTTCAATTTCTCCATATCCTTATTACTTTTATGTCTTATTTTAGCCCTCTTAATGGGTGTGAAATTGAATCTCATTGTGGTATTTATTTGCATCTTTGGGGGGACTTACTAGCTATTTGTAAAATATCTTGTTTAGAGGAATGCTTATCAAATACTTTCTTTTTTCAGATTAAGGGATTTTTTTGGTTTTTGGTTTTTTTTTTTTTAATAGAGTTGCAAGGGATCTTTCTACATTCTGGATACAAGACCCTTATCACATACAAGACTTACAAATATTTTCTCCCATTCTGTGGCTTGTCTTTTTATGTTTAATTACATTTTAATGGAACTATTCTACAAATAGAGTATAAGGCTTAAAAACCAGGAAACTATGATGAAATAATAAAAAATCTGCTAAAGTCTTTAAAAGACAAGTATTGAGTGACTATTCAAAATAAATTACATGCATATCATGTAAGGCACCTATAGGTCTATGACAGAAACCTTAATTAACCTAGAAACAAAATATATCACTAGTTCTTGACTGGTAAGAGATTATCACAGAACTGAAATATAGAATAGGATTTATAATTTCCCTCTTCTACTTTACCGTGGAATAAAGGGAGACCCCCCAAGTCAGACTCCGAAAATTCATTCAGGAGTGCTAAGAGGGAAACTTAACAGCCTTCTCTCTAGTTACAGTTGGAACGTTAATTTCCTATACCAAAGCAGTAGATCTTCTTTTATGTTGTTATTTATTCATTTATACCCTGAGCAAAAACTTTAAAGACAGTAGTACTATCTATAAAGGTAGAGGACCCTGGAACATGCCTAGAACACACAGGGAAGTACCACCAGCCCCCAGGTGCACGGGGACTGATGTGAATAATCATTCCTCCCCTTCCTGAACACACAGAGCACTTTCCAAGTTCTGGACATTGTGTTAAGCAGTGGGAGCATGGGAAACATTGAGGCAGGTAAATACTAGTGAAGATATGTTTAAATGAGTTTGGAAATACCTAGAATAAAGAAACTCTAACTAGAAGTGAAGGTTGGGGGTTGGACAGACCTCCAACATTTATTAATTTATGAAATACTTGCACACTTATTCCACAGATATTTACTGAGCAAAGGTGCAAGAGATAGAGCATTAAGCAGCTCACGAGTTAAGAGTACGAACACAAAGACAAATGAATGCAGTGCCAGGCAACCTGTGCCAGAGTGAAGCTCCACAAAGCAGGGTCGTACCTTCATCACAGTTATATATCATGTGCCCAGACCAGAGCCTGAAACACAGCAGGCAGTTAAGAAGATCTGTTGATTGAATGAAAACAAGCATAGAAGAGGGGTACAGCAGGTGAACCAGTGAGAAAGTTGGGTTATTGTTATTAACTCCACGAAAAAACATAAATTCAAGGTGTAAGAGACAGGCCTAGCGCATAAGTGCTGGAATCTGGGTCTGGCCTGTATCACCAAAGCTTTTACTCTTTTCTATATAGATTAACGACACTATATCCAAACTTGTAAGATGACAGCAAACGTAGAGAGACCACCAACAACTCTGCCTAAATTTGTTTCTCTCTGAAAACAAAATCCAGTTTGGGATTATGTGATACGATTCAGGAAGTTCTTAACTGAAAAAGAGAGGGTGCTTGGACACATTTCAGAGTTAGCCCAGGAGCCTGTCCAGAGATGAGATCCTCAGCTTCTTCATAACAACCTGAAACATGTTTAAAGCAAACCCAAAGGGCTGAGAAAATTAAATAATATGCATATTTAATTTTATCGGATATATATAGGAGAATGAATAAAAGACAATCCTTGAAATCAGTCTAGAAACAGTCCAGCTGAGGAGGGGAAGCAAATGCAAGTAATTTTAATATAAATTTGAATATGATAAATAAGAAGTAAATTCCAGAGGTGGCTGGTGGTGATGGTTGCAATAGCAACGTGAATGCACAGGGTGCCCTTGACGTTGGAAATGGCCAAGATGGTAAAAAAAAAAAAGAAAAAGAAATATATAGGATGGGAACGTAGAGATGGGAGAAGCAACCACTGGTTGAGGATCTAAAAGAAAGTTTCAATGGAGGTAATATTTGAGCTGAATTTGAACTGAGCCAATAGGACGTGGGTAGCCAACACTAAGGAAGGATGTCCGCTGGAGAGACCAGCTGAGCAAATGCCCAGAGGCAGAGAAGATGAGGACACAGGCATGAGCTGATGGTTAATTCAGTTTTGGGGACACAGACTGCACAGTAGCCAGCAAATAAGGGAGACCGAGCAACAGCTATGGACACATCCCTCCCTCTGAGTTTAGACTGGATTCCCCAAGACCAGAAGTCAGTTTACCCAGAGAGTGACATGTGTTTGTTAAACATCATGGAGGCAAGGCAATACACTAGGAGGTATCACAAACCCCCTGCAAACAGTATGAGTGCCTGAATGAAGGAAATGACCATCAGGAAGAAGAGGGAGGGACTGACCGACACCAGAAACACTGCAGAAGCAGTACCCATCTGTCTGTCTGGGTAACAGATCGACTCTCTCTGTATCTCTGTAGGACTAGCATTGTTATGTTTTGGTTGTTTGTGTCTTTGTTGTTGTTAAAATTTGGAAGCTCAGCCTCATTCCAAAAGAAAAAATAATTTTAATAATCGAAAGCACATCCTGACTATCACCTGCCAAGAGGACTTTCTGAATAGGGATGCCTGGGGTTAGGGGGTGACCTTCAACCTGCTCGTTTCTTACCCCCTTACTTCATCTCAAGTGGGCATCCATTCCAGACACTTCATTTCATGAACCTGTGAGCTGGGACAGGGATTCTGACCAATGCAGTGTAAAGAACTGTACCACAAGTGACCTGGGACTCTGACTGCCCAACACTGCTATTTATTCCAGGCAGTTTCAGGAACATTTATTCAGCCTTTAGGTATAACCACTCCTTGCAATATTTGTGCACTGAGACTTGTCAAAGAAAAGAACTAAAAGGAACACTATTTTCAGTCCCCACCAGTAGAAAAATAATGGGGAAAAAAACTACATTTCCACCCCCCCCCTTACCATAGCAACATCATATTTTTATAAGATGGAAACTTCAGGCATCATGAGAAAAATACCTGAAGCATAATTTGCCTCTTTTCTCATTTTTCTGAAGTCTGGCAGAATATCCTTTCTCTCTGACTCTCCTGATAGATTTGGGCATCTTAATAACTCACCCAGATTTTTCCTGTAGGATTATTGATGGTCCCTTCTCGACAATCAACATCCCTGCCTCTTCCTGATTCAATGAAAGATTCAGGTGAAAATAAATAAATAAACACCAAGATCTTTAGATTTTTGTGTCTTGAGTATTTTCATGGCTACTTCACCTTTCAAATGAAATGACTTCTGGAATAAATTGCTTGTTATATGTATATGTAAGTTTATATGGTAACACTTGAGGAAATTCACAACTTATCTGTGATGGAGAGGTATTCCAGAATCACATAAGATTGGAGCTGGAGTGCGGCTCCAAAACGTGTAGATGTCGGTATTTAAAAGTGAAAATTGTCTACTAAACTAGACATAAAGGACAGGCAAGAGACCCATCCCATCTCTCCTTTATCTCTCTGTGTCTCAACTTTCATAAGGCTGAGAATATTTTTGTCTAATCTGATCAAGAAGCAGTAAATAGTCAGGCATGGTAGTGCATACCTGTAATCCCAGTGACTAGGAAGGCTGAGTTAGGAGGATTGCAAGTTCAAGGCCAGCCTCGGCAATTTAGACAGACAATAAACAACTGTATTTTGAGACCCTGTTTCAAAAAATAATAATAAGATAAAAAGGTCTGGGAATGCAGCTCAGTGATAGAGCACCCCAGGTTTAAACCCCCAGTACTAAAAAGGAAAAATCAGGGGTTGGGGGGTGGGTGGGGAGAAAAAGCAGTAGTAGAAGAAGAAACAGAAAGTAGGTTTGCAAAAATTTAGTTTGAAGCTACCCATTAAAGCAAATAAAGAAATCCTCAGATGCCAACCATTAATGCTCTGAAATTTGGGGGTTTTGTCTTCACAGAATTCTCCCAAACTTTTTTGCCCTAAAAACAGAAGTTTTGACATAGATGCCATCTACAGCGTGATAGATGACGCCAAACAGTACGTGTACATTGCTGTCATGGACTACCTGCCTATCTCCAGCACAAGCACCAAAAGGTCAGTGAGTATCCACCTTCTAGTTATAACCCAGTTTTTCGAAGCCAGCCATTAAATGAAGGATCACAGGATAAACCAGCCTGCACATGGAAACACTATCACATTGCATTAGGAAGAGCACACTGTTCAGATATGCCTGGTGTGCATTTGCAGTTCACCCACAGATACATCTCCTCCCCAAATATTAGAGATCAGGGTCTTAACTGAGCACTGTAAAGCATGCCTCTAATCCCAGCTACTTGGGAGACTGAGACAAGGGGATTTCAAGTTCAAGGTCAGTAACATAAAGAGGCCCAAGCAACTTAGCGAGACCCTGTCTCAAAAATAAAATAAAAAGGGCTGGTGATGAGGCACAATGGCTAAGCACCTCTGGGTTTGATTCCCAGTACCAAAAAAAAAAAAAAAAATGGGGAGGGGTACTAGGTTCTGGCCATGCATAAATAGCTCAGTAGTTCACATTATTGGCATGAAAGCAATTTCAGAAAGTTTAGGTAGTTCTCACTTTGAAAATTAAAATACAAAGTAATAAAATGAAATAAAATAAAACAAAGACTAGGAGTTCAGCTCAGTGGTAGAGCATTTACCTAACATGCATGAGACATTTGATTCGATACTCAGCACTGCAACAACAAATTTAAAAAATAGACTATTATTTGGAAAAATATATTTTAACATTATTCATGAGGATGTACCAAAGGATGTGCTGAATATACCTGAGTAGTCTTGCCAGATTTTCCTTAAAGGAGATATTTCTTTTTTATATTCAGAGCAATCTTCATTAAATGCTTAATGTTCATGTATCTTCTCAATGTAAAGGAGAAGGAAATTAAAAATATATATGTTCCCAGTCAATGCATCTCTCTGGGAAAGAAACAGAACATCTTTAAAATGTAGTATTTAAAAAATTAATTCATCATTCTTTCAGCATGCAAATACTTGAAATAAATTTAGGGACAGAAATTATTTTTTTTCTTTACAAAAGCCTTTGCATGTATATATGCATGGCCATGCCCAGGTACTCCCATTCTCCCATTTTTGCTTTCTCACTGTAAATGTAGAGATTCAGGTGCTTGTCAGTGTTCTGAATAATTAGTTTAACCCAGGAAATCTTTTCAAAATGCACTTTTGGGGAGTGAAACCAAAGACATTTTTAATTTGGAAAATTATAATTTCAAAATAACCATTTACTGAGGTTAAATGATTAAGTATGCCCTATATTGCTTGAATATTTTTCATATTGCCAACCCCACATATGCATAATATGTAACTTCTTTATGCAAATTACTACAGAATTGCAGTCTTCCAGAAAATGATCACTCCTGATGACAGTCAGAGGAGAAGCATGTTAATCTGCAAGACGCACATGATTAAGACACTTTTACTTTAAAATATTGTGTGTCCTTTGAACATTCATGGATTCCCCCTTGCACACACGCACTTTCACGTATTTTGTATCCCTCCTTTTTATTAAAAATTTTCTTTCTGTTGTTTATTTGATTTTAGTTCAGTTCTGGATGTCAGTTTCATTTTGGAAGGACATTGAAACGAATAGGTTTTGCATAATTTTCCTATTTATGAAAAAGGAGAATAAGGCAAATTCATGGATTTCTGTTTTAGGCTAGGAAGATGCATGATCAGATTGACAAAACCTTTTTTCCATGAAGACCCATAAACAAAACTGGAATCCTTCATGGTCAAGGGAAAAAGAATTATGAAGTACTTAAAGGAAAAGGAATTAAAAGAATGTTAAAGAACTGAAGCCTACCTGAAGTTTTGCATTTTGGTTATTCATCTATCATTTCAGATGTTATTCAGAGAATACTTCTTTTATTATATTTTTAAAATTTCAAAAACAAAAGGTGTTTTTAATTTTCTAAACAAAAGGTCATTGAAAAAAAATAAGCAGTTCATATATCCAGGTTATAATGAAAGTCTTCTCAGTCAAATGAATGATATTTTTTAAAAGGTCAGATTGGTTACTCATGTTTATATAGTACTGGAAAAGTTTTTCAGGAGTCAATTAAACTTCACTGAACAAGTAAATACTATCAGATTTTATTGTGTTTATGAAATTAATCAATATCTTAAAGATTTTTTTTAGTCTACACACTGCCAATATCCAAATGAAAAAGAAAAAAATTCATACACTCCCAAATTAGAAATGATTGTCAGCCTGTGAAAAAAAACAAACACCATAGTTCAGTGTTAGTTTTAGAATTTCTAATTTTCAAGGTAGTAGGAAGTGAATGGAACAGTGATGTAGGACTAAGAAAATACTGTAGTTAAAAAATCAGAAGCCCCGGGGCTAGGGTTGTGGCTCAGCAGTAGAGCACTTACCTTGAAGTTGTGAGGCACTGGGTTCAATCCTTAGCACCACCTAAATATAAATAAATAAACAAAATCATAGTATTGTGTCCATCTACAACTTAAAACAATATATAAAATTTAAAAAAAAAATCAGAAGCCCAGCTCCACCTCGTCCTGCTATAGCAATCAAGCTGCCTTCTTTCAGTCAATTCACGTAATTATTTAGGTCTCAGTTTGGGGTTGTTCATGATTTATTTCTTCAGTTACTTGGAATGAATCTTTCAGAAGGAAACTGGTCAATGTGTGAAGGACTAATAAAAATGTAGCCTGATTAGTCTTTGAGTTCAATAGTCTTCTCTTCCCACAGTTTCACTTTCTATAGCTTCAGTTACCTGGAATATGAAAGGGAAAGTTCCAGAAATAAATAATTCAGAAATTTTAAATAGCCTGTATTATAGTATCTTACTATCATTGTTCTATTGTTAATTAATATTGTTAATGTTTTATTTTACTTAATTTATACATTTTATTTTACACAGGATATATATGTAGAGGGGGAAAAAAAAACCACAGTATATATACAACCTGTGGTTTCAGGCATCGACTAGAGTCTCGAAATGGTTCACTCATGGATACAAAGGAATGACTGTATTAATATCTTTCATTTATTAATATCTGTTTTTTTAAACAAATATTTATATAGCACCGTGTACTTGTGGTTAAAGCATGAACAGCATATGGTCATAGAAGTTCCATCTGAAAGGGGCAGATAAACATAGATTATCTTATTAGAATGCAAAGGTACAGATGGAGCAATAGGTGTGTGTAACAAGTATTAGAGCCACTCCATGAAAGCACATCTATGGTACAGTTCCTGGGTTAAAGGAAGCTTACAGGAGGACCTGCTATCTGAGTTGCATTTCAAATTATTCATGAACATTTGTGAAAAATATAAGAAATGGAATTTTCCAAATGAAAGGGACACCTTGAGCAAGCAAAGTTTCAGGTGGAGGAAAGAAGCCTAGAAAATTCAGTATTAGATCACAGAGCCCAAGGCAAGGTGGTGAGAGATCAAACTGGAGAGGAAGCAGGGACCAGGAACTAGGGGGCCCCATCTATTGGTGAGCCTTGTGAGTTTGGAGAGCCTCTTCTGTGTTTTAATCCAAGGAAAAAATGACCAGATGCGTTTTTAGATGGGTCATTTTGGTGGTCATGGAGGAGGTACTTGACAGGGATAAGACTGGAGGCAGAGATACCAACTTGAAGCACAAGACTGAGATAATTTTTTCTAGTAGGACTCAGTTTTATGGGTATAGAAGCAGACAAAAAGAAAATTACAGCACTTACCCATGATTTAAGTTTTAGTCATAAGGGAGAGGAAGATGGAAGGGCAAGTGCTATGCAGATTATCAGACCTGGAATGAGACTGGGCAGGCAAGAGACACAGGGAAGAGCTGAAGGACAGGAGTCACTGGAGGGATCCTAGGGCTGCAGCCCACACAAGGTCAAAGAGCAGGTTTTATGCAATTGGAAGAGCAGGGGACTTGAAGGGCAGGAGGCTGGCATCGGATACAAAGAGAAGATGTGTGAAGGAGCAGTGATCATGACACAGACAAGAGAAGGTTCTGAATAATTTATCATGAGTCCAAACAGTGGATTGGCCCAGAATTAGGACAAGATTTGAATGAGTAAACAAAGCCCTACAACCGCAGAGGAGATAAAGTATGCAAGTCATGGTCCTTAAGATAGGGAAGTTGTTTGGTTTTCACGGGAGAATTAAGTGACAATTCTGGAAGTGACATTGGCAGGAACCGGAGAGGTAGAGCAGGAAGCTGTCCTCACAGTTGAAACCAAGTGGCTAGGTGGTGGGGGAAAAATACTTGGCAGGTCTTTAAGAGAAGCTGTGGCCTTTGAGAAGAATCAGGGCATCCTTAACCCTAAAGGCAGAGGGCTAAGGATTCAAGGAAGAGGTTGAGGCTGTGAAGAAACTGATTGTCTGATGGAAGAATCCAAATGTACAGCCCAGAGGTGGGAGGAAGAGGAGTCCTGGGAGGCTTGGCCAGGAGAGGTGATGCCAAGGACACCCTGGAAATAAAAGTGTGAAAAAGCTCAGATAATAATCAGAGCAGAAATTCATATGGAGACAGTTACCCAAGAAGAGGTCAGAGGGGCATTTGGGGACAGAGGAGCTGCTCGAGCCTCTTAACTGAAATTGTGTTGAAAAACTGATTCTTAGTGCACATATGTGTGGTGGGTATGATGATGGAAGTCTGCAGTGGTGATCATTCTGTCTGCACCCTAGGCCCATGCAGTCCAGGTGCTGGTGGTGAGAGATCTTCTTTTAGGCAGGAGCTGATCCCAGTCAAGCTTCATTTCTTTGTGCCTAACCCAAAAGACTTGCATTTTTTTTTTCAACCTATCCTACAAGGCTTTTTGTTTACTACAGAATAATGATCAGAGAGTAATTGAAGTGTTTTCTATATAGTACAGTCAATTTTCTTCCCCAAACTAATTTATTTTCTTTATTTTTATCTATATGCATATTACTTATACAGGACGTACTGGCCAGACCTGGATGGAAAAATAAGAGAAGCATTAGTTTTACGAAGTGTTAAAGTTCGACTTCTTATAAGCTTCTGGAAGGAAACTGATCCCCTCACATTTAACTTTATTTCATCTCTTAAAGCTATTTGCACAGAAATAGCCAACTGCAGTTTGAAAGTTGTAAGTATTATATTGACTGTGCTATTAAATAGGTTGTATTATTCCCTTTGCATGTCTGTGAAAGCTGTGAGCATACACGTGCACATAGGCTTCCAGTAAGAACAGGAGAGTAAAGACTACTTCAGAGGCTAGGAAGTTATTTTTCAAAACAATCACACACAAAACACGGACAGTGGACCCAAATTTCCTCTTGTCTAGCCTTCTTCAAACATACTTTTGTTGCAACCTCTCCGTTTTGTTTGAACTGCTTCACTCACCTACTGTGATTACCTGCACAACTGTGACCACTAGAGCACTGGAACATGCTCTAACAAAGACCCCCCAGTCCCAGTGTTTCCCCAGCTTGGGCTTCCACACTTGTTTCCTGGTCACCTGGGCCACATGCTATTCCATTTCTGAAAACCTTGAAGGAAGCAAGTTTGGAAATTGGTGATACTCTAAAAGTGCAAACTCTCCAGCTCATCTTTGACTTTCTCCATCCTCCACACAGGACCTTTATGCATACTATGCCCTTGCCCACAACACCTTCTCCATGTTTCACCTGACAAATGGCCACTAACCCTTTGGTTGTCAGCTTTGTCCGGCCCTCTGTGTAAGCATTCAATACATGTGTGCTGAGCCCAATCTCTGTAGCAGGCCCTCTTCTAGGTAGTTGGGCTGTGTTCCTCTTGGTATAGAGGAACTCAGGATGACAAGGGCTTTGCAATATCACTTTGGCATGTAGCTTCTGACCCTCACTACCTCAATCAAGAGAAGTGTGAGGCTGGAAGACCATGAAGAAGTCTTTACGGGTCAGGTCTAGAGGTGGCCTGCATTCCACTGCCCAGACACCACACACGTGGGAGACGAGGGAGGCTTGTGAGTGTGTTCAGAAGGATAGCTTTGTTCCCAAGAGAACAGAACAGATCTGTGAATCACCATGGTCTGAAGTTCTGGGTACCCACTATCTATTACACTTTTCCCACACGGAGAACCCTCATCCCTCTGTGAGGGAGAAATGCAAAGTTTCATCCAGTCACTGCACAAATCTCTGTTCAACTAGTTTTTGTAAACTGAGGCAGCCATACCTATGTCTCTGGGTTCACAAATCAGAGTAAGTATTGCAAACTGAAACAAGTCTGTGGTTACCCCCATGGAAGTTTCCCAGGTCAGATTTGCAAATAAATGAAATAACCAGGAACTAGATCAGAGCACCAGTGTAGTTTGGAATCAGATATCACAGATCTGAGAAGTTGCTGTGTAGTCCCCAGAAACCTGGCAGAGATACTGGAGGATAGAGTTTAAACCTTTCCACAGACAAGGGGATGCTTAGGATTATTTCAGCCCAGGAACAGCATCTTCCAGGTAATTGAAGTGACATAAAGGTCCCCAGGGAGTAATCAAGCAAGATTAGGAACAGGTGTCTAGTTCACCATCATATTCCCAGTGCCCAGCATGATGCCTGGCACAGTATTCCAATATGTGTTGAATGAATGAAAGTATGAATGAATAAAGTCAAAGAATGGAGCTAGCAAAGGCAGAGGGACAAGAAAGTTTCTCTAAGATACTGAGAGAGAGGGAGCCCAGTCCAGAGCAATGCCCAAATCCATGTGGTTAGCCATTTTCTGTGGACTCCGATGCCCAGGGAATCATTCGCGGTAGAAGAGCACTACTGCCACACTAAAAGGGTCTAGCAGGAGCAGAAAGGAGGATATCTGGGCCTTGGGCACACTCTGAGGTATATTTTGCTTTCATGTCCTGCAACTTCCCTTTGCCCATGTCCTGCAACTTCCTGACCCCATATCACACCTGCTAAGGCCCCTACAGTTGAAATCTCCCAGGGGTATGAAATATTGAGTGCTGTCATTGAAGACTTGCAAGAAATTCCAAGGAAAGTAGAAGCTCATCATAAGCTCTACAGTACTTTATCAATTTTATCTTTTTGAACACAGATGGTCACATTTCTTGAATAGGCCAAACATTAAAAGCTCACTGTTGGCCATTTTATTAAATAGAGGTCATGTATTTCTAAGCTCAAGACAAACCAAGGTGGGAAGGAAGCTTAATGCCCCAATATCTAGAACACAGATGGCTGATGAGCTCTTCCAAGGAAAAGTAGGCTTTGGACTCTTGCATGTGGCCTATCTGCAGGAGCCTTGGAGCTTTGCTAAGACACAGGGCTTGGGAACTGGACAGGAAACTCTGTCCTTGGAGGAATGGGCACCTCGCACCCCTGATGTGGGTTTGTACCCACAAGGAGATCACAGAAACAATCATAGAATTGTTCCAGTTAGCTGAGTATTTATTTTTTAATGAATTAACTAATCAGTTTTGAAATGACTTTGCTGTCTTTTACAACATTTGATAGAATCTAATAATGTCAGTGAATTTCTGACTGATTTCTGCTGTCATGTTAGTCTCTCAGATAAATCTGTCTCTCCTCTTCTGGGCCATCATCGACTTTCTAGAGAAAATGGGTTCTTGCTAAAGCCTCAAGCTGTGACTCCATCCTTGACTTAACTTAGGATATGTATTTTACTCCTTTTCAAGTTGATTGATTTGAATTCAATCAATTCTTGATTCTACAATAGTATCTTTCTCAGAAGGAAACAGTCTATGCGTGGACATTTTGATAGAATGTCCAGGCAAGCTGACTGCTGGTTGTTACCCACAATACTAACATGACTTTGTGAGTATACAACTGTGACCTGGGAGCATTCTCAAGTTATTAAGTCAGTTTGACGACTCCACAAACCAGCAAATTTTGTGGAAGACAGGAACTGGAGAAATAAGGTGAACTAGGGTATTCTCCATGCCCTGGGAGAATGTTCCTCTGTGTTGTGAAATAGGCATTATTTGGATGGTAGATTTTGGTGTGTGCACCATGGATCTCAAGGGTTTTGCAAACAAACAAACAAAAAAAAAAAAAAAAACAGACTGGAAGGGACGTTGATGATCACCGAGGTCACCTCTTTCCCAAGCTGGGGCATAGGCTAGGAAGACCAACTCTCATTATTTCCCCAAGCCAAATTTAAACACTTACCATTTTGAAACTATACTATGTCTCCTTTTTTAGGTATTATGTCATTTTTCTCTCTCTCTCTTCTTTCCTTCCAATACACATGATCTCACACCTATAAGACATCCTAGAAAAAAATCCATGGTGAGGCTGGGGATGTAGCTAAGTGGCAGAGCACTTGCCTAGCATGCACAAAGCCCTGGGTTCAATCACCAGCAACACACACACACACACACACACACACACACACACACACAGAATTTCTTGCCATTATGAAAATGTTTGTTTTCTAATGTACAGACCTGCCTGAGACTTTCACTGTTAATGGGTGAGAGCTCAACCACCAGAGTCCCAGGAGCTCAATCACAGTCAAAACTTTATCCACACTCATATATCTAAAAAAAAAGATAAAAATAATAAAAAAAACTTTATCCAACACGTGGCAAATTCAACAGTCTCAGGAGTGCCTACTTTGATCTTTCCTGCTCTGAGCCCACGTTCTCCTTGTTCCTCCATCTTTGGCCTTGGTTGAAGTGCAAACCTGCTTTTTAGGTCATGGTGAAGTTGAAAGTCAAGACTCGTTGTTTGCAATTATGGTTTGCATGGCTTGAGTCACCCACTGAATGAGCTTGTAGACTTAGGTGTGTAGATGGAAAGTATTTGTTCCCGTGGCAAACTCTCTTGTGACCTTTCTGAATCCCCAAGTTAGTCAGCTAGTCCTTGACATAATGCATGCAAAGTGTAAGAATACTCATTCAGTTCTTTGGCATGCTTGACAGAAAGGTCCCTGAGGCATGCTTCAAATGCCAGTGCACCCTGGTGAATAAGACAAAGAGAATTAAACAACCTTCTGGCCCTCACCCTGTTGAAAGAATGAATTTTGTAGCTTAAAAGTGTTAATTATAGACCAAGTGGAGCATGCTAATTTTCTCTCTTGTTGCCTATATAAATTGGAGAATAAAAATAGCTTCCTCTATACAAAGTAACGAGTGTATGGTTTTAATAACCCAATGAGGTCTATTGTTGACATTTAGATAATTCGCTCCTTTGCCTGTTTGAACAGACCAAAAACATTCTCTATTCACCTGGTTTTTTTTTCTCCTTACAGAAATTTTTTGATCTGGAAAGAGAGAATGCTTGTGCAACAAAAGAACAAAAGAATCACACCTTTCCTAAATTAAATCGTAACAAGTACATGGTGACAGATGGAGCAGCTTATATTGGTAGGTGTCAGGGCTGGGAAGCTCCTCAGAGATTGCCCACGAAGTGCTGGTTCACCTGGACCTCAGTGGTGGTCCATGATGAAAGAGCAGTACCTGGGAGCCATGGCTGATGACTAGTGGGCCCTGGTGGTCAGGAAATAGGAGGGTGAGGGAGAAGAGCTCCTCTGCCCAAATGTCTCCTCTGAGACCTGATTCTTGTACTAGGATATCATGGAAGATGTCTTTACATCTTGCTTTGCAGAAATTCTCTGGTCCACCTGCCTCATTTTATAGACAAGAAGGCAAATGGCTCACAAAGACCGTGGCTGGCACCAAAACAAGCACCACAGCACCACAAGCCAGTCAACCGTGGGTCATGGGGAGGCAAGCACTGTAATTGTTCAGTGCCAGAACTTATACAATCTGAGTCGCAATCCCATCCCTGCCATTTTCTAAATGTCTAACATCAGATGATTTCTTTGAACTCTCTAAATCCCAGTTTTTCTTATCTCTAAAATGGGGCTAATGGCAGTTTCTACTGAGATAATATATACAAAGTGCCTGGCACAAATATAAAATCCAATTAATATTAGCTATTAGTATTAAGGTAATAAAGTCCCAGATGCATAAACCCATTTGTTGGTGGAATTATTTCCTAACATATCAAGTTTATTCTAATTTTCTGTGCTGTGCATAAGCCCTACGTGGTCCCTTCACTGGAAACATCACAGGTAGAGTTGAAATTATCCATTCAGAGTAGGTACATAAATCCAAAATAGCCATGTGGTTATTACATGACATAGACAAAGTGGTGGTCTCTAAACAGAAAAGAAAAATATGTTTGTGAGAATATAGGAACATGAGGTTCATATTAATTATTTTTTTTCCAAATTCAGTGGATGAATAAAAAAGTATAGTCTTAACTTTAAAAAGCATTTTATATGATTTGATTCTCTTAGCAACATCATCAATAAGGTGACTTTTATCTTCTACATTTCAGAAATTAGAACACTTGGGCTGTAAGACATGAAATGTCTGAGTTATGCAGGTGCAGGGGAAAGGGGCTAGAATCCAGACCACACAGCCCCCTTGGCCATGTAGAGGTTGACTAACCCCTGGATCAGTGTGAAGATGCTCTTTTACCATTTTTAATAGTTATAGCATCATTTTATTAAAATGGATTATTAGAACATCTTCTGTAACATAAGCATATTATTTTATCCCTCCTGTTCCTCTTGAGATTAAAAAAAATGTGATTATTTGGATTTCCTCATGTTTATCAGCTTAGGACGAATAATATGAAATCAGCTTCCTTTTAAGCAAGTGACAAAAAGCAAACTCAAAATTGTTTATTAAATAACAGGAAATTTGGGGACAACTATTTGGAAATCCAGGGATGGAATCAAATTCAGACACAGTGGGATTTAGAGATCAAAATCAGGACATTTCACTTGTGAGCTTTACTTAAAGCAAGGTGTTGTGGGCACCTTCCGTAGTAATTTGTAGTAATATTCAAATGCTGTTTTGATAAGTATTTTGGAATCAGACAGCCCATATTTTAATTCTAGCACTGATACAAGATGGAAGATGGTAAAAAGTCACATGGTCTTCCATCTCCTTATTTGTGAAATGGTGATTATAGCCATGAGCATTAAGTGAGCTAATATACGAATAGCTCCTAACATGTCTCTCTAATCTATCTAGATCCTTAATAAATATTGATTCTCTGCTCTCTCAGTATTCTTCCCTAAGGCATTTTTAAATGACTTTGTATTCTTAGGCCTTGAGGCCTTAGACTTAAGGAGTAAAATGAAAAAAAAAAAAGAAAAAAGAAAAAAAGACCCACCTTCCAGGATTCCAAGAGGTGCCACATGCAAAAGGGAGTTGATATGTTTGGGAGCTTCATAGGGCAGTGCAAGGACCAAAAGATGAAATTGTAAAGAGACAGCTAAGTACCTTCTCCCAGCAGCCTCTCCCACAGATGGCTGCAGGGATTGGACCAAGGTTATCCAAGGACACATGAGCTCAGCATCTGATTCAGTAAGTATTTCTACAGTGAGACCTGAATTGCTACTGAGGGAAGGGAAGACCAGTCTTGACATTTAAGGTCTCCATTCCCTTTATGGAACTAGCTCTTAACCAAAAAGGAGAACAAAACCCATGAGCTTAGTTCATACCAGGGATGGTGGTCACTTATAAACAAATTTTTGTGAGTCTTGACATGGCTCAATATTTTTTAGAGAGAATACTTCTTATTTGTCATCCCATAGAGAGCTCATGGAACCTGGAGACCTGAGTGCATCACTGATTAGTCATGGGACATTGGGCAAATTTATTCCCTCCTTTGAGCCTCCCTCTCCTCCTTTGTAAAGTCAGTGTAAATCTTACCAATCATGAAATAAACATAAATATCAAGTACGGTGCTTTGTTCATAGTAGGCACTCAATAAACGATTAGTCCCTCCATCCTTATACTCCCTTCATTCCTGGCCTCATTCCTAGTCTCTCCCCTTAATGTTCCAATGCCCTAACTATCCACAAGTTTATCTCTGTCCACAAGATGTCATCCTCTCTTTGGGGTCTGGCTCTCTTGTTCTAAGTAAATTTCAATGCATCTCTCATTATTCAATGGAATGCTCCTTTCTTGACCCATGTAGCCAGAGTTAGAAACTCCTTCTGTCCTGTGCTGGTGGCATTGTGTGCATTATTCTCTCCTAGTATTACATATTCTCTGTATTATAACTATTGTGTTTCCCTCCTGGACTCCTTGAAGGCAGGGATGCCATTTTCACCTTTATATTAGCAGCTCCTAATATGGGACCTGTTAGACTAATGTCACCTAAGGGCACTCAACAAGTATTCATTGAATGAAGAACAAAGAAGAGTAAAGGGGGAAAAAAATGGTGCTGTGCCCTCTTGAGGAGAAACCTTTGTTCTGCTGTGCCGCAGTCCGGCTGCAGCAAAATAACCGGGGGGTGACGAACAACTTGTGTAGATCGATACAGCAGGAGTGGGAGCCGTTTATTGTAGGACCAGAGGGGTATTTATACATTCCACACAGCTTATCTAATTAACATAAACTAGATACAGCAGTCAACCAATAAGAAATCTCCACACTTAATGGCTCACTGGCGCCACCTCACAAACCACTCCCCCTGGCAAAATACCAGGCGCCATCCAGACTTGTTTACAGACTCTAACATTTGCCAGGCGCCATCCTGACATGTTTACAGATCTTAACACTGCTGGAAACCTCTTTGCATTTGATACCAAAGAAGAGACTCACTTGGAGCATTATGAGTTGTCCAGTCCTCTAATCTGCTTCCACCTTGCAAATAAATGGCATAGAGATTATTACCCTCTCTTAGAGTCCAGCCTTACCGGATCCCTCAAAATTCAGATGCTGAATTCCTAACCTCCAGTATGCCAGAATGTCACCGTAGTTAGAGATAAAGTCTTTACAGAGATAATCAAGTTAAAATTTAGATCCTTCAGGTGAGCACTAATCTAATCTGACTGTTGTCCTTATAAAAAGGAGAAATTTGGAAACCAAAACACAAAGAGGGAAGACAATCGGAAGAGATATAAGGAGAAAAGAGCTAGCTACAAGCCAAGGAGAGAGGTCTGGAGTGGGTCCTTCCATGGAAGGAACCAATTTTGCTGGCACATTGATTATGTCTCCAGAACTGTGAGAAAAGAGATTTGTCGTTTCACCCACAGAGTGTATGGTACACTGTGAATCCAGCTCTAGAAAACGAATACACTGGTTAACGCCAGGCAGTCATACATGGGAGCTTGTTCTCAAAACAACTGCCTGGATTCCTGGGCCAAAGTGACCAATACTAGACCCAGGAAATTATGTACATCCCAATAGAGGAACATCTGTGTGCTCAGGAACCAGTACTTCCCCAGCATCAGCTTTTTCTTTGATGCAAAAGTTTTTCAGCATTATGCTTGTACATATGGATTAGAGGGTGTCTCTTTGAGAAGGTAGTAATTGTTCACAGGATTTTTAAGTGTATTCCTATATATTTCAAATGTTGCCATATTTAGTATGTCTTGTGAATGTCAATAAGAAATAACATTTACAAAAAGGAACAGCAGATTCCTTGTTTTGAGTTTCAACTTGAGCAAAGCTGAAAGAAATGCCAAGATAATATGCAAATATTAATATGCCATGTGTAAGGCTTCTTGGATATTTTTTTGAAGCTGTCAACACAATTCAGGTTCCCTGTCATTATTCCTGGGTGTTTATTTTATAATTTTTTAAAATAGAATCGGCTCTGTATTTCATTATATTGGGACTATGCCCCCAGTGGATCCTAACTCCTCACCATTATTTCTTTGTTGGTTTGCAGGAAATTTTGACTGGGTAGGGAATGATTTTACCCAGAATGCTGGCACAGGCCTTGTTATCAACCAGGCAGATGTGCGGAACAACAGAAGCATCATTAAGCAACTTAAAGATGTGTTTGAAAGGGACTGGTATTCACCTTACGCCAAAACCTTACAGCCAACCAAACAGCCGAACTGTTCAAGCCTCTTCAAGCTCTCACACCCCTCCAACAAAACTGCCACACACAATACCAGCGGGAAGGAGCCCTTGAGCGCATAGCAGAGTGAACAACAACAGTTCCGTACTTCATATTTATACATAAAGGACTCGAGGAGAGAAAGACAATTTAATATGTCTTTTTTTTTAGGGGAAAAAAAAGCACACTTATAAAAAAAATGTTCTCTGAACGACGTGTACTCTCTAGCTAACAGTATCTTATCACCATGTATACTAAAATCAAGACTTTTGTATTTGTTACTTCTGACCAAGAATGTCCTTCTGGTTTAGAAGTTAGTTTTTATGTTTGCCTATGGATTTTAAGACTTGGATTCCTGTTTCCTGTTCCTGTCTGGGTTTTAGAGCTTTTTCTGCTAACCCACCTGGTCAGTTCTTAGCATGAGGTGAGCTCTTTGCTTTCACACCATTCTGAGCACTGCTGATCTAGAGAGGAAGGTGAAGATTTCACCTAGGAGAAAAGACTGATCAAACCAAGTATTTATTCTTGAAAACCGTCTCCCAGCCCAATCCAGTCACCTGAGCATGAAGAGATTCCATCTCATGCCAGCCTTCAACAGCCCTAAAAAAATACTTTTTTTTGTCTGCTTGCTCATTGTCTTCTAATACCGTAGGTTTTATTTAGTATCATTTTCTTTCTTACAAAATGTTCTTATTACATAGTGTTCCTCTATTCACCTCAATATTAATTCCAAGTATGATAACATCTTTTGAAAATGTATGATTCCCTTAGAATACATACAAAATGGAAATAGCAGTCTTTAATTTTCACCTTTCAACTGCATTCTTTTCCCCTACCGAATTGCTTATTTTAAAACCACAGCCAGCAATATGTATCCTTTCTCTTAAGCTCAGAAAAAAAAAAAAGATATAGCCACCTGCTAATATTCAGTAAGCTATTAAGTCTGCATTTTGAGAACAAAGTAGTTTTTCAACATTTTTGTTTAGTTTATGGTATTATAAAGGAAAGGTCTCTCTGCGTCAGTGGATTTTAATTTCTTTAGAATCATTATGCTGTTAAGAGTATGCCAGCAAACGTTTATAGAGCTATTTAATATACCTTCTGCTATTTAATATACCAAATGCTTTTCAGAGAAATGCAATTTAAATACTGTGCGTAACATATTTTACTAAGAAACAGAAATATTGGATTATTGTTCTATAATGTCATTGTGTGTTGGTGTTTTATATCTATACAATATATAACCATGTATTAATGGAGACTGTTGCTACACAAGAGAGAGGGATGGTCTCTTCAGAGCCCAGGTGGGTAGCCAGGATGCCCGCGCCCAGTGTGGCTCCTGACTCCATGACTCAGAACAGAGTCCTTCACCCGCTGGCCTCTGGTTTTCTATTGCTAATGTAGAGACAGTGATACTCACCTACCTCGCAAGAATGTTGTCATGGTAGGAGATATTTATAACTTGTTTTGAAATCAAAAGAACATATATAAATGCTAAGCATTATAACATATAATCTTTTTCTTGAAATAATCTTTGTGGTATCCTGGTAGAATCAGTAACAGGTCCTCCCCGAGAACCCAGAACGGAAAAGAAATCCACTGCTTCCAGTCACGAATGTGGATGACAAGAATGCAGCCGCACAAAAGCCACGGTGGAGATCTGGATTGTTAACATCTTGAGGGACCATTTTTCTCTGGTCACCTTGGCATAAATAATATCAACACAAAACCAGACGTTAGCTAGGGATTGTTATTTAGGACCAGCATATAATACGTTTGTTTTCAGAGCGAGGACAAGCAATTTCATTTATTCTTTCTCATTTCTAGAGACTTGGTTTTAAATCTGCCAAAAGACTGAAGGGGGAACCAATGGATCTCTTCTAGCGGGTTCACTTAATGTAGAATGGCTGCTTTCCTTTCTTAATGTTTCCAAGTCCTGCTTCACTGGATATTTTACCAGTCAAGAGAACTAGCCAGGAGCTGTGTTTTTAAGGGTAACATGTTTTTATGACTGATTGGGGGTATTTCTAAATGAAATTATTCATTAATAATGGCCAACCTATAAGACTATCAAAATATTGACCATATCCCCAATCCTTGAGTTGGGAGTTATCCTGCCAGTCATTCAAATATAGGTGGCTTTGGCGATCATTTTAAAAAGAAAGAAAGCAGAGAGTAAAGGTGGAGTGGAACAAATCTACCAAGTGTATCCTTGGACAAACAGAAGGCACCTGGTTGAGTCTGAAAAGGAAATCCAAAGGGAAAAAATATAGCTGCTTCCTTGCTGGTTCCCAAGGGGTCTCCTGGGAGATATTTCTCCACAGTCACTGGACAAGGGTAGGCTTAGTGCCATGGGGCCCTCCCTCACTGCCATTGTCTTTTGTGTGCATGTGGCAGGAAAAGAGAATGTCATCTTTTATAAAATAACCCTCATGGCCATTTCCTCTGAACCCCATCAAACATGGCAGTGCTGGGAGCTGTATCCCAGCCTCCTCTGCCCTGTGCCACCAGCAGCAGAGCTCTTCTTGACACAGCCACCCACCTCATCAGCGTGGTCAGGGCAGCAGCAGCACAGGCAAGAACACTGACTCCAGGAGACAACACTGACTTTCTGTGGCATCCAGGAAAATCGGCCCTGTGCAGACTGTCACAGATGAGTCCATGTCTCCACAGAGAACATTCCATTCTGCAGAACTTTCTCTTTCATTGGGATGTTGAATCTACCCCTCTAGACGTAGCCTTCCTCTCTTTTAGACTTCTTCTGTGTGACAAAGACCACAGACTTCCTTTTCTCTCACTCCCAGACATCCCAGGAAATATTTCTCAAAAAGAAAAAAAAAAGACACAAATCAAAAACTTAATTTGAGACTATCTGGCGAATGTCCATGCCGGAAATTCTAAGGAGGGTGACTATTCACCTTCATCTTGTTTTTCTCCATCTTTGGAATTATTTTCCAAGTGGGGAACCAAACAGAATTTGAGATTCTACTTTAGATTTCTCTTTTGCTAATATGAACCTAGTGCCTTATTTACTCTCAAGCATTGATTTCAAAGAACAATAATCCACTACACGAGAACGTTTCTGCCTACTCTGGAGTACAATAAGGACTTCTGATGAGACGACAGGTTGAAAACTTGCATGTGAGGCTCAGTGGTTTTCAGGCAGCCTGCTCTCTTCCCAAGCCACAGAACTTTTATCATCCCCAAGTCAAATCATTGACATTATTCACTCTCAAATGTCCACTGCATTGTCACTGGCCACTCTCATATCAAATAATTGAATCACAGCTTATCACTTCATGAGAGAGGAAGTGGGACATTCTGAGATTGTATTTAGGCTCTGTAAACACCACCCTCTGGATACCCGAAAATGATCAAAGTGAGACATGCTGAAAATGTCCCCATGAGTCTTTAAGGAAACTTGTAAAGAGATGCTTCATAGACTTCCAAAGTCCTGAGGAACATAGGATGAAAACTGGTGTCTACAGAAAGTCAAAGCAGGCTCAGTGAGAAAAATGAAAGGTCTGTGGGAAACCCCAGCATTTGTGTAGCTCTGAGCATCACGTTGTTCCCTGAATCTGGGCTGTGGTATGGCTCTTAGTAAAGATGTTTCAGATCACATTTCTGGTTGATCTTACCCTTTGAAAAACATGTTTTATTAATGCAGTTACTGGTTTATTCAAGTGCCTCAATGAACCTGGGACTGAACAGCTCATTTCCCGCCAGACTGCAGTTATTCTCAAGTGACTTCGATTTGTTCGGAGATTTTTGTTTGTTTGTAGAAACTTCTATTGAACTAAATTCCAGGGGAAAAAAAATAAAAAGACTATAAGAATTTCTTGATAGGATCAGATCTAGGATCCGTTTTTCTCAGGAATTCTGTCCTAGAATATGCCATTTTTTTTCCATATGCATGATCATTTGTATGCATTTCTGTGTCCAGAATTCATTCCATTATTTTTATGCTTAGGGAATGTAAAAAGCTGCCTTTACTTGCAATAGAACAGTCATCTCCCGTAATGAACGATACTTTGCCATTGGTTATTCAAATTCAGTCCCCTATAAACAGCTCCATATATTGTGCACAGATGTTCAATTCTATCTTCTTCCTGTACTTATTCCCAATGAATTGGTGCATTTTATTATAAACCTTTTAAATAAGAAATGAATATAACTTCCATTTGGTCTAAGATAGATTGGATAAATGAATCTATGTTCAATATTTTCCATTTGCTATGAATTAGCATCTTTTCCTTTTATTTATTGTTAACCAAATACCTGCTTACCATTTTTTTTTACCTTATTGACTTAAGTTGATGGAGGTTTTGTAATAGCCCTGAAGTCAACCCCATTTGACAACCTACCTTTCCCATTTGAGAAAATTTCCATCTTTGGCAGAATTATGAAGATATTGCTTTTTGTGGTGTCTGGATAGGTATCCTTCAGAAGTTTCTTAAAATTATAAAAACTGAATTTTCATATTTTGACACATTAGCAGTCTTGTATCTACAGAGTTCTAAAAGCTCACTGATTACTTAGGCCTCTTTTGGCAATGTAACAAAAAGGAATGCAAGATATAATAACTTATTCATTTTCTTCTGCTGTGTTTGACTGCTAAACTTCCATTTCTGTTACAAAGGATATCTTGAATTTTTAATGTACCTTTCTTTAAATAGGATAAACTTGTACCCAGGTATAGCTACATTATTAACCTTCAGATCCCTAAATAAATTGTTGTGATGAAAAGCTGAATTGGCGGGGCGGGAAAGCATTAAAATTATGAAACCTTTACCAAATGCTCATGTTTTATCAGAAGTACATATTTTATGGCTTTTTCACACTGTCAGATGGGGGCATACATTTTTTCTCAGTTTGATCTCAGAAACGAATCAGCCTCTCCCACTATTCTACATGATGAATAAGGTAAATGCAACTCCTCCAATAGGCTAAGGGCCCACACTGTTCTGTATATTCACCCACCCAGCATCTTTGTAACACTACTCCTATCTCTTTAAAAAAAGAAAGAAAGAAAGGTTCATTCCCAGTATGTGTTGATTTGGGGTAAATAAGTGATCATGTTTTAGTGAAGAAATAATTCTAGAAACCATGCTCTGTACTCTTTCTCGGCAGCTAGTTTTGTTGCTTCACATACTAACCCATCACACTCTCTTCTATCTATACCTAAATTCAAATACACCTGTGTCTTCTTAGCAAATCCAGTGTGTTTTGGTTTTTTCCCTGTGCCTCACTCATGCTAGGCACACACTCTACCACTGAGCTATGCCCCTAGACCCCAGCAAACCCGTTTTGAACCTGAGGTTTAGACCTTACCTTGAAAGACATCTAAACTAACTCCTCCAAATGCACAAATTCCCTTCCCACCTGGCCACTTAGAGGTTAAGGACATATTCCAGTCAAACTATTTGGAACGCTTAATACACAGTGCCTTTCACAAAACCACATGGGATAAAATTTAGTGATTTGCTAAAGTAATTTGGATTTGAGGAAAAGACTTAATCTCTGAATCAAAGACAAAACCAATCTGAAGCATTTTTTAAATTGTCTTTTGAAAGTTTAGCAAAACCTTAATAAAGTGGACTTTCTGAATCTGTATTAGTCAATACTAATTATTTAATTTCATTGGCAATTTCCGAGACCAATAATTTTATGTTTGTTTGTTTGGGAAAATAGTTTTATGAGAAAATAGTTTTATGAGACAACCTTGTGCAAGGAGTCCAATTCAAGAGTAGTAAAGGTGAAGATTATTTGTGATTTATTTTTATTTCATACAAGAGAAAATTAGTAAGGCATAATTCTCTTTCTGTAAAATGGACGTCTGGCTCTTAAGCCCATTCCTTTGACCTCATGTATGTAGAAAAATGAATTACTTTATGGACTGTACTATTTTCCATTGGTGGAAAATTCTAAAGAAAAAACAACAACAACAACAAAAACAGACAAACCCAGTTTCTAATTTAGAATGTTCTTGTTTAGGTACATAACCAATCTTGGGAATATGACTTGAATTTCCAGGATTAAAAATGTTGAAATTGTCTATAGCCTACCAATATAAATGAAAGGGGAAAAAATTTTAAAGACAACTCAGAAAATATGATCCAACAATATTCATGTGAATCAGAGCTTCATCTACAATTTCACTTGCTTTTATTGAAAAGGGGATTGTTTACCTCTTTAGAAAGTGCATGTTATAAAAGGCAACAATCAAAAAAAATGCAATAAAAGAAAGGCAGCACTGTAGTTTCAGATAAGTTATGGTATTGACAGAGTACTTTGAAAACCCTGTGTGGGAAAGTTTCATTAAGCAACAAAAGCTGTCTGTCCCTAGCAATAAAGCTGTATGTTATTATCTATATTTCATGGGTGGCTTTATAATTTTCCTGATGTCCTGGAAAGACCAGTTCCTTGGTTCTTATATAAGCAAATCTTGTTTTCTGTCATGAAAGCTCTCCATGCCGGCCATACCATTTGCACCAAGGTTCAATACATTATTCAAAGTGACTCATTTACAGGCCATGTGCTGGCATAAGGAAAGGATTTCTAGAGAAATACCTGGCCCAATCCATCAAAGTCTGAATAAGAGAGAAAGAGAAAACAAGTAGTAAGAGCAGCAAAATGGTGCCGTCACCATGATGAGGTCACCTTAGAACAGGAATGACAGTGACTTCCGCCATCAAGACAGCTAGAGTCCTGCTCCCGGGTTCCTGGGGAAATGATTGAATTAAACGAGTGTGGACTTTATAGTTACTGGGTTGCTTTCTTATCTTCCTTACTTTCTTATGTATTGACATAAATAAACTCACATTAACTGAGATCATATGACTGTGTTTGTTCTTCACAATCTGGAAGTGCCTAATGAACAGCTTAATGAAGCGAAAGCTGTCCTCTAGTCCAAGCAGCTTGACAAGTAAAAGAGGAAGGGAAAAGACATATAGCATATCCTATTTTGATTAGACATGGATTCTCATCTAGACATGAGTGTCTCCATGGTAAACCATGTAGATATACTATATAAATGTTAAATGTCAAGTCAACAGTAACCTAGACTCCTAAAGATGAATTGGTAGCATGAACACAGAAAACACACACACACACAAAAACACTCTCCAGAGATGACTACACGATAGACACAGAGGCTGTAAGAAATGAAAGAAAAATTAGAAGTCTCAAAGCCCAGACCCATTCTTTTTCTGCATGAGAAACAAATAAGCACAGGACACACACTGAGTTAAGTAGAGGCAGATGTGTTATAAATTTACATCGTGTTCTTAAATATATATTCTAATGATCGACTTAATAAAAAAATTGCTACTAATATGCTGACTATTTGGTATAAATGAGTAATATACAGGGATTTGTAGAAGACAGAATAAAAACGCTTCTAAGATTTCTGACAAAGAAAGATGGATCTTTCAGACGGGAAAAAGTGTTAGTGGGGTCAAGGCACATTTAAGTTGGCTCTGCTCCCAAGTCAATTTGGGTAGACATTAGAAAGATATGGGAAGAAGGTCTTTAGTTATGTGTTCTGCTTCACATGTGACTCATCATGGGCAATCATTCAAAAGTGAAAGGAATGCCAGAAACTATCATTTAATTTATGGGTTGAAAACAAAATTCCACATTTGGTTGTTTGTCACTCTGTTCCTTTGTAGTTATTATATTAAAAGGATGCATGAGGTAGACTATTTAAGGAGTCTAAGGTCTTCTGACGGTGATACATTGCTGAATTGCTACTGTGTTCATGTAATTAGGGGAGCCTAATTATGTTATGACATACTGTGACAGTAGGTTGTATGTGTCAATTTGGCTAAGCTATGGTGCCCAGTTATTCAAAGACATGTTGACCTAGGAGTTTCTGTGAATGCATTTTTTAGATGTCATTAAAGTCTATAATCAGTTTTTTTTTTAAAGTAAGGAATATCATACTCAATGATCTGTGTGGGCCTGACCCAATCAAGGCCTTAACAGCAGAATGGAAGCTTCCAGATAAAGAAATTCTCTCTGCTGCCTGAACGTCAGGTCCTGCCTGCGCATTCCAGCCTACACATCCTGATGGGTTGCACTACAGATTTCACAGCCTCCCAACAGGTTCCAAAACCACATAAGCCAATACCTTTCAATAAGTTAATCTCTGTGTATATGTACATGTGTATACTAGCTCTATTGCTCAATGGAACCCGGATACAGACAGTAATAAGCAATCCCCAAATCTTAGTGGTTAAAACTAGTTGTTGTTTTCCTTTTTTTTTTTTTTTCCTGTCTTTTTTTCCCCCTCATACTATATATTTATCACCTGTCAATAGCGGTTCTCTGTTCATCATGGTCACTCAGGGACTCAAGTTGCTGAACAAAGCTTTCTGGTCTCCATGCTAGAGGAAGAGGAGATTGCTGGAGGGTTGTACATCAGCAATTAAATTCTCTAACTAGGAAGTAACATGTGTCACTTTTGCTCATAAGACAATGATGGGAACTACACATGATCTCACCCAGCCTAATGCTGAGAAATATAATCCTACTAGCATTTCTGAAATGGTAAAGAATCCAGAATGGTAGTGGGCAGTATTAATGACTGACATAGTTAATTTCAAAAACAAACTCATCAGTAAGATTCTCATTAAAATAAGGACAAATTCATGAGGACAAAATGTAAGGAAATCCTAGAATCAGAATTATTTTCTAAAGAATGATAAAAGAAACAAAAATAGGTCATGCTGAACTTTGGTGTTGGTACCATAAAAATAAATAAATAAAGATTAAGTTGTACTAAGAGATGTCAACCAGCTGACTTAATCAGGCAAAGGCAAAAATAATCATGAGTGTAAGGGATTATAATAACTTTCTTTAATGTGACCCCCAAGTTCCAAATATCTATTTAAATAGAGTTCAGGGCCTATCAATATGTAAAAAAAAAAATGACATATAAATAAGAACCTAAGCAAAGAGAAGAGTGTTCTCAGCTGAGTTTTGGCTTGTCTCTGACTTTTATGAATTCATTTCTTAAATGTGGTATTTCCGTGTACTACCCACTAATCTTTATCTTTTTAACTTCATGAAATAAAGGCTTCCTCTTCTTTAACTAATACAGGTTAACCTCTTTTAAACAAATAATGAACTGTTTTTTTCATGTTGCCAGTTTCTCTTTAAAATTATATCTCTGGAGGCTGAAGAACACTTAATAAGACATCATTTATTCTTTAAAAAACGTTTTCACTTTCATGCATGCTGGGTGATTTTAAGAGATAAGAATACAACAAATATTATCATGGCATATGTGTGAAATGAAACATGGGGGAAAACACACAGTTGAACATTTATTAAGCACTCATTTCTACAATACTGGAATTATTGCTTTGAAACAAAAAATAATGAATGAGATATGGTCCTTGTCCTCAAGGGAGCTTATGGACTAGTACAGAAAGCAAATCAAACATCCAGGTCTATGCACTTTGAGCAAGTAACTTTTGAACATTTGCCTGCCCCTAATTTTATAAGTAGCACTATAGTTAAACACAATTCACATCAGGTAAATGTTTCGCCAGGACTTCAAGGGAATGAAGCACATCAGAGCCAACTGGCCCACTCACTAAACAGACACACCCCTCTCCACAGAATCAGCTGTGTTGTTCTTCCAAAACCACTATCAAGAGCACCAGCATATGGAGGGTTAGGGTTAGATAGTGTGAGCAGTTCATCTAGACTGCAGGCAATGGAGCACCTTTTATGTTAGGAAATGTTTTTTTAATGTTGGGAATGTAAAATCAATAAAATAACTAACTAAAAGATGTCTGCTTTTTACTAACATCGTGCAACAGTAATATAGTACTCCTCCTCAACTGAGAAATTTTATTTGTTCATCTAGAAAAACCCTAACACTTCCAAGGGGCCAACAGCTAAACTTAGGCAAATATGTTTGCATATGGTTGAAAGTTCTCTACCAGGCCAAGTCAACCTCCACGTGATCAGGGCTACAGTTATGGCTTACCTAGTTAACTAGTTGACTGCACCCAGGTGGACAGTTCCCCTCACCCTGCCCATGGGATACTAATGCTTGATCATGTTTTCAATTTCTGGCAAGGGGTGAAAATTCACCTTCATTACTATCAATTCCAAGCAGAAACTGCACTTATTTATTTATTCAGCAAAGAGTTAATAGCAATATGTTATATTTCAAGTTCTTGCTGAGTGCACATAATGGATAAAATAGCCTCTCCTTTCTGGGACCTCAAATATTAGGAAGAAGAGAAAGGGGAGGGTGGGAGAGAGGGAGGGGAGGAGAGAAGGGAAATAAAGAAGGAAGACAAATGCTATGTTAAAAATTGTAATGCTTTGTAATCCCAGCAGCTCAGGAGGCTGAGGCAGGAGGATCATGAGTGCAAAGCCAGCCTCAGCATCTTAGCGAGGCACTTAGCAACTCAGTGATACCCTACATAAAACACAAAAAGGGCTGGGCATGTTGCTCAGTGGTTAAGCGCCCCTGAGTTCAATCCCTGGTATTCCGTGGTTGAGCACCCCTGGGTTCAATCCTCAGTACCAAAAAAAAAAAAAAAAGTAATGTTTTTCTTCTTATAATGAATGATGAAGTATGTCCAGCAAATGATGTATATCCATTCAAAGAAGAAAACTAAAAAGTCAGTGGGTGGAAGGGTTTAATATGGACACATATTAATATTGGACACATCAGAGATATAATAAGGCAGAGAGGAAAAGTGCATGATTAGGACCTGAGAGACACAGAACTAGAGAGGTAACTCAAGTATTTGCAGCCAGTTTTTCCCAGAGCTGTTTGTTGATTCCAGTAATCAACAAACTGAGCAGAGCTTCCACCAGACTCAGGGGGAGGAAATACAAGAAGTCAGATCCACTAAGGAGGATGGGCCCTTCTAAGCCCATGGGCTTTGGGGTGGAATACTAAAGTGTTAACACACAAGGAGTAAAGCTGAAGTGGAAGTAGGCTCTATCAGAGTGCTGCAAACCATCTCTATCTCTGATTGAACTAAGATGGTTTGGTATTGTGAATGTTCTTCCTAGCTTAGCCATATGCCAGAAGCAAACAATTATTCTTTCTGGAGAAATACAACATTCAGAACCATTCACATTTTTCAGATGTGTGCAGTGTTTAAGAATTACTAAGTATACAAAGAGGCAAAACCATGCGTCATGAGAGAGAGGAAAAACAAATAGTAGAAATAGTCCTATAGGTACTCTAAATAAAGGAGCAATCACAGGATTTAAAACAGCTCCACTTAGTGTGTTGGAGGAACTAAAAGACAATATGAAGAATTTTGACAGAAAAGTGTGATTAAAAAATCAAATTCTAGAACTTTAAAAGCAGAAATTAAAAACAAAAATTCAATTGACACAAGTCAGAAAAAAATACTCATATGATATACTGAAAAGACATAGAAATAAAAAATCAGAATAGATCCAAGAGCTTTATATAGTATAGTTAAAAGACCTAACATGGAGGCTGAGATAGGAGGATTGCAAATTCAAAGCCAGTCTCAGCAACTTAGTGAGGCCCTAAGCAACTCAGAGAGACCCTGTCTCTAAATAAAACACAAAAAAGGGCTAGGGGTGTGACTCAGTGGTTTAGTGACCCTGAGTTTAATGTCTGGTACCAAAAAAAAAAAATTAACATAAATAAATGGTGTCAAAGAAGAAAATTAGAGAATGGAACAGCTACCATATTTGAAAATACAAATGAAGAAAAACTTTAAAAACTAATGAAAAATATGAACCCATAGTTTCAAGAATTTCTGTGTAGGGCTGGGGTTGTAGCTCAGTGGTGGAGCACTTTCCTAGCATGTATGAGGAACTGGGTTTGGTCCTTGGCACCACATTTTTTTAAAAAAATAAAGATATTGTGTTCATCTACAATTTAAAAACTAAATTAAAAAAAAAGAATTTGTGTGAACCAGAAGTAAGATAAACACAAACAAAACCACTCCTAAGAACATCATGGGAAAACACTTAAGTATCAAAGATACAATAAACGATGGCTGAATCTTCAATGGAAATAAGTCCAGAAGGTGATGAAATGGATACCAACTTCAAAGTGCTATAAAGAACCTGTCAATTTATATGTGTTTACCCAGAAAAAAATGTTTTCCAAGAGATAATGTTTAGCTGGTTATGTTGGTGCACACCTGTAATCCCAGCAAATTGGGAGGCTTAAGCAGGATGATTGCAAGTTCAAGGCCAGACTCAGAAACTTGGTGAGGCCATAAGCAACTTAGCAAGACTCTGTGTCAAAATAAAAAATAAAAAGGACTAGGGATGTAGTTCAGTAGTAGACCACCCCTGGGTTAAATCCCCAATACCAAACAAACAACAACAACAACAAAAAAGACGTTAAAAAAGTAATTCTTAGACAAATACCAAAGGAAACCTAAAGGGTTTTCATGCAGAAGGCAAATAAAGCTAATTGTGCACTCATGGTCCCAGTTACTCAGGAGGCTGAGGCAGGAAGATCACTTGAGCCCAGGAATTCAAGGCTGACCTAGGCAACATCCCAAGAATCTATCTCAAAAAAAAAAAAAGGTATATCCAAATAAGTTTGGCAAAATAAATACATAAATTCAGAAAGAAAGAGATAGAGACAATTTAAACACCTATCAATATCAAATACAAGTTGATGGACATGGGAAGGTAGGAGTAAGTGGAGTTTAATTCTCTAGAAGCCTTTTATGTTTCAGAATGAAGGAATGAAGGTACTTAGCCAGCAGCACATGCCTGTAATGAAGGTACTTATGGCAACACATGCCTGTAATCCCAGTTGCTCGGGAGACTGAGACAAGAGGATCATGAGTTCAAAGCCAGCCTCAGCAAAAAGCAAGGCACTAAGCAACCTCAGTGAGACCCTATCTCTAAATAAAATACAAAAAAAATAGGGGATGTGGCTCAGTGGTCAAGTGTCTCTGAGTTCAATCCCTGCTACCCCGCTCCCAAAAAAAAAGAATGACAGTATTTACTTACCTTAGATTTTAATAAATCAAGGATGCACATTGCAATCATTAAATGAATAGTAAAAGTATATATATATATATATATATATAAACACACATATGTATGTATAAATATACATACACACATATATATAAAGAATACACACACACGTACACATATAGCCCAGCACTGCCACAAAAGAAGGGATATATAGTCAATAATCTAATAAGTGGGGGGACAGAAGATTAATAATAATTGATTCACTAGGAGGCAAGAATAGAGAGACAAGAAATATAGAGTAAACCAGACAATTAGAAAGCAATAGTAAGTTGGTGAATTAATCAAATTAATCCATAGTTATCTTAATGTTAGACAGAATAAATACCTAATTTATTTAAAAGAGAAAATTTTCTGATTGAATTTTTAAAATCTAGTTCTTTGCTACTTTAGGAATTTTAAGATTTACCATAAATATAAGAACCCAGAGAAGTTAAAAATGAATGCAAAAGCATTTTTTCCTTTTGTCTTTCTTAAGTTTCTGCAAGGTGTGTCTAAAATATTCACCTATTTCACTGGGACTCTGGAGTCCATAATAAAATAGGCTTAGTCATAAACCTAAGGTGAAAAATTTTAACACCTCCAAATTATAAAAGTACATTGGTGACTAAAATGCAAAATAAAATAAAATAAAATGTAAGCATTTTTTAAAAAGAAAATGGGTAAGAACCATCCAAGCTGTAGAAAAGGGTGTGAAACACATGGATGTGAAAATGAACCAGTCAAGTCTCAGGTCATATTTCTTTTATCTAGTTGTAAGTTCCTTTTCAACCTAGCTAATGCTTGGCCTTAAGTAAAAATAGAACCCATGTCTGGACCACTCTTTTTATTCTTTTGTAATAGCCAACCATTGAAAAATAAAGTCCTATGTAAATTGGATTGGAATACTATTTCTGCCATGGGTATTATCCCCTCTCTTGCCTGATAGTTCAAGTAGCTCAGCTGTGAAGTTATACAGTGGCACTTACATAGACTTGATTATCCTTGAAAATATAGACTCAAGTTGACATTTTTAAAATCCAAGGTACAAAGAGTAGTGAAATGCTCCATGATTCCATCAGGAAAATACTCAGCATCAACATTTAGCTCCTCAGTCTTCTACAGGAAAAGAGCTGAGTGTGCAGACAGGACGGGCGTGCAGCTCAGACAGCATGTGTTTAGCATGAGTGAGACCATGAGTTCAATCTCCAGCACTTAAAAATTATATATATATATATATATATATATATATATATATATATATATATATATAAATGAATCTGTGACTATCTCACATTACCATCCTGAGTAGGGGGTGAATGCCAGATGGGAATCCTGACCCCACTCTCAATGGGGAAGATACCACAGGAGAGTCTAGTAGATTGCTGTGTCTCCATCACACAGCACAACAGGTAGCTCACAGTAGGAAGTGATAAGCAGTTCCACTGTCCCCTTCAATGGCACGCCCCATGACCTAAAGACCTGCTACTAGGTCCCACCTCTTGAAATTCCACTCTCTCTCAATGAAATAGAAAAGGATGAGCAGTTCAGAGTAGGAAAGAGACGGTAAAGGTCTACAAGAGGGCAAGTAGGGGCATTTTTAACATGCCTTGACTCGATATACAACAGTTCTTACTTCTCAAAGGGCATAAATTCCCACCTTGTGGAGAGGGACTGAATAATCCGGCCCACTCCAGATCAGGGACAATTGAAATCTCAAGAAGCAATCAACCGGTGAATGAGTGTTGGTTGAAATATAATTTTGAAAGTCTGATCTCAGTTGGAATATGGATATGCAGTTGGAAAAGAGGAGGCCATTTTTAGCGTTTTTCAGATAATTGTACTTATTCTGTTTATTCCATCCAAATTTAGCAAACAGTAGTTTTTAAATGTGGAATATGATGTCATCAATAAAACTTTCCTGACATTTTCAACACTTCATTAATCCATGTAAGATTTTTTTTAACATTGTGCAACAGTCATTTGAAAAATGTGGATCCATGCAGATGTGTTAGATGTTCCATATACTTACACAGTCTACATCAAAAAAATCACGTTCTATTGCTTATGGTGTCAGTATTGATCACTTTTTAAAAATTTGTTCTAATTAGTTATACATGACAGTAGACTGCACTTTGACTCATCATACATAAATAAGAGGAGATCAACTATTTTAGATTTCACATAGGAGTGAGAGCATGCAGTATTTGTCTTTCTGTGCCTGGCTTATTCACTTAACATAATGTCCTCCGGGCTCATCCAGGTTGTCTCAAATGACTTTCATTTTTGTGGCTGAATTATAGTGTTGTGTCCATTATAGTGTTGAAAGTGATAGATATGTAAATGACCCTGACTTGATCATTACACACTGTATACATATATGTAAACATCACTGTGTGTGCCATAAACATGTATAATTATTGTGTCAATTGAAAATAAAATAAAACTTAAAAATAATTTCACAACAGGTTGAATGTGGAGAAGATATGAGAATCTAGCTGTCTTATATTATTCAAGGCACTGAAGATTTGTAAAAATTGTAAGACAGTGCTCTTCTCACTATTCTTTTGAAAATATAGTTTTTTATTAAAATATTTTATTTTTCCCTTGAAAATATTTTATTAAGATATTTTATTTGTGTTAACATACAAGTACCCTATTGTTGTTATTTAAATGAACTAATAAAAATATTAGGACACATCCAGCGGTGGGCCCCGCAGGGCCGCATCTGCACTGGCTGCGGCGGCCTCTGCGCGGGCTGCTAACAAAGAGGAGGAGCTGAGACGTGAGAGCAAAGTCTGAAATGGATGTTACATGAATCATTTTAAGAGCTGCATACAACTATGAACATTTCTGAAACCCTCTTCTCAGTAAAGTAGATCAAGATGGATGAATCTGCCTTGTTGGATCTTTTGGAGTGTCCTGTGTGTCTAGAACGCCTGGATGCTTCTGCAAAAGTCTTGCCTTGCCAGCACAGGTTTTGCAAACGGTGTTTGCTAGGGATAGTAGGTTCCCAGGATGAACTCAGATGTCCTGATGCAGGACTCTTGTTGGCTCTGGTGTTGAGGAGCTTCCCAGTAACATCCTGCTGGTCAGACTTCTGGATGGCATGAAGCAGAGGCCTTGAAAACCTAGCTGGTGGGGGCTTTGGGACCAACTGCATAAACGCATTAAGGGCTCAGGGCAGCACTGTGGCTAATTGTACTGCAAAAGATCTGCAGAGCTCCCAGTGTGAACAGCAGCCTCGGGTGCAAGCCTGGAGCCCCCCCCCCCCCAGTGAGGGGTATACCTCAGTTACCATGTGCCAAAGCATTATGTAACTACAAAGGAAAGGAGCCTGGAGACCTTAAATTCAGCAAAGGTGACATCAAGTTGCGACGACAAGTTGATGAAAACTGGTACCATGGGGGAAGTCAACGGAATCCATGGCTTTTTCCCCACCAACTTTGTGCAGATTATTAGACCATTACCTCAGCCCCCACCTCAGTGCAAAGCACTTTATGACTTTGAAGTGAAAGACAAGGAAGCGGACAAAGATTGCCTTCCATTCGCAAAGGATGATGTTCTGACTGTGATCCGCAGAGTAGATGAAAACGGGGCTGAAGGAATGTGGGTAGACAAAATAGGAATATTTCCGATTTCCTACGTTGAGTTTAACTCGGCTGCTAAGCAGCTGATAGAATGAGACAAGCCTCCCATGCCAGGAGTTGATGCTGGAGGATGTACCTCAGCAGCAGCCCAGAGCAGCACTGCCTCAAAGCACTCCGACACCAAGAAGAACACCAAAAAAGGGGCACTCCTTCACTTCCCTCACCATGGCAAACAAGTCCTCCCAGGCAGCCCAGAACCGCCACTCCATGGAGATCAGCCCTCCTGTGCTCATCAGCCCCAGCAACCCCACAGCTGCCCCGAGGATCAGCAAACTGTCTGGGCTCTCCTGCAGTGCCCCTTCTCAGGTTCAGATAAGTACCACCGGGTTCATTGTGACCCCACCCCCAAGTAGCCCAGTGACAACTGGCCCCTCATTCACTTTCCCGTCAGATGTCCCCTACCCAGCTGCTCTTGGAACCATGAATCCTCCCCTTCCACCACCCCCTCTCCTGGCTGCCACTGTCCTCACCTCCACACCACCAGGCACTACTGCTGCTGTTGCTGCTGCTGCTTCTGCTGCTGGAATGGGACCTAGGCCTGTGGCAGGATCCGCTGACCAGATTGCACATTTACGGCCTCAGACTCGCCCAAGTGTGTATGTGGCTATCTACCCATACACTCCCCGGAAAGAGGATGAACTAGAACTGAGGAAAGGGGAGATTTTTTAGTGTTTGGGGGTTGCCAGGATGGCTGGTTCAAAGGGACATCAATGCATACTAGCAAGATCGGGGTTTTCCCTGGCAATTACGTGGCACCCATCACAAGGGCAGTGACAAATGCTTCCCATGCTAAAGTCCCTCTGTCTATTGCGGGTCAGACAAGTCGAGGGGTGACCATGGTCAGTCCCTCCACTGCAGGAGGGCCTGTCCAGAAGCTCCAGGGAAATGGTGTGGCCGGGATTCCCAGTGTCGACCCCATGGCTGTGGTATCAGCAGCTCACATCCAGACAAGTCCTCCGACAAAGGTCCTGTTGCACATGACCGGGCAAATGACAGTCAACCAGGCCCGCAATGCAGTGAGGACAGTTGCAGCACATAACCAAGAACGCCCCAGGGCAGCGGTGACACCCATCCAGGTACAGAATGCCGCTTGCCTGGGGCCTGCGTCTGTGGGCCTGCCCCACCATTCACTGGCCTCCCCCGCAGGGAGCCGTGGGTCCTGAGCTTGGGGGAGGCCACGGTCGCGAGCAGGCTCCTGCCCTGTGGACGGGGATGGCCCGGTCACCGCGGCACCAGCAGGGGCAGCCCTGGCCCAGGATGCTTTCCATCGGAAGACCAGCTCCCTGGACTCCGCAGTGCCCATTGCACCACCTCCTCATCAGGCATGTTCCTCCCTGGGTCTTGTTGCAAATGACTCTAGGCCTGTTGTTTGTGAAAGGCACCGGGTGGTGGTTTCCTATCCTCCTCAGAGTGAGGCAAAACTTGAACTTAAAGAAGGAGATATTGTGTTTGTTCATAAAAAAACGAGAGGATGGCTGGTTCAAAGGCATGTTACAATGCAATGGGGAAACTGGCCTTTTCCCAGGAAGCTTTGTGGAAAACATCTGAGGAGACAAACACTGGGAAGACTCAAAAATCACATCACACAACAAAAGAGCACAAAGCAGTTTGATGGAAAGAGCACATCTGTGGACTTCGAAGGGTCTGGAGCTGAGCAGAGGGTTGGTGTGTGGCTCCGGAGCCTCAGCACAGCCACACCAGCCAGCAGAACAAAGCCGGTGTCTAGGTTTCACCACTCAGTTGGGATTGTAAGGTGTGCCTGGTACTGAGCAACCTTTTTGTGTTTTTGAAAGATGTCTAACTAAAATGGACAATTGTTTACAAGGCTTAACTAATTTATTTGCTTTTTTTTTTAAACTTGAACTTTTCTTGTAATAGATAAATTCTTTGGATTATGATTTTAAGAAATTATTAATTTATGAAATGAGATCCAAGGAGAAGCTGGGATTACATGTGTATGCCACCATGCCCGGCTCCTTCATTGCCTTTTGTCTAATTCAATGATCTTCTATCCTTCCCTCCCCACCCCCATTGTGTGTTAGTATACACATACCAGAGAGAACATTTAACCTTTGGTTTTTCAGTATTGGCTTATTTCACATAGCATGATAGTCTCCAGTTCCATCCATTTACAAAAAGCCATAATTTCATTCTTATGTATGGCTGAGTAATATTCCATTGTGTATATATACCATTTTCTTTATCCATCCATTCTTAAATGAAGGGCACCTAGGTTGGTTCCATAGCTTGGCTATTGTGAATTGAGTTGCTATAATCATTCACATGGCTACGACACTGCAGTATGCTGATTTTAAGTCTTTTGGGTAGATACCAAGGAGTGGGATAACTCGGTCAAATGGTGATTCCATTTCAATTTTTCTGAGAAATCTCCATACTGCTTTCCTAAGTGTAACCTCTCTTTCCTCATCTGACACAAACTCTTCATAAGAAATTTATTTGCACCTTAATTTTTTTCAAAAAAATTGGAATTACTTTTTACTTATTTTACTTCATCAAAGACTTAAAATAGGGGCTAGATTGTGGCTCAGTGGTAGAGTACTTGCCTAGCATGTGTGAGGCCCTGGGTTCAATCCTCAGCACCACATAAAAATAAATAAATATAAAGGTATTGTGTCCAACTACAACTAAAAACAACAAGCCCTAAGCAACACTCTGTCTCTAAATAAAATAATAAAAAATTAAAAGGGGGGGTGGAGGATGTGGCTCAGTGGCTAAGCACTCCTTGGTTCAATCCCTGGTACCAAAATATAAACTAAAAAGATTTAAAATAAAATGATCATTTTTTTTCTTTTCTACTTTGTATTATTTGTAAGCACCAAATAAGAGTCTTTTAAAATACATGTGCAGGAAATATCATCTTTGTTTAAATACAATTAAGTTCAGTTCAATATCAACTTACTCTCTATAAACACATAGACAGTAGGACCTTATCTTTCTTTTTTTCTTTGTTCTAATTAATTAAGGTAGGGCTTTCAACACTGGCCATTTGTTATGGCAAGAGAAGCCATAGCTCAACATCAGTGTGGTGATGTCTTCACAATCCCAAAAGGAGTCCCTCTGTATTGAGTGTCACAGCCTTTATTCCTGTTAGCATGCAAGTTACTATGGATCTCAAGTGTACCAGGACCGATCTTAACCTCACAATTAACCAGTGGGTTTTCTTTCGCCCATTCTAACCTAAAATTTCTCCATTCTAGCACAGGAAAAAAAAAAGTCTGTTTTCCATCTTTTAGTTTAGTTCAGTCTTAAAGAAGAACAATAGCTTATTACATTCTGGGAGATGGAACAATTTCTCGTCTTTTTTCATCCTGTAAGTGAGGGTACACAATGCTGAGTTCAGGTAGAGATGGTTCCAGTTAGCAAACAGCCTCCTGTGAATAACATGGAAATGAATGTATGCTTTGTCTTAATAGATGAGGTTTCAGAGGTCTCTGTCCTCAGATGGCCAAGTCTGTTGCTCTGGGCCCACAGTGAGGCAGAACATCACAGGAGAGTGTGGCAGAGGAAAGTGGTCCAGTACACCACACGGAACAGAGAGAGAGCCTAAGGCTTATATTTTGTCCACCATCAGTCTGTGCACCTGAAAAGTCTTAGATCATGCATCATTTGTGTGGTACAACCAGGCTTTCCTGAGACCACACACTAGTCCCTGTGACTGGAGTGATTTTTTTTTTAATTTCCTCTACTACTATTTGTAAATAATCTCTGGAGTTTACTAGTTTATTTTTCATCACATCATTTATTTCTACGTTAAGTGCTAGTCACTTCACATTTGCTTCCTATTTGTGGACTAAAATTATGTCCTTCACCTCAGGGATTAACTTGGCTTTGAATGTCATTTTCACAAACGTGCATAAAGGCGCCTGTCAGTCTCAGCTCCCGTAGCTAGTGCTGGGGCAGGTGTGCTTCTGCCCTTCAGGGCCATGTCCCTTTCAGAATTGCTGGTGCCACCTATCACCTCAAATCTATTACTCAAGTATTTGGAAACGTGTGAGCAACATGACGGTTCTCCCCTCCCTGCAGGAGGCTGACTCCAAAGTATTTGACTCCAAAGTATTTCCTGTAAGTACAGCCTTATTTCCAGCCTCATTTCCTGGCCTGCTTCTTCTCTTCTTTTTTTATTCTCCCACATATTTTTTCCAACTGTGGAAGTGGAATATATGGGAAACAGGAGACAAGAGAGGAGAGAAGACATTCTTTTACCCTCTTTTCCACCCATGGCTCCATTTCCTCTCAATTCTGTCCAACCTTAATAAGGTTCCTGAAAACCAAGAATTCTGGTCTTCATAGAAAACTTGGATTGGACTCAGCCAGCTGGACCCATTCTACCAGTATGACAAGTGTCTTATGTGAAGAAGGATGTTGCTTCAGAATGTTGAGGTCTCCTTTGGAAAGAAGTGAATATGGGAACATCTTCTATCCCAGAATCCCCTCTCTGAATCCTGGGGTGCACACCCTTACTCAAACATGTAGAGACAATGCTAGATATACAAGATATTCAAGTACAGACATTCAAGTGAAAGAAACCCATTAGAAAAATTATGGAGGGATATTTTGTGGGTGCAAGTAGATTCAAAATAGGAGGAAAAAAATTAGGTTCATGACATCTCATGTTTAATACCTAACTTTAATAACTAACTTATATTTGGAGTTTTCCACATACTAAAATGGGATAATTATGTGCTTTCCTTATATAAATGAATTTTTTCCATTATGACACACTTTTACACAAATGCAGAAGCAGCATACAAAATTTAATATGATTTTTAAATGCTATGTTTTTGTTAACTTTAGTTTTTTTTTTTAATGCCACATTTTTACAGTATGACAAACCCTAACACTATTTTTGTCTCCATGTAAGAACTGGGCCAGTATCCTCACACTTTATTTTAATAACCTTCTATATAATAGCTGCTAAGATCTATTACTGGATATGTTCTGATGAACATTTTTTAGAAAAGTGTTTCAAGAAAAAGATTTCTATTTGTTTCTTTGAGAAGGAATGAAAGATTTTCTTATCATAGCAATGCTTCTGTAATAAAAGTAATTAGGCATCTAGCTCTTCTCATGCAACAAAGCTTCAAATGTATGATATGTCAAGGTCATTGTACTGTCATGTGTAACTAATAAACAAATAAAAAAATTGCTTAGCAAAAAAGAAAGAAAAATAGAAAGATACAAGATTGAAGGCTTTGTAGATGGAGGGGCAAGTTGGGAAAGTCAGAGAAATGTATTCTCATTCAGAGCCTCCGGAAACCTTGATTTTTGTCTAATGAGACTTGTTTTGGACTTCTGATTTTAGAACCTTAAGATGACATATTTATGTTAAATTGCTGTCTGTGGTATTTTGTTATTACACAGTAATTCGTCATAAAAATTTGTGAATAACACATTTATCCATTCACTTCTTTATGGACATTTTTAGTATTTTCTAATTCTTGAAAATAATCAATAAACTTTCTATAAACCATACACATAAAAAAAAGCTTGTTAGAATTTTTCTAAAGGGTGCATACATAAGGTGGGAAAGTAACTTAAGATTCCACAATAGAAAAACTTAGACTATTCTTCATGACTTTAAAAGAGTATATTTTATTTCTTGGCCCGTAACAATCCAATGCAAGTGTTTCTGTTCAGTTTCTTTTATCTTCCTCTGGGTCCTTGGAATCCTGCCCATTCTTACAGGAGAGGAAAAGAGGTTCACTTACAGAGGAGATAGACAGAGAGATGACACACATCTTGGAGAGGCAGCCTCTTAATTTAGAAATCTAATCCAAATGCATGCCCAGAAGGAAAGTAAATGTGCTTTGGTGGACACTTAACAGTCTCTGTTTCAGTGAGTGACAGATATGACTAAATATACACCAATAATTCAGAAAGAGTGAACTAGATTAGGAAGTTGTCTTAATCCATTTGGGACCTTAGAAGAAAAAGAATACTTTATAAGCAACAGAAACTTATTCTTCATAATCCTGGAGGCTTGGAGGTCCCAAATCAAGATCTGACAAATTCGTTTTCTGGTTCACAGACAATTGCCTTCTCGCTGCATCTTGACATGGTGGAAGGGGCAAGGAAGCTCTGTAGGGCCTTTTGGTAAGTGCAGTAATCCAATTCAAAGTATTAGTCACTGCCTTGGTTTGGATCTTTAATTGTTCTCTAAAAGCCATGTATTATAGGCATGGTCCCCAGGGAGGAACTCTTAGGACATGGTGGAATCTTTAAAAGGTAGGGCCTTGTGGAAGGTGTTTAGGTGATAGGGGTGTGCCCTTGAAGGAAACTGGGGGACTCCAGTGTCCTCCCCTTTCTCTCCCTAGCCATGACATGAGTGTTTCTGCTCCCCCATGGGCTCCCTGCCAATGTCATTTCATACCCCTATCAGAGGCCTAAAAGCAAATATGTCTTCCTAATCAGAGATTGGAGCCTCCAAAATCGTGAGCCAGAATAAAACTTTCCTCTTTGTAAGTTGATTATCTCAGTTATTTGTTATAGTAATACAATGCCAACTAACATAAAAACCTAATCACATTGCAAAGGCCTCACTCCTAATATAATTGCTTTAGGGCTTAGGACTGCAAAATCTCAATTTGAGGAGGACACCAATGTTCAGACTATAGCAGAAAGGAGAAATTGTCTAACTACATTGCTATGAGTGTTCTAGTTTTCTGTTGTCTGCATTCCAAATCCACTATTATGATGAAATTATTATGGGCTGATAGTTCACATGCACTTTTTAAAGTTGTAGACATACACACACATATACATGTTATGGGGCATACCTCTCAGAAAACTTACCAAGTCCCTTTTGTCCGAATTGGAGTCTTTATTTAGCCAGCCAATCAGCTTGCTAAATTGGACCCATAACTGTCTCTGCAAAGAACAGCCCCAAGCCTGAGTATTTCAGGGTCTTTAAAGACAAAACCACATCAGGGTGACTTAGCTGCAAGCAAGCCAGGGCACAGAAGCTGAATTGAGCAGTTAACGAAACAATGCAATGGGTACATTAGTATTTCCCATGGGACTTTCCAGGTTGGCAGCAGGCAAGCAGAAGGGAATTGGGTCAAAATGACCCTAGTTGAGTACAAGTTAGAGAATGGTTACTAACATCTAGACAGGAAAAATGGGAACCAAAGAAAGAACAATCTTCCATTGTACAAGAATTGCCATTTTCTGTTGCCAAACATGCTATGCTAAGCAACTATTGATAGTTACAGAGGTGGAGTGTTCCCATGGGAGAAGCATTTCTTATATGACATAACATGGAGTCTCAGGGTAAAAAGGAATCTGTTTGGTCATTGCCCATATAGCCTGGCCCATAACAATACACACATATACGAATTTACCACTCGAACATGTTTTAAGTGTATAGTTCAGTAGCATTAAGTATGTTCACATTTTTGTGCAACCATCACCATTAACCATCTCTGTGACTTTTGTATCATCCCAAACTGAAACTTTCTGCTCCTTAAACAATAGGCCCTATTCTCTCTTTCTCTCTCTAGACCCTCCTACTTCTATTCTCTTTTCTTTTTCTTTTTTATTTTTTTGTTTTTTAACAGTGATTGAACCCAAGTTTGCTTAACTACTGAGTCACATCCCCAGCCCTTTTGTTTGTTTATTTATTTCACTAAGTCCTTAGGGACCTCACTAAGTTGCTGAGGTTGGTCTTGCACCTGCCATCTTCCTGACTCAGGCACCCAATTCACTGGGATTACAGATATGCTCCACCACTCCCAGCTCTAATTTCTTTTTCTATGAAGTTGACTATTCTATTTTTTTTCTTTTCTTTTAGTTGGACACAACTCTTTATTTGTTTATTTATTTATTTATTTTTATGTAGTGTTGAGGATCGAACCTAGGGCCTCGAACGTGCTAGGTGAGCGCTCTGCCACTGAGCCACAACCCCAGCCCATTGTTGCTCACTTTACCTTAAGACATCATTACATAGAGTAATTCTTCATAAGAGCAAGCATCTTTACAAAATGGGTATCCTTTGTTCAGTTTCCTATAAGGATATTTGTCTTCTTTTCTGATGTGTAAAGATGTTTTTTATATATTAAGGCTATCATCCAAGTAGTAATTTTTTCCCATTTTATTGTTTACCTTTCCATTATTTATAATGTTTTGAAATACAAGAAGCTTTATTTGATTTTGTTTTTGGTTGTTTACATTTTTTTTTAATTTTTATTTATTTATTTATTTTGCATTGCAATTCTTAATACACCATTATACAATAATTTATTGTGTCTCTGATTATATATAAGGTATGTTGACACCAAATTCACATGACTATTCTAGATACCACATATAACTGCAAAATTATACAATATTTGTTTTGTGTCTGGCTTGTTTAATTTAGCATAATGTTTCACATTCATTTTTTTTTTCACATACACTTTTAAATAACCTTTTGACTCTTACCCAGAGTCACCAAACAGCGAGGTCAAGTGTGGAATTCCTAGATTTCCAAGGCTTCCCAAAACATCTGACTCCAACTGCATGGAGTTAGTGTGTGACACAGAATGAACTGTGGTCCTGAAAATTCATAGGTTGAGGTCCCCAAATTCCCACGTGATTTTATTGAAGTTAAAGAATTTAAGGAACAGATAAAAGTTAAATGGCCTCATAGAGTGAAACCTTAACCAAATCGAAATATCATCCCTATAAAATTGGAAGAGACACAAACACCTCTCTCTTCACCACTTGAGGACACAGAGGAAAAACAGCTGAGTGCAAGCAGGAAGAAAACCTTTACCAGAAGTCAGATAGGTCGGCCCCGTGACCTTGGACTTCAGAATTAAGAGAAAATAAATTTCTGCCCTAAGCCACTTAGTCCATGGTATTTTAGCTGACAACACGTGCTGACTAAGTTAGGATCCAAATACAAATTTAGAAGGAAGAATTTACACACAAACCACCCTTACTTCTAACACTAACTGTGAGGTCCATAGGTTCCCAATTCCACTCTCAACTTTAGTAATTTACTAGAAGGACTCACAAAACTCAGCAGAAGATATTATACTCATGGCATGTAGTGTTATAGGGAAAATAAATGAATTAAACTCAGCCAAAGGAAGAAGCACACAGGGCACAGTGTGGGAGGGTTCTGAATGTGATGCTTCCATTGTCCTCAGGACCCTGTTACCCTCCTGGCATGAAGCATGACAACAGGCATGGAGAATTGCCAGCAGGACAGCTCGCCAGAATGCAATGCTAAGGAGTTAGACATTTTTTAGGCATCAGGGAAGGGAATTTCAACTCATTTTCTGGCAAAGGAACACGCCACGATCAGATTTTAAATTATTTTTCATTTTTATGTATCAGCGTGACTAGTCATTGGCAAAAGAATTATATGCATTCTACTGAGGTTTCCAAGACTTTAAATTTATCTCCCAGATAACCTGTCTGTGATTGTCTGGGAAGCCTGATAACAGGAGGTTCTATTTCTCAAGGATACAGATATTGATTCCCTATCTTGATTTTCAAAGTCATTCCACTGATGGCTTTCACTAGCATTCATGGCTGAAAAACTCATTCATATGTGGGAGAACCCCCCCATCAAACTGTCAACATGGTGTACCTCTGAAAGCTGAGAATAAGAACAGAGAAAGGAAGAGCATTAGTATTTTTTCTTATGCACTTTTGTATTCTTTGGAATATTACAACGCATGTGTATGATATTCATTCCCAACACTTTGTTTAAAAACAAAAACCTATAAGATGCAGATTTTAGCTTGACATTCTCCAACACCTGCAACCCCAAATTATTATTAGCTATTCTTCCTGAAGACATGTTATCTCCACTGTTCAATGGTGTGGAACAGCTGTTTACTTAGAGTGACTGGAAGACAAATGAGGAAAGAGATTCTGGTTGTCAAATATGACAAATTCCTACAAGAAATCTCCCTTTCTATCTACCACCTATACTTGCTATATGGTACATATGTAGGAAAAGACACATTTGCTTTGCTGTAAGTGCAGTAAATGCTGTGGAAGTTTCTCCTAAGTGCACTGGGGGAAGGAAGCCTAAAAATACCTCTGCAGTACATTTTACATCTTGCAATATATTTCCACATATTTTCTCTCAACTATTTTTATAACCAACTATGCCATATATTTTAATGGCAGATATTACTGTTACAGTTTGTCTTAATAAGTTTATAGATTATGACAAAAGAGCTCAGAGAAGTAAAATAAGAGGAAGAATATGGAGACTTTTTTACAACACTATTGACTCTTAAATAAGTCATATTCAAAAACAAGTGTGAAACAACAAAAAATTATCTTACAATTTATTTTGCTACATAGTATGAAGTATAATTGCTGCTCTTTCTTAAGCATGTGCTATATGCCAGACACTGCACATACATTATTGCTGATCTTTACCTGCAAGGTAGAAATTATTACGTTTGGCTTAGAGATAAAGCAAATGCAATTCCAAATGGTTTGCTTCTCTTGACCATGTTTACAAATTGCAATATGAGTGTGTCAGTCAAACTTCCATCACCATAACAAAATACTTTTGAGATAATCAACTTATAAAGAGAAAAGGTTTATTTTGGCTCATAGTTTTAGAGGTTCCAGTGCATACTTAGTTGTTCCCATTGCTTTGGGTCTGTCTCTGCAACATGGTGAGAAAATTTGCTTACATCCCAAGCCAGGGATCAAGGAGGGCAAAGAGGGGGCTAGGTTCCCACAATCCTGTTTGAGGGTATGCTCCCAATCACCTGAGGGCCTCCCAATGAGTCATATCTGTTAAGAGTTCCACTTTTTTCCAATATCACCTCCCAGGGGTGCAAGCCCTTAACGCATGGTCATTTGAAGGAATATTCCACCTCCGAAGTATAGCACCTGCTAAATCCAGCTTTAACTTTCAGGCCCATTTATTGTTCCCTACTATGCAGCTTCTTGCCCCGAATCCACTTACTGCTACATGGATCCAGCATTGCAGAAGGAAGCATCTGTTCTAAATGCTGTTATATTCCCATCTGGTTTCAGAGAAATCGAACTATTTCCACCCTCCATTGTCTGAGATTTCATCCTTTGAACAGAACTGTCAGATCTCTTTCTTTTGTCAAGTCTCAAACAGCTGCCATAGAATTCATTTCTTTCTAAACCACAAAACAGTTCCCAAAGTGTAATTCAAATTGAGTCTTGAGGTTATACTACATTGATTTTTTTTTTCACCTAATAACCATCCATCCCACCTACTCACCACATTCTTGGCTACATCAATATTCATTATGCTATTTAGAGAAAAAAATATTCCAGCAGAAACAATTTATGATGTCTTGCCTGATCACTAACAAAGATGGATGAGACAAAGGCCAATACATGAGGGCTGGCAGACTCACATTTAAATGCACTTGGCTTCTATACTTGGAATCTCTACTTTGTCAATGGCACTTGATGCTATAGGTCTGTGTGATACATCACCAGTGATTGGTGAAATACATATTCTGAATGCTGCCAATATTGATCAAAATTGTCTCTGAAAAGCCATTATTTAGGAAATGGGAACTGAGGGATAGACACTTCTCCTGAATCCCCTGACCATTCCCCCAGAATTGGGGAACTCTGTAAATTTTAGATAGGAGATCTACAAAATCCCAGATATCAAACCAAACAGACCAAGCATTACTCCACTGTAGGTAAAAATAATGTCAAGCCTCACAGTGTGGTTATAACAGAATCCCATGAAATCATCAAATTAAAGCAGGAGCATTGAAAAGGGCTTGTGATTATGAAATAGATGCTGTCAAACAAAACAGGCATTCTGTTACAGTGGAGAGAGCAGAGCCTGTGGAGCATGAGATTCACCTTTGCAGCCGACTGTGCCACTCTACCAACTGGGTGCTTATGAATAAGTCCTTTTGAGTTCTGTTTACTTCATTTGTAGAGAGGGAATACTGCCTCCATTATGTCGGTGTCCAGTTCTTGTGAAAATCAAATGAGATACAGTTGTCCCTTTGTATCTGTAGGGGGTTGGCTCCAGGACCTTCTTCAGATACCAAACTCTGCAGATGCTCAAGTCCTTTATGTAAAATGTCATTGTGTTTGCAGGTAATTCATGCACATTCTCCCATATACTTTAATTCATTTCTAGATTACTTATTACCCAACCCAATGTAAATTCTATGTAAACAGTCATTATGCTGTATTGTTTGGAGAATAATGACAAGGGAGAAAAAGTCTGTACATGTTTTATACAGATGTAATTTTTTCTCCAAGCAGTTTTGATTCACAGTTGGCTGACTCCATGGATGCAAAACCTGTGGATACAGAGGACCAAATCTAATGCACTTGAAAACACTATATAAATGTTATTTTTCTTTAAATTGAATGAAGGTATTCATTTTCACCCAGGGTCAGGAGGGTAGCAGAGTCATACTCTCCATACAGATGGTGAATGTGATTTCTACTCCTGAACATGCTTCAGGCAGATGTGGCTAGAACATTGGTTGATGCTGAATCATCAGAAGAAGAATTTGGGGGTATTTAGTCCTTTTCAGAATTATACATTGGGATGAAAATACATTATCTTAGCAGTTGGAGTCAGGATTTCTTTCAATGAATGGCAGAGGGAATCACTTTTGTTTCAGAAGACACTTTAATCAGCTGCGTGGAGATAGATGGTGAGAATTTGATAACTAGGGAAGCAAGAGTCAAGACAACAGAAGAGAGCACTAGACCCATGCTTGAGATAAGAGCCGAAATTTTCCATATCTGAGAGAAGTGGGCCCAACCACGGAGAAATTGACAAGCACCACCATTTCAGAAATGACTGAAATATATGTGAAAAGAAAAGGTCAACTGCGTTTTCAGTTGCTTGTGTTGTAATATAAATCTCTCTGCTGCCTTGAGTTTTCAGTAAATCATCTTCCCTCATAAATGAATGTGCTGAGACCATCTAATTCAGTGTAAGTAAGAGGATAAAGCCAATAATGACCTTGATAATATCTGGGCATCTTGCGAGGAGAGCAAACTTTGAAAGGGGTTGCATCCGTTGGGCAAGATAAAGTGACCCCAGCTGATCCCTGAGCAATCACATGCTCCTTAGCACAGCAAGTCACAACTCCCTCAGTAAGACTTTGAAATGCACTGAACGAAGTACAGAAAACATCGGAGTGCAAGTTCCTGTCCTCCCCAAATTCATCAGAGGCAACCTGACCCATCCTTGGGAGCTGGGGCTTCTAGGAGTTAATTAGGGTTGGATGAAGTTGTTGAGGTTGGAACACCCATGATGAAATTGGTGTCCTTATAAAAAGAGGAAGAAATTAAAGCCTTCATTATGGTGCATGTGTGTGCATGTGTGTGTGTGTGTGTGTGTGTGTGTGTGTGTGTGTGTGTGAACACATGCACAAAGGTATTTCAATGAGCCATAACGAGGCAGAGGACCTAAGAACCTGACCATGATGGTGCCCTGTCTTCAAAAACTAGAAGAAATTAGTGTCTGTTCTTAAGCCACCTGGTGTGTGGTGTGGGTTACAGCCAGCTCACTGGAGTTTGGATCTAGGATGTCTCTCAAAAAAACCCGTGTGTTAAAGGCTTAGTCCACAGCTTGGCGCTGTTGGAAGGTGGTGGAACCACTAACAGGTAGAGACTAGTGGGAGGGTATCTGGTCTTTGGGGAAGTGCCTTTGAAGAGGATATTGAGACCCAGTCCTTTTCTGTCTTTTTCTTTCACATTCTAGCCACTAAGTGAATGATATGTCCCACCACATGCTCCCCACCATGATGTGCTACAGGCCAAAACATTAGGGCCAATTGGTCACGGATGGAAACCACCCAAACTGTGAGCCAGAATAAGTCTTTCCCTATTATAAGTTGATTACCTCAAGTATTTTTTGACTGTGAACAACAGGTAATGCACAGTCAGAAAAAAAAATTAGCGATGAACTCAAAATGAGATTTAGTACAAAATGGCTCCATCCTTCACGATGTTGGGTTAGGAGCAGTGCTGCATCGCCTTGGTGGTCAGGTTGTGCTTTTCCACAGGGACCATTTCAAACCCTTTCTAGTTTCCTAAACCTTGGTTCCGCCTCTTAATCTCATTCTAGCTGAGGCTGATCCCCCACCAGTGCAGAGCTTTAGGCTCTGTCCATTTTCCTTGGATGCCCTAAATATTTTCCTTCTCTCTCCTTTGTCTTTATTCTCTCCCTCTCCATTGGCTTGTCCTTCAATATGGGTTTATCCCACTTTTTAACTCTCGTCTTCTCTCCACCTGTGATGTTTTAGATACGCGGTGTCCCCCAAAAGCTCAAGTGTGAGACAAGGCAAGAAAGCTTAAAGGTGAAATGACTGGGTTATCAGACCCTTAACCTAATGGTAGGTTAATCCCTCCTGATAGGGATTCACTAAAAGGTAACTGTAGGCAGGTAGAGTGTGGCTAGGGAAGTGGGTGGTTGGGCACGTGACTTTGGAGTTTCTATTTTATCCTTGACGAGCCACACTTAGTCTCTCTGTTTCCTGGTGCCATGTCCTGACTGCTATCCTCCACTACACACTTCCACCATGAAGTTCTGCCTCATCTCAGGCCCAGAGCAATGGAACCAGATGTCTAAGGACAAAGACCTCTGAAATTGTGATGCCCAGATTACCTTTTCCTCCTCTAATTGCTTTTTCTCAGGTCTTTTGGTCACAGGAGTGAAAAAGCTGACTTAAACACCATCCGTTACTCTAGTACTTTTCTTCCCTTTCCATCCAAGGCTTAAAAACACACTTCCTCACTATTCACTAGTTTCTCAGCCCTTTGTGACATGGATTTCCCATTTTGGCCATTCCACTGAAACTACTGGTACCCACAGTATCACCACACATCTCCCTTTTTAATGCTTTATGTTTCTTATATTATTGATGGCATTTGACAAAATCCATTCCCTTCTTATTTGAAACCCTGTTCTGTTAGTTTTCCTTAGTCTCCACCATACTATAAACACTGGGATATCTTCCTAATACAGGCACTACTCCATCTCAAGTTCCTTTCTTCCTTTCTTTTAATATTTTTTTAGTTGTCGATGACCCTTTTTAAAAAAATTTATTTATATGCGGTGCTGAGAATTAAACCCAGTGCCTCACACATGCTAGGCAAACACTCTACCACTGAGCTACAACCCCAGCCCCTCTTTCTTTCTTTTTGTCTTCTTTTATTTTTAATTGGTGCATCATAATTATACATAATAGTGGAATTCACTGTTACATATTTAAACGTATACACTCAAAATAATTTGCTCAGTTTACCTCCCTAGAGCCTCCCCTTGTCCTGCCCTCTTCCCTTTCCCTGGTCCTATTCCTCCACTCTCCTAGTCTCCTTTTCAAGCCAAATTTACTGTGACTCTGCTTAAGATGCTGATGGTTCTCAGGGTTCTTTCATTGCTCTCTCCTCTTCTCACCTGCTCTCACTCCCCCTATGGGTTCTCTCTAGGAAATTTTAGACACTTCTCTGGTTTCAATGATGCCTTCCAATCTTCATATTCTTCTCACTGAACATCTCTCCTTGGATGTCCCATTTTAACCTCCATCTCCCCAAAGTGAATTTTCCCCCATTCCAAGCTACTTCTTCACCGAGATTTCCTCCACATCTCAACCCAATTAATTTTATTTAAAATTTTTATTTGTTCTTTTTAGTAATACATAGCAACAGAGTGTATGTTGACATATTATACATACATGGAGTACCATTTCTCATTCTTCTGGTTGTGAAGTTTCACTGGTCTTGTATTCATATATGACCATAGGAAAGTTATGTCCAATTAATTCTAGTGTCTTTCCTATTTCCATCCTCCCTTCCTTCCCTTCATTTCCCTTTGTCTAATCCAAAGTACTTCTATGCTTCTCTCCCCTTCCCCTTACCATGTGTTAACACCCACATAACAGAGAGAATATTGGACTTTTGTTTTTTTGTGATTCGCTTATTTCACTTAGCATGATAGTCTCAAGATTCATCCATTTACCAGCGAAAGTCATAAAGTTGTTATTTTATGGCTGAGTAATAGTCCATTGTGTGCATATACCACAGTTTTTTTTTTTTATCCATTCATCTGATGTAGGGCACTTAGGTTGGTTCCATAGCTTAGTTATTGTGAATTGAGCTGCTATAAACATTGATGTGGTTGCATCACTGTAGTATGCTGATGTTAAGAAGTGGGATAACTGGGTCAAATGATGGTTCCATTCCAACTTTTATAAGGAATCTCCATACTGTTTTTCATAGTGGTTGCACCAATTTACAGTCCCATCAGCAATGTATGAGTGTACTTTTTTCCCCACATCCTTGCCAGCATTTATTGTTACTTGTATTCTTGGTAATTGCCATTCTGGCTGGAGTGAGATGAAATCTCAGTATAATTTTAATTTGCATCTCTCATTCTGCTAGAGATATTGAACATTTTTTGATATATTTGTTGACCATTAATATTTCTTCTTCTATGAAGTGTCTGTTCAGTTCCTTAGTCCATTTATTGATTGGGTTATTTGTGGATTTTTGTTTGTTTTGCTTTTTTTGGTGTTAAGTTTTTTTAGTTCTTTGTATATCCTGGAGATTAACACTCTATTAGAGACATGTGACAAAGATTTTCCTCCCATTCTGTAGGCTCTCTTCAAGCTCTTGATTGTTCCCTTTGCTGTGAAAAAAAAAAAACTTTTTGGTTTTATACCATCCCGTTTATTGATTTTTTATTTTAACTTTATGTGCTTTAGTAGTCTTGTTGAGAAATTCAATTCCTAAGCCAACTTGTTGTAGATTTGGACCTATTTTTTTTCTATTAGATGCAGGGTCTCTGCTCTAATGCTTAGGTCCTTGATCCACTTTGAGTTGAGTTTTTGCCAGGTGATAGATAGGGATTTAATTTCATTTTGCTGCATATGAATTTCCAGTTTTTCCCAGCATCATTTGTTGAAGAGGCTATCTTTTCTCCAATGTATGTTATGGTTCCTTTATCTGCTATGGGTTAACTGTATGCATGTGGTTTTGTCTCTGTGTCTTTGATTCTGTACCACTGGTCTACAGATCCGTTTTGGTGCCAATACCATGCCAATTTTGTTACTGTTGCTCTATAGTGTAATTTAAGTTCTGGTATTATGATGTCTCCTGCTTCACTTTTCTTGCTGAGGATTGCTTTGGCTATTCTGGGTCTCTGATTTTTCCAAATAAATTTCATGACTGTTTTTTCTATTTTTATGAAAAACATCATCAGAAATTTAATAGTAATTGCATTAAATCTGTATAGCCCTTTTGGTAGTATGGCCATTTTGACAATATTAATTCTGCATATGCAAAAACATAGGAGATCTTTCCATTTTCTAATTCTTCTTCAATTTCTTTCTTCAGTGTTCTGTAGTTTTCATTGAGAGGCTTTTACCTCTTTTGTTAGATTGATTCCCAAATATTTTGGGTTTTTTTTTTTCTTGAGGTTATTGTGAATGGGATGGATTCCTTAATTTCTCTTTCAGGTGATTCATCACTGATGTAGAAGAACACAACTGATTTGTGTCAACCCAATTTTTGAGGCTGGAAATGTTCAAATCTTTCTCCATTCTTCATTTCTTCTCCATCTCCTAAGCTTTTAATCACCAGCTTCGATTGATTCAAATTCCTCAATATTTCTCCAAACTCCCCCACTTCACCTTTTTCCTGTTAACCAATTCATACCACCATCATTTGCCACTCAAATTATTCAGCAACTTCCTACCTGGTCCCCTATCCCTAATTTTTCACTTTATATTAACAGATTAATTCCTTAGTCACCCGTAATGATCCCTCCCAAACATAATTTTAATTGCATTTCTTCCTTGCCTGCAACTTCCAAGGACCCATAAATTGCTCAGGGATCCACTTCAGACTGTTAAACATGGTTCAAGGCCATTCAAGATCTGGCCTCTAACCACTTCTGCCATCTCTTTCTATACCTCACTCCATTCCCTTCCCATCAAATATGTCTTATTACTTCTTGTATCTCCATTACCAGGTTCAACTCCTGACATATAATAGGTGTGCAGTTTATGTTTTTTAAATTAACATTTTCAAGTCTGATAATATGGCATTTTTCTTGTTCAACCAAGCCAATAAACTCTAGGTATATTAATGTCCTGGGGCTGTTGTAACAGAGTGCCACAGACTGGGTGGCCTTAACCATGGAAATTAATTCTTTCATAATTATGGAGGTTAGAGGTTCAAAATCAAGGTGTTGGAAGGTTAGTTCTTCCTGGAGGCTCTGAGAGTGGGTGTATCACCCTTTAAGGGTGATACAAATAAAGGGATACAATAAAACACCATGTCCCTGAATGCCCCCTTTCTGTTCCCCAAAACCTAGCCAAGTTATGGGATTGATGAGGGCAATATTTATTCATTTGTCAAATATTAAATCTTCCTATTCACTGTTATATTGTTAATAAAGTTGAGTGTATTTTCTTGTCTATAAAATATTTTATTCCCTCATCTGTGAATAACATTTTATATGCTTAGAATTTGTATGGACTATTAATAGCTTTCTTATAAATACATTCGGGCTCTTTATATGTGAAGTCTGATAACATTTGTGACAATAATTTTTCCCGGCTTGTGGGTTTATCTCTCCTTTCTGTTTTGTTTCTTTTTAATAAAAATCTTAAAAATGATTCATGTCTCAAGTTTAAAACCACACTGAATTAACAGGCATCTTAGGCTGCCAACGCATCTGGTTATTAGCTCCTCATGAGGTGCGTTTTCCTGATGCAGTCAAGACCTTATTCATGGAACCCACAGGAGAACACAGCAAGGACACTAAAGGACATAGCAAGTGCCAGAAAACATGGAGGAATCATATTAATAATACTGAAGGGTGAGCTCAGAGGTCTCCTGATAGGCCTGATAAGCCAGAAGTTAAGCTTTCTAAAAGCTTTGTATTATTCTGTAATGTTGTAAAGTCAGTATATTTTAGATTTAGTCTAATGTAAATAAATGGCTGGAAGTCTTCCCTTTCTGAAACTGACAATGAGATAATATTCTCAAATTTTGGAGAATAAAAATGTTACTTTAAAAATGCAATTTATGGCAATCTTGAAAATATTTTTTAAAAAATCATTTTACCGGGCTGGGGATGTGGCTCAAGCGGTAGTGCGCTCGCCTGGCATGCGTGCAGCCCGGGTTTGATCCTCAGCACCACATACAAAGATGTTGTGTCGGCCGAAAACTAAAAAATAAATATAAAAAAAATTCTTTCTCTCTCTCTCTCTCTTTAAAAAAAAAAGTCATTTTACCAATCCTATCTATGCATATTCTCATATAGGCTACTAGATCCTTTTTATTTATTTGAAAGGCTCTGTTGTTCTATTGTTAAAATAGGCTCAGATTCAGAGAGACACAATAGTTAGTAACAAAAGATTAAACTGTCCTTTAGTTGGCTGAGATTTAATACTATATTTTTCATTATCAAGATGTGTGCCTTTGTGCACATATAATATTTCTACGAGTCTTGGCTTGTTGTAGAAATCACAACTTTCCAACTTTCCTCCCAGTAGTCATGTGAAGATTAAATGAATTAATGTTTATAAAAGTACCCAGACAGGGAGGTTTTCAGTGGTTACTAAATATTAGTTCCTACCCCTCTCACTTCACTGGGGACAGATGTTCAGTCCAATGCCAAAGACTTGTGATTGATAAGCCCAGGGGTGCTGAACCACATCCCACCCCTTTTTATTTTTTCTTTTGAGGCAGAGTCTCACTAAGTTGCTTAGGGCCTCACTAAGTTGCTGAGGTTGGCTTTGAACCTGCCATCCTCCTGCCTCAGCATCCCAAACTGCGGGGATTACAGGTGTGCGCCACCATGCCTGGCTCACAAATCCATGTTCTGAAGCCAGAGAATTAAAAGAGCAACACACTATCCAGGAGAAAGACATTACAAGTATTGACAGATTAATATGTATGACAGGCTGGTCTGGTGTTATACAATTTACACATTAATAGCTCATTTGGTCTTCAGTACAATCCCATTACATATTACATTTCCACACTGTGGATGAAAAAATGAAAACTGACAAAGTTTAAGTTACTGCACCAGGATCTTCAGATAAGAAGTAGAGGAGCCAGTGTGGCTAGTCAGACCTGTATGAGAGAACAACTAAGTTTTCCAGAGAATTGCAAAACTAAGGCTCCCCAACATGGTAAGTAGGATTTGGGGGATTTCACTAAACTGAGAAATGGGGAGGAAGAGGAATCAAAAGGATAAACTGGATTTTTTTTTTTCCAGAAGAAGTTGTCACAACTACCATCTATCTCCCACTGACCAATCCCATACTTGGCATTTATTTGAGCAAAGTGCCAGAGAGTGAAGATACAATAATAAGAAAATTGGAATCTGCAACCTTGTGAAACACACAGGCTCAGGGATAGAGTCTCATTATTTGAACAAATGTAAAGTATAAGAAATTAGCAGAAGTCAGGATGGAGTGATGTGACTGCTAGTCTTGAAGATAAAAGGAAAGAAAGCAGAGTCTCCCCTAGAGTCTTTAGAAAGAATGTTGCCCTGCTGACACCTTTATTTTACCCAATCAGATCCATTTATTTTTTTTCCTAAGGTGTTTTTAGTGGTAGTACCAGTAGTAGTAGTAGTAGTAGTAGTCGTCATCGTTGTCTTCGTAGTATTTTGGTACCGGGGATTGAACCCAGGGTTGTTTTACACTGAACTACATCCCCATCCCTTTTTATTTTTTATTTTGAGACAAGGCCTTGCTAAATTGCTAAGGCTGGCTTCCAACTTGCAATCATCCTGCCTTAGTCTCCAGAGTTGCTGGGATTACAGGCATTAGCCACCATACCCAGCTCAGTGAGACCCATTTAGACTTTTAATCTCCAGATATGTCAGCAAATAATTATGTGCTTTTTAAATTCATACTACAGATATTTTTTGGTTAAATTTTTGCTGAGAATGTTATTGTAAACATAATTAAGCTTTTTTGGGGAATTCCATTCCAATAAACAAAGTAGAAACAAATAAAATGGCAAATGTATACAATGGAATATTACTCAGCCTTAAAGAAGAATGAAATGATGGCATTTGCAGGTAAATGGATAGAATTAGAGAATATCATGCTAAATGAAATAAGCCAATCCCCCCAAAAAACAAAAGCCAAATGTTTTCTCTGATAAGTGGATGCTAATCCATAGTGGGACAAGGGGATAGGGAAGAAAGAAGCAACTTTGGTTTGTGTAGAGGGGAGTAAGGGGAGGGGTGGGGCTGTGAGAATGAGAAGGATGGTAGAATGAGACAGACATTATTGCCCTATGTACACGTATGATTACACTACTGGAGTGACTCTGCACCATGTACGGCCAAAGGCATGAGAAATTGTGCTCCATTTGTGAATAATATGTCAAAATGCATTCTACTGTCATGTATAACTAATTAGACCAAATAAAAAATGACAAATGTGTATGTAATAGAGTTTTGTAGAAGACACAAAGATGGTATTGAGATAGAGACTAAACATGAAGATAAGGTTTGATATGAAAACTTTCAAGAATAGGAAAGTCATAACGTAGGAGGCTGTTTTAGTCTTTTTTAATTTTTTTGCACTGTGACCAAAAAACCTGACAACAACAATTAGAGAAGGAAAAGTATATTTGGTTCACAGTTTCAGATGTCTTAGTCCATACTGAGTCAGCCATGGCTGACCGCATAGCTCTGGGCCCATGGTGAGGCAGAACATCATGGTGGAAGGGTGTGGCAGAGAAAAACAGCTCGGGACACGGCAACAAGAAAATAGAGTACAAATGTGTTGTTTTATAACATCACTAACATGGGGGTAATTTGTCACAGCAGCCATAGGACACTAATACAGTGGGAACTTATGAAAATCTTCTTGCAGGCTTTGATATTGAGGACCAAAGAACTCCTACAATTTACCTGGATAAAGAGGTGGAGAGTAGAGTGCATTCAGAGTTGTTAGGTGATGCTGAAAGAACTAGAGAAGTTGTGGTTTCTGAGGAGGTGATGAGCTGAGCAGGTATACAAGAAGGCAGGACACATAAGCCATGTTCAAGACCCCATCTCTGCCTGATACCGCAGCATGCGCCTGTAATGCCCGCTGCTCAGGAGTCTGAGGCAGGAGGATGCAAGTTCAAAGCCAGTCTCATCAACACAGCAAGGTCTTAAGAAATTTAGAGAGACCCTGTCTCAAAAGAATAAATAAAAAGTGAGCTAGGGATATTGCTCAGTGGTTAAGCACCCGTAGGTTTAATCCTTGGTAGCCCCCCCCCAAAAAAAAGATCCACTCTCTAAATATTTAATTAACATGTAAAAATATAAGCAATGGGAATCCTTGGAAGGGTTTAAATCTGAGAATGGCATCAACAAAATTTTGCTTGATAATATTATTATTTTCAGGCTAGCCCTCTATCTCCCTTTACAGAGTTTATCTCACACAGTACTTAGAAATGCAAATTCATATAAACAGAGAGAACAAAAAAGGCAAATAGGCAAGGAGGATATTATATGATAAACTCCAAAGTCAACCACAAATGATGTACATATTATCTCCAGACATTCTCTCTTCCCAAGGAAATGAGCAATTCAAAGTGGACACCAATACCCCCAAAAAAATAAAAGCCCAGTTGATACTTCATATGGCTGTGATTCGTGACTATGGTAAGCCAAGATTTGCTTTCTTTCATACTAAAATCTGGAATGAAATTTGGAATAACAGATCAGGAATTCTCTGTTGACCACCAAGTGTGGTACGACATCTAGTGGTCAAAGTTACTAATGTCATTTTTTTTCCTTGGCTTAATTGAGACAAACTAGAGATAACAGCATACTCTGAAGCCAATAAATACGGAGCACCAACTATCTGTAAATCGCTTCTCACAGGGCTGGAGGGACATTCAAGTATGAAAAAATGTGCTGCTCTGTTTCTTTTGGAGCTTGCAGATTCTGTATAGGGTACACAGAGACAAATGTTTTGACATCCCAAGGGGACAGAGAGCTGTAGTGTTTGCTTTGACTACCTCCACCTTTAGCAGGAGTATGGCAATGAGAGAGGCCTGAGCTGGAGATAGAGATTTGGGGTCCATCTGTGAGGAGGTGATAGTTGAGGCAATGGTTGAGACTTGGGTGTGGATGATGCACAGGAGCACCTCCCACTGTGACTGGTACAGAGTGGCTGTCAGTACAGATGGACTCGTACAAAATTCTATCAAAAATCCCAAAGGCACTGGGCCCTGGACACTGGGATTATGCCTGTAATCCCAGCAACCCAAGAGGTAGAAGCAGGAGGATCCAAATTTGAGGTCAGCCTCAGCAACTAAGCGAGACTTTATCTCAAAAATAAAATACAAAGGACTGGAGAGGGCCTCAGTGGTAGAGGGCCCTTGGGTTTAGTCCCTAGTACCACATAAATAAAACAAAACAAAAATGCCGAATAGCAAGGACCCACAAGAAGTTTTCAAGTACTACTACATGGAAAGTCCTGGGTTAGATAAAGTGATTAAGTATCAGATCGCAGTTTGCAGAAGCTAGTAAATCCACGTTTTATTATAGCTGAAAAAACGCCAGCTCTTGGTGTCTCTAACATTCTTAAGTGGGTGTCTTTGGGAGATTATTTGTGTTCTTTGAGATAATTCCCCAGTGTGAAACAGGATAAAAGCACAACCTCACAGGGTTGACCGAGATAATGTTTGGGGGTAAAAAAAGAATTTAAGCCATAAAATACTACACTCATATAAAGGGTCTGTTTTAGTCAACTTTTTTACTGCTGTGACTAAAAGACCCAACCAGAACAAATTTAGAGGAGGAAAAGTTTGTTTGGGGGCCCATGGTTTCAGAGGTCTCAATCCACAGATCAGCAGGCTCCACTCCTTGGGACTCAAGGTGAGGCAGAACATCATGGCAAAGAACTGTAGTGGAGGGAAACAGCTTACTCCATGGTCAGGAAGCAGAAAGAGAGGTCACCAGCCAGATACAAATATATACCCCAAAGCCACACCCCCAATGCCCCCACCTTCTCTAGCCATACTCCACCTGCCTTCAATTACCACTCAATGAATCCCATCAGGTGATGAATTCATTGATTGGGTTCAGGCTCTCACAACCAGCTTCTCTGAACACTTTCGAATTGTCTCACACATACAAACCATAACACGGTCTGTATTAAGTGAGAAGCCAGGAGGATTATTGTACAAAGGAAATGCTAAAACACTTCCAATCATAATCCAAAAATGAAGATATGCAGGAAGATCATCTGGGTTAATTTATTAGGTATGTTCATTTACCAAAAAATGGCTTTATCTCTTGCCTGTTTTGGTTAAAGCTTATGATAGGAATTTCTTGAGGAAATTTTAACATACTTTGTAAATTAAGCAGTTCAGATAGAAAATTTTCAGTTTGTTATTTTTCTTAATTCATCTTTAATATACTTTCTGCTTTGCCAATATTTAAGCAGGTTTTGGATGTGCGTCAGGTTTTATTCATTAACTTTATACAGTTTCTCTGATAATCATATGTTTATAGATATAACTTTTCAAATTTGAGTTACAACTCATTGAATTTACTATTATAATCTTTTGTTCATGCTTCTTCGAATTCTTTTTTCTGACTCATTAAAATCCTTATATTACTGACTGGGCAGATAATTTCACATTCTTCTTGTTTGAAATCAAGTTTTAGTGCTTTATTTATTTATTAATTCCTGGTATTATACTAAGGGGCATTTTACCACTGAACTACAACCCCAGCCTTATCTATCTATCTATCTATCTATCTATCTATCTATCTATCTATCTATCTTTCTTTCTTTCTTTCTATTTGAGACACAGCTTTGTTGAGGTTGACCTTGAACTTGTTATCCTCCTGCTTCAAGCCTCTCGAGTTGCTGGTATTATAGGCAGATGCCACTCCATCCAGCCAAATTCTCTGCTTTATTAGTGGTTTTTGAAAATTCTTATTTTGTTTCTTATGATTTTAACTCATTGAATTTAACTTTAACTTATTTGAAATTGAAATTTGATTAATTTAAATTTTTCTTAGAATGACTTTGAATGAGAATTAAAGCTTAATGGATTTAATTCAGTCTAATTTAAATGATTAAAGTGTTTTTCAAACTTTAGTTTGAACATATTATTCGTCTAAAGTTATCTAACTTTAAGTTTAGTATTGTTGGAAAAAAATTTAAAGTATAGGACTAGCCTATCATTTGAGAAATTGACAAAATAATATAAAATGTTTGTGCTCTGAAAAGAAATAAACAAATAAAAACATGCTAAGCAATGTTCTACCATTGAGCTACACCCCCAATGAAAATAACATTTTTTAAAGTCCAAAAGAAATAAGAGATATCTAGGAGCTGGGGTTGTGGCTCAGTGGTAGAGCACTTGCCTAGCATGTGTGAGGCCCTGGGTTCAATTCTCAGCACCACATATAAATAAAGAACTATTTACAACTAAGATAAATACATATTTAAATAAGAAATAAGATATCTGGAATTAATAATATCATAGGGAATGCAAAAATTCAGGGTGAAAAATGTAGTGAAAATGATTTATTTTATATAGATTTCTGCTTAGAATTTTTAGCAATATTCAGGGATTTTTTTTCTTTTCTTTTTTTTAAAGGTGCTGGGGATGGAACCCAGGGCCTTATTCATGATAGGCAAGCACTGTTATCACTGAGTTACAAACCCCAGCCCAAGGGCAATTTTTACGTGTTAAATTTTATGTTTAGAATTTCATCATAAGTAAATGAAATTGAACATTTTATGTCAATGTTATTATAACCACAATCAGGAAATTCAGTAAATGTGCTGGTTTGTTGTGTGTGGTCAATTTGCAAAATTGATTCTCTTAAACTGATTCACAGTGATTTCATGTGTCTAACATATGGAACAGCAGAGGGTGACAGAGTCCAGGTCCTCTGCCTGACCAAATTTTATAGCTGTGTGTATATGCAAAGGGGAGCTTAGTATTTCAGTACTGTAACTTGTCATTGTTAGTAAATAGCTCCATCAAGTATAAAGGTAATTCAAAGTTCTAATTAATGTATCACTCCAAAGTAAATTGCTTTAGTAATTTTCTTGCTAAAAAAAAATAAAGCAAAGCTAATATTTTAAAGAGATAAACTCAGCTGGGTGCAGTGGCTCACGTCTGTAATCCCAGAGGCTCAGGAGGCTGATGCAGGAAGAGCACAAGTTCAAAGCCAGCCTCAGCAATTTAGCAAGGCACTAAGTGACTTAGTGAGACCATGTCTCAAAGAGTAAAAAGAGCTGGGGATGTGGCTAAGTGGTCAAGCACCCCTGGGTTCAATCCCCAGTACCAAAATAATAATAATTGTAATAATAATATAAATTTAAAGCTGGACTGGCAGTCCTTAAGTGGTTTTAACTTCATCCTATTCCATGATGTGAATCATTCTATAATAATCTTCACCCAGAGGAACATTCCCTCCCAGCTGTTCTCTTGGCCTGAAAAGTGCTCCTGAGCCTTGGGAACAAACAGCCCAGTTGATGCACAATTGAGGACAGAGAGGAAGTGATACACTCTCACCTTCCCAATGTGGGGAGGTCCTCCTAACAAGTACATCTTTGTATCTCCCACTATTCTCCTAAGTTTTGGTTGAAAATCAGCCAAATCCATGCATATTTACTGAGCCCGTGGACATATTCAATGTTAAACATAAGAGTGTACCTGGCAACACTGTAAATACAGGAAATGTTTTAGGAGAAAAGATATTCCCTTTCACCAGGTCTTGGTGGACAAAAGGACCACGCCCAGCTTCCCTAAGGGTCAGGCAGACCCTGCTTGCTGCAGATGCTGAAAACAAGAAATGCCTCTGGCTCTTGGAAAAACAGGCTTGATTTTTCCCTTCCTGGCTGCTTCCAGGAATGCCTCTTTCCAGACTCCCTCACTCTTCACAGTAGATTTATTTATTTATTTTTTCTCTTGCTACGCTCTGTGTCTAAGGGATTAGTAAATCCTGGAATGCCTCCTGATGCCAGCACATCTCATCCCAGGTGGTGGTGTAGGGTAGGGGGTCAAACCTTAGCACACCAGAGGTTGAGTCAGGAAAGGGAAGGAGCAAGGCTTTCTGGCAGTGGATGGTGGGAGCTGTGGAGTAGGGTCACAGCTCACTTCTCCTGGCAGCAAAGAATCTGGAAACAGACTCAGCCACAGTCTGAGCCGCTCCACCTTGAGTTCCAAGGCTTGTAATGTGAGAACAGTGGTTGGAGCTGGGCTCTTTGAATTTGGGGGAATATAAAGCAAGTAGTCCGGATCAGCACTGGGGAATACCTTCAGCAGAAAGAATGGAGGTTCTGTGTTTGTTCAGCCCTAACTCTGGAGCAGCTAGAGAGAATGTTTCAGGAAGTGTTTTCCCTGTGACAGCAAAGGTTCTATTTTGAGCTAGTTTTAAATTCTAGAATGGAAAGCATTACATCATAATGGGTTCTGGTGGCATATGGTCATAAGCTCAAATCTCACCAGCTGTGTGATCCTGAGAAAATTACTTAAACTCTCTGAGCTTCAGTTGTCTTTTTCCCCAAAAAAGGATTAAATAAGAAAGTGGACTAACCAACCCAGAGCCTAACATGTATATATGCTCCGTGAATGTCAGCTGGATGACTTTGCACATAAAACTTAAGTGATGATAATAAAGATGATGAAGGCGGATGCAGGAGTTACCCAACAGCATGTACCCCCAGGAGACAGGAGAGAAGAGGCTTTCACTGCCTGGATCCCCTGTCCAGGACTGAAGCACGTCATTCCTCAGCTGTGGGAGTACTGGTGAACTGGACAGTAAATACTAGAAGTGAGTGCACTGTGGTTCGAGAACTAAAGAGTAAACAATAATTATAAGGACTATGGAATTTCACATCTTTTGCTGGGGGATATCAATGCTTCCCAGAAAATAAATGAAATGCTAAAAGTGATTTATCACTAAGTATGAAAGTATCACAAAGTATGAAATCCAGAGGGCCTCCTTGGCAGAGACTCCCATATCCTCCAACTCCAGAGAAAATTGAACTATCAATCTAAGTCTCTTGCCAACATCAAGACCCTGGTTGAGAATTATTAAAATCTGAGATTTGGGCTGGGATATAATTGGGTCAATGCACTTGAAAATCCTGAACCCTGAGGTTCCCTTGAAAAATCTAGTCTGCTCTTTACAGGTAAAGGTTTGAACTCGCCTCTTGCCTGAAAACCAAACAGTAATGTTTGCCTTAGAAGACAACATATATCCCTGCTTAGAATATACTCCAACTCTCTTCCTGGCCATTATGCTGACAACTAGGTCTAGGTTACAACACAGCCCAGCTGAGTTAACTGTGACCTAAATTTGGTCATTAGCAAATGGCCAGTCGGAGAGGTAGGGTATATCCTCCATCCAAGGGAGCTGCAGGAGCTAGCCAACAACATGTACCCCCAGGAGACAGGAGAGAACACCTGGGCCTGGATTCTGAATGTGCTGGTTGAGAGGGATATATGAAACATGAAGTTAGGAAGCTGGGAAATTGGGAAGGCATGAAACATGAAGTTAGATAAGGGAAATATTATTGGCAGAAGAACATTTTTCCCTTATATGGATTTGATTTACTGCCAAGGAACCTGCAAGATGCTACCACTAGTATGATGCTAGGGTGACTAGCAGAAGCTCAGACAAGCAGTAGCCCCCATAGAAAGTGCTTCTGCCAGATGTAGGACATCTGCAGGAGATTTATTATTATTATTATTTATTTAGGTACTGGGGATTGGACCCAGGGGTACTCTACAACTGAGCATATCCCCAGCCCTCTTTAATCTTTATCTTAAGACAGCGTCTTGTTAATTTGATGAGGCTAGTCTCAGACTTGGGACCCTCCTGTCACAGGCTTCCAAGTCACTGAAGATTGCATGGTTTCCACACACCTGGCTTCTGCTGGAGAATATTAACATGATTGACGGGACACCTCATATGTAAACCATAACACATTTATATGGGACAGATAATTATACATATTAATATACTTTCTCTGAGGCTATGCTAACTCTCCCACCCTCTGTCATAGAATAAAAAAAAAATCTGGAAATCCCAAATAATGATATCAATCCAGTATATTAGGGACAACATGTTTATCTAATCAGATTAACAAAAAGTGACAAATCCATTAGAAGTCTTGGTAAGTCACATGTAATTCACTGATGGGACATAAATATTTCAATGACTCCGTAAGTGGGTTTTTTGCTTATTTGTTTGTTTGTTTGGAGGGGGGGCAGGATAGAAAAATTTCTAGCATTAAAATTATTTCAAGCCAAATAAGTGACAGATGCCTGTAATCCCAATGACTCCAGAGGCTGAGGCAGAAGGATTTCAAGTTTGAAACTTAGTAAGACCCTCAGCAATTAACCAAGACCCTGTCTCTAAATAAATAAATAGCCGGGATGTATTTCAGAGGTAGAGCACCCTTGGGTTCAACCCCTATATCAAACAAAATGAAACTATTTTACAAATTAATCGGAGTGTGAGCTCAAGTGACTTAATAGTAACTCATTTGGGACTGGAAACTAGATTTATTTATATCCTTTGATGATCTGACTCCTGAACTCTCAACTTAGCAAGGCCCTAAGCAACTTGGTGAGACTCCGTCTCAAAATAGAAACAAAAAGGGCTGGAGATGTGGTCCAGTGGTTAAGTGCCTCTGGGTTCAATCTCTGGTTAAAAAAAAAAAAAAAAAATCTCAGGGGAACTTTTATGAGGACCAGGCAATATCCTGAGGTGGCCTGAGAATCTTTGACCTCTGTGAAATGGAAATGTTGAAGAAGATTTCCAGTTCCTTGGCCCTCCAACCTGCAGAGTGCTCTTATTTCAGAGGCACACATTTCACTTTGATCTTGTGATAATTTTCCAAATTTGTTTTCTCACTGTCATCAGAGCTTGTGGCCAGAAAAGATGAATGACAACAGCAACAGGGAGCACAATTGATCCATTCTAGTCACTCCCGGAGCCTCAAACACCCTACTGGCCAAGAGCGGGCCTATTTTTAATGACGTCGGAGAAACTGAGTCAGTTTAGGAGACTCCTCTGGAATGATTAAAATCATCCAAGGAGGGCATTACAGAGCAAGAAGAAGATCTTGATGGAGCCAGTGTGATGCTAACATTAAGGGGCGCTGGAGCAACAGTCATAGTGATCCTGATGCTCAGGGCTTCACACATGTTAAGCAAGGGATGGGGTAAGCAAGGGATGGGGTAAGCAAGGGATCTACTCCCCATCTTCTGGGTACTAATCTTAAAGCTCTGTTTACATAGCACTACATGACCTTGTTTTGGTTTTCTGTTGTTTGGGAGTGTGTATGGGGGGGGGATGGGTGGGTTGTTTTGGACTTTTTTTCAGAGCCAAGAACTGAACCCAAGTTCTCGCACGTGCTAGGCAAGTGCTCTACCCCGACCAACGCCAAGATTGCATGCTACGAATATTAATGTAGGAAGGCTTCACAAAATTTCTGTTCGCATTTCATAAGAAGGAAAAACTCTTTTTTTTTATTCAAGATGCAAATTTTGAGGAGGAAATGGACAATAATTTCAAATGTCAAGGATCAGAGATGAAATAGAGCTGAAAAAAGGGATTTGTGTGCACTGCTGACCCTCAAAGAGCAGTGCCTTAGTGTTGGGACAGACCCCAGATTACAGAGCTGCAAGAGCCAGAAGCACTGAGCTAAGTGAGCTCAATGGAACTTTCTCAAGGCTCCAGGAAGTGTAAGCAGAGAGGGCCTGGCTATTAGCTATCCTGGGTATGAGTAGCGTGACAGCACTCCTATTTATTGAGCTTCAGCTGTGTCATTTCCTAGATATGTGCACATCACATATGTTTCCACATTTAATCCTCACACTACTTCATGAGATGAGTGAAACCCTACCCATCTTGCTAATGAACTCATTTGCTGAATGAGTTCCAAGGAGGTTAACTTTCTAGTAAGCAGGAGTTAGAACCCGTCTGTTTCCAAAGCTCTTTTTACAACAGTCACATGCCTGGTAGAGCCAAGGGAGGGTTGACTAGTTGTTATTTTAAGAAAGGAGAGGCTTAGGCACGGTCATTGGCGGAAAGGAATAAATCCTCCCTAATGCCTATGCAAAACCTCCCACTCTCTGCCACTCTTGTCTTACCAGCTCACTCTCTAGTTCCTGAATTCCAAATGTATTTCACCCTACCAATATCTGGTCTGAGAAGACAGAGGTGGGGCCAGGTGGGGCCAGGTGGAGTGAGAATGTGGTTAATGGGATCACAATAAGCTCAACCTGCCTAGTTTGGTGGCACACTGCTATGATCCCCACTAGTCTAGAGGCTGAGTCCTAAGAATCACAAATCTGAGGCCAGCCTCAGCAACTTAGCAAGACCCTATCTCAAAATAAAAATAAAAAGGAATGGAGATGTAGTTCAGTGGTCAAGTACCCCTGTGTTCAATCCTCAGTACCGGGAAAGCCAAACAAAACAAAAACAAACATCAACTATCTTTTTTCACATGCTTTGTCTTCAGGACAAGTCAAGCTCTAAGAAACATATTTCCCACTGCAAATGTGTGATCTACATTGTGAGCTACGTCAGTTTTCTATTTATTAAAATATAGCTGGGCACAATGGTGCACACCTCTAATCCCAGCAGCTTGGGAGACTGAGACAGGAGAATCAAAAGTTCAAGTCCAGCCTCAACAATTTAGAGAGTCCCTAAACAATTTTTTGAGACCCTGTCTCAAAATAAAAAAAAATTAAAAGGGTTGGGGATCCAGTTCAGTGATAAAGTACCCCTGGTTCAATCTTTAGTACCAAAATAAAATATCTGTAGATAGGACTCCAATCAAGAGTGGGCACTTGCTCCAGCCATTTTTCCCAGGACTGTTCCTATTCTTTACGTCCAAATCCATGTAGCATTGGCATTAAGCAACTGGAATCACTTCCCAGCTCCCCCCCTAACCCCCCAACCCCAGAAGCACTAACCAGATTAGATAGCACCTTGGACACCTGATCCCCTCAAAAGAAAAGTGAAAGGGCAGCGGGAGGGAAGAATCAAAAATTGAAAGATCAGTTTGGTACTAGGCACTATGCTAGCATCTTTTACATATACTGGTTCATTTAAGCCTCACATACCCACTCTGAGTTATGTATTAGTGAAATAACTAAAAACACCACTTGATAAACAAAATCATTTATCTGAAGATCTGAATTTAAGGTGAATAGGTGGGAGGTTCAGACCTGAAACTAGCTTTGCCTGGTCCTGGAGTCTGGGTCCGCCAATGGGAATTGGAACATCTGGATTGGGTCCCACCTAAAGTGCATTCTGGCCAAATGGTCTGAAGCACAAAAATGTCCTCAGCATAAGGCAATTTCACCTCTCCAAAGTCCTCAGCCCAGAACTAGGCTGTTGGAGTTTATAGCCAATGATTTTATTATGGATCCTAATTTCTTTAGCAAAGAAACATCTTGAACTGGTCATGAACAAAGTGACTTTCTCTGACCAGTGAGCAGGTGGCTATTCCATTTCCATCCTCAGAACTGACCTCCTGCTGCCCAGGGAGGGGGAGTGGGGAGAAGGGAGGGTGAGGAGAGCCTGATGTCACTCAGCCCTACATAAGGGCCTCTTTTAGGATCCTGCAGGCAATTTGGAAGCAGCTGGAGGAGCGAGTTAGGTCCTGGTTGTGGGATTTTTTTTTTTTTCTTTTTAAAGACAGACACAAACACAGCTGTTGGGTAAAAATGCCGCCTCCACAGAAAATCCCAAACCTCAAACCTTTCAAGCAGAGGAAGAACTTAGGTAAAGTTCTTGGGGGAGCTCGCTGGGTTAGCAGAGGAAAAGCAGAGCAAAAGACGCAACCTGCTCTTACTGTCTACTTATTCTTTTGTATTTGAACTGTTCGCAGCAACCAGACAACAGGAAGTTGCTGGAATCCGGGCAAAGTTCCCAAACAAGATCCCGGTAAGACTCCATTGTACTTCCTTAGTGGGGCCTGGGATCCTGTCCTCTGATTAAATCAAGACCCGCTGGAAGGCCTCCCTCCTCTGTTCCAAGTTCCTAGCACTGAGCTCTGAGTTTCATTCTGAAGGGCTGAAACTCTTGACAGGTGATAGTGGAGCGATACCCCAGAGAGCAGTTCTTGCCCCTGCTGGACAAAACCAAGTTCCTGGTTCCGCAGGAGCTGACCATGACCCAGTTCCTCAGCCTCATCAGGTAAGTGACTGTGCACGCAGGTGCGTGTGTGTGTGTGTGTGTGTGTGTGTGTGTGTGTGTGTGTGTCTGTGCAAATGCGTGCTGTGCATACCTGGGCCTTTTCTTTGTTCTTTGGTTGTTTGATTTGGGGGGGGGTGGGAGGCCAACAGGAGAAGATAGGTTGGTTTTTTGTGACTCATCTTTATATTTTGTAGTACCCTGAAATGATACTCTTAGAAGTACTCTATTTTAAACAGGTGGGGAAACCCCCCCACCAGACAACAGTTCTAAAAATCTGCCAAGATTTCTAAGAATTTCCTAAAGTAGTCTTGGCTCCGAAGCTACTCCAGAAGAGCCTTTCTTTCAGATACCATCTGAAACCTAGTCTGTCTGTCCCCTGGAGCAATTCCTCCTCCAAGTGTTTGTGCGATTGGAGGAGCCGGACCTTTTCAGAGGGGAAGGGCTTTTTGCACTTCTCAGACAACGAAGTTGGAGCACAAGACCCTCTCCTCCTTTCGGTTTAAGGTAAAGGCATAGCCAAGAAAATGCAGCTAGTTTAGAGTACGAGAGCCGGCCCGGTGGAGCACACCTGTAATCCCAGTGGCTCCGGAGGCCCAGACAGGAGGATCGCAAGTTCAAAACCAGCCTCAGCAATGGCAAAACACTTAGCAACTCAGTGAGACCCTGTCTCTAAATAAAATACAAAATAGGGCTGGGGATGCAGCGGCTCAGTGGTTGAGTGCCGGGGAGTTCAATTCCCAGTACTCCCCACCCCCCAAAAAAAATATATAAGAGGGTTAAAATGAAAATGTGGAGAAAATAGAGACAGTGGGGAAGTCTTTTTCTTGGTATTTGAGTTTGAACCCAGGGGTGCTTTTCCACGGAGCTACACTCCCAGTCCTTTTCTTTTTTTATTTTTTAATATCTATTTATTTATCTATTTATTTATTAGTATCGCTGAAACCAACCCGAGGGCATCACACCCCCAGTGCTTTTTATTTTTTATTTTGTGACAGAGTCTCGCTAAGTTGCTTAGGACCTCCCTAAATTGCTGAAGCTGGATTTGAATTTGCAATCCTCCTGCCTGAGGTTCCCAAATTGCTGGGATTACAGGTGGCACCATCTGCCTAGCTATTTTTATTTTTAGGTACCTGGGACTGAACACAAGGGGCACTTAACCAGTGAGCCACATCCTTAACCCTTTTTATGTTTTATTTAGAGGCAGGGTTTCACTAAGTTGCTTAGGGCCTTCCAAGTTGGTGAGGCTGGATTTGAACTTGGGATCCTGCTGCCTCAGTCTCCTGACTCTCTGGGATTATAGGCAAGAGCCACTGCACTCAGCTATTTTTTTTTTTTTTTTGAGACAGAATCTCACTAAATTGCTGAGGCTGGCCCCCAACATGCTTTCCCCCCAACTCAGCCTCCTAAATCTCTGGGGATAGGGAAGTCTTCATAGGGTTGAAAAGTCTGTTTGGAAGGACACTCTTGAATGTTTGGTTTTAGTTTGATTTTTTTTTTCACTGTGTTATATAAGAGCATTCCCATTTTCTCCTCTCAGGGTTATTTCTTTGTTAAGGTTAGTTTGGTGTGAATGCAGGTGACTGGAGGTAGAAATGAAAAGTCAGAATTATATCCCAGCATCAGGGCTGGGAATGTAACTCAGTGGTGGAGTTCATGCTTGGGGCCATGAGTTCCATCCCTAGCAGGAAAAAAAAAAAAATATTCTGGATCCAAACACATTCTGTCAGTACTTAACCCCCCCCCACTCCACCTCCCCAAAAAAGGCCTTTGAGTTTTGAGACTATTCCCTCCTGTGTCACCATCACTCTCAACCTACATCCCCATCCCAAATTTGATTCTTCTCAATAATGTGAGTACCAACTATGTTCTGGGGTGCTTTCTGGGTTCTGGGATGCAGCCATGAACAGGAAAGATAAAGATCCCCTGTCCATAGCCTCCTCCCCCACACCTCTACCCTCAGCAAAAGCAAACTTGCAGAAGATGGATATGGAAGCTCTGAGAACAAGAATGCTTCCCTCCCAGCTGGTGGCAACACTCCCAGCCCCAGCTTTCCCTGCCCCCATTGTAGAACAATGATTTTTTACCCAAAGACAGCTGGACATTGTCAGGGCGGGAACCTTTGGGGTTATCTTGGAGGGATTATGTGGCTGTAAAATGCATCAGGTTCCAGTCAGTCCCATCCATCACTGCTCTGTGGACTTAGCCCTCCTGAAAGTTTGAAGCTCTGATGTTGTGAGTGCCACTGTCACCAATTAAAGTGAACAGAAGTGTGTGCTTAAGGTGGGACTGACCCTTCCCCTGGGTTTCTGTGTTTTCATGCTGTCGTCCATTCCAGATGAATTGGAACTTAAGGGCCTTTGACGTTTAAAGCATGTCAACTTTGCTGCCTCCCTATCTCCTTGATGTCAGGGGAGTAACAGCAGGGTGGAGGAAGGATGCACTTTGAGGCAGAAGATCCCCTCCAGTGGCCATCCCCAGGCTGTCCAACAATGAGACAGATGCTGGAGAGATCATGCATTGCCTTTGTACCTTGGGGAAGATACTTTTAATGTCGGGGCTTATTTGCTTAGAATTTTTGTATTGGCAAGTCTCCTCATTAATAATGAGCTTATCTGATACTTTGGGCCTAATTGGGAGTCCATGCGATTCCTACATCTCCTGGGAAAGGGTAGGGAGCTGGTCAGTCATCTAGAGCATCGTGACCCTGTAGATTTGTTGCGGAAAGCTCAGTCCTCGTCCCCAATGCCAATCTATTAACGAGGACACAATTTTGAGAAAAATAAAAAAGGTTTATTGCTTTGCTAGCAAAGGAGAAACACAGGGGACTCCTGTCCCAAAGGCTGTGTCCTACCCATCTGCAGGAATAGGGAGATTTTATAGTAGTAATTCAGAGAAAATGAGATTAGGGAGGAGAGATCAGGGAGAAGTTTAGGGAAAAGAAGATTGGGAAAAAGAAAAAAAAAATCTAAGTTTCAAAGCCACGAGGGATATCCTCAAAACATCAAGTGAGGGCTGGGGCTGTAGCTCAGGGGCAGAGTTCTTGCCTAGTATGTGTGAGTCACTGGGTTTAATCCTTAGCACCACATAAAAATAAACAGATAAAATAAAAAAATTCTGTCCATCTACAATTACAAAAATAAAAAATGAACCCCAGTTACAGATTCTTGGGCTGCTTCTCAGATCAACCCCTCATATCACCCTCATCCCCATCCCAGGAGCCGCATGGTCCTGAGGGCCACTGAAGCCTTTTACCTGCTGGTGAACAACAAGAGCCTGGTCAGCATGAATGTGACCATGGCGGAGATCTACAGGGACTACAAGGACGAGGACGGCTTCGTATACATGACCTACGCCTCCCAAGAGACATTTGGTTCCTTAGCGTCGGCAGACCCCAGTGACCTCGGGGACAGATCTGCAGTCATCACTAGCCCACTTCAGTAAGAATTTGTCCTCTGAACTGTGCACCAGGTGTTGGCAGAAGGAACTGAAGGGGCCACTGGAGGGGCACTGGAGGGGCACTGAAGGGGCCAGAGATGGATGGGACGATCAGCTCCAACCAGTGACAACCAAGCTGTGGCCCTTCCTGGTTTACCTTTTCTGCGATCCATGCTCTTATATTCCCTAAGAAAAATATGGGCTTTTGTTAAGTTTTATAAATAGCAACTCTCTTCTGAATAAGAAATGTTTAGCTGATATGATGGTTTTGTATGATGAGCTGGTGATGTGTGCTAAGTGTCATCTGTGGTGGAGGTGAGTCTGACCTTAATGACTGATTTCACTCCCTGCAGGGAGGAGTCCAATGTGGAGGTGGATTTATGGAGAACCTATGACCCATGATACACGGGTGTGGGTGAAACCAGGTGAAACCAGTGAAAACCATGATCAACTCATTTGGGGAGATCCTTATCTGACCTTAGAAATAATATTTCCTCAGCATTTACCCTCTTTAGCTATTTCCTATTACTTCCTTTTGTGTGTGTGTGTGTGTGTGTCTATGCCATATATATTTATGCCAAACTTGTAACTTCTCAATATAAAGTTATTAAAACCATCTGAACATTTAAATCTGTGTGCCAGGCTTTATTCCAAGCACTCTTTGTGCCTTAGCTCCTTATCACAACTCTCTATGGTTAACTATTCTTATCATTTTACTGATAAGGAAGCTGAGGCCCAGAAAAAGTCAAGATCATTTTCAGATTCACACAACACAGGCCACCAGGAGGACTTGAGGTCAGGAAATCTGGTTTTTGAAGCCCTGAGCCTAACTCTGTGCTACCTAAAGAGCAGTTGCTCTACTCGATGAGCGCCTACCAATCCTTGAGCTATGCAGTATGGGTGACACTAACACAGCCTTGGGGAGCATAGTGTCAACTGGAACCTTCAGCAGTACTCCTTAGATGCATCAGCAGCAGCACAGCAAGCCATAAATGCTCCAACTGCGTTTGGAGGGAATTGGTAACATAAGGTTTTATGGGAAGTTCAGCTTGAGCAGGGTTGTGAAGTGTGTATGAGAATTTATTTAGCAAAGAGTTTTATTTATTCATATTTAGCAAACATTTATTGAGTGCTTACTTTTTGCTAAACACTATATTGGGTCCAGACGATACAACAATAAACAAAATAGGCAAAACAAAACAAAAACATCCCAGTCCTCCTTTAATTAAAGGCACGCACAGATTTATTGCAGTGAATCCCAATAATATGTATAATTATAATGCACCAAAAATATGAAAAAAAATCCAATAAAAATAATTCTATTATTTTTAATAGATGGCAGATGGAATTCATTGTCTAGGATAGTCTAAGAAGGAATAATTTTCACTTGGATCAAAATGCTTGTTGAAGAAGCTGAGGCTCAGAGATGGTGTAATCCCCCTAAGTGCCCTCAGCAGTACTGTGCCTAGTGTTATCCTCAGCTCCCTTTGAGGGGTCGACTGTTCCTGTTCCAGGCTGCTCCCCTGCCAGCAGTTTCCCCTCCTGGCTTGCCAAAGACTTCAATTCCTCTAACACTCATCCTTCGAATCATCTTCGACATATGCCAAGTAAAAACATTGTCTCCCAAATTTGTTCTCCAGACGAATCCTTGTTGCTTTACCTTGATCCAATGAAGCTATTTCCCAAAGAAATCTACTTCCTAGGATTCACTTTGAATTTGATGAGGGCTCTTGGTTCCTGAAGATTCACTGAACTGTCCATGGCCAGTGCTGTTCCTCTTGCTTTCAACCGTCTTCACCTCCTTGGTCTTCTCTGGATCACAAAATGTGGGCTTTTTATTATTATTTTTTTTTTTTTAATTTTGAGACAGGGTCCCGCTAAGTTGCTGAGGCTGGCCTTGAACTTGTGATCTTCCCGCCTCTGCCTCCTGAGTTGCAGGGATTACAGGTATGTACTACTGTACCGACTGGGTGAGCTCTTGTGTTATGTTTGGTCTTTAAGATGCTTCCTGGTGTAGATCCCTCTCACACATAAACAGTGTGGAGATGTTAAGGATGTCTTCAGTTGCCTTGTTTAGGGTAGGCATTGTTTGGTCCTTAACCAAACCTCAGTATATGAGCCCAGCAACCACTCTGTTATGCTACTCATGGAGTCTGGGCAAGGGGATTTCAGAAAGTGTACAGACAGTAGCAACAGGTTTGCTCTGCTCCAACATGTTGGGGGACTCAGCTGGGAAGATCCAAATGTCTGTGAATGACTCGAAGGTCTGGGAACTGGAATCATCTGGGGGATTCGTTCACCTCCCTGACCCCTGGGCTGGGCTGACTTGAGGCTGGGCCCAGTTGAGATTGAGGACTGGCATGGCTCTAAGAGGCCTCTCAACACTGGGGCTGGATTCCAGGTGCAAGCATCATCAGAAGGAACATCTGGAGGCTGGGGATATGGGCCAGAGACAGCTCAGAAGTAAAGCACTTGCCTACATATTCGAGGTCCTGAATTTGATCCCCAGTACCACAAAGAAAAGAAAGAAACAGCTGGAGAACGTATGATCCAAGAATCCAAGACAGCAGCTGACCTGTCAGTAGGAGATGGATTTCAATCAATTTTTAGTGCGGATATTTTTTTCTTTTGTTAGCATTTACACTGTTACTTAAAATTAATTGGCAATTTGTACTCTGAATTATGACCACTTTTCTTTTAGTCTATTTTAAACTTTCTATTGAGTTTTTATTAGCTGAGTAATTAACTCAGTGTATACCAAGTATATTAAAAATAATTACCCAATTCTTTGTGTTTTTTTTTTCAATGAAAGATTTTTCCCATGAAGATGCTTTTCTGGAGAGAAGGGAATACCAGGGATTGAGCCCAGGGGTGTTTAACCACTGAGCAACATTCCCAGCCCTTTTTATTTCTTTTATCTTGTGACAGGGTCTAACTGAGTTGCATAGGGTCTTGCTAAATTGTTGAGGCTGGCCTCAAACTTGCAATCTTCCTGCCTCAGCTTCTTGAGCCACGGGGATTACAGGCATGCACCACCACACCCGGTTTAGATGCTTTTTATTATATGATCTTTTCCTTGTGGCTTCTGATGTTCACATTTCCCAATAGACTCTTCCAACTCCAAAATTAGGAGGTGTGTGTGTGTGTGTGTGTGTGTGTGTGTGTGTGTCTATCCAATACTCTCTTACAGTTTACATAATGTTTACATTTAAGTGTTTGAAGCAACTAGAATTTATTTTGATAATAGATGCATATGTCAGGTTCCATTATTTTTCCAAATGCCTAACCAATTGCCCAACATGTGCATTTACTGAATAATCTCTCCATGGGTGTTTAAATTTTCTGCAACCATGTTTCTATGTCTTAGTAGCACAATAACACCAAGAAAACTCTTAAAGAACATGGACTATAACTGTTTTTAAAGAATTCCTCATTGCTCCCAGCAATGCTAAATACATCTTAAGTATTTAATATTAATTAAAATATTAAAATACTAAATATTAATATTAAATATTAATTTACTTGGTGGAAAATTAGAGAAACTACAGTGTCAACTTCATAGAAAGAAAACAGAACTATTGAGTTTTGATATGAGTGACTGTTTTCCTAGTGGTTTGGTCAAGCTGGGAAACCACTGATTTTTTGGGGGGGGTCCTCTTTTTGTAATCCATTAGTCACCTTCTCACCTTGATAAGTGGGGCCATATGGAAAATGCAGGTGCTTATATAACCACAAATGTGGGGTCTACAGTGCCTATATATGAGATCAGCAAACTAATGCCTATGGGCCATCTGACTTGGGGCCTATTTTTATAAATATTTGTTGGAATGCCATCATGACAATGGTAGTTATCTCTGGCTGCTTTAGGTCACAAAGGCTAGGTTGAGTAGCTGGGGCAGAGACCACACAAGTTATAATACCTAACATACTTGCTATCTGACCCATCATCCTGGGGGTGAAGAATGTTGTTCTGAAGACCTGGCATCATCAGCATCATCTTGCAGCTTTTTAAAAAATGTAGACTCTCAGGCCACTTCTCAGAATTACTGACTCACAATCTGCAATTTATTAATCTCTCCAGATGATTCATATGCAAGTTAGAGTTTGAGAAGCACTGGGCTAGTCTTCTGTGGAAGAAGCAGTCATCTTGTGTGGAAACTCCATTGCTGCTTCTGTTCCCCTCCTGTAGGAAAAGTGCCATCATGATGCTTCATCTACACCCATCCTATTTCTGGCTCAAATTCACATCAATATATTGAGCATGTACCTTGGCCTAGTATTGTATTTATAGACAGTGTGCTGTTGTAGGAAGAGCTGGGACTTTGTTATCAGATGGACTTGGGTCCAAAAGGTGGCTCTGTGATGTGCATGTAGAAAAGTATTTAATCTCTGAATCAGTTTTACTATTTGCAAAAACGAAGCAACAAACAGAAAACTCCTAGTCTAGGCTTTAGAACAGGAAGATCTTCTGAACAGGCTATTTGGAAAGGTTTGTACTCCTTTAGTTCCAAAGTTTTCTATTCTTATGTTCCTCACAAGTGATGAAATCTCAAGGGCAGCAAGTTTCCAGCCAAAAAGACTACACCTGGAAGCCCAGAGACTCCAGAGGCTGAGACCTGAGGATTGCAAGTTCAAGGCCAGCCTCAGCAACGTAGTGAGGCCCTAAGCAACTTAGAAACACCCTGTCTCAAAAATAAAAATGCGCTGAGGGTGTAGCTTAGTGGTGAAAGTTCCCCTGAGTTCAATTCCTTAGTACAAACAAACTATACCTGGAATTGCATTCTTCACCTCTAGCTAGCTCAAGATTCAAGAGGCCTCTACTGAAGATTGTCAGAGCTAAGTAATACCACTAGATGGCGCCAACAGAGTTCATTCGGATTAAGGTAAAAATACTTGGTTGCCAACATAAATCCTCCAGTTTATAAGGCTCTTGATGGGTTTATTTAAACTTCTGAAAAGGCCACCTCTAGCCAAAGGGAGAATCGAATAAATGTTGGGAGGAGAGTAAACAGAATATTGAAATGTGTCTTCCTGACAGGAATGTCAGCTGGCCCACAAGAACTGCTGAGACCTTTGAAGAAACAGAACTTATTAGAAAGGAATACACAGGCTTCCAAACTTCTGGTGCTGCCATGACAACTAGTGCTCACAGATTAGGTTGTTATAAAGTGCCCAGGTGGATTATGGGAGCACATTTGGGGAGTGAGGATTCAGACCACCACGTGAGAATGAGAAGTCAGGAAAGGAATAAAAGCAGATGATTGGGGTGGGGTAGGGGGAATTTGATTGGTTGGTTTGGTTTTGTATCAGGGTTAAACCCAGGAGTGCTTAACCACTGAGCAACATACCCAGAGCTTTTAATGTTTTTTTTTGTTGTTGGTTTTTTTTTTTTTTTTGAGACAGGGTCTTGCTAAATTGGTTAGGGCCCTGCTAAACTGCTAAGGCTGGCCCCAAATTTGTGATCCTGCTGCCTAGGCCTCCCGAGTCTCTGGATTACAGGCATGTGCCACCACACCGGAGAAAACAGAGAATTTCTAATAACAGAAATAAATCTAGTCCCAAAGGCTGATGTTATTTTCACCTTAAATGATGCCGAAAGATAAACACTCATGAGTGCTAATTCAGAAAGCATAGCCACCACGAGCCGGTGACACTCCAAATTATGGTATTAGGATGCCTTCCAGCCAGTGTGGTAATGCACACCTGTAATCTCTGAAACTCTAAAGGCTGAGGCAGTAGGATGGTGAGTTGGAGGCCTGCCTGGGAAACTTAGAGAGACCCTGTCTCAAAACTAAATAAATAAGGACTGGGTATGTAGTGTTATGGGCCAGGCTATATTCGCAATCACCAAACAGATTCCATTTTATCCTGAGACTCCATATCATGTCAGAAATGCTTCTCCCGTGGGAAAGCCCCACCTCTGTACCCATCAATATTTACCCAGCATAACATACATGGTAATGCAAAATAGTAATTCTTATACAATGTAAAATTGTTCTCTTTGCTTTCCATTTTTCTGGGGCAATGTACCTTGTCAGAAATTGATTGTCTAGACGTTAGTAACCATTCTCTAACTTGTACTGAACTAGGGTAATTTTGACCCACTGCCTTCTGCTTACTTGCTGCAATGCCAACCTGGAAAGTCCTGTGGGACTTTTTACCCATTGTGTTGTCTCACTGACTGCCCAATTCAGCTTCTGTACCTGCATGCTTGCAGCTACATCAACCTAGATGTGGTTTTTGCCTTTAAATATCCTAAAATGCTCAGGTTTGGGGCTGTTCCTTGCGGGGAGCAGTCACTGGCTGGCCAGCTAAATAAAGACTCTTCAATTTGGACAAAACTGGGACTTGGTGTGTTTTCTGAGCAAACCTGCCCCCCAACAGTAGCTCAGTGATAAAGCACCCCTGGGTTCACTCTCCAGTACCAGAAAAAGAAAAAAAAAGTTGTCTCAATAATCCAAATCAGGTGAACACCTCAAAGCCAACAGTGTAGACTCCTGAGTCAAGGGGCAACAGGAATCTGAATGGGGGTGTGAATTCAGTGGTCAAGAATCTTCTCTAGGGCTGGAGATGTGGCTCAGCGGTAGCGCGCTCGCCTGGCATGCGTGCGGCCCGGGTTCGATCCTCAGCACCACATACCAACAAAGATGTTGTGTCCGCCAAGAACTAAAAAATAAATATTAAAAAAAAAATTCTCGGGCTGGAGATGTGGCTCAGCGGTAGCGCGCTCGCCTGGCATGCGTGCGGCCCGGGTTCGATCCTCAGCACCACATACCAACAGAGATGTTGTGTCCGCCGAGAACTAAAAAAAGAATAAATATTAAAAATTCTCTCTCTCTCTCTCCTCTCTCACTCTCTCTTTGAAAAAAAAAAAATTCTCTCTCTCTCTCTCTCTCTCTCTCTCTCTGTCTCTCCTCTCTCACTCTCTCTTTAAAAAAAAAAAAAAAGAGATTACCAACATTGAATTTCTAAAAAAAAAAAAAAAAAAAAAAAAAAAGAATCTTCTCTAAATTAATTGCACTTCCAAGGTAATTTGATATTCAGAGAAGAACTTCCTAACTTCCTGGATGAGGGACAGATGATTTTTCATTACTGACAATGCCAGTCCCCAATTGGTGGGGGAAAAAAAAAAGTATCCCTTTGGGGTTTTTTTTTGTTTGTTTAGGTACTGTGAGGATTGAACCCAGGGGCACTCAACCACTGAGCCACATCTCCCATCCTTTTTTATGTTTTATGTAGAGACAGGGTCTTGCTGAGTTGCTTAGGGCCTTGCTAAATTGCGGAAGCTGACCTTGAACTCATGATTCTCCTGCCTCAGCCTCTAGAGCCACTGGGATTATAGGCGTGCACCATCACACCTGGTTTGTTGTTTTGTTGGTGGTACTGGAGATTTGACCTAGGGGCTCTCTATACCCTGGGCTATAACCTCTCTATTTTGAGACAGGGTCTGGTTTACTTGCCTAAACTGTCCTTGAACTGGTGATCCTCCTGCCTCAGCCTCCTGCATTGCTGGGATTATAGCCATACTCCACCATACCTGGCCTTTCCCACTTCCTTTTTTTTTTAATCTTCTGACTTTGGTTTTTACTTAACACAGTGGTTTCTAGTTCCATCCATTTTCCTGCAAATGACATAATTTCATTTTTTATGACAGAATAAAACTCTATCCAGTATATATGCCCCATTTTCTTTATCCATTCATCTGTGGATGGACACCTAGGCTGGTTTCATAGTTGTAGCTATTGTGAATTGTGCTGCTATAAACATGGATATGCTGTGCCGCTATAGTATGCTGACTTTAATTCTTTTTTTTTTTTTAGTTTTATTGATTTTATTTTTTCTAAATACACGACAGCGGAATGCATTACAATTCTTATTACACATATAGAGTTCAATTTTTCATATCTTTGAATTTAGAGTATGTTCACGCCAACTCATGCCTTTATATGTGTACTTTGTTTTTGTTTGTTTGTTTGTTTGCATTACAATTCTGCACTGCATGCACTGGTTCTGTCTTGACCAAGCTCTTTTATGTTTAATACCTGAGCATCATTGTTCCAGTTTGTCTGTGCTCAGAGTGTCTGTCCTTCCCTCTAGGGATGAACTCTTCAAGTCTCAAGGTAGCCTCTTGGCTTGTTTATTTATGTGCTCCTCCCATTTCATTATTTATTTATTTATAAATATTGGGGATTGAACCCAGAGGTGCTTTACTACTGAGCCACATCCACAGCCCCCCACCTCCACCCTTTGTGACAGGGTCTCACTAGATTGACCAGGCAATTCTCAAACTTATGATCTTTCTGCCTCAGCCCCTCAAGTAACTGGAATTATAGCCAAATGCCACCATGCCCGGGTCCCAGTTCTATTTGTTTGTTTAAATTTTGAGACAGAGTCTTACTAAGTTGCTTAGGGCCTCCCTAAATTGCTGAATCTGGCCTCAAACTTTTTATCATCCTGTCTCAGTCTCCCAAGTTGCTAGGATTATAGGCATATACTCCGTACTGGACACACAGTAGTTTCAAACATATAGAACTATTCAGTTTTTGGATCCTCTGACTTTCCCTAGACTGTTTCCCACGCTGATGCACTAGAATATGTCAACTCCCTCTTTAAAACCAAGGACAATTGGCTTCTGTTGCAGGCATGGATGGCCATTCCCACCTGAGTTCTTCTTGCATACACATCTTGTTCATACCTTTATCATTGCCTACTCCACAAGGTCTTAATTACTGTGGTCAGCCCCTTGCCAAGGAGAATCAAGTTATAGAAGCTGGGAATATATTACAGTTGTACAGTGCTTGCCTAGTATGCGGGAAGCCCTGGGTTCAATCTCCAGCAACACAAAAAATAGAAAAAAAAAGGTTGAATGTGTGAATAAACCACTATTAAGACAGAAAACATATTTTCTCATCTCCATATATTTACTTTTACAGATAAACCTGTTCATATGGGGACAACAAAAGACATTTGCTGAAATTCAAAAACATAAGAAATGGGTGATCAAAAAAGATGTCATAACTATTAGACCAGAGCTTCCTTATCCAAAGCACATTCAGACAAAAACCAGCTATTTAGATAATGAGATCAGATGAAATAAAGAGGAAAAACAATGGTGTATTGGGTGATCACATATGCTCAGATTTTCCAAGATGGTTGTAAGAACCTCTCAGAAAAAGTGATTTTGAGGTGGAAACCTAAAGGAATTGCCTGAATGAGTGTATGTTAAGAAAGTGTGGCTGTGGATATAGGGGTATGGATGTGATGGTGGGGACAGTAGAAGACAGTAGCCCTGCCCCTCCCTTTATTTTTCAGGACTAATTACATTAATATTGGGTTTCAGACTAGATTTCAGAGACTGCAAATCCCTTCTATGAAGGAAACCAAGGTTAAGTACAGTATGTAAAAATATTTTAAGTTTAGTCTCAGACAAATGCCTTTTAGAGACTTTATTTTTGTATTCTAGAGGATTATTTGCTGAACAACTCATCCTGACTTCAAAGTATAGTAGAAATATTTGCCTCTAGCTCCAAAGTCACTTAGATTGTCTTGCAATCTAGAAAGTTCTATATCCACAGATACAGGACTTAGGGGCCCCTTTAGGTCCTGGTTCAAAATGGGCCTTCATTTCTTAAACGATCAAGAGGTTAAAATCCATGGCTTTATGTTCAACCGCAGGAAAATCACAGCTCCCCTCAAGCCAGCTGCAGACATCCCTTGGTCTGGATGCTGCTCCCAACCTCCAGAACCACGGAAGATCCCCAGCTTGGCCCAATCTGCAACTCCCAGCAGTGGTGGAAGTCTTACAAGGATCTTTTATGTCAGTGGTGGGGAAGAGCAACTGGATGATCAGAATATAATTAGGGAGCATTCTCCTTCCTGAGTCTCAGGACCATTTTAAATAGTTTTTTTTTTTTTTTTTTGTCATCTTACTCGTCTTAAATAAAAGGATTTCCATTTCACCTCATCTCAGCCAATTGGGCATCTTCTTTTTGTAACCAGTAGATAAAACTGAAATAAAGTTCAGTGTGGCTGTTCCTAGATCATACGAGGTAGCCTAATTGGAAGAACTAGGGAAGCTTGACCTGGAGAGGCTAGATACCTAGAGGGATCTGACCCAGCCTGGGCTTGAACCCATATGGAATAAGTGGACTTGAGAGAAGCTGGAGAGGGAAGTGGGGCTCTGGTTAGCACCAGTCTGTACAAGTCAGGCAATTCTGAGGAAAACTGAGGATCTTGGGGAACCTCCAAGTATCAGCCAAAGAGCCCTAGAGCATGAGTAGGGGATTCTTTCTTCCTGCATCATCCCTAGAGGAACAGGGAAAGGACGTGGACTCCCCAGTGGTGATTCTGAGTGCCTCACTTCCACTCTCTAGAGAAATTTTTTTCCTGGTTTGAGGAAATTTCCAATTTATTTTTCTTCTTGATATTCCTATATATTTTTTTTGTTTTCTTTTCCCCTATTGTTCTTTCTCTCCCTCTCTCTCTCTCTCTTTATGAATTCTCATTATGTTTCCCAGGTTGGCCTTGAACTCCTGGGTTCAAGTGAACAAACAGTAGCAGGCACCGCCATGCCTGGCTTTCTTTTCTGTTTTCTGTCTGGTTTGCTTGTCACGTGAAGGTTGCCGTCCTCAAGCGCCAAGGATGGAAGGATACAGAGTTTCATCCCTTCCTATATGATCCTGGACGTGGTTAACAAAATAGATGGAATCTAAGTTGAAATCAAAATTATGTCTCCTTCAAAGGAATCTTCTCATATCCTCTGGATCAAGTTAGTTTTTCTGTAGTCTTACTGAAAAGTAGCTTAGCTAAGAAATGCTTGAACCAGAACAAAATGAAATGAATGTTGAAATTCAGGCTTTAATGTGAAAAATAGTACAAACTCACTTTGTAGTTAAAAGCCTGGTACATAGTAGGTATTCCATAAATAATGAATGAGTCCATTTTCATTTCCTGTGATGATGGAGTGGGATTCCTCACCTAAAGAGGCATGAAGGACTATGTTGGCCTTGATCCCAAAGCCGCCAGGCCCACATGGAGTGGGTGAATGGCTCACTGACACAGGAATGACGACCCCAGGTCATTCCATATGTTCACTGCGTGTAAGTAGACAGGTTTAGAATACTAAATCGAGGGACCAGTTTGCTCAGATCAAAGGGGAAAAAAAGTTTATTATAAATATGAAGTAAATAAATAGAATGGATAGTTGTGGCCAAAATATTAAAGATGACCTAAGAGTAGAAAACGTGAGTATAATCTTATACTTCTGCTCCTGCAATTGAGAAAGCAGTTCTGCTGATGGAGCGGAAAACCTGTAATCCCAGGGATTTAGAATGCTGAGACAGGAGGATCGCAAGTTCAAGACCAGCCTCAGCAACTTGGTGAGGCCCTAAATAACTTAAAGAGAAACTGTTTGACTGTAGAGTGGATTAGAAGAAGATGTATAAATAGAAATTGATAAATAGTACATTGCTGCACACTACATAGGGCTCCTGGATAAATATCAATCTTCTGAACCCTTCTTCTAGACTCTGAGCTTTTATGTTAACACAATGTAATTTAATAGAATTTAACTTCACAAGTTGATTACACTTAGGCTTGATTTGCTTTTGGCTTCACTATCACAGATTCACATGCAACCAAAAGTTCTAGTAGATAACATTCATTGACCCCAATAATCTAGGCATTGTGCTAAACTCCTTCCCTAAAGGGTTTTATTTAAACTTTAAAATAATTCTATGAAGCAGTTGCAATTATGATCCCCATTTTAGCAATGAAGAAATTGAGAGTTAGAGAGCTTAGAGACCACCAGGCAACCGAGGGTAGAGCTTGGCATTGGTCTCTGGTTGGAGACTCTGGAACACAAACATCTCAAAAATTTTTGCTTACATGTATGTTTTTGTACTAGATCATGATTTTTTTGTGGGCCAGAACATTATTTGGTAACCCTAGGACCTGACACAACCCAGTATTAAATAAATGCTACTCCATCATTCTTTTTTTATATTTTTCTTAAAGAGAGAGTGAGAGAGGGGGAGAGAGAGAATTTTTTAATATTTATTTTTTTAGTTTTCGGCAGACACAACATCTTTGTTGGTATGTGGTGCTGAGGATCGAACCCCGGCCGCACGTGTGCCAGGCGAGCGCGCTACCGCTTGAGCCACATCCCCAGCCCCACTCCATCATTGTTAGAATGTGTACTTTCATGATTCCTAGTTATATATTTTTCCCCCACAGTAATGGGAATGGAACTGTGGGCCTCATGCATGCTAGATAATGCTCTACCCACCCAGCCCAGGACTCCTAGTTACATTCTGGATAATTCTTAGCTCTCATGGCAAGTTATGCAAGGTCTTTGATCATCAAACTACTTCTCTGGCCTCATTTTTTAGGACTCTGTTACTTATAACAAATGCTAGACAGATTTTAATTATGTTATCCAGTATCCTGCATCAATAGCATATTTTAGTGTCTGTTACTTCTGCATGTGACTTTCCTTTCATTGAACGCTGTGTCACTTTTGTTGTGGTGGTTGTTGGTACCTGGGATTGAACCCAGGGGCACTTAATCACTGAACTACATCCCAGTCCTTTTTATTTTTTTATTTTGAGAAAGGGTCTTGGTAAGCTGCTTAGGGCCTCACTAAAGTTGCTAATACTGGCCTCAAACTTGAAATCCTCCTGCCTCAGCTTCCTGAGTTGCTGCGATTACGGGTGTGCTCCAAAGCTTAACATTTTTAGCACTCCTCAGATGAAACCCTGAGAATTCCTATGCTCATTAGTCCTCTTCCATGCTCCTAATTAGTCCAAGATAAACATGGGTAAACAATAGCATGATGTTTTAGCTTTGTGTTACTGAAAAAAAATTCCTGAGATAATTGATTTATAAGAAGAAGTGGTTAATTTTGGCTCATAGTTTTAGAAGTTTCAGTCCATGATTGTACACACACACACACACACACACACACACACAGTATATTATATCACCTTTAAAAAACAGCCCCTGGGCTGGGATTGTGGCTCAGCAGTAGAGCAGCTCATCTAGCACAGGTGGATCCTGGTTCGATTCTCAGCACCACATAAAAATAAAGGCATTGTGTTGAGTCCATCTACAAAAAAGACTCTCTCTCTTTCTCTTAATAAATAAATAAATAAATAGTAACAGCCCCTGCTATTTGTGACAACACGGATGAAACTAATTCTAAGTGAAATAAACCATGCACAGAAATAAAAATACTGCATGATTTTTCTTATATGTAGCATCTAAAAAACAATGGTCCTTTTAAAAAAAGTAAAATAGGGCTGTGGTTGTGGCTCCAGAGGTAGAGCACTCACCTAGCATAAGTGAGGCACTGGGCTAGATCCTCAGCACCATATGAAATAAAATAAAGACATTGTGTCCTCCTTTAAATAAAAAATAAATATTTTAAAAAAAGAAAAAGAAAATAGTGGTTATTAGAAATGGGGCAAGATCTGAGTATTGCAGAAGATTATGGAGATAGATGTAGGTCAAAAACTACAAAGTTGCAATTATACAGAATAAATAAGACTAGAGAATTATATACAATAATATTGTGTTGTGTATTGGAAATTTGCTAAGGGAAGATTTTAGGTGTTCTTGCCATAGATAGAAATGTGAGAAATGGATATGCTAATTGACTTGACTTTGGTAATTTTTTAACTGTGCATATGTTTATTAAAAATTGTATAATTTAAATATATACAATAAGAAAAAAAAGTTAAACAAATATAGTGGCACACACTTGTGGTCCTAGATACTTGGGAGGCTGAGGCAGGAGGATCGCTTGAGCTCAGGAGTTTGAGGTCAGCCTGGACAACATAGGAGACCCTGTCTCAAAAGAAAAAAAAAAATTAAGGTTAGGGAAGTTTTGGTAAAGAAGAAGTTCAAAGTTCAAATGAGTTTGTGATACTTGATACCATAGCCAACTTCCATGGAATGTTTGATTCATACAACTCCTTTTCCTTCTAATTCTGAGTCACTACTGAGCTGACCGTATTGCCTATAAAATGGGGTGAGTGCCCCCTCAGCACGGCGCTAGGGAAATGAATTAATGATAGTGAGGTGTGTTTTAATAATGTCTGAGGAAATACATCATGCAGAAGTAGATCATACTGACTCCTTTTTCCCATTTCTTACAGCTAACAGCTATGACTGATTTTATTTTTGTTACCAGAATTAGCGTACATTTTCCCTTGCCTGGTTTCCATTTCCCTGATGATGGGATCTTGCCCTCACTCCCCCCAGCCTTAACCCCGACTCCCACAGTCATATGTGCAAATATCCAGCTGCCTGTACAATTGCATCATTTCTGAGCACCAGTTGCCATGACAATATGAAGGTTGTGTTTTTCTTGCATTCCTCATTTCAGCAGTTTTTTGGGGGTTTTTTTGCATTCCTCATTTCAGCAGTTAAGCATTTTTAGTAGACCAACAATTTAGATGCCCTTTGGCTAATATTTGCATCAAACAGAACTAAATTTCGTAGTTATTTTCCATCCAACACTTTATCTAATCCAGGGGTGCCATGTTGCATGATCTAGGTGTTTCTTTTTGTTGCTGTGACTAAAATACCTTACAAGAACAACTGAGAAGATGGAAAGTTATTTGGGGCTTATAGTTTCAGAGATCTTAGTCCATAGATAGCAGACACTATTGTTCTGGGCCCAAGATGACCCAGCACATCATGCAGGGATGGACCCAAGGAGAGAAGCTGCCCTGGTCATGAAGGGGTCAGGAAGCAAAAAGGAGAGAGGCTACAGGAAAGATGCACTCTTCCCAGTGGTCCACTCCCTACAGCCATGCCCCACCTGCCTACAGTTACCACTCAGGCCATTCAAACTAGATGGATTGATTGGGTTACAGCTCTCATAATCTAATCCTTTCACTTCTGAATATTCCTGCCTTAACAGAAGCAGTGTGTGTTTGTGGGGTGAGGGGGGAACCGCATGTTCAAAGTATAACAACTGCTTAGGAATCTCTAAACCCTAAGAAGCTGAGTTAAGCTGAGTCTACAATTGCACAAATATTGAAGTAAACTATGTCCTGCTTCAAAAAGTCTCTGGGTTCCTTGGTGAGAACAGAAAGCATTTACAATTGGTCATTTGGTTCATTTTCCTGAGAATAGTTTAGTCTTGAATGTGTTAATGCTCTCCAGTCAAAGGCCCCCCAAAACATACACCTGTCATTGATTAAATTTAGTTCACTGCCCATTACGGGGAGAGAAGATGCACTCAATGGGTGTATCCAAACTGGAGGACAGAAAGGTATTTCAGACTTTAAGGCTCGGCTCTGGACTGGATGCCATCAGGAAGCAGGGATAATTCCATAATCAGGTATCATGACAATTTTTAACTTTAAAAGAGGGCGCATGAAGGCAAGCTAACGCTTCCATTGTGAAGAAGTGGCAATTAGTCATATGGGGCTTTGGGTCATTTTGTGGCTTGGACAGTGTTAATGTTTTTGTCTGTTTTCCGAAGTGGTTACATAGCAGTCTTGTTTTTGTCTTGATGCATCATGAAGGGTCTCAGCATGGCCTGGCATCATGTCGGTGCTTCATGAACTTGGCTCCGTTCAACAGGACACTGTGGTTCATCTATCAGTACCTGTCCAGCTCCAAGATGTGAGAGGATGTGCTTTTGTGTATCTCAAAAAGGAAACTTCAGAATTTGAAAAAGTAGCAACAGAAATTTAAAGATAACAAGCTCACGTACTACTTTTTATTTATATCCCAGTTTTAATCCAGAAACAATTTTCTGTGGTTCTAAGAGATAATGAATTTCTCAGAGCTTTTTACTCATAGGCATTTAAAAACCTAGGAGTACTCCACCACTAAGCTATGTTCTAAGCCTTTTTATTTATTTATTTATTTCATTTTTATTTTATTTTCCCTGCCTCAGCCTCCAAGTTGCTAGAATGACAAGCATATGCCATAATACCAAGCCTCTGATTTGGTGTTTGTTTGGAGGTACTTGGGATTGAACTCAGGGGCACTCGATCACTGAGCCACATCCCCAGCCCTATTTTGTATGTATTTAGAGTCAGGGTCTCACTGAGTTTCGTAGCCTGTCACTTTTGTTGAGGCTGGCTTTGAACTTGCAATCCTCCTGCCTCATTCTCTGGAGCCACTGGGATTATATAAGCCTGGCTCAAATTTTCTTTAAAAGCAATATAGGCTACAGCGGGGCATGGTGGCACACACATGTCATTCCCAACTGCTTGGGAGGCTGAGGCAAGAGGATCACAGGTTCAAAGCCCAGCCTTAGCAACTAAGTGAGGCTGTACTTAACCCAGTGAGATCCTCTCAAAATAAAAAATAGAAAGGGTTTGGAATGTGGCTCACTGATTAAGCACCCTTAGGTTCAATTCCTGGTACCAAAAAGCAAAATAAAACACAATGTAGGCTACAGGCACCAATCAATGGAATATTGCCATCAAGCCTGTATCTTCTAGCCTAGGCTGTGCCAAACTCTCCTACAACCATGAATTTGTACTTGCCAGTGTCTAACCTGGACTACTCCTTGCAAAACTCCTTCCTCTATCTTCTAGGTCAAAACTATTCAGTGTAAATTTGCAAAAATGTTACAGGCTTGTGACAAGAACTATATGAAAATTATACAGCAATTTGATTATGCAGCAATTTGACAGAATAATTTTATGTCTCCTGAATATAATAATTTAAGGCTGGGCACAGTGGCCCATGCCTGTAAAGTAATCTCAGAGACTTGGGATGCTGAGACCGGACGAACTCAAGTTCAAGGCCACCCTTAGCAGTTTAGTGAGGTCCTAGCAACTTAGCAAAATCCTGTAACAAAATGAAAAATAAGGTTGATACAGTGCCCCTGGTTTCAATCTCCAGTACACACACAAAAAAAACTAGCTCTAGAATTTAGTGTAGGAGTCAAGAAATAATTTCTGTAATATATGTTTTAGGCTTAAAGGTTATATAGTCTCTGTAGAAATTATTCAATACAGGAAAGCATACCTTACATAAATGAATGACTGTGGCCGCATTCTAATAAAACTTTATTAACAGTAAAATTTAAATTTCACATACTTTTATGTCATGAAATATTATTCTTAATTTTCTAACTATTTGTGTAAGAAAAATTCTTAGCTCATGAGTCTTTCATAAGTAGGTCATGGATCTATAGGTAGTTGTTTGCCAATACCTATTATATGTAAATTTTAAAAAATTTTTGCTTTTTTGAGGTATTTTACTTTTATTGTGTTTCACAAAGTGTTTGTCCATATCATCTGGAAATTCCACAGAAAAACAAGCTCTTGGCCACACATAGTTCAGAACACATTGTTTCATATCTCAGTTCTAATGCTACCTTTTCATAGAGGCCTTCTGGAGGCAACTTGTCATAAGGGGCTTTATCACTGACTACACAGAAAAGTTGGTTTTCTTCAGGCATGAGAGTGGTCCCACAGCTATATTTTGAAATAGATATTTTAAAATCTTTATGGACAAAAATGGTGTAATGACTTGGCTTTGTTTCATAGTAATGTGGGGGAGAACCCTAGATAAGATGGTTCTGTTTTTGAAATCACAAGGGAGGCTCAAAGTCACTTTGTCAATGTCTTAATGATTGAGACAGATGCAAAGAATCCTATCCTTTGCCCTAGAAAGGCTTTACACAGTACAACCAAGTTGCTAAAATCTTGTAAATAAGGGAAGGTGACCCCAAATTATTAGGTCAGAACTTCTTGTGATAAGCAAAAGAAAACAGATCCACACAGTTTGTGGGATTTTTATTCAAGAAATTCAATCAACTCCAACAAAAGTCAAGTTTAGAATTTGATTTATCTGGAAAATTTCCATCAGCCTTTGTTACCTCCTCGACTATTTATAAATTCTGTCAACTAGTTTTCTTGCCTATTCTGTTTTCTCCTGTGGAATACCTGAGACTGGATAAATTATAAACAGTAAAATTTTATTTGGCTCATGTTTCTGGAGATGTCACAAGGGGGCAAAATCACAACGTTTGCAGTCGAGGGGAGAAATAAAAAATTTCCACGCACATCTGCCCCTTTCAATGCTTTATTCACTCAAATTACTCAATACAATTTCACTCTATAGGTTCTTAATCAAGAAAAAGAATTCTTAATACTAGGCACTGCCATAGACATAATCAATTCACAGCAAACAATTCTAGATTAATTCTAAACACTGCAAAGCACACTTAATCATGACTAATGACAGACATTCCCTCTGCAGGTTAAGTTCAAAAGTCTTAAGCCTTAGGCCTTATGTCCAGCAGATCCACACTCACTCAGACTTCAGTGACCAGGTCCAGAACCAAGCCAGGCTTTTCCTGGGGTGGAGTGGACGAGCGCTTGAGGAGAGGGTTGTAGGGAGAAGTTGTGGCTCTCACCAAGGTCCAGATGAGGCAGTAGAGTTTGAGAACAGTGAGGATCGTGCAGAGGATCAGAAATGATGACAAGTGATGGGATGTCAGGTCCTCATCAGGTTCTCCAGCTCGAGTGCATCCCTGTTTTGGCTGGCTGACTCCCTGTTCATCAGCTCTATTATTTATACTAAATTTGGGGGGCTTTTGACCCCCCTTTCAATCCTTATTAGCCACCACCAGATTTCTCAGTGACATCATTTACTCTTGGGGTCAGAAACCTCTGGTCTTGTAGTCTCCACCCTGATCTTCTCGCCTTTCCCTCTTATCAGGCGAGGGCAGTCTGCCAGGGGCTTCACTCTGTTTATCAGGGTGAGAGGAGAAGTAACTTGTCTGAGGCCACACTGGAGGGTTCCATGGGAGTGCCTAGTGAGACTGCAGGTTCAAACTGGAATTTTTAAAATAGAGTTGCTTAGACTCCAGCCTAAGGCCATCCTCACAGGAGACTAGGAAGTCCAAGATCCAGGGGCCACTTCTGATGAGGACCATCTTGTTTGTCACGACACGACTGGAGGTGGGGTGGGGAGACTGAGAGTTGGCTCACCCATTCCATGACTGTCCCACAATAATGGCCTTCATCCATTCATGAAGGCAGAGCCTTTATGACTTCCTCACCTCTTCAAGATCTCACCTCTCAACACTGTGACTTTGAGAATTCAGTTTCTATCATATGAATTCGGGGGGACACGTGCACACCATAGCACCTTGTACTGTAGTATATTATTCTCTAGTTTCCATTAAATAATCCATTCTCCCAAAGAATATTATAAACTCTTGAGTGTGGGAATCTTTATAGTTAAGAGGGATTGACAAAATTAATACCACTGAATACCTTGTCTGCTCAGGCACCATAGTGGCCTCTTAACACCTACTATGCTATCTCTAAGCTTCACATCAGCCTGACATAGTGAATGTTGTTGGAGCAATACTGTGGACACTTGGGATGCCATGGGCTGTTCCATGGGGTCTGAGAGAAAATAGATATTGGTCCTCAATTTTGTGGCCCTAAACACTTGTCCATGAACCTGTGCACAGCCATCTCTCCTTTAAAATCAATGCCTCCAGACTCATAGAAACCTCAATATTGATGAGTATTTTTTAAAAATAAAAGCCATCAAATGACCAGTGTGATCAGCACATCCTCTCCCTGGAAACTAATCCATATGAGAAGCCAAATGACAGTCTTCTGATTGTTTGATGAATATAGAAACAAAGTCTATAGCCATACCATTCTGAATGTACTCTATCTTGTCTGATTGTATGTGTAATTTTTAACACTCACCTTGCCTGCATTCCATGCGGGTGGTAGAAATGGGGTCCCCTCTGTGGAATGAGCTGGCTGAGAAATAAAAGCTAAGAAAAATAGAATGACAGGAAAAAACCACAGGACACCAAAAGTAGTTTCAAAAGCGGGGGCAGCAAGCTGATCAGATGGATTAAGTTTCCAGACTCTGGCCAAAATGGAGCCCGCACCTGCTTCATTAATATTAGGAAACATTCTAATATGAACATTCTATAGAATGTTCTTCACCAAAAAAGGTTAAAGTTGGGCTGTCCAGTTCCCAATGGGTTACGCTCATCTCTGGAGCTACTATGAGGGATCTTCCTAACAGAGAGGAGATAAAGGTCACATGCATTGGGCAATCTATTGCTGTGGGAGAGCCACATAGAGTTCCCAAGGCCAAACCTAAATCTACCTGGCTTCCATGCCAAGAGAAGATCCTCATGTAATTGATGGATGGTTTCCTGCATAATTATTAATGTATAAATGCATTGTGAATAACACAGTGTAAGTTCATTAGTAATGCATTATAACTTTATCAGTTAACATTTGAAAGCTATTCATACCAACATAGGTATATATACCAACATATGTATACACATACACACACACATATGTGTGTGTATATTTCAATATTTGCTCTGTATGAAACATATGTTTCAGTAATGTCTTTTAGATAATATATCACTGAACTGTATTCCAAGCCCTTTTTTATCTTTTACTTTGAGATAGGGTCTTGCTAAATTTCCCAGGCTGGTCTTGAGTTTGGGATTCTCCTGCCTCAGAATCCAGAGACTTGGGGATTACAGGTATGTGCCACCATGCCCTGCTTTATATCTTGGATATTTTTCCTAATTCTTGGTAGCAACTGCACAATGTACTATTGAATCTATTTATTTACCTGTCTTTCCCTGCCTCTATTTATAGTGAACAATAGTTATTACCCTTCATGCAGGTTCTCTAAGAGCCAGACACTTCTACCCCAGGCCTTTGGCCTGTGTTCCTCCTGGAGTTCTTGCCACAGGGGCCCTGCTGTGGTGTCCTAGCACACTTGCTTCCCTCAGGGAAGCCTTTTCCCCCCATATTTTCCAAAATAGCCCATCCCCACCATACCCATCTCTAATTCCTTAAATTGATTTTGTTTCCTTCTTAATACTGAAAGCAACCTGTAGTCATCATGGTTGTTTCTTGCCTTGACAGCAGTGTTTTTGCCCTTTATACTATTGTATGTGTAGCTGTCTGTGTGTGTGTGTGTGCACGCGCACGCGCGCGTGTGTGCATGTGCCTGCCTAGAACAGAGGCAATAACTCCAAAAGTATTTATTTAATAAATGAACTAATTTTCACACAAATATTTCAGATATCCTAGAAATGACAATTGCTTTATAAGAAAGTTCATTAAAAAATTCGACAGACATTGCCAAATTACTCTCCTAAAATGTTAGACTCATTTGTACCTTTGTTTGTTTGTTTGTCTTTTGCTACTGGGGATTGCACCCAGGGGTTCTTTACCACTGAGCTACATACAGCCTCAAGCCCTTTAAACTTTTTAAATCTTGAGACAGAGTTGCTTCAGGCCTCACTAAATTGCTGAGGCTGGCTTTGAACTTGTGATCCTCTTGCCTCAGCCCCCCAAATTGCTGGGATTACAGGCATGAACTACCATACCTGGCTAATTTATACTGTTCAAAAAAAAAAAATGTATGTGAGAACATCTTTTTCAAACATCCTGACCAACAGTAAATGTCACTGACTTTTTCTCTTTTATATTATGTTTATTTGTGATGTGATATATTTATCATTTTTTGTTAGTCAGTTTTGCATCACTGTAACTGTTGTGGGTCAGACTGTTCCGAAAACGTACCAAGTCCATTTTGTCGGAATTAGAGACTCTTTATTTAGCCGCCGGACACTGCTCACTGCAGGACCCATAACTTTCTCTGCAAGGAATAGTCCTGAGCCTGAGCATTTCAGGGTATTTAAAGGCAAAGATCACATCCAGGTTGGCATAACAGCAAGCAAGCAAGCAGGGGTACAGAAGATGAATTGAGCTGTTAGCCAAACAATGCAATGGGTACATTAGTATTTCCCATGGGACTTTCCAGGTTGGCATAGCAGCAGGCAAGCAGAAGGGAAGTGGGTCAAAATGACCCTAGTTGAGTAAAAGTCAAAGAATGGCTACTAATGTTTAGACCATCTCTGACAGGGTACACTTTCCAAGAAAAATGGGAACCAAAGACAGAACAATTTTATATTTTATAAGAATTAACATTTTGTGTGCCAAACATGCTCTGCTAAGCAACTATTGATAGGTACAGAGGCAGGATGTTCCCATGGGAGAAGCATTTCTTATATAACATGGAATCTCAGGGTAAAATGGCGTCTGTTTGGTCCTTGCCCATATAGCCTGGCCCATAACATAACAAAATACCTGAGTTCCTCAGCCTTAATAAGGGAAAGGTTTATTTTGGCTCACAGTTTTGTAGGTTTCAGTACATGTTGGTTGGCCCCTTTGCTACTGATCCTGTGATGAGGCAGCCTATCATAGCAAGAGTAAGTGTCCGGAGCCAAGATGCTCTAGAATCAAACTGGCAACAATTGTTGCTATAGTTGAATCTCAGATTGGATGTTGCTATTCAGTTTTGGAGGTTTTAACCCATCACTGATTGGCCCCTGCTTTGGGCCTACGGCAGCACAGAATTCCACCGCAAGAGCTTGTGATGGAGGGGATTGTTCTCTTCATGGTGACCTGGAAGTGAAAGAAAGAAGGAGGAAAAGGCTGAGGGCCCAGTGTCCCCCAGTGACCTAACTTCCTCCCGCTAAACCCACCTCGTAAAAGTTCCACAGACTGTCCAGTTCTACTCAGCTTCCCAATATTAACACAGATGGCCACCAAACCTCTAATACATGGGCCTGGGGGGGGGGCACTTACCCAAACCATAGCACTTATTAAGTGGGAAATGTTTATTTTACTTTGTTGTCATATGCATTTATTTAGGGTTGAGTAAGGCAAATGTCTTTGGTGTGTGTTGATTATTATTATCTTGTTTTTGGTCTCTTCCCTATTTCATGCTCTCATGTTCTAAAGTCTCTGAATCAAAAGGTGAGCAACGATTTCTCTCCTTAAACATTTTTGAACATGCTAATTCCATTATGTAAGACATAAAATAAAAAATAGGAAAAAAAAAAAACAGTATTAGTTCTTCATTAAGTGCCAGTTTGATTCTAAGGTCTTCACATGTGTTATCTCATTTAATTTTCTTAATAATCCTTTGAAGTAAGAATAGTTATCATTCCTATTTTACAGATAAGCAAAGAGACACAAAGTTCATGTGAAAAGAGCCCCAGGAGATTGGCAGACTCTGGGATAACTAGTGATATCTTTTTGTGATCCTTACTCTTGGAGGCTCTCGATAGGCCCTCTGATTTCCAGATTCTTCTTCCAGATTACTTTGGTATGGATACGTGGGTGTAGGGACCTGCATTTGGATCTTTCAAAGCTGCCTGATCAGATATAACAGATAAAGAAACTGACCCAGAATTTAAGAAACTTCTCAGGGGCACAATGGCAAGCTCATCTTCTTTTTTTTTTTTTTTTTTTTTGGTACGGGGGATTGAACCCAGGGTCCCATTACCACTGAGCCACATCCCCAGCCCTTTTTCTTTTTATATTTTGAGACAGGATCTCACTAAATTGCTTTTAGGGCCTGTCTAAATTGCTGAGGCTGGGTTGAACGTGTGATCCTATCTCAGCCTCCCAAATCACTGGGATTACAGGCCCAGCTGACAAGATCATGTTTTGAAACTAGATTTGTCTGTTGAGTGCAGTGCTACACACCTTAATCCCAGTGACTCAGGAGGTTAAGGAGGATCACAAGTTCAAGGCCATACTCAGCAACCTAATAGTAAAGCAACCTTGGGTTCAATCCCCAATATTGAAGAGAAAGAGAGAGAGAGAGAGAGAGAGAGGGAGGGAGGGAGGGAGGGAGGGAGGGAGGGAGAGAGAGAGAGAGAGAAAGAAAGAAAGGAAGGAAGGAAGGAAGGAAGGAAGGAAGGAAGGAAGGAAGGAAGGAAGGAACTAGATTCATCTGATTACAAAACCCTGGCTCTTCATTAAACATTTCAGCTCCCCAGGACAGCGCTGAGCCAAGGTATTTGCTCAAAACATACTTGTCAAATTGATTTTACCATTGCCAGGAGCAATAAGGACACACATCACCCACAATTAGGCCACTTTTCCATTGGATAGGAAGAAAAAACAGTGGCCATACTGCCCAGGAAGGACTTGACACTAAACCTGTACTAAAGTGACTTGATCCAATCTGCTTTAAGAAGCTCTGACCTGAGGGACATTTGGTGAGAAACCGACTGTAATCAGGCTCTCCATGAAATGACAGTACCTACCTCAAAATCTTATATGCAAGAGAAATCCAGTAAATGGACAAATAGCAGGGAACAAACCTGAGAAGACTAACATAGCTGAGATTTCAGATTGTAATTATGAAAACAATAAACTTCAAAAGAAGTTTTCCTGCCAGGCACCGTGGCCCATGACTATTCTCCCAGAAAAATGTCAAGTTTAAAGCCAGCCACAGCAACTTAATGAGGCCCTAAGCAACTTAGAGAGATCCTGCCTCAAGAAAATAAAAAATAAAAAAAGCTGGAGATATATCTCAGTGCTGAAGCACCCCTGGGTTCAATTACCAGTACTGAAAAAAAAAAGAGAGAGAAAATAATATCAACTTATCATATAGGTTACAAAGATATCCCTCCACCCTAGTTTTCCTGTTACTTATATTTACAATAGGACTGGTCATCTAAATTTTTATTTTAAAATTTTACATGGTCAAAATTAATAGTTTTTTTCAGTCAGGCACACTGGTATCCTACAATCCAGCTACTCAGGAGGCTGAGGCAAGAGGATCAATTGAGCCCAAGAGGATCACTGGAGGCCAAGCTGTGCAACATACCAAAAACTTGTCTCAGAAAAAAAAAAAAAAAAAAAAAAAAAAACAAGACAAAAATTTGTGGCTTTTTTTCTTCACAGTTGTATAAGATGTGTAATACATCTTTTCTTCCCACATTTTTTACTGCTGCATTATAGTTGTTCATAATGATGGGATTTGTTGTTACATATTTATAAATGCACACAATATAACAATATTCTTTGGCCAATACATCTTATCTCCTTTTTAAAAAAAAAAAAAATGTTTCTTTTTGGTACTGGTGATTGAAATCAAGGGCACTCAGCCCCTGAGCCGCATCCCCAGCCCTTTTTATATTTTATTTAAAAGAGAGTCACTTAGGGCCTCACTAAGTTGTGAGCCTGGCTTTGAATTTGTGATTCTCCTGCCTCAGCTTCCCAAAATGCTGTGCCCAGATTTTTTTGTAAAATTTTGAGACAGGATTTTACTAAGTTGCTTGTGATTCTCCTGCCTCAGTCTTCTGAGTTGCTGGATTATAATCCTTTGCTGCCACATCCACCTTCTATTGTATTGCCTTAACAACAACTCCTAAAAGACTAGGACTGTGGCTTTCTTCTCTTGGCATATCAGTGGCAACTAGGCTCAACAGTAGTAGGTGCTCAATAAATACTAAGGGTATAACTTGGAGAGCTTGCTATGTCATCTAGAACTTCATGTAAAGAATAAATGAAATGGGCTGGGGATGTGGCTCCGGCGGTAGCATGCTCGCCTGGCATGCGTGCCGCCCGGGTTCTATCCTCAGCATCATATACAAACAAAGATGTTGTGTCCGCTGAAAACTAAAAAAATAAATAAATATTAAAATTCTTTCTCTCTCTCTCTCTCTCTCTCTCTCTCTCTCTCTCTTTTAAAAAAAAGAATAAATGAAATAATACATGTAAAAGTTCTCAGAATAGCACTAACACTTATCTAGGTACTACCACTATTCTTTTGTTTAGCTTCTTTAAAAAAAAAAAAAAAAAAAAGGCAGTGGTGCATGCCTGTAATTCCAGCAACTGGAGCCTGCTGCAGAAGGATCACAAGTTCAAGGCCAGTCTCAGCAATTTAGTAAAGCCCTAAGCAATTTAGGGCGAGGCCCTGTTTCAAAATAAAAAATAAAAAAGGGCTAGGGATGTGGCTCAGTGGTAAAGCACCCCTGGGTTCAATACAAGTACCAAAACAAAAACAAAAGTCAAATGTTATTATATTTAGACAATGGCACCCAACAACATGAAATATTTAATATTAACGATATTAAATGTCAAAGAGAAGAATGATCTCTGACTTTTTGGTCAAGAAATCCCTCCATTCCATCTGGTTTCCAGGCATTAGTCACTCCTTCCCCTCCCCACTGTCCATGTCTTTCAAAAGTCGAACAGTGGCCAACAAGTCACACAGTCTTTGCCACAGCTGACTTGGTATCCCCAGCTGAACTCGAGTTCTTTTTTTCAATTCACATGACTTACCATCAAGGTCTAGAAATTCTAGGGAAGGAGAAATTAAACCATAATAAGTCAGACTTTTTGCATTGTCTTCGCTTAAAAAAAAAAAAACTCTAAAACTGAAGTCAAAACTTTTTGTTTGTTACTTTCAGTGATAAGCATTGATCTCAGGGATGCTGTACACCCCCAGTCTTTCTTTAAAATTTCTTATTTTGAGAGAAGTTCTTATGAAATTGCAGAGTATGGCCTTAAACTTTCCATCCTCCTGCCTCAGCTCTAGAGTCATTGGGATTACAGGTGTGCGCCACTGTGCCTGACTGATTTTCGACAAGTATAAAATTAAAATGGTCTTAGTCCAGCAAATAGGAGATCCAGTGAGGAGTAGACGCAAAAATGTCTAACAATTATAGAAATCCAGGTTGAAACAACACTGGAAATTTTTTTTCACATGTAATGCATTAATAAATATTTTTAAATGTTGATACTATCTAGTGTTCAGTTATGCCAGGAGGCAATAGTCATCTTTGATGGGAATATAGATTGATAAAATCAATACTAGATAAGAAGGGCCTCCCTGTGCCTTATTTTTACTTTTTAAAAATAGGAATCAAACCCAGAGCCTTGTGCAGTGATCTCCCACTGAACTGTATCTCCAGCTCCTCCCTGTGCTTTAGCACACAGCATTCTGGCCTCCTTTCACAAAATCCTCCCCATTTGGGAAGGTTTGACAGGCCCACCGGGAGCCTTCCCTTCTAAGAACATCGACCAGATGTCCTGGACCCTGTACTCTCTGCACAAGTGGCCCAATGCCATGTCAGGAACTACACAGACCTCTTCCCTGCTCCATTTTCTCCAGGCTGGCCATGCTGCTGGTGTGCACCTCTGACGCAGACGGGCTGCAGATGGCAGAGCTGTGGATGGACCTTGGGCACGAGACCTGTGGTGTCCATATGGGAGCCTGAGCTGCTCTTTGCCTTGTGGAATGACGCCAGGGATGGAAAGATGAGGAAAGATCATCCCACATGGTGTGTCTCAGTCTGGACTTCAAAGTGTTCAAGAATTCCAAATCTGAAACTGGCCTTCCAGCCAGACACATGGGCACACCCCTATAATCCCAGTATCTCTGGAGACTGAGGCAGGAGGATTAAAAAATTCAAGGTCGGGCTGGGGAATGTGGCTCCAGCGGCCCGGGTTCGATCCTCAGCACCACATACAAACAAAGATGTTGTGTCCGCCAAAAAAAAAAAAAAAAACCCTAAAAAATAAATATTAAAAAATTCAAAAAAAAAAAATTCAAGGCCAGTTGGGCCCAGTGGCCCATAACTGGAATTCCAGCGTCTCTGAAGGCTGAGGCAGGAAGACTGCAAGTTCAACTTCAGCAATTTAGCGATCCCTAAGCAATTCAGTGAGACCCTGTCTCTAAATAAAATATTTAAAAAGGGCTGGGGATGTGGCTCAGTGGTTAAGCCCCCCTGGGTTTGATCCCTGGTTTTAAAAAAAAAAAAATTGGGCTGGGGATGTGGCTCAAGTGGTAGTGCACTCGCCTGTGCAGGGTGCTGGGTTCGATCCTCAGCACCACATAAAAATAAAACAAAAGATGTTGTGTCCACTGAAAACTAAAAAATAAATATTAAAAAATTATCTCTCTCTCTCTTAAAAAAAAAATGTTCAAGCAGCCTCAACAATTTCAGGAGACCCTCAGAAACTTAGTGACCCTGTCTCAGAATAATAAAGACTTAGCAGTAAAGCACCCCCTGGGTTCAATCCCCAGTACCAAGGGGGTAAAAAAAAAAAAAAAAAAAAAAGGAAAGAGTCTGACCTTCCAGGTAATTTTGAAGGTCTGCTTGGCAGGGTAGAAAGACAAAACATATTAGACTGATCTGTTTACAGCTTGAGTCAGGGCACATAGGGCTGTGGCTTGTGTTAGTGGATTTGGGGGAGAGTTCAAGAAAACAGGGTTTTGCTCTGGATTGGGTCCTGTCAAAAAGCAGGAGTAATTTTATGGTTATCTTAACTAGAAGCAAGGGAAACAATGCAGACAAAGGGAGTTTTTGGTCGAGTCTGTGGTTTGCACAATGTTCTTGTTTTTGTCTGTTTTTAGGATTAGAGGGCGACCCTGTCTTTTGGCATTCTGTGAAATGGTCTGTGTTCAACAGGAGAGCCCCATGGTCTGGTCCTTGGAGTCAGGCCAGCTCAGCTGCCAGCAGTGAGGGGCTGCTTTTTTTCTTCTTTTAACTTTTCATGATATTCAGTTTTTATACTTCATTTATCTCTCTTAATCTGATATATTCTTCCCACTTAAAAAATTGCAATTTGGAAATTAGGTTAGTTGCCTTATAGAAAATTTCATGTTCTGGATTAATCTGATTATTTCTTTGTGATAGCATTTAGCTTGTTTCAGTAAACTGGAAAATAGGTCTAAGGGCTTAGTAAGATTTAAATCCATTTTTTTTTTGCAAGAATACTTTATAAATGCCAAGTATAGTGGCATGTGCCTGTAATCCCAGCTAGCCAGGAAACTGAGGTGGGATCTCTTGAGCTCAGGACTCTGGGACCAGTCTGGGCAACATAGTAAGACACCTACGTCAAAAATTTACAAAAAGAATACAGGTGGTGACGAGGAAGTGGGGGAAAAGGCACACTAATACATTGCTGGTGGGGCTGCAAAATGGTGCAGCCAATATGGAAAACAGTATGGAGATTCCTTGGAAAACTGAGAATAGAACCACCATTTGACCCAGCTATCCCTCTCCTCGGTCTATACCCAAAGGACTTAAAAACAGCAGACTACAGGGACACCCCCACATCAATGTTTATAGCAACACAATTCACAATAGCTAAACTGTGGAGCCAACCTAGATGCCCTTCAGTAGATGAATGGATAGGGAAACTTTGGTATATATACACAATGGAATACTACTCAGCATTAAAAGAGAATAAAATCATGGCATTTGCAGGTAAATGGGTGAAGTTGGAGAATACAATGAATGCTCAGTGAAGCAAGCCAATCCTCAAAAAAACAAAGGCCAAATGTTTTCTTTGATATGAGGGTGCAAATGCATCCTCATATGGTGAGGGGGGAGAAGAGAAAAGAGGGAGTAAGAGGGTAGAAATGGTGGTGGAATGAGTTAGACATCATTACTCTAAGTGCATGTATGAAGACATGAATGGTGTGAAAATACTCTGTGTACAATCAGTATCTTGAAAAATTGTGCTCTATATGTATAATATGAAATGAATTACATTCTGCCATCATGTATAACAAATCAGAATTTTACAAAAAGAATACTGGTGAGATATAATGAGGTTAATATACCCGTCAGAAGGTATATTAAATATTAAATAGATCACCTCACTATTAGTCATGTTAAATTTGAGAAGCTAAGCAGGTATTATTTCAGATAAGAATGAATAAAAGTCAATGCTACTGGAAAAAAAATTTTTTAAAAATGTTGAGAAGCTGGTTAAAGTGTAGACAGAAAATGTCTCCATTATAAAGGATCATGGAGCCAGGTTTGTTAGTGCACACCTGTAGTCCCAGCTACTTGGGATAGCTTGAGTTCAGAAGGTCTAGACCAGCTGGAACTCTATTTCTAAAAATATAAGATAAAACAAAAAAAATTAAAAAAACTAGAAGAGTGTGGATGAGCCATTCATTCACCTGTGGGATGCTTCACATATGGTACAAATGTCCTCTCCCCAGGTTCTCTTCCAGCAGCTTTGGGTCATTCATACCTGAGTCAGTCACTCCCCAGGGCTACAAAACGGCTGCTTTCTAGTTCTAGGTAGGTCCCTTTTTTTTTTTTTTTTTTTGGTGGTGCTGGGGATTGAACCCAGGGCCTTGTGCATGCAAGGTTAACAATCTATCAACTGAGCTGTCTCTCTAGTCCTCTAAGAATTTCTTTTATCTGTTTCTCCTAAAAGAACAAAGGGCTGGCTGGCTTCATCTTCATCATTTCCCCAGTGAATTTCAAGGCAGGAATCTGCCATATTAGTCAACTTGTGACAAGTGAATATTGTTTCCTCCCATTTCTAGGGTCAGTAAGGATTTATGGACTTCTTTTTTGCAACGTCTTACAACCTCTTTTTATTCTTGATGCTCAAACTGTCACAAATTTGGCTACTGGGAGCTCCTTTAAGTTGGCTACTATGGCTGAGTGTGGTGGTGCACAACTGTAATCCCAGCAACTTGGGAGGCTGAGGCAGGAGGATTGCCAAATTCAAAATCACCCTCAGCAATTTAGGAAGACACTGTCTTAAAATAAAAATTTTAAAAAGGACTAGGGATATAGTTCGGTGATATAGGGCCCCTGGATTCAATTACCAGTACTGCAAAAACCAACCAACAAGAAAGGAAGAAAGAAAAAAAGAAAATTACTAGACAATATTTAAGTATTTCATTTTAGCACTTTTTATCCTAGAATATATTTACTAAAATGACTGTTTTTAAGAATATTTAAGATTGTCCTTTATGTGATCAAAAAAAAAATTTGTTTAAGTACTAGGGGTTGAACCCAGGGCACATTACAGCTGAGCTGCAGAACTGTCACCCCCCACACACTTTTTTTTTTAATCATTTGAGAATGTGTCTCACTAAGTTGCTGAGGCTGCTCTTGAATCCTCCTGCCTCAGCCACCAGCACTCCAGGATGACAGTCCAGCTGTAATTATGACAAATTTTGGTATGTATCAGGTTTAGCCGGGTACAGCACTGTGCACCTGTAATGTCTGGGCTCGATCCCCAGCACTTTAGAAATCAAAAATCTATCAAACAAACACACTTCCCTATTCCATCTTCTCCTTAGTCTCAATGATCTATATTGTCTCCTGTTCAAGAATAATCCCTTCATCTTCTTCATGATTATGAGGTGGTAGTTTCAATGGGCAAATGCTACAGCCAAGGTCTTGACTGTAACCTGAAAGGCATTAAGTGGTGCCACCTTAACTTCAGATGCCCAACACCCTGAGTTATCCGTCTCAGGTGAGAGTCCCAGGTGTATCCTGAGATCCAGGTGCTTTCTATTCTGCTCATCAGGAAACATTCCTCAACTCGCCCCTGCAAGCAGCCAACAGAAGGCTCCTTGTTGTTCCCACCAGCCAGCCTGACACTTTCTCCCTCCACAAGTGGAGGCCTGGTAGAGGCTTTGCCTGTACATTTGTACTCAGTGCTGTGACTTCAGTTCTGTTGTCTTCAGGTCAAGTGCCTGGCGTCCACCATTGAATAGACCCTACTTCCTCCTCTACCATTGTCAACTCATGATTAATTGGTAGCCCCAACTCTTTTAACACTCCCTTAACACTATATTTAAAATTTTTCTCTCCAACCTCCTTCCTCTTAGCTTATAAAAATTCTCAAGGTGGTCCTTGCTTCAAAATTCCTCTGCTTCATTTATGTCCTTCTCCCAGTGGTCAAAAGCCTCCAAAGAATTGTCACATTCACACTCTTAACCCTGTTTCACTTTTCTATCTACTGCCAGTTAAATCTTATTAGAAAATTCTTATTAGACGCAGTGAAAAAACTCCTAATTTTTTTTTGGACTTTCTGTACTCTTTCTCTTTTCCCTTTCCCACATCTTAATGCTCTAGGTAATCAGTCCCTGACATTCCATTCACAGTTCCTCTAGGGCTGCTGGTGTTTTGTGTTGGGAGAGTCTCTGGAAGTACAGGCATGAGTCACCACCTAGGACTAGTTTTTTGTTATACTGGGGCTTGAACCCACAGCCTTATAGGTGCTAGACAAATGCTGTACCATCCCCAGGTCTTTAAAATTGATTGTTATTTTGAGACAGGCTCTCACTAAGTTGCTGAGTTTGGTCTTGAACTTTTGATCCTCCTGCTGCGGCCTTGAATAATATTCTGTTCTCTATAGTTTACGTTGCTTCTATTATGACCTTTCTAAAACTGCAAGTTTGGGGCTTCTCATGATTTGTCTGGCCACGGCCACGGCCATGGCCACGGTGGTAGATGTGGGGTTTCAACGGGTTCCACACCTGCTCCTGGCGGTCCACCTGTTCTACTGCTTCTTCACTTCATTCTAGATGTTTCCTGTTAAGAATGAAGATTCTGATTCCATGAGTCTATGGTAGTCCTGAAGGAGTGCATTTCTTAACCTAGGTACTGCTGTGCAGCTATTGGGGATTTTACTTTATATAACAAAACCTAGAACTTCTCCTTAATTAAAGCTAATTTATTTTTTATTTTCTTATTTTTGGTATTGGGGCTAGAACACAGCAGGGCCTCCTGCATGTTAGGTAAATACTCTACCACTGAGCTACACTCCCAGTTCCTAAAATGGATTCATCTTTTACTTTCAGGAACTAAAATCTGTTGGCCCAGAAGTTTCTACCACTTAAGTAATTTTGATGGAAAATGTATGTCTTTGTGAGAAATTTTGGGATGGGGACAGAAGGTGGAGATGGATAGTCTCCAAATGAAACAGAATGATATAATAGGAAGTTAAATCAGTATGTCTCTTCACACCCTTTCATTTTTTTTATTATAAAACAAAATGCATGCCAGGTATGATGGTGCAGGCCTGTAATCCCAACTTGGGAGGCTGAAACAGGAGGATAACAAGTTTGAGGCTAGCCTCCGTAATTTGGCAAGGCCCTCAGCAGCTTAGAGATACCCGGACTCAAAATAAAAAAAAAGGGTGGGAATATAGCTCTGTGATAAAGTGCCCCGGGTCCATGCATCAGTACTAAAAGATAAAACAAAAACTTTATACAAAATAGCAAATCCAAGCTGGACGTGGTGGCACAAGCCTGTAATCTCAGTGTTAGGTAATAGCTAGTAATGAGAAGTGAAATGCAGGCAAGGTCACAGGTGTTCTTTAAATTATTTTAGGATTTTCTTTAAACTACTTCCAAAGTAAACAAGAAAGCAAAATGTGATAATTTGTAGAAAAGAAACAGAAGCAAAAGGAGCTAATTGGGAAATATGTCAAAAGAAAAGGATTAATGGGACTAACTCTTGATAGTCTATTGATGATGATATGAAGCTAGGAATTATGGATACAAGTATCTCCATTTATCTGGGGAGGAAGATTTCTTTAGTAGTGTAGGTGCACTAAGGTAACTTCTGACCAGCAATTGACCCCAGTGACCACATGAACATGGAACTGATTTGTAGATGAAGCCCCCCCCAAATAGATGGCCACCATGACAGTTCCGGAGAGGATCAACTAAGGTCAAAAACTCGTCTGCTCGACAGGAAGGAGGAATTAAACACCTGATTGGTGAAAGTTGCTGAAGAAGGACTTCAGTTTTCAAATTAACCATAAAACAATTGGGGGCAGCATTATTTCCTTTATTGTTTTCTGATGGAGTCAGCCCACTCTCTCCCTTGAGAGTGCTTTTTGCTTAAACCTACTTTATTTTCACCTCACTTTCACTTCTAATAAAGTTGTCTTGCATGACTTTTGGTGTCTCACTTTAAATCTTCCACTGGAACACAAGAGCCAAGGTTTGGAGTTTTAGCTCCCTGCTTTCCTGTGACACCAGCAGCTCAGGAGGCTGAGGCAGGAGGATCACGAGTTCAAAGCCAGCCTCAGCAGAAGCAAGGCACTAAGCAACTCAGTGAGACCCCATCTCCAAATAAAATACAAAATAGGGCTGGGGATGTGACTCAGTGGTCGAGAGCCCTTGAGTTCAATCCCTAATACAAAAAAAAAAAAAAAAAGTCAAATACATGTATACTAGAGAATAATTGTTTACCGTGGTGACATGCCTGTAATCCCAGCAACTCCGGAAGCAAAGGTAGGAGGATCACAAGTTCAAGACTAGCCTCAGCAATTCAGTGAGATCCTCAGTAATATATCAAGATATGTCTCAAAATAAAATTTAGAAAAATAAATAAACAAAAATAACCCAGGGATTCCATCCCCAGTACCAAAATAAAATAAAATAATGAAATAAACCACAAAGGAGAAAATAAAATTTCCCCATAATCCCATCACTCAGTATAGTGGTTTCTTCATTCGGCCATTCATTGTGCAGTCACTATGTAGCAGGCATTGCACAGTCTGGGGCACCACTGCAAACAAGATAGACATAGCCTATGATTTGCTAGGGCCTATTTTATAGAGCAGGGGTCAAAGAAAATTATGGCCCAAGGACCAAGCACAGCTAGAGGCCTGTTCAGTACATGGAGAACGTCATGTTCATTTACATCTTTTCTCTGCTTTTTACACTATAACAACATAATTGAGGAGTTGGAACAGAGACCCATGATCCCCAAATCCTAAAATATTTATTTACTGTTTGGCCTTTTACAGAAAAAGTTTGCCAATCTCTAGTTTAGAAAGAATTGATAACACAATTACCTGTGCAAAAGACTGCATCAAATTAATTTTCTGTGCAAGAGCTTTGTGTCAGTTTACTCAGTTACTCCAATAGCTCATGATTTAAGTTATTTTAAGATTTTTTTCCTAATGGTTGCTTAGAAAGGAATTTGTATTGATCTAAAAATAGCCAACAAATTTCTTTTTAAAAAATTTTTACTTATTGGTACTGGGGACTAAATCCAGGAGTGTTTTACCACTGAGCTACATCCCCAGGCGTTTTTCTTTTCTTTCTTTCGTTTTTGAGACAGGGTCTCACTAATTTGCTTAGGGTCTCAATAAATTGCTGAGGCTGGCCTCAAACTTGAGATTCCCCTGCCTCAGCTTCCTGAGTCTCTGGGATTACAGCTGTGTACCACCACACCTGGACCAACTACTAAGTCCTTAAAGATAATTCAACTTTGTAGTTCAGATAGTGCCCAGAACAACCCCTATATACTAAGTGGTTGTGAAAAAATAAGAAAAAAAAAAAAGGTGGTTAACTTGTCATAGACTTGGGAGCTATCAGAAAACTCCAGCAGGAGATTGGTTAAACACAGTCTAAGCACGTGATGGAATACCCTAGTAGGTATGTAGATGTTTTAGAAGAATAGTATAATATTTCATAACAATGCTTATATTTAGTAAAAAGATTAGGTTACAAAACATACAACATGAAAACAGGTACAGTGGTGCCTGCCTATAATCCCAAAGTCTTGGGAGGCTGAGGTAGGAGGATTGCAAATTCAAGGCCAGTCTCAGGTATCTATCTATTTGTTTGTTTGTTTGTTTATTTATTTATACCAGAGATTGAACCCAGAAGTGCTTAACCACAGTGCAGTCCTCTTGCCTTAGCCTCCTGAGCCACTGGGAGATTACAGGCATGCAACCCACCATACCCCCAGCCTCAGCAATTTAGCAGTAGAGACATATCTCAGTGGTGGAGTACCCTGGGTGCAATCCCCCCCCCCTCCCCGTACAAAAAAAGATAGTAGAAGGAGAAGGAGAAGAAGAAGACGGCCCTGGGTTCAACCCCCAGCACTGAAATATATATTCCCTGAATTCCTTGATTACATGGTCAAATGTATTATCCCAGAAAACATTTCTCTCCCATCAGAGAATAGGGGCAGGTCAGCACAGTCACCGGTTAAAGACTTCAAATAGGAATGGTTTCCGCAGGGGAAAGTTTTTTTTCCTTGATTTTTTTCCCTCTTTATCTTTTTTGAAAATTTTATTTATCTATCTATCTATCTATTTATTTACTTAGTGCTAGTGATAAAAAAAAAACCCAGGGCCTTGTGCATGTTAAGTACCTGCACCCAAATTAAAAATTTTGTATTTCCAAAAAGTTTTCCCTTTAAGATTAAGAAAGAAAGGCTACTGCTGGGTGTGGTAGCACATGCCTATAATCTCAATGACTCAGGAGGCTGGGGCAGGAGGATCACCGGTTTGAGGTTAGCATCAGCTATTTAGTCACTCCCTAAGCAACTCAGTGAGACCCTGTTTCAAAATAAAAAAATAAAAGGGCTGGGGATGTGTCTCAGTGGTTAAGTACCCCTGGATCCAATCCCTAGTACCCCCCCAAAAAATAAAAGAACTTTATAGATTGGTTAGAAGACATTCGTGCACAGGGAAGAGCCTAGACAGAGAAGAAGTACACTGGGCATGTTTTGGAAGAGAAAAGAGCTGGGAGAACTATATTATGTGCCTGGAGCAGCAGGCAGCGCAGGTCACCAAGGGCTGAAGGCCATGGTATGCATTTGGGGTTTTATTCTGAGAGTAAGAGAAGCAGAACCGTGCCATGATACGAGTTTGCATTTAAAAAATTCCTCTGGATGTGAGCCTGGCACTGTGGCACATGCCTGTAATCCTAGCGGCTTGGGAGGCTGAGGCAGGAGGATCAAGTTCAAAGTCAGCCTCAGCAATGGTGAGGCGCCAAACTACTCAGTGAGATCCCATCTCTAAATAAAATACAGAATAGCGCTGAGGATAAAATACAAAATAGGGCTCAGTGGTCGAGTACCCCAAGTTCAATTCTGGTACCTCCACCCCCAAATTCCCCTGGATGGCACATGCCTATAATCCCAGCTACTTGGGAGAACTATTTGAGCCCAGGAGTTTAAGACCAGCCTGGACTATATGTTGAGACCCCCCACCCCCCCACCCCCGATCCCATCTAAAAAAATAAATGAGAAAAAAAAAAATCAAGAATTCTGATTCACTCCTTTTCAGTCTTGTATCTTTCTGCAAGGCTTTGCCTCACTACCCTTTAATTGATTTAAGATAATCCCAACAAAATGACCCAGCCCAATAAGACAGACTTCTTTAAATCATGAAAGAAAATATAATAATTTATTGAATGTTTCTTAGGGAGTAAAGGGGAAAAGTTAACACTCTACATCACAACAAAAACTCAAAAAAAAAAAAAAACGATTTGAATATCTCCCTGGCCCCCAAAGTTCCACTACATACAGTTGTCCAGTGTTAATCAAAAAATTGAAATCCTCAGCCATGGCATGTACCTGTAATCCCAGCCCCTTGGGAGGCTGAGGCAGAAAGATTGCCAAGATGGAGGCCAGGCTCAGCAACTGAGCAAGACCCAAAGTAAAAAGGCCTGGGGACGAGGCTCGGTGGTAGAGTGCCCCTGGGTGCCATCTCCCATACCAAAAAAAAAAAAAAGAGAGAGAGAGAGAGAAAGAAAGCTGCTCCCTTTCCCTTACCATCCCCCCCTTCCCTCATTGCCCCCTCCCCCTCTCTCATCGCCAGTCTCAATGACTTGGTTTGCTCTGGCCAATGTTAAATTAATACTAGGTTTGGCCTTTTGAATTCAACACGTTGTGCTCTTTCACTTTACATTTTGATGATATTTTCACAATAATTTAGAAAGAGAGCTGGTTTTGATAGTACCTCGAGGAAGCCCAAGAAAGACTTCTCTTCAAATTGAGAAGCATTAACTTGAGTGCCTTTGTCCACTGCTCCTCTGTGTTCAGATGAGTCCTGACAGAATACCATTCCCCACTGCCTGTGGGGTCCTCTATCAGGCCTTCCTCCAGGAGGATCCTATAGGGCAGGCAGAGATCCCCCGCCTGTTTCTCAGCCTCTTCCTCGAACTGCTGCAGGCAGTCCAGGAAAGCCAAGATGGCCTGGTCAAAGGTATTATTCCAGAAAACATTTTCTCTCCCATCAGTGAACAGGGGCAGGTCAGCACAGTCACCGCTTAAAGACTTCAAATAGGAATGGTTTCCGCAGGCCATGAGTTGATACCTCTGAAACTGCAGCCCGATTGCTTTGGACAGGGTCAGGAGCAGCAAAGCTGCCTGTCCCCAGGCAGCGTTAATCTCATTCCAGCCCACGGGGACGCCGGGGAGACGGCCCAATCTGAAGTTATTGATGATACCCAAAGTTCCCTCCTCCCTGATCTCAAATGTGGCATCGAAGATGTTGGTCTTCTTCAGCCGGTCCAGCTGGACACGCGCGTACCACAGCTGGTTCTCCACACTTGTCAGCTGGTCGGACAGTTCCTGCTGCTGCCACTTCAGATTATTGAAGTCCCTCAGATGCTGTCTCTCCTGCAGCTGCAGCTCCACCGTCTCTGCCTGGGCTGCCCTGAGATCTGCTGCTATTCTTGCATGGTTCTCATCCACATCCTTCAGCTCCTGGGCCAGCTTGGCCTCCTCCAGCTCCAGGGCCTGCAACTCCATCTGTAGTGTCTCTCTTTGGTCCTCACCCTTCAGCACCTTGGTTTTCAGATAGCGTCTATAGATCTGTTCATCCAGTTCTGTGAGGGCAATTTGGGAATCCAGCTGCTTTAGAAAATTGTCAGTACATTCCTCGCACAGTGGAAGATCCATCTCTTTTTGACCAGAGAGGATGTCAAACATTTCTGCGGTGGTCTTCTGGATGCTACTCAAAGTTCTCAAGGAGGTGATCTTACCAAGCAAGATGAAATTGCTGCTGCTTTGCTCCGACATCCCCACATCATCAGGAAGGATTCTGGAGGCACTGACTTGTAGCTCTCCACCGTCTGTCTTCTCCATGGAGCGGGCACCATCCTCTTGCGCTTCTCCTGGCTCCCCCTGCCCTGAGCTGGACATCTCCATGGATTCATCACCTTTCAGCGGCCGGTTGCATCGCTGGCACACAAAGCGGAAGGAAGACATCCTGGACATCTTGACTCTACCTCGGGTCGAAGTTTTCCCTGGCTTTCCAGATGTTTACGATTCAGCACCTTTTTAAGCTCTTCCTTGAAGGGTGAGTCTTTATAAATGCATATCTCATTATGTCACTCGGCAACCTCCGGGTGTTACCTGTAGATTTCCTAATAGATAAGTGATCCTCTCCCCCCACCCCTTTTCCGCTCGTGAGTCTTTCTACAAGGAAAATCTGATCATCTCACTGCCCTCTTTAAACATTTTTAAGGCACACCTTAAATCTTTCTAAAACTAAAATCTGATTATGGCTCTTCCCTTCTTAAAATGTTTAATACTCTTATCTCACCTTAAGATAAAGTGTAATCCTTTTTTTTTTTTCCTTACTGGGGATTGAACCCAGAGGCACTTTACCATTGAGTCACATCCCAGCCCTTTCTTGTTTTTATTTTGAGTATGGGGTCTCACTTGTTAAGACTAGCCTTATACTTGAGATCTTCCTGCCTCAGCCTCCTGAGCTGCTAGGATTACCGGCGTGAGTCACCATTCCTGGCAAGTCCAATCATCTTAATTAATCACACCAAGGCCCCAGCCCATCTTGCCAGCTGCTTCTCTGGATATAGGCTTCTCTGGGTTCCTGCATACTCTCTGCCTTTTATTTCTTCCAATGTATCATATTGTGCTCTCTACCTGAAACACTTCCTTCCCTTCCTTCCCGGCCAATTTCTACTCATCCTTTAGGACTAGGTTAGATGTCATTTCTACCAGAAAGCCTTCCCCTGACCTCCAAATGTAGGTTCTTTACTCTGATGAAATATTTACCAATGTGTTTATCACACAGAAATACAATGCGCATATATGGAAATGATCAATCAAAATAGTTTGGGGTTAGGCATGTAACTCAGTGATGCGGTACCTGCTTAGCATGTACAAGGCTCTGGGTACCATCCCAGCACTATTAAAAAAAAAAATAAAATGTTTGGAGGTATGTATTTTGCCATCACCTCAGGCAGAGACCAAAGATATGCTGTTTCATAATTCACAAGATTAACACACTAGTCAAAATAGAAAACAAACACAAATGTTTACAAGTACATCGAGATTTTCTTCAGTTAACCACCCAGTGAGGCCACCTATGTTAGCCAGAAACACTTGCTCTAAAAACCGTATGAGCTTCTAATCTGCAGTTATTCTATCTGACCCTCAAAACCACTGGAAGGTGGGAAGACAGGGAGTACATTTCTACTTTACAATAAAGAAACTGAAGTGCAGTTGGCAGTGCTGGCCCAGGCCTAGAAATCCCAATTACTTCAGAAGGCAGGAAATGGTAAGTTCCAGGCGAAACTGGACGGCTTAGTGAGATCCTGTCCAACTCAGTGACAGAGTACTTGCCTAACATGTGGGGCCCTAGGTTTAATCCCTAGTACTTAAATTAAAAAATAAAAAAAAGAAAGAAAAAGAAACGAAACGAAGGTGTAGAGAGATTCCATAATTAGTCAAAAAGACTTCAGGCCTCATGACCTCTCTGAAATCTCCCTGAATCAATCAGTAACATGAGCATCCTTTACAAGTTGAGTGCGGAGCCTCTGACTTGAGTCATTCAGTATTACCCACAACATGTCAAGTGGGTGGAACAGGAAAGTCAATCCTGAAATTGATGAGGAGACAGATCAATTATTTAAAATGCTTAGAACAGTGGTTCATTGTTTGCTAGGAGTCTAAGGCCTAGGGTCACAGATGGGTGGGATCTCTACAAAATCTGCCTTTCTTCACCCTGACCTTCTCCCCATAGGGTTGGGCAACAGCAGAATGAGATTGGAACTAGTTTCAATGGCCTGGTCAGTTCGAAATCCTGATTCATCCCTGAGGGTAGAATGAAGTAAACTCATTTGTAATAGTTGACCCTATTTAAATACCCTTTTATTAAAATTAAATGAAAATCCAAGCCATGCTTAACTTTGAGGTTGAGTTAGCCCAGAGGGATGGTGCCTGAAACAGAGGAAGGAAGGTGTGGGAATTCAGACTCAGGGTAGTCCAGAATCCATTTGTGAGCCCTTCTGCTGTGAAGGAGTGGGTGGAGAGATGGAGTGCTGCTCTCCAGTGGGAAGGAAATCCCTTCTCTCTTTTTTTGTTTTTTTGAAAATTTTATTATTTATTTGTATTTTATTTATTTTTAAAGAGAGAGAGAGAGAATTTTAATATTTATTTTTTAGTTTTCGGTGGACACAATATCTTTGTTTGTATGTGGTGCTGAGGATCGAACCCCGGCCACACACATGCCAGGCGAGCGCGCTACCGCCTGAGCCACATCCCCAGCCCAGGAAATCCCTTCTCATTTGCAGAGATTTCCTCTCTATTTCCTGCCTCCTCATAAGATCTCATTCCTAAGGGTTGGGGAAGGAACGACTGTGAGGATTCTGAAGATTGAAGGATGTTTCAGAACAGAGTTTTATTTATTACTGTATTGCCAGCACCTAGATTAATGACCTTAACCCTTGCTGTTTCCCTTGGGCTCTTTTGCTGCAAAGCTCTGGAGAAGATTGTCTGAAGCTGTCTCTGTTGTTTCCAACTCTTTTCTTTCTCTTTTTTTCTTTTTGTTTTTGAAAGGAAAGTTGGAAAGCAGGAGACCAGTGTGTGAGTGAGAAATGAAAGATGGAGAGAGACCAGACAGAGATACATTCTCGAGTTTATTTGTCAGAGCTGACAAATAAAGGTCATCTCTCCATAGAGGGAGAAAGCAGGACAGGCTTGGATTGGAGGGCTTTTATGGGCCAGGCTCAGGGATTCCAGCCAGGCAGATCCAATGCTGGCCTTTTAAGGGTGGGGTTGATATAAGGGAGTGGTAATACCCCCTTGGGCAGGAAAGAATGGTTGGGTTGGGGGTGGTGGTGGGCTGTCACTTAAGATGGCAGCCCAAATGCTAAGCAAGGACCTTACAGTTGTTTTTGTTGTTACTAGGGATTGAGCCCAGGGGCGCTTTACTGCTGAACTACATCCCCAGTCCTTTTATTTTTTTACTTTTTGTTTTTGAGATAGGATCTTGTTAAGTTGCTTAGGGCCTTGCTAAATTGCTGAGACGAGCTTTGAACCTGGAATCCTCCTACCCACAGCCTCCCATGTTGCTGGGATTGGCCCCTTTCTCTCTTAAAACCCACCCGTCTTTATTCTCACTACTCCCTAAAAACTCCTCTTATCAAGGTCACAAATGCTTACCATGTCACCAAATTTAATCCCCATGGAACAGAAAGCTAAATGTGAGGATGGGAACAACATATTATGTGACAGTCCTCTGAGAAGAGTGAGGTGATCCAAGAAGGAGAAGCGGGATGCTTGTTGGTCAGTTCATGGGCAACTGAGAGGTTCATGTGCAACTTTCTGCCAGCGGTGGGTGTCCATCAGTCACCAGCCATAGTCACCTGCGTGTGGTCAAGCAAGCAAGAGTAAATCAGGGAGACAAGGGGGATGTGACAAGTAGAGAAGGTCAGGAGGTGGACAGAAATGCTTGCTGGGAGGAAAGGACAGAGACAGCAGTGAATGTAATGAAAAGGCAGTCCAGTCAGTGGACTCCAGTTCTGGTGGGGTCAAAGGAATGTTAAGCACCACGGCATCCAACAGGTAGTGGAGGAAGCCAGATGAGGATGATGGAGGACTTGCTCCCCACAACCTGTAACCTTTCTTCTCCTCCACCCTAAAGCAGCTGCCCTGTGGCTCCTCCAGACATGGGATACAGTATTTTGGAGTCAGACAGTGTTGGGTTCTAATCTGGATAATTAACAGGTTACTTAACCTCTTTGATGCTCAAACTCTTCCTTGAAGAATGAATGAAGCAGCAGCGTGGGTGCCCTGGTGCACATCTGTAATCCCAGTGGTTTAGGAGCCTGAGGTAGGACGATTGCAAGTTCAAAGCCAGCCTCAGCAATTTAGCAAGACCCCGTCTCAAGATAGAAAGGGCAAAAGGTCTGGGGATATAGTTCAGTGGTTAAGTGTCCAGGGGTTCAATCCCTAACACCAAAAAAAAAAAAAAAAGGAGGAGGAGAAGGAAAGGAAGCCGACGCCATCTTGGAGAATAGAGGATTAAACAAGAATAAAATATCTTTTCAGTCCTCATCTGGGTTTTCATTTTTTACATTTTACATGTCTTCATTAAAAGGGGAAAAAAAGTCTTTTGGAACCCATAGAAGAGTGGCTTCTGATTCCTAGATCTCTGACCTACCTTTTTAACACCACAGGATCTTCCTCCTTAGCCTTCCAAGAGTCTCCAAAGTCTGTGTTTTCTATAGATAATTGACCTTTTTTAAAACTTGCAAATGTGAATAAAAGCTTCCTTTAAAATTTTTAAAGATTTGTACATCCATATTCATAGCAGAATTATTCAACATTGTCTAAAGTATGGAGCGAGGCACATGGATGCATGCCTGAAATCTCAGTGGCTCTGGAGGCTGAGGCAGAAGGATCACAAGTTCAAAGCCAGCCTCAGCAACTTAGCAAGGTCCTAAGCAATTTAGTGAGACACTGTCTCAAAATAAAAAAGGGCTTGATATGTACCTCAGTTATTAAGCACCCCTGGGTTCAATCCTTGGTGTGTGTACACACATACACACACACACACACACACACACACACACAGAAACAACCAAGTATCCATTAATGGATAAATAGATAAACAAAACATGGTCTATACATACAATAGAATATTATTCAGCAGAAAAAAGGAAGGAAATGCTGATACATACTACATCTTGAAGGAACCTGAAGAACATTTGCTAAGTGAAATGAGCCAGTCAGAAAAATACAGATATTGTATGATTCCACGAATCTGAGGTACCCAGTCAAATTCACAGGGACACAAAGTAGAAGTTTCCAGGGACTGGGGCAAGGAAGAAATGGGGAGTTAGTATTTAAAGGGTATGAAGTTTCAGTTTAGGAAGCTAAAAAAGTTATGGGAGATAGATGTTGGTGATGGTAGCAAAAATGATATGATTTTTTTGGGGGGGTGGGGTACTGAAGATTGAACCTGAGAAACTGATGTGACTCCATTTTTGAGAAACCAGCCTCTACCTCAGAGCAAAGCCTGTCCAAGGAAGGGGGCATGACCCTTGTCCTTGGAAAAACCCACAGAGCATATACCCACCCTGCTGAGTTGTTTGTCTGTAAATAACAGGAGAGGTCTGAGGTGCCAGGTGTCCCTGACTCAGTTAGGCTAGGTGAGGACCCATAGCAACCGCCTAGCAACCACCAATCAGCATGAGACAGGGAAAATACCTGGAAAGCCAGATGATCCCCCAGTAGTTTATGGTGGTTGATAAAATGTTGGGAAACCATGTAGTTCAGCATGTACACCCCTCACGGCTTAAACCAATCAGTTCAAAGGAATCCCCCTCTTGTACTAACCAATCACCCCTACCCAACTTGTTCCCGCCAGTGAATGTGCTATCAATGTTAAGAGTTGTTGTTTAACTTTCCTGCAGTGTGAAATGATTTGCTGTGTGATGTTGTGACACATAGAGTATCCCCCAAAACCTATAAAATCTCACTGGACAAAGGACCGGGACTCACTCCCTGGGATCCATGCATCGGGAATGGTTGTGAGTCCAGGCTCGAGCTTGCAATAAAGACTCTTGTGTGATTGCATCGGATTCGGCTCCTGGAGGTCTATTGGGGTCCCACGAATCTGGCATTACAAACCCAGGGACACTCTACCACTGAGCTACACATCCAGATATTTTTATTTTTTATTTTTATTTTAAGCCAGGTTCTCTGATCTGGCCTTGAACTCAAATCCTCCTGCCTCAGCCTCTGGAGTTGCTGGGAATCCCGGCGTGCACCACCGCGCCTGGCTAGTATGAATGTTTTAAGGTCACAGAACTGTATACTTACAAGTGGTTGAAATGGTCAATGGTCATTTTCATGCTAGGTATATCTTATGATAACTGAAAAGCATGAAAAACAAAACCTAACAAAAAATTTTTTCCAGGCTGAATTGCCTTATGGGCCTCAGAATGTTCTAGACTCTGACTTCATAGAATCCAGCTTGTGAGGAAGGGCTGCTGCAGTGATGTGAGTCTCAGAGAGTGGGAAGGCAGTACTCAAGAGGACAGGAGAGCCCAGCTGATGGTTCACATATACAAATTAAAAAAGGAATTTCGAGCTTGATTTCATTGGGTTTTGCTTCAGGCTAACCAGGTGTCCACTCAAATTCTCCTTGCCAGCAAGACAGCAGATGAGTTAATTGGATCAATCTGGAACAAGAATTTTTTTTTAGAGACTCAAATTATCAAAAGAGCCAAGATTATGACTTTCTGCTCCAGTTCAACTGCCAGTTTGGGAAGTCGTTTAAACATAGTCTGCTTAATTACTCTCTGTGAAATGGGTTTAGTGCTGGCAATTGCTCACAGTAATAATTATGGGCAATGACATACACACAGTGCCTTCTCTGTGTTCAGTGCAGTGTGTAGTATGAAGTAACAGTTCAATAAAGGATTGATTGGTTCCACATTTTTTAAGAATACCTTTATTTTGTTTATTTTTTTTTTATGTGGTACTGGGGATCGAACCCAGTGCCTCACACCTGCTAGGCAAGCACTCTACCAACTGAGCCACAACCCCAACCCTTGGTTCCCTACTTCTAATTTGAGTAAATATTCATCCTAAAAGTCAGGAGCTTCCATTTCCCACCACAGAGGCTTCTAGCTACTAACATGCCATAAAAATAAAGTATAAATTTACAACAAAGCTACACATATAAAACAAGTAGTTTTTATTTGCAAAAGGATTCATAGAATTTCTATGAATGGAAAAATTCACCTTGACTAGCATGTGTCACAGATTATTAACTGTTTATAATCAACACTAAGGGTCGGGGGGCCAGCTCAATGGTAGAGCACTTGTCTAGAATGCTTAAGGCCATGGGTTTGATCCTCAACACTGTAAAAGGAAAAATAAAATAAAATAAAATTTTTTTTGGGGGGGTCATGCTAATTGGAGGACAAAATGTTCTTCCAATAGAACTTACCTGTGAGAGTTGATACTACCTACACCAATGTATTACATATGCATCAATTTAATGTTAGAAGATGGCATTTGATAGATGTATCCATCTGCTGGACTGTGCACCTCTTGGGACATTACTGAAATCTGTCTCAGCATCTATTTTATTCCTTTATTTATTTTTTTCTTCATCCTATGAGAGGATTCCTAGATGCTATGATAACACTTAAATAATTTCATATGGGTATATCTTGCTCCACTAAAAGATACTGGTGATTCTCTTTCCAGGAAAGTTCATGCCAATAATAGTTACTCAAATATATATATATATGTATTTAAACTGGAGATTGAATCCAGGACATTTAAGCACTAAACCACATCTCCAGCCCTTTTTATTTTTTATTTTGGGACAAAGTCTTGCTAAATTGGTGCAGTAGGCCTTGAATTTTTGATCTTCCTGCCTCAGCCTCCCGTGTGGCTGAGATTACAGGCAAGTGCCATTGCGTCCAGTAATAAAACTTTGGACTGATGACGTAGGAGCCATTTTTTAATGCCTGTTTTGGATTGTGATCTCTTGTTGCAAGGAATGCCTTTAGATATTCCTAAAGATGACATTTTCATTCACTCACCTGGGTATGTGAGAATTATTCGCACCCCAAGCCCTGGGCTATCTGAGCATGGGTAGCAGCAGCATCAATACTCAAGGTCAGGCCTTTATGCTCACCATCCTAACAATCATCATCAGCAGGGAGAGAAAAGTCTCTGGGAGGCGGCTCAAGTCTTGAGGCCCTGAAATTGTCCCTGTTAAGATGGTTCATGCTCACAGACAGGATTCTATTTATACCTAAGCCACACTGACCCTGAGGACCCTACACAACCTATACACTACCTCCACACATTTCCCCTCAACCCCCCTCTTTCACCCAAAGGGCTCTGTTTAAGAGGTTTTTCTCCTTTCTCCAAGATGTTAGTTTCACCACCCTATTGCCTCCTGCTTTTGGAGATCAGGACATTTGATGGCCACTCTGTGCTGATGTGGCAGAAGAGCTCTGACCAGGCTTCAGTAGATGTGGTTTCTGTTCAGAATCAGCTGCAGACAATTTTTGTGGGTCTCAGTTTTCACATTTATAAAATAGGGACCTTGAAGCCAGTAATATTCAAAGTCCTCTCATCTTCAATTGTTACTTTTCCTGCCTCTTTCGGCCAGGGTTGCCAACTAATTCTTGTGTCTCACCCCAAACTCCTTCCTTCCCACTGTCATAATAACAAAGCTGAGAAATCACTTGAGAATCTTTTTCATTAAAATGAACAGATTTTCCAGGTGCAGTGTCCCATCCCTGTAATCCCAGACTCAGGAGGCTAAGGAAGGAGGATCACAAGTTCAAGGCCAGTTTGAGCAATCTAGGGAGGCCCCAAGCAACTCCGAGAGATCCCGTCTCAAAATAAAAAGGGCTGGTAATGTGGCTCAGTGGTAAAGCACTGAGTTCAATCCCCAGCACAAATGAAATAAAATTAAAAACAGACTTGAATCCAAAGATAACATGTGATGTGACTGTGGACTATGTTTTCAACTATTTTGGTTGGGTGGAATAAGCCATCACATTTGATGTGCTTTTTCAGTGGCAAAAGAGGTGATGTGCTTCTCTGATCTGCAAAGTCTCTGGTCTTAGTAAAATACTGACTGAATATTGCACAGAGATCAGGATGAATCCCAATGGCAGGAAGTCTGTGGTCCTGGGCTTACTGGAGTCAAGGCAAGTGTAGAAAGTGAGGGAATTCCTCTAGGTGTCAGGGCACCTGGCCAAGTGAGGTGCTTCAGGGGGAAGTCAGGCCAACTTCAGGAGCAGTGTTCAGGAATGGAACTGAAAATGGCAAGGAAACTCGGGGAAAGGAAACAGTTTGCAGCAGTAAGACTGTAATGAAGGTCGAGGTGTTGGCCAATGGAGATTGGCCAGCTGGTGGTATTCAAAGTTAGTGTTGGCAACAGAATTGGCTTATTGTTGTACCAGAAAGGATGGAGGCTGACATTTGTTAAGTACCTAAAATGACCCCAGCTTAGTGTGGTGACTAAGCATATATGCATATATCATTAAGCATATATGCACCCTTCCCTCCCTCTACATGGGGGCTTTTTGGACAGTGGACTGGTATGGAGTGACTATATGCTAGTTCCAGCCCAAGTTTCAGCTAGACTTCTTGTAAACTTCATGAGACCAGCATACCCTAGGTAGGAACTGCTGAAGCCTTGTACCCCAAGTGAGAAGACACCTAGAGCTCCCCCTCCCCATTACCCTCTCCCCCCATTGCCAACCTACTAAATTCTGCATGAGAAATAAATATTTGGATTGAAAGTCATTAAATTAGGGTTATTGTCACATCAAAATCTGATTAACAGTTAACTTCCACGTGTATTCTCTCTCTCTCTCTCTCTCTCTCTCTCTCTCTCTCTCTCTCACTGGGGATTGAACCCAGGAGCATTTTACCACTGCATCCCCAGCGCTTTTTTTATTTTTTTATTTTGAGGCAAGTTCTCACTAAGTTGCTTAAAGCCTCATTAATTTGCTGATGCTGATTTTGAACTTGTGATCCTCCTACCTCAGCCTCCTGAGTCACAGGGATTACAGGCATGTGCCACCTCACCCAGCTCACTGTCTCTCTTTTCTTCTCCCCACCCCTTTCTTCTCCTCTTCTGTGATAGAGATGGAACTCAAGCCCTCACACATTCTACCTAAATCCTCTACTACTGATCTACAATCTCAGTCCTCATTTTAATCCTTCTAAATAGGCCAATGGATTTTAGAAAGGTGAACATCAGGATCCATCAGGCCCTGGGATTTGAATCTATGTGTGTGTGTGTGGTGTGTGTTTGTGTGTGTGTGTGTGTGTGTGTGTGTGTGTGTGTAGAGAGAGAGAGAGAGAGAGCAAGAGAGAGAGAGAGAGAGAGAGAGAGAGAGAGATTGATTTTTCAGGTGATTAAACTAGGGACACTTAACCTCTAAGTCATATCCCCAGCCCTTTTTAATTTTTTTATTTTGTGATAAGGTCTCTCTAAGTTGTTGAGGCTAACCTCAAACTTATGAATTTCCTGCCTCAGCTTCATGAGTCTCTGGGATTATAAGCATGCCTTACCACACTCCACAACAAGCATAACTTTTGATGTTACAGATACTAGGGTCAAGACAGGCATGGTGGCATATGGCTATAATCCCAGAAATTTGGGATGCTAAGACAGGAGGAACACAAGTATGAGGCCAGTCTCTCTCTGCAACTTAGTGAGACCCTGTCTCAAAAAAAAAAAAAAAAAAAAAAAAAAAAGCTTTCCATTAATATATGAAGACTTTTTTTTTTTTTTTTTTTTTTTTTTAACGAGTAATGCAAAAGTTTACTTAGAACTCCGGTCTTTGTAAAATACTGAATTTTGCTTCAGTAGCCCCAGCTACAAACCCTCCACTCCCCCCCCACCACCATACATACACACTGAATGGAGTACCTAAAACAAGTTCTACATGAACAAAGCAGCTTCGATGCCCTCAGGATGCTAATGGCCAGCTGCTGACAGCCCATTGTCTCCCTACATATCTATTTAGTTAGAAATAGACCAGCATCTCAGAGTGAGGATGATCAGGCTGCTTCCAAGAGCTTTAGAGAAAGTAAAACCGTTATGACCTTGTCTCACATTCCCACACCCCTCTGCCAGAAAGCCCTGGCTCCTCTCCTTTCATGAGTCAACCTTGCAGGTGTTTGAGTGTGTCCCTTGGGATGAAAAATGATGCTCTGGCATGCAGAAGCATCACAGAATTTACTAATCCCTTAACACTGGAAAGTGGGAAAGGGAAAAACATCTAACATGGGATGGAAAGGCAGTTTGGAAATTGGCTTGGGAAGAAGAGCAGGGCCTTCATAGAATCAGCCAGGAAATACATATATTTCAAATATATTTTTCAAAGATCCTGAATATTTTTTTTTCAAATTTACTACATGAGTGTGAATGTGGGCCTGCAAAAAATGGGAACAGCTGAATATTACCCTGGGGCATCATCCTAAGAAACTTCCTGATAGTGTTTTTAGTGTCGGTGGAAAATTCGACCTCTGTGAATGCCACGCTACCCTGGTGCATTGAGAATTCATCCAGCCTGACCCAGTCACACAGGATCTGTTTGTTCTTAGTGATGCAAAATGGGAAATTTCTTCTTTTTTCTCTAAAATTTCTTCTTGAATGGTGTCTGTTTTTTCCTTTTTCTAGAAAGATCTTCAAAGCACAGTTGGCTCTTTCTCATCCTTCAGGACTGAACTTAAACTTCATTTGGGCAGGCCTTAACAGGAACTCTCCATTATAGCATCTTTACCAAATTTACCACTGTCTGTCCTCAGTTGTTAGCAGTTTATTATGCCTTTTTTTTTTTAAAGAGAGAGTGAGAGAGGAGAGAGAGAGAGAGAGAGAGAGAGAGAGAGAGAGAGAATTTTTTTTAATATTTATTTTTTAGTTCTTGGCGGACACAACATCTTTGTTGGTATGTGGTGCTGAGGATCGAACACGCATGCCAGGCGAGCGCCCTACCGCTTGAGCCACATCCCCAGCCCCATTCTGCCTTGTCATTAGGATGCAGCTCCGTCAAGCTCTGTCTTTTCATGGTGGAGGCCCTCATCAACTGCTATGATTCAAAACGGTGGGAGTGCATTTTCCAGGATTTAATGTGTTGAAATTTAACCCACATTTTGAGATGTTAAGAAGGTAGAAACTTCATCCAAACTATGTTTAAGCTGGGCAAAGTGGCACACTCCAGTAACCCAGATACTCAGGAACTTGAGGCAGGAGGATCTGAAGTTCAAGGCCAGCCTAAGCAACTGACTCAAAAGATCAAGGAAGGGCTGGGGGTGTAGTTCAACAGTGGGGTGCTCCTGAATTGAGTCTTCAGTATTATGAAAAGACAAAATCAAAAACAAACAAACAAAAATAGGGTGTTTGAATGTCATCAGAGTGGTACCCCCTGATTGAATCCTGGTGGCTTTATGAAAAGTGGCAGGTGTGGTGGCACATACCTGTAATCCCAGCAATTTGGGAAGCTGAGGCAGGAGAATCACAAGTTTGAGGCCAGCCTGGACTGCTTAGCAAAACCCTGTCTCAAAGTAAAATAATAATAATAATAATAATAATAATAATAATAATAATTAGTCTGGGGATATGGCTCAGTGGTAGAGCATCCCTGGATTCAGTCCCCAATACCAAGAGAGTGAAGAGACCAGCACTCCTTGTTTCCTGCCATGTGATAATGCTCTATGTTGCCCTGGAATTCTGCCAGCAAGCAGGCCATCTCTAAACCTGGGCCTTTCACCTTGGACCTCCAGTCTTGTGAGCCTAAATAAACCTCTTTTCCTTATAACTTATCCAGTCTGTAATAGTGTGCTATTGTTAGCAGAAAATGCAACCAATTATAATGTGATAATAGTGACTTGAATGAATATGAGTGAATAAATACTTGCATCCTTGTATCAACTCTGAAAGGCAAGTATCATTTTGCTATTAATTCTGCTGAACTCTGTGCAGACTTTTAACAGTGTTCTTAATTTTAAGTAACATATGAAGACTTTTCACTGCAGACAATTCTAAAGAAAAAAGCAATAGTCCCCCAGAGGCAACCACTTGCAATATTTCTTGCTCTTTTCTCTAAGCTTTTTATTTTCTCTGCATTTAAACATCTGTGTACATAGAGGTATCCTTTAATGTGAGTAAATTTTGGTTTTCCTTAAGAATGACTGGAATCTTAGTCTTACACTGTGCTCATTGCAGATGAAGCATAATTTGTTCCACAGTCCTCTATGGATGGAAAACTAACACAGGAAACTTCCCAGGGTTGGCTTATCTTGTTTTGATCTTTTGCAATTAGTTCTTTCTTTCATCCTAAAATAGAATTTACCAAGAAATTGCTTGGTTCATTAAATAGTGTGGAATGTAAGCTAGTTTGAACTGTTGGGAAACAAGTTAGTTTTATTCTACAAATTATTATTTTGTAAATTATTTTCATTGGAAATTCAATGTGGGTATTGACAAGTATTTAATTCTTTTTTAAATATTTATTTATTAGTTGTACACAATATCTTTATTTATTTTTATGTGGTGCTGAGGATCAAACCCAGGGCCTTGCACGTGCTAGGTGAGCGTTCTACTGCTGAGCCACAACCCCAGCCCAAGTATTTAATTCTTAAGATGAAGAAAACTCATACTACCCCAAAGTTCACCTTAGGACTTCTATAGTTCTTGTGGTTTATAAATGCATCAAACAGTAGTTTCAGGGCTGGGGTCCTTGATCTACTACCAGTGTTTACACAGGTAGAATTGGATTTGAAACACTCAGGTCCTAAGGTTTGTAGAAAACCTTTAATTTTTTTGTACCAGAGATTGAACCTAGAGGTGCTTAACCACCAAACCCCAACCCAGCCCTTTTTTTTTTTTTTGAGACAGGCTCTCACTGAGTTGCTTAGGGCCTCACTAAGTTGCTGAGACTGGCTTTGAGTTTGCAATCCTCCTGCTTCAACCTCCCTAGCAGCTAGGATTACAGTACAGGTATGTGCCACCGCACCTGGCTTCTGGTAGAGATCTTGAGCAGACTCATTACCTGTGCTTTGGGTAACTATAGCTGGGCTTGCCAAATCCGACACAAGCCTTTAGAAAAAATGCCCAGAAATGGATGTCAGATCTTTTTCCTTCCTCTGACATATCTCTCTCTTTTTTTGTTTTGGAGGGGGTGGGTGGGGAGTACTAGAAATTTAACCTAGGGATTAAATCACTGAGTTACATCCTTAACCATTTTTGAGGCAGAGCCTCACTAAATTGATTAAGGCCTTGCTAAATTGCTGAGGCTGGTCTTGAACTTTCGATCCTCTTGCCTCAGCCTCCTGAGTACCTGGAATTACAGGTGTGCACCACCACCTCCTGCACTTCCTCTGCCATTTCTAAATGTATTTTTTGATTCAAATGTATTGTGAAAAGCTGTTCATCTAGTGGTTCTTCCTCTACTCTGAAATCTTGACCAGTTCCAATCTTGGATCCCTTCTAATAAATGTGCCAGGAAGATTTCTATGAGGGGCATTAACAAAAATATCTTTTGCATCTCCCATCTAGTCATGGTTACAAGAATTTGGCCACTCCAAAAAGACCACATACAGTGTACTTTTCCTTTCTCATGAAAAAAAAAAAAGGTAACTTTTTTAAAAAAGGAAATTTTTATTTAATAAACATTTATTGTAGTTTTTATGTCAAAGACCTGATGCTTTGTCAAAAGAGTTCACTCTGGTACTCTGATATTGCTACATAATTTTACTATTGTAGTGATTTATGCTTTTTTGAGTGTGGGTGTGTGATTTTGGAGATCAAACACAGGGACTTCTGCATGCCAGGCAAGCACTCTACCACTGGCCCACACCCTTGCCCCTGTAATGACATTCTTCAATTTAATAAGTATATGATATTTTACATGTTATACTGTTATTAATTTTTAAAATATATTTAGGTATGTATTTGTGTGTTTCCGTGTGTATGTGTGTGTTGTATGTGTGTGTATATATATATATTACATCTCTCTATATTTTTATAGGGAAAGTATCCATCCAGAGAGGTTGGATTGAAGGCTATAAATTTTTGTTGCAATGCTTTGTGTTTATAGCTGCTCCCAAAAGTTTATCTAAGTATGACAACAGCAGTACAGGATATACTTAAAATATATAGCAATTCAATATTAGTATTAGAATATATGATGAATTTTTATAAATCAAGTAGAAAATTAAATAATCCAATAGAAAAAAAGAGAAAAAAGAATCATGACTAGTCATTTTCAACTCTGGCTGCACGTTATAATCACTGAGGACTTTCAAAAAATACACATGTCCCATTCCCCTACACCACCTCAGCCCAGAGTAGTCTAGCCCAGTTATACTCCTTTAGTATTATTATTATTATTATTATTATTATTATTATTATTATTATTTTAGAAAGAGTGAAAGAGTGAGAGAGGAGAGAGAGAGAGAGAGAGAGAGAGAGAGAGAGAGAGAGAGACAGAATTTTTCAATATTTATTTTTTAGTTCTCGGCAGACACAACATCTTTGTTGGTATGTGGTGCTGAGGATCGAACCCGGGCCGCACGCATGCCAGGTGAGCGCACTACGCTTGAGCCACATCCCCAGCCCCTATTATTATTATTATTATCTTATTTGTTCTTTTTAGAGATATATGACAGTAGAGTATATTTTGACAAAGCTGCTTTAGTTTGAAATGCCAAAACTGCATTTTCTTAAGCTCCTTATGTAATCCAGAGTACATTTAGAGTTGAGAATCACAAAATAGATGTACTTGCATTGGATCTTAATATCAGTAGCATCACAAAAGAAAAAAAGAATTAACCAATTAAAACAAATAAAAAATTAAAAAAAAGAAGAAAGTGTTCTGGATGGACATGGAAAAAATATGTTCAAGAGTGATATAACTAAGCAGGTAGAGATGGGGAGTACTCATGCAGAAGCATGAGTATTAACATTACAAGTACAAATACAATCTTGTAATGTTAGAATGGGAAGGAGCCATTGAGACTATCGAGTCTCTCTGCTCACATCTTGATTCCTTTGTTCATCACTCTGCTACTACTAACAAAGTTGTTCATATATATATATATATATATATATATATATATATATATATAATTTATGTTATAATGATGTGTATGAAGATAAATAGAATTTGCACTTTGTAGTTTGTTGAGAACTCTCATCTGTGTTATCATAAATGCCATAATAAGTCTATAAGGTAGAGAAAATCATTAGCCCCACCTTCTAGTTGACAAAATTGAAGACACTGAACCTGAGTGATTTCGGCAGCTTCTGGTATTAAGATGAACCAGGACACAAAAAAAGTGGGAGACAGATCCTGTGAGGGACTTCCACTTCAGGCAAAAGGGGGCCTAGTTTATTCAGATAAGTACTCCTCCTGAGAATAGGTAAAAACACTGTAAAGAATATGAAAAATGACTTTCAGAATAGAAGAACTAAAATGGAATGAGGAGGAAGTCTAGAAGAAAGCAGGAACACACAGCTTCCTTTCACTGTGTGAGTTTTGCTGATCTGACTCAAAGCTAAACTCAGATGTGGGGAGAGGCCAATGGGGGTGAGAGGCGACTTACACAGAGAAAAGACTACACATGCCTCCATCACAACCCAGGAGAACCAGGAGTAAACCATTCTCCTTTACCCATCTTTCTAGAATAGAAGGAAGAATGGTCTTTTTTGCTGAGAGGTGGAGGAGACTTGGAAGAAAAAATGTATCTCTTTAAGTTTATAAACCCAATGCCCACCTCGGCAAGGAATCGTATCCCATTCATATTATCAGAATCCAATGTGAATGTAAAGTGGTGGCAGGGTTAACTGCCCCACGAATTTAGTAAATGAAAATGCAAGACCTTAGTAGAAGAATGATCTACCGTATGCTTCTGGGAACCCCAGCAATTAATTGTTCAAGGGCCATGAGAAACGCACCAAGATGCACACATTTTGAATGAGACCAAAACAGATGACATAAACTGACATCCAATGACTTTGAAAATCAGGTTATCAGACAGATTATTCCAAAGGATGATTATTATACTTAAAAACAGGACACTCAGAAATATCTGTGAGAAACAGATAATTATACATTGAAATTTTACAAAGAAAAATATTCATAACTGAAATTAAGAATTCAATGTTAATAAGTGAGTTAGGAAACCAATCTAACATGGCTAAAGAGAAAGTCACAGATTTAAAAGAGAGGGTTAAAGGAATTATCTACAATAGTACACAGGCAAAAACACAGGAAATACAGTAGCAAAGATGAGAGATAGGGGCTGGGGATGTGGCTCAAGCGGTAGCGCGCTCCCCTGGCGTGCGTGCAGCCCAGGTTGGATCCTCAGCACCACATACAAACAAAGATGTTGTGTCCGCCGATAAAATAAAAAAAAATAAATAAATATTAAAATTCTCTCTCTCTCCTCTCTCTCTCTCCCTCTCTCACTCTCTCTTTAAAAAAAAAAAGATGAGAGATGTAAATGATAAAATAGAATGGTCTAACATGCATGTAATCAAAGTCCCAGCTGTAAAGAAGAAAGAGGCCAGAAGAAAGATATGAAGAAATAATGGCCATAAGTTCTTCAGAGCTACTGAGAGATTCAAGAGGCTTAATCCATAGATTCAAGAGGCTTAATAAACCCCTACTTGAATAAATTTTTAAGAGCTAACTGGGTGTGGTGGTGTATGCCTGTCATTCCAAGAGTCTGGGAGGCAAAAGGCAGGAGGATTACAAATTCAAGGCCGGTCTCAGCAGTTTAGCAAGGCTCTAAGCAACTTAGTGAGAACTTGTCTCAAAAAAAAAAAGGTTTGGAGATGTGACTCAGTGGCTAAGTGCCTCTAAGTTCAATCCACAAAATAAAATAAAATAAAATAATAAATTGCTGTAATTTTCAAGAATGAGAGCATGTCAGTTGTGGTGACTCATGCCTGTGATCCCAGCAAGTAAATAGGCTGAGGCAGAAAGGTTGCAAGTTTGAGGACAGCCTCAGCAATTTAACCAGACCATATCTCAAAATAAAGGAGGGGTAGGGAGACAGAGAGAACAATAAAGCAAAATATATTTTCAGAACAAATTAAAACTAAAAGAATTCTAAAGTAAGTAATCATATATATATATATGATTCAATGATGGATACTTTTTTATTTTTACTTAAACTATTAGAATTGTTTTAAACAGCTTTTTTTCACAACTGTCACACACACACACACACACACACACACACACACATATATATATATATATATATATATGATTCAATGATGGATACTTTTTTATTTTTACTTAAACTATTAGAATTGTTTTAAACAGCTTTTTTTCACAACTGTCACACACACACACACACACACACACACACATATATATATATATATATATATATATATATATATATATATATATGATATCTGAACATTTTAATGTCTTCAGACAAAAAAAAAAGAATGACACATGGAATTTTAAATAAAAGGCTTAAACTAAAATACATGAAATGAAAAAATAATGAAGGTGATAAATGCAGTTAAAGTACTCTTAAATTTCTTGTATTATCCAAAGTGAGGGTAAATAAATAAGTTTAGACATTGATAATTAAGATGATGTGTTGTAATTTCTAGAATACCACAGAAGAACAGAAATGGAATACATAACTTTTAAATTAGAAAAGTGAGGAATAGGAATTTGACAAAATACAGAAACAAAAGAAGCTTTTTATTACAAATCATTTATACTAAGTGTAAATGGACTATAACTCAAGGATAACTTATTGAAATTTCCATTTTTATCAAATAGTAAGAAACATTAGGCTGAGAATTAACTATAAGATGTCATATGAATATCAACCTCCCTCATATCCATGTTGCTATATTAATATCTAATGAAATTGGCCTGAAGGCAAGCAGTATTAAAAGACGCAAAGGAAGATACACCATTTTGATAAAATAGTCCAAACCACTAGGAGATGGAGCAACATCAGTCTATGAACAAAAGCAAGGCAGAGTGTACAATAATGAACCCTTCCCCACACTCCTTATGAAAACTAATTGCCTTCTCAGTGTCCACCAGGAGCACATCTGTAGTTAAAGTTGGATTTATTAACTCCTTCTGAGAAACTGATGTGACTCCATTTTTGAGAAACCAGCTTCTACCTCAAGGCCTGTCCTAAGAAGGGGGCGTGACCCTTGTCCTGGGAAAAACCCACAGAGAGCTCCTAATTGCCTCGACCCCTTGCCAGCAAAGGAAACACGACACAGGATTCTTCCTTCAGCAGTTTATTCAGGCCTTTGTTTTGACATGTCTTTTAGCTTGTTTCTCCCTCTCCTCCCGTGTGCCCCAGCCTTAATAAAGCAGATAAAGCCCCAATGCACAACTGCCACCTGGACTTTTCTCATAGGGTGCCAAGTCACAGCGTGCCAACTCATTCTGATAAGGAGTTGTTTGTCACAGACTACAGCGGAAACCAGCGCCATCTTGTAATGGCGGCCACAGTACACAGAAACGGCTCACCACACCTAATCACATACCCACCCTGCTGAGTTGTTTGTCTGTAAATAACAGGAGAGGGGACTGGGGTTGTGGCTCAGTGGTAGAGCCCTTGCCTAGCATGTGCATGAGGCCCTGGGTTTGATCCTTAGCACCACATATAAATAGAGGTATTGTGTGCAACTACAACTAAAAATAAATATATATTAAAAAAAAAAAAAAAAAAAACCAGGAGAGATCTGAAGCACCAGGTGTCCCTGACTCAGTCAGGCTAGGTGAGGACCCATAGCAACCCCCTAGCAACCACCAATCAGCATGAGACAGGGAAAATACCTGGAAAGCCAGATGACCCCCCAGTAGTTTATCGTGGTGGATAACATGTTGGGAAACCATGTAGTTCAGCAGTACACCCCTCGTGGCCTAAACCAATCAGTTCAAATGAATCCCCCTATTGTACTAACCAATTACCCCTACCCAACTTGTTCCCGCCAGTGAAAGGGCTAATCAATGTTAAGAGTTGTTGTTTGATTTTCCTGCGGTATGGAATGATTTGCTGTGTGATGCTGTGATGCATAGAGTATCCCCCCAAAACCTATAAAATCTCACTGAACAAAGGACCGGGACTCAATCGCTGGGATTGAGCTGAGTTGGGAATGGTTGTGAGTCCAGGCTGGAGCTTGCAATAAAGACTCTTGTGCGATTGCATCGAATTAGGCTCCTGGAGGTCTACTGGGGTCCCACAAATCCGGAATTACACTTCCAGCACCTATGCCAATGGGGAACTGTGGGGTGGCCCAGTAAGAGGGGTTAGAAAAGACTGATAGGATCTGAAGAGGATTTAAACAATAGGGTTTTGCCCTGGATTGGCTGCTGTCAGGAAATAGGGAGTGATTCTATGATGGATAACTTTTTATTTTTACTTAAACTATTAGAACTATTTTAGTCAACTTTTTTCACAGCTGTGACCTATGGGTTACCTTATCATCATGATTCTTAGAATACCAAAAGAACAGATTGTAGCTAACTCTATAACTAGTCAAAAGCAGCAGCCACCCATTATCCAGGATAAGAAGATATTTGATCTTTTCTGTGGTTTTGGTGGTATTCTTGCTGTTGTGTGTCCTCAAACATGCTTACACAGTGGTCTTGATTTGTCTTGATGGTCTCTGGTCACAGTATCGTTTCTTTTTTCTTTTTTGGTATTCAGGATGGAACTCAGGGCGCTTTACCACTGACCTACATTCCCAGCTCTTTTTTTTTTTTTTTAAATTTGAAACAAGGTCTCACTAAATTGTGGAGCCTGGCCTTGAACTTGCAATCTTCCTGCCTCAGTCTCCTGAGTTGCTGGGATGACAGGCATATGCCACTTTGCCTGGTGGGTCTCAGAGAGGTCTTGACTGATGTCCATGTTCAATGGATCTGTTGATGTTCGACAGGAGAACACAGCCTGGCTGCAGGTCAGCCTCTGGCTCACTGGAGTTGTTTTTCTCACCCTCAGGCCAGAAGCTCTCAAGGACAGTGGTTTGCCTTTGAGGAAACAGACAGAGTTGTTGTCGGGAAAGCAATTTGAGTTATTTGTGGGTTTTCCATGGAACCACGGGACTTCAGCAGCAGGGTGTTTGTGACATGCCTGCTCTACTTGTTCCTGTTTTTGTCCCTCTAGTTAAGCCAGGTCTGCACCATCCCTTAGTAAAACTCCTTAGTTTTACTTCTTTGGTTTTGCTCAACCATGTACTTTTTGAGAGATAATTTTCCTTTTACCTTATTTTTTTTTATGAGGTTAGAAACAAGTTTGGTAAAATAGGTGGTTTGATTCTGGGGTCTCCAATGAGTGTGCAATTATTTAGTCTGAGGGCCAATTCCCAGCAAATGTCTTTATTCATACATTCCATGTTCCCCATCAGCATGAATCACTGACGTGACAGCCATTAAATGAAGGCAACAAGGTGCTTGGTGTGAGCGAAGTGTTTTAATATCCTTTGATGAAAGACATATGCAAGAACGAAATAAATTTAGTGTCTTTTCCCTTCTTTTTAAGCCAAAAGGTCTGTTCAGAATTTTGTGGCTGTAACTTAACAGCTGTGACTAATTTTATTCTGTTACCAGACATTCCCTCCTTTTCTCTGCCCTGATTTCCATTTCCCTCCTGGTAGTTTGAGTCCTCTCACTCCTGGTCCCTGCTCCCCATAGTTCACCTGGGCCACTCGCCACCTTTTGGGTGACCTCATGTGGTCCTTCAGTTGCCATGGCAACACAGGAGTTTGGAGGACTGGGCTTCCTTTCTGCTGTTTTGCTCCTTCCAAGGTCTTGACAACCCTTTCCTCTAAAGTGATTGATTCAGGAACCTTTGGGTTAGTCTTGCATCAAAGAGGCTCATTAACTTTTCCTTGCTATATCCCCCCTACTTCTATACTTACCCCGCCCCATTTTTATGCAAACTTTTCAGAGAATTCAGATACATTAATTAAGAGATTTATAATTGGGCTGAAGATGTATCTCAGTGATAGAGCACTTGCCTAGTGCAAAGCCCTGGTTTTATCCCAGAACCACCAAAAAAAAAAAAAAAAATGCTCAAAATTGTTAGGCCTCAAATGTTTATTGGCTAACAATCTATCACTGATCCATTACTAGACCTTCAAAGGCTAGATTGGCGCCACCTGGTGGTAGTGATTCACTCTGGTTTACTGTACAGAGAAAAGTCTGGGTTCCTGTCTGAATCTTTCCTACTAGTTGCAACTTCAAAAAGAATGCATCTGGAAAACTCTGAGGCCTCTGGGGGCCACCTGCATCTTATTCCTAAGACTGGATGCCTATTCTTTTCCCAATCTGCCATCCCTGTATGTTCTCCTACAGCATGACTGAGATAAGAATTTTTTTTTCTATTTTTTTTTTGCAGTGTAGGAGATGAACCCAGGGCCTCATACATAGTAGGCAACTCTACCACTGAGTTACACCAATGTCTTCTTCCATTTCTTGGATTCTTTTTTTTTTTTTTTTTTTTTGTTCCAGGGTTATAACCCAGGGCACTTAACTACTAAGCCACATTCCCAGTCTTTCTTTCTTTCTTTCTTTCTTTCTTTCTTTCTTTCTTTCTTTCTTTCTTTCTTTCTTTCTTTCTTTCTTTCTTTTTTTTTTAAGACAGGATCTTGCTAAATTGCTCAGGGGCTCCCTAAATTACTGAGGCTGGCTTTGAACTTGAAATCCTCCTGCCTCAGCCTCTCAAACTGCTTCGATTACAGGTATGCGCCACTGCACCTGGCTAATTTCTTGGATTTTTATGCTAGCATTTGGCTACCATCCCCATTTGTCCCTGAATTCCAAAAATAACTTAGGCCACACTGTGGCCTGTTTGGGAGGGAGTTACGTGCTTGGGAAGTGTGGAGAGGATGCCTCAAGAGGCAGCCTCAGTGCATAAGGCAATTGAGTTCCGTGGTTGATTGCAGTGTGTGTATTTGGGTGATGGTGGAGGTGAAGTGAAGGCTCAGTTTCTGGAGGAAGATGCTTCTTCCAAGACTAAATGGAATGAAGAGTTCTCCCTGAGTTCCTCACTCTTAAATCCAGCTGCTTATGCGGCAGGCCCACTTGGATATTACACAGACATTTTATTTTGTTTTGTTTCTTTACTTTTTTGGTGTTGGGGATGGAGCCCAGGGCCTCGTGCATGCTAAGCAAATGCTCTACCCCTGAGTTATACCCCCAGCCCTGAACTGACATTTTAAACATAGGAAATCCAAAAAAAGAAACTGTTCCCTTTGAAATTCAGTCTTCGCACCATCTGCCCCTGCAGGTCTTTCTGGCTAAGAAAATGGCAGCCAGCATCATCACACATCAGCAGGTGTGTGAGCCTGACAATAGGCTTCACCTTGGCTTTCTCTATTCTTCAAATTTATATCTAGTCCCCAGCCAGCCCTGACAGCTTCACCTCCAAATTGAACCCTGACTCACTCTCTCTCTCTCTCTCTCTCTCTCTCTCTCTCTCTCTCTCTCTCTCTCTCTCTCTCCCCTGCCACTTACCCAAGACACTCACCTCCCTATCTAGCTGGACTTCCTCCTTCCCCTCCTGCCTTCAGTTCTATTGCTGTGCAGTCACACAGTCACAGCAGTGCCTTTAAAGTACCAACTAGATCATTGCACCCCAAGGCTTGCAACTCTAATGGATTGTTGCATTTAGAACAAAATCTGAGCACCATAAAGGCCCTGCCTGACCTCTCCCATTTGTTTCTCACCCACTTTACCTTCCTTCCACGTGCTTTAACCTCCTGGACTTCATGTCATTTCTCTGAACAAGGGCAGCAAATTCAAATATCTGCAGAGTTTGGCAGGGAGGATAATGAGGGGACAGGGAATGTCTCCCTCCCGCAAACCATTGCCATATAAGACAGTGAAATGACAGGTTTTATCACATTTTATAACTCTTAAGGAAGATTTAAGAGAAGTAATTGCAATGTTTCAGTTGCTAAGACAAATTCAAAAATCCTATTCATCTTCCTTTAAAATGGCCTCGTAAAGCAGAACCAAATTGTAAAATGTTAATGTGATTACATTAGCTCTCATAAAAGCAGAAAAGGAAGAAGAAAATTCTGGGTAATTTTGGAGATAATGGGTCAGAGAAATCAAATCTAATCCAGGAAAAGTGGAAGTTAAGACCTGAATCAGTCAGATAATCCTGTCAACTCTTGGAGACCCTTTCAGCTACCCATAAAATCCTGCAAAACTTGTATATAATTCTCTGGTTTCCATGACTGTATTCTTTTTTCTCAGAGTGCATTATAATCCCATTGTGGAAGTGCTAGAACTGGAAAAAAATACGTGGGTTAGTATGGACGACTACTTTTTCCTCTTAGTTTCTTTAAAATACATATGGGCCTTTAAGGCAGAGACTTACAGCTCTGTTTTATAGGGAACAGGATATGTGCCGATATATATGTATTACAACCATATAATAAAGGAGGGGGTGGGAAATAGTCCTATACAGTTGCAATTTTGTATTTTATATGAAATCTAAGTTGACTGTGGAAAGTTGTATAGTTGGGTACCTTTGGCAACTGCTAAATAATAATAATAATAATAATAATAATAATAAATAGATGCAAAAGAAATAGCTAAAATAAAAAAATCAAAAAGTAAGTTAAAATGGAATTCTCACTGGTGTTAAGAAAGGATAAATGGGAGAATAAAAAAATCAACCATCTCTAAGAGGGCAGAAGCCTTTGAAGTACAAGAAAGGCAGGGTGAATTCCACCTGGTACACTATCAGCCCCTAGTGTTCTCAAGGTCCCTTGTGGTGCTTTGCAGGTGGTCCTTTATCTCATCACCCATCACTCATTGATGAACTTTTGCCTTTGGAGCTCAAAACTGGCCAATGTCAAAACCCCAACATAACATCACATATGAATTGTAGGCAAGCAATCATCAAGTGTGATCTGAACATTCTCTCCCTACATTTATACATGGAAAAACTCTTACCAAAACTTTACTTGCAAATTATGTAATTAGCACACTTGAGTGACACTCTGGAGAGATCCAGAGCACTTCCTTTACTCTCTGAAATCCTGTGAATAACACTGGAAATCCACTGACCTGTTGCATTCTCCTTTCCCTTTTGGGACCACTATCTGGCTTTCTACCCACCCCCTACCGTGACCACACCTAACACTTGGTTGTGTATCCCCAGATTTTTCCAAATGGATCTACAAAAAGACATGTACACATTTCTAGACTTGTTTATTATAGAAATGGGAATATTAATGAACTCCTACACAATCTTACCTCCACTTATTGTATGAGGCGTACATCCCAGTATGTACATGTAGATCTCACTTTTTTTGTACCTCCCTAGTATTCCAGGGTACAGGTGGTAACAAGAAAGGGCTCCTGTTCCTTTGTTAATGTTTTTGTTTGTTTCTCTGTCCTTCTTGCTATAGGGCTTCTTTTCACATTTGTTGTCCAGAGGACCCTCCATATGTGGGAGCATTTTCCTCCTTTGGGTCTCTGCTGCAGCACGGCTATAACATCCGTCTTTATCATCTTTTAATTTAATTCATTAATTCTAAATCCATCTCTACGTTATCATCCTTCACTCAAGAGCTGATTTTGTCTTTATATTACAGGAATGTACTGTGTAACAGCATTTGGGCCAGCAGTGGACCATGTACCCAACAGTTGTTCCATAGATTATAATGGAGCTGAAATGTTCCTGTTGCCATGTGACATCAGAGCCATTGTGATGTAATAGCTCAATGCATGACTCAGGTTTGTGACAATGCTGAGGTAAATAAACCCTGTGTGCTTATACCATTGTATACTGTATATGATATTTGAGAGTAATAATAAATAACTTATCAGTTTATGTATTTATTATACTTTTGTTTTACTTCCTTTTTTTGGTACTGAGGATTAAAGCCAGGGGTGTTTTACCACTAAGCTACATCCCCAGCCATTTTTTAAATTTTTATTTATTTATTTATTCGCTTAGTAGTTAAGTGAACCCTGGGCACTTAACTACTAAGCCACATCCCCATCCTTTTTTTTTTCACATTTTATTTTGAGACAAGGTCTCACTAAATTGCTTAGGGGCTTGCTAAATTCCTGAGGCTGGCTTTAAACTTGCAATCCTCCTGTCTCAGCCTCCAGAGTTACTGGGTTTATAGGTGTGTGCCATTGTGCCCAGCTACTTATTCTTTTGTTTTTGAAACAGGATCTTCCTGAATTCCTGAGGCTGGCCTCAAACTTGTAATCCTCCTGCCCCAGCTTCCTAAATTGCCTGGATCAGACTGAACTTTTTATAAATAGAAATAGTACAGCCTAAAATAATAATTAAAGGAATAACAAATACAAACCAGGTGTGGGGAGTCACACACATATAATCCCAGCAACTTGGGAGACTGAGGCAGGATCACAAATTCAAGGCCAGCCTAGGGAATTTAGGGTGTCCCTGTCTCAATATAAAAAATAAATAAATGAAGGACTGAGGATATATCTCAGTGGTAGTGAAAGGTTAATAAAATAGGTACTTGTCACTCTGTTTTTCTATATGCTTAACAAAACACTGATGAAATCTTGTTCCCAGGATGTGTTGTCCCCAACTGTGAACTGTTTGCTAATCTTGTTCCCAGAATGTGCTGTCCCAAACTACCAAACTGCAGGATACACTCCCTCACTCGGTTGCAGGCAAACTGCTCACTCGCCCTGACCTGTCAATGAACTTCCCTCCCTGCCCTCTCCAAGAAAAGTATATAAGCTCTGCTCAAGCTGTTCTCAGGGCTCCATCTCTCTTTGCTATAGAGAGCTCTGGGCCCCAGCATGCTGGTCTCCAAATAAACCCACCCTTCTGCTTTTGCATAAGATAGTCTCTTGTGGTCTCTTACTCCGACGTTTCGCCGGACCCTTACAGTAGAGGGACCCTAGGTTCAATACCCAGTACTAAAAAAAAAAAAAAAAAAAAAAAGAAGAAGAGTTTCAAGATAACAATAAAAGATCATTAGATAAGTGCCGGGCCAGGTATGCCTGCCCAGGTCACATGTTATGAAGCCAGACTTAGACTTTGAGCATTGGGACATGACCCACATTTCTGAAAGATAAATCAATACAGAGAGGTTAACTCCACCAAGGGCATCGAGATGTGTCTTTAAATTCACATCTGTCTGGTGATAAAGTGTGGGTGGGTTCTTTGCAAAACACTACACCATTTCTCACTGTGCTCAATTCATACTTCTGGAATTGATTTTAATTTGCACCGCAAGCAGGATTGAAAGGAGTGAGGTATACATAGGATACTTTCCCAGGAGATTGGAAAAGCAACAGAGTAACTCAACTGCCCAGAACTCTGGATACCAGACCTGACGTAACTTGGGCCCATCTTCTGTGAGAAAGACTTGGACCCTCCGACTCTGGGGGTTTTTTTTGGGGGGGGGAATTACTAAGAAACAGGCACCTTGTTTTTGTGGAAGAATGTAGGGCACACACTTAGAAACAACATTCCCAACTTAGAGGCCAGTCAGGGAGAGGAGGCAGGGACAGGCTTGAGAAAGGTGAAAGGTTAAGGAGCCCTATGACTGGGAAAAACCAGGTCAGTGTACCTGGAAACTCCCTCAGTTGGGCACTTGGCAACAGGCTATGAACACTTTTCCTTTCATTTCTTATAAGACAATATCAAGTCTTAATGATTAGGATTCTCCCCACGCCAATTCCTGCAAAGTATCTTTTATTTACTTATTGATTTTTCTTCCCATTTTTTATTAGTGCATTACAGTAATACACATTGATTCCTGCAAAATATCTTGTGATTGGCTCATATGAGTTCAACATTCAATGAGACAACGCTACTGGGGAAACTTAGTTTAGCTGTGACGAAACCACTGTCTTTGGTTATCCACATGTTGGGACTTAGGATACAGAAGGAAGGGATGACAAATGTAAGGAAGGGAACTCAGAGAAAAGCTGATTTCCCTCCATGATGTAGTTACCATAAAAACCCCCAGACTCCTACCCAGCATAGCCGTGTTCTCTTGCTGTGAGTTGCAAGCAATCTCTCAATCTATCATCTTGTCCAGTTAGGTGCCCAGCATGCTGCCCAAAGAAAAATAAAACCTCTGTCTCACCCTTGAAGAGGTCAGTGTTGCCATGGAGCTGGGATGCCTGCATACAGCAACCAGAGCAGGTTCTAGTCAAGTTGCAGCAGGGATCAAAGATGAATTCTTTAATACATAGCTTTGGAAACATGGTTGCTTAAGCATTTGGAAGCTGCAGCCTTTCCTCCCTTATAATACTAAAATAAATACTAGGTACATCAAAGATTTAAACGTAAAATAAACAAGATCATAACAGATTTAGCAAACAACAAAACTTTAGTGGATAACATTTTATAATCAAGTTGTGGAACTTTTTTAAAACAGGACATGAATCCCAGAAACACCATAGGAAAAAAAACTGAAAAACTTGATCTCATAAAAATTTTAAAACTTCTGTAAGAAAAGAAAAAGCTAATCATAAACAAGAAAATATAAATTTGCAGCACTCAGAGCAGGCAATTTTCTCTAATAAACAAAGACTCTTGCAAATCAATAGAAAATCAATGAATGTCCTCCCACCTGGAAAGAAGCAGAATTGACTAAAGACAAAAGTGAAAATTGTCAATAAACACTGGATCAGACTCTGGAAAACAAAAAGCATAGAGAATAAAATGGTATTAGACAAGTTTCCACCTTGTAAATATTTTTTTTAAAGAGAGAGAGAGAATTTTTTTAATATTTATTTTTTAGTTTTCGGCGGACACAACAGCTTTGTTTGTATGTGGTGCTGAGGATCGAACCTGGGCCGCACGCATGCCAGGAGAGCACGCTACCGCTTGAGCCACATCCCCAGCCCTTGTAAATATTTTTAAAGGTTTCTTTTTCCAGGGTAGATGATGAAGTGGAGGGATGACACTTTTAGAGTGAGCATAATCTAGAACAATTTGTAGAGAGGAAGTCAGTAATATTTATCATACTTTAATAAAATGTTCATACCCTTTACCCAGCAATTCCACTTTAGAAAATTATTCCACAGCAGTACCAACACAAATACATAAAGACAGAGGCACAAAGATGGCATTCATATTAAACATTGCTCTTGTGAGTTGAGGTCTACTACATGCCAGGTTCTATTTACATTCTTTATCATAATTGATATCTCTCACAACCACTAAATCAATGTACTGGTGTTAATGACCAGCATACAAGTGATTAAAAACAAGACTCAGGGGGGAAAAATGCTTAAGGTGATGAGAAAATCCAGATGAGTGCTTTCTTCAAAGCATGTGCTGGTGACCTGTCCCACACGTCATTGCAATTGTCCTTCAGTATACCTGGGATATTGGTGCCAGAACCATCTAAGGACAATAAAACGTGCACGTGTTAGTCAGCTTTGCATCACACTGGCCAAAATATGTGGTAAGAACAGCTTAGAGGAGAGAAAGTTTATTTGGGGCTCACGGTTTCTAAAGGTTCAGTCCATGATCAGCCAAATCCATTGCTTTGGACCCAAGGTGAGGCAGAACCTGGTGGCACAAGGGCAGGTCAGAGGGAAAATGCTCATCTCATGGCAGTCAGGAAGAAGAGAGAGAGAGAAAGGAAGGGGGCAGAGAAGACGCCTCCTTCCAGGGCGTGCCCCCAGTGACCCACATCCTCCTGCCTGCCATACCCCACTGTCTTCAGTTACACCTGGTTAGTCCTTCTAAACTAGAATGGACTGATTAGCTCTCAATTCAGTAATTTTTCCTCTGAATATTCCTACATTAAAACAGGAGCTTTTGGGGGAGACCTCATATACAAACCTTAACAGTACCGATGCTCAAGTCTCTTATATAAATGACTCAGCATTTGCTTATAGCCTATGTACATCCTCCCAGGTATGAAAAATATTTAAATTATTTATAATACCTAATGTAATATATCAATATGATGTAAATAATTATATACCATATTATTTAGGGAATACTGACAAGAAAAAAATGTCAGTACATATTCAGTACAGACAACTTGTTTTCAAATATGTTTAGTCTTTGGTTGAATAAGCAGAAGGAGCCTATAGATACAACTATTTTCTGTTTTCACTAGCAGAAACTTATAGACAGATCCAAGTTCATTAATAAGAGGTAGATGAAGTAAATTATGGTAATCTGGGCAAAGCAATGTTATTCAGCTGTGGAATAGAATGAGATCGATTTGTATCAATTGGAAGAACCAATAAGACGCATAAAGCAAAAAAAAAGTGAGATTTTTCAAAATATTAAAGTTACTTAAGAATAATAATAGTAACCTGATGAATGTGACTACCTCTGGATGTCTCATTTATTTCCCATTATTAGGAAATAAAACTTTCAAAAAAGTGGCAAGAGATAAAGTCATTCTTGGTCCTGTCTCCGTGGCTCTATTTTATTTTATTTTTTATCTTATATTTTTGGGATACCAGGATTGAACCTGGAGAGTTTAACCAATGAGCCACATCCCCAGTCCTTTTAATTTTTTTATTTTGAGACAGGGTTCACTAAGTCGCCCGGGCCCTCACTAAGTTATTAAGGTTTGCTTCAAACTTGCAATCCTCCTACTTCAGCCTCCTGAGTTGCTAGGATTACACTCATGAACCACTATGCCCAGCCCCAGGTCTCTAAACTAGCACCTTTCTCTACCTTCTCACTAGTCCCAGAGGAGGAAGTGTCTTTCTGTCTGTTCAGGAATAATCCCTTATCTTTTCTTCTTCTTTCCTGGATCAGGTGATTGAACCCAGGGTCACTTGCATGCTGAGCACACACTCTACCACTGAGCTACACCCCCAGCTTCCTTACTTTTCATCTAATTCAGACGCCCTCTTTGTCCTCTGGCTCCATCATTAGTCATGCCTATTTGATCCATACCCCACCTCTGCTGTTATTGAACCTTCCTGCTCCTACATTAACTCCTTTCGTTCAAAGTCAACAGTTTTCAGGCTCTTCACTACTTCAAAAACTTACCTTCTAGTTACATCCTTCCACTAGATTCTTAAAACTGACCTCTACTGTCACTGGCTACATATTCCCACTCCCTACCTGGAGCTCTGATTACTGCTGGGCTTCTTCTCCATCGTTTGGTGAAAATTCTTTGACAAGATTCACCTTGATCTTCCAATTGCCAGTGTCTTCTTCTCTTGAACTTTCATAGCTACCCCAGTGTTAGAGCAATTGTTTTGACAGACTCTTTCCTTTCCCAGACCTTCCGGAGCCTGGTCCTGTTGTCTAAGCTCCCCGAAGACTAACTAACTCTGGCAGGTACCCGCTCACTTCCCATCCTGAGGTCCTCAGTGGCCTTTTCTCCCAGTTCATCCTCTGTACTGCTTCTACTGTGCATTTTATTTTTTTATAATCCAATTTTGCAAGATCTTTTCCCATAGCCAAATCTCTTGCTTTGTTTTAATTTGCAATCAAAAACCTGCTTTGTAATAATGAAGAAGAAAACCTGGAAAACATAAGTTTCATAGTTTAGGAATTTTACAGGAAATGTGGCTATTATTTTTGGTGTGGCACAATAACTTCCTAAAATGTGTTTCAATCTAAACAGAAATATGTTGGGGGAAGGGGTGGCTGGGATTGTGGCTCAGTGGTAGAGAATTTGCCTAACATGTGTGAGGCACTGGGTTTGATTCTCAGCACTGCATATAAAAATGAATAAAATAAGGATAAGTCTAACTTAAAGCCCTTTTCCACCATCTTTATCACTCTCTGCTCTCTGTACTGCCACCACACAAGTGGAGTCCTACCCTAGCTAACCCACTCTTCTCTTTACAGTTCACACTGCCCCTTTATGCGCCATTTGTTCTCTCTACCAAGAATTCATTTCTAGACCCTTCAACATCTTCAGTTATCTCCTCACCTTGGAAGATTCTGCTCACGCATCATGTTCTACATGAAAACTCAACTGCCTCTCTACCCAACTCCAAGCCCAGGTCACACTGGCTGCTTTTTTCTTGGAGTCCCCCTCCCAGTCCCCTATCATCCTACCTAGAACACTACTGCAGTGAGCTGATGCCATGCTTGTTTTCTCCACCAAATACAGGAACCCAGCACAGATACTTAGGCTGTTTTCTGCTACCGTAGCCTATAGTAAGTGCTTAAAAAATGGATCTTTCGGCAAATGAATCAATGAGCATCATTCAGCCAGTAATCTAATAATAGCACCTTTTGTGTGCTTCCTTGCATATCAGCTAGCCTGCCTTCCCAATGCTGATCCACCTCCTCCTGGCTGTCAGCCCCTTTGTCTGTTGACTTCTAGTTAAGTCAGAAGCTCCAGAGGAGGATCAGAGACTGGCTGTGGGGCTGCCATCCTCCTTCTTCTGCCCAATATATAAACTACTGGATTTCCCCATTCCATTCCCCAACTCTCCCCAATACAGTAGTGACTCTCTTCCAGAATAAATTTAGGTCTGTGAGCCTTCACTCAGTTTGGCAGAGGACAAAGTTCACAGATTCTGTTAGTTAACCAAAGCCAGGAGGATGTACATTGTGGGCTTAGTCTATAAACAATAAGAGACTTCAGGCAAAAGTCCTCACACCCATCACACACAGTTCTGTAAGTGGTGTGTGTCCCTGGTGACTAGCTGGATCCAACTGTCCCACTCTGCCTGTGCCAGCATACATATTTTCTCAGGTGCCCATGCTATGATTCTCATCCAGTGTACACTCATGAAAATAAAAACCAGACTTGGCTGGATCTCTGAGTGTGACAAGGCCCTGGTCTGAGGTAAGAGTCCCAGAATCACTTCATTTGCAGGAGTTATCAGGTAAGACCTGGGTGTGCCTGGTCCCCATTGCCATCCTGCTGTAGGAAGACCGCCAAGGACTCCCAAGGCTGCTTGAGAGCTGGAAAGGCCATGGGACATTTTATTCAAGAAAACATCACATTTTACTTGAATTATATAGAATCCAAAGAAAATGCCTGTTAAAGATTTCATAGAAGATGCATGTTAAAGGTGAAGAGCAGAAAAGTGAGAGGTTTTCGTTGTAGGAAGATGAAGTTGACTTTATCTCCAAAGGCTGATTCTTCCTGGGCTAATCTCTCTCTGACCCTCTGCTCTTTCTAAAACTCAAATGACTTCTTCGGAATGTGCTTTTGGAGTGTGATGTGGGGAGATGAACATATAAGAGAGTTAAACCTGCAGTGTTCACAACAGAATGAGGCAGAGACTGCAAAGCTGCTTGGCAGCTCTAATGGGACTCAGCCTCTTGAGTCATTGCCATAAAGGAACATGGAAGTTCAAGATTGGTTACATCATTATAAATTTTAAAATTCATTGTAAAATGGTTGAATTTTGCTATAAAATATCCCACTGTATAACTCAATGGGATTTTGACTCTGGATTTTGTGGGCTCTGATCACAATGACTTATTTGTCTTTGTCCAGCAAAATTATCTTCGAGAATACAAATTTACTTTGATCTCAGAATGTTAACTGTGTTCATGTGTGCTTTTAGAACTCTTTCAAATAATACAGGTGATAGATAAGGGGTACCTCTGGTGTGTGTGAGCCCTAGCAAATATTTTGGGAGGACTCCTATATATGTAAACAATGTTATGAAAAAAAATTCAGAACATAGATAGGTAAGAACCAGTGCGCAAGGTTCATGGGGACTCAATGTAAGGCCCAGGAGTCAAGTCCTGAACTTACCCTTTGCCCTGTGTCCAATTCGAGATTTACCCCAAACCAGGCATTAGCAGCTTCTGGTGATCTAATGTTGCACAATTTCACAAAAGCAATGATGCACCAGGCAATGGGAATCCTTTGTTTGCAAGTTACTCTTTTGGAACCAGGGCCCAGGCCAGTGTAACCTCAAAGACACAAATCATGGAACTTCTGTGCCACCCCTTGAGGAGGAAGTTTGCAGAAGACTGAAGAATATCTTGAGATCTAGTCTGTATCTAAGACATCTTGCAACAATGGTACTGCTAGCTCTGGCTGGTTCCAGCTAACAGAAGGGTCTTAGTCTGCTTTTGCAGAATGGAGGATTAAACCTAGGTGTGTTCTACCACTGAGTTACATCTCCAGCCTTTTTCTTTTTCTATTTTGAGACAGGAACTAATTTGTTAAGGATGGTGCACACCAATCTCAAACCTGAGATCCTCCTGCCTCAGCCTCTCTAATTGCTGGGGTTACAGGTATGAGCCAATGCATCTGGTGGTCTTAGAAAGATTCCAGAAAGCCTGGGGCTTCCTGAAATGCAAAGCCAATCTGGGGCAGAGGCTTTACTTGCTGGATCTAAGGGGTCTATTGCATCTGAATCTTTTCCTTCCACTTAAAAATTGTATTTCTGATTATAAAAATTTATAGCAGTACATGAAAGAATATTTTTTAAATTACAAAATAATTTCTTGATTCTGTTTCAGATGTTGTACTGGAGGCTGTGGGCAAAACTGCATATGAGATAGACACAATGCCTTACCTCTAAGAAGCTTATGTTCAAGCAGTTTTGTAATATTATTATTACTTATATTTATTTATGTATTTATTTTGGTACTGGAAGTTGAACCCAGAGCGCTTTACCACTGGGCTGCATTTCAAATCCTGTTTACTGTTTATTTTGGGACAGGGTTTTGCTAAGTTACTGAGGGTGTCATTAAATTGCTGAGGCTGGCCTCGAACTTGCGATTTTTCTGCCTCAGCCTCCTGAGTTGATGGGATACATTTTTTTTCATTTTTTTTAAATTATAAATTTTACTTACATGGTTCAAATTTAAGAAGTACAAAAGAGTACATAATGCAAATATTCCCTGTTCCCACCCATTTTCTCATCTTACGACAAGCACATTTATATATATGCTAAAACACATAGAAAGCATGCATATTCATTCACCCCTCTTATTTAAAGCAAATAGCCTAGAAAATGCAATTTAATCCATATCCATCTGTTTTTCCATTTGAATTTTGGAGATTATTCCATGAGTTTCTGAGAGGGAGAGAGAGAGAGAGAGATCCTCTTTTTGCTTGTATTTGGTCAATTATTTAAAAAGTTCCTACTGACAGATGTTTTATTTTCAAACTTTTTCATACTGTACTGTATTAGTAAGTTTGCATGTATATTGTCTTTAAAATGTGTGAGCATGTCAAAAAATATGAAATGGTTTCACTGCCTCAAAGGATGTGAATTTATAATTTGGATAGGGTATTGCCAAATTGTTTAATGATGTTTGTATCAAATGATGCCTCAGTCAGCAATACATGAGAGTCCTGATGGTTGGTGGCACTGATGTATTCCCTTCCAGCCTTATTTTCCTTTAATAGTCTTAGGATCATGTGCTATCTGTTATTTTATTTTGTTCTTTTATATAACCATTTTATTCTCCAAGTAGAAAAAAAGTGATCATCTCTTTCCATAGATGTTGAAACCTGTATTAAAACCACCCCAGGTTATAAAAAGCTAAGCTGTGTTAAAGCTTCCTTTTATATTCCATTTTCATGCATTGGCACTACTGAGTCCAAATATTTAGTAACCAGGACTTCACCAGCTAACCAATCACATTCACACTCATAGCCTTCAGACCATGGCTCCAGCCCTGGCCATTTATCTCTGCATTAGACCAAAGGAAAGAGCAGATGTCAGCAGCAGGTCAACAGTGAGAGTGAGAGAGTGTCTGTGCTGTCCTGGACACATCATTTACTGTCATTAGAACGATCCAGGATGGAAACTTGGAAAGAAGGAAGATTTTGTGTGAACTACAGAGACAAGTACCTTACCTAACTTTGCTCAGATTTATACATACAGACTTCTACAGCCCCCGGAAAAGGATGCTGCCTTCATTTTTGTTTTGTCATCTAAATTAAAAATGTTCAGGAACATCATTGCTCCATAAATACTTTCCTGAATTCCTTATATTGCATATTTTAAAAAAATACATTAGTATAAATTACTAATTAGTACAAATTAGTACAAGCTGGGGACACCTGTTATGTGTGTATGTGTGTGTGTGTGTGTGTGTGTGTGTGTGTGTGTGTGTTGCTAGGGATTATACCCAGGGCTCCAAGCATGCTAGGCAAGTACCTTGCTATACCACCCACCCAAGAATATATGCTTTTAGAGCAGTGCCAGGTTCACGAGAAAATTGAGTGGAAGGTACAAAGTTTCCACATACCCTCTAACCTTACATAGAATCAGCCTGTGATCAGCATCTTCCTCCCGAATGGTACATTTGTTACAATTGATAAGATGACATTGACACTTCATTATCACGCTGTCCATAGATTACGTCAGGATTCACTCTTGGTGATGTACATTTGATGGGTTTGAGGAAATGTACCATTGCATGTATAGCACACAAACTATTTAATAACTTACTTTTTTCTCATTTAATGCATCAAAATCATATTACCATGTCATTAAATAGTATCCATCATCATTTTTAGTGGCTGAAATTTATTCCATTGGATGGTTAACACATAACTTATTTAAGCAATCCATCATTGTTTTGGAGGGCTTTTAAATTTTTTTTTTTTTTTTTTTTTAGTAACTGTGACAGTAGTGTATTACCTAGGAATAAAAGGTAATTTTTCACATCCCCCATAATAATCACATGTGAAAATAAGTTTAGGTTTCTTATTATTTTCAAGGGTCAGTTCTATGTACAATATGGAAAGCAAAGCTAAATTATCCATAAAATAATTTATATTATCTTTACAAATATGGGGTATTTATAAATTTCAAGAACTGATTGACACACAAAGCACTGAATGATTGACTCAAGAAGAGACAGGATTCTGGGAGAGATTGCTGTGCCTCACTGTGTCATGAAAGTCTTTTTTTTTCTTTTCATTGTGAAATTCCGTATGAACCGAGATTCTCAACTCTGCTGCTTGGAAGGATGGAGAGTCTGAACCTCATCCCCCAGAGATCCTGATTAAATGGTTATGGGCAAGGATCACACATCTACATGTTTGTAGTCATCATGAGGGCCCCTTATGTAGATGTACCTGCATAAGTCGTGAAGGATATGTAGATTCATTAAAAAAAAAGTTGGATATGTGAATAGCAGAATATAATGTGAAAACTCACATAAATGTTGGTCAGAGATGAAAAATATTCATGCCAAAATAGAGACTTTGGGAATTTTAGAAGTGGAAGAAACAAACACAGACTAATTTCTCAGCTCACATCTCTTCTCTAGGTGATATCTGATAAGTTTATGGAAACTTTTACCTACAATATCTATGACTTATACACTGACAATGAAGGATACTAGAAATGATTAACTCTGTATTAGAGTTGAGTAAACCCAAATGTTTTCTTGGCCTTTGACCAGCACTGAATTGTGCTGACACTTGATAGAAATTAGGGGGAAAAAAGTAGAAATATAATAAGGGGGACTTCCAGTTTTCTTGATTTTCTTTTCTTTTTTAAAATCCCTTTTGGGGAGACTGGGGTTGTGGCTCAGTGGTTAAGTGTTCGTCTAGCTTGTGCGAGGCCGTAAGTTTGATTCTCAATACCACTATATATATAAAAAATAAATAAAATAATGGTATTGTGTCCAACAACTAAAAAATAAATGGATATTTGTAAAAAGAAATCCTTTTTGGGACTTCCATTTCTGATGATAGCAGGTTTTATTATTTGAACCACATTCCTATTGAAGACAACTTCAAACAACAGAATGTGGAAAATGTCTTAAAAGTCTCTCACAAAGACAGTTCAAAATTTGAAAGTTGTGTTGGTCAGCTTTTAGTTATCATAAAAGAAAAAATAAACCCTGAGATGATCAACTTAATAAAAGAAAAGGTTTATTTTGGCTCATGATTTCAGAGGTTTCAGTCTGTGGTTGGTTGACCACGTTGCTTTGGGGCCTGTGGAGAAGCAGCATGTCATGGCAGGAGGGAGAAGTAGAGCAAAGCTCTCACATCGTGGCTGGGAAGGAAAAGAGAGGAAGAGGAAGGAGTTGAGGTCCCAACCTTTCCAGTAGGTCCCACCTCTTAAAGCTTCAACCACCTTCCAATAGTGCTATGAATTGGGACCATGGGCCTTTGGGAGATATTCCAAATTCAAACTACAGAAGAAGTCAAGAAATAAGAGGATACTGGCACACCACAGCCCACTCTTTCCCCAAGGTATTTGCAAATCTGTCCGGAGACAGGTGGGAAACTCAACTGAGGCTTAAGGGTGGGCTGGACCAGAAGGGCATCACCCCGCTTTTCCTGTTCTCTTTGAGTGGGAAGAGTTTGGAGTCTAGTGATGAAAGAGATGTTTCCTTGTAGTCATCATGAGGACCCCTTGAAAAGCTAATGCTGATCCTGGTGAGCACTTGCCCTTCAAATTCAGTGTCAGGTACAAGAGATGGTTAAAAATCTAAATGGTTAGATTTCTAGTGTTCAGGTGCTTGGCAGCTTCAAATGCAAAATCTCTCTGAATGAAGGCACTTTCATTCCAGGCCTCTGGAAAATCTCACAAGTACATTCTTAAAAGCAAAAAGTCACATGAAATCAAAGTCAAATTAGTACAAGCTGGGCACACCTGTAATTGCAGCTACTTGGGATGCTGAGGCAGAAGAATTGCAAGTTCGAGGCCAAATGGTATTTCAAGTTTTGACTCTTATATTCTGTGATAGAGAGGAGTGTCCAGGCATTCTAAAAGGGTCACTGTGTTCTCCTCATACAGAGATTGATTCAGGTCTTTTTGGACTGGGAAGATGTAGAAGATGTCCCCAGTGACCTGAAGCCTCCCCGAAAGAAATATCTTCCATCAGGTTAGAACTGTCAGGTCATTCTGTAGGCAGTATCCCAAACTTTGAGAAGAGGCCACAGAGACCCCATCCTATAGCCATTTATCACTTTGTCTTCCTCTTGAACTTCACCTGAGCTTCATAGGACAATGGAACAATGAATGTGTCCTGCATGTTATCAGTGTCCAGTTTCTCATTGACTTGTCCAGTTTTAGAGTGGGGCTAGCTAAAGCTCTTTTGCTCAAGGAAGCTCCCAGAGGACACAGAGCTCCTGATGCCTAGATTTTCATCTCTATCCCAAACCTGCTCCAGCTGCTAATGTTCTGTTAAGCTTCTTTTAGAACATTTAAACTCCAGAATACACATTTAATTTTTTTTTTCTGTCTTCCTTATGACCTTTCAAAGACACATTGGAAATAACATCCTTGGTAACTTGCAGACAGTGGGCTTTCTAAAAAGGAAATTGAAACTTCCAATGGCTTCCTTTCTTATGTGGAGTGAGCTTTCTAAAATGGAAACTGGACCACTGGTAGCACTCCCAGTCCCAGAAGCATAGCCATCCTGTTCAGTCTTCTCAGGATGGAGTTCGCTCTTCTCGATCAAAACCTTGGCGTCCTCTCCAGCCTCATCTCATAGTTCTTACTTGCTCCACTCACTTCTCAAATTCCAGCCACACCAAAATTTTAGTTCTTCCAATATTCCATCTTGTTTTCTTTGCCTGGAATGCTTTTCCTTGTCTTGGTCTGGCTAATTCTTCTCATTATATATTTGCTTAGATGTTACTTCCTTCAGGAATTATTCCTAGAATCCAAATCTGAGCTTGATGCTGTAGGTGCTACCAAGAACACTGCCTCCCCTTACCACATCTTCTTTGTAATATAAGCATATAATAATCATTATATGCCCATTTGTGAGCATATAATAAAAATGTATTAAATAAATAAAATAAAGTTTGAAATGTATATATTTACTATGAGACTATGTTATGACACTTTCTAAAACCTACTTGAATTGGTAGAGGAGAGAGAGAGAGAGAGAGAGAGAGAGAGAGAGAGAATATGACTATGTAGTTAGGCACTATATTGGAGTATACGAATAGGCACTATATTGGAGTATATGAAGATATTCCAAAGCAGAACCCATCTCAGTTTTGGTATTTGAGGATGTTGGGGTGGATCACAAAGGTAAGGGCTAAACCTCCGTGTACTTCATAAGAAAGAATATAATTAGTTCTTTCTAAACAGGCATACTCACCAAGAAAGCACAATCAGGGTGGTAATCACAGGGCATTCTCCCTAGAATCCATCAGGAGTCAGTGAAGTTGGGAGGCTGGCGCTTCAAGTTACTAAGGATGTTATTTGAAAATATGGGAAAAAAATCATGGGAAGGTCTTAAAGAATGTAGTGACAAAATTAGATGTGTATTCTGAAATTATGATGTTCTAGAAGAACCCACCCCTTGAATCTGGCCTTGACCAAAGAATGTGGCAGAAATTATACTGTGCAATTCCCAGGGTCAAAGTAATAGGAGAACTTGCATCCTTCACTTTTTTCCCCTTAGAATGAAGCCCTGAAACTACCGTGTAAGGAGCTAGTGTTGCCTACTGAGTGACGGCCATGTACAGGACTCCTGACTACACTTGGTGAAATCAAAACCCTCAAACGCCTTCCCATGTACCCTGCAAGAGACACTTAAAAGATATTTCCAGCTCATCACACAATTTGTATTAGTTGTAGTAGTTCCATTATTGTGACAAAACATCTGAGATAATCAAATTAATAGGAGGAAAGATTAATTTGGCTCCTGGTTTCAGAGGTTTCAGTCCACGGTCAGTTGGCTTCACTGCTTTTGGGCCTATGGTGAGGCAGACAGCATCATGGAGGGGAGAGTGTGGTAGAACAAAGCTACTCTCCTCATAGTGGCAGAGGAGCAAAGAAAGAGAGAAGGGGCCAGGGTCCCAATATCCCCTCAAGGGCATGCCTGCAATGACCTAACTTCCTTCTAGGACCCACTTTCCACCACCTCCTGGCAACCAAGCCTTCCACACATGGTCTTTGGGGAACATTTAAAATTAAAGCTATAACACCATTTCTTATGCAAAGCACAATTATGCCCTATAAAATTTCCAAGAACAGTTTAAACCCAAAGAAAGAACATGAGAGGGGAAACTGAACAAGAAATGATCTATGACTTCAGTGCCATTTCATAAGGCTGTCCATCCAAGCCATCTTTGCTACCTCGGAACCCCTCAAAAAGTTTCACTGAAGAGCCGTCTATTCTGCTAGTTTCTTGCATAGGTCAAATTACAGGTTTTTCTGGACATGGGCTTGTGAGGATTGAAGATATGTTCCCCAGGCTGCTCCCATTACGGGATCACTAAGGTCTGCTGACCCTAAGGAACCAAATGTCTCCTGGGAGGCGTAGGCTATGTACGCGAAGCAATCCTCATCCTTGTAGTCCCTGTAGATCTCTGCCATGGTCACATTCATGCTGACCAGGCTCTTGTTGTTCACCAGCAGGTAAAAGACTTCAGTGGCCCTCAGGACCATGCAGCTGAGGAGGGTGGTATTGGAGAGGAGGGTGGAGAGGAGGGAACAAGGATAAGGCTCTGGACCACAGCTTTACCTTTGTTTGGCCAATAAAAAATATATTTTCCCATTAGATGAGATGTCCCATGTTCCCAACCCTAAAGACTCAGTTTTTCAGACTTCATGGTGCAGTCAGATTTCCCAAAAAAGGAATTATTGAAAATACAAATTTCTAGATGTTACCTCTCAGTGTTTGAGTTAATGGATCCAAGGGAAGCAACCTGGTAATCTACATGATTGTGAAGCAATCATGAACATTGCTTTAGAAGCACCGGCAGCCTGGTTTCCACTTGTTTTTATTCAAAAGTCTCATTTAAATCTATTTGGCTACCTACACCAGTTACTGGGGAAGTAGTAATTTTTTTCATTTTTTTTTTCTGAGCTGGAGCTCAAACTAAGGGCCTCATATATACTAACCAAGTACTCTACATCCCCAGCCTAGAATTAACAATTTATATCTGACCACTAATTAACTTTCTATACAAAACCATAGCCCATATGTTCCCTACTGACAGTTAAACCAAGGCACAGAGTTAAAGGATCTGGTGGAAACAACCCAAGTATCCATGGACAAATGAATGGATCAACAGTATGTGGCATATCCATACAATGAAATATTATTCAGACTTAAAAAGGAAGGAAAATCTGATACATGCTAGACCATGGTTGAGCCTTGACGACATAATGCTGCATGAAATAAACTCCTGACCACACTCTGTGGGGAGGCAGATGAAAGCGAGCTATCCAGTGAAATTCACAGGCACAGAAACTAGAATAGAAGTTTCCAGGTGTTGAAAGAAAGGAGGAATGGGGAGTTGTCATTTAATGAGTACAGTTTCACTTTGGAAAGGTTAAAATGTTCTGGAGATGGATGGTGGTGATGGTTGCACAACAGTATAAATGCACTTAGTGCCACCCAACTGCACGCTTGAAACTGATTAATGTGCTAAATTTTATGTTAGTGCTATTTTATCATAATTAAAATAATAAAAATAAAAGATGTTAAAAGACCCAAGTGGCTCTTTGCAGTATCCCTGTGGCAATGATGTAGAAACAGACTATATGATTCCAAACACCTTCCTAAAGATTTAAAATGCTCGAGGATTCTCAGCTGGGTTCAAAGTACAAGCCTTCCTATCATTAACTAGAAAATGTACTCATAGCTCAAAAATGCTAAGCAAATATGTTTGTTTGCTATTAATTAAAAGTTAAGAATTCCCTACATGATGCAAAAGGAATGCATAATGTCCTATGGTCTAACACATTGCTTAAAGAGCTTGGGAGTCTAAAATCCTTCCCCATGGGTTACAATACCACTGCAGCAACTGCAATTGGCTGGACATTGTAGAGATTCTGGATCATTTTAATAGCATGGCAAATCAAATCCCTTAGTAACAGCTGATCCTCAACTGTAGCACCTTCCACCTGAACAACCAATACCCCTCAAGCTGTCAGTGTCAGGAGCATGTCCTGGTTCTCTGCTTAATTCCAATGCCAGCCTCCAGGGACTGGAGGGGTTAAGTTTACATGGTGGGTAGGAGAAGCAATCATTTTAGAATCATTAACTAACTCTAGATAATCCAAAGATCAAGCCCTGACCCTTGCTCTGTTTTTGTGTTTAAGCCAATGCTAGTTCCACATTGGAAAGTTGGGGCTGAAGATAGACTGCTTCATAATTGGCTCTTGTGTCCAGAAAATCCACCTCTGTTTGCTCTCCTCTTCTACCAGGATCTCCTTGTATCAAGGCTGTTGAGACCCCCCCAATACTGAAAACTGTATGTTGGATGCTATCTATGTGCACAGCCTAGCATGTCTGGTAGCATGTAAATATTTATATGGGTACTTAATATAAACATGTCTAAATATATTAATGTAGAAATGTATATTGCAAGGATGTCAGAATGGGAGGTGCATGAAATCTGGATGCATATGATATGGAAAAAAGGAGGAAATTGTGTCAAAATTCACTTTTTGGTGAAGCCACTGGAACCCTCACATTATCCTGGAGCCTGATAGAAATTGAAATGTAAGTGTAATTTTGGTTTCTTTTAGTTGGTCCTACTTCCCACTGGATTAACCTAACTTAGATGATCTGAAGAGAATGCAGAGTGTTCTAGAAGAGCTCATTAAAAAACCCTAATGAATGCTCTGAAGAAGCTGTCTGCATCCGCCAAAAACCTTCAAGAGGTTGCTTCCAGCTCAGGGAGACTTACCAGCCACCTGCACTTACTGAGTCCTATCAGTTATTTTTAGTTTCATAATATTTTTTATTGAGTCCAGCTGGCAGGTGACAGTCTTAATCCCTTAAGCTTTATTTGTAAATAGTCAGCAGCATTTGCTTAGCTTTGCGTGGCCTTGTCTTGAGTGGTTACAGGGACGGCCTGGTTCCTCTGCTTAGGGATTTCAGGAGGTCAACTGAGCATTTCCCTTTCCACCCTGCTATCAGGAGGTAAAAGAAATAGTAGGAGAAAAATGCTCTTACTGGACTTTAAAAATACCTGAAATTAGAGGGCTCTTTGGGATTGTTACCAAATATTCCTTTGGAAACTTCTTAGAGAAGTTCAATAAATTAAAATACCAGTCAAATGTTGAAATTAAATAGAAAACTGTTGTTAGGTCAATATTGGGAGCTCTCATGTTTTTTTAGGGGTGCTAGCAAGGTACTTCCCACCTTTTCAAAACAGGCTCTTTGAAGGGTTGGGGATGTAGCTCAGTGGTAGAGTATTTGCCTAGCCATTGGTGAGGCCCTGGGTTCAAACACCAGCATCAGGCCCAGCCCCCCACAGTTATTCATCTTTTTTAAAGGTGCATTTGAAGAGAAATGATAGAATGTAAATTATTCCTGTTATCCCTCTGCCAAACATGCACATGCATTACCACCTACTGAATGAGGCTGAGGAACTGGGTCATGGTCAGCTGCTATGGGACCAGTAATTTGGTTTTGTCCATCAAGGACAGGACTTGTTCTCTGCTCCTCGAATCACCTGTCAAGAGTTTCAGTCCTGGGGCTGGGATGTGGCTCAGCGGTAGAACACTCGCCTAGCACGTGCGGGGCCCTAGGTTCAATACTCAGCACCACAATAGGTTGCTTATAGCCTCACTACTTTGTGGAGCCTGGCTTCGAACATGGGATCCTCTTGCCTCAGCCGATTACAGTTGTGTACCACTGTGCCCAGCTATGTCTATCTTTTAAAATAATAATATAATAAAAAAAATCCCACACTGGACCTGACTCACTCCTCCACCTACTTCCAAATTGCCTACAGGGCACATGCATGGATTAGGGCTTTGCCCCTTTTCTGTAAGTCTCTTGGGAAATATTTCTAAAAACAAACAAACAAAAAATTGCCTGCAGGAGCCTAAAGGAGGACATTATGTAGGGCTGAGTGACATCAGGCTCTCCTCAGTTTCCCTTCTCCCCCCTCAAGCCTCCTGGGCAGCAAGAGGTCAGTTCTGAGGATGGAAATGAAATAGTTACCTGATCACTGGTCAAAGAAAGTCATTTTGTTCATGACCAGTCCAAGACATTTCTTTGCTAAAGATCTTCACTATCACAAAGTCCCAGGCCCTAGATAAGGAACTATGAATAGAAGTAGCCCCAGGTGAGAATATTTTTAATACCACAGTAATGAAGCAGATACAGGATTGAGTCACGTGAACCTGAACTATGTTGCTATTTTCCACAGTAAGAAATAGAAAGGTTGAGTAATTTGCCCAGATAAAAAGAAGTGAAACTGGGGTTAAAATCCAGGCATGTATTAAAATGGTCTTATGCTCTGAAGTTTTCCAAGAAATTTTGTTATATTTATATATGTACAGGAATGAGGGTAGAACAGTTATTATTAACACCAAGACTTTGCATTTAATAGATGATGAAACTGCAATCTATACAAAGTAATTCACCTGCCCAGGGTCCTATGGAAGGTTAGTCATTCACAGTTCTTATTCCAAGACCAGGGTGTTCCATCCTTTGATTCAGTACCTAGAAAATAATATTGTGATTGATGCTGACCACTCTCTTACCTCAGACCCAGGAGCACAGTGGCCCCTGATGGTTTTTTGGTGGGGCATGGGAGACTGGGTACCAGGGATTGAACTCAGGGGCACTCAAGCACTGAGCCACATCCCCACCTCTATTTTGTATTTTATTTAGAGACAGAGTCTCACTGAGTTACTTAGCGTCTCATTTTTTCTGAGGCTGACTTCAAACTCACAATCCTCCTGTCTCAGCCTCCCAGCCGCCAGGATTACAGGCATGCACCACCGCACCCAGCCTTGGCACCTCTTTATGATACAGACTCATCCAGTCCTGAGAATATCAGCACCATTAGTGTCTCCTGCATTGTTAATGGAGTTCTCTTGATTTCTGGGGCCTTCCCTGGTACTATTCCATGCCAAATCATTTGATGGTTTATTGAGGGATAGAAGGAAAAGTAGTAGGCCCTTGCCTTTGACTGATTTAAAATATCTTCCACTTAAAAAAAAAATTGCCTTTCTTTCTGCCTGAGAAGCTGGGACAATGGTTTCTGAGACCATTCTGGGAACTTGGGAAGAAAACTTGACCTCAGGAGGTCAAGTTTTATAGTGGGCCTCCATCTTCCCAGCCTTCACCATGGACAGTGTCTTACCTGGCTCTGACTGGGCCCAGTGGTGAGTCAGGGCAGTGACTATTTTAATAAAGCTCTACACCAGGTCGAGATAGCCTGTCTGGATGCTGAAGTCTAGGAAGAAGCCTGGTATATCGTCCACAAAGACAAGATTGCTTAGGGGACCCTTTTCTCTTTCTTTCTTTTTTCTCCTGGCTCCTTTCTCCGCCAAGTATCATTTAACCAATTCCTTGAGCCCTGGGGCTCTCCAAATGTTCTTTTAGTGGCCCAAGAAGAAAAAATTCTACATTTTAAATATTAACTTCACAACATTTTCCTTCCATGGTTATCTGTATCATCTCCTTCTCCTCCTCCTCCTCCTCCTCCTTCTCCTCCTCTTCCAGTTATCTGTGGTCTATTTTATTTGAGAAAAATAATAATAATGGTTTTTACCATGTAATAATTCAGTCAGGATAGGCTGTGCTACAATATCCAATACACCACACAATTCAACAGTGAAACATATTCTCACCCACACTGTGGTTCAATGCATGTTGGAAGGCTCTCTGATTTGGCTGTTTGTGACAAGAAATTCAGATCCACAAGTTGATTCCAACTTGCAATTTCATCATTTCTGAGTCATTTGTTTCTAGAATTTCAGAAGAGAAAATTGATGGAAATAATGTGCTCTTGACTGCCTCAGACTTCAAGTGCTTAAAGTGGCACCCGATGAGACCCACTCACCTTCCACTGATAAACAGGAATCATACCACCCTACCTACGATTGATTATTGGTGAGTACAGTTATTCTCCACTACAATGATTATTTTCCAGACACCACCTCCCCCCCTCACCAAAAAAAAGAGTCTGGGATCTGGGGTTGGAGCACTTGAGTTTGAACTCCAGTTCTCTCACCTACTAGCTGTATGACCTTGGGCTAATTGATACACTCCATGTCAGTTATCTCGTGGGTAAAATAATAATAATATCTACCTTGTAGGGCCATGAACATCAAATAAGTTAGTTACTGCATGTAAAAAAAAAAGACTTAAAACAGTGCCTGACACATGCTACTCAGTAATTATTATTTTTACCATGTTGAGCCTGAAAATCAGAGACGTTCCCCAGAGTCTATGAACAAGACAAGGTCGGACCAGACAACCTGGCCCATTCCCAGCCTCATCATCATCACTGTTATCTTTCACAGGAATAAAGAATAGGCATACTTTTTGTTTGATACTATGCTAATAACTACATACATTTTCTCAATTATTTCTTCTGAAAACTAGAATTAAAACTCGGAGAAGCAAAATATTATGCTCTGGACTGTACAGCTGGTGAGATTTGACCATGCACATTCCATTTTGAAAGAATGTGTTCTGCTGAATTTTAAATAAAGAACTTGCTAGTAGAAAACCTTATGGTCTGAAGGAAAATATTTCCAGAGACATCCCTCTAAACAGTCTCTTACCCCTGCAATTCTTAAATAATCAGACCCCCTGTTCCCTCCCCTGTGTGGGTCTTCAAAGTTCAGATCAAAATGGAGAATGCCCCTCTATCCCTCCAAATATGGAGACTGCTTCTTCCCAGTTTCATAAATGCCATCACACAGATGGTCTATTTAGACATTAGACCATGTGGGAGCGGAGGAGCACACACTGCCTCCAGTTCCTTTGGGATGTCAGGGGAAAAGATTCAAGGCCCTTTCCCAGTTTCCGCAATCCACTGTCATAATCTCTCATCTCTGTCATAAGTCAATTTTGGTAGTATTTGTGCCCTATCCTTCGGGATGACAAAAGATGTTCTGACACACAGGCATTCCCAAGATGCAGGAAAGTAGGAAGGAAAAACATGGGTCTGAAAAATAATTTGGAAACTGGGGTGGTTCCACAAAGGGAGTTTTAACCCCATTTTTCTAAGATCCTGAGCAAATTTTTTCTTTCTGAATCTCTTGCATTTATTATCATGTGCTCTGTTGTACATGATAACATTGGCCTATGGCCTCCTAATAAATCTCCTCTTTAAGTGTTCAAGGCTGGGAGGAGGATGCAGCACCTGTCAGCTTCAGGACCTGAAGGTCTAGTACCTTGGGTATTTTCCCAGTGTGACCCCAGCTATGTGGCATTATCCAGAGATGTTTATATCTTAGTTCAGGATGTTTAGGACCTATATTAGTTATCTCGTGGGTAAAATAATGATAATATCTACCTTGTAGGGCCGTGGGCATCAAATAAGTTAGTTATGCTGCATAACAAATCATCCCACAACTTAGTAACTTAAAACAATAATAAATTTACTATCTCACATAGCTCATGTGGGTCCAGGTAGCAGCTTAGCTGAGTGGTTCTGAGTAGAATTTCTTGTAAGGTTGCAGTGAATATATTATCTGGAACTGTAATCATCTAAATAATTGACTGGGGCTGGAGGATCTGCTTCCAAGATGGCTCACTCACATGGCCAGGAAGTCAGGGCTAGCTGTTGGTAGGAGACCTCCATTCTTTGCCTCTTGAACATCTTTATAAAGGCCGTTTCAAATGTCCTCATGACATGGCAGCTGGGTGCCTCTAGAGCAACTGATCCTAGAAAGAAAGAACAAGTTGGAAGACACAAAGTCTTTCATAACCTAGCCTCAGAAATCACACGGTAGTTACTATTATATCCCATGGTTTAGACAAATGAGCCCTAGTCAATGTAGAAAAGCACTATGTAAAGGGTTAAATACCAGTGGGAGGGATCATTGGGGACCATCTTGAAGTCTAACTACAATGGCAGTTATTTTCTCTGAACTTCTGTTTATTCTTCTGTAAAAATGAAAAGCACTATTTTGACTTCACAGCAATGCCTTTTTCATCATTCATTCAATCACTCTCAAAAAATATCAAAGATTTATTAAATACCTCTACTATAACAGGCACTGTGGTGGATGGTGAGGATTCAATGAAAAGCAAGAACCAGTACATTGTAGCTATTGTCTTTCTGTCCTCAGGGGCATTATAGCTTACTGAGTAGAAAGGCAATGATAAAATGAACATACAAGCAAAAGTAAGATTGAAGGGCTGGGGGAATAGTTCAGTAATAGAGCACTTGCCTAACATGCACAAAACCTTGGGTTCCATCCCCAGTGTGTGCACGCACATGCGTGCGTGCATACACACGTGCACACACACACACACACACAAAGATTAAAATTGCAACTATGTTCTAGCTATTAATTATTGGTCATACCCATCCCTACTGTTTTCTACTCACTTACATACAATAAAAGCTCAATGAAACTTCAAATTTTCAAAATTAAGACTGGCGATAGGAAGACAAATTAATCACTCAAAAACCTTTACTGACTCTCTCCATTCCAGAAGTGGAGTTGCACTCCATGGAAGACCTTTCAGTCTGATATATATCCTACCTGAATTTCTAACCCTTTTCTTACTCTCCATGAAGAAGTTCTCTGATTGGGCTCAGTCAGTCTCCTCAGTTGCTGCAAACATATTTTGTGCATCCCCTTTTCTAAGCTTAGAAAGCAGCCCTCCTCCTTGCCTTCTATCAATCTCAAATTCATGCATCCCATCAAGCTTGGTCAAGTTTCAAATACTAAAGGGTCCCTTTCAGGACTTCTCCTTTTCTTCAGGAACATTTGACACAAGTACAGCTAATTTTACATTAGGATTGTCAGACACAATTCGATTTAACTTTTCTTATATGCATGAGATAGGAGTGGCTCTGGCTCATTCCCAGAAAATATTTCCTTAACACTGTGGTGGGTGCAAAGGTAACATCGCAGCCCCCACCTCCCTGGATCATTTCTTGTTTCTGCTCTCTTCATTACCTGCACCATTTGTTGCTTTGGTTCTAATCTGGTCTAAATGTACCTGGTAAATTGCCTTAACAGGAAGGGCATCCTGGCATGATTTACATCATGGAGTGAATTAAACCTAAATGAGTCCAAGGAAAGCTGCCAAGTATTTCCTCTTCTTCTAGTCTCTCTTCTGTAAATTGACTTTATGTATTTTTTGGCCTGTAAAATTATTAAGACATTTTTACTTTTAAGTTTATTACTTTGGAATGTAATGAATTAGCTTTAAAATAGTAATTATTATGAAATCTTGTGAGACTTCACATTTTTTTCAGAATGCAGTATTGAAATACTCAATACAGCACTGAGTACTAAGAAAAATAAAAATAAATCTTATTTTATTTTAGCTTTTTTCATTTTTAATTAATTAATTAGATACCGAGGATTAAAACCAGGGCACTTAATCAACTAGGCCACATCCTCAATCCCTTCTATTTTATTTTTTATTTTGAGACAGGGTCTTGCTAAATTGTGTAGGGTCTTGCCAAGTTGCTGAGGCTGGCTTTGAACTTGCTATCCTCTTGCCTCATCCTCCCAAGTTGCTGGGATTACAGGTGTGTGCCCCTGTGCCCAGCTTATTTTAAAATAATTAAATAAATTATGACATGCATTTTAATTAGAGAAATTAAAACAAATTAATCTGTTTATTAAAAGAAAAATATTTAAATCATATATGTATTTTAAAAACTCATTGCAGAAGTGATGTTTCTAAAAAGTCACAGATAACAAAACTTCATGAAACATAAAATTCTAACCAACCTCATAATAGGGAATGGGATGAGGATTAAAGATATTGATCAAAAGAATGAAAATTGATTTATAATGTTGGAATTTTTATACATGGGAATGTGTTGTAACTTACCTAAATAAGTAAAAGAAATAAACCAGTATTGCTGGGCATGGTGACTCACACTTGTAATTCTATGACTCAGGAATCTGAGACAGAACGATTAGAAGTTCAAAGCTAGTCTAGACAATTTAGAGAGATCCAGTCTCAAATGAAAAATAAAAATTGCTGGGGATGTAGCTCAGTGGTAGAGCACCCCTGACAGCAAAAACTGAACTTAAAAAAAAAAAAGAAAAGAAAAGAAAAGAAAGAAAGAAAGAAAGAAAGAAAGAAAGAAGAAAGAAAGAAAGAAAGAAAGAAAGAAAGAAAGAAAGAAAGAAAGAAAGAAAGAAAGGAACCAATATTGTATAAAAAGGTGATTTCATAATAAACTTGAAGGTACTCAGAATTGCTCTTCAGACATTGAACAGTGTGAAGGAGCTGCCCTCTTGTGGAGATTTTGGAATAGTCTTTAAATGGTTATAAATCAAAGAACTTTTTGAACGTGGAGTGACAATTTCAGAGTTAGAGGTCAATACCTAACATTTGTCCTGTGAGTAAAAAGAAGGAAACAAATGCTCAGCTTGCAGTCCCTGAGAATAATCAGCAAGTCATAATTACAGACCATGTCTTCTGGTTCCTATGAAGAATCCTTTCACTTCCTTTTTAAATTTTTTATTGTAGTTGTAGATGGACAGAGTTCCTTTATTTTTGTATTTTTAAATTTATTTATTTATTTATTTTTAGGTGGTGCTGAGGATAAAACCAGTGCCTCATACGTGCTAGGCTAGCAGCTCTACCACTGAGCTACAGCCCCAGCCCATCCCCTTCATTTCTTCTGTCTCCCCAAACCATGAATCAGCAAGTGTTGAGCAAGCACAGAAATGTGTTTAGAAAGACTTGAGGTGCTATTCAATATACAGAACTTGGTAGCTAGTAGTCACTGAAAAGGAAAAATGTGAAATGCTGACAATGTCTGCAGGATCTTGTTGGAAATTTGAGAAACAAAGAAAGATAATGTTTCTATCATTGATTATAATGTTTAATTTAATCAGCATATTTAATGATGGTACCCTCAAGGCAATTAAGCAATATCTTAACATAAAATGTTGGGTATTGGTGGGAAATAGGTAATGGCTAACATATTAGTATTAGTTATTAAGTGCTAAGATATTAGTGCTAAGATATTATTAGATTAGGAAGTGACTAGGATTTGTTTCAGCCACAAGTAACTCATTTACCAGTTCCAAATATGTGATTAGGAGGTGCCAGCATGTCAACTATTTTGCCCTACAAAACAAAAGCCTTAAACAGTGGTGGCAAGAGCAGCAAACCATGTTGTGCCAGGGCACAGATGAAGCCCAATTGCAGCTGAGAAAAAGAAAAAGAAAATAAATAAATAAATAAATCTGTCCCTGGTAAGGGGCAGGGAATTGTTAAGCGTATTTCATTATAACTCTACCACTACAAAAGGAACAGAATCATTAAAAACCTACCACTGGGATCCAGAGACCTAGGAAGAAACAACAGAGAAATAATGCTCAAGGCAACAACAAAACCTAAACCCAATTAAACTCCTTACTAGACTTTCCAGTGCCTGCTCTACCTGCCTAGTAGTGGAAGAAGCATGCCTGCTTCCAGGGGTACATATTATTTATCTTAGTCACTGCTATCCTACATCAAAGTATGGAATTCAATCAAAACTCTATGACACAAAAAAGCAAGGACAAAGAAAACACTGTCAAGACACAAATTATAGAACCAGATTCAGAGATGATTCAGATGTTGGAAATATCAGGGAAGGAACTTAAAATAACCATGGTTAATATGTTAAAAGGTATGATGGAAAATATGAACACCATATAGAAGCAGATGGGGGAATGTCTGCAAGGGAGATGAAAATGATAGGGAACAGTCAAATAGAAATGCTAGAAATAGGGGCTGGGGATGTGGCTCGGTGGTAGAGCACCGTGAGGCCTTGGGTTCGATCCTCAGCACCACATAAAAATAAAGATATTGTGTCCAACTACAACTAAAAAAAAATATTTAAAAAAAAGAAATGCTAGAAATAAAGAACACAACAGAAATGAAAAATGCTTTTGACAACTTATCACTAGACTCATTATAAATAATGAATCACTAAACTTGAAGATGAGTCAATAGAAACACAAACTGAAAAACAGAAGAGCAGAAAGCAAACATAAAGGCATCTAAGAGCTGCAGGACAAATTTGAACAGTAACATTCGTGTAATTGGAATCCCAGAAAGTGAAAAGAGCTATGTGAGGGAACAGGCCTGGGAATCATACTGTTCAGTATTTTGTCATTTTCTCCACTCTTTTCAGGATAGTCCCTTACATTCATGTGGTTGTGTTTTATGGTTTTTTTTTTTTTTTTTTAAGATTAGAGACAATCTGCTACTAGTTATGAATGGAAAACTTCAAGTCTCTGTTGGGGGAAAAGGTTGAGGCTTCTGTGCATGAGGGACAGAAACTGTGGTTGTAATTGCTGCATTTTCTCTATTCTAGGGTAGATATTTTAATATTTTTGAAAACAGCATCTGTATTAAAGTAAGAGTACCTTTAATTTGGCTCTTAAATCTTTTTTTTTTTTTTACAATACCTTTATTTATTTATTTTTATGTGGTGCTGAGGATCGAACCCAGTGCCTCATATATGCAAGGCAAGTGCTCTGCCACTGAGCCACAATCCCAGCCCTGCTCTTAAATCTTTTTGAAATTACCTTATTGCCTTTGATGATGTCCTTTTGTTGTTGTTGTTGTTGTTTTAGGTGCTGGGGATCAAACTTGGAGCTACATGTATGGGTAGACAAGCACTCTACCACTGAGCCATGTCCCTAGTTCCAATGTCTGTCTGTCTTAATAGGATACCCCAGGCTTATCTTTTATATTTCTTGACAGAGACTATTTGCCCCAAGAAGTCTTTGTTTCTGTTGGCAAATATTCTAGAGATCATAGTAGTTAAGAACTTAAATTGGACATAGTGGTAGAAATTTATGAATATGTGTACATGCACAGAAAAATCAATATATATTCATAAATTTATATCAGTATGTTAATTCAAATTCATAACTACCAAAAATTTTTAAAAATTCACCTAGTCATCTCATATTGTTTTCTTTCCCCCATGCTAAGAACCCTGGTTCTCAAAAAAAAAAAAATAGGAGAAATTAAAATACAGGCATACCTTTTTTTTTTTTTTTTTTTGGTTCTGGGGATTGAAACCAGAGACAATTTACCACTAAGTCACATCCCCAGGCCTTTTTCAATTTTTCATTTTGAGATAGGGTCTCACTAAGTCTTGTTAAATTGCTGAGGCTGGCCTCTGACTTGGAATTCTCCTGCCTCGGCCTCCTAGGTTGCTGAGACTGCAGGTATGCATCACTACCACACCTTGTTATTTCAGGCTTATATCACTTTGCAATAAGCATTTTGTCCAGACTGAAGGTTTGTGGCAACCCTGCATCAAACAGATCTACCAGCACCATTTATCTAACAGTATATGTGTCTGCGCCACATTTTGGTAATTCTCACATTTCAAACTGTTTCATTTTGTTAAGTCTGCTGTGGTGATCTGCGATCAGTGATCTTTGATGTTATCGTTCTAATTGTCTTGGGACATCACAAACAATACCTGTATAAAATATCAAACTTTATCAGTGAATGTTGTGTGTATTCTGACTGCTTCACCAACCAGCTGCTGCCATGTCTCTCTACTGGGGCTTCCCTACTCAAGACACCACAATACCAAAATTAACCTACTAAAATGGCTTCTCAGTGTTCAAATGAAAGGAGAACTTGTAGTTTCTCACTTTAAATCAAAAGCTAGCGAGGTGAAGCAGCAAGTGATGGGGTAGAAGCTGCAACAACTTACCCAGAAGATAGAGCAAAGGTAAAAGATGAATATGACTAAACTAATCAATGGGTTTCAATGTAAATGAAAATGCCATCTAAAACTCTTGTAACTAGATTTAGATTGGGGGATTGGGTTTTCTGGAGATTGAACTCAGGGACACTTTATCACTGAGCCACATCCTAGCCCTTTGTATTTATTCATTTTAAAAATTATGAGACAGGGGCTTTTTAAGTTGTGGAGGCTAGCCTCAAACTTGTGATCCTCTTGACTCAGACTCCCAAGTTGCTGTGATTACAGGGATTTTCATAGCTAGAGAGAAGTCAATATTTAGCTTCAAAGCTTCAAAGGACAGGCTAACTCTTATTGAGAGCGTCTGAAGCTGGTAAATTGAAGTTGAATCCACTGTTCTTTTACTATTCTGAAAATCCCAGGGCCCTAAAAAATTATATTAAATCTACTCTGCCTGTGCTCTGTAAGTAGAATAACTAAAATTGATTTATAGCACATCTGTTTATAGCATGGTTTACTGAATAGTTTAAACTCACTGTTCAGAAAAACTATTCCTTTCAAAACACTCTTGCTCATTAACAATGCACCTTGATGACCCCAGAACTCAGGTGGAGATGTATAAGGTTAATGTTTTCAGGCCTGCCAACACAACATTCATCCTGCAGGCAGAGATCAAGGAATGATTTTGACTTTTAAGTCTTAATATTTAAGAAATATATTTTGTGGCAAGCATGGTGGCACATGTCTTTAATTCCAGCAGCTGGGGAGGCTGAGGCAGGAAGATTGCAAGTTCGAAGCCAGCCTCAGCAATATAGCAAGGTGCTAAGCCACTCATTGAGGCTCTGTCTCTAAATAATACAAAACAGGCTGGGGATGTGACTCAGTGGTCCAGTGCCCCTGAGTTCAAGCCATGGTACCAAAAAATATATATATATAAAATAACTGCTATAGGAAATAATTCTTCTGATGAATTCAGGCGAAGTAAATAGAAAATCCTCTGGAAAGGAGTCACCATACTAGATGCCACTAAAAACATTCTTGATTCACAAAAGGAGGCCAAAACATTTACATTAATGGCAGTTTGGAGGAAGTTGATTCCAACCCTCATAGGTGTCCTTGAGTGGTTCAGGACTTTAGTAGAGGAAGTAACTACAGATGTGATGGACATAGCAAGAGAACTAGAATTGGAAGTGGAGTTTTCAGATGTTACTGAATTGCTGCAATCTCAGGATAAAACTTGAATGAATGAGGAACTGCTTCCTATGAATAAGGGTGAATAAGTTTTTTGGGATGGAATCTATCCCTGGTGAAGATGCTGTGCACATTGTTAAAATGACAACAAAGAATTTAAAATATTACAAAAACTTAATTGATAAAGCAGAGGCAGGATTTGAGAGACTTAATTACAATTTTGAAAGAAGTTCTACTGTGTAGATAAAGTGCCATTAAATAGCACTGCATGCTACAGAGAAATCTTTCATGAAAGGAAGAGTCACTCAAGGCACCAAATCACGGGTATTTTAAGAAATTTCCACAGCCACCCCAACCTTCAGCAACCAACACCCTAATCAGTCTGTAGCCATCAACATGAGGCAAGCCCTTACGTGGCAAAAATTATAACTTGCTGAAGACTCAGATAAATATTAGATTCTTTTAGCAATATTTTTAGTTCATATATTCATTTTTTAGATATGCTCTTGCAAGATTATAGTAGCATAAACATAAATTTTATATACACTGGGAAGCCAACAATTTTATGACTTGTTTTGTTGCAATATTTGCTTTATCCAAGTGGTCTGGAAGGGAACTTTTCTACCTTTAAGCGTTCAAAACTAGGGTATCCTGTTTTGATTTTCTGGTTGGCTGCTATTCTCCTTGTATACTTAACTTTTCCATATTTTGCTCAGTTTGACTTCCGAGGTACCCTAGCCTGGAAGAGTCATGACAAACCTGGTGGAGGAGTCTCCATCTGTCATGGCTCACAGGGACTGGTTGGCTTCAGTCTTGACTGCAGGTATCTTGCATTAATTCACCATTGATTTAGACAGGGCCCCTTCCCATTTCAAATGCTGTCCTCACTTTGGCCTGCTGTGCACTTGGATGGTCATTCAGAATTTTCAGTTCATTATGTATCTTCTCCCCACACCTATTTCACCTGAATAAATGCCAATACCATCTAGTGCTACTGTAGCTTTTGGTGGCTTATCTTCACACACTTATACTTTGGGACGTAGTATGCCATGTCACCCAAATTTATTGTAAATGTTTATGAGCTTTTGATTTGCTTTCCAATCACTGTTAAATGAGAGTTTGGACATTGAAAACTATGGGACTGCTGCCATCTTCCCTTTTCCCATGCTATTTTTTCCCCCACATTAAAAAAATTGGTGCATTACAGGTGTATATACTGATTTTCCATGCTGTTTTTAAAGGTTTTCAAAACCCATCCTGTTTTCAGTCTTACTTTGAACCTTTGGCTTCATAGGAACCGCATGTCACTCCTTACGGAGCCCACCTAGAATTTTACCTCTTGTTGGCCTTTGGAACCAGAAAAAAAAAAAAAAAAAACAATCATTTCTTTGTAAATCATTTACCCCTACCCCCCAATCCAGTTTCCATACCTGATGTCTCTTCTTCCATTCTGTTAACCCTTGTGGATTTATAGTATATTATTCATTTTCTACCATTTAAGTTATCATTATGAATGAGATGTTTGTAGAAAATGTGATTCACATTTTAATTTGTTCTACAACAGGAAACATTCACAGGGAATTAAAATATTTTGCTCTTTGGATTAGGTCTTTTCCAGACTGGGTCTCTTTAATATTATTTTTTATTTAAAAATTAAAATACTCTGGATCCCTCTCTTTTATGCTCTATATCAAAAACACTTTAGTGATGTCTCTACTTCCTGTCATTGCAGATCTTCACTTGTGTAGGTGATTCTTTTTCTAGGCATCTGCCTATTTCTTTGCAGAATGTACCTTTCACAGATTTGCAGCTTTTGTATCTTATGTAGCATTTCAGGAACTAATTTTAAATAAGTGTTTTTGAGTCTACACTTAAAAAAAAGATATGTGAAAGAAAACAAGCTATTTTTAAGTTTAAGAATATTAACAATGTAAGTAGTTTCTTTTACATGAGGCTGAAAATAATTTTCTTCCACTGTCAACCCATAACTCAACCAAATTTCAGGGATAATAGAACATCCTTCCATCTGTGTAATGACCGTTAACCCTTCCAACTACCCCTCCCATCCCAGTAACTTTATTTACAATTCAATGCTGAGGATAGACAAGAAAGGCAACTGGAAATATTTAAAGGCTTAAGAAAGTGATTTCTTCTATAACAAAAAGATTATATAGAATTGTGGCTTTCCATTTACTATCTTATACTGGACATTACAAAAGTCTGTAGATTTTTAGAAACTACAGTGGATTTTCCCAGTTAACATAAAAGCTTCAAAAAAAAAAAAAACCTGTCAAAGACTAAATTACTCTTCTATTTAGCTTCTTACGAAAATATAAAAAGCTGAGCAATAGAAACAATTACGTAGTTAATATACAAAATGTATTGTATTTAAAAAGGGGCATTTAAGAACCAATCTTTCAGGCTGGTAACTCCCTCATCTTCAAATAGGGAGCTCAAATTGATCAGATTTTCCCAGTAGTCTGAATTTACTGAAATATTGCTCTCTGAACATGTGAACATTCAGCTTTGTTGTATATATCATCTTCTGTTTCTGGAGTTAGTTGGATATTATCTCTGACTGGAGACAGGGGCTTCTTACAAGAAGGAAGCTTTTCAGAATCTCTGCAAAATACAATAAAATAAATTAGGTATTTTTATGGTAATGATTATTAGACAATAAAATACTTGGAAAAAATAGAGGTTTATGGAAAGGATAAAACCCTTTACTCGATAATCTCTCACTCATTGTGGATCACATTCAGATTCTCCTCTAAGTATTTTCAATAAATTTTGAGTTTTTCTTCTTAAAGTCCCTTCCTGCCTTTCAATATAGGTTCGAGGCCATTACTAGATATATAGTAGCTAAGGCAGAAAGATTCCAATAGAGAAATTTTAATTCATTTCTCTGTAGGACTCTTCTCAAGTCTGGCTAAGAATCAGTATAGGTGAAGCATAACAAATGATTAAACCCAATTTTTTATCCCCTTTCTTGCTTTTAATGAAAGACAGCTATATGTCCTCATAAATTAATCTTTTATGAAGATTACATATTTCTATTTCCTGTTAACAAAATTAAACACCAGTAAGTCTTATTTTCTAAAGGCATGTAATACTATTGTACCCTTCATTTCTCTCCAACAGCAGTTCTCCAAATATGTTCCATGGGCCATGGAGATTCAAGACACTTTCCGGGAGTTTGTAAGATTGAAATTATTTTATAATAATTTTTAGACCTTATCTGTTTTTCCACTGTGCTGACATTTGCACTAATGCTAAAGCGGAATTGGGTAAAGTGGCCAGCAACTTGGCATGAGTCAAAGTAGTGATATGAAATTTCTTAAGTAATGCTAGTGCTCTTGTATTTTCCATTACTGTGCACTTGCAGTTAAAACAAACAAACAAACAAACAAACAAAAAAACCCAGAAAAAGTTTCAAGAATATACTTGATGAAGCAGTAAAAATCACTAATTTTTAAAAATCTCAATCCTTTGGTATACTTAATATTTTGTGACAAAATAGAAAGCATGTGTAAACCAATCACTGGTACCAAAAACCAACAAAAACACCCAACAATTTTTAGGTGTTTGGCAAAGGAACAAAGAGAGCATCATCATGAAGGAAATAAGTAACAATACTTATTGCCCAGATAAATTTCAAACTTTTAAGTAAAAATTAAAATTCTGAAAAACTTGTGTCCTCTGCTGGAAAGCTTCCAAATGTTTAAGACTGCTAATTGTGATTTTGTTCCTTATATCATAAAATGAAATTAGTCAGTATTTGTAAGAAAAGTACAATTCAATGAACCAGTATTTCCCAAACAATCAATGGGTAAAGATGCATTAAAAAAGTGGGTTATAATGTTCCAGACAACACAAATAATCAGTGGATATTGAACCCACAGTCTGTTGTAAGTAACCTTAAAAAAACTACTGTTTATTGAAATTTGATGGAATGGCAAAGAAAGAAGCTTACAATTATCTAATAAACACATTCCTGGGACTGGGGTTGTGGCTCAGTGGTGGAGTGCCCACCTAGCATGTGTGAGGTACTGGGTTCAATCCTCAGCCCACATAAAAGAATGAATAAAATAAAAATTTATCATGTCCATCTACAACAACAACAACAACAAAAATCTTTTAAAAAGTAAAATAAAATAAACACTTTCCAAATGCAAATATGTGTTGGGTTATATTTTTTCATATACTTTTCAACCAAAACATCTGCAAATGTAAAACAATGCCACTCTTGGGCTGGGTTGTGGCTCACTAGTAGTGCACTCCCCTAGCATGTGCGAGACACTGGGTTCAATCAACAGCACCACATAAAAATAAGTAAATAAAATACAGGTATTGTGTCTAACTACTAAAAAAAAAAAAAAAAAAAAAAAAATTACATATTTTTTTAAAAAAACAATGCCACTCTTTTTAAATTTTTTTGTTTGTTTTGAAAAATATAGCATTTTTTTTCATAAAAAATACGGCATGTTCACATGGCTTATTATTGTTATTTAAAAATTGAGTATTTTGTTAAATGTCTTTCCTCTTTTCTAGGATAGTTAAGTGCTCCTGTATAAAGGTTTCCTGAAAATAAAGTTTGAGAATTGTTGCTGAGTTTAATATTAGACTTTACATACATATACACAAAATAAGAAACAATTGTCTAATACTTGAAAAGTATTTCTACTCATACCAGTTCATCTGACTGTAACAATACTTCTATCAGGTAAAGTTTAATTCTATCATCCCCATGTTTGCTCCCCCGCTACACATATTTATTAAGCTTATTAACACATTTGCTTTATTGAGAAAGTATAAGAAAATAATTATAAATTAATGCTATGTTGTGGCTTTATTCTGAAGTCTAACAGAAGGAAGAATATGTAGCAATTTTAAAGATCATTTATTTTAAAATAATGCTTACCACATACATTAGAAGTCTGGCAAATTCATCAAGTAAACTCTGTGATTCTCCCCATTTTAGATATGATAATTTAGGGAATTATAACACAGCACTCTCACCCTCTCTTTAAAAGTTTCTTCTCATTAAAATTCTAAGAAATAATAGGTGAAACAGAGACTCCAGAAGCCACACTGAAAACTGATGGTGTGAGAAACAGAAATTGATTCACATGAAAGTAGAGAGAGTTGGGAGACAGGGATTGGAATTGTGGAAAACAACAATAGCTCATCTTATTTCAGAACAAGGAACAAGACAACTCACTTTTTAAATCCAAAATTTTTCCAGAGCTCGCTTATTTTTATCTGTAATCCTGGCTTGTTCTCAGCATTATGATGATTTCTCTTTTGGATGCTTGATGACTTCTTGCTTAGTCCACTGACTCTAGCAGGTACTAGAGGTTTGATCTTTGTTGTGGAAAGTGAGTCCACAGAACTGGATTTATACAGCCCAGGAACCTAAAGATTAAATGCTCATGTTATCATTACTCTATTAGGCAACTACCTTTAATTAATTTAAAAGTATTGTTTATTCATCAGTACCAAAAAATAATGCATAAACAAAGTATAAAAATGTGTTATTTACAGATGACTACTATAGAGATAATCATAATATTTTAATGGGTAATACCTGCACCTAGCATAAAATTTTAGAGTCATAAATGAACAGAGAGGAATGTGTCTCATTCATTTCTACTTTACCTCTAGAGAGGCAACTGCTGTTACCAGTTTTCTGTGCATCCACTAAATTATTTGCACACATGAGCATGCACACAAAACTGACAGAAGACTGCACAATAATTACTTTGCTTTCTTTGATTCCACTTAATGAATGATATATGTTAGAGATTTTTCTTTTTCACATGTAGAACTGACTTTTATTTTGAATAAGTTGCCTGTTCTTCCATTGCACAAATGTGGCATTATGTACTTAAATTTCTATCAACATTTTTATTTCCATCGAAGAGTTAATTTTCATTCTGTGGACAATATGGAGCCATTGATGTTTTGTTGTTGATTCTCAGTATAGTTAAGAGGTATATAAAATAGAAGGTATATAATCTGGCAAAGAGTGTATAAAGAATGGAAAAGTTACAAAAAAAAAAAAAAAAAAAAAAAACCTGGCTTATCCTGGGTCCACAGATTTTAGAAGCATTTTATAATACATGTCAAAGCATTAAAACATGCATGCATTGGGACCAATAATACCACTCCATGGAATTTATCCCTACAGATAATCAGGGTATGTACTCAACTATTTACCGAGAAGATCTTGGTTGTAATATTGTTTAACTATAGCAAAAAAATTTTAAGGGTAAATGACTACTATAATAGTACTTGGAAAAAGATCTCTACTACCTGTAAAAGAAGTTTCAACTTAACACCTTAAATACCTATCTTTAAGCACAGATACTATTCTAGGAAGTAAGAAAGTAAGAAAGTCGACTTTTTAAAATAAATCACAATTTAAGTATTTTAATTTATAAGTTTTGCTTATATTTTTCATTTTCTTGTTATAAGCATGTATAGTTTCTGAAATTAAAAATAAATAAAATTTTACCTTGTTCCTTAGAAGTGTGTCTTTCTTTGAGAAACGAGATAAACACTGCTTATAGTTCTGATTACCTTGATTATCAAGTGACTCCATATTACAATCAAATTCCTATATCCCCAGATCAGAAAGAAAATAAATTAGATTTTTACTAGTGGTATTTTCATGACAACTAACCAATACTCAACAGGAAGAAAAATAAGATGAGAAAATCAGTAATAATTTCACAGAAAAAGACTAAAAACATGGCATGGAATTAATAAAATAAAATAAATTTAATATGGAAAGGATGATAGTTGCCAGTTTCATTGAAGAAACTAGGCAATGTTTCACCTAGAGAAGTAAATTGTATAAAACATATATTTAAAATTTTGAAGGCTTTTCCTTTTCTGAAACATTTGAGTAGCTTGTCAAAATTCTGACTCAGATAAAACTAGAATCTTTTACTATAATACTATAGCTTTACCCATGCTAGACTAATGGTTTTCATAAATTATTAGCTATAAAAAGCTGAACCAATGTAGCTCCACATCTCTTCTTTAAATTGTAACATGTTCAACATTATAAAATAAAAAAGGATGAGTAAACACTCAAAAAGCTTTATTTCTTCATTTTTCAAGATTTAAAAAAAAATATTGGAACTCTATGCTGTATTATACTCAAACAACCACCACAATCATAGTGAATAAGACTCCACTGACTTGTACCTTACAGAAACTCTAATATTTCTTCCTCATAGCTAACAGTAGCGGTGACTCTGGGCCAAATAATTTCTTTTTTATTTTTGTGACTGGGGATTGAACCCAAGGGTACTTTACACTGAACTACATCCCCATTTTTTAAATTTTTATTTCTACTTATTGAGACAAGGTCTTGCTAAGTTGCTGAAGCTGGCCTCAAATTTGTGATCCTTCTCCCTTAGCCTCCCAAGCACTGGGATTATAGGCACGTGCCACTGTGCCCAGTTGGGCTAAACCATTTCTTACAATAAAGATCATGAGAAAGATCCTAAGATTACATTGAAATATCAGCCCGAAGACTCCCATTTCTCATAGTCATATGATCAAACTGACACATATTTTTTGTTTTTCCTGAGACAGGCTGTCACTATGTTGCCCATGATAGCCTTGAACTTGTGATCCTCTTTCCTCAGTCTCCCAAATAGCTGAGGTTATACACATATGCTATAATTAACAATCTATCCTAAGAGGAATTTATTATATCTGGCAGCAGAAGAGACAACTCAATGAATTATTCTTGGTTTGTTTACTTTTGGAGGATAAAGGTTCATATTTCTATAACAGGTCAATATAAAAAATGGTTAGCTCAGACAAGTGTGCAGAGTTCTCTGTCTGTGAGCTGATAAAGATGGCTACTCAGTAAGACACGGGTAAAACTTTACAAAGTGAAACAAAGATGCACACCAAAAAAGAAATAAAATGCCCCAAAGGTGCTCAGCAGACTGGCAAGTATCCTCCCTGACAGTAACATTTTATTAAAAAACATTCAAGTGATAGCAACTGTGGTGGTACTCAAAACACACCAAGAGGAAAAGTAGTATGCGTGAAAGATGAGAAAGATGGCATTAAAATGGAGATACACATTAAAAGAAACAGTCTTCTAGACTAGTAAGGACAGTACTCAATATGAAAAAAGTAAGAGAAAAGAATATTGAAGTCTCATAGACAGTCAAGGGTTTGGCTTAAAAAATGCTACAGATGAATGACTGATGATTCAATTATATAAATTTTTGATTTCAGCTTTCTTCAAATGAAAACAATTTATTTCCACATTTTAACTTGGTATTTTCCTTCAACTAGAACCCAAACTCAAGTTTCCTTTGAGAACTTAAATATTTTCTTTTTAAAGAACATAAGCTGTACTGATTTATTAGATGTCATTTGACACTCAGGATTATCAGACATCTAATTGTCAAATATTACTGTGTTTGTAATTGTTCTTACAATGTGGTAATTATTTGGGTAAAAATAAAACAGAATGTTATGTTGGTAAATTTGAGATAATGCCACCAGGTCATTTTAAACTATGTCACTTGGATTTTATGAGCAGTACTTATTAGGAGTTTTGATTTTAATCAAATCAAAGTCAGAAATAAAAAAATCAAAATCAGAATAAAAGATATTTTATACAGAAGAAAAAGGTGGTTAGGATGCTTAATAAAATCACTGATATTACTATTTTATTTTATTATAAAGTTTAGGAAATAAAAATAAATGAAAGTATATATTTTCTGAAGTACTAAAACTTAACATAGACAACTTCACATTAATAGGGTCATTTCTTTATAAGGTCTCAAATGTTATTTGAATTTAAGCTTATATTAATTTAAGTATCAAATTTATAATAAATTTTTATTCTACAGATTATTCTGCTTAGGTGGTTTTTGTTTGTTTGTTTTTTGGGGATTGAACTCGGGGGCACTCAACCACTGAGCCACATCCCCAGCCCTATTTTGTATTTTAGAGACACAGTCTCACTGAGTTGCTGAGGCTGGCTTTGAACTCATGATCCTCCTGTCTCAGACTCCTGAGGGGCTGGAATTACAGGTGTGAGCCACTGTGCCTGGGGCCTCTGCCTAGGTATTAACCATGCCAAAACTTGAACACACAGTGTGTAGAAGTATAGAGTTGGTTTAAATGTACAGGAGTTGGAAAAAAGAAAGATACAGAGAGAAGTTCTTCAAATCAATGAAATGTTAACTTTGTAGACAGAATGAAAAATTAACATAACCAATAATTAAATAATGTAGGCACATTTTCCTCAATTGTATGATTAACACCTTTTTCTTTCTTACACATATATTTATAAACAGGGGTCTCATGATATGACTTACCTCTGAATCAGAATCTTTACTGGAAGGCTGAGAAAGTTTTGAAGTATTTATACTGTGTGATGATAACTCTTCACTTTCCTGAGACTGTGAAGACCGCTCCATGTCATGTAAGGGTGGAGACTCACCACCAGACTCATCACTCTTTGACTGAGATGTCTGGGACACTGTATTGTTCTCAGGCATAGCAGCGAAGGAATCACTCATTCTACACAACTGCTGCAACGCTGTGCCTGGGGTGGGGCTTGGAGTTCTGGAAAAACCCCCGAGACTTCCAGACCAACTAAAACAACTTCTTAGAGTTCCCAGAGTTGGTGGTGAAACAGTCTTTGTGAATTTGCTGGTTCCAAGAGACTGAGACTCTTCATCAGCAAATACAGTCACAACCTTTGGAACCTGATCACTTGAATTATGTGCTATGTTTGCTGGTGGTGAAACAGTCTTTGTGAATTTGCTGGTTCCAAGAGACTGAGACTCTTCATCAGCAAACACAGTCACATCCTTTGGAACCTGATCATTTGAATTATGTGCTATGTTTGTATCGACCAGCTTCCTGCCTTCTAGGTCTCGACAATCTGACTCACTGAGATTGGTCACTTTATCTGTGACAGAAGCTTCATCTAGAGGCTGGCTGTTCTCTTTCTTTGATATGCAATCCACAGAATCCAGAGGACTGCAAAAAAACCTAACAAAAAAAAAAAAAAAAAAAAAAAAAAAAAAAAAACCAGGAAGAATAGATTATTAAGTATTTTAGAGTTTTCTCACAAAGATAACAAGATTCAAAATTTTATAAGTAAAGGCAATATAGAGCTGGAATTTCAATCAAAGCTTAATTTTTATTATGCCAACATTCACATTTAGAATTTATTTATACAATGAATTTTTAAACAGGCCTTCCTAAAAACAATTCTCTCTATATATGTATTTGAAATTTCTAGACCTAATATTTAATCTAGACCTAATCATTACATAAGTGTTCTCTCCCCTAACCTATCTATTTATTGCACTGCTGGGAAAGGAACTGAGGGCCTAGCCTAGGCTAGGCAAGGTGACACCACTGAGCTGACTCCTCAGCCCTGCTTTAACTCTTTTAACTCCCAAAGAGAAAGTGAGCTGTTTGAGAGTAGGTATTGTCCATGTGTTTGCATCTTCATTGTACCTAAGAGAATAGCTAACACACGGTTGGCAGTCATACACATGAATAACACAAAGGACAATTTTCAACTCTTACCTCATATTTTATAGGAAAGAAAATAAATTAGCCATCTACCTATCTTTTACTCCTAGCATCAAATCACCTGGGAACTTGAAGTAGTATTCTAATCTACCAGCTTGTTTTATACCCTATCAACTTCTGCTATTTTAAATATAAAAACTTTCAAATTAATCACTAAATCTGTTATTACTAAAGCAATATTAGTTGTTCAGTGAAGCAGCTTTAAAAAATGCTTCAAAAAACTCCAATAAGGGCTAGAGACATAGTTTAGCGGTAGAATGCTTAACAAAGACCACACACACACACACACACAAAAAAAAGACTGTTTAAAAATAAAATAAAAAGTGGTTTGGAATGCAACTCAGTGCATGTGAGATCCTGGGTTCAATCCCCAATACTGCAGAATGAAAAAGGTGGTGGGGTGAGAAAGAAAGAAGAGAGAGAATGAAAGAGAGAAATAAAGAAAGGAGGGAAAGAAGAAGAAGGGAGGAAGGAAAGAGAAAGAGAAAAAAAGAGGGAGAGGAAGAAGGAAAGAGAGGGAAAGAGGAGGAGAAAGAACCTTTTAAAAAAGAGAATCTACCTCCTTTAGTAAGCATTGGTTGAAATCTAAGATAATGAACTAAATATAAGATAATGAGCTAAATAAACTTTTATTTTTTTTTTTAATAAATTTCCCAGTCTATGGTATTCAGTTACAGCAACAGAATATGGACTAATACAGTACAACCATCTAAAGCCACAGGTCCTGTCTTAGGCAATTTACTTAAAATAACTCATTAATTAATTAGTTAATTGTCTCAACAACACTGGGGTTGTTACAACTGTGTTAAAAATTTTTTAAAATTTTTATTTTTGTAGGCTGGGAGGTAAATGAATAGAATAACACTTTCTATCCAATAGTCTCTCCTGGCCTATTTCAATGTACCAAAGTTTAATTAACAGAACAGGAAGTTGCCTGAACTGAACTCAACACTTTGGAAAGCTCTATTTCTTACAAAAGTAAAACACCCAGAAGTAAACTTGCCCAAATCAAACATCTCATGAACATGACAAGACTCAAATCTAAGAGGTCTGATGCAGGGGTTTAAATTCCTAACCCCCAAATTGTAATACTTTTCAAAATCTCATCATCCTTTACAGGGACTATGGGAACAGCCCAGCTGATCTTTGTGTTCCACATTTGGTCCTCTCAAACTTGTTTTCTCTGGGTGTTCACAGTAGTCTATCTAAAATGAGAATCAAATCACAACCCTCTCCTGATAAGAAACCCTCTAAATGTTTCCCATCACCTCTAAAGAAGACTAAAGGTTTTAGCTTGACATACAAGCCTTTCATGAGCTGGCACCCACCTACTACTGCTGCCTCTTCACCTCCCTCTTCCAAGCTTTCTTTCTGGTAGTAATAACAGCAACTATCCACAGTAAGTTAGTTGTGTCATGCCCCATGCTGCTTCCCATCCCGAAACCTCTGCTCAAGCTGTTTGGCTCTACTGGGAAGGTGTTTGGCTGCAGTCTTTGTCAGCTTCACCCTACCAGGAACATCCAACATTGATGCTTTCTAAACACTGCCCCTTTGATGCTCTCAGAACACTTTATATGTGTTTTAATGACCACACTGCCACAATAAATGAAAAAATTTGTTTATGTACTTATTTTTCCACCTGGACCACAAATGTCTCAAAAACAAAAAGTATGTCTATCTCATTTTTGGAATCACAACACACAGCATGGTATTGGATTCACAGTTAATATTCAACTATACAGTTATCTATATCTTAATATACTTCCAAAAAGACTCACAAAATTGCATAAAGCCCTCCGAAAAAAATCAAAGTACCATTTATACTGAATACATATCACTTTCACACTATCAAAGTCCCAAAATCCTAAGGTGAAGCCTCATGTGTTGGGAGATGTCTGTTCATGATAAAAATGGTAGACATACTAAGGCAGGTCCTACGCCTCCCTGGCTCTAAAGCCAATTTTAACTCAAGACAAAATAAATATGAACCCATTACATAATATATCAGATAAAAAACATTCTGAAAATGTATCTTTACCTGCTTCTGGTCCCTGGAACCACAACTGCCCCACTTTCTTTGTTTTTTCTCTGTAAAAATGTTGCAAATTTATTTCTTGTCTGAGGTGGTGTGCTTAAGGTTTTTGTTTGAATAGTTCCATCTTTCAGGGCAGGCACAAACATTTCAGAAGATTTCAATGATTCATTATTTTCACAGCTATTTTTCTTGATCTTCTTTGTAAATGAGAGGGAATACTGATTCAATAGATCATCTTCTGACAGCTCTTCTAAATAAAAACAAAAGAATCTGTAAGTCCTAGAGATTTGGCTTTGACTTCATGGTCTGTATCCACTGTCCTAACAGTGAAGTCTTACTTTTTATCCATACCATTCATGTTTTATAGTTTTTTAAAGTATATGTGGCTCACACATTGTCAAAAGTGATTTTTGCTTTAAACATCTGATTGTTATTACCTAGATAAGAGGCCCAAGAAGACTCCTGTCTATCAAGTGCATTCTGTGGTACTGTAATAAGTTGCAAGACTGAATGATTCTAATACATTTAATAAGTCTGAATAAGCTTAATAGATTAAAGCCTGAGAATTAGGATATAGAAATAGCACTAAGGTACTACTGAAATTTCAAAAGTTATAGATCAGTAAACTTTATCTTGATCCCTGGCTAAGTTTGCTCATTATGTGGGGGATTATGAGTCCTTCAGAAAAAGAAAAATCAAGTATTCTAGGATACCTAGCAAGGCTTCTTCAAGAAGAAACAGCAGTTTAGTCTGTTGACTAAACTCATTTTCTTGTTATGATGAGTCTGGTAGTCTAGTTGTTTAGGGGAATTCCAGAAAGGTGTGCATATCTTGAATTCAGCAAGATACCTCAGTATCTCTCATACTATCTTAGGGGACAATGTAGAGCAGTACCTGTTATGTATTAGTTATGTGGATCTGCAGCAAGTTCTACAGCCAAAGAGACTACTGTCAATGCTTAGTCTGAAAAGAAGCTGGTCTCATACACTCTAGATTCCTGTACTTTTTCCAATTCTAGTAGACATTAAAAACTAACATGAATTGAAATTACCACAACAAGGGTAATGTAACCCACACTTGAGTTTAAAATATAACTGTACTTGGTTCAATAGCAACTCAAGGAACTCAATTATAAACTTGGTAAATGCCAGGAAAATGTCAAGAATGCTAATAAAAACTAATGCAATCTCAGTTTGCATATGAAAGCACAGTCCCTGGATGAAAGACTGAAGGAATGCTACAACTATAAGTAGACCAAATCTCAAGAATTGTACTCACTGTAGCAGTTATACAATTATTAAAAAACTATATTTCATCTAAAACACAATCTTGATAAAGAACTTTTAGCTTAGGAAATTTATAAAAGTCATAACTGTTATCAATAGTATCTGTAGGACTGTCATAAAAATAGGGATTAAACTTATTCCAGTATTTGTGGGTATGTGTGCCTGTGCACACCTAGGAGACAAAATCCATCGATAAATGGTAGTTATAAAGAAGCAGACTTAGTGCAACATAAAGAATTCACTGATAATGAGCCATTTACAGAAAATAAATAGCCTATCTGTATTGAAGTGGAAAAAAAAGGGGGAAAAAAGTATGGTTTATTTGCTGTTTCACACGTATTTTTATGCTATATAACATATATCATAATTCCCATTTCATATGAATAAAAAAAGGTTCAGAAATATCATGAAAAAGACTTAGCTTCATAAGAAATCAAAATGTTTTGGCCAAATGCATATAATCTATACTGAGCTTAAAAATAAGTATGTCCTAAAATTTTGCAAAGGTCATTGTTTTGTTTTTGTTGTTAGTCTTCCATTCATCAATGTAGCTGAGAGAAGGAAGTAAGAGAGAAAAAAGAGATTATAATTATTTTTCCCACTTTTGTGGTGAAAAAAACGTCCGTGTTTCTCAATACCTAGTACTCTACTTTTAGTGCTTCCCTCCTGCCATCCTGATACTGGGGATTGAACCCTGGGGCCTGGTATATGCTAGGCAAACCTCTACCACTGAGATACATCCCCAGTCCTTCTTATTTGAAACAGGATCTTGCTAAATTGCCTTGAACTCAAGATCCTTTTGCCTCAGCCTCCAGAGTAGCTGGAGTTAGGCATGCCCTACCATGCCTGGCTCCCTCTTACTACTTCTGTTCAACATCTTACTGGAGGTTCTAATATTCCAGAAAATATTGGGGCTGGGGTTGTGGCTCAGCAGTAGAGTGCTCGCCTCGAATGTGCAAGGTCCTGGGTTTGATCCTCAGCACCACATAAAAATAAATAAAAGTCACTGTGTACAACTACAAAAAATAAAAAGTAAAAAAAAAAAATTTTAAAAAGGCACCTAAACTGCAAAAGGAAAAGTAAGACTGTCTTTATTCATAAGTGACATGACCATCTATGTAGAAATCCTAGAGTCTATAAGAAATACTAGAACTAATAGGCAATTTTAGCAAAGTTGGAAAACAGCAGATTAACATAAAAATCAACTATATTTCTATATACTAGCAATTAACTGGAAATTGAAATAAAAATACAATTAAAGCATTATTATTATTAATCATTTAATTAAGGATAATTAAAGATTATCCTTATAATCTGAAATATAAGGATAAATTTGACAATAGATGTGTAAGATGTCTATATTATAAATTAGTGAGTATTAAAGGCTTAAATGGATTAGAAAACTCAATATTGTTAAGACACTAACTCTCTCCGTACAGATAGATCAATCCAATTAAATTCCCACAGCTTTTTTTTGTTTCTTAAAAAATTTAACAAACTAGCTCTAAAATAAACATGGAAATATGAAGAACACAAAATAACAATAACACGAGCAACTTTTCAACAGAAGGACAAACTTAGAAGACTTATACTACCCGATTTCAAAATGTACTACAACTATAGTGGTAAATAATATATTTGATCCTAAGTTGAGATTAATAGCACATAATAATAGAGTTCAAAAAGACACACTCTTATAGGATCAACTGATTTGGAGTAACTGTGGCAAGGCAATTAATTGAAGAAACGATAACTTTTTAACAAATGATACTGGAACTTGACTACCACATGCAAGGTAAGGAATACCTTACATAATATATTAAAAAAAAAATTAGATCAAAATGGATCACAGGCTTAAATATAAGAGCCAAAACTATAAAACTTCTAGAAAAAAAATAAGATTTTAGCAATCTTAGGTTTGACAAAAATTTCTTAAATATGACCAATACTCACTAGTATTCTATGAAAAACTAAATACATACCATTTCTTGGTCTTTTCACCATGGATGATTTCCTTGAAAGATTTAATCCTTTAGTACTAATCACTTGTTTAATGCCCACAGTTCTTGGATTTTCCTTCAATTGTGTAGCACCTGAAACATTATCCAACTCAAGTCTAGGGCAATAATTCCTATGCCAGATGCTGTTAACAGTAGAAGACTTTTGACAAGTTTTGTTGTTCCAACTATGACTTCTTGATAGGTCAGACTACAAAAGAAAAAGGTTACTTGAAGAAGAAAGATAATCAATTCTTTTCCCTCTTTAACGATATAGATTAGAATTAAATAAATTATCCTTAAAAAGATCAGCTTTGAAGTATCTGTCCCTTAACAACATTTTATACTTTTAGCTAGCCCTATATTTTCTATAAATGTGTCTTGTGTTCCCAGGTCTGTGTTTCTTCTAATGAGACTTAAGCCATTCTATTGACTCATTTGTAAGAAATAAAAAACAAAATTTCCTAAGATGAATAGTGTAAGAAATGAGATTGCAATTGACAAAGTGTGGTTAGGAAAAAAGTCACCTTTAAATTGGAATACTATTTCAATACACAATATTAATTAGTTAAATAATTAACTGGCAATATGTCTACAAATAATCATACATGTAACCTTTAAAATGCACCTGATCATAAAATCATGTACTTTTATGTAATCAAGTATCCTACCTTAAGAACATGGCTGAGTTCAACCCAAACATGTGAAGGTTACATAACATTAGTTTCTATTAGATCCACACCAGATGCCATCTTTAGTGGACAATGGTGAGAAATAAAAAGTTACTGTGGTCTACAATGAGAGTTTTTGAGAAAGGGCGTGGCTTGATGCCAGTTGGTATTGGCAATCACTTTTAATGCCAATATGAATTCTTCCCAATTATGACACATTTTCAAAGACAATGATCTGCTAAAAGGATGTCAATGATAGTCTTATTTAAAAATGGACAGGTAAAGTGTGTGTGTGGGGGGGTGGGGAGTAGGAGATACAACAAAAAAATGTCAACTGGGAGGCATGAATCCCAGGTGATAAATTCCCACATAAACTAAAATCTAAATTTTGCACTTAAATAAAAAGGAAAATAAGTATAAATCAACCAAGATGACATTAATCAGGATATTGAGAATTAACAAGGAATATAACTTAATTAAGGGAATGAGTATTAAAAATTATTTTAGCAGTATTGTTCCAGGAATTATATACCACTGATGGTTTTATTGAAAAAGTAGAAATAGGTGAGCAGAAAATCAGACAGGGAAGAATAAATTCACATGAAAAAAATTAGTTCGGTGTATAATGAATTTCTCTATGAAAAAGGGAAGGATTAGACAGGGATTTGGGCTTATGAAGGATGGTTGTTTTAATAAACCATAACCTTGCTGTTCAGAACTAGACATATTTAATACAACTACATTTGACTTTCTGAAATGAAAAACTTAAGAATAATTTCTGGTGAAATTATAGTATCACTAATTCACATGCTGAGCAGAGTGAACACTTTCAGACCCTTTCTTCCAATAATCACTTCACAAAATAGTAAGGACAAGAAATACAAGCACAAACTCTAGCTACAATAACATTTTGAGGTACTTTTGTCCATACTCTATTTTCTGTAGTAAAGACAATTCCATACTACATCAGATACTTCCACACTACAGAAGATAAAAGATAAATGTGTCAAAAGACTTAGCAGAAGAAATACCAAACCTAAGTATCAACAGAAGAGAATACCAATGAAAAGCCAATTTCACCTGCAAAACCCTGAAGAAAAGCTCAGGAATTTAAGGCACAAGGGACTCTGAAGGCCAAAGATGGGGGAAGGTTGAAAAGGGGTTGTTATTTGCTGGATCCCCATCACCAACCTGACCGTACAGTCAGCTAACACTACCGACTTCATAACCACATGATTGGACTTTTGAAACATAGAAACAAATATAAAAGAGTAGGCATTTAGAAGATGAAGATATTCTTTTTTTCTAGAAACAACATGAAATGAGAAGCTAAATAATAAATGGTTAGGAATCACTCAGCTTGCCCCAATTCACTCTCAGTATCCTGTTCTCAAAATGCAGGGTCAGGTTTATATACTTTAAGTAGACACTAGAGGATTCCCTTTTGGAAAAATGTAACTGTGCAGAGAAAACATTCTCTGACACCAAAGAATTTACAAAGCAAAGCCAGCTTGTTACAAATGAGAGTAAAGTCTAAGACTATAAGCTTTTCCTCCACACACTAGTTTCCAACGAGCTTTTCAATCTCTCTCAAACATGATTAGAAAAAAGAAAGTCTCTACCATAAAAAAGACCAAAATAAACAGAAAAATACCTTCATAGCAAACAGAGATGATGCAAACAGCCAAAGAAAATGTCCTAGAAATTATATATTTAATATTCCTGGAGAGTGATTCTAGGTTATATTCTTAATACAAATCTTTTTTTAAAAAGTACAATTATAGGAATACTTAGATGTGGTAGAAATTTAAAAATTCAATAGAATTTTCAGCAATGATAGAAATGATAGCCACTACACATGAAAGATAGCCAATGTAACTGAAAAATTAAAATAGGAAGTGATTGTTTTTCTTTTCTTTCTTTCTTTTGCTTTTTTTTTTTTTTTTTTTTTTTTTGGTGCTGCTGGAGATCAAATTCAGGGCCTTACCTATGCTAGGCAAGTGCTTTACCACTGAGATATATTCTTAGCCAAACTTTTAATTTTAATTAATGTGAACTTCCACATGTAGTTAGTGCCTACCATGCTGGACAGCAGATTAGAAAACAAAATAAAGAAATAACAATCAGAGTATGAAGTTTACATAATTTGAGTTGATGAACATACAGCTCTTTTTGGATCATTATGATGAGGACTATGGTGCTCTCTTTCTCTCCTTTTTTAGTACTAGAGATTAATTCCAAAGGTACTTTAACACTGAGCTACATCCTTAGTCCTTTTTATTTTGTATTTTGAGACACAGAGTCTTGCTAAGTTCCTGAGGCTGATCCTCCTAAGGATTTGCCCCTGCCTCTACCTCCTGAGTTGCTGGGTATAAGTGTGCGCCACCTCACCTGGCATGATTAGTTTTAAATGCTCAACTTGTCACCAGTTTGTTAGTGAGCATTTTCTTCAGGTTCACTGCTTTCTCCTTTGCAAGGAGCTCTGATTCCTTTACAAGGTTAACTTTAAGTCATTCTTGGTCTGTCCATAATGAACAACACAAAAATTCCCTTACCATTTTATCTTCTACTACACATGCTGTTTTCTTTGGCCTGAAATCACTCACCCTTGAAACCCCTTGCTAATCCATGCAGACCAAGGACACACATTGTTTTCTCTGTGAGCAGACAGTGGAATGCCTGGTTTAGAATCACAGTTCTCCTATTTATTTAATGTGTGACTTGGGCAAGTTACCTAATTTTTCTCTAATTGTCTACAAAGTGTGTACTGACTTCAGAGGCTTGTTGAAATATAAATCAGTTACTATGTTGAAGGTGCTTAAAATACCATTTGAAATATAATACGTGGTCAAAAACTGTTATTATTATCAGGAAGCATTCTCTTCTCATGTGGGGTTAGGTCTATGCCTTTTGTTTTCACAGATCCTAGAAAACATTTATTATAGCACTCTCCACATTTCTCTCTATATAATCACATTCCTTTTTCTAGAAATGAGCACGTTATGGGCAAGGAGGGTATTTTACTTTTCTTTATATTCCAGAACCCTAGCTAACTTAACTATGTCATCACAGTACTTAATAAATGCTTAGTAAAGGACTGAATTAGTAAGTAAGGGGAAAAAGACCTATGCTAGACTGGAAGCTAGGAGAAAACAGAAAATATCACCAAAAAAAAAAAAAAAAAAAAAAGCTAAAAGAAGCAATCAAAAGAATGCTAAACTTTATTTCTAAGTTTTCTGGTTTGAGAAAATAAGAGATCACATAAAAGACATTCGCTCATTCCAACAAAGAAATGTGGTAAATACAATACAGCAATGAAGATCACAAAACTACACCTTTATAAAGACTATAGTCTATTGGGGAAAAAGAGTAAATAAACAATAAAAGAGATGTATTGTTATGTGTAAATAAATATGCAAAAACAAAAACACAAGAAATGTTATTAAGAGAAACTGATAAACCATGCAGAATTCAGTTTTGACTATGGGATACATTTTAAGTTAGTGGAAACTATTTATGTAGGGACCAAATCACAAAGGGAATTATGAGGCTGGTACATAGGCAAGCAATGGGGGTAAAGGTACAAACACATGTGAGCTCTCTGCATAAATGGCATAACTAAAAGAACTTACATGGAATAAATACGAACAGAAAGGAGAACAGAATATGAACAGGAATATGAAGAGTAACAAGACTGCATCTAAAGGGATAAATACAATGAAAAAAACAGTAAAGGATTCAAAGACAACAGGGGTATTCAATGACTTCACTCAATTACGAATGACTGAAAAAAATAGTTTATATTCTCAAAAGCAACGTGACTAGATTTGGGTTTTCAACAATGCCAAATGCCACAGAGGGTGAATAGGGTGAGATGACAAAAATGGCACCAAATGTGATCATATGAGTACTAAAGTCTACATTTGGTAATACACAATGTGGTTACTTACTAACTTAAGAAAAACAAAACAACAACAACAACAAACCTTGCCAATAAACCTAGGTTCTTTATAACTTTTCTAGGATCAAGTTGATTCAATAAATACTCTGCATAGTGTCTTGATACAAAAATGCTTCAGAGATGTTTACTAAACAAAGATAAATCTTTAATCATGGTTTTTGAGATATAACTAAAATGTGCTTTTATGTAGCAGCCATTAAAATCTTACCATAGCAGTGTCTGGATTGTAGTTGTCGATCTGTTCAAAAGTATTTATATCTTTATTTCCAAGTGCTATTTGAAGAGCTACAGAGTCATCAACATACCTAGGTTGATAAAATTAAGGAAATATGACTACATTAACAACTAATCAAATGAAACTGAACTATGATAGGAAAATGTTTTTGATTGTCATTGAAAATATTGAAGATTCATGATTTAAATGGATCCTTCTTATATACCAGCATTACTGCAATCACAGGCATAGTGTGCTGGTCTCAATCCGTCTCAGTAGGAGTAGAACATCTTCAATAGCAAAGGCCTGGGTCAGCACTTGCCCCCTTTTTAGGGAGATATGGGGGAAAATTCAGGGAATCACCTAAAGACTCAGGGATCCGCATCAGCCTGAGTGCCAGTGGCTGTAGGAGGACATCCTCTCCTGGTGCACTCATATGTCCAGATAAATTGTTTGCAATGAGGGGTTCTCACTGTGGAATGAGTGCCATAAGTGACTGACCCAGTGCCTAGCCCTGTCAAGTCAATCTAAACAATCAATATACTATGGCAGGTGAGCATCAGATTTATAAAGAAAAGTTTTTACCAGCATAGTAATAAACAAAATACTGATATTTTCATTATTAAAAAAAGCAAAAAACAATACACAATTTTCTTCTTTTTTTTTTACTGAATGTCTCACTAAAAAAAATTATCATTGTCATAATAATGAAAAAAGAAATGCAAAATTCTATCATTGTGATTCAGAAAGGATACTGTCCAGCATAACTTAGTGTTTCAGGATCAATGTCATCTTCGTAGGCATTCAGAGGGACAAGTTTCCTTTTGATGGGATCAAAAACTAGTTGATAAAGGAAAGTATTGTTGGCTCGAATAAATCCTTTGATGTAATCCTCTGGCACTGTTATATTCATCTTGAGATAATGTCCAATTTTCTTGATAACCTAACAATGGAAACAAAATTATTTTATCTGTGACTAAAGAACAGACAGCATGTAATCCCCAAGACTGACTGATTTACATCAGAGAAGCATGAGCGGAGACCAAAAAACCAATTGCTTTCATCTACATTAAAAAACCAACGGCAAACACAACCACGTCTTATCACTTAAAATTTGGTCTCATAACTAACATTTTCTTTGGTTTTTCTATTGTTAACCTGAATGACTGAAGATTCAGTTATATATCATGTTTATGTTTCCAAGTTGAAACAAAAACATGAATTGTAATTTATCTTCAAAGCCCCTTTCTTTTAGAAAACAAAATACAAACAATACATGAAACTTTAGAATAAAAACCACTCAAGAGGGCTGGAGCAGTGGTTTAGTGGTAGAGTACTTGCCTAGCGTGTGTGAGGCACTGGGTTTGATTCTCAGCACAGCATATAAATAAATAAAATAAAGGTCCATTGTCAACTTAAAAGTATTTATAAAACACTAAAATATTCTTAGATCTTTTTTTAAGATCGTATTTTAAAAACTAAGGTGACATTTAACTTCTATTGGTCATGGATGCTTTAGGATGGGAGGGATCTTAAATATTATAGTCATACACTGCACAATGATGTTTCTTTTTTAAAAAAAATATTTTTAATTTATTTTTTAGTTGTAGATGGACACAATACCTTTATTTTATTTAGTTATTTTTATGTGGTGCAGAGGATCGAACCCAGGGCCTCGCCCGCACTAGGCGAGCACTCTACCGCTGAGTCACAACCCCAGCCCAAATATTTTTAATTGTAGATGTTCACAATATCTTTATGTTGTTTATGCATTTTATTTTTTTAATGTGGTGCTGGAGATTGAATTCAGTGCCTTACACGTGCTAGGCAAGCACTGTACCACTGAGTCCAACCCCAGCCCCCCAATGATGTTTCAATAAGAGACCACATATATGTTATCCCACAAGATTATATCATCTAGTGACATCAAAGACATCTTAGTTTGTGTAATACTCCATCATGTTTGCATAATGACAAAATTGATTAAGACATTTCTTAGAATGTATCCCTGTTGTTAAGAGGTGCACATCAAGCTCAGAGATAAAGAAAAGACCCAGAAAACCAAAGATCCTAGAGTCACAGGCTAGCTGAGGTATGTTTCTCTATTCCCAGTTAGGCCATTATCTTCCAACCCAAAGATCTTTCCATTGTGCTATATCACCCTTTGCCCTGAGGACTCATGCTTATACTCTTGAAAATAGAACATGAGATTTCTAAGGGAGGGAGAAGGGGAATTGCACGGAAGATAGAAGGAGACTCTCATCATTATACAGAATACATGTATGATGAAGTTAGGAAAAAGAAAAAAAAAAAAAGAAGTGTGTCACATTAGATTGGGTAGAAAGAAGTGATGGGAGGGAAGGGGAGGGGAAGGGGGAGGGAAAGGAAGGACAGAATAAAATACTTTATTATTGCTGTATGTATGTACGTGATTGCATGACCAATGTGATTCTGCAACCTGTACACTCAGAAAAATGAAAAATTATACCCCATCTGATTCAAATGTATGCTACGTCAAGATCGTTGTACTGTCATGTGTAACTAATTAAAACAAAATAAATAAATAAATCATATGCATTCCCCCCCTCGCAAAATGAGATTTCTCCTCTTTAAGGGTTTTAGAAAACTATACAAGTGAGCCTCCTTTAATGTAGGGTTATTTGTTTATTCATTTTATTTTTGAGGTACTGGGGATGCTAGGCAAGTTCTCCCTGAATTACACCATCTAGCCCAAATACCAGTTTATTTTTTAAGATAAAGGTATCAGAGAATCTATATAGTGGTGATGTCCACTGTTTTAATTTCTCAGAAGATACCTTCCACCTGATATCAAATGAGATTAAATATAAAGATGTAGATGAGAATTCAGCTTTTTTAAGCCATGTTACAGAGATTTGATAAATGTACAATTCCTCTCTCTTAACTTTTGTCTTAAAAAATGATTATTTTTCATAAAGACATGTGATTTATGTTAACCTTTAATGAGTTTATTATTGAGTTTAAGTTTCAAAACCACTACTACAAGACAATAGAACAGAGGTCAAAAAATTATGAGTCTTGCACTGGGGTTATGGCTTAGTGGTAGAGCACCTGCCTGCCATGTGTGAGGCACTGGGTTCAATCCTCAGCATCACAAAATAAATAAATAAATCTATTGTGTCCATCTACAACTACCAGAAAAAATAAAAAAAAATGTGAGTCTAGCATTAATCTCATATTTTTAAATTTTTTATTTTTTTGGTAGTTGTAGATGGACACAATAGCTTTATTTATTTATTTTGTGATGCTGAGGATCCTACCCCAGATGTTAGCATGTAGTCTTCATGCTAAAAATTACTAATTTTTGAATTGCTAAAAGCATGGGTCTTCCAATGTTAATTAATTGCTAAAAGCAAAGTTTTAATGTTTTATTCAGTTGTTTCTTTCAATAACATTTACAGGACACTGACAGAACAGAATACTTAAAATTCATATACGGAATAGTTCATTCTATTATTTTAAAAATGCTTCAGAAATTGAATAGGGAACTTGGTGAATCACTCTTACCTTTACAATATCAGGGTTGTTGGCCAGTCTTAGTACTTTGCATGCCTTTGCTAAACCAATTCCACGCAATGATGAGAGATAGTCACAGCCTGAAAGAATGCACATGTAACGGAACTTCTCTTCTGTGAATACATCCCCAAGCTGTTTGCACATGCCTAGCCGAGCCTGATCAATTTCTAGTCCATTTCCAAACTGGTCCATTTTTAAAATCACCTTCAAATGAAAGTGAAATGTTAATACCTAGAAGGGCCATTTTGATTTATTAGTATCTAATTTACTGCAATAATTCTAAGAAATCTTTCTTATCCCTCCCTTTAACACTGAAAAATAGAAGCTGGGTAGAACGAGACAGGTATATAGCCAGGACTTGATTATCTCAACTCTGGCAAAAATAAAACCCTCTCTCCACCTCTTTATCACAGATCATAATGATGACCAAATAGCAATGCCTTTAAAAAAAAAAAAAAAAATTTTCTCCTTCTTTTATATTTTAAAGTAATCAACCTTTTCTTATTAAAAGTAATACATGTTGGGGCTTTGGGGCTGCCGTTGTAGCTCAGTGGTAGAGTGCTTGCCTAGCATGTGTGAGGCACTGGGTTCTATAAATAAATAAAATAAAATACAATATTAAAAAAATAAAGTAATACATGTTTATTTAGAAAAGAGATACATAGAAATTGCCCATAATTTCTTATTTACCAGTTACCAAACATTAGCATTGTGATATGGATCCTTCTAGTCATCCACAAATAATATATCATGATGAAGTTTTCCATTAAACAGTTTTATGCATAGTTACAAATAACTGTATAACATGTCATTAGTAGATAAGTTACTTAATTTACCTAACCAATTGAAAAAAAATACAGCTTGTTCTATTAAAAAGCAAAACTGGTAAGTTTACATTCTACTAAGGACTTAATAGGCTGGGGATATAGTTCAATGGCAGAGTGCTTGCCTAGTATATGCAAGGACCTGGATTCCATTCCCAGCACTGAAAGAATAAACAAAAAACTTGGACAAAAGAACACCTGTTTCCAATTTTAAGTACGTACTCTGAAAAAGTGTCCTGACTATCTGAACTCTTAAATCATCTTAAATAACTATGAATATTATATAAACAGATGTGAACTGCAAATTTTAGATAAACCAATTATTCCTGGAGAGAAAAAAACTTCAGCTTCTTAATTTATACTATTCCTATAACATAGAAAAGTAACATGTAGCATTGCAGTTAAGTACCTTCTTACAGCCAAAGGCTAGGAGATCAGAGTCTTCTGTTATTATAGCTTGTACAATACCAGCTTTGTTAAGATAGGCCAACTGTGCATCAGCTTCATATGGAGCCACGAGGCAATCCACCCCCTGAGAGCGAGCAGCCTGTATGAAAGAGAACTCAGTGAATCTCCAACAAGGCATATAGAAAGCACTAAATGACTTCCACTTCAAACCCATTTTACTACTAGCTTCAATATGCCCATGCTAATATTATTTTCAAAAACCATTTCATTGAAATATTTCACTACTTTTAGCTCTAGCATATTTTATACTAAGCACCCAGTCACTAAGAAATTTGTGAAAAAACAATTTACAAATTTGTAGAAAAGAAATATTTGGGGGGGGGGGGGAGTGCCTGCAAACTACAAAATTATTTCAAATTATAAAAAGCTTTCATCTTAAAAATGTTATATGTATGTTCTAAAAGTATTTATGTTTGGGGATTTGCAAATTTTTTCTCCAAAAATAATAGGTTGCTCTGTCAGGCTACAAAAGTTTGCCTAATAATATACTGATAAAACTCTAAACATTAATCATTATATTTAAAACAAATTAATGAGGGGGAGAATACTTTTTAAATGACATTGCCAGGAAAAACAGTCCCCCATCACAAACAGCTGGAACACAACCTTTCTTGTTCCAAATCAAAGGTACAGCTCCCAAGGCCCAAGGAGAGGCTTTGGGAAGTTAAGAAAGGTAGAAAGATGCATCAACATCCTGGTACTATTAATTTCAGCAACTCTGCAAATTTTTTTTTTCTCCTTTTTTTTTTCTTGTCTATTAGGAGTCCTGCTCTTACCCTTTGGTACTATTATGTGTATTCAATCAGGCCCTTCTCTACTAAGCACAAAAGAAGTCCTCTCTTCTTTGCCCTCCCATTAATGAATAACTTATAACTAGCATGTGCTTCCTCTATACTTCACATCTTTTCCTGCAGCCCATCTTTACTTTCCACTTGAACCCATGAAGACAAAATAAATGGCCACAAGACTTTAGTGCTTATTTTACTTCAGAAACTGGATAGTAGACCTATATCCTAAAAAATGTTGATACCACCTTTACCAAGTAGTTTGAACAGCAGTAACTTAGAGAGGTCCTAAGGACTCAGGGAGAGACTGTCTCTAAAGAAAAATCCCCAGTACAGGAAAAAAAAAAAAAAAAAGGGAAAGGTTTGGGGGCCTGAGGGCTGGGACTGAGCAGCTGACACAAACATTCAGGAAATAAGGAAATAAGCTTCTAAGCAGATTAAGGATAATAGGAGTTGGCATAGTGCCCGAGGCACTGAGACAGGTTTGAGTGTAGTCATTGAAAGTAGAACAGTGATTAATAGGAACAGAGCTGGGTGTGGAAAGGGGAGTGGGCCTGGACATGATCAATGCATGCTGTATGCATGCATGAAAATATCATAGTGAATCCTATAAATTTGTACAATTATGATGTGCTAATTTAAAAAAAGTGCAAGTTATAATAAGTGCTGAAGAGTTTATGAGTCGGGTGAAAATGAAACCCCCAGGAATTCGTCCCTTCCATTCCTACCAAACAACACGCCAAGATGTTTATATACCCAAGTCAACTTACCTCAAGAGGAAAGGCCTTACTCATTCCTTAGGATTTCTCTCTTAGAAACAGCTGGACTCCTCTCCTCTGATAATACCATTCATCTTTTCCTCTAACCTCTTTACTTGATGTTAGGACTAGAGTAATTTTTCTCCTGTGATTTTCTTGCCCTTCCATTAATGAGCAACTTAGAAGTAGCTTAGATGAGCTTTAGCCATTTGTTCTTTTAGCTTTATTTTTCTATTCACTTACCTTAATTACTTTGTGGGCCATGGCATGTGTAATATTGATGCAACGGGTAAAACATTCTCGGGCTTCTGAGACTTTCCCCTCGCGGAGAAGCTGCTTTCCCTTAAGAAGATTTGCTTGTCGTCTTCTGCAAGGTAATAATATATTTTTAATATTAAAAAAATATATATTTAAGAGGCTTCCTTGAAAAACTGTAATAAGAGTATAATTCAGGAAATTTTGCTACAATTAAAAAAGTTTGACTTATTTGAAAATGCATAACCAGATGCTCAAGAATATTAACCCAGATCCTTTGGGCTTCTAAGCAAAAACAAGTGATTTAAAATATAGACACATGTGCATGAACACACATACAATTATTGTCAAACCCTTTCACAGTGATGTTTTATATCAAATGAAAACACAGTAACTGAGATATTTATTTAAAAACTAAGAATGATCTAATACAGAACATTTTAGGAAATCTGTTCATGTGCTAGATTATAAAACAAGCTTCAACAAGTTAAGATTTAAAAAAATATGGTATACAGCCTACAACATCTAACTTTAGCACAGTTAAGTTAGATATTAAGTATAGAATCAACTTACTCTCTTCTAGACCTCTCTACTTCCTTTTTAGAAGGTAAAGTACACCCATCAAATACAAGAATAGGTGTGACTCCATGAGATAGCAGCATATTTACAAATTTCATACAAAATCCTACATACCTATGGGGAAAAAGAAAAACACATTTAAATGCTTGCAACTCTTAAAGTAATACTTTTATTCTATTTAAGACCAAATTAGACAATTTTGATTTTACCTTATTTTTTAAAACAAGTGTTTTTATATGAAATGGAAACTTGAACTCATACTTGGGTTCAAATCTTGCCTTAGACATTAAAGCCTTAGTTTCCCTCATCTTTAGATTGAAGGGCTTTTACCTTTCTGATTCAGACATTTTGTTGATTCAATCTCACACTTTTTCTCTCATTTAAAAACATTTTTTTGAATCATTTAAAATCTAAAAAAGTTCTAAGAACAATATAAGAACACTTGATTTTTCCAACAACAGCATACCACACCCAAGAAATCTAGCAGTGATACAAAAATACTATCTAATATATAGTCTACATTAAAATTTATTCAACAGTTCCAATAAGGCTTCTTCATACCAGTGATGTCCTGGTAAATGTTTAACAACCAGTTCTGGGGAGTTGGGGTGTCTGCTTCCCCTAAAGTGAATATTCACAACAGTGGGAAAGCTACCAATATAGTCAGTCAATGCTGAGTTGGGAAGAGATTATGTATAGCTTGTATGTGTTGGATCCAGCATACCATTGCTATTAGTTTTCTAAACCCAGGCCCAGGATCCAATCAAGGATCATGTATTGTATTCAGCTTTTTATTCTGACAACGGGCAATTAACAACAAACTTCTACCCTTCATAAAGAAAAAGACATTTTAGCTCAAATATAGTAGAAAAACATATAGCCTTTGAAGTTGAATCTTACTGAAAGACTCATTACATTATCCTTATTTTCAATTTGTTGTAGGTAGCAAAAATTAGGAGAAATCAAATACAAAACGATAATTAACTTTAAAAGAACACTTTTTTTTGTTTTTTGTTACCAAAGGTTGAATTCAGTGTCTCTCAACCACTGAGACACATTCCGAGCCTTATTTTTTGTATTTTTATTTACAGACAGGGTCTCCCTGAGTTGCTTTAGGGCCTCACTGTTGCTGAGGCTGGCACTGAACTTGCGATCCTCCTGCTTCAGCCTCCCCAGCTGCTGGGATTATACGCATGAGCCACTGCATCTGGTCACTTTTTTTTTCTTTTTACTAAACAGAATACAAGCCATCCTGTTTTAAATATTTCACACACATCTTTCCAAGTTAGTGCACACTTATCTACCTCAACCTTTATCATCATAATGATAAAGGTTTATTTCAGGCTTATCCCAATTTTCTGAAGTGGTAATCTTTTTGGCTAATACTTCTCTCCATTCAAAGGTGGAAAAGAAAGATCAATTATACCAAATGTAACATTTTTTTTTTTCCTGGTACTGGAGACAGAACCCAGGAGAGCTCTATCACTAAGCTACAACTCTATCCCTTTTTATTTTGAGATTGGGTCTCATTAAGTTGTGGAGGCCAGCTTTGAACTTGCAATCCTCCTGCCTTATCTTCCCAACTTGATGAGATTACAGGTATGTTCCACTGTGCCCAGTTCTAAATGTGACTTCTTAGTTGCTAGGGGAAAATTAAAACACACAGTGTGTACTGTGTTGAAAATCCAAAAACTTTTTACTTCAATTAATATTCACCAAGCACCAACCACAGGGCAGGTCCTGTGGATTTCATCTCTCATCTTTATTAATAAAAGATATTGCCTGTATTTTCAACACCTCTTCTAATTAGTAATCAAAACTTACAAAAAACTAGATATAAAGCTTTTTTTCCCCATGAAGAAAGATTCAAAGAAACATTGAAAGTAGTAATAAAAAACTTGCAGACATTCACTATTGTAATAGTTTAAATTCAGGGTAAAAATAGAATTGCTTTCAAAAAATTATCTTGGGGCCAAGTACAGTGATTCATTCCTGTAATCCCAGAAACTCAGGAGGCTGAGGCAGAGCATTCCAAGTTTAAGACCAGCCTTAGCAACTCAGCGAAGGCCTAAGCAAGTTAGTGAGACCCTATCTTAAAATAAAAAATAAAAAGGGGTAGGATGTAGCTCAGTGATAAAGCAGCCGTTGGATTCAATCCCTAGTATTAAAAAAAAAAAAAAAAAGTTATCTTGGAGCTGAGGGTGCATGGTCAATGGTTAGAGTACATGTCTAGCATGCATAATGCCCTTATGTTTAATCCCCAGCTTGAAAAAGGTCATTTTAGCAATTAGAGTGGTAGAAGTACCTTGGCTTATTCAGATCCCTCAGACACTGTTGTTAGGGGTTACTGTCGGTTGCATTAACCTGACAGGCCTGAAAGTCCCAAACACTCATCATTCAACAATGATTATCTCCCCCACCTTTCTTCAATGGAAACTAACAGGATTAACATAATTTATCTACTATACATTATGCTTAATTAATTAGTATTAAGATCCATGAGTTTTTCCTCCAGGAGATAAATTATATACTTAAAAGAAAGGAAAAAAAAAAAAAAAAGAGCCCTCATAATATTGGCCCAATCCCTGTGGAAAATCTCTATCCAAAAATTATACTTGCTTGATTTTCTAATATTTCTATTTAAAAAATAGAGGGCATTAGTACATTGAACCTGCCTCAAATGAGATCACAGAACTGGGACTGTATGTGTACATTCCCCACAATTTTTGGCCATAAGTGAAATAAAAAGGAAGTCAGAATATTCTGTCCCTTTGCCTTGTTTTGCTGCCAGAGATTAGCAATGTGTTGTCTGTACTCTAAGAGTACAGAGTGAACATCATGGATTTTCAAAACATTGTTAAAAAGTTTGTCTTAGGTAAAGAATAAAGGAGACAATCTCATATCTGTCAATTGGTGTCCTGATACTCTCTGGCTTATTACAAAGAACTAAAACTAGGTCTATGTCACAGAAAGAAGTCATCCATGGTTTTGTAATATTTTCAAACACATACTCTTGTTTCTTAATAACTACTAACACTGAATAAAAATCCATCCCTAGAAGGAATGGGCGTAAGCTCTTTAAGTCTGATTCCAAATTCTCAAAGAATTAATATAAGGTCCAAACTTACCTATCAGTAGGTTCCCCTTTGGCTAGCTTTTCAGCACAAGCAATAGCTCCTTTGTGAAGCCAACAATAGGTATCCACAGCCACTACCTGTCCTTTATATTTCCTCACATTGATGGGTTCAGAAGCTTCTTTGATAAATTGTAGCAGTCCTTGTATTCCCATAGTGCCAAATTAACTACATGATATGAAAGGAAAAAGAGCAATATTTAAAGCAAAATGCTTACCAAAAATCTTCTGAAAAATGAAGAATAGGAGCTTGCAATCGAACACAGAATTTGTTATTATTTAGCTAATAAATGGCCTGTTCCCTGTCAAATTCCATAGGTTAGAATTTACCTTAATCAACAATATTACCTCTAATGCCACTTGATAGTTGCTTAATATTTATTCTTTCCAAAGTGCTTTTATATTAAGAATCATAACTTGTGTTCCAAGATACTAACAGTCCTAAGCACACAGATATACTCAAAAATGGATAAACCTCTGCTTTTATCAAAAAAGGCATTGTTAAAAGTCTACAAAATATGCATGCTGTGGTTTTATATTGCCTCCACAGAAGGCATTAAAAGGCCAACATGCAAAGTCACATAAGAGTAGAAACAGTTTGTAGGAAGGAAGGGATTTCAAAAAATAAAATACATAAATAATCAAACAGAAATACAGAAAGAGATCTGTACTTTTTTAGGACTAAAATTCACTACCACCAAACATTCTGATAATAAGCAGTGGTGATGCCTAGGGACAAGTCATTAGACTATTAAAAAAGTTACTCCCCAAAGAAATCTAAAACTATGCTTGCTGTACAAATATAACTCTAATGACAAATGATTTAACTTCCCATTCCCTCTCATGAGTTTATAGAACACTAAGACCTACATGGAAATTCCAGAGCTGCCACTCTCCTTTCCAAAGCAACTACTCCCTCTCATTCCACCTCCACAGGATAAAGACAAGATAGCAATGGGCACCAAGCATTTGCTTGATATTTCTTAAGACAAGTGTCTACTATGAAACATCAAGTTTGGAAGGCAGAAAAGAAAGTACAGAATCAGAAGTCATCCTTACCCTCTTGTCACCCTGTTAGAGCTGATTCTCTAGTTCAGCAGTTTTCAAATTTCAGATGTAGGCAATTTTCAACTCCACTCCAGTGACTGACTCACTACTTTTGGAGTGTGATGGGATAGCCTGAATTTGAACCCAGGTGATCTGGATGCAGGCGGTCAAGTCAGTTTCTGACCATTAGTCTCCTACCTCTCAGAAATGTCTCTAACACGAGTTGTTGCTCATGCTGAGGAAATTGGAGATGACATACATTTCGTGAAACAGGTAAGTTTCTTCTAAGCAAGGTAAATACCCTCCAGTAAACATTTCCTCTTTGACATAGTAAGACTGCGTGCCATATGGCGCGTATCAACTCATAGAGATCACCGGTGGCACACGAGAAACAGCAGAAACGACTTCACTACTTCATCCTTTTCTCTCCGGGATGTGCAGTCGTGGCCACAAGCCCATTCCAGATGCCGCGTTTCCTTTGGCCTGTAATTAAGGGAAAAAATTACTTGTCACAATTAGAAATGGGAACAATGCAGGTAAACCTGGACTGCCGGCTCCTGCTGAGGACGTGAGATGTGGTACAACCCTGGCGCCTGTTCCCCGGGACCCGCCTGCAGGGAGCGCGGGCTCTCTCTGCATCAACCAAAAGCAACCCTCCGCTGGCCTCCCTGGGTCTAAGGGTTTTGCAACACAGGAGGAAAGACCGCTCCAGACGCTTGCCACAACTCACCTCCAGCCCCAAATCTTGAATCCCGAGCAGGGAATCGGCGTGACGTGTAGATCGAGCCCCGCGGGGACCATCAGCCTCCGCACAGCCAGCTCCCCTAACTTTCGGAGAAAGGCTCTCCACGCTCGCCTGTGGGCAATAGAGCCAGATGGCTTCTCCGAAGCCCGCCTGCTTTGCCCCTCGCTTACTTGGGCCAGGGACGCAGAAGACCGGCAGCCCGGCTCCGGTCGCACGTTGAGAGCCGGCCCTTTCAATTTGCGCGGGATCGCTGCAGCCCCACCCAGCGGACGTGACCTCAGCGCACATCCTGCGACGTGGCTCCGCCTCCCGCGGCCTCACGTTTATCCGGGTCCTGAGACGGGAGCTCTGCAGGCCTCTGTGGGGCTGGCAACTCCTCGGCCAGGGCCGCTGCTGCCTTATCTGACCTTGTGTCCCTTTTTAGAGGCACGAGCTAAGCTAACGCTGCAGGCTGACGGAGAACGGCGCCTTGGAAATTGGAAGTTTCGCCCTCGCTGGGGCTGCTGGGAGTTGTAGTTCTCCCGCCGTCTGCAGAGTCAGTTTCCAGAGGATGAAACCCTGGGAGCCTTGCCTGTTTATGTTGAGGTTCTTAAAACAAGGAAAAAGAACCCAGTTGAAATTAGTCTTTTGGTTTCACACGCTTGCTCACCCCGTTCCTTAATTCTTTCTTGAACTTCTGTACTAATTGAAATTAACTTCAGCTTATGCCCGATTCCGTATTGCAGTAGTATTATTGATTAAAGTCTGTTTTTACCACTTTACCTAGAGTTCAGCTTCAAAGACATAAATTGGGGAGAACTTTACCTTTATAATCAGACAGTAAAGTGGGCCTTATGGTGTACAGGCTTTTATAAGGGTATTTGAACTTCTGGTGGCCACTTGGGGCTAGATTTCAGTACTCCTAATACCTGAGAACTTATTACTCTTCCCTTTTCTTTGGCGTGTGTGTGTGTGTGTGTGTGTGTGTGTGTGAGATGTTGGGGATCAAACTGTTAGAGCTGGAGCCTTCTGGAAAACTGAGGCAGTGCAAAGATACTGACACCCCTTTTCAACCACAAGTCTTGCAATCAAGTTAGAAAGATTTCAGATATGTTCCTCAGAGTAACAGAAGTGAGTTTATTGAGTGGATAGGAAAGGGGAAAAGGTCACTCCAGGGAGAGAATGGGTCCTTTCAGGAGAGGGACAGTGTACCTCTCCTGCACTCCAATTTTATTGGGGATCCCAGAGAAATGACTAGAGAATCCTGCCCAGGTCCACCTCTTGACTTAGAGCAGAATGACATTAGACTCAACTCTCCAGGCTATAACAACCCTAGGTCACTTTGGCCCATGCTGACTGGTTTTAATCATAAAGAGATTCTTAACTATACATTCTTACGGATTTTATGGTCAGAAGGAATTACCCTTATCTCCACCAAGTTTCTGGATCTGGTCACAAAAGTCTCCCCACTCAGGGTAACTTGGGTTCCTCTTATCAACATTTTTTGGGGGGTCTGCATTTCTCCTGCAGATAACAGGAATTTTGCTGAGGAATGTGACAGCCTGTCCACTTAGGCCAGGCAGAGCTTCAGACAAATTGCTTCCTGGAAAATAAAGGATATGGGGGTGTAAGGATGGCCTTAGGCCTGAGCCTAAGCAACTCCATTTTAAAAACTCCATTTTGAAACCTGCAGTCTCACCAGGCACACCCACAGAGCTCTCTAGTATGGCCTCAAACAAGTTACTTCCCCTCACCCTGATAAACAGAGTGAAGCCCCTCCCTGGCAGGCTGTTTTCACCGGATAAGAGGGAAAGGTGAAAAGATCAGGATGGATGATTCTAACCCCAGGTAAATGATGTCACTGAGAAATCCTGGTGGTAGCTGATAAGAATTAAAAGGGGGGTCAAAAGCCCCCAAATTTTATAATAAATAATACAGCAAATGAACGGGGATTCAGCCAGCTGAAACAAGGATGGAGAGCCTGATGAGGACCTGACATGCCATCACTTGTCATCAACTTTCCTGATCCTCTGCATGAGCCTCACCACTCTAAAACTCTACCACCTCGTCTGGACCTTGGTGAGAACTGCAACTTCTCCCTACAACCCTCTCCTCAACAGGTTGTCCACTCCACACCAGGAAAAGCCTGCCTTGGTTCCGGACCTGCATCTGCTGGACATAAAACCTAAGGCTAAATACTTTTGAACTTAGCATGCAGAGGGAATATCTGTCATTAGCCTATCATGATTAAGTGTGTTTTGCAGTGCTTAGAATTAATCTAGAATTGTTTTCTGTGAATTGATTATGTGTATTGCAGTGCCTGGCATTAAGGATTGTTGTTTTCTTGATTAAGAACCTATAGAGTGAAACTGTATTGAGTCATTTGAGTGAATAAAGCATTGAAAGGGGCAGAAGCGCGTGGACATTCTTCATTTCTCCCCTCGACTGCATACTTCGAAATTTTGCCCCCTCGAGACAGGGAGTCAGCTTAGTTGGCCCATTTTATAGAATTATTCTCTTGTAAGGATGGCCTTAGGCCTTAGCCTAAGCAAGTCCATTTTAAAACTCCAGTTTGAAACCTGCAGTCTCACGAGGGACACCTATGGAGTATTTCATTTCGCCCTCAGGCACAAACAAGTCACTTCTCCCCACCCTGACAAACTCAAAATGAAGTCTCTGGCCTGTTGCCCACATCCTGATGAGCAGGAGAAGCAAAAAAATCAGGGTGGGGACCACCAGACCAGATGCTTTAACCCCAGGACGAATGACGTCACTGAGAAATTCTGAAGCTGCTGATAGGGATTAAAGGGATGGTCAGAAGCCCCAAAATTTAGTATAAATGAGGGAGCAAATGAACAAACATTCAGCCAGCTGACACTGATGCACATCAGCCTGAGAGCTTGATGAGCACCTGTACTGACATCCCAACTCTTCTCATCTGCCTGATCCTCTGCGTTATTCTCACAGTTCTTGATTCTGGTGAGACAAGGACTTCTCCCTATGATCGCCTCCTCAGCCAGCTGTCAGCTCCACCCCAGGAGAAGCCTGCCTTTGTTCCTGATCTGATCACCATGGTCCGAGTGAGTGTGCATCTGCTGGACTTAGAACCTAAGGCTTGAGACTTTTGATCTGACACTTGAGCTGAGCATGCAGAGGAAATGTCTGTCATGAGCCTGTCATGATTAAGTGTGTTTGCAGTGCTTAAAATTAATCTAGAATTTTTTACTATGATTTTTTTATGTCTATTGCAGTGACTAGCATTAATGATTATCATTTTCTTGATTAAGAACCTATAGACTGGTAGACCAATGGTATAGAATAGAGGCCACAGAGACTAACCCATAAAATTACAATTATCTTATATTAGACAAGGTGCCAAAAACATGCATTGGAGAAAAGATAGCCTCTTCAACAAATGGTGCTGGGAAAACTGGAAATCCATATGCAACAAAATCAAATTAAACCCCTATCTCTCACCATGCACAAAACTCAAGGACCTAGGAATAAAACCAGAGACCCTGCATCTAATAGAAGAAAAAGTAGACCCTAATCTCCATCATGTGGGATTAGGCTTCAACTTCCTTAATAAGACTCCTTTAGTGCAAAAATTAAAATCAAGAATCAATAAATGGGATGGACTGAAACTAAAAAGTTTCTTCTCAGCAAAAGAAACAATCTGTGAGGTGAACAGAGAGCCTGCATCTTGGGAGCAAATTTTTACCCCTCAGATAGAGCACTAATCTCTAGGGTATATAAAAAACTCAAAAAGCTAAGCACTGAAAAAACAAATAACCCAGTCAATAAATGGGCCAAGGACCTGAACAGATACTTCCAAAAAGATGACATACAGTGAGTCAACAAATATATGAAAAAATGTTCATCATCACTAGCAATTAGAGAAATGCAAATCAAAACTACTCTAAGATATCGTCTCACTCCAGTCAGAATGGCAGCTATTATGAAGACAAGCAACAATAAGTGTTGGCAAGGATGCAGGGAAAAGGTACACTCATAAACTGCTGGTGGGGATGTAAATTGGTGCAGCCAATATGGAAAGCAGTGTGGAGATTTCTTGGAATTTGGGAATGGAACCACCATTTGACCAGCTGTCCCTTTCCTTGATCTATACCCAAAGGACTTAAAAAGAGCAGACTACAGGGACACAGCCTCATCAATGTTTATACCAGCAAAATTCACAATAGCTAAACTGTGGAACCAACTTAAATGCCCTTAAATAGATGAATGGATAAAAAAAAATGTGGCATATATACACAATGGAATATTACTCAGCAATAAAAGAGAATAAAATCTTGCCATTTGCAGGTAAATAGATGGAGTTAGAGAAGATGCTAAGTAATGCTAAGTGAAGTTAGCCAATCTCAAGAAAACCAAATGCTGAATGTTTTCTCTGATATAAGGAGGGTGATTCATAGTGGGGTAGGGAGGGGGAGCATTAGAGGAATAGATGAACTCTATACAGGGCAGAAGGGTGAGAAGGAAAGGAAGTTGGCATGGGGTTAGAAATGATGGTGGAATGTGATGGACATTATTATCCAAAGTACATGTATAAACACATGAATTGGTGTGAATAGACTTTATATACAACCAGAGGTATAAAAAATTATGCTCTATATGTGTAATAAGAATTGTAATGCATTCTGTCATATAAATAAAAAAATTAATTTAAAAAAGAACCTATAGAGTGAAATTTTATTGAGTGATTTGAGTGAATAAAGCATTGAAAAGGGAAGAAGCATATGGATATTCTTTCTTTCTTCATTTATTTTAGTTTTTGATGGACACAGCATCTTTATTTTTTTATTTTTACGTGGTGCTGAGGATCGAACCCAGTGCCCTGCACATGCCAGGCGAGCGCATTACCGCTTCAGCCACATCCCCAGCCCCTGGATATTCTTTATTTCTCCCCCTTGACTGCATAAGTTGCATTTTTGCACATTGCCACATCTCTTAACATCATGTTTCCACCATTTGCATTTGTCTGTCCCTTAACAAAACCCAGGGCCTTAACCATGACTCAAATGTCTCACCACCTCCACACTGCAATAATGAGGACCAAGCTTCCAACACATGAAATTTTAGGGGATATAATCAAACCACATCTAAACCAGAGTACCTGGTGTTAGTCAGTAGTGTTAATTTTATTTTAAAAATCTAAATTTGTGTACTAACGAATGTCCTAGGTATGCCACCATAATTTTGAGTTTTGGGTTTAGCTCCTACTTTAAATTATCTATCTGGTTGTATGAATAGATGTCCTGATTTTTAATTTGGAAAATATTGACTCCATTGTTATAAAACAGTATTTTCTACAATGTGAAACAGCATGTGATTTGGGACTCTGGGTGACTGTTTGAGGCTTTGGATAACATCCTTCAGTTGTTGCTAGAATCAGAGCTGAGCAGCATTTGCCCCCACATGTACCTGATACACACCAGATACTTTCCAAGAAATATGTGGGAGTATATTCTTTTCGGTCAGATGTATGGGTAGTTAGCAGTATGGGAAAGCTTTTTCTCAAGGCTGATTTACCTCTAAACCTGAAAGACTTGGAATTAGGGATTCAAGTGCTGGCCAGCTCGGCATCCTTTAATCATTTTGGGACAAGACTGCTTTATTTTGTTCTTCTGTTAAACTCAATATAACTGTTTGTTTGTTTGTTTGTTTGTTTGTTTGTTTGTTTTAAGGATTCTTAGGTTGGGCATGGTGGCACATACCTGTAATCCCAGCAGGTCTGGTGGCTGAGACTGGAAGATTTCAAGTTCAAAGCCAGCTTCAGAACTTAGTGAGGCCCTAAGCAACTCAGCAAAACCCTGTATCTAAATAAAGTACATATTTTAAAAAGGGCTAGGGATGGGGCTCAATGGTTAAGTGCCCCTGGGTTCAATTCCCAGTATAAAAAAATGCTTAAAATACTAATGAGAAGATAAGGAAAAATGTGAGCATCGATGGTGATTATTACACAGATATGGAACAGGTTACCTATTTTCTGACTGATCCTTAGAGCTCCAGTTTTCTTTTTCTCTCTATTTTTTTTTCTTTTCAAACTAAGAATGTGATTTTTTCATCTTTTGTATTCCATATGGTAGTAGTTAACAAAAAATGTTTAATAAATGGACAAAATACATGAGTTAAGTGTGATCATTATAATTCATAAAAAGAGGAAAGAAAGTAACCAATACATTTTACAGCAATAGTTAAAGAAAAACAAAATCTGAATATTATAAAAAAATGATCAATTTCAGAATAATCACTGTCTAAACAGAATCTGATGCACCCTAAATATCCATATACTACACATAACTTCTTCCCATCCTGACTTTGCCTATCAAGTGCCTGAATAGCATAAATCCTTCTAATTTATTCCCTGACTTATTCTGAATCTTAATAATTTTCAGAAATTGCTTACAACAGCTCCAGTTTTCTGATCAAGGAATTTATTTTTAGGTACTCATCTTTGTAGCTAAATTACACTGATTCTTATTTGCATCCAGTTGTTTTTCCATTTTTAAATTGTTTTAATTGAATGACTTTTGTATGGCAAGTCGTATTTATAGTGTCAACATGAAATTTTTAAAAAATAAATTTAAGTTGAAACTGAGTTGATTTAAAGAAAACATATTAATTAAAAAATAGGATAGATTTTTCTCATTAATGGCAAACATAAGGAAGCAAAGTTTCCAAAACAGTCATTTTTTTTCCATCTTAAAAATGACCCTTCAACTATCACCCCATTTCTTTGCTCCTTTTGCAAGAATTACCTGAATACTTGCTATCATAAGTTTTTCACCTACAATTACACATTTTTAAAAAATTGAGGTAAAACATACCCACAGAAAGATACACAAATTCTAAGAAAATTATCATAAAACAAGCTATGATTCCTTTCATATCCTTTCAGTCCCCCTCCATAAAACCCCCTTTTCTTCCTTTCTGAGCACACATATCTCTGCCTTTCCGTAACTAGTACTCTGCCTTATTACTGCATGTGTTAATATTTCCTTGTTTGTAAAAAAAAATTACACAAACGGAATTATTTATTTTGGCCTCTTAAAAGTGGGTTTGTGAAATTCATCTGTATTATTGAGAGAATGTATAGTTTTTTTTCTTGTTCATTCCTCTAGAATAACATAATATAATTACATTGTTATGTGTTTGTTCTACCACGTATAGATATCTGAGTTGTTTCCAGATTTGGGCTATTATTAATAACACCCCTGAACATTCTTGTGATTGTGAGCATGTGACTTCAGCTGCTATTACTCTTACTCTTGCCTGCTCTATTTTAGTTGGTCTAGCCTCCTTGCCATTCTTCGAACATTTCAAGTGCACTTCCATCTCTGGTCTTCTGAATATTCTGTGCCCTTCCACCACATATCCACTATGGCTCCAACCTTTACTTCTCTCATGCCTTTGCTGATATCTATGCTATGATACCTTCTATTACTCCATGAATAAATATATTTAGTGGTCATATAAAAGCAGCAGTTAAAATCAGACTTTATATCCAAATAGATTCAAATTTTTTTGTACTTCAATTGTCTCATTTGTAAAATGGGAATAATAAGTGTACCGATCTTATAATAATGATGTACTAAATAAGCTAAGTACATAGAATATATACAAGAAACATACTAATGGAGGCATTCTCTAACCATGCCATTTGAATTCCAAATTCTATTTTTGTCTTACAATGTCCAATTTTCCATTATCTGATTTATCTTTCTCTGTGATACATACCATAATTGATATATTACAAATGTTAGTTACCTGTTCATTGACCATCTGCCAACCCACTGTAATAAAAGCTCTATAAGGGCAACGAATTTTAATCCATCATCTATAACAGTGCCTTTCACACAGCAGACACCCAGTAAATACGGTTGAATGAATTAATTAATGAATATTGAAATTAGTTAATATCCTATATCTGAATACTCACTGTCATTTTTAGAAGTTGGCATATGGATAATATAATATTTTACTATTCTATAGTAAAATTAAGCAATCCCAAAAGTAATCAATGTGAGTAATATTTAAACAATGTAAGATATAATGTACACAAAATAATATAGGTTCTTATTCCTACTGTGAAGGAAAAGAGATTTTTAAATAGCATTTCTTTTTTTTTCCTATTGCAAAAATGTTATGTATGTATTTATCCAGAATGACACTTATAAAAAATAATATAGCATCCATCAAAATATACATTTTAGAGAAACTGGCATAGGTATAAGCAAACCTTTCTTAAGTAATTGAAATACTAGATTCAATGTTATCTTTCTATCTTCTGAATAATAAATTTTACTATTAATGTCATTAATTATAACACTTAGGAAGCAATTAGTATATTTCTTGAATATATTGTATGTACTTAGCTTATTTAGTACATCATTATTATAAGATTGGTACACTTATTATACCCATTTTACAAATGAGGCAACTGAAGTACAAAAGAATTTGAATCTATTTGGATACAAAGTCTATGAGTTTAGCCACTACCTTTATATGACCACTAAATATATTTATTCATGCAGTGATAGAGGAATATATCATAGCAGCCTTTTCAAATTTATCAGTTTGCTGATCCATTTCATAATGATTTAAATTTCTTTTTAAGATTATTTGGGAAGAAGAAAGAAACAACTTTTATTTATAAACTACTGTGTTTGGCCTGTGTTACTTCATGGCATCCTCAAAATAGCCCTGGAAAATTAACTACTATTTCCCCATTTACAGAAGAAAAAGCTGAAGCAGAGAGAAATAGATAATGTTGTTATGGTCCTAAAGCTACTAGGAGACGTAATTTTAATAAGATTTAGACTAGAACTGTCTGACTTGAAAATTCTATATCCTTCACTAAGACACCTAGGGTTTGGTATTACCTAGGTAATAGTGAGCTTCCAGAAAGAAGTGTGGGGAGCCATCCATGAAATGTGCATGAACCAAATCAACATGGAAGCCATTGGGTAGGAAAGTCTGGTATCTGGAAACTCCCAGCAGCAATCCTGCTGGCTTGAGACTGCTCATTACATGTGGCTTTCTACTCAGCTCTGTCAGGTTCAGCACTGCCCTGGAAATGGGGTAACCTGCTGGAGCCAAATAGCCACACAGAGTCTCAGAGATGGGTGTGGCTTGCCAAGATGCCAATCAACCTGTTTGCAGTAAGACTCCTCCCACTGAAATCTTATCCCTGCCTTTGATGTACTCTCCCTTAAATAAGGAACCATTTTCTAGTTGTTCAGTTCCAGCTCTTATGTGGACTGGATCTATCAGGTGCCTCTACTTTCTTTGAATCTAATTTCTGGCTCTGACTCTTATTTCTTTACTAATTCTTTCAGACTTTCTTTTTCTCAGGTGTCTCACAATCTTCGGAGTGGGAAACTACCCTGGTAGGGTACTGGCCACCCTGCAAAAGAGGAGTAGTCCACAGTTCCAGTTGGTGTCAGGCTATAATTGGGTATGGAATTAGAACAGTAGTAGACATAATCCCAATTGAGAAGTTCTGGGTATCTCTTTCTATCTCTGGCCTTCAAAGCTCACTCTCAAGTATGCTTCTTATAAATGAATGTGATGGGTCCTTGAGATCATGGCAAGCATATTAATCTATTTTCCATTGCTATAACAAATTATCTGAGGCTGAGTAACTTTTAGAGAAAAAAAGATTTATTTAGTTTGCAATGTTGGAGATCCAAGAGCATGCACCAGCATGTATTCTTCTCTAGAAAGAGCCTCTGGCTGCATCACAACATGACAGATGGCACCATGACTGGGATACATGCAAGAGGGAGAGATCACAGGGTAAGACAGAAAGCCAGAAAGTGTGGAGGAGTCTTGCTCTTTTGTAACAACTCTCTCTTGGGAACTGAAGTCCTGTAAGAACTACATTATTTCTAATTACCTTCTATTAAACTCACCCCTTGAGGGTTCAATTGCTTCTTAATATGTTATGGGCCAGGCTATATGGGAAATGACCAAACAGACTCCATTTTACCCCAAGACTCCATATCATGTAAGAAATGCTTCTCCCATGGGAAAGCCCTGCCTCTGTACCCATTAATAGTTACCGAGCATAACATACTTGGCAACAAGAAATAGCAATTCTTATACAAGGTAAAATTGTTCTCTTTGGCTTCCATTTTTCTTGGGCAATGTACCTTGTCGGAGATTGATTAAGTTAGTAACCATTCTCTAACTTGTACTGAACTAGGGTCATTTTAGTCCACTTCTCTTCTGCTTGCTTGCTGCTATACCAACCTGGAAAGTCCAGTGGGAAATACCAATGTACCCATTGCATTGTCTTGCTGACTGCCCAGTTCAACTTCTGTACCTGCTTGTTTGAAGCTATGTCAACCCAGATGTGATTTTTGCCTTTAAATATCCTAAAATACTCAGGCTCAGGGCTGTTCCTTGCAAAGATAGTTATGGTTCCTGCAGGGGTTAGTCCCTGGCTGGACGGCTAAATAAAGACTCTTCATTTTGGACAATACTTGGACTTGGTGTGTTTTCTGAGCAACTCGTCCCACAACAAATACAGCCACGTTGGAGACAAAGTTTCCAATACATGAACTCTTGGGGGACGAACCATCTAGAAATCATTACTTCAAGCTTCATTATTAAATGAGATTATAATAAATTGTACATTTAATAAACTGTCCATTGGAATCTCCTCTTTCAATTGTTGAAGCAGAAATTACATCTCTAATGATTTTTAGTGGTATCATAACTTATTGGGGCCCAAAGAATTTACTCATCTCAACACAAATTTTTGGTTTGGTTTTTACATTTTTAAAAATTAAAAAACACAAGAAGTTTAGAGAATGCAATTCATAATCCTTGTGAACTTTTGACTCAGTCACAGGCACAAAATAAATATTACTGGTTGGCCTTTAATGGAAAAGTGTAACTTGCAATAAGATATCAGAATAATAGTTCCAAGGTGGTAAACCGATAAAGGACATTCATTCACTAGATAGCTAAAAGAGACACTTCTACTGAAAACTCGGTGAAATATAACCTGAAACAATGAAGCCAGCATCAATACATCAACAGAGTGAGAAAAACAACCAGCAACAGAATGCTTAGTGAGTAGAAATACAAGACGGAGAAGCTCAGCTACACAAAGGAGTCACATTGATTGCAAGGCAAAGAGTGGTGCTTGAGTGGTAAGTGCCAGATTCTGCATGCAGCAGCTGCTCTCGGAATGACAGAGTAATGGATTTCTGTCCACTTATTGGTCTTTCAGCCTCCAGGGGACTGACTCAGCCAGCAGTTCTATTTTCAGAAGCAGAGGATAAACACAAGCCTTAATCCTACCATTTAAAATCTAATAAGTATTTTCACCAAAACATCTGTGGCCAGTTTTTGCAAATTTATATGCATATCTATATCTCTGAGATAACTTCTGTTATGTTTTACGTACTACCCTATGTGGTTAAGAGCTTCACCTCTGGATAAACATGACTTGGATTCAAATCTGAGCTATGTTACTTATTAGCTATTTATTTAATGATTTTAGAAATAGTATTTTATCTCTTCATTATTCATTTTCTTTTTCTGAAATCTTGGATAAAAATAGACCTAAGGCAACATTTCCACAGGATTGTGAATATTAAATGAGACAATGCATGCAAAATTTATAGTACAGTATCTGGACTGTTACACTCAATATTTTTAAAGTGTCTATGATTATTTTAATTGCATATAGTGATTTATGGTTTGCCAAGAGCTTTCAACACATTTTTTATCTGCCCTTCACAATGACATAATGAGATAGGCCAAGTTTGCTACAAATGAGAAGATGAGCTTTTGGCAACACCTATGGCTCACCCAATATCATACAGCAAATATTAAAGTCAAGATCTTTCATCCAAAGAGATATTTTCATATTTAGATTATAGTCCTTTTCATAATCTCATGCTTACCTTTAAAATGAAATTCTTTTAGTAGTGATTAGGCCAACTTCATTTGTAATGGAAGAATTAAAATTAGAACCAAGATCTTGTCCTTCAGTACCTGATCCTGGGGCTTTCTTCAAGCATAACTCAGAAGGAATGGAACTGATTAAACTATGTGTGTTATCATCCATTCCTGGAAACTTGCTGGAGCTTAAAAGAATTAGTTACCTGAGGAAATAAAATTAATTAAATTTTATTGATCAGAAGAGCCCTTAGTTGTAAAATGACAAAAAAAAAATGAAATTGACTTTTGTAAAAAGAAAATTCATTCTCAGCATTATGGGTTGAATTGTGTCTCCCTCTCAAAAATTTGTGAGTGGCTGGGTATGGTGGCGTATGCCTGTAATCCCAGCTCATGGGGAGGCTGAGACATGAGGATCAAGAGTTCAAAGCCAGACTCAGCAATGGTGGGGCACTAAGCAACTCTGTAAGAACCTGTCTCTAAACTACAAAATAAGGCTGAGGCTGTAGCTCAGTGGTTGAGTGCCCCTGAGTTCAATCCCCATTACCCCCACTCCCTGCAAATTTATGAGCGTACCAAACCCAGTACATCAGAATGTGACTTTATTTGGTATTTGGAGACAGAGTCTTTACAGCAGTATTCCAGTACAAATGAGGTCATTAATAAATGAGGTCCCTAATCCTATATGACTGATGCCCTCATAAGAAGGGGACATTTGGATATAAGTGCACATAAACAAAAGATGATATGGAGATTCAGAGATGGAAGAGGACCATCTGCAAGCAAAGGGGTCTGGAAGGAACTGACCCTACCTACACTTTGATTTTGGATTTCTAGCCTCTAAAATTGAGAAAAGAATTTTTTTCTTAAACCAATCAGTTTGTGATCCCTTGTTATGGCAGCCCTAATTAAACACACCTTCTTATACTTGAGAATTTCAGGAGTAGCTCAAGGATTTAGGCATAGATGGATGTAAGGGAGCAAATGGTGTCATCAAGATGTGATATGTCTCTTATTTCTTTTTGTTCTCTGCTGGTACATCAATTCTGAAATGCATGTATTCCCTTTCTTTTGCACATGCCTGAAATTCAGATGTAACTTAAAATTTTTTCTTACATTTCTTTATTCTTAGTGGTACATAAAATAATGGTCTGACTTACAATTGAGAGCATTTTAGGAAATCTTAGAAATTGAGTGTTCACCGGAAAGCTAATCATGTGGGCAATCCTTCCAGCTCAAAGTTTAATAGTTAAGTCATTTTGTGACACCATTGAAACAAGACAGGCTTTTACTAATTATTACAGCAAAAGACCTTGAGCAAAAGCTGGCTCTGGGCATACCTAACCTTAGGAAGCAGGTTTCAGGGCAGGGGAAAGTAGACTTTGTATCACTAAGTCACACATAAAAAGGTGATTTCCCAAAAGGAAATGAAGTGCTGTCACCAGGGTAAGGAGGTTGGATGCTTGAAAGGCCTGTGTCAACTTAAGTACCTGCTTGTGCCAAGCACCACCATATGACTCTTGCTTGATTCCCATTACAAATCTGTGAAGCAGGATACTCAGAGAGTCAGAGATATGTGGACAGAACTGAATATTACCAAATAGTATAGAGTGCTTACAAAGAGCATAACACTCCCTAGGGACTACAAATACAAGAATGATAATTGTCCTTGTGCCTAAAATCCTCAGAGACCAAAGAGAAGGTAGACCCAAAGCAACAAACAGCTTATTATGAAACAAAATGGTAACAAAATAGAAATACTAGAAATAAGAACATAGTATTACGAAAATAATTAAATTTGCTTTGACAAGAAGAAAGACTTAGTGAGGAACAGGAGTTGGGAAAGGTTAAGGTACTTTACACATTTGTTAAAAAAGCCTTTCTTAAAGTTTTGGCAAGGGACAACATCAGAGCACTGGGAAATAATATTGCTAAACCTTGCAAAGAGTCAGGTGCATGGGAATTATTTACTAAACAGTTACAAAGTCAGCAAGTGAAAGGGTGGAGTTTTATTCCAAGAAGCTACCTGTCCTTGGGATCTTGTCTTGCCTTACAGGCCCTGGGCCCCTCCCGGAGCTCTGTGTTCATTTCCAGGGTCAGTCATGACATCCAGGAGTTCCATCTCACTCACTTCCATCACATTTGTAAATAGGTGCATTGTCTTTTCCTCTGAACATTGAACAACATTCTTCCAGTCTTTTTAGTTGGCTCATTATGAAGCAATTCCACAAATTAGTAAAAATTTGTTTGCAAAGCGTTTAATTTAGCTCTTAAAAAATTTTACTAGGTCTTGATATACCTCATTACTGCTCTATTTTATTAACTTTCAGAAATAAAAATAGTGATTTTATAAACTACATAGGATTTCATAAATTGCTTATTTTTTCTCTTCATGTCCATTGGAGATTATATCATTAGCCATTGAGACTTGGGTTTAGAAGTATTTCTTTGGGTCTCTATCTGTCATTAGGTGATATATTTTTTTCATTTCTGCTCTACTTATTTTTGATGATCAAGTTTTCATACATGACAAGGGCAGCTGACTTGTTTTTACACCAGTGCCCTCTCATGCTTCCTTCTTCTTCTTCTCTCCTGTTCTTTCTAGAGTTTCTACAAGCTACACACCTTCAGTTGTGCCTTTCTAATGTCCTGTATCCATCTTGGTAGCATCCTTGTCCACCGTCATGGATTATAAACCCAATTCCTTTTTCCAGAATTAAAATCTGAGTTCATTAACTATCAGAGTTATTTAGTAGCTATATACCTTTTCTATACACATCATCAATAGCTTCTCTCTCTCTCTCTCTCTCTCTCTCTCAGCTGTTATCCTCCCATACCTATTTCATGGCAATTTACTGTATATTATATATTCTTTGAACATGTCATATTATGTACTCCTTCATAATGCATGTGTTGTAATGGTTTAACATTTTGCCTACTATTGGTTTCGTTTATTTTTTATTGTAAACAGTGAACATATTTATATTTTTTATCCAATGACGTACTTAGGATAAATTGCTTGAAGAATTGCCTAGTTAAATTGATTATCTTTTTCTTTATGTTCCTTGGAGATAAGATTATCAGCTATACAGAGTTTCTATAAGGCAATATAGAGTCTGTAAAAGGCATAGCATTTCAAGGGTTATATAACCTAATATAAGTACCTTAGTCTCCATGTCCTTTATATTTATAAGTCTGTCTTTAATAACTCTTCAAATGGTGCAATGAGTTTTTCTGAACCTGGATGTCCAGGTGTACCTGTAATTGATACTGGGGAAACGAAGATACACAGATTCCTAGAAATTATCAGAACTACCTTGAATTCTTTTTTTGAGGTGGAAACTATAGTTCTATAATGCACCCTTATGCTTGAAAAGGGCACTGGGTGTAGTCATCAAAAAACCCTTGTGTTGTGATGACATTTTGTGATAGAAAAGGAGCAGAATACAGACTATCTCTGGCTTTCATTTTGCTTGCACATCATAGCTCCTCTAAGTGATCTGGCAGTAACAATGGGAATACTGCCCACATTTCTTTCCTCTTGTGTATTTCATAAAGGTATGGCTTCTAAAGAACAGTAGCTACAAAAAATGTATCAAGCATTTGTCATCCTTAGGTAGTATTTCTACATAGATCTTTTTTCTCAGGTTACCCATTCATTACAAGTCAAGATATTCCCATACCTCCTAAATCAATGTGTATTTTCTAAATCATAATAGAAACATATATTTTTTCCATGACCTTAGACAATACAGAAATGTACAGAGAAGGAATTTTAAAAACTTAGTAATATTGCTATTCAGCAGTAACTATTATTAATATCTTATGTATTTTCTGGCACCGCTTTTAATGAGTGTGTATACATAAATTTATTTAATAAACTATGTTGAGAGCCACAGCCAAAGGGGCCCCAGCAAACTCCCAGCTGCCGGCTGATGATTGGCTCACAGCGGCCCCAGCAACATCTAGCTGATTGGCTCCTCCACGGAGCTGCTCATTGGGCTGTTTCCCTGCCCTTTCAGACCATGGAGCTGCTCATTGGGGGACTTCTTTGGCTCCGCCCATGTGACCCAGCCAATCGGCCTCAAGAGCAGGAGGATTGTGGGAGGTGGTGAGGTTTGTGTGGGTGAGAGGCTTGTGGAAGACGGTGGTGGCAGTTGGGCTCTGAGGGTTTTTCCTGAGGAGCTGTTTTGTTTGGTGTTTGTAGTTCTAAAAATAAAGTTAGTTTCTTTTGACAAGTGGCTCCTGAATTGTGCCCAGCCAGACTGCGGCAAAACTTGACTTTCTAGTCTATATAAATAAAAGTTTGTATTTTCTCCTATATCCCTATTTCTTGAGCATTTTACTGGGCATTAAATATTCTTCGAACATATCATATTTTATATTCTTTCATTATGGATGCATATCATAATGGTTTAACATTTTACCCACCATTGGGTGTTTAGTTCATTTTACTTTTATTGTAAATTGTGGACATACTTACATCTTTTTACTCTTATTCGGTGGTCAATTTTTTAAAAAGATCCTTGAAAAGGAATTTCAGAGTTAAACAGTTTGATTATCTTTTAAAATTATTGATATATACTGCCAGATTGCCTTCAGGAAAGGATTCTCAATTTAAAACCACCAGCACTTTATGAGGGCCTCTTCCAACAAAGGCAAGATACTTCCACTAACACATTTTTATTGTATGATAGTTGAAACTATCATCATACTCTTATTTCTATGGATACTGAGAAGTCGAATATTGTGTCTCATATTTTTTTTCCTTATTTGCACAGTCACTCTTTATGTTCTTTGCCCCTTTTTTCCTATTAGGCTATTAAGGTTTTCATTTTTTTAATTGACCATATATTGTAAATGGTTGAGTTAATGACACTCCTCTTTATGGACATCATCAGTGTTATTCACTTTTATCTGGATTCTTTTTTTTTTAAGAGAGAGTGAGAGAGAGGGGGACAGAGAGAGAGAGAGAGAGAATTTTAACATTTATTTATTTTTTCTTAGTTCTCGGGGGACACTACATCTTTGTATGTGATGCTGAGGATTGAACCCCGGGCCGCATGCACACCAGGCGAGCACGCTACCGCTTGAGCCACATCCCCAGCCCCTTATCTGGATTCTTGATTCCCATTTTTCTCCCCTTCCCACATTCATATATGCAAATTTCCTAGTTTGTTCAATTCATATCCTTTTACTTATATTGAGTTGTAAAATGGGTATTAGTGCAAGCATGCACCTTCAGATTATTTAAATCAAATCATATTAGGTATTACATTTAATTCTGGTTCTTCTTTTTCCCTTAGAATTATTCTAAAGATTCAACTATGCAGCTACTTCTAATTGCTGCAAAGGGCTCCATACTGGGGTCATTCTGATTCCCCCCTGAATTTCTCCCTCCTCTGCCATTGCAAATGATGCTACAATTGCTACAATAAATATCCCCCCCAACCTTTGTTGAACTTCTGTGAGAAGTTTTTTGAAAACACACACACACACACACACACACACACACACACACACAGAGAGAGAGAGAGAGAGAGAGATTAGGTCATACCTAATTTTACTTTAAACTTGACAATTGTTCTTTAGATAGCTATTCCAGTCTTAATTTCCAAGAGCAATGAATGAGATTTCCTAAGTCCACATATCCCTTTCATACTTACCTGTCCAAGTGATCATTTATTTTTATTTTTGTTTTAATTTGCATCTCATGATTGCTAAGGTATTTGAGCATCTTTGCTAGGATATTCTCTTGTGTATATTGTTCTAATGTGGCTTTTATAAATATTCTTCTGTAGTACCTGATTTTTTTTCTTGTAGATTTCCAAGTCTCCTGTATAGTCTGCTCTGTTCAGTGGTTAGCTTCCATTATAAGGATTATTTAAATTGAAATTTATTAAACTTGAATAAAATTAAAAATCCACTTCTTCAATTGCATTGGCAATATTCCAAGTGCTAGATAGCCACACGTGGCGAGGGGCTACTTTATTGGATAGTGTAGATTTAGAACATTTTCATATTGCAGAAAGTTGCATTGTAAACAATTGCTCAACATAGTAGATGCAGATCAATTTTACAGTTTGCTAATGTCTTCTAGTCTTGTCATCTGCTAAATTATTTCTTTATTGTATAGAATTCTCCAATTTTGATGCAAACACATTTATAAACTTTTCCCTTTTGATTTGTGCTTTTGAAATTTTGTTTTTTTCTCATCCTACATCTCTAGTATATGTTATGTTGCCTTCTATTATGTTTAAAACCTTTTTCTTTCCCGGTTAAATGTAGCTGTTTAGTCTGAGTAGGTTACCTTCAGTAGTTGGTGTTAAGCAGAAATTCAGTTTTATTTTTTGCTATATGTGCACAAATTTCTATAATGCTATTTTTAAAAAATTGTTCTCCCATTAATTTGTATTGTTACTTTTATTGTACATAAATTCAAAAAATGTGTGCATCTATTTCTAGACTCTCTTTTTCTGTTCCGTTGGTTCATTTATTTGTTCTTTATAATCCATACCTTTTTTTTTATCACTATGACTTTGTACTATGCTTTAGTATCTAACAGAACAAGTCCTTCCTTTTTACTCTTCTTTCTTAAAGGCAAACTCAACTAATTTTATAATGTTTATTTAGTTTCTCTGAAAGAAAGTTGAAAGTTTAAATGGAATTACATTGGATTTGGGTACATTTAATTTAACTTTGAGAAATTTGACATCTTTGTAAAATTAAATCAACCTATTTAAAATAATTTACTCATATAATTATCTATGTCTCTTATTAGAATTTAAAAGCATTCCCCTAGAGATCTTGTGTATCCTGGTTAGGTCCCAGGTATTTATTGCTTCACTCCTGTATCTCCTTTTAATTTTTTTTCTAGTTGGTTATTGCTGTATATTGATTATTGAGAAATGCTATTATTTTTGTAAGTTTATCTTATATCTGTGGGAAACCTAAAATTTATTAGTTCTTATAGTGCCTATTTTTTTAAAAAGTTCTTTATATATTGAGAATGTTCACAATTTGAATGTCATATTTGTTTTTCCCAGTTTGTCATTTGACTTTTAGTTTTTATTTTTGAAGTTCTTTTTATTTTTGAAGTTTTTTATATAGATAAGTTTTACATTGATCAAGGAGTCAATTCTTCTAATATTAATTTGAGACTTCATCCAACGCGTTAATGTAATTTGGAAAAATGATTTGTTTTCCTTTGTTTCTTCTAGATTAGCAATCCACTTTCTCAAAACATAGTGACACAGTCAACCAGTGTTCAAAAAGTGTGTTGTCACTTTTGGTCCACTAGGGGCCAACACTTGCTTGAAGGAAACTGATATGCCTTCCTAAAACCCATCTTTTCTCCGCTGAAAGGGAGGGAATTGACTACAAGAAACCATACAGAAAATACGTAGTTTCCACCACAATTATATGACCAGAAATTATATAGAACAGTGCCTGCACAAAGAGACTATTTTTTAATAACTTTAAGTTATATAAGGAAGATTCCCTGGGTGCAGTGGTGCACACCTATAATCCCAGCGATTTGGCGACTGAGGCAGGAATATTGCAAGTTTGAGGCCAACCTGGGAAGTTCAAGGAGACCCTGTCTCAAAAATAAATAAACAAATAAATAAAAATAGCTGGGTATATAATTTACTGATATGGCAGCCCTGGGTTCAATACCCAGTATCAAAAATAAATAAGAAAATGATAAAAGAATTAAGAGGATTCAAAAGGTTAAAGCAGAAAACACAAAGTGGTTTAATTTTTTTGTTAAAATTCAACTTAGAAGAATACAGAAATTAAAAAGACCCAGTGTCTACTCAAAATCCAAACCAAACATTAATAAATAAGAAGTAGATAACAACAAAAAAACAGCCAATAGTGTTTTTTTTCTTCTTTTCCCCTCTATGACTCTTGAAAGGCCAGGAGGTGAGGGAAAACAACCTTTCCTATTCTGCAGAGTGGAAAACAATTCTCAAAATAAAAAAGAATAGTTGCTTTAGTTCAAATAAGGAGATCTGTAGGAAAAGGCCATTCTGAAGGATTATGCTGACCCAAGCAGTCATTGGAAGGTCATTCCTCTTGGAATCCCATTAATATTCTTAGGATCACATTTATCTCACAAAAACACGCAAATCCACAAAGGAAGGAAAGGAAGAAAAGAAAGAGAGAAGAAGAAAGGAAGAGAGAGGGGGGAGGGTGGAAGGTAGGTCAGGCCAATGAGCGAGGCTACAAAAATCTTATCTATGAAAACACAAAAGGATGGTTAAAAACAGTTTCTTACATATAGATGGTTTCTTATATTTAGGTCTGGGGAAAAAAAACAATCAAATAACCCACATGCAAACTACTATAAAAAGCAAGGTACTATTATATTACAAAGGTACATAAGCCAGTTGGGACTTGGCTTCTGGGTGTCCTTCCATAAGTAGGACAGCTACGTCATATCAAATGTGAGAGGTCATGCTATAAAAAGAATTTATTTTTACATCAATTGCAATAAGTGCATGAAAGATTTTTGTTTGCATATAAGGCACAATTTTTAAAAATCAACTAAAGTATTTCTTAAATATGATGAATTACAAAATGGTTTCAAGTTAATATATTTTCTTTTTTAAAAATTTTTTTATTTATTTTTTATTTTTTTATTGGTTGTTCACAACATTACAAAGCTCTTGACATATCATATTTCATACATTAGATTCAAGTGGGTTATGAACTCCCAATTTTACCCCAAATGCAGATTGCAGAATCACGTCGGTTACACATCCACAATTTTACATAATGCCCTATTAGTAATTGTTGTATTCTGCTACCTTTCCTATCCCCTACTATCCCCCCTCCCCTCCCCTCCCATCTTCTCTCTCTACCCCATCTACTGTAATTCATTTCTCTCATTGTTTATTTTCCCATTCCCCTCACAACCTCTTATATGTAATTTTGTATAGCAATGAGGGTCTCCCTTCATTTCCATGCAATTTCCCTTTTCTCTCCCTTTCCCTCCCATCTCATGTCTCTGTTTAATGTTAATCTTTTCTTCCAAGTTAATATATTTTATATTGCATTTGTTTTAGTACCTATAAAAACTGTGTATGTATAGCAGAAGAAATACATTCATAAGTACTAAAAATATCACAGAATATTTCATAACATTTATTTATTTAACTTTCAATTAATTAATTTTTTGTTATGTGTAAATAATAAGTGCATAAGGTAGAATATAAAAATACAATAAGAGTTTTCTCTGGAAATCATACAGCTTGGCCCTCCCATCCTCATCCCCTGGTCCCATAGTTTCACTATCCAGAGGTAACTGATATTGCGTCTCTTGCCATCAATACGAATGAGGAGGTCCTGTTTAGGTTTTTTGTTTGCTTGTTTACAGAAATGCTAGTATGACCCACAAATTATACCTTCACTCAAAACACCATCACCAACAATTACCCTTAAATTAACATGGCTTGCCCTTCATTTCAAGTCAGCTGGAACAACATGAAATCTACTTTTAAAAAATATGTTTTAGTTGTAGATGGACAAAATACCTTTATTTTATTTATTTATTTATATGTGGTGCTGAGGATTGAACCCAGGGCCTCACATGTGCAAGGCAAGACTCTACCACTGAGCCACAACCTCAGTCCCAGACTTTTTCTTCTCAACAGTTGCCAAGTATTCCATTTGCTGGGTGTACCAAAGTTGATTTGTCTAGTCTCTAATTGAAAGGTATTTGACCTATTTTTACTTATTGACTCTAAAAAACAATGTAGTGATTTTCTGTATACCTGTGTTTCTTTTCTGGGAATATGATTTAGGGTTGTAAAATAAAAAGTGAGTTGTTGGGTCAAAGGATATGGACATTTTAATGGGGGCAGGTGTTGCACAATTGCCCTATAGTGACTGTTACTGATTTATATTCCCACTAAAGGTGGTGCTTTTACCACTCCATAATTGCTTTTTATCAAATATTTTGTTCTTTTCAAATCTGTTGGGTGAAAAACAAGAAATTGTATTGTAATTTTTAGTTTGTGTTTCTCCTATTATGAGTAATTTAAATGATTAATTAAACAAGTAATTAAATAATTAATTAAATTTAAACAGTAAATTAAATTTAAAATTTTTGATCCAACTAAAATTTATTTTGATGTAAGAAGTGAGGTTGACATCTAGTGTTATTTTTCCCATATACTTCGTTTCCAAGCTCTTTAATGAAAGTTCATCTTTCCTGGTTGATTTGAAGAAGCCATTTTGAACCTGCCTTCCAAAATGCATTTATGCCTATTTCTAGACTATTCTGTTATTGATATATCTCTCTACATGCATATATTAGGTTATTTTTTTATTACTTTTGCATTATACTATGTTCTAATATCTGCAGGTCTAATCTTTCTCTTTTATATATTTTTTTTCTGAAACATACAGATAACAAATTTCCTTCTATGAACTTTTTTTACTAAAATATTTTACTTATTTTTAAAAATCAGTTATACATAACAGTAGAATGAATTTTGACATATTGTATACAATGGAGCACAACTACTTATTCCTCTTGCTGTACATGGTGCAGAGTCACACAAGTAGTGTAATCATACATGTATACAGGGTAATAATGTCTGTCTCATTCCACTGTCCCATCCCTATAGCCCCACCCCTCTCTTCACTCCTCTGTGCACAATCCAAAATTCCTTCATTCTTACTTACATCCCCTCTCACCCACTCTGGATCAATACATTTGTTCTTTGGTTTTTTTGAGACTGGCTTATTTACTTAGCATATTGTTGAGTCTTTTCTAAAATTCCAATCTGCCAGTCTATGTCTTTTGATTGATGAGTTTAGGCCATTAACATTCAGGGTTATTATTGAGATATAATTTTTATTTCTGGTCATTTTTGGTTTATTTTTGTTTTTTAACTTGACTTAATTTCTCCTTTGATTGACATTTCCTTTAGTGTAGCTCTTCTCTTTACTGGTTTTCATTGTTTTGTTTGTTTATTTATTTTCATTTCCTCCCTGTGGAATATTTTGCTGAGAAGGTTCTGGAGTGCAGGCTTTCTAGTTAGGAATTCTTTAAACTTTTGTTTATCATGGAAGGTTTTTATTTCATCTTCAAATCTGAAACTTTATTTTGCTGGCTATAAAATTCTCAGTTGGCATTCATTTCTTTTAGAGTTTGATATATATTATTCCAGGATCTCCTGGAGCTGAGGGTCTGGGTTGAGAAATCAGTTGAAATGGGCTGGGGATGTGGCTCAAGCGGTAGTGCGCTCGCCTGGCATATGTGTGGCCTGGGTTCAATCCTCAGCCCCCCATCAACAAACAAAGATGTTGTGTCTGCCGAGAACTAAAATATAAATATTAAAAAAATTCTCTCACTCACTATCCTTAAAAAAAGAAAAAAGAAATCAGTTGAAATATGAATTGGTTTTCCCCTGTATGTAATTTGTATTTTTTCTCTTGCAGCCTTTAAAATTCTAATTTGTATTTTTTTCTCTCACAGCCTTTAAAATTCTATTAGTCATTTTCATTATAATGTGCCTTGGTGTGTGTCTGCTGTAATTTTGTACATTTGGGATCCTATAAGCCTCTTGTAGTTGATTTTCCATTTCATTCTTTAGATTTGGGAAATTTTCTGATATAATTCCTTTGGTTTGTATCTCCATGTCTTCGTCTATTCTGATAAATCTTAAATTTGGTCTTTTGATGCTATCCCATATTTCATGGAAGTCCTGTTCATGGTTTCTTACCATCTTCTCTGTGCAGTCAACTTTATTTTCAAGAGTATATATTTTGTCTTCATGGTCTGAGGTTCTGTCTTCCAAGTGGTCTAGTCTGTTGGTGATGTTTCTATTGAATTTATAATTTGGTTTATTGATTCCTTCATTTTGAAGATTTCTGCTTGTTTTTCCCCCTACAATTTCTAACTGTTTATTGAAGTGATAGTTCACTTCCTGTATTTTCTTTTTGATTTCACTCCTTATACTGTCCTTTACTTCACAGATCTGCTTACCTATGTACATTCTAAATTACTTCTGTGACATTTCTTCTACTGTATTGTCTACAGATTCTATTATTGGAACATCTTGGTTTGTTTGAGGTGCTTTATTCCCTTGTTTTTTCATGTTGTTTGTGTACTTTCCCATCTAGTAGTATGGATCTGAGGCATTACTATTTCTACCCTGTAGTCTCAGAGTGTCCCTGAAGGCTTCCAGTGCCTCACCTTAAGGGGAAGACCAATATTAACAGAACTCAATATAAACAATACATACCTTTAAACGAATTAGCTTCTATTAAGGCATCTATAGTTTAGTCACAATAAACAGTGACAATGTATTCACTTATTTTCTATAATATAAACAGTAAGTTTACTAAAAGAGTTTACTGTTTCTAATGATGGACAATGAGGGAATAGAAGTAGTATGAGATGTGATGTTTATGAGGGAGAAGAGAATACAGAGGTAAAAATTTAAAAGTAAGAACAAAGAAGGAATTAATAGAGGCTGATTATTAGTATGAGAGAAGTGAGAAAGAGAATCCAGGGAGACAGATAGGTGAGAGAAAAAGATATATACAATTTTTTTTAAAAAAGTATAGGATACCCAACAAAATTCTAATATACTATTCAGACATCCCATTTCTCAATAAATTGATGCTTAAAAAATATTTGGATTCAAAGATGGTAGAGATGTGAGAGAGGGGGGAAAAGGAAAATTGAACAATTAGCTTCTGTTGGCTTTCAAAATTTTTCTCAGCTTCCCTTCTCTGCTGATAGGTGGGGTTGTCTGAAGTTTGATGGTAGCTCCAGTGCAGTGGGTGCCAAACTGGTTGAGTGGGTGAGCTGATAGCAAAATGCTCTCACACCCTCTCCCAGTCTTCCTACCCATTGTAGTTGGCCCCTTCTGTCCCCATGCACTTTAGGACTCACTGAACTAGAGAGCCTGGTTTTCTCAAGTTTCTCCAACCTGAACTCTCCCTGGGGAACTGCCCCTAGTCTCTGGCTTTCCACAGGCTTGCTAGACCCAGGCTGGCCCACACAAACCCAGCTGCAATCTGATGGACCTAGACTTCAGGTTCCCCAGGCTCTTTCTTGCTGCAATGCCAAGACCTCAATGCCTTTTCAACTTGCAGAGAGACCACCAGGGACCCTGCAGCCACTCAGAAGAAAGACCTTAGGTGCAACCAGTCCTGCAGGTATCCTGACAATATAGCTCCAGGCCCTGGCTGGTGTCCCCAGACTGAGGCGATGTTGAGATGGCAGCAGTGGCAGTGGCAAACCTGATGGCCTTGGCAGGTGTTTCCAGGTGGTGGCGGGCTGCGTGTAAAGAAACCTGCGGGTACTGTGACAATGGACTTTCAGGCAGCAAGGACAGCCAATGGTGGGTGATCTACTAGCGGTCTGGTCTGTGGGCAGTCTGCAGGTTAAGGGCAGGTGATCTACAGGTGGAAATCAGGTGGTGGGCCTTCTATGAACTTTAAAACAGCTTGTTTAAATTTTGCTGTTGCTTTTATCAATCATTAAAAATTTATATATTAGTTTAGGAAGGAATTTTGACATTATGATAATGAGAATGTTTTCTATTTATCTTGTATATACCTTAGTGTAAATTTTTAAATTAAATATTTTTCTTATAGATTTAAAAATTTTAGCTATAAGATTAAAATTGTTTACTAAAATTTTGCATGTTTATTGTTATTTTTTTTCTGATTACCACAATCACTATTTTATATATTTTTCTTCCTTTATACCTATATTTAATTGTTGTTTGTCTATTGACAACATTTTGTTTTTTTTCTAGTACTGGGGATTGAACTCAGGGGCACTTTACCACTGAGCAACACCCCCAGCCTGAGATAGAATCTTACTAAGTTGCTCAGGCTGACCTTGAATATGCCATCCTTTTATCAGCCTCTGTAGGACTACAGGGAGGTAGCACTGTGTTCAGCAGAAAAACTACTAATTTTTAAAAATGTTTATTTTATATGTAGCCCATTTACTGAATTTTTTCTCTACTTTGTAATAGCTTTTGAGTTAATTTTCTTGGTATTTTTCCAAGTGTACAGTTACATAATTGAGAATAACATCATTTAGAATGTTAGATTGTTTGGGTTTTTTTGTTGTTGTTGTTCTTCATTTTTAAGGAGTAAACTAAGAATATACTAAAAAAAGTAAAGTTGTACAACTTATTTTGTTATACTTAAACACCAGGGGTTGAGTGTATTTAAATTAATGAGAGACAGAATTTACCAGAAAAGAATAAAAAGATGAGCTCTTGACAGTTACGAGAAAAATTCAAAAATCTAGTTAATAGTCCAATACATACAACGAACATGACTACATTAATATCAGTTAAGTCTTTTGTATTGTGGCATTTACATTCATCTTTTAGGCTTAATTATTCTTAAAATTGCAGCCAACATGGTCAAGTGGGAACACCCTTTAAGCTTGCTGCAGTGGCAGCTAATGAAAAAAGAGGACCTCTGTCCCCTGTTCTAATAGCAAGAGCTGTGGCTAATGCTCAGTGATCACTCTGAGTCTTATTTCTCCTCAGCCAGAGATGAAAGAGCTCTCACTGATTCTTTTGAGGGGAGAATTTTTTTAATATTTATTTTTTAGTTCTCGGCGGACACAACATCTGTCGCGACCCCTTGCCCGCAAGGAAGACGCAACTCAGGAATCTTCTTTCAGCAGTTTATTCAGGTCCTTGATACTTTTCTTCTATCTCCTGGATGCCCCTCCCAGCCTTAATAAAGCACCTCAAGCCCCAATGCGAAGCTGCCACGTGGACTTTTCTCATAGGGTGCCAAGTCACAGTGTGCCAACTCATTCTGATAAGGAGTTGTTTGTCACAGACTACAGGGGAAACCAGCGCCATCTTGTAATGGCGGCCACAGTTCACAGAAACGGCTCACCACAGTTCCCCCTTTTTTGTTTTTGTATGACAATACAGGCGAGAGTAGAGGTCCTATCCCACTGTGCAGAAGTGGCTGCATAGTATGGCTCAGCCCTAAGGAGGCGCCTTCCCCAGATCCGAGGCCATATCAGCCGACGCCTTTTTTCGTGGGGCGGGGCGTGGATAAGGTGGGGTAAGGAAGGACGTCAAACCCGCATGCAATAGGACATGCTCTCCTTGAGGTCCACTCCAAGGATCACTCAAGTGCAGTGCCTTGCCTCGCATCCTGTACCGTGACGATGGTGGACGGAGGGGGATAGCTGAGGCTGAACTGTGGCTGTGTACAATGACAAACAAGTTGACAGCACCCTGAAAGAAAGGCACGGACTTTAAAGCGATAGAGAAGCACTAGTGTGGAAACCCATCTGCGTGCAATGGCAGCAAGACCGGCAGAGTGCAAGGGCTTTCCAACACTAAGAGAACAGCGAGGAAAGACATGTCGATCCCAGTGCAATGTTATAATAACTTGGGGTGCAACGACCATGTCAAAGGTTTACTGTTTAAGATGCGAAAGCCAGACCTGTGGCGAGTTGCCGTTTTCTAAAGCAGCAAGAGCTTGTATGATCATAGCCTTATCGTGAGCACTGCGGGCCTTGAGGCGACAGAGAAACCACAAGCAGAGAAACATACCAAAGCAACACATTGCATCAAAAATGCCTATTCCCACCCACTCCTTAAAAAAGGAAAAGGCAGATGACAACCAATTGGTAAATTGACCCAAGGTCACTGGATTGACATGGGTGTTATTCAAAACAGCAATCTGAGTTAGTTGAGACTGGATCAAGTTTTCTGCTTCCATGGACCAGGTTCCGGATAGATATTCTCCGATGATGCATGAGGCATTTCTGGAATCATAAAATCTGACAGAGGTTATACATAAATGTGCTCGTTGATCAATACAACCCAAATGTACTAGGTCAGACAATTCCTCAACTTGAGCTTGAAGTAACTCTATCCTTTGATTAGCAGCCAAAATCCCAGATAAAATGTGTTGATTAATTCTACTTTGAGATTTAGAAATTACTTGATTGTATTTTTACTTAAAAGCAAATTTATACTAAACACATTTATCTCAAATATCTGTAACTGAAAAAACAGAGTATCTGATAAATGTAAATATAAAACTTAAATTATAGGTTTTCTGTTGAAGAAAAACAATTAGGCAAATATATATTAACTAATCAATTAGGCATGTGCTAATTAATTTATAGATTAACAAATATAGGTTATCTAAATATCTAAAATATATATATAAAGAATAAGAACATAACTTATAATTGTATTAACTTTATGTAACCACGTGGTCTTAAAATATTTGGATCCATTTAAATTTATTTTTAGCTAGGAGTGCACTCTTCTATGTGACGTCACTTGATGTAACTGAAATAAGATCCTTGAGTATACATTTTTATTTTTATAGTTAGCAATGAAAATAAGGATTTTTTGGTCATCACAGGAACTTTGCCGGCTTGTTCCTGTGGCGAGCAAATGCATCCTCATAACCTTCAAAATTAAAAGTAAAATATAAAGAAGCATATTTGATATCTCTCATCAATAGAACATTATTTAGTAACACAACTATAGAGAAAAAGTCAGGTTATTTAACTTAGAACTAGCTTAAATTTAGGACTGTAACATAGAAACCTGTGGAATTAAATTTTGTCTGAAAAAGATATCTTTCATTAGCATTTACAGGTAGGCATTTTGTTGTAAAAAAAATACAGGCTCTGAGCAGCTCCGGTAGAAACCTGAAACACAGCAGTACAGGTTAGTGGCTGGAAAGCGGGACTAGAAGTCCTGTCTGAGTGACTGTGGAAGAACCAATCAGAAGCCCGCAAAAGTGTGGGAGGTGGGACCAGGAAGCAGCTATGCCGGCCAGGCACCCCATGGTTACCATGGTGATGCAAACAACATGGAGTCTGGTGCCCATTTTCAGGGCAAAAGTTCTCCAAGTTTTCTTAGCCGATTGCATTTTGTTTGATTTTGTCTGCATTTTCCCCCGCCTGGCCAAGATCTTACTGCGGTAGCAGCTTGTTCTGTCTCTGCGACCTGCGGTTGCAGTTGTACATCCTGTACTTCCTGGCATTCCCCTAGGGAGTCTACAGATAGAAAGGGGTTGGTCCGTGGGAGGTGACAAAGTCGCCCACTCCCCGGGGCACCATTCCGTCCCTGGATTGCCCAGTAGACCTTGGGGCGGGCCCCTGTTCCCGTTTTGAGGGCAGCGGCCAGAACCTGTCCAGTAATATGAGCTCCATCAATATCCTTACAAGCTCGAATCATGTCATCAACACTCTTTGCTCTGGTAGATTTAATGGCATTTTGGCAATAGGAATTTGCATATTTAAGAGCCAATTGCTTAATGACCGGCATGGCTTGTTCCAAGTTAGGGAATATTTTTTCTGCTACCTGTATCAATCAGGCAAGGAAGTCAGAATAAGGCTCAGAGGGTCCTTGAGCAATTTTTGAAATTTTTGTTTTAGCATTTGAAATAGGTAGAGCCTTCCAAGCCCAAATGGCTGCTGTAGCTATCTGAGCATAGACCCCAGGATTATAATTAATTTGTTGATTTATGATAGCATATTGTCCCAAGCCTGTTAACATTTCAAGGTTATGCCGTGGGAAGCCGGCGTCCTGATTGACTCGGGCTAGCTCGCGACACCTCTCTTGATTTTCACTTTTCCACAACAAAAAATCCCCTCCGGACAACACAGCCATGCAAAGCTGTTGCCAGTCACTAGGTGTCAGCTGATTGGCAGAGAAACACTCGAAGAGAGTCAATGTAAAGGGGGCATGGGATCCGTAATTAGTAACTGCCTCCTTTAGTTGTTTAATATCCTTAAAGGCTAAAGGAACATGTACTCTGGCCGGCTGTCCATCGGCATCCAAGTTTTCAATTACTGGGAAGTTTGGGCCGTCTTAGGCTGCCACTGAACACCCCCCCGCCTTCTGGGGTTGTCCTCATCCCAATCGGGGTTATAAGGAGGGAGCGTGACAGCGATCGGGGCTGTAGGTGCTTTAAATCTTGACCTTTTCAATCGACCCTCCAGTTCCTCTATCTCCCTTTCCAATTCTTCCTCCTGCCAGCTGTTACCATGGAGCCCAGTTAGTAACTCCCTTATCTTAGAAATGTAGTCAGCACTGTGAAGCCCAGCTCAAGGCCAGAGGCCTTGTTACATATTTTTGTGAAAAACTAGTAAGGGAGTGTCCAGTGCCTGGAATGCTGATTTTTTCAGACAGTAGCCAAATAAAACAGGGCAACATGAAAATAGGAAGTTTATCTACATTAAACCTTTTTGTAGAGATTCTTTTGCTGAAAGTCCTAAAATAAGCCATGGCGAATATTCTGGAGAAGGTCAATTAAGACTTTTCTGTGGGCCTGATAGGGAGGGGGAAGATGAGAAGGCGGGGTTGAGAGCGGCTAGGGTGGATCTAATTCCTCAGAACTGTCCGAGCTACTTGTGTCCTTGGGAGTTTTTAACTCAGTCAAGTCCGGATAGAGCCTTCTCCTCTGTTTAACTTCAGACTCCCTTATCTGTTTACCACTCTTACTCCTAAGACTTTCTGTTACCTCGCTATGTGACCCCTCTGATTTTTCTTCATGCAATTGCTCAAGAACAGCCTGGCCCTCGCTCACAGCTTTCTGGCATTTACCATCCATTATACACCCCCTCACTAATTTCCAAAGCGGAATGGTACTGCCCCTTAAAGTTCCTTGTTTGTAAGCGAAATCCAGATCTTTCCCTAATTTGTCCCAACTAGGTATAGTAAGGCTGCCCGAAAATGCAAACCACGGCGCAGCAATATCTGTCTTCTGTAAAAATCTCTCTAAAGTACTACGTTTCACTTCCAGGCCCTTGGAACGTAACAGGTCATCTAGGGCCAGGAGGAGCGGACTTGAAGACGCGGCACCCATGACACAACAACAAAAGACGCACAAAAAACAACAAGAGATACCACAAAAAACAAAAACGAGATGACACAACAAAAGAAACACAGAAAACAAAAGTGAAAGTACACAGTGCAGCTGCAATAAATATGAGGCTCTCTCTTTCTTTGTAGAGGAGCTGACCCCGCTTTGGACGCGGATCCCACTTACTGGGACTATCCCTGCTTTCATAGCAGATCCCACTTACCTGGGACTAACCGGTGCACCACCCCTGACTGACTGAAAGTTCTGGTTCCCGGGTCTCGGCACCACTTGTCGCGACCCCTTGCCCGCAAGGAAGACGCAACTCAGGAATCTTCTTTCAGCAGTTTATTCAGGTCCTTGATACTTTTCTTCTATCTCCTGGATGCCCCTCCCAGCCTTAATAAAGCACCTCAAGCCCCAATGCGAAGCTGCCACGTGGACTTTTCTCATAGGGTGCCAAGTCACAGTGTGCCAACTCATTCTGATAAGGAGTTGTTTGTCACAGACTACAGGGGAAACCAGCGCCATCTTGTAATGGCGGCCACAGTTCACAGAAACGGCTCACCACAAACATCTTTGTTGGTATGTGGTGCTGAGGATCGAACCGGGGCCGCACGCATGCCAGGTGAGCGAGCTACCGCTTGAGCCACATCCCCAGCCCCTGATTCTTAAAAGGAAGTGGGGGGGGGAGTAATAGGGGGAAAAATGAGAGCATCACTGGGGATTCAAGTGAATATGACTCAGTAACAGATGGACTGTCAGCAAAGATGGCAACTCTTCTGTTATCATCAGGATGGACAGTGTTGCGTATCTCATCACCATTAAGAAGAATCACCTTCTTATGGGTTGGGCAGTTTGCTTCACCCTTTTAGAGGCCGCTCTTAGCCTGGCCGGCTTGCTGGAAGTTGGCATTGTGTATTGGCAGGCTGCCTGCTTCTCCCCTGCCAAAAAGTATTTTGCATTCAGTTCACATTTTGCTTTGAAATTTATTTTTACACTTAAAAAATTGGATAAAAACTATGTCTCTTTGTGTGCTAAATTCATTCTATGTGCATTCAAGCATTTCCGTTAAGCAGGCCAAAAAATTCTGTAGAACTCTTCTTATTCATTTTTATATAGGCATAGAGATAACCAACTAGATGGAGGGATAGAAAATAGATACATACTGGTCACAGGGTTTCATTCCATAATTACAGTTCTTACAATGAGTATTGTCCAAACTTGTCCCTGTCACTTTATCATCTCACCTTGACTTTTGGCATGAGTACACGTAGATGGAACTCACTTTTTTTGTGTGTCTTGGAATGACACCATATGGCTGCACCAAAATTTAATCCCTCCATCAATCAATTCTTTATTAATAGGAATTTGGGTAGTTCTGACAAAAATATTCCACTGGGTATAGGGAGACACAACTGAGTGGTAGAGTGTATATTTAGCATGCTTCAGGTTCTGGGTTCAATCCTGAGTTAACACACACACACACACACACACACACACACATACAAATTGCAATGCATTATATTTAGCTCCCTTTAGCTCATGGTTTATAGCTAGAGTTGAGAATGAGGATAGTAACACTAGAATCCAAGTTTCACCCAGAGGAAGAACATTTGTTAGTAGAACAGAATTTACCAGTAGCAGTTAGGGTCAGAAGACAGCAGCCAACAATGGGGAGCTGTGATGAGGGCCATTGATGTTATGCTTTGCTGACTGCGGTGAAGAGGCCACAAGAGCTGCCACAGTAGGTGACTTGCCACTTCAAACAGTCAGGCTTCACAACTTCAACGTTGGAACCAAGTGACAAAAGACCGATCATATTTATTTTCATAACCTTGAAGTGCTGACATCAATGCTATTCTTGGCGATGTTTGATAAAGGGATGACATCATCACAGTACCGTCATCGTCTATTCTTTGTCTTGAGAAAATAACTTGAGAGAGCTGGGTTAAGGACTGTTTTTCTTTACTTTGCCAGCCTAAATCTATTTTAAATTGGGGAATAATTTAAAACAAATTATCCTATGGGAAAGAAACCTATTTCTAAGAAAATGGATTTGGTCCTCTCGGGGAAAAAAAAAAGAACCACTAATTTAGGAACTTCTTTGTATTTTTTTTTTCTCCTCTTACTTCATTTTCTTAGAGTACTTTCCTAATATACCACCCTCACTTCATTTAAATTCCATTAGAGATTTTTGGAAACTGGGCTAAAACTACCTGAGAGGAAAAAAAAAAAAAAACTATAAGAAAAAATTGGATCAGCCTTATTTGTATTTTAGGAAATTATAAATACTACAGTAAAATCATTTAGAAGAGATTTTAATGTAATCAGAGAACTTTCTAGGTTCTGGTTCATATTTGATATGAAATTTAAATATATATAGTAAGTATATCTCATAATTCACTAATTCAGAGTTTAGAGTTTTGAAATAATAGTACTACACCAAAAAAAATAAATAAACAAAACCCAGAAAATACTTTGTGCTATGGTTTGAATCTAGAATGTCCTCCAAAAGAAGCCTTTGAGTTATAAAGTGGTGCTGTTTGGAGGTGGTAGAAACTTTGAAAGTTGAGGCCTAGTAGGAGGTCTTAAGGTCATTGGGAGCATGTCTCTTTGGGGATTGTGGGATCTTTGTCTCTTCTTCTTTTTCTCTTCCAAGCCATGAGGTGAATGATTTTCCTCTTCCATGCATACCTGCCATGATGTGCCACTCCAGAGTCAATCAGTCATGGAGTAGAACTTCCAAAACTGTAAGCCAAAATAAGTTGATTATCTCAGGTATGTCTTACACTAAGAGACAACTAACACACTTGGTTCTTAAAAAAAAAAAAAAAAAGGAAGATATTCTGGAATATTAGAATGCTGTAAAACTGTATTTCAACCATTTGTTAGGTCAAGGCTGGAAAGACTTAATAGGCAAAGTACCAGAATGGGATACCTACCTAGCAACTAGAGGCAACCCAAGAAATGGGGATGAGGGACAGTGTGATGAGAGGCTGGTTAGGAGTCAGAAGACTCTGAGAACTGACTCTTTCATTTACTGAAGCTGTTGGAGTTTGGGCCACTTTTTCTTCTTGTTGGGCCTTACTTTCTTTTTTAATACAATAAGCATATTAATATTTGTCAGCTTCTGTTACAGGGCTGTTATAATATAAAAAAAAACACCAATATGAAAAGCTGCAAAAATGTGACGTTAGGCTCTGAGAATACAATTATCTTTTATTTAAACCTTTTAATATTGGGCAAGAAGCAACTATATTTTGATTTTGCTCTTAAAATATGTAAAAGAATCTACTCTACCACAGCCCTCTTTCTTGAATGTTCCTCCACTCTTATTTACATATGAATTAAGAGGAATTTCTTTGAGCTGCAAGATGAGAAGCTTCCTTCTTCAATACTATATTAGTTGGTACTCCTCATACATATCATTTTCAATTTCCAGTCATTGTTTTCTATATTCAGAATTAAGTGTTCTGAATCAAAAATAGCTTTTTATATTGCACTGTTTGCATTTTTAAAACACCAGTTTTGTTTCATCTATGCACCGTTATTTTAACACAAACTCCAGGTATTGTATCAATGGACACTTTGACTTTCAGTTTGAATTGTCTTTGATTTCTGGTTGGTTTTATACTCTGTGACTGAGCATAGTACCTACACCTCCCCCCATATTCTCATTCTTATCCCCTGTCACACAGGACCAGCCCAGATGACCTGGTTCTCCAGTACTTGGTGACAGTTTCACCTCAAGGCTTGTGCTTTCTCCAAGGAGGCAGGTCTTTTTATCCTTTAATCAAATAACAAGTCAAGTGAAACATAGATAGATTCCAAAGGAAAAAAGGTTTATTGCAAGACACACCAAAGCAGAATAGGTAAAAATAATCAAAAGGAGTACATAAAAATGTAGAATGTAGGTACAGAATGCTTGTAATAAGCAGAACACTGCATTCATGGAAGGAATTGCCCAAATGGTATAGGAGAGCAGTCCCTTCAAGGGTTTGAATTGCCGCTAAGTCATCGGTAATGAAAAGCACTTGTTTACCCAGGCAGGGCTTGCAGTGGCTATTGCCTTTTCAAGGTGGATACTTTGCAGAGCAGAGTCACTGTGAGATCAGTGTCAAATGGAAATCTAAAGGCACTGGTATTTATATTCCCAGAAGGTGTATTATCTCAGCTTCCAGATGTCAATTTTTTTATAGGGAAAGGTCCCAGATATCAACAATCACATTTACATATCAGCACAGTTGTCCATCCTTCAGCCTTCTGTCAAGGGTGACAATCAGCTGGCCACTTGGCTCAGTTACAGCTTGTGTGACAAGAGGTAGCTCAAAATGGAGTAAGTGTTGTCAAAGCATAGTCAAAATTAAATGTTTTAACTATGTTAATAATAATTAAAATAGCAGTTGACTCAGATTCACAAAACTCTTAACATGGCAAAACGTTCCTCTAGTCGTCACCCTTTTATTGGGCATGGGAGCCTTGGTGGCTTGTTTGCTGGGAAAGGGAGCTTGGCTACTCCCCAGCAATCACTGTGCCTAGCCCTTGTTTGGTATTATCTTATTTTGCTCTCGCCCCATCTTTGGATGGCTCTAGTAATGCCTCTAGCCCCCTGAGCTAGGTTCTCACTCTTTCAAAGGGACAACAACTAGCACTTGTCTTTCTAAACTTTCCTGATTCTGCTCTTTCAGGAAGGTCACATCCTTGTTTTGATTCTTCAGATTCCAGCTCTTGGCATCACTGGTTCACCATCAGCCCCAGTAAGGAAGAGACAAAGACACAAGAATAAGTGATTTCTTTTTCACATGAAGTGCCATCACTTCTCTTCCACTGTTTCCTTGAAGTATCCTCTGATGGCACACTTCCAGGCACAATCTACCATTCCAAATTTTCATGTTGCAGTCATGGTAAGTGCTGGGAAGAAGATAGGGAGTATCTTTTCCCATCTGTGTTAAATTCTGCCATTGGAGATCCCAATTTTCGACAGCACTTTTAGGTCAGAAGTTTTTTTTTTTTCTCTTGATTTACTTTTTGGAATTCATGCAAGCTTCTTTATCTAGAAACCCTAAAAAGCAATCCAGGGAGCACAATCCTTGACGATTTGCAGGATGACAATTTGAGTAGCTTTGGATGTGCAGCATTCAAAGTCATCCCTCACAGACCCTAGTCTCTATTCCTGGAATACCTCAAACCATTTTCCATCTGGGTGATTGGCTTCCCGGTGCAATAAACAATGCTGAGAAGAGGGAAAGCTCTTCTTTCCCAACTGCCCTGAAGGGAATGTCTTAGCTTTGGAACCAGAAATCAGCCCCAAGACAGCAAGTACTAGTGTAGTTCTTGGAGTATAACCAAGCAATCAGCAGTCTTGCCCCCACTTGAAACATCACATTGTAAGTTCTGCCTGCTCAGGGTCTTCAATCCTACTGTGGTCTTTGATGATACAGGAAATAAGTTATTGTGGAACTGAATTAACTGAAGGCAAATTAAGAGGCTTAAGCTTTAGCTCTACTTCTATCTTTGCTGTTCAACTTAGTGATTTTTTTTTTTCATTCCTTCGGCTCTGATGCACAAATAGTATGTCTCAGGGAGGTGTTAGAATTTATTATACAAACTTACTGTGACTGTCCCCCTACTCCCCCAATCTTATGCTTAGATTCTAATTAAGAACTTTCCATCCTATTCTGCTTTGGATAAGATTTAGGTTTGCCTTTGAACTGAATCAGTATTCATAGGAGGAAGGCTTTTCTCTCCAGGCAGAAAGCAATGTTGGTTTCTTTCTGTCTGAAAACATATCTGAAGCTGCTCCTCCCATGACCGAGAGTCTCAGGATTCTAATTGGTGATGGAAAAAGCACATTATCAATTACCCAAGACATCTTTTTATTTTTATTTTTGCTGTTGCAAGCAATGAAGGAAATATCAGAACTGACATGGATTAAAAACTTGACAGTTGCTAGGATGTGAGATTTGTTTTTTCTCTCTCTGGTTAGGTTAGCTGTGTTCATTTGGCAAAGGGCAACATAGAAGGAAAAATAAAGATGGGGAAAATGTAAAAAAAAATTTTGTATGTCACATTTACAAGATAAGAACAAAGTAGGGTGAATGCCTAGGTGAAAAGAAACTGAAAAATATGTGCATATATAATTATATTTATGGATCTACATAGATACATATTAAATAAATAAATATGTGTAATATATTTTGCTAAATAATTTTACCTGTACTATTTAATTTAATCTTCATAAAACTTTATGATGTAAATGTACTAAAATTTTCACATTGCAAATGAGTTAACTTGTGCACAGAGAACATAAAATAAATTACTTTTCCCAAACCATATATCTGGGGAGCCAGGTTTTGAAACTAGAGAGGGTAATTGCAAAATCTGTGCTCTCTGCCATAAAGTAGGTGTGATTTTGCTCTGTAAATTGTGAAGACTGAGAGTTAAGGAGTTTCATGAGGATTCAGTACCACTTAAAGAAAGTGTGGGTATTTAGTGTTAGTTTCACACTAGAGTTTATCCAGCTGGTCAGTCCCTTCCAGAAGAACCTAGGGAAGAACTGAGATAGGCCTGGAACCCTGGGTTTAAAATATATTCTGGTCTGAAATGAATTGGCCTGGAAATTTGAGGAAAATAAGAAAGATTCTATTCATTGAACTATTTTTGTGGATACCATACAATTCACAGGATAATTTGATGCATTTTTTCTCCTATTGGTCTGACTTCTGACCCATTTTTGTGAATGCCTGCATGTACTAGTATTCCTTAGCACTGTGTATTATCTTCAGGAGGGCATAAATAGTAAAACTGATGTAACCCTTATCTTAATTATTTCTTCAGTAAATCATTTCCCCCACATGTGGCCAGCTATCTGAAGGAGTGTTTCAATAATCGGAAAAAAAAAATTGCATGTTCCATGTGGTACAAATCTTTTTATTTTTTCTTCTTCCAAATGTGTTCATCTCTTTTTAATTTACCAATGATTAAGTTAGAATGGCAGAAACATATTTACAGGCAATGCACAGAAATGCAGTAGTTGAATTTATTCATCAAATACTGCTTCTGATTCATTAAATCATAAATAATGTATATGCATGAGCAATACATAAATTCATTCAATTTGTTCTGACTTCATAAGACATTTTGAGAAATGTTAGGGACTCTTAGCTCATTTCTATTCATTGAAAAATTTTATTTAGCCACCTGTGCCTCTGTGCTTTCCTCCAGTCTATGGCCTTTTTTTTATAGGAAAAAAACATCTAAAAGTGGATATGACATTCTTTTTAAAATCAAATGCCTTCTTTAAAGATGTTGCCACAATAAGAATAGTACATAAAACAGATGGTATGTAGCTATAAATTAAAGTTTATTTTAACTTGGATGCATTCATCTATTATTTCATAATTACAAAAATGGGGACTGGTAGTATAAACATGAGTCCCTTGAGCTAATCCCTTTAATCTCTACCTGTTTTCTGAATTTTGCTAACCTTTGTATATATTGTTTGTGTCTTTCTGCTTTTAAGGTGATATGCATTTCTTTCTTCCTTCATTCTGAGCCCTACAGAGATGAGGCCTGACACTATTGAGAAGAGGTATGCATTTTTCAGAATGGTAGCTTCCTATGTCCACGTGGCACCTGTAATGACCTCCACATTGTGTCTCTCCTACTTTGTTGTTCAAATGATTCCATCCCTGTTTCATCTCCCAGATGATAAGTACCTCAAGGGCAGAGGTCATCTTATTTTCCTAGGTACCTTTTGTTTTTCTAATACAATATTAACTTGTTTAAACAAATTAATGTTTCATTCCATTCTTTACCTACTTATTCACACATCTAGTAAAGACAAACAAACAAATAAAAAACTGTTGTCTCTAAGAAAAACAGAAATGGAGGTAGTCCATGAATAGGTAAATGACATTTTGGGTACCAACAATAAAATAATATCTGAACTAGATAGTTTATGATGGTAGAAAGAAAATACTAGATACATAGTACCTTTTTAAAGAAGTACTTATAGGTTAATAGAGGGTACAAAAACACATAAAATGTACAGGTATGTTATCAAATTGAGTACAGTAATCCTGTACATATACAAATGCAAGCACATAAATATAGACCATTTAATTAATGTCTAAGTAGGCAAAACTTGTATCACACATTATCCTTGAGATATTTTGGATCTTAGCCAAATTTTTTACTGATACCTAGCAAACTGCTAGCCATTTTATCCCCCATTCACCCAGCTGGTATAGGTTCAGAGGATGTCACTTCACTGTTAACCTATAACATAATTCAGCAGGTATATTCATTACCAAAATATCCTATATATTTCAGAGTCAAATAAAAATCATGTGTGGCATATCAGATTATCTCTCTCTGTCATACTTATCATGATAGTTTCCCTAATTATAGTCCAATTTGAATTCTTAGTTTGTCTTTCCTTGCCCTCACTAATTGTTATGTCTGCCCTCTCACCCCGTATGTGTGTGTTTGTGTGTGTGTGTGTGTGTGTGCATTTCTTCAGCTCTTCCCATATGTACACATACTCTGTCTTCTCCCCACTCTTCTTACCACATCCTTTCTTTTCAATTTTTTGTAGTGTCAGATAGTTGGTCCTATTAATATTCCTGGATGCATTCACAGGAGAGGGATGAAGATCGTATGGAAGGGCACGTATCTGTCACAGTGGGTAGTACATGCCTATAATACCAGTGACTTGGAGGCTGAGGCAGAAGGATTACAAATTCAAGGCTAGCCTCTGTAATTTAGTGAGTTCTTCAGTAATTTAGAAAGACCCTGCCTCAAAATTCAATCCCCAATACCCAAAAAACAAAAATGCAAAAAAAATCCAAAAGAGCACATATCAATTTCAATATTTAGGCATCAATGAACATTTCAGATAACATTCTGGTGAAGGAATACCTCAAATGTCACTTACTAGAGGATTATCTTCTTATGCTGTTGGTAGGGATGAATATCTAGATTCAGGAATGACATGATTGATTAGATACTAGAAGCCTAATTGTCTGCAGTAATACTGTTTACCTTTACAATTAGGAACATCAGTTTATTTAATTGATGAGAACTGTGCTCACTGTGGCACCATTCACATGTATCCTGACTGAATCCTCATCTTGACCATATCCTGACCAGGAATATGAATAATCATTTTAACAGGAGATTTTTGATGACAAGGACAATATTCTCAATTACCCATGATGTGTCAGTCATCATCCTTCCTTCTGGGTAGAGAAGACTGACCAAGGTCTGAATTCAGACCCCTAAATTTGCCCTAACATAGAGCCTTAGGCTTGGAATTCACCTTATATCATACAACAGAAGCCATACTCCATATGGAGTCACCTCTACAACCCTTCTTCTTGAACACTAGTAACCTAACAAGCAGAGCCCAGAATATATCAGCAAGAAATATTTTATTTTAGCTAATACAGAGCTTAATGAATAACTGCTTTCCTATGAAATTGATTTTATGGCTGTGAGACAAAAGTTGGTCAGAATAAGCATTAACAAGTTTCCTGTCATAGGCCTTGTTTGTGGACTAACATGTCATGTAAAAGTTATGGTTATACTATTTTATGTCTTCATCAACTTTGTAGATATCCATTATATATATTTCTATTAATTCATATAGTTTACTGGATATAACATTTATGTTTTTCATTATTACATTAAAAGTCTAAAATTACTCATTAGATTAAATTCATTGGTTAGTTACTTATGCAAATTTCAAATGCTGTGTGTGTGTGTTTCAAGGTTAACAAAACATGTTTTTATTAAATTCTTTTTGATTTTTGCTTAGGATGACAGAAAGGGGAAGGGGGCATGTTACTGGCCGGTACTGAGGTGTGTACTCTATGTATTTTGCTGCAGTCTGGCTGGGCACAATTCAGGAGCCACTTGTCAAAAGAAACTAACTTTATTTTTAGAACTACAAAAGCCAAACAAAACAGCTCCTCAGGAAAAAAACCTCAGAGCCCAACTGCCACCACCGGCTTCCACAAGCCTCTCACCCCCACACCAGCCTCTCCACCTCCCACAATCCTCCTGCTCTTGAGGCCGATTGGCTGGGTCGTGTGGGCGGAGCCAAAGAAGTCCCCCAATGAGCAGCTCTGTGGTCTAAAAGGGCAGGGAAACAGCCCAATGAGCAGCTCCATGGAGGAGCCAATCAGCTAGATGTTGCTGGGGCCGCTGTGAGCCAATCATCAGCTGGCAGCTGGAAGTTTGCTGGGGCCCCTTTGGCTGTGGCTCTCAACAGTACTTTATTTCATCTTCTATACAAACTTGAAAGGATATTCTTTCTGAATACAAATAACAAGAAAACAATCTTGCATAGGCTGAGTAATTTGCTCAGGGATGTAGCAAATTTGAAGCCAGGTCTTTCCAGCTCTGCTGTCTCCGCTGCTGCTCCCTCTCTTAGCTCCTGACTTCTATTTACCATTTCCACTGTACCCAGATTTTGCAGGGATCTCTGTTTAGCAATTCTTTCAATAAGATGAGTTAAGGCTGCTGCCCTTACCCACCTTTTTTCTTTCTTTTGTTTTCTTTTAAAACAAAAGAAAGAAAAAAGAACCCTTCTCTTCCTTGTCTGCCTCTTGTGATCCCATTTCTTTCTCTTTCTGGCAAAGCAGCCTAAAGGAGTTGCCATTACTCCCTTGTCTCTTCTTACTCACCTCTACTTGTTGCTTGGTGCTGCCTGCCCCCTCAACCATGGCTTCTTATGGTCACTAAATTCCTCTGAGTTCTCAGAACTTATAATACACCATCCTGCTCTTGTTATTTGACCTTTGAAAATTAAAAGTGTTGACCAATTTTTCCTTCTCAAAACCCTCTCTAACCTTCTTCCTGTGAGTTGCTATTTCTTCTGATTCTTTTCTGCCTGACACTTTTACTTTCCCTGACTCATCCTGGGCTCTTTCACTACCACTTCTAGTTATACCTGCTCCTTGAATGTCTGTTATTCCTTAGAAATTCTCTGCTCTTTTTATTCCCCCACTTCTCCTTTTTTTCTTTTCAATTTATTTTCCCTGTAAAGTCTTATTCATTGCCACAGCTGCCTAAACGTGTCTCCAGTTCTAGACTTTCATTTGAAAGTATGTTCAGAACATCTTCCAACGTGTGGCTCATGACACTACAAGCATAACTGGCCAGTTTCTCCACCCACACAGTTGGTTGCTTTCCCTGTGTTTGATGATAATGTAATACCTTTAGATTCACTGAAAGTATTACAATTATTTTATTTTTGTGTCCATTTCTTCTGAGGTTGATTAACTATGAAAGGCTTACTTTGGGTGTTTATAATAGCGTCTTCCATTTCAATATAGTTTCTGGCCTAAAATAGGAACTAAGAAAATGTTTACTAAATGAATGACTAAGATCATAGATATGATTTACAAGCTCAGGTAAATTGTTCTGCAACAAATTTGGATGCACAATAATGAAACCCACCTTTATGGATCAATTTTCTGATCCATGCAGATATCCACAAAAATAATTCATCTCAGTTTTGTGATCCATACAGATAACCTGAATTTCTGAGATGAAAATATAGATGGGATACTTCTGTTGCATATTCTAAGCTTGTCACTGAAGAATACTTCCCAATTTTTAGAAGGAGTTGGTCTCAATAGCTATCTCAATGTAGTGTTATATCATCTTGGCTTTGAGATGAGGAAAAAAGGTGATTCCTGTTTTTAAAGATGTTTGTGTGCTAATTCATTTAGAAAATGATCATGTGTCATGTAATGACCTGAGCCAGTCCAAACCTGAAATCGTTTGTGCATCACAATAACCTTAGTGTCTTTAAAATAACATAGATGTCTTGGCCCCACACCAGACATAGCTGAATCAGCAGTTAGGGGATGGAGCCTAATAATCTGTATTGCATTTTAGCAGACAAAAAAGATCCCTAAACTAAAACCACTTCTCAGCTATACTAATCCAGTCATTGGGTTAGTTTGGGGAGCCATTGGTAGAGATTTAGCCTAAGTAAAACCCAGTTGAGTTATATGGATATGACAAAACTTAAAGAGCCATATTAACTTCATTGCATTTTTCCATATATTTAAATTAGTGCATTATAGCTGTAATGGTGGAATTGTTTGTATGTGCACACAATAAAGCAATATAATTTGACCAGTGTCATTTCTTCTCTACATTTTTACAGATACAATTTTGAGAAATTTAATCAAATTTGTTGCTTGCAATTTTATAAAGTAAAAGCTCAGAGAAAATTTTAAGCACTTTTTTTGTAACCTACATCAAAATCTGCTTATTTTTTCTTATGTAATGTTTATGCAATTTGCTTGTCATGCTGGAATGGTTCGTGATTCTGTTGTGCTAGTAGGTGCTAATATGAAGAGCATCTGGCATATTAGAATAGAATTTATTATGGCAATGACAAAATTAAAGTCAAACAACAAATATTGAGTGCTTCCTATATATACTAGGAATAGTGCACAGATCACTAAAATATTTTAAATTTGAGGAAATGAGCTATTAAATAAGCAAAAATATGGAAGTAACAGTGATTTATAAGTACTAGCATAATATGGGGGATTATCATAATAAGAACAAATTAAACTGCAATATTAAAATTAATGTCATTGATGTTGGTCGTTATTTATTTTTTGTACCAGGGACTGAATTCAGGGGCACCCAACCACTGAGCCAAATCCCCATCCTTATTTTGTATTTTATTTAGAGACAGGGTCTCACTGAGTTGCTTAGCCCTTCGCTTTTGGTGTGGCTGGGTTTGAACTCTGATCCTCCTGCCTCAGCCTCCAGAGCTCCTGGGATTACAGGCATGCACCAGGCTCCCAGAAGTTTCATATCTTTAATATTCATCAAAGTGGACTTCAAGCATCTTCTAATATTGCAAGTACTTAACAGGGTATTTATTAGTTCCTAATACTCAATGTGATAGCTAATTTTATGTGTCAACTTTATTGGGCTAAGAGATGCCCATATAGCTAGAAAACTGAGTGTTTCCATGAGAGTTTTTCTGGAGATTAGCATTTACATTGGTGGACTGATTAAAGAAGTTCAAATATTAATGGCACCATCCAACCATTTGAGGTCCGGAATAGAAAGACAAGGGAGAGGAAGGGTGGATTCATCAGGGATTTTCAGCTTCTCTGGCTCTCAGACATTAGTGCTTCTAATTCTTTGGTTTTCATGTTTGGATTGGGACTTATATCATTGGTCCCCTGGTTCCCAGGCCCTTGGACTTGTACTAGAATTACCTGTTGGTTTTCCTGAGCCTCCAGCTTGCAGAAGACAGATCATGGCAGGGAATGAGGTATAGGGAAAGGAAAGAGAGAGGAAAAAAAGAGAGAAATAAATGAGATTGATTTTTGGAACTGTATGGGTGTACGGAAATTGGAGAAATGTCTTCAAAGGAAGGTAGAAGGAAATGATGTTTAGAATTCATGATGGCACAGTGCACTGATATTCTGGAAGCTAGAAAGATGTGAGATTCTTTGAAGTAGATGCAAGGAGAGACTGGAGTCTGATTAATATCTGCTATTCTTACCCACATCCTATGTGGGTGGTGGAATTTGGGTTTCCTTTGTGTGAGGCGGGCTGGCTGCAAAATAAAGCTAAGTAAAGAAAGCAGCGGAAAAAATCACACTACACAGTAATTTTGAAAAGTGTGTGTGGGGGGTGGGACAGTTCTTTGACCTTAGGGGTCAAGCTTCACACTGGGAAGACTGAGAGTGAGACCCTGCGTTTGCTAACTATATATGGGGGAAACTTCAATGGTTTTCCATAGAATGTTCTTCTGCCAAATAAGGTAGCAGGTGGGCTATCCAGGCCCAATGGGTCATGCCCAATTCCAAGCTATGAGAGCAGCCTTCCTAGCAGAGCGAAGACTGAAGTCACCTGTATAGTGTAATGCATTAAGTGGAGGAGCCACAGAATGACTTGCAATGCCAAACCCAAATCTCCGTGGCTCAAGGCCGATTGAAGATGCTAAATAGCTCGGGAGTGGCTTCCCACATGCTATTACAAATGTTTGAAGACAGATTTAACTTTTTCTTTCTTCAGAACCACTTAAAAGACTGTTCTGAAATTTCATTTGAAAACATTTTAGAAGTTAAGACAATTCTTCCTACATGTCTATATGGTTAGGTTTTCAGTATAGCAGCCCAGGTCCCGAAATTTCTCATGTAAACAACCTAAAGGGACAGTTTACATATGGACATAATGAAAATATTGTTTGAAGATATTTTCCAATGGCTGCATATTTCTTATAGCCCTTCTAAGTGATTCATTAATAATATACTCTTCTTTAATTACCTATCATTTAAAAAATTTAGAAGAATTATATTAACAAAAATAATTATTAGTTTTGACAAATGTCATTCATTCCCCAAGTTATTTTTGGAGGGGGCTTATAATTTTAGTAATGAAAAAGAGCAAAGGTTCTGAATGTTTATTCCTTCTGTTTTTACTCTTCATGCCTATTTATGATTAAAGGTCTAAGTTTATTGCTTAAAACTCTTGAGGCTTTATGAGTTCCATTTTGTGAAGAGGTACTCTGTACAATAAGCTTTTGTGCAAACATTTCTACTGAAATTTAGATTTGCAGGTAGATTTGGTTTATTTTGGTTATTCTTGATGAAAAATGGGTCAGTTTTGAGAGAAGGAAATTATTACCTACTGCAGATACATCATACAGACAAGATGATTCATGAAAAACCAGTATAAACTTAGAAAAAAAAGTTGAGAACAAATTTTGTACTTTTTTATTCTTTAAAACTGGACAGCAAAATATCGGTATATACAGGGTGCAACTACTCTGTATGACTCTACAATGGTAGATACATGGCATTATACATTTGTCCAAGCACAAAGACTGTACAACACTTAAGAATGAAAGTTAATGTAAACTATGGATTCTAAATAATAATGATGTGTCATGCCATGTTCATCAACTATAACACATGTACCGCCCTGGTAGAAAAAATTGACAATGGGGAGGAGTCTGTACATATGGTAAGGCATGAGGAATATAGAGTATCTCTGTACATTCTCTGCTCATTTTTTCTATGAATGTGTATGCATATCTATGTAATCATTCATAGATCTTATCCCACAACAGAACTATATTAATTAAAAAATCTCAAATAAATTACTTGGGCAACCTGGACTAGAGGAATATTTGCACAAAAATGTAAAATATAATCATATTCTAAGTCAGTTGCTGAGGGAACTATACAAATTTGGCTCTACACTTACCAAATTGTCAGAGAGAAAAGGAAACCACTGTGTGTTTGTGAGATCCGAGCAGATCAGGCCTCTGGACAAAAATACATCCTTTCTTAACCCAGGGACCTGAAGGAGAGTTAGCTCCTGAGTCCTTCCTTGTTAAAGACTCTACATGACCTAAGGATGTTGCTATTATCATCATAACCCTGGAGTAAGTGCAGCAGTGGGTCTTTGGCTGTATATTATAGCATCCAACAAAACGAAAGCACAGTTCAGTAAAAGTAATTCAATAAGTTACAAAAATAAAGTAGTCCCAGTATTCAGCTTTCAAACATAATATAGGATTCAAAACACGTTAGATTGCATTTCTCACATAATGAGTTGTTCTATTAAAGAATAAGATGAGAAAAATCAAGTTATGATAGAAAGTTATACAGACAAATGACTTAAAAATGAAAAGAATATCTTCCTTTATGCTGTGTAAAATTTGATAGCTTTGTTTTAGTCCTTCTGGGGCTGAGATAATTTAGACATTCCTGGAAGAAAGCAGAAGGCATTGAGGAGGTAATTTGTCCTTAAAAATTTCTCCTTGTTTTCTATAACAAGGAGCCAGCCATAGGCACCAAAACCCCACAGGCCCAATATTTTACATTTTTTCTAAGTGTTACCAATATATGCTGACCCATTTTGCTGCTAATAATAATGGTTCTTTGAAGGGGTGGCTGGTAGCATATCTTGTTTCTGAATTCATAGTTTAGGCTAAGCAAGAGGAACTGAAGAGGCTGTGAGTTCAGGAGACCTTGTTCCTGGTGGTACTGTGAAATAATAGATTGCGACTCATGATTCTCTATTTTTCAATTTCCACAGCTTTACTCCCCCTTCCAGTGCAGTGAAAATGGGCCAACTAGGGAGAGACAAATTGTTTCTTCAATTAGGACATGGTGGCTATAGATCAAAAGTCACGGAACACACCAGCTCTTACTGAGCCGCCACGCCATGCTAAGCACATATAAATATCAGTACACTACTCTATAGCTTTTAAAACAGTGATAGGTAACACTCTTATTTTATAGATAAGAAATTTAAAGATCAGGAAGATTTAGTAACTTATCTTAGGTCACACAGCTTATGCGTTAGCACAGCTGGACTCAGCAGTGGAATTCTAATTCCAAGTTCTGTGTTGTTTTTTTTTTTTTTTTTTGACTATATCATGTATAAAAAACTGCCATTCAGCAAATCCTTACAGATGCCCCCTTTGTACCAGGTACTATTACAGGCACTATTATAGGTACTGACAGAGCACACAATCCAACTAGAGTTCCAGCCGAGGGGGTGGGGCGGCGGGAGGAAGGAAGAAAGGAACTTACCTCCTAGGGAGGAGTAACAGATAAAAAAATACAAACAAACAAACAACAACAACAACAACATTAAAACAAGCAAAGGAACGTGATCAACTTGCCATAAGTGCTATAAAGAACGGGGAAGGAAGATAGTCCAGGGTAGAGGTGAGAAGCAGGTGGGAAGGGACTATTTCAAATGGACATGGTGGGAAAATGTTTCAATTATAAGGTGACATTTGAGCAGAGAGGTGAAGAAAGTGGGAGAAGTGTCCTGGGGGAAAATGTTCAACAGATTTGTTGGTCAAAGTACATAACTCTCTTTTATGAGTCTTATATTGAAAAGATTCACTTTGGCCTATATATTTTCAAACAGTTTATTTTTTTTTGTCTCATGTAAAAATTGCCATTGGTGATTATTATCACATTGGTAATTATTATGATCTGTTCTCAGCTTAGTGGGAGTAAAGTCTGCTAGACTAGAATAGATCTAATTATGTCATCCTAAAATGTGACAAAACATGGCAAAAAATATCCTGGCCACACACAGAAAGATGGGTGGGCTTGTCCTCAAATCTGGGCTGATTTCAATAGCAGATGGGGTTTCAGGATATTATAAAATAAAGATAGCCAGAGTGTTATGGCTAGCATTTATATCCTTCACTAGATTTAATTCAGTAATTCAATTCATATTTTTTAAAGTATGAAATTTCCTTATCCTCAAAAACTTTAATAGTTTAGTTGGCGAAAAATGAATAAAAGAACAAAGCAAACAAAACACATTTATGAATGAATTAAATAGCAAATCTCATATACCTGAGGTTGGCTTTGTTTGGAATGTCGGGCACTGCTGAAGTGCTCTGGTTAATATTTCTTTCTTATTTTTCCCTAACATCAAATGTTACATCCCTTTCATTACAATTTCGAATTGTGCTATTAGATGGAGCAGTGGGATAATGTTCAGTTCCTTTGGTCTCAAAACATTTTATCTTCTCCTTCACCTTCTTCATTTTAGCACTTTCCCCCTATTGTTCTTTCAAAATCATGATTCTACTGCCCTCATGTACAAGGACCCTGTTACTATAATATCTTTTCTCTTCCTAGTAGTGTTGCTTACCAAACTTCTGGCCTGCCTCCTCCACATTTACTGTGAAGTTCAGGTCCAGGGTGTTTTCAATCAAACTCAGTCACACTATCTTTGATATCTGTGGATAATTCATTTTACTCACAACATTAGAGTTCTCTGGTCTCAGTTTTATTAAATTTCACCTCCAGAAATTTTCACCTTTCAAAAATTTTCCCAGAAATCTTTTACTGTCATCCTTAACTGTCCCTTAACGTACTTTGTTATCTCCTAGAATTATTCCTCTTCTATTTTTTTCCTTTCCTTCCTTCCTTTCTTCTTTCCTTCCTGTGTTTCTATTGGGGATTAAACCCAGGACCTTTCGTATGCTAAGCATTGAGCTACCTTTAAGTTATAGCTATATTTCCAACTTCCAAAATTTTTAGTTTCATTAACTCACACAGACCAAAATCTACCACTTGTGCATCACTTTTACTATTTTTTTTTTGTAGTGTTAGGGTTTGGCTGACCACCTATATAATAAAATATTATTATATATAATGAAATATTCAATAACTCAGTATATTTATTATATAGGTTTCATCAAGAGGTTATTTGTGGTAAAGTTTCAGCAAAGCAAGCAATCTGAAGGATGCTGCGAAACTTGCAAGACATCAGGGTCATCTTGTTATGCTCAGAATTCTGTACCCCCTGGGAGTTGGTGACTGAACTCAAGGTTCCAACTGATACAGCTGCACACCTTTGCAAATAGCCTCCTCTGGCTGGGCATCACTGTAGCAACTGGGCCATCTTGATCTGCACCTTTGCAAAGGCAGTTCCCAGTGCAAACACAGGCCATGAGGGAATCAGAAACCATGGTTAAGTCACTGCTCTCCACAGTTGGGGATGGAACCCAGGGATTTACACTTGGATAATTGGTGTTAGTATACACTCTAACATCAAATTACACCCCTAGCCCCAATCACACTTACTTTTCAATACACCTTTGACAGTATTGATGGCCACTCACTTTTGACCCTTCTAGCTTTGTTTTCCTCCTTACCAGCCTACATCCTGTGGTTCTTGCTGTGCTATTGAACCACTTGCCCCCTTGTTCCCCATCAGTTTCATTCTGCAAAATCTCAGGCAGATTGTGGAGCTTCTCATTTCTGCAAGAGCCACAGAGAAGATTCCACAACTCTAGACTGAAGCCATTGCAAACTCATGGTTATTAAAACTCAGCAGAACCTTAATTGCTGTGTCGAGGTCTTGTTATGTCTAGAAAATTCTCTTTTCAGTCTTCAAGAATATTAAAGGGGCTGGGGTTGTGGCTCAGAGGTAGAACACTTGCCTAGCATGTGCAAGGCCCTGGGTTTGATTCTCAGCACCACATAAAAATAAATAAAATAAAAGTATTGTGTCCAACTACAACTAAAAATAAATAAATAAATATTATTAAAAAAAGAACATTAAAATCTTCTCATCCCTTTTCAAACATCTACCAAAATCTCATTTATGATTCTGAAATGGGTATTAAAACCCAGGACCTTTTGTATGCTAAGCATTAAGCTACCTTTAAATTACAGCTATACTTCCAACTTCCAAAATTTTTAATTTCATTAACTCACACAGACCACAATCTACTACTTGTGCATCACTTTTACTTTTTATTTTTATTTGTAGTATTAGGGTTTGGCTGACCTTATGAACAAATGTACTTGTTCATAATGTGGGCTCAAGAATCAAATAGACATGGATTTAGTTCTTAGCTCCTCTACTTCCTAAAGATCTAAATTTGGAAAAATTATTTAACTTTTGAACTCTCTGTTTTCAAATGGAAAAGGAAGGTGAGGTTGTAACTCAGTAGTACGTATGTACTCTCCTAACATGCATGAGGCCCTGGGTTTGATCCCAAGCATTGAACAAACAAACAAAAATACCCCCAAAACAAAACTTAAATGTAAAAGGAAATAATAATAGCATGGTTGCATTATGAACATTCATTGAGAAAAATCTATGTCTAGTGCTTAACATGGGCCTTATAAATAATAAATACTTGAGCCAAAATAAACCCTTTGTTGTCATAAAATAAAAATTAATTACTAATACATATTAGTTGTTATTTATGAGAGAAACTGAGGCAAAGTGGTGGAAACATCTTCAACATCCTCCCATTGCAACTATGAAATTATCCTTATCTGTACCCACTTTCTTATTGCTTAAAGCCACAATAGAAGGTGAGATTTGCTCCCGCTTAAGGCAGATCTGACTCCACCAAAAGCAACAAGGCAAATTCTATCTTCATTTTCTGGTTCCTTCCTCTGCTGTTACATGTCTCAAAGTCTTTAAACATGTTTAAGCTCATCCTATCTTGAAACTATTCCTTCACCTTTCTATATATCTAGGTCTCCTACTTTCACAGCCCCAAATGTTATTTTTTTGTAAGAGAAAAACAGACTATATGTCTCAATATCCTCAGAGCCACAAAAGAGTTGAGTGAAAACATCACAAGTGCAGGTGTAATGGTGCACACCTATAATCTCAGTTACTCTGGAGGTTGAGGCAGATGGATTGAAAGTTCAAAGCTAACCTCAGCCACGTAGTGAGGCCCCAAGCAACTCAGCTTTTGTTTCAGCCATATTTCATATTGTAACTCATAATAGACATTGGTTGAAGATAGGAATCAAAAGAAATATTGATGTCTAAAAGCAACAAGGCAATGAGGATGTTAAATTTTAATTTAGTAAATGTCCTCAAAATCATAATTAGATTCATGCATTATATCCATCTGATCAAAATTCTTAAATAGCACATCAATGTTTCTAGCATTTCAAAATAGATTTAAACAAGAAAAATTTTAATGATAGGTATGACTAATTTTGCTTTTCACATGTTGGAAATAAGATGATACACACCTACAATGTGTTAGTTTCAGAGAAGAACCTGTAATTAACAGCTTGAACCTTTTAATCATAGCTCATTATCCAGAAACAAAACAAAAAAAGTATTAAAAGAAACTAGTTTTTTTTAAGGTGCAACATGTAATAATTCTAAATATCAGATTATAACAGCAGTTTGAGGTCTATTTTTTGATACCAAAATATGTAGTTTCAAGGTTTTGACATCAGGAACACAGAATCTCTCTCCATTTATTTAGTCTTCCTTTGATTTCTTATGTCACAGTTTTATAGTTTTCCTCATGTAGGTCTTGTATATATTTTTGTTAGATTTATACCGGAGTTTTTAATTTCAGTCTCACTTATTACTGATGTATAGGAAAGCAATTGACTTTTGTATGTTAACTTTGTGTATGTGTGTGTGTGTGTGTTTTTCCCCTTGGTACTGGGGATTAAACCCAGGGGCGCTTAACCACTGAGCCACATTTCCAGCCCTTTTTAATTTTTATTTTGAGACAGAGTCTCACACTAAATTGCTTAGGACTTTGCTAAATTGCTGGCTTTGAACTTGCACTCTTCCTGCCTCAGCCTCCTGAGCCACTGGAATTATATGTTAACCTTGTGTTCTAGAACATTGATATAATCACTTATTAGTCCAAGAAACTTTTTCATTGATTCTTTCATCTAATGTAGTTTTAAAAATTTTAAATAGTTGTAGATGGACATAATACCTTTTTTTCCAATTTATTTTTATGTGGTGCTGAGGATGGAACTCAGTGCCTCACACTTACTATGCACATGCTGTACCACTGAGCTACAACACCAGCCCTAATGTAGTTTTAATTAGCATTATCCTGACTAATAAAGAGATTTAGTACCTTTTCATAGATGTACTGGTTATTTGAATATCCTCCTTTGTGAAATATCAATTTGAGTCTCTTGTCTATTCTACTGGATTATCTTTATTTTTATTATTGCTTTGTTGGGATTCTTCATTTATTGTGGATCTAAATCCTAGTTATAAGTTATAAAAACCTTTGCCTTTATATAGCTTTCTTTTTCATGCATTTATTTTCTTTTTCACTTTCTTAATTGTGTCTTTGATGAATAGAGATTTTCAAACGGTAATATAATTCAATTTACCTATTATTTTGTGCTCAGTGCTTTTTATACACCATTTAAGAATTATTTCTCTGTTCATGAAGAAATATATCTTTGTTTTATTTTAACTTTTTTTTTTTTTTTTTGGCTGTTCTGGGGATTGCATTCAGGGCCTCACACATGCTAGGCAAGTGCTTTACCATAGAGCCACATTCCCCAGGCCCTGACTTATTTTAAAATTACTTCATATTTTTTCCTTTTACATTTAGAATTATATGTCATTTTTATGCATGGTGTAAGGTAGGGAATATTCTAAATATAGATAATCAATTCTCTCAGTACCATAGACAGAAGAGATAACCCGTTTTATATTGTGCTGCAGTGCTGCCTAGGCTATAAATCAAACATCTAGAATGTGAGGGTTGCTTTCTGTGCTTCCTGCTCTATTCCACGGCTCTACCTATACTTACGCCAATTATCATACTGTAGCTTTCTATTATCTTGATATATAACTAAGCAAGTCTATCCTTCTTCATCTTCAAGAGTATCCTAGCTAATATATGAAAACTTTTTATATTCTTAAGTAAACTTTATAATCAACCTGCCAAGTCAAATTAAAGGAAAAAATAGTGAGATCGTTATTAGGATTATAATGAATTTAAATAAATATTTGAGGAGTATCTTAGTCAATTTTTTTGTTACAATCACAAAATATCTGAGGCTAGGTGCTTTCTTTTAAAAAAATACAATTTATTTGCCTAACTATTTTAGTTGTTAAAAAGTCCAAACAGCTTCACATCTGGTGAGAGTGGCAAGGAAGCAAAAATCAAAAAGGGAAATCACTCAATATAGAGGAGAAACTCATGGGAAGCATGGGGTTTCCTTATAAAAACTCATTCTTACAACGAATCTAGGCCCATTAGACCAGATCCACTCCCTGGAGATAGCTTAGAGTCCCCATGACCTAGATACCTCCCATTAGGCCCCACCTCTTACTGTGCCACCACCTCAATACCACATATAGGGGACCAAGCTTATAGCACACGAACCTTTGGGGAACAAACCATATCACAAGGAGTGTGGTAAGTAATAGAAAAACAGCCATAAATTCCTCCTATTTTTGTATGCATACTCAACTTTGTATTATGACTATTTTCCTACTTCCTTGAGTAGGAATTTGACTTGTAGCTTAATTTGGCTAATACAGTACAGCAGATAAGACGTTGGGTGAGCTCTCAGCCTAAACTTCAAGAGATCATATGGTTTCTGTTCTTGCCTTCATGGAATCCTGAGTTCATCCTGAGAAGAGTCATGACCTACAACAAATACATGAAAAAAATGTTCAGTATCCTTAGCAACTAGGAAAACACAAATCAAAACTATACTGAAATTTCTTCTCCAGTTAGAACGGCAGTCATCAAGAATACAAATAAAAATAAATGACTGAGAGACTGTCGGGGAAAAGGAACACTTATACATTGTTGGTGGGATTGTAAATTAGTATAATCACTATGGAAATCAGTATGGAGGTTGCCTCCAAAACTAGAAATGGAAACATTATATATTCTAGCTATACTCCTTCATATTTACCCCAAAGAATTTAAGTCAGCTTACTGTAATAATACATGCAAAACCAAGTTTATAATGGCTCAATGCACAATAGTCAACCTCTGAAACCAGCTTAGGTGTCTGCAAACAGATAATGGATAAATAAAATGTGGCATATACACAATATATTTTTATTCAGCCTTAAAGAATAATAATTATGTCATTTGCAGAAAAATGAGTGGAACTTGAAAGCATTATGACACAGATAATCAAGAGTCATCATATTTTCTCTCATAAGTGAAAGTTAAGAGAGAAGAAAGAAAAAAGAAAGGTGGGAGAGGATCTCTTGAAAACTGGAAGCGAGAAGACTAAAGTAGAGGAAGAGGTTCAGCAGGAGGGAAGAGGGGGAGGGAAAAGGGGGGTACTGGGGAATTTATTTATTTTTATTTATTTATTTGGTGCCAGGGATTGAATTCAGGGTCACTCAACTTCTTTCATGTGCTGTTTTCTAATTTGCCTTCTGGGGAATTTCTACTTTATTTTTCCCCTCTATTTTAGGGAAGCCATTTCTCAAGAAAAACCCAATATCTGTGGCAATGTGTGGAAGGGGATTTTCATTTCACCACCTGAGGTATGCTTCTATTAGTCAACTAAGGAAACCTCAGGATCTTCTTCATACCAGCTAGACAGAAACTCAATATATCTCATCATCTTTATCTGAGAGTTCTTGTCCTTCACTGAGGCTATAGTCTTCTGAGTTGAAAAATCCAACTTCAAATTCTGCACTAAATTGATCTGAAACTGAATCTTAACCCTATCTATCCCCAGCATCACTTACACCAGTATCAAGATCGGATTAAAAAGAGTTTCTTGCCAATTTACAGCTTGTGTTCCCTTCACAGTGTAGCTCAGAACCAGGCTTTCCTCAGAAGAAAAAGAAATAATGTCAGATTTATAGAATTTTTCCTGTCATTCACCAGATAATTCATCTGAATTTTCTTAGTTCTGTAGGTTCAAAGACCTGGTGCTGGCTTCAGGTCAGCTCTGATGAGGACCTCGTGGCAGAGAGTATCACAATGGAGGGAGTAGGTGTGAGAGGCCATTGTTTTAATTTTTCACCAAAGATTCACTTTACCTGTTATGGAATTTCATAAGAATGGAATAATAAAGTACCCATCTCTTTCTCAAAACTTCTATGACTTATGCTCTTACGATGGATCTGTTAGGTAAGAGAGGGCATGGGAAGGGCTAGGGCCCCTCATCCTCACCCAGCATCTTCCTGTGAGGGGAAACTTGGGCCTCTTGTGGTTAAAGGGAGTAAGACAGATGACAACAAGGGGAGTTTAAGACCCTAAAGGGAAAGTCCCAGATCTTGGGCATGTGCAGAGCCAGAGGGACTGACCCAAAGTAAACTTGTCGCTACTTAAGGTTATCAGCATTGCAGTTTGCTCTCCCTCTGTGCATTTTCTAGGGGAAAAGGAAATGCCTGGGCAGTAGAGAAGAAATTATGTCAAATTCAGCTGTCAATAAAGGTGCCAATCAAACCTAGATCTTTACAGGAGAAAGGGGGGAACTAGCAGAGCCCAGCAGAAGTCAGTTTTACTGTGTAGACAGGGCCTTGATCTTCTCAGCCTGGCACATTCTGTTCTCCAAGTGTGTTTTCTTTTGCTTTCAACAAACCTCTGGCTTTTCAGCCAACCTCTTGCTCAGTTCTTTGCTCAGCATGCCAAGAACCTGGACCTAGAACTCCCTGGGTACCCTTGCCCTTAGGCCAGTCACATATCCACGTTAATATACACATTAATTAGTATTTTATTCCTTATAATTGTAGGGGATAGTCTGTTGTGTCACAATTATTACAGTTTGTTTAGTAATCCTTCTGTTGATGGGAAGTAGACTTTTTTCCAGTTTTGAGTTATTATGAATAAAACTAGTGTGAAGATTCTTATTTTCTTAATGTATACTTTAATATTTCTGTAGCTTTTGTATTATACATGCTACCTTTTTCCTGGTGAGCTTTTGTATTATAAATGTTTTTCCATCATTTTATCTCCAACAGTTTGGTGTCCTTATATATTAGGATTGTTACGATATATTGTTGGGTTTTGCATTATTTTATCCATTCTGACAACACAATTTTATGTCTTTTAATCTGAAGACCTATCAAATGTTTCATATTTATGATATATTTAGAATTAAATCTACCAAGTTTCTATGTATTTTCTATCCGTCCCACCTTTTCATGTTTTCTTTTAGATCAAGTTTTTTTCTTAATTGTTGATAGACCTTTATTTTATTTATTTATATGTGGTGCTGAGTTCTAAACCAGTGCTTCACACGTGCCAGGCAAGTGTGCTACTGCTGAGCCATAGCCACAATATATATAGTCATATATATTGTTATCTTTAGTGGTTAACACAGATATTATAATACATATCCCTGATTTATTAGAGTTGGATTATTATTTCTTTTACCTTCTCCCAAGCAATGAAGAGCCTTAGAGAACTGTGTTTATTTTCCTCTCCACTTTTATATCTCTTTTGTATCAATTTTATCATCTGTGTTTAGTTTATCCACAGATCTTCCACTCTTATTGCTTTCCATCTTTTTTATATCTCTGAACTCCCCAGTTGTTTCCCTCCTGCTAAAGAATATTCTTCAGTACTTTAATGTGCATCTACTATGATTGATTCTCTTGGTTTTTGTTTGTCAAAACCTCATATGACATTTAACTGTCCTTTGATTTGATTAATAATTGGTTAGCTTTTATTTTATTTTTGAAGTATGAGTATATCACTCTGTTTCCTGGTCCTCCTCCCATTTCTACTTTACTTGCATTATTCAGGAAGACAATTTGCCTCTAAAGGCAAATCCTCTCTTATTTCTTCCATAATGTTTCAATAACTTTACTATGAAGTATGTAGATGTACATTCATTTTTACTAATTTTATTTACTCTACCTAAAGCTTATGATACTTTCTGAATCCGTGAACTAGTGGCTTTTATTAGTTTTTTTTTTTTTTAAGTTGAGGATGAACCTTTATTTATTTATTTTTATGTGGTGCTGAGAATCGAACCCAGTGCCTCTCGCATGGTAGACAAGTGCTCTACTACTGAGCCATAACCCCAGCCCCATTTATTAGGTATTGAAAAACAGTTGGTATATTGCTAAAACCCTATTCTTTCATTTTCTTCTGAGATGTATTACTCTTACTATCTCACCTCTGTTTTTTTTTTAACTCCTATTTTTCATCTCTTAATGATTCATTATGGATATTTCCTTCTAAAATATTTTTCAGTTCACTGATTTTCTCTTTTATCAGACTATTGTTATATCCTTGGAGTAAGTTTTTCTCATTTTTTTGTTGTTTTAGGATTTCTATTTAGTTCTTATCAATAATTTCTAATTTTCTGTTGAAATTCTAATTCTTGTTTTTATATACTCCAATATGCTGAGCATAGTTTAATTTTTGCTTTTCTTTTTCAGTGCTAGTTGTTTTAAAGTCTATCTATCTGGTAAATCTTGTGAACTGGTTTTTTTTTTTTCCTTAGTTCTGATTTTCACTGTCTTGTCTCCTCATGCACCAAGTAATATTTTATTAGTGGGTCAAATGTACATTTGGAATGAAGATATCTTGAGGACTAAATTATCTTCATCTTTCCTCATATTTATCTTTGCTTCTGCAGGCATTTGGGGGCTCCATCAATCTAGAATTACCTTCATCCAATTTCAGGGTTTGCAACGATTGGAAGCTGAACTATATAGTCCCTAGCAAAGATCTGTTTGCCTATGTTTCACCCATATTTCTAGGATGAAGTTCTTTGGAACCCAATGCAAAGTAAGAGGGACTCAGCCCTCTGCCCTAATTACCATTTCAGCTTCTCAGCTTCTTAATCTTCTCTTCTGGAACCAGTACATACTTGCATTGCTGAAAACTGGCTTCAAAAGTTGGGGTGACAATCCTCAGCCTAAGTCTTCCCCCAGAATCTGTCATGTTCATACTTTGTCAATGTATTTACTCTCAAATGCCTTCAAAGAAATGTTTCACAATTCAAGTTGTCCTCAGGGGGTGTGATTTGTCCAAATTACCTACTTCACCATTACCTGATGCAGAACTCATTATCCTATTTTTAGTGAACATTCTAACTCCACCCTAAGTACGATGTGATAAAATATTTTAAATCTGATGTCAAAAAATCATGCCCTTTAACAATGGTTAATCAGTCTACAATTTTAGAGAAGAAAGAAAGGGCAAATTTTTCTCTATATTATGTGTATCATTAAAAATTCTAGCTACATAATTATGTATAATATCATTTTTGAAAGTAAATCACTTATATAACAAAAAAATGTTGAAAGGTTTTTAAATCTTAAAGGGATCAAGAAATTGTTTATTTCTGTTAAAGGGATTTTGAGAGTGAATTCCTCTGGCAAAATGGGTGGAAGATATTAATTTGGGCCCTTGAATGTCGTCTTAAAGGGATTAAGTTCTTGGCAAAGTAGTTAACTTTGTCTTGTTTTAGTAAATAAAATATCCTTTTTTACAACTGAAACTAAAAGAAAGAAAATAAATCATCTCTATTAACTTCTTAGAAGTTTAAGTTTTAGATTTTTTTTTAAAAAATTGGTTTACTTAGGAGTTAAGGGTAGTTGATGTTCTCTAACTAGTACTCTTCTTCTAGAGTATCTTTGTATTTGAGTAAATTATACACATCAACAAATTTTTTAAACAAATTTTAGCCTGCTGTGTTGGCATACACCTGTAATCCTAGCTACGTAAGAGGTTGAGGCAGGAGGATCACATGTTTGAGGTTAGCCTTGGCAACTCAGCGAGATCCTGTCTCAAAATAAAAAGGGCTGGGATGTAAGTCAGTGATGGAGTACCCCTATACTAGAAAACAAAACAAAACAAAACCCCCAAAACAAAACTTTAAAATGTTAATGTTCAGTATTTTCTCTTGGTACTTAAGTTTCTAGTGAAATTAAAGTATATAAAGAAAAAAGCTAGAAGATAAAGAAAAGCAGTTGGAGAAATCACCACATTCTTATTAGCAACAAAAATTAAATGTCTAAATGAACACAGTATAAAATAACAACTCTGATTTAAAGGAAATAAGAAAGTACTTTATGTATTTATTTAGTACTGGGAATTGAGCTTTACTATTGAACTACATCCCCAGTCTTTTTATTTTTTTATTTTGAGACAGGGTCTTGCTGCGTTCCCTAGTTTGGTCTTGAACTTGTGATCCTCTTGCGTCAGCCTCCTGAGTCATTGAGATTGAAGGAGTGGGCTACCACACCAGCAAAAATACTTTATGCTGAGCCTAATTAGAGTGACCATGGCCCAATAATACAAATGCAAGTTTCTATGAATGCTATATTCTACCAGGGAAGAGGTTACATTAAATTTTATGGTCATATAACAAAAAAAAAAAAAAGAAAGCCATAAATCAATGCACTTACCAATCACATTGGTAGGAACCTCAGGGACAAGCTACAGCAAGGCAAGCAATCTCTTCCATGGGTTTCAAGTGTTACTGGAATTTTAGCTTTAGAGTTGGTGGAGACTAGAGGTCTGTCAAGCTTAGCTATACATTCTAAGAGTTTAATCTAATGGTCACATGATGCTAGGTCAGATACAAAGGTTGATAGTAAATGGTATTAGAAGGGACCAAAGACAGTCCAAGATAACTTTGGCTCTTGATCTGCAACATCCCATCTCTCACAATCACAATGTTCTGGTCAGCCAAGGTCACACACTCTGCAGGCTTTTCAACATAGATGTGGCTTCTTCAGAGAACTTCAGTTCACAAACAAAAAGAAATGTTTATAAACATAGAATTTATGTGAATAACAAATTTCTTTAGTTTTCCAAACACTTTGGGATTTTAAGAATTATAAAATCTGTTATAAATTTGAAACTTGATATTACCAAGGAACAGACCACAATTTTTTTCTTACCCAAGTGGTCTGGTGCTTTGGGAAAAGCAGACTATTAGGCTACATTTTTATTTAGCTCTCAGAATCATTTTTTTTCTGAAGAGGTCAGCTAATTCTCAGCCTTCAAAATTCTGATACTTTGTTCATGATTTTGACTTATTTAAAATCTGATTCATTACTGATAAAGTTTTGATGTTTTCTTTCTTTATGCATACCGACGAGTAACATTGATCATTTAGTCCAAATACCAAAATCAATTAATTAATAAAAGATGAACCCCAGAAAGTTTAGATACCATTTAAGTTCTTTTTATCTGTACTAATTTCCAAACTAAATGTAAATAATTTGTCTTTACCTTAGAAACTGAATATTTTCTATCAGATAACATTTCTCTAAATGAAGAAGACAAATAACTAGAGGCTTGATTGTCACATTTTTCTTTTTAATAATAATTCTCTTCATATACCATAAAATGTGACATATAATTTGCCTCTGCCTGCATACATTCTGATAATAATTCTCGTTTATAAACTATGGTGCATATGGTAGAAGGTATAAAGCGAATCATAGATAACTATATTATTTTAGATTTCTCTATGCTATTGCTTTTGTTTGTTTCTGTGTATTTAATTTTGTTAATACTAAACAGGAAGCATCTCCTATTCCTTAAATGGATTTTGATGTATGAAAGACATCAGTGAACTGGCTGCTTGTCACCTGCTTGATACTCAGAGCTGAGGTCACTAAAGCTCCCAAAGCAATTGTCAGCAACAGGATGGTCTGAGGATCCAGAGACCAGTGACTCTGGTGGACTTTCATTCTTATCCTGAAATAAGACCAGGGTATCATCCAGACCTTGTCATTTTATGTGCAGCAGCCAATTCTGAATTTCCTCTTTACTTGGGCATGGCTGGGAAGAAGGAAGAAGCCAGATTGATTTGTGGCACTAAATTTTTTTTCAAACTTCTCTTCCGTCCTCCCTGTGAAATAAAGGGCATGTTATTTAATAACTAGTTTACAGAACAAACGATTTTCCAGAGTCAAGTTCAAGTTTCATCACTACAGAAAGTTTTTAATCCTCCTGGTGTGTGTGTGTGTGTGTGTGTGTGTGTTTGTGTGTGTAGTCATTTACTTCACATTCCAATGTGTCTCCAGACAAAAGAATGCTACAAGTAGGAAGTAGAACAAGGGTATAGTAGAAGAATAGAAGTGAGAAGTTTTAAACCTACTTTAACTGGACAGTTATCCACTCTAGGGCTCAACTGAGAAACATGGGAAGGGTTAGTTAAAACAAACTTAGCTAATTAATAATTAATCTTAGTAACATCAGATTCTGCTGACCAGTAGGAAAATAAAATCAAGTGATGATCACACAAATGAGAAAAATGAGTTGGTTTTGAATTGGATATTTTTGGAAGAAAAAAAGATGAAACTTTAAATTCATTTAGTTTAATTTAGTTTGTATTAAGAAATATCTAATTTTATCAGTAATGTCCAACCAGCATTTAAAATTGACACCATATAGAAATTTTGAAAGGCTTGGTTATATGATTTTGCAACACACATCAATTTGATGTTATGATCTATTGTAAAGAAGACAGAAGGAAAAAAAAGAGGCGAATTATAAGGTAAAACAAAAACAATAAACTACTAAAGTCCAGATTCAATCACTCAAAGATTCTTTAGGCTTAGACACTAGTAGGTCATGTGCCTGCTCCTCTTGCTCCCCAGAGACAAGGTTAGGAGGCTTAATACCCAAGATCACTCTACTGAAACCAAGCTAAAGGAACTTCCCAAGCTGCATGGGTCCTTTTTATATTTTCCTTTTTGTATTTCTTTTATCTTTTTTAAAAAAAGTTTACTAACTAAAACATACGCCTGCTACAACTTCCTTCTTTCTTTAACTATTTTTAGTAGTTGTAGATGGACAGCATGCCTTTATTTTATTTGTTTATTTCTATATGGTGCTGAGGATCGAACCCAGTGCCTCAGACGTGCAAGGTAAGCGCTCTGCTACTGAGCTACAGCCCCTGCCCTTATTTCTTTATACTTAATTTTTGGAAGTAGATTTGCTAAAGAAAAAAAAACATTTGGTTTAAAAAGTGTTTTGATATACAAATTTCCCTTCAGTAAAGGACACAGTTCTTAAATTAGATATAATACATCACTTTAGAACCTTGATTCAGGTTTATGAAGTCCTGGCATCTCTGTTCCCTTATGTCTCCAACTTGCACCTCCCTTCTCACTGGAAATTGAATCCCGAAGCTCTTTGCCACTGAGCTACATCCCCAGACCTTTTAATTTTGAGACAGGTTCTTGCTAAGTTACCGAGAGTTTTGCTAAGTGGGTGAGGCTGGCCTCCAACTGATCCTCCTGCCTCTGTACCTGGAATCACTGGGATTACAGGTGTGGGCCACCACTTCCAGCTCAAGGCAACTTTTGATTTTCATGGGGAATGAGGAAAATAGGAAAATAATGAGGCAAGCCCTCCCTGACCTGCCACTCAGTAATACTGTCCAGCAGAGTTAGCCTTAAGAGACCTGGAGGGATGCAGTGTGCCCACGGTGCCCCAAACACCTCTTTCGGACATTCCTAGTGCCTGACCACTCTGACTTTCCCAAATGCATCCTTGCTCCTATTCCCAGTAGCTCTTTAAGGCATTTGTTAATAATAGATAAGAGGATTAGAATGTTGCCTCCAAAGAATATTTATATTTTTATAGTTTAGACTTTTGAAGATCCTAATGTGTACATTTCTAGTGATGGGAATTTGTGAATTCCTCTTGTTAGGAATTTGGGGTTAATAAAAACTCATTATTATATTCAGCAACTTTTTTCTGTGTCTCTTATGTGTCAAGTCTATTCTAGATGTTTTGCAGGACAGAATAAGTAAGACCAAGTTTCTGCCTTCATGGAATTTTCATTCCAGTGAGAAAAAAAAATGAATGATTTTTTAAGGAAAAAAAAAAGAAGATGCCATGGAAAATGTCTTAAAAAAATTCATCAGAGCAACAGAGAAAAATCAAGCTGGGAGAAGGGAAAGAGAGTGATGGGAAGGGATTCTTAATGTTCATTATTTGTACACTCTAAGAATATTATTCTGGTCAGGAGAGACTAGCAGCTCATCTATCTCTGAATTGTATTGTATTATATTTAAATATCCAGGCTCTAAAATCAAACTTCTGGGTTTAAACCCCAGCTCAATTATTGAGTTCTTTTGGGATCTTAGATAAATTACTTATGTTCTGTGCTTCAGTTTTCTTAATTGTAAAATGAGTCTGATAATTGTAACTACTTCAAAGAGTTGTTGCAAAGATTATGTGAAAGACTACATGTCAAGTGCACAGTATTGTACCTGGCATACTAATTTGAAAATAAATATTAGCCATTATAGTTAAAAATATTACTGAGTTATAATTTTCACCTAAAATAAAATCATGAGAAATTCTCTGTCATTATATATTCTTTGGAAAAACTATGAATATGCTAATATATATATATATATATATATATATATATATATACCATCTTTCACTTAAATAATTTTTCTATGATTGGATATGTGCCTACAATTTTGGAAATAGGTTGCATTTCACAAAGTTCGCATTCTTCCTCTCTGTTTCCACATTTAAACTTTTTGAAAAGGAATATAACGTGTTCTAATTTGTTTTCCTATATTATGATTAGTATTTTATAATTTTGTAGTTTCATTTGCAGGAGATTTATAAACCATTTACAGAAGTTAGTACTTGGAGCCAGCATTTCTATATTTTAAAATAGGAAGTCAAAAGAGATGAGGATGTCTGTTATTGGACTTTTTTCATAGTACTTTCTCTGCTCTGTACTGTGAGCTTCCTGATCTGTGAATAGATTTCTGGTGGCTGTAACACTGCCAAGCACATGATAGAATTTTTAGGGTATTCCATAAATGTTTGTTTCACTAAATTGAAATCTTGAATCTAAACTTTCTGAGGGCACTTTATGCTCACCTTCCTAGAAATGCTTCTTATGAGACTAGGCACTGGGTGTTTATTTATTGATTTGATTTCATCCACCATTTTCATACTTAGGCTGTTTGGCTTCCTCAAGTTGCAGAAAATCAACACACTGGTGGCTTTAATCTGTTTTGGTTTTCAGATTTTATTGTCCTCTTCTAAGTACACAATTTTCTGAAAACAAGTTTAATTTTATTTTGGAAACTATTTTCAACCCATTAACCATGCTTAATTCTTTTCTTAACATTTAAGCCAGAACAGTTTTGTTCTGCTTTGTTTTCAGTTCTATGGATTGAACCCATGACCTTGCACATACTAGGCATGAGCTCTACCACTAAGCTACATCCAATCTTTTTATTTTTATTTTGAGATATGGTCTCACTAAACTGCCCAGGCTGGCCTGAAACTTGCAATCCTACTGTCTCAGCTTCCTGATTAACTGGGTTACAGGTGTGGGTCACCATGCCCAGCACAAATAATGTTTTTTTTTTAATTGTCTCTTAGTTTTAGATTATTTATGTGATGATGTTTCACCCATTACTTAAGACAATTCCAAGTAATAGTACTATTTTTATAGAAAACTCTTCTATTGCCGAAAGCTCTCACTGGAAAAATTGGCAGAATTAATAATTACTAGGAAGCACTCCTAATATCCTTAAGTACACAAGCTAACAAAATTATGGTAAAATTTCCCATGTTCATTAATTTTACTTCATTTTAAACATGTTTCATGCTTTTAAAAACTGTTGTGTTGTTGTCATTCTGTTTGTTATCTGTTATTGAATTGGGTGTGGATAATAAAAATTATTTTCTTTCTGTTTCTAATCTGACTTCATGGCAAGGGCTGTATAAAAACCACCATGTGCTGTTAGATCTTCCTCTTAGTGTTTGATATATTTGAATCACTAAATATAAATCCCAACAGATTAAGTCAGACCCATGCAAGCTTCTAGAACTAGTGGATAAGGAATAAGGTTTGATTTGTACAGACCATTAATCTACTAAAAATGAGCATGACATGTAGAGTAAAAAAAAAAAACTCAGCTTATCACTTAATTAGCATGTGATAGTTGGCAAGTCACTTGATCTTGCTTTAGGATCCTGTTTTCTTCCCCAGCTCTAGGATGGAACTAACATTTTCTTTGAACTTATTGTGAAAATTAAAAGAATCATATATAAAGATACATTGTAAACGGTGAAGCATTTTATGTTTTTCCTGTTAATACATGGGAAAATTTCTTGCTGGAGAGTCAGAAGCTGACTGAAGCCATGGCTCCATCTTATAGGTGCAATAAGATTAAGAAGCAAAGTATGTAGCATGCACAAGGCTCTGGGTGCCTTTCCCAGCACTGCAGAAAATAAAAATAAATAAAATGAAGCCATGATGGATGTGCAGTGTTTGACTGTTGTATCAAGTTGCCTAACTTCTAAAACAGCTCAGTGAATAATTTCAGTTTTGAAGCACCAGCAGAGCTTCATTCACTCAAGCTCCCAGGTTCTATTTGATTTTTTTGTCCTCTCTATCCAAAAAATTCATGATTTCCATTGCACTGATCTAAGACACATAGATCTGCAATATTCAGTAAAAAAAGTATGAACAGAAATAATTTTAGGCCCAGAAGGTATGTTTCTAGGAACAGAAAAATAATTAATAATTAAAAACCAAACAAAGGGGATAAACTGTAGAAGTAGAATCAACTGTGGAGTTAGTACTAACTTACTTTTTCATGTTGAACGTGAATTCCCTTCTTCTTTCCATCTGAGGATTCCTTTTGTGCTTCTGAACCAATGAGTGGAAGGAATCTTAAACTAGTGGGGCTTGTTACCTGGAAGTCATAAACAAAGAGTCAGATGTACTTAATGTGATAAATTCCCTAATGTGAATTCTCCAGTGGGAAGTGAGGGGGAGAACCACACTTCAAGAAGACCCCTCTCCCAATTGCCCACTGTTAATTCTTAATGGTTTACTATTAGCATCATCTATTGCTTAAATCTTTGACACCTATTAAAACGAACATATCCTTGGAAAAGATAAATAGCATTTAAGATTCAAGTTGATATTAAGTTGAAATATTTGTTCTTTGGTTTATTATTTCTTAGGCTCATTCATTAGTTCTTTAACACAGATAACCTGAGGTGGACACTTGAAAGTAGAGATTTGAAAGAAAAGGGTTGGGTGAATCTTAGAGGACAGCACAGGCACAGTGTGATAGAGGTGATAGATCAGTGATGCTTAATGCATAGAAAGTTATTTGGCAGGCTCTAGCCTGCAGAGTATGATGAGAATGTTATCAAAATGAGGGCAAATAATTCTGGCAGAGACTGGATCATAGTCTATATGCCAAGATTTCATCCTGTGGACGATGAAGAGCCACTAAGGTAAAAATCAAAGTAGTTACCATGTGGAATGGTAGAGATAAGTGATTCAAGCTGTTGACACCCAAAACTCAAGGTTTCTGGGACTGGACATCAGCTGTTGATGGAAACATAAGTGGGTTTAGGGATGTGATTTCCCTCAACCTTGCTTGATAGTGCAGGGTGAGGAACAAGAAGTCAGCTTTTTATTGTTTTGTTACTTCTCCAGCTCTACAAAATGCCCCAACTCACCCTGTATATAGGAAGAGAACCAAAAACAATTCCGGCCTCTCTGTTCTCAGTCATGAAACCTTCTAAGGCATGTCTGTGAATCTGTAAAACAAAGGAATGAATGTTTTGTGAAAAGGGTGCATTCCATCAGTAGCAAAACACCTGGTTCAGACCCTGACTCCTTCACTCTTTCTAGCTGCATGATCTTAGCAAGTTCTTTCCTTGCCCACTGACTGCAAGAATCAAAGGAGATCATATAGATAGCCAGGTGTTAGCAAATATAAGATTTAGTACCATTATATTCTTATTACTAGTAACAACAAGACAAAAGGGAATTGACTGAAAATAAGTGAATAGATTAATATTACATAACTAAGAATGAAAAGAAATGGGCAAAACAAGATTGCTGATGACAATCAGAGAATCCTAAGTGAAATGCATTTCAACTCAAATTTAGCATTGATTCTTTTTTTATTTTACTACCTAATCAAGTAAGAAGTTGGCAAGGCTCATAATATTGGTGAGAATGTGGTCAAAATTTTCATGTTGAACATGAGTATTTCAAGGGCTCTATTATTATTTCAAGGGCTCTATTAAGCCCTTTTAAAAATTTCCCCAAATTTATTCAATGTCTCAGTTGTTAACTGTTTTTTTTAAATATTTATTTCTATATTGGATGAATATTGCCTCTATTTCTAGGTTGCACTATTTCAATCCTATTCCACAAAACTGAGTATCTGTTACATGTTATGCCCATAAAGAGCTTATGAGTTAGTAGTAGAAGTGGGAAGTAAAGACAAGGATATAAATAATTGTAATTCAATGTAGAACATGCTAACTAAACAGATCATAAGACATGAAGAGAAAGATTGGAAAGCTTGGAGTCTTAGGGGAAAGTAGAACTCACTTTTATTGAGAATTTAAAATGTTCCTGGTATATATTTTCTCAATCTTCACACAACTTATTGAGGGATTTTCAAAATAAAAGATGAATAAAATAACATCTAAAATTATACTTAAGTCTGTTGGACTCCACAGCCTGTGTCTGCCCTACCTATCACTCTGTCTTCATGGAAAAAAAAAATCTGAGTCCTATTTGAACAGAAAGGTAGGGTTTTAGAAAAAAAATGAAACATATTAAATATTTATTAAGTATGAAGTAGATAGTGTAAAAGAATATTGATATAATAAACCCACTGGCCTGCTCTACAAATTGGAATTATACCCTCAACTTTGAAATCTTCAGACTGCAGTTCCCTGGCCTCTTTCCTGATCTACATTTCAGACATTGATGATTATCTTGAATTTCATGTGTTTGATTTACTTGCTTTTATTTTTATATAATTTTACCTTATATGCTTTATTTCAGAGTGGGGGAATATACTGGATATTGAATCCAGAGGTGCTTAACCACTGAGCCACATCCCCAGCCCTTTTTATTTTTTTATTTTGAGACAGGGTCTTACAAAGTCACTTAGGGCCTCACTAAGTTGCTGAGGCTGGCCTCAAACTTGTGATTCCCCTGCTTCACCTGAGTTGTTGAGATCACAGATGTGTACCACCATGTTTGGCACCTTATTGCTTTTTCCAAACCAATATTTTTTAGTTTTGCTCTTTCTTTTCTTTTTACATAAACTGAATCAATATGTAAATACTCATATAAAACTTCTCTTATTCAGTAGTGTTTCACTCATCCATGAAGGTAAGTGTTAAGCTAGTACATTTACTTTCACTGTTGTATACTAAAATGAATATGCTATAACTTATTTGCCCATTACACTGTTGACAACTATTTAAATTTCTTTCAGATACAAAGAATATTCCTCTGAGCTGTACTTATTCCTGTCCCCAAGCACACATTCAAAAATTTCCCCAGGGAATATATTTAATAGGGCATGACTACTTTCAACTTTAACCACATCTAAAAATGCCATGTTGTTCTTCCATGTGGTTCTATCAAATAACACCATCACCATCAGCAGATTAGTGTTCTGATTATAGTGAGTATCATGAGACTTTTTTATTTTTGTCAACCTGGTAGGTCTAAGTGGTATCCCATAATATTATTGATGTGCACTCCCATGTTTACTAATAAGAGTGAGCATATTTTCATGTTTATTGGATTTTTTTTATTTTGTAAAGAATTTATTCAAGTTTTCAACCATTTTTAATTGGACTGTTTTTTCTCATTCATTTTTAGATCTTTATAAATTCTGGAAAGTAATTTTTTTCAGTTAAAGTTTTTTTTTTTTTTGCTTTGTTGTGTGTGTGTGTATTTTTTTTTTTGTTTTGTTTTGTTTTGTTTTGTTTTTAGCTACCTTTGGAGAAGAAAGAGCCTTGAAAAACTTAAAATCCTGTTCCACTTCAAAGGGCTTGGGAGGTGTGCGTTTGAAAAGTAATGACATTGAGCTCATCTTTCTCCATCTGCATACAAAGATACAAAAAAAGAAAGTTAACTTCATACCTGTCCCTTATATGTCCTGTCAACTAAACAAATACCAGTTATGTATTTCCTCTTCAGTCTTCAATTTCTAGGTTTTCATGGCACAGTACTAATGACACTATGTCTGCACCTGAATCTTATTCCATTTAGCTTTTTAGATTTCCCTCTAGAAAAACCACATTGTCTTCTTTTCTGCCTGAACATTCCATGTAATTAAGTTCATAAATAATCATGGGGAGTGTGGGGGGGAACCTGTATAGCAGGGCTGGAAAACCTCTTGTGTAAATCCTGTGCTTGAGTTCTATGTGACCTAGAGTTAGAACTAACTTATGGAGACATTTAGAAATTCACAGCTAGGCATTAAAAACATTTTTTAAAAGACAATAAATAATTCATCCTGAGATGGAGTTACTCTACAGATAAGGCCAATTTTGCTACAGGCAAGCAAAATTATTTCATAGTAAACACAATGTGTACACAGATCCCATATTTAGCTTACCCAAATACACTGTAACTTTTCATACTTCTTTATCTACCATTTACATTTATGCCCACTCTTTGTAATGGTTTCCATTCTTTGTTTCACAAATATCTTTTGAGCTCCTGCTGGGTGCTGGCTCAGAGATAAGAACTAGGGATTTATAAAACAAGGGATCTATGCTCAAAGATCTCACGGTATAATGATGAAGACCCATATTCACATATTAGAAAACATTGTTTAATATGTCTTAAGTTATGACATTATACCCCATAAATTTGTACAACTAAAATTTTGAAAGTACTTTATATTATCTTCTCATATCTCCTTTTTATTTCTCAACCATTGCTATGTGATTTTCACCAATCACTTTATTGAAGTTACCCTCTAGAGTCATAAGTGACCTTTTTATGCCACACCCAGCATTTACTTTATTCCATAAATGCGTCATTCTCTACTTCTTCACAGAACACTTATCTCCTTCCTTGATTTCTACTATACTATTTACTTATATTTTTGCTTTCAACATCATAGCTGTTCCTTCTCAAGGTTTTCACTAGTGTCTCTTTCTTGGTCTACTCTTTAGAGACTGTTTCTTGTTTATCGCATAGTTTTCTGCTTTTTCTCAATCAATACACAAGACCTTCATGACTTATCTACACTGAAAGTACTGCTATGCTAAGGATTTCAAAATCTGTGTTTACCGCTTTGACCTCTTTGAGGAAATACAGATTTATCTGGGTGCTCAATAAATACCTCCACCTGGATGTACCACAAGCACCTGGACGTTCCAAACCAAACCCTTCTCTTTTTTTTACACTTGCCTTTTCTCTTCTATATTCTGTTACAGTATTAGAATATAGAAGAATATTCTATATTCTTCTATATTCTAATACTGTTAAAGCTTAAAAATTTTAAACTGACCCATAAAGAAGTCCATTTTCCCTATAGACTTTTCAAGCTTTATCTTCTATCATGTCTTCCCACATACCCGCTAAAAGCTAAGCTTAAAAACTATAGCACAGTTTCTCATTATTTGGTGCCTTTCTTTAGGCAATTGCCTATTTGGTCTTTGGTTAAATTCTATTTACCCTTCTGTTATTAAAAATGGGATGTTCCTAGTTGGGTGCAGTGGAGCACACCTGCAATCCCAGTCCCCCAGGAGGCTGGGGCAGGATTTCAAGTTTGAGATCAGCCTTGACAATTTAGCAAAGGCCTAATAAACTTAGCAAGATCCTATCTCAAAATGCAAAATAAAAAGAAATGGGGGTGTAGTTCAGTGGTAAAGCTTTCTCCCCCCCTGCCCCACCCCTACCAAAAAAAAAAAGAATTGGATGTTCCTAAAAGCACTATTTCATGGAATTAGAGCTTTTTGTTCACATCTTTCTCCCTTCTACTGGGTTGCAAAATTATTGAAAAGTTGTGGACTTTTCACCTTTCAATTTTTCATGTCCAGCAGTGTCACAGTATCACCATAGGTTAATTCTTGTCTGTTCATCTAAAGAACAAACCAACAAACAACAACAACAAAACCTACTATCTCACCTTTCCCGGTCAAATATTAGAGGATATTCATATTTTTTCCTCTTGTCTGCCAACTTGCTTTCTTCTTTTATTTCTATGGGAGCTTCAGTAACATCACAAGGCAAAATGAAATCACTTGTTTGGGATAATTCAAAGAATCTTCGCTGTCCAAAATATCCACAATAGTGACCATTGAGGGCATGCCAGAGCCTGAGAGAAGACCAAGGAAGGGAGGGAAAGTAATTGGGGAATCAGGGGAAGTGATTCTGTTCATAGATCACCTATATAGTTTTTGGTGGTCTACCAAGGATTTAAACTCAGGTCCAAGTCTCTTCCTACAAATATTGTGGGAGCTGATCATTGTGTCAACTTTTCTTCTAATCTAGGGCCTCAAGCATGCTAGGCAAGTGCTCTGTCATTGAGATACATACCCAACCCTTAATGTAAACATTTTTATCAGTTAACTCTAACCCACAACATTTTAGGGAACATCAGTTTGAATCTATATTTGATACTCATTCATCAAAATTAGAAAACAAAGAACACATTTTTCCCCAACAACGCTGTTCTCCCCTTCAAGCTAATCAGTATCCACGTTGACTGTCTCTTTGTTAAATTAGGCCTTAAAATGGACTATATCTCAGCTGCCTACTTATAAAATCAGCACTAAACTAGTGAGAGGAGGGACCTAGAGATGCTTTTAGCAATAACAAATTCCTTTCAAACTCCTTCCACAATTCCTACTCTCATGGAAAAACCAAACCAATTTTTATAGATGAGTTCTGATATAGGATGGCAAAAGAAGTAGGTTTCTACCCGTATGCATTATTTCAATATCATTTCACTCCATGTGACTTAAAATGATATAGAATATCATTAGTGGAATATGTGCCTTATATCTTGTGGAAAAACAAAATATTATCAAAAAAAGATCTTCCTTTTATATCTTGATTTCCACCTTAGAGCAGGAAATGACAGAGATAACAATCATTTGCCCTGCTGCAATGACTCAGAAAGTGGACAAGCTAAAGGAACTAAAAGTAAGTAGATTCTACAAAGGCTAAAGAGTAGATACTGAGAAGACAGAAGTGGAGGTGTCAGTCTGGACTCCTCAGATGTGACAGTGTCCTGAGGACTTCACATGAACATCTCACATCCCTTACATATTTTAGTTCCCTAGCACTAAAGGGAATGAGATTGTCCTTTAACCCAATAAGTCCCAAGTTGGCAATTCTGTGAATATTTCAATGAAATTGATACAATTGCTTTAAAATAGGTTGAAATTCATAACTTAAAGCTTATACATCATTTATATATTTTTCATATATATGTGGAAATATGTGTATTAAAATACATATATGTGTGTATATATAATATATAGTATATACTACATATTATATATTAATATATATAATATGTAGTATATACTATATATTATATATATTATGTATATATAATATGTATTATATAACATATGTTATCCTCTATATGTATACTCAAATGCTCTAATAATTCACCTACTGTTTTTTCAAAGAATAGAACTCTTAATACATAATAATTAGCTCAAATTAACATAACAAATTAATACCTATTATAGTGGTATGTTTGTTGCTCAATTTAAGTTTTTATAGGTGTGCCACATCTGTGATAGTGGACCCAAATGGGTTAAACACAGAAATTAGAAGGTTTAGAACAACTCTTAATTTATTCTGCTTTAGACCTTGACTGAGTAACTTTTAGTCTCCTTGTTTCTTGGTGTTTCCTCCTTCATGTGGTGCTTTCCCAAGGAACTGTTCCTACCTCAGCTTTATTTCCTCTATTGTGGACTCTTAGCAAACTTGAACCACACTGAATTTTTTTCTTTACTCTAAACTCCTATTCTATGTCCCAGGCTTAAGCCTCAGTTTATGTTTATTTCCTATTAAAAATCAAAATCTTTCTGACAAGATTTAGAGTATTAAAATTCCCTGCCTTTTTAGATAGTGGCAGCTCATATGAACAAAAAGATGTGGCTTAGTTATGAAGAGAGCTGTAGTCTGAGATTGCTATTAATAAAGCCAGGCTCTTTGAACTGAGTTTCTAGAGAGATTTCTACTTAAAGGAATCATCAAAGTAATTTATCCATGGCATGGATAGATAGTTTGAATAGTGCTATGGTCTGAATACTACTCCTCTTATTCTAACTTCAATTATTTTAAGAGCATAATTCATTACCATGATTTTAAGATAATTCAAATAGACTAGCATGTCTTAAAGTCCAGTGGCTCAGGAGGCTGAGGCAGGAGGATTTCAAGTTCTCAGACCTTAACAACTTAACAAGATCTGTCTCCAGATAAAATTTAAAAAGGGAGGGGAATTTAGCTCAATGATAGAGCAACCTGGGTTAAATCCTCAGTACCACAAAAGTTGAAAGTAAAATATAAACACCAATTTATCTCTAGAAATGTTATGATATTTCCCTTTTTCTCTGAAAAATATGTGTGTATGTTTTTAGTATTTTGTGTGTATGTACTTAGCATTTTATAGGTAATTAAAAACAAGTAGGTTTTGCTAAATCAATCACATTGTTAATGAATTAATTGGCTCATAACTTACTTTCCCAGTATTAGATGATTTGTTAGGGTTGGTTTTTTTTTTTTTTTTTTTTTTTTTTTACTGTTTATTATTTTGAGAAGGGATCTTTCTGTGTTGCCCAGGCTAACTTAGAACTCCTGGGCTCAAGCAATCCCCCGTCTCACTTCTCAAGTAGCTGGGACTACTAGTGCACATCATTGCACTCAGTTAGATGGTCTTTCTATAGTTGTTTTATAACGTCTAATCCTAAGCCTCCTTTTGTGGCCTTTCCTAGGCTTGGGTTGAGCTCTCTGAGCTGCCTATCTGGTTTAATTCTTTGAAATAATTCTACAAAGAGTTGGATTGAAAACATTTATTATTACTTTTAAATGTAGATGAGCATAACATTTCGTTTCCTTGGATACAGAAAAAAGAAATTCCAAATCAGTGAGTCTTCTCAAAGCCCTCTTGTGTCACCTTTCATTTTTTATTAATTTATTTTTCTATTCGGCTTACCAAGATTTTATTTTAATCAAATACTTCAACATTAGCATAAATCCTTTTTTTCACTTCTCATACTCAAAAACCCTGAATTCACAGTAGGAAACCATCTTAGCCTACCTTATTGAGCCATCAACGGAAGCAGTAAGCACCACTTGCTTGTCTTCCACATAGATCACTTGAACAATTTCTAAAGAATGAGCCCGCCAGGAAAGCAGCTGCCTGAATTTCTAGATAGCAACAACAAGACATGTCTCTTGGAATAAGTCAAGAAATACAATGTTAAAATTGTTCTTTTAAGGAGCAGTGTTGGTTGGGCTGGGTGTCACACACCTGAAATCCCAGTGGCTTGGAAAGCTGAGGCAGAAGGATTGTGAATTCAAAGCCAGTCTCAGCAAAAGTGAGGTGCTAAGCAACTCCGTGAGACTCTGTGAGGATGGCCTTAGGCATGAGCCTAAGCAACTCCATTTTAAAAACTCCAGTTTGAAACCTGCAGTCTCACAAGGACACCCACAGAGGCCTTCAGTATGGCCTCAGACAAGGTTCTTCCCCTCACCCTGATAAACAGAGTGAAGCCCCTGGCAGGCTGTCCTCGCCTGATAAGAGGGAAAGGGTGGATACCACCAGAATAGATTTTTCTGACCCCAAGGTAAATGATGTCACTGAGAATCCAGTGGTAGCTGATAAGGATTGAAAGGGGGGTCAAAAGCCCCCAAATTTAGTATAAATAATAGAGCTGATGAACAGGGAGTCAGCCAGCCGAAACAAGGATGTACTCGAGCTGGAGAGCCTGATGAGGACCTACACTGACATGCCATCACTTGTCATCACTCCTGATCCTCTGCGTGATCCTCACCACTCTCAAACTCTATCACCTCGTCTGGACCTTGGTGAGAGCCACAACTTCTCCCTACGACCCTCTCCTCAACCGGTCATCCACTCCATGCCAGGAAAAGCCTGCCTTGGTTCCAGGTCTAAGTGAGTGTGCATCTGCTGGACATAAAATCTAAGGCCTAAAACTTTTGAACTTACCATGCAGAGGGAATGTCTATCATTAGCTTGTCATGATTAAGTGTGTTTTGCAGTGCTTAGAATTAATCCAAATTGTTTTCTATGAATTAATTAATCTAGAATTGTTGCTATGAATTGATTATGTCTATTGCAGTGCCTAGCATTAAGAATTGTCATTTTCTGGATTAAGAACCTATAGAGTGAAATTGTATTGAGTAATTTGAGTGAATAAAGCATTGAAAAGGGCAAAAACGCGTGGACAATCTTTATTTCTCCCCTCAACTGCATACGTCACAATTTTGCCCTATCTCTAAGACCCATCTCTTTAGACCCTATCTCTAAATAAAATACAAAAGAGGGCTGAGGATGTAGCTTAGTGGTTGCGTGGCCCTGAGTTCAATCGCCAGTACTCCCCCCACCCCAGAAAAAAAAAAAAACATATTTAAAGAGCAATGTTTGAGTGGATGGTATAAACATCTGCACTAAGTGGTTAAGTCCCTGGTCTCTTGCTTATGGAGGTACCCAAATTTCCATCATTAGCAATTTATTAAGTGCAAATACCCCTGGAAGAGGAAGTATTTGTCTTCAGCAACTGATCATGGAATTGAAGATTCACAGTTCTTTTTAACTGATGGGCAATAGATGACTACATGAAAGAATTGTCTTGGGAGAGGGCATGGGGGAGAATGGCAGAGAATATTATCAGGAACGAGATGACACAGAGCTGGGAGGGGAAGGTCAAAGATAAGTCTAGAATAAAGAATTTTGTTTGCAAAGTCCATCCAGAGAAAGCACTGGCTACTTTGTTCTTCATTTGGAGTGTGTGGTAGGAGGTATATACTACACAGGATTAACAAAAAGAATGGGCCTACCACATTCTCTTTTAGAAACATTCATGAGGCTTCATTGGTATGTCCCTTCAGGTTTATCCTCAAGTTTGGAGCCCCTGATGAGCCTCAAGACATTTCTAAATTATGTGAACTAGAATTATTAACTAGGGGGCTTGCTCTGCAATAATACACTTTTTTGAATATGTCCCTATCACTGATGAACCCACAGTAAGACCATACTGCTTCCTGGGTCATCCATTTAGGAACATTTGTGTGACCACAGTTTTGATAGTTTAGAGTTCTCCTATGAGCCTCCTATTCATTTAGACTTTAATAAGGGTTAGGGACAATTCTTCCTAAATTTCATGACCTACTGATTCAATTTTCTCCGGCTTTTCTTAGAGAACTAGGGTAAAATCTGCATTCTTCTACTTCACATTGTTTCAAAGCTGTCCACGAATATCTCATCATTCAAGATTTCTTTCTCCAAATGCCATCTAAGGCAAGTGTTTCTCAAACAGGGACCATAGATATAGTAAGACAGACATTTGACTTTACAATGAAGTAAACTTGTGCATTTCATGTATCTGAAACAATTTTCACAGAAGGATTCTTAGCCTATGTAAAATGTATACTAATATTGTCTATGCTATTGCTTTGCATTCCATTTTCTTCCATTTTTACAAAACTAATGGTTGCAACTCATTAAGTTTATTTCAATGACCCCTTAGTGGATTATAACCTACAATTAGAAAGCAGAACTATCTTTTCCTGAAGTGTGTGTATATAACCATATGTATGTAGGAGAGACCTGACTATCCCATCTTTTAGAATTTCCTTATTCCACAGAACTTCTTTTTAATAGTAATATTAGGAATAAGCAATATTAACCTGTGATTTATAGATTTTTATTACAGTTGTAACCTATAGCTGGATCTGGCTTATTTCACACATTGGTATATATTTGTCTATGTAATGATGAGACATTTTATAACCAGGTTCTGTTGTATATTTACAAATAGGCTTCCATATACAAACTGGATAATCACATTGTCCAAGAACAGAAAAGGCTAAAATGAGATTTAACATGGTAGAATTTAAAATATTATCAAAATAAATTATTTTCTTTTAAATTGGTGATAATGTTTTGAACTCATACAATATTGATAATTATTACTTGTAGGAGAAAACAAGTAGAAAGTCTTTTGCTATAAATGATTCAAGTACATAATTTGATTTTGTTCAGCTTATAGCCTGATTTGATTATAAGCAATCTGTGGTTACTGTAAATGAAACTTGGTATTTCATAAGATATTTGAACCTTATTGATTGTCATTTGGTAGCACTAAATGTTACAGGTGGAAGGATCATTAAACTAGTGAACAAGAACCCTGTTCCTGGCCCTGACTTCATCATTAACTGCCAGTGTGATCTCAGCAAATCATTCTGATTTACCTTCTGCAAGGTGGAGAACATCATACTAAAGCAGAATATTCAAACTTCATAAAAACTACACTGGATTTTTTTAGCAAAAGGAATACCTCATTGATCAAGTGGATTAATATTTTAAAGAATAACCGTTCTAAGACACTCTGCAAGGAACCAATTACATTCAGTACAACTATGTATTACTACGTAGGATTAAAAAAAATAAAACAGTGCTTATTTAAGCTAATATTTAGCTTTTGGATTTGAAGTATTAACTTAAAGATAAAGAAGACTTTGCTAAAAACAGTTCTTCCTTAGTGCAATTCATTTAATTTTGGTTCTTTACCTATAATATATGTACTATATTAGATATTTACATTCACACAAAAAGTGCATACTTAAGTGTTTATAAAATAAGAATGGGACATTTACATCACTTAAATCTAAAATAAATTAAAATATTCTTGAATTAGAAGAAGATTTACATTAGAGAATAGAAAAATTTTCTTGAAAATAATGGTTCTGTATTAGGCTTGCAAGGAAACATTATGGGGATAATTAGATGACCTATGAACCCTTTTAAATGCTGATTTTATACATAGATCCTCACAAATTAAGTCAAAACATGAGGAAGATGTAAAGTGACTAGTGGCTGGCTTACTCAACCTCCCACCCCCCACTCATTCATCCCCTCTTCTCACCAGCAGTTCTTTGTCATCTAGCTTAAACTGCAATAGTATATGTGCCTTAAAAGTAGGGAGTCTTGCAGTTCTATCTTTTTTGGAGTCTTACCCAGAGAAAAGCTCAATAAATATGTGCAAATTCATTTATGAGAGTGGAAAACTAAATTTCATACCTTTTCATCATGAGGTGGATCCAGGAAGGAACTAATACTACAAAGGATAACATGTCCTTCTGTAAAAAAAAATTAAATATTGGAATCCTTAATCATATACCACATTATCTAAATAAATACTATGCAGAAAGTCAAATTATTTTGATGTAGGCATTTATATTGGTAAATAAAGAGAATCTGAGAAACCGGATAGGAAAAAAAATTTTACTTAAGTTTTTCTATGACGCTATTATTTGGTTTCTGAATTAGTATGCCTTAATAAAGTTGTCTTATCTACTCAATTTTTTTTCTAGAGATTTTTTCTAGAGATCAAGGTAGATGATGATAGAATGAATATACCACTACTGAACTGAGTCCAAATGGTTACAGAGATATTTATCCTGTAATCCAAATGAAAGTGGTATAATGTTATTTGAAAGTGAACATGGATTAATTGTAAATACACATTGTAAATTCTATAGCAACTGCCATAACTATTTAAGAAAAAGAAATACAACTGATAATCTCAGAAAGGAAAGAAAATGAAATTACACAAAATGCTCAATTAAAACCACAAAAGTCAGAAAATGAGTGAAAGACAGACACAAAGATAGAAACAAAGAACAGATTGAAAACAATGACAAATATAGGCGGTATTAATCCAACTTAAAATGTAAATGGTCTAAGTACACCAATTAAATGACAGAAGTTGTCTACAAAAACACACGTTAAATATAGACACAGATTAAAAGTAAAGAAATGGAGAGAGATGTACTGTAGTAACACTAACCAAAAGAAAGAAGGAATAGATATTTCAGACTGAGCAGACTTCAGAGAAATAGAAATTATCAGGGAGAAAAAGGTTATTTAATTTAAAAAAAAAAAAAACCCTTAAAACTCAACAATAGGAAATGAACAAACCAATTTAAAAAATGGGCAAAAGATCCAAACGGAAACCTCACAAAGCATATTAAAAAATGATCTATAGAATACGTCATTAGGGAAATGAAAATTAAAACAACAATGAGATGCTACTACACATCCACTAAAATGGCACAAATTCAGAACACAGAAAATAGCATGTGCTGGTGAGGATGTGGAATAGCAGGAACTGCCTTTCATTGCTGGTAGGAATGAATAATGGTAGGGCCAGAGTTTGTCAGTTTCTAATTTGCTGCTTTAACTGAAAAGACGCTGTTTCATTCTAATTTTCACAAACTGATTAACCATTTTTAAAAACTTAAAGGTAAACACTAAAACAATTAAAGACTGTTTAACATATGAATGTGCATTATTGCACACATAATCTTTCAAAGCACAGAAAAAATGATAACAAAGGAAATTTAGAATTAATTCAAAAGACAGAAGAGGAGAAATAAAAAGGAAGAATAAAAAAATATTATTAGATGGAAGAATTAAGAGCAACTATATTAATATTAACTTATATTAAAAAGCCCTTTATTGAGAACCAATAGCCATATTCTTCTCTAATGTATGTCACTACTCCGTTTTGCAATAAAGATTAATGCAGTGAAGAAACATTTTAGTTTACCATCCCATTTATTGATTCTTGATTGTACTTCTTGCACTTTACGAGTCTTGTTGAGGAAGTCAGTTCCTAAGCTGACAAGACAGAGAATTGAGCCTACTTTTTCTTCTAGTAAATGCAGGGTTTCTGGTTTAGTACCTAGGTCCTTGATCCACTTTGAGTTGTATATTGGGAAGGGTGAGAGATAGGGGTTCAATTTCATTCTACTACAAATGGATTTCCAGTTTTCCCAGCATCATTTGTTAAAGAGGCTATCTTTTCTCCAATGTATATTTATGGTGCCTTTGTCTAGGATGAGGCAACTGTATTTACGTGGGTGTGTCTTCTATTCTGTTCTCTTGGTCTTCTTTCTTTTTTTTTTTTTTTCCCAATCCCATGCCAGGTTTGTTACTATAGCTCTGATAAGAACTCAAAATATACCAAAAAAAAAAAAAAACCCACAAAAAAACAAAAAACAACAACAACCCCCCCCCATAACCAAAATACACCAAGAAAACAAAATACACCAAAACAAACAAACAAACACAAATGGGCAAAGGAACTGACCAGGCACTTCACAGAAGAAGAAATACAAATGGTCAAAAAATATATGAAAAAATTGTCCAACATCTCTAGCAATTAGAGAAATGCAAATTAAAACTACACTGAAATTCCATCTCACTCCAGTCAGAATGGAAATTATAAAGAATACAAGTAACAATAAATGTTGGTGAGGATGTGAGGAGAAAGGTACTCTCAGAATACATTGCTGGTAGGACTGCAAAATGGTGCAACCACTATGGAAAGCAGTATGGAGATTCCTTACAAAAGTTGGAATGGAACCACCATTTGACCCAGTTATCCCTCACTGCTTGGTCTATACTCAAAGGACTTAACATCAGCATACTACAGTGATGCAACCACATCAATGTTTATAGCAGCTCAATTCACAATAGCTAAGCTAAGCTATGGAACCAACCGATGTGTCCTTCAGCAGATGAATGGATAAAGAAAATGTGGTATATATACACAATGAAATAATACTCAGCCATAAAGAAGAATTAAATTATGGCATTTGCCGGTAAATGGATGCAACTGGAGACTATCATGCTAAGTGAAATAAGCCAATCCCCAAAAATCAAATGCCGAATGTTCTCTCTGATATATGGATGCTAACACACTACAAGACAGGGTTGGAGGGGGAAAAATAGAAGTCCATTGGATCATACAAAGGGAAATGAAGGGAAGAGAGTGGAGAAGGGAATAGGAAGGACTCTAGAATTAATCTGACATAACTCTTCTAGCCTTGTATTTGAATACATGACCAGGGTAACTCTGCATCATGTACAACCACAAGAACAGGATCCTAATTAGAATAAGTTATACTCCATGTACATATAATATGCCAAAATACATCCCATTGTCAGGTATAACTAAAAAGAACAACAATAACAACAAGGAACACACACAAACACAAAGAGAATTAATACAACATAAATCTTCAATTTTAGAAGGTAAAATTTTACATTATTCCCAATAAAGTAAGGTAAAATGATTGGTACCCATATACTCCTTTTATAGGTGGAAGAAATAGAATGGCTTGCTTGAAGAATTAGGAAAAAAATTGGTTCTCCTGACATTTGATTATTTTTCCATTTCTTCAACATGCTATCCATAACTTTCTCATGCTTGAGCATACCTGTTAGACTTTTTTTTTTATCTCACTAAACATCACACATTTTTCCTGTAGTCACTTTGGTGAATGATTGCTAAGATATCTGTGGCTGATATAAAAGTAATGACTTACCCACATTTCCAGCTAATAGAACCCTGGAACATGAATCAGCATACAGCGATGTCAGAGAAATGGCTGAATGTTTTGTGAAAGGGAGCATGTCTTTTAGTAGTTTCCCCTGAATAAAGGATAATGCAAGTAAGGTTTTTATAAATTCTACAACTAAATTTTAATAAGTTGAATTTCTCTCTATGTAATATATCTCTTCATCTCTAGTACTTAAACATGATTCTCTTTTTCTTTTAATAAAAATAGTTTGAAACTATCCACAAGGACTTATTTCTTTGAAATTAAATACTCTAAAGTTATAGACAGCTATTAATTATGTATGTAGACTCTGATTATTATAGACTGCCTCTAAATTTGGGGTTTCCTATGATTCTTCATCCTGTTCCTCAGATAGTATTTTCAGTTACATAGTCACTTAAATGTTAATTTTAGGTTGAAGTGTATCTCCACTGGTTTTCACATGAATACTTGCCTTTTCAGAAATATCTATTTTTTCAATATTGATGCAGATAAGGGATTGTGAGAGATTCAGATTCACACAGACTGTTTTTCAGTGCTTAGTATAAACCAGCTCTGGGAAGGACTTTTACACATGTTAACTTGTTTTGGGAATAAATATCTAAGCTTGAAAACAAAAAGTTTGAATCAGTTCTTTATTTCCTGAGACTTGACTTACATATAATATCTTTCTCATGTTTCTCTCACTCTTTCATTCTTGAGCATACCTCTTAGACTTTTTATATATCTGAGATGACCTTTTTTTTTTTTAGGGAAAAAAAGGTCATCTCAGATATATTTTGTATTTTCACTAATAAACTAGAATCCACGAACAGACTTGGAGTTGATCTAGGAGGCAGCGATGCTGTTCTGTTGTTGGATCCCCCATGTGTCACATAACACTCTTGCTACTTCCTGAGTGTCCCTAAAGCAAAGAACCTTATTACCACAGTGGGTTTACTCCCTAGCCTCTCTCAGGGATTCACTACCATGATCCTCAGACTGCTAAAGATCCTTTGTTAATCTGTTGTCTTCCTAATGCCTCTTAATTTACCCTCTTAATTTGAAATGCCCACCCTCAACTCCAATAATTTAAAATCTTTTGGTGAGTAAAAATTATTTTTTATAATAATAAAAGAAAGAGTGAAAAAGAGTGAAAGTTCAAATAATATGATCATAGCAGGCTATAAAAACATCCAGTTGGCTAGAAGGATGAAAAACATTAGAGTTGGATGCCATATGGAAGAAGACTAAGATTTATTTAATTATTTTATTTATCTTTCCCATTTTTCCTATTTCCAGGAAACGCTAAGCTCCATTACCTCCATAGTCCATAAGCGGAGGTGTCCGTCCTCATGAGCAGTAACAAGGACAGGAGGCTGAGCTTGTGTTAAATTGGCAGATTCAGGTTGGTTTTTGTCCACTGACAGTTGCTCTCTCTCCACATTTGTTTTCTCACCTATTGAAGAAATTAATGAGGTATTAAATGTTATTTGCAATACTTGGAATTCTACATTTTATGAAATGTAAAGAGGAGGCAGGAAAATAGCAAAATATCACATTCTTTTCCCCAGAACAACACAGGGCAGGGAATAAAAAAGTGTTAAAAAATAAAATCCTTACATTAAGGGAAATATGCCAGACTTTGAAAATCAAGGGTTGAATGTTTCCCCTCATACATGGAAGCTAGAGCAAAGTAAGGAAGGGAAAGGAGGTAACATTTCATAAGGATAGAGGGAAGATCTGTGGAGTAGGAGAAAGAAATCAAGGGGGAGGGAGGAGGGATGGGAAAGGGGAGAAAATGCAGAATGCATTTAACAGAATTATGCTATTTACATATATATTACAGTGAATTATATGTATATAATTTTATATATAAAATTATATACATATATATTTTAAGGAAATAAGATTTATTTCCTTAAATATATATATATATATATAATCACTTAAAAATAAGTAAATATATAAAAGAAAAACCAGTAGAGTAGAAGGAGGAGAGATGGGGGAGGGAATGAGGAAAGGAAATGTTCTGGGGACCAAAATGGAGCAAATTAAATTCCATTCATGTATGATTTTGTCAAAATAAGCTCAACTATTATGTATAGCTAAAATTCAATAATAAAAACATTTTTAAAAATAAAAAAAATGGAATCCTGGATCACTGAAAAACTTTAAAAGGTTTATATTTTTTATCCTATAGCAAAAGCCTCTATTTACCGTATGTGCCAACTAAAACCAAGATATTCATCTAGTGTAAATCCTAACACATCCAGAATGGCTTATGTAGAGGTTTGAGGAAAATGGGCTGGAGATTAAGAAGCTCAGTAATGTTTTAGATTTTTTAAAACCTAGAATTCGTATTTTAAAAGGTATTATCATAACAAATTCTACCTGTTGGACTACCAAATCCCACAGCATCTCAACATTTGAGCACAATATTCATTAAGAGTATTCTGTCAGGTAAAGTCCCTGCTACAAAGCAGTAGCCAGGGCTGGGGATGTGGCTCAGTGGTAGAGCACTTGCTTAGCATGGGGGAGGCTCTAGGTTCAATCTGAAGCACAGCAAAAACTTAAAAAAAAATAAAAGAAAAGAAGGTACTGTTTTATTAAGAAGAAGAGAAGGAACACTGACCTTTCAAGTCACCATCGTGTATGCTTTGCTTGCTTCCCTGAATGAGGGGAAAAGAGCAAGATAAAATATTTCTTGACATTTTAAGGAAATAAGACACAATAGATGAGCAGATTTATTTCCTTAAGCATTAATTTTAAAATTAGTTCTTTGAAAAACTGTATTGCAGAGATTTTCATGTTCATAAATAGGGAATCCATAACCCAACATTTCCTAGTGGGTTCAGGAGTAGCATAATAATGAGAATCATTAAACACCCCAAAACATGCCATGCCCAGTTCTTGGTATATATTATCTGTAATTCTATTGACAACCAAATAGTTTGATCTTTATTATTCTCTTTTTACTGATGAACAAACAGAAACTCAGAGCATGTGACATCTCTACAGCTATCCAGTTACTAACTGGAGGACTTGGATTCATGTACAAGTCTGTCTGGCTTTTATATCTATTTGAATACATTTATTCTTTCACCATGCCAGCTATTTTAAAATAATTTATGCTGCGAAAACTTTCCTTTGTACAAAATCCTACTTGGAAATACAATGTGTAAACCAAGCATGGTGGTGCATGCCTGTCATCCCAGTGACTCTGGAGGCTGAGGCAGGAGGATTACAAGTTTGACGCCAGCCTTAGCAACTTAGAGAGGCCCTAAGCATTTAGTGAGACCCTATCTCAAAATGAAAAATAAAAAAAAAGGGTTGAGGATGTGGCTCAGTGGTCAAATGCTCCTGGGTTCAATCTCCAAAACCAAAATAAATAAATAAAATATAATATGTAAAACTACATACATTGAAATTAAAAACCACTACATTACATTATGTTATCATTATATCATGTAATCTCTTTTTCCTGTAAATTGTAATACTTTTTAGCAAATGAGATACTCTAAAATTACTTTATTATTTTATTAATGCAAAAGTAATATCAGATAACTTACTTTGTTAATGGTCATGTATTGATTATTTGCAGATGGAAAAGCTTTGGAAAAAAACTAAAATTGAAAATGGTGTAGATATTATTATGAAAAACATAGTTTTGACATGTACACATCAAATTTTTCCACCTTTACTTTCCTTTAAAGGAAGGAAGGGCTCAGATGCTCAACATCACTATTTTTGAACCAACACAAGTAGAACAAGAAGATACTCTCTCTACTCGTGGCTTACCTTGCTACTCTGTGGACCCTTGCTAGACTCACACTGGGATGAAGAGCATATGGAATCCTGGCTTGATTTCCTATAATGGAAGGAAGGATACCCGAGGATGAAGAGGTTCATACTCCAAGAGTATCTTCTGCTTAACTTTCCATTGATTGCTTCTTGTATCAGCTGTGGATACCAGGCCCTTCAATTATGAAATTTTGTGTGGCAGATATTCAGTAGTGTGGTGGAGACTTCTGGGGAGCCTTTAGCAGCTAAGGTAAATTGCTGCCTGAGTCTGGAAAAACGAAGTCTGATCTGTCCTGCTACTTACTAAAGCTGGATTTACTCCCAGAGCCTTTGCCACTGAAATGGCTGGGGATGGGGTCGTTTTGGGTAGGGTCTGGCAAGCCTGGATAACTTCTTGCACTATAATGGCCAGGGCTGGCTTGATTCTGTCTCTGCAGTGGTTTGCTAGCATAGACTGAAAAGTGGCTTAGGGTGCTGGTGCTGGTGCAGATGAACACAGTGGAAGTCTTTGAAATATTGTCCAAATTGTTTTGATGAAATTTCAAGCCAAGAGGAAGGGAAGGTGTTGTATTCTGGCTCACCAGTGAGTGACCTCAAACTAACACAGAAACTTTTTATTTCTTCTCTGGAGATGTGTTTAACATTGTTTATTGCCCCCAAACCAGAATTATCAAGCCAATATACTTTCCCTTAAATACTTATAAAACAAGTCTTTGTTCTTTCAGAAATGGATGGAGATTGCTCCCGTGATTTTGAATTGAATGTGAAACCTGCAGTTTGATCTTCTATCCCTGCCTGGAAAGTTCTAACTTTAGCTTCACATCAGCGGTGACAGTGTTAGATGTTGGCTCACAATGTAGCTGAGTGATGTAAAGGAGCTGTGAAGTTGATATGGTGAGGAGACCACACAGCACATTAGGTCCCTGAGGACCACTCTAACTACATAAAGGTAGTGACAGGAAAACAATCATTGAAGCTGAGAAGTCAACTCAACTTATGTCTTCCTCCAGTTGTCCCTTCTTTAATATTGGAATGATGAGAACTCTTTTTTAATGTCATCGACATAAGTCCCAGATAATACTACTTGATCCATAAATACTGAATTACCTTGCACATTCAGGAGTACGAAAGAGGAACAGTATGTCATTAATCCTAAAGCGCTTGGGATCCAAGTCAGGGTCCACATTGAAACAACCTTCAGGTCGATACCTGAAAACCAGCATGCATTTACATGATAAATTTCACAAAGTAGATAACTTGTATTATTATTTTTTTAATATGGAATGCTTCATGAATTTGCATGTCATCCTTGAGCAGTGGACATGCTAATCTTCTCTGCATCGTTCCAATTTTAGTATATGTGCTGCCGAAGCAAGTACAATAACTTGTATTATTTGTACCATATTTCCCATGCAAATTCGACCAACTCCCAGAATGTTGATGACTTTGAATATAAAGAAAATCCAGGGGCTAGGGTTGTGGTTCAGAGGTAGAGTGCTCTCCTAGCACATGCAAGGCCCTGGGTTCGATCCTCAGCACCACATAAAAATAAATAAATAAAATAAAGGTATTAAAAAAAAGAAAATCCAGAAATTTTAGGGTTTGAATGTTTTCTTTAATAAGGTTCTGCATAACCATATTATCCCTTAATAGTTTAAAAGTCTTAATTCAGTTAATTGGACAGGTTCTCCTAACTATAGGTCAGAGTGTCAGTTTGTATAATCCTGTGGTGGAAATTACTGGAAGTATCATACTGTTTAAATAATAGAATTCTACTCTCTGAATAAGTGGAGTGACAAATTAGAATTAAATGTAGCTACTACCCTCGGGGAGCTTACAATTTTGCTCCTGTTTTTCAAGTCCCTTGTCTCTCCAGATTGCAAGGAATGATACACCCAGGTAGTGGCCTGAGTGAGTACAGAGCAACTGTCCCTAACTGCCTACACTGGCACTTCATGCTTGGTTCTAAAAGTAACACTTTTAATTCCTTATAACAAATAGGCCCTTTAGCAAAATCCCCTTTTCCGGAAATGCCTTCTGCTAATTTGAGCCAGTGAGGGAGTAGGATCTGAGATGTCCTTCAAAGGCCATATGTTAAAAGTTTGGTCCTTGGCTTGATGCTATTGGGAACTGGTGGAAATTTGATTAGGTAAGGCCTAATGAGAATTTTCTGGTCAGTGGGGCATGCCCTTGAAGGGCCAATGGGATCCCACTCCTTCCTGGTCTTCGTTTTTGCTTCCTTGCCAGAAGATGGTTTTGCTTCAAGCAAAATGGTCAAACGATCATAAACTGAAACCTCTGAAACTGTGAACCCAAATAAAACTTTTATCTTACTGATTGTGACAAGTATTTGTTAAAGTAAGGGAAAACTGACTAAGAGTGATGAAGTAACCAAGTTCAAAAAATAAAGGATTTGGGCTTAATGACTTGTTGGGCTTGAATTTCTTAGGTATTTCTGCTTTACAGATAAGCTGAATGCATTAAATACATTAAAATCATCCTTAAGCTGAAATACATTAAAATTATCAAAAAACAATATTGAAGCTCAATGTAGTAGTGCATGCCTGTAATTCCAGCAGCTTGGGAGGCTGAGGCAGGAGGATCACAAGTTCAAAGCCAGCCTCAGCAATTTAGCAAGGCCCTAAGCAACTCAGTGAGACTATCTCTAAAGAAAACATAAAACGGGTTAGGGACATGGCTCAGTGGTTAAGCACCCCTGGGCTCAATCCCTGGCACAAAAAAAATTGAATTTGGGCCTCCCCAAAACATGGATTTGGGAGCAGAGAGAGAGATATGGCTTATTTCTCCTGAGAATATTCCTAATTTAAAGGAGGAGAGGTCTTAGGCAAAGTTTAAAGTAGAAGAAGAAATGGCCTTCACCATGAATATGGAAACTATTTTCAATTTAAAAGCAAATTACCTTAATTATATGTTTTGAAAAATACTCCAGTGGTTCTCTATCAATTGTTTTTCTATAATTATCTGCCTATTAGAAAGGGTCACCATATAGAAACCACAAAAATGAGTTGCTTTTCTTTCCAATTGGGTGTTGGAATTGCATGTATCTCTTGACAAAATACCAGGAACTTCAACAAAGAGGATCTCTACCTTTAAATTGAGAATGTTCTCAGGAGAGTTGCCCACCCTTTCATCTGTGGCATCAATACTAGTCTTTTAAGTCTTATCTGCTTTCCCTTCTTGGCAATAAGTCATTTGCAGTACAATAAATATATTAATAAAAAAAGGTGAGGAAGTGTGTCATGCACATAGATGCAGATATCAAATGACAGTCTGCAAGAAAAGCCCCAGGGCAAGGTTGAAGAGAACCAGAAGGACCAGAGGATGGCAGAAATTGTAGGGACGGTCCAGGAGAACATGGACTGAGGTGCAGAGTGTAGGGTCTGAACCTCAAATATTGACTATTTCAGTTAAAGCTTCAAAAGAGAATAAATCCAGAGTCCCAATGAGAATTGTTTTCCTTTCAAAAGTTGGCTAAAAGCAATGATTCAAACTTGGTCAGAAAAAGAACATTAAGTCCAGGCAGGCCAGTACTATGTAAGGTACTATAGAGAGGCAGAGATTGCTTGTGAATTTTCCTCTTCTGCCTCATCTGTTCCAGCTTTCTTTTCTCCTATCCTTCATACATCTTTCCTTCCCTAAGGAATTAAATAATCTTTATTTTATTTTAATTTATCATTAAAATTCTTGGCCATCTTGTACCTTTAATAAAATAAAATCTTACAAACCCCCTTGACATAGAGTGCCCATGGTCCTTGTAAGAGTCCTAAATGCACAACTGGGGAATTATTATTTACAATCCATCCGTACAGATAATACAATATTATATTGGTTTCTTTATAACCAATGGCAAGAAAATTTAGATATGAATGGCAGGGGAAGATTTTGGTCATGATATAGAGCATCTCAACCTAAGTGCTTGCAATGGAAAATTACACCTGACTCATTGGCCTTTGTTAGCACCATTCCATAATAAATTGGATGTGTTGGGATGCTGAATGAGAAATAAAAGCCCTAGGATACATACCTCTCACCATTTGACTTTGGAAATCACCAGTTGACAATTAGACGTGTGTTTGAAATTCTGGGGATATTTGTGTTTGAAGTTATTATGTATTTTAAGTGTTTGTCAAGGTGACAAGTTTGGACAAGATCACACATGAAAAGATCATATAGGCATGTGAGGAGAGTATAGGTCAAAGTTCTTAGAATATAGATACTTAAGGTTTACTGTGCATATATCATTCTAGAATTCGAATGTAAGGCACATAGTCTTTTCATGACCATAAACTCTAGGAAAGCCTCCCTTAAGCATCATCACCACTTTTATCCATTATGTTTTGTTTTGTTTTGTTTTGATTTGTTAAGCATTTCCAGTTATTTTGACTATTATTATTCAGTAAACCTTTTATATTATTTAAGGCAAAAATACAACTTACACTTCTTTGACAGTAGATGCTACAAAATTCCATAGGACGATTATACCATTTAAGGCTCCAGTAACTATCAAATTATATCCTTCTCTTTGTAATAAATCCATGCAGCTCACCTCAGTATTGATAGCAGGATTCTAAAGAAAGAAGAAAAATGGACTCATAGTTAAGAATACAATATCTAACTGTAGTATGAATGCCATGTGAACAAGTTGTAATTGTCGTCAAGTTAAAACAAAATGTCTTCTTAAAACTGTTTAAGTAAAATCTAATGAAATTTAGTATAATCTAATCTAAAGTTCGACGTTCAATCTGAAATTTTTAAGTTGAAAAACTCATTAAAACAACCAAAATATGCTCTCCTTCATGCTGGTTCCTTTCTCTCAGCCTTGATTTATTCTTCTTTACCAAACATTAGATTGCCTTTCTACCTTTCTCTGCTCTTCAAACTTCTTGAAAGAATACTCTGCACTAGCTATTTTTCACTTGACTGACCTTTCTTTCACTCAGCAACCCTAATTGGCTTCTGTTCCATACCATTGTGTGGCCCTTTGGATTTACCATTATTTCCATTTCTCTGTGATACTTCTCAATTATCTTGTTTTGAGTATTTGTTGGGCATCTTATGTTCACAGAATTTGAAGTCAAATAGGTGATTGGAGAAGTGCATAATAATGTATTCAGATGAAGTATTGATTACCACATAATTTTAAAGCACTCTACCAGAGGCATGCATAATACTTGATGGTTAAGGGAATATTGGGACCCTGGCCCCTTCCTCTCTCTTTTACTTCCTGCCATGAAGTGAGCAGTTTCCTTCTCCAAGTGCTTCCACCATGCTATTCTGGTGCAACAGTGCCAAGCAAGGATGAACTGAAACCTCTCAAATCATGAGTCAAAAATAAACCTTCCTCCTTGAAGTTGATTTTCTCAGGTACTTTATCACAACAATGAAAAGCTGACTAATACAGTTTGTGTCTCTATGGTCCTTCTTTTTCTGTTTTCTTCTTGGTATCCTCTTAGTCTGCCAACTTTTTAAATGTCAATATCATTAAGGTTTTCCTCCAATACATCCAACTCTTTCTGGGCAATCTTATTACCTTATGTTTGAATCATTATCACCATGTTAATGACCTACAAGCTTCAGGCTTGAATATTTAATTACCAATTTGAACCTTTACAGATATCTCAAAGTTAATACATCTAAGTTATTGCTCAATTTAAGCATATTCCTGGCACTGTCCTTGAGTCCTCTCCCATTTTTTTTAAAGAGAGCGAGAGAGAATTTTTTTAATATTTATTTTTTATTTTTTGGCGGACACAACATCTTTGTTTGTATGTGGTGCTGAGGATTGAACCCGGGCCGCACTCATGCCAGGCGAGCACGCTACCGCTTGAGCCACATCCCCAGCCCCTCTCCCAATTATTTGGCATTCATCACTAATTAATTGATGGCCAATTCTGCTACTTTTATTGACTAAATATTTTTTGAAACCTTCCCTTTCTTACCATGCTATCATGATTTTGTAACTTTCAAGTCAAACAATAGCCTATTGCCTGAATTTTTGTAGTTTAATTGTCATTCAAATCTGCCACCTAAGCAGCATCAAATGTGAGCAATCCACAACACAAATGTATGTGATCCCGCCATTTCCCACATACAATCCTTTAGTGGCTTTTCATCTCTTAAAAGATATTCAAGCGTTTTACCATCATGAGCACCATCCAGTCCATATCCACTTTTTTCTTTTTAAATCTTCATCTTCTACCACTCCAGTCTTGCTTCAGCCACACTGAGATATTTGTAGTTATCTTTCTCTGACTAAGCAATATTGTACCTCCATAAATTGATCATGTTATCTACTTCACTTGGGATTCACTCTATCTTTTCACATCCCTTTAGAAACCCCTATCTGGGCCAAGCTAACTCCCAATAATTCTTTATATCTAACTTGGCAATTATCTTCCTCAGAAGCTCCCCTCTCACCACAGCCCTCCAAGATCTCTGCTGTACTCCCATAGCCCAGGTACTATATCTCATTAATCTTGATATTTCCAGTGTTAAGAGAACCACATGATACATGGTAAGTGCTCAGTAAAAACATGCTTTATAAGTGAAAGAGTTTTTTGGAAAGAATTTCCACATAGACTCCAATTTTTTCCGAGGTGACTTTTGCACTTTCTCTAAAGAGTAATTTTAAAATACACTGAAAAAAGGAGGTACTATAATGTTAATTTGATACATACCCAAAGTAAGAATTCAAAATCAGAGATACTGACACTTGCATAAAATCCTAGGAGGTACTTCCATTGTACTTCAATAACTTATTATATAATTTATACAATACAATACTTTTTTCAAGGTAATTGTTTTCTTTACCTATGCAATTACTTGCCATCTGACACTTGCATAAAATCCTAGGAGGTACTTCCATTGTACTTCAATAATTTATTATATAATTTATACAATACAATACTTTTTTCAAGGTAATTGTTTTCTTTACCTATGCAATTACTTGCCATCTCCTTTGGTTCTGACTTATTGTACATTGATCTTCATTGTGTTTTTATTAGCTATAAACAATGTCTCATACATCAGTTACATATGATTGAACATAGTATTTCCAGTGATCCATAGCATTGGAAGAAGAAGTGGGATAAAATTACTTTATGTGGAGGCACATTTTGTTCTATTTTTTGCACACATTTTTTGATAATGTTATTATGATCTAGGCACTATATGTATTAATTTCAAAGACCTTTTAGATAACAAAACCTAGTTATTTAAACGAGCGATGATTGGAATTCAAATTGTAGTGCTATACTGACTTTTATTTCATTATGAAGAAAAATCATATCTCTTTGTCCTATAATAATTTCAGTTCTATAAAACAAGATATATTATTCTCTCTTAAATTATGTTACAGTTTATTCACTAATGGTAGCAGGGAAAACTTATGATTACCATCAATTTCTTCTTTTATAGCATGCAGTTTTTATTGACTGACCATTTATCCCTGTAAAAGCTGAAAAGTATGAGTGGCTTCAGCTAATATTAAATAAATGAGGCTAATTAAGAGTCTTACTTTAAAAAAATCAATTTTTAAAATTTTTATTCTTTTTCTATCTTCCCTACATTTTTATTGGTGCATTATAGATGCACAGAACGATGGGATTTGGTGTTACATATTTGTACATGCACACAGTATAACAATAGAATTTGGCCAATATTGCTCCCCAGAATTTCTCCCCTCTGGTCTAAATTTTTATAGAAACAAAGGGACAGTTTCCTTGCTTCTCCATCCATCAACCTCCAGCATCTGCCCTGGACACTTCATAGCTCAGGTATGCACATATGCATCTGCCTATTTGAGGAGATACAAACACCTCATAAAATATCTTTCTAAAGGGATTTTAAGAAGTTGTCAAATTCAATACATTCATCCACTTCTGAGATATTTTGAAATGCATTTGAACTCTAGTTAGTAGTTATAAACCTTTTCTTGATCACAACACTTCAAGAATCTTAAAAAGTCAAGGTGGAATTTTACTCACCATAAAAAGGGAAGAGTTACTGATACATGCAGTGGTACAGGCATACCTCAAAAACATTATGCTAAATGAAAGAAACCTTACATATAAACTATAGGATTATGCTTATGTTGCATTTGGAAAAACAGATTTATGGTGAAAAAAATTGGAGCAGTGGTTTCCTCAGGGTGAGAGGCAGATGCTGAGTAGGCAGGGACATGGAGGAGCTTTATGGGATAGTAGTAATGTTCTTTATCTTGATAGGGATTTGGGTTGTACATATTTCTCTTTAAACTCATTGAATAGATGCTCAAATTTTATGCATTTTCTCTTATGTAAATTTCACTAAAAACAAATGTGTAAATAGTGAACTCCAGCTAATGATGCACATGCCAAAGTGTTTAGGGGTTATATGTACCTTTGCCTTCATCTTTTCTTCAAAATATATTTTTAAAATAAGATGGCCTGAAGGAATCATGGATATTGTAAAATGTTAATGGTTAAATTTAAATGAAATAATATAGAGGTGTTCACAGAGATGATTTTATATTTGAAAATTTTTGTATTAAAATGTTGGGAGAAAATAGCTATGAACCTTGCACTCCTGAGAAAAGAATTTGCATACAATTTCACAGGCTTTTTAGACTCCCAGAAGTCTACCCATGGCCAGGAAGCTCCTGAATCCCAGGGTAAGCATTCTGGCTCTATAACTTGAAGGTCTATCATTAAGTACATGTTAGGATAAACATGTTTTTTCCTCCTGGGTTAGGGAAAATAAGACTGGTTCCTTTCATTATGCTTACAATTTTGGTATTAGACTATCTTGAAAAAATAATCTGATGATATTCTTTTCTTATTTATATTTTAAAACAGCATTAAAAAGGGCAACAAAACAAAACAGGGCCTTTATAATTAACCATATGATGCCACAGAGCAGGATGAGAAGTTTAAAAGGAATGAAACTTTGAAAAGAATAAAAATAAAGTTTTGTCAAAATTGAAAAAAATCTAGATGAAAATATATGGTATAAAAATAATAATTGGCCAAAAAAAAGTGAATTACCATTTCATGATCTTTTGATATGGTCCCAAACTTACTTCCTATTAAAATCCAGGAGAACTTAAAAGACTTTGCTATTTTTATTTTTTTATTGATTTTTTAACAAAATAAATGACAGTGGAATGCATTACAATTATTATTTCACATATACAGCACAATTTTTCATATCTCTGGTTGTATATAAAGTATTTTGACACCTATTCGTGTCTTCATACATATACTTTGGATAGTTATGTCTATCACATTCCACCATCCTTGCTAACCCCCTGCCCCCTCTCTTTCCCTCCCACCCCTCTATCCTATCTAGAATTCATCTATTCTTTCCATGACCTTGCTACTTTTAGAAAGATTAGTTTAAATAGGTAGATAAACAGACAGATGATATACATGATGGAAATGATAGATTGAGAGATAGATACACAGACACACAGACAGGATTCTATAGTGAAGAACACTTACAATTATTTTAAGTACTTCCTGATACAAGAAACTCATCTTTACCTAGCTTCCTAAAAGTTAGTATTGCCTTGGCAAAAATGATCATACACAAAACATACACACTAATAAGAAACTGGAAAGACACTTGCAACTTACATTGCAAAGGACTAGTATCCATAAGATATATTCTTAATGATTTATACATGGGATAATACACATACATACACACACGTTATATATAATTTCTAGTAAATGAAAAGCTTTTACTGCATCAGAAGAAAAGGAGCAATCTAGATAGAAAAATGGGCAGAAGATATAAACAATTGGTCCATGTATGTGTGTGTGTGTACACACACAAACATATATATATATGTTGTTGCCCTTTTTAATGCTATTTTAAATTATAAAAAAGGAAAAAATATCATCAGACTATTTTATAAATATATATATATAAAGTTTACTCACTATATACAAAATAAGTGCATATAAAATATATCAAGTTGTGATTTTTCTTCATGTTATATTTCATGTTATATGCATTTTACCGTAATTTTTTTAAAAAAACAAAGACCAAGATTCCTAAATAGAGTTTATAATAATCTCCAAAATAAAATAAAACTAAATAAAATAAACTAATAAACTAAAACAAAGGAATATGAATATATATGTGTATATATATATATATATATATTGTTCTATTATTTTCCTAATAAAGGATGGTAGAGAACCAAGTATGGATAAATATTGGTTATATTAAAAAAATAACATTAGAGACATAAGTCAAAACAAAAATTAAAAACAAAAAGCTAATAATATAGGTTAGGGAGGGAATAGTAGGATGGAAGGACATGAATAGAAGTTAGATCAGACCTTGTTTTTTATCTTGGAATACAAGTTGTTTCATAGATTTGATTTTGGAACTATTTAAATGTTTTACATAATAATAAGAAAAGTTAACTTTAAAAAGCAACTTGGGAGTCTGAGGAAGGAATACTGCAAGTTGAAGTCAGCTTTAGCAATTTACCAAGAACCTTAACAACTTAGCAATGTCCCAAGATCCTGTTTCAAATTTTAAAAAATTAAATCAAAAGAACTGAGGATATAATTGAGTGACAGAGTGCCCCTGGGTTCAATTTTCAATACTGAAAAAATAAAGCAATACATAAAAAAAAACGAGAAAAGTAAATTTAACTGTTTGCAGTGTTGGTGGCACAAGGAATCATTTCAAATAATTTAAAAACACAGTACATTCCAAATTATATCTACCCTTAGGACAAAAAGAACTCAAAAAGGGAAGATCTTAAATTGTTCAATCTATCAAATTTCTAATAATTTTATTGCTTTTCTGAAACTAAAATATAACACAAAATACAATAACAATAAAATATGACATAAAAAGAATTATATAGTATATAAGGTATGGTATATAAACAATAGGATAAAGCAAATATGTAATTACATGAATGTCATTAGCAACAAAGATTTCCTGTGTAATGGAGATATAAAATAAAAATAGCCAAAACCATCTATTCTTCAATTTGAATTGGAAAGATCAATTTGAGCTCATTATGTATTTTCTCTTAAAAGGTTTTTCTTTGCTCTGTCCAATAAAAAGCTGAAGACCTTTGAAAAGTTATAAAAGCAAGAATCAGACTAGTGGTAAAAGACATCTCTAATTCCAGACTATGATTTTTTAATACTATTTCCCACTAAAAAAGAAGAAAGGCTTCTTGGAGTAGCTTATAGATCTGGAACAAGAGATACATGGATGAGCCTGGATTATCTTCTCATACCTGGAAGCTATCCAGAACTTCTGGGATCATGTCAAAAGAAATCCAGACATGATCCAAAGCTCCAACCATGTTGAAATAGGACAATCTGGGCATCAATAATAGTAAGTGTGTCTAACTGAAACACATCAAAAACATTTAAACTTGTGAGTTCACAATGATACTAAGCAAATAAAATTCACTGGCCACCTTCAGAAGATGCTAGGAAACCCACTCCTTATTTTGAATACTAAAAAAATACAGAGAAGTAGTTAATTTGCTTTCCTGTATGAATTGTATCTTCACTATAATCAAATATTTGATGAAGGAGGGTTTTTCTTTAAATACACATTTCAGTAATAAAGAAAGCCTAAGGGCAGAGAGGCAACTGGAAATGAGATAATACCCTAGGTAATGATCATCAATGGATTCTGACACAAAGACAACCAGTAGTTCTGTCAATCTTGATGGAATAATATCATCATCACAACATACTCCATGATAGAGATTTGTTAAAGAAAAAAAAAGTTATATGAAATTAATCAATTTTAATTCCCAGTTGCAGGAAGTTCAGAACTTAAAACAATATCATAAGGATGCAACCAGAAAAACCAAGAAAGTGAGAAAATATGGAAACAAATTATTAGGGGAGAAAAAAGAAAAACCAAAAGGCATTTATATATTAAACATATTTAAACTGGGTGTGGTGGTTCACACCTGTAATCCCAGCAGTTTGGTAGGTCAAGGCAGGATGAGAAAAAGTTAAAAGCCAGCAACTAACTTAGCAAGAAAGGCCCTAAGCAACTTATCAAGACCCTGTGTCAAAATAAAAAATAAAGAAAAAAGCTGGGGATGTAGTCAGTGGGTAAGTACCCCTGGGTTCCATCCCCTGTACTGGAAAAAAAATAAGTTATTAAATAGATTCTCAACCAAATGAAACTGAGGTGCCTTGTTTTGAACCTTGTTTACTTTAAAACAAAGTAAAATAAAAAAGAATTTATGAGGACATGTGGGAAATTTGATTACCAAAAGAATATGTGAAGATTTTAAAGACCTTTTGTAAATTAGTTTAGAAAATATTTTAGAAAATAGTAGTATTGTAATTTTTGAAAGAGTCATTGTTTAGAAACAGATAACTGAAATATTTAGGGGTAAAATGACATAATGTCTGGAATTGGTTTTAAAATCTGTAGGTGATGATCATAGGAAGATTGGCAAGATTAAAGAAAAAAAATGGCCATTCACAGAAAATATTTGAGCTGAGCAATAGTACATAGAAGTTCATTGTATTATCTTATGGACTTTTGTATATATACTATTTATGATTTTCCATAACAAAAAGTAAAAACTAAAAAAAAGTTAAAACTTGAAACTTACTTTAGTATGTTGAGAAAATTTTCTCTGAACAACTAACTCAACATCTGGGAAAGGAATATCCATGTTTCTATTTTTAGATAAGGTCTTCAGATGTATAATGTGGTTTCCATCATGTAGGTGAGGCATAGGATCAGGTAGCTCCCATATCACCACAAGGAAAACATCATCTTCCTTACCCTTTAGTAGAAATTCAGGGAGGACATAGAAAGTTTAATTAATTGGTTTTACTTTGAGCTACTTTAAATAATGAAAAATAAAACATATACTGCTGTATCCATCATCCAGCTTTATCAAATATTAAGCCCTGTGTATCGCTTGCTAATATAGTTCCTCTTTCTTTTCTCCCTCCAACCAAGAATAACCAGTAAACTGAACATGGTGTTAGTCAAATGTCCTGATATTTCTACATGTACATGTTCAGTCCTTATCAAGCTTAATCTATAGGCTCTGAATGAAGAGTCAGAATAATCAAAGTGAAAAATGGTACAGTAGAACTCCAAACAATTTTGATGTGGGCAGAGTACTATATATATTTTGAAGCTCTTGAAAGGGGAATCTTTGTGACCACAGACATTGTTAGGTAGAGTATCCTGAAGACCAATTGTTTTAATGATCGATCAATTGTATTATTCAAAAGAAAGTTGACATATCCTTGTGCTTTAGAGTATATTACTAAGAAATTCCTTTCTACAGTACCATTTTGGATTGTAAAGACGACAAAGGAAGAGTATTGAATCAGGGAACTGCTTTACTTCTTGCCCCAGCTAAAAGATTATTAGTCATCTTAATCAATGTTGCTACTGCATGATTGCTTTCCTATTCAAGACTTGTGTGATCTTAGTTTCCCAAAAGAAAATAATAAAGGCAATGAGTCCTTGAATTCTAACTGACAGGGCAAGATCCACTCAGCAAGGATAAATGATGTAGCCTTCATTTTAAATGTGAAGAAGGCATTAGTAATCCTAGGTGGTAATAGAGTCACAGGAAAAATAAATTAGCCTATCTCAATTCTCCCAAAACAGCCCTGAGCAGATTGCATCATTAACCTTAAAATAAACAAAGCAATTTTGGTGACAAATGGAAAAAGTGACTTGAGCATCTCTGAATGCATTATGGGTTATAAGGGACACAGCCTGCTGAGGAGCAGTTCCAGGAGCAATGAATTATTCCCCAAAGAGGATATAAGCAATGTCAGAGGTGGGTAGCTGTATGTAAATTTAACCTTCCTGATACTGGCTTTAGAGGATCAAGACTAACTCTGCAGCAGAAGCTTGATGGACAGGATGCTGTGCCTGGACAGCTGTTCTTTCTGCTTTTTTGCTTGGACCTGGACACAGTTAATTAGCAGTCTCACAGAAAGTCTGATGGATAAACACTATATTCAGTTGGCTGACCAGGGAGGAATTACATGATCTTATTCACTACGTACTTTGGTTTTCCCAAGAAGATCACCTATAGCACAAATACAAAAATATAACCATAAACCTGGATCATTTTGATAGTTCCACTGAGCTCCAAGGCAAGGATCAAGTACTGGCGTTTTTCCTGAGTTTTGAGAAAAATCAGGCGTTTCAGCCAATGCTCTTCCTCTTTCCAGTCTTTCCCTTCTGGCAACGCTTTCATCTCTTGCCCACTGCCGAAGTCCCAGATTTTAACTGTCCCTGAGCACACAAGGAAAAGACTCCATGAATAACATAATTTGTGGAAAGCTTGGCTTTTAACTCAGAGCAAGCTGATCTGATTGAAAGCTGTCTGCCAACAATTTATCCTACATTTATTTCTTACTAAGATTGATAAGTGAAGCTCCCCAGGCTTGCTATGTATGAAATATATTTCTGTATGCCTTGATTTGTCATAGGCTGATAAAACCCCAATAGGATATGGCAGAGTCTCTAAATGTATGACAGTTTTTATTATGGTTTGGAGAAGTGCCCCCCCCCCCCAGGCCCATGTGTTGAAGACTTGATCACCAGCTATGCTACTGGGAAGTGGTAGAACCTTCAGGAGATGGGATATGGGGAAAGGAAGATAGGTCACTGAAGGAGTGCCATTGAGGGAGACTGTGGGACTCTGGACCCTTTTGATCTCTCTTTTTCACTTCCTGGATGCCATGAGGTGAACAGCTTTCCTCTAACACATGTTCCTGCCATGATGTCAGCTCTTTCACCACAGTCCCAATCAAGCAACCATGGACTGAAGTCTCCAAAACTACAAGCCAAAACAAAACTTTCCTCCATATAGGTTAATTATTTCAGGTGTTTGTTACAGAAACAGAAAGCTGTTTTCTGTGGAAACCCTTAGACTCATATTTGAGTTTCCTTTCTGTTGAGTTTTCTTTCTTTTCTGTTGATTCTCCCTGTGCTTTTTTTTTTTACATTACGACTTTTTCATTGTGGTAAAATTTACATACAATGAAATTCACATACCATAAAAATATAATTTTAGGAGTTTTGACAAATATATCCCTCATGAATCTAATGTCTAAACTATAAAATGGAACATTCCATCTGCCAAGGAAAATATTCCCAATGCTTTGCAATTCATCCTTACCTCGTAGGCAGCTACTATTAGTTTTTTCTATCATCATAGAATAGTTTTGCCTATTTTTGAACTTCTGTAAATGGAAACTATAGCTGTCACTCATTTCCAACATTAACACGTAGAAGGAGGTCACATCCAATTTTCCAAATCTTATTGGAGAAAATTACAAACCAGTGACAGTTAATGACAGACACCACAAATATCCAGTTTTTTTTTTTTTTTACTTTAATTCAGCTGCCATTTTGCAAGTACTTGTTTTCCAGTCATACCAATTCACCCAACCCTGCTGTTATGCCTCTCAAAGCAGGGCAGGCAGGGCCCATCTCCCAGGACTTTTTGCTACCCTGGCCCCCATACAGGCATTTGAACTATCACACCACAATTATTATTAATAGTTAGATAATTACAATAATCTGTCACATTTCCTAAGGTACTAACATGTTTTAGGATGTTAGTGCCTATTGATTAATAAAAGGTTTGAGGGAATTCCAGCAGATGAGAAACTATCGAGCTTAGATCTGTTTGTTACATGGGAAATTAAAAAAAAAAAAAGGAATGTTGACTTTTTCCCCTTTACATTTGAAATACATTTGGTTAAAACCTAATTCTCAATGTAATAGTATTTGGTGGTGATTAGGTCATGAAGGTGGAGTCCTCAAGAATGAGATTAGTACCCTTATAAAAAAAAAAAGATCTTAGAGAAAGCTCCCTCATCCCTTCCACCATGTTGGGGACGAAAAGGCAGCATTTATGAATCAGGAAGTGGGTCTTCACCAAACAAAAAAATCTGCCAAGGCCTTGATCTTGGACTTCCCAGCCTTCAGAATTGTGAGAAATAAAATTCTGATATTTATAAGCCAATCTATGGGATTTTGTTATATCAGCTCAGTTTCTGCATGATCAGCTTTGTTCATTTGATTTAGGGATGAAGGAGCCAGAAGGGATGATAATCAGTGTCGTGTTGAATGCCTATTTCTAATTTATTACAAGTAGCAAATTATCTTCCTAATGGGCTCTTACGGTGGTCACCACAGTTTAGAGTCCATTGGACTTGCCTTCTTAACACTTTCCCTCCCTTCCTTTAATCCTATCACCTCTCCCTATCCCTCTAGCTCTTATCCCTCGGCTGTAATCCTCTTGGACATCCAGAAGGTTTTCCCTGTGCTATTTTCCTTCCCCAATCAGTGATACTCAAACCCTATGATTTGTTCACTAACAACATTGAACATTGATTAAGTGCTTCCCTACAGGCCCTGTACTGTGGCAGGAACTTTGGATATAAAGTGAATAGTCATTGTTCTTGTCCTTGAGGAGTTTATGGTTTCATAGGAAAATGGTCATACAAACAATTAAGAACTTATCATGTTCTCCTTCATTCCTGGCTTAGGCAGACCCCAGTCCTATGGCCCAGATTTCCTTCTACTTTGGGATATGGGCCATCAGATTTAGTGATGCAGAGAGCAGGCAGAGGTACAACTCTTCCTAAGTGGTGGTTGGGGCAATAGTGAGAAGCAACTGATGGCTTGGGGGAAGAAGTCCATAGAAAGTCAAAGAATCCTACTTTCTGAGTTGTCCTAGATGGAGAATCCTTGTCAATTTAATTAACAGACCTCGGTGAAATAGAAATTGCCAATATTTAAAAGAATCTTAGATTACAGTGTGGGGAGCCACACTGAACTGACTACGCCCTGCAGTCCTGATGTGTCAGCTTCTGACCAACCACTGCATTCCTTGTGGCTTGGTGGGAGACTGGCTTGGATAGCAAGGAGGTCTTCTTTGTGGGTGTGCCCCCAAGGTTGAGTTACACTTACCTGTTCCCTTGTAGTTCTTCCCCTTCTGCCCTACTATGGATAGAAGGAGAGCTAGGGAAGCCGTCCTGAAGCTTGTGTAAAGGTAAATTGTGTCTGTGCTTTATTTTATATTCCTGCCAATTCACAGGAGCAATCTTAGTTCAGATGCCCATGCTGGTCAGGGGTGGCATTATAGGACTAATGAACGTGGGTGCATGAAAATACTATGACTCTCCATCAGATATTGAGTTGCTTGATCCTTATGCCTGATAATAATTGTGTATGTCATTCAGAATTTCTATTATTACCAAGTTTTCTATGTATGTAGGGTAAGCTTATGGCTTATTCACACTGCTTTCTTATGCACTGTTCCATATGAAAACCAGTTGCATTTATTCATACCTCATTGTCTCAGCATTAATGGTTGTTATTTCATGCTGCATTATCTTCTGCTCACTTTCAAAAATCAAACTTTTCCATTAGATTACTTACTTAGATTCCATCAATTGGCTTGTAAATAAGCAATTCTTTAGTAAATATGTCCCTAGAATCAACATATTCTGAGTTGCACATTCAGTTGGCCATGCACATAAAGCACACTTTTGTGGGAATTCAGAACAAGGTAAGATGAAAGGTGGGGCAGTCAGTAGCTTTCTAGTTCCTAGAAATTCTATGCAGTGCTCCACAGCTTGAGAAACACAAAATAAAATTTCACATCTGGAGCCTGACATTTTCCTAAGTTTGACATGGTATATGCCCTTAAGGAGTTTAGACATAGAAACAAGTTCAATATAAATTTCTAGGCATGCTATGCCAAGGTTGGCTGGATATTTTCTGGTCCAAAAAATTGGATCTAATGTCTGGTTTTTAGCTGATGGTAACCCCAAAATAGGATAGAATGAGTCAGTGCAACACAGATACTTCCTACCAAAGATTAAATGAGATACTGTATGTGACAGACTTTTGCAATTAGTTACAGCACTATACAAATGCAATATTATTTTTAACATCAATATCAAGACATGTCTATTACACATAAGACACTCTATCATTGTTCATTGAGGCAGAGCAAACTCTGGCATGTTTACATGTTCCAGCCTGATTCATGTTCTTTCTTCAACCCCCAAAACTTGCATTCCTAGCACAAATTCTCAAGACATTAAGCAGGGAGGCCATATTCTGGATATTAGTCTGACCATTATATGCTCCTGTGGCAAAAAAATATCCACTTTCGTCAACAGCTGCCGAAGTCACTTCAATACTGAAGCCATGAGGGTCTAGAATCTGGTATATTTGGAGGCCAGTCTCAAGTTCCCATACCTACAGAAAATAATGACAACCACAAAATCAAGTAATCTCATACATAAATACATAGGCTTTTCAATTCTTAACAAAATTTTACCATATTCAAGACAGCCTCCAAATTTGTACTCTGCATGTCTCCAACCTTTCCCAATCCTCTGCCCTAAGGGCTGGTTTGATCAAAGAACGTTGGTTTGCTCTGAATAAATGCAGAGCTGTTTAAATGTTATTATGCTATCATGCAGTACGCCCGCTATAAATGTAGATGGCAGAGGCAGCCAGCGGCTTCCATTCCAGGCAATCTCTGGCTGTGGGGAAAGTGGTCACTTGTTACTTGCTTTAGTTTGGGTTTTCAGTTTCCCCCAAAGGCCCATCTGTTAAAGGCTTAGTCCCCAGCTAGGTGTTACTGGGAGGTAATAGGACTCTAGTGGGAGGTTTTCAGTCTTTGGGAATGTGCCTTGAAATGGATTGTAGGACATGGATCCTCCTCGTTCTCTCTTTTGCTTCTTGGTGTCCATGAGGTGAACAGTTTACTCTACCTTGCACTCCTCCCATGTTGTGCTACTTTACCCCAGTCCCAAAAGCAATGGGGCTAACCTACCATTGTACTGAAACCTCCAAAACCATGAGCCAAAATAAACCTTCCCTCTTTATAAGTTGGCTGTTTCAGGTATTTTGTTATAGCAATAGATAGCTGATTGACACGTTTACTGTAAATGTGAAGTAAGGTTAGCAGCAAAATAAAGATGTAACAAAAGCAAGGCAGACAAAAAGATCAAATTGGATGTATTTCCATGACATACATACACATGAGCCAGGGATCATAGGACAGAATATGTGAACAGCTTGCTATGTGAGAGAGTCCTAAGGCAAGAGCTTGCTAATTGTTCTAAGTAGTTCTCTGACTAGAGACACAAACCTAGAGGGAGAAGCAAAGAGAGAGAAGGGTAGGGCAAGACTCAGAAGGGGCCATCTGTGAAATTAGGCTGGAAGTAATTAGAAAATCCAGAAATGTGTCAAAATTCATCTTTATCTCTCTTTGGTAACATAGAAGAAGCTAGAAACCTATATTTGTAGACTTGCTCTCTGAATTTCTCCCCCTTGTAAATTAGACTTCCAAATAAATTACAAAATTTAGCTAGCACTACTAGGTGATTACACTTAAGATTTTTTGGGGGTGGGCATCTGTACAAAGGGTCAGAGATGGGAAACTGTATTTTTCCTCCAGGGAAAGAGAGCTGTTAAAGTTAAGTGATGAGACCATGCGAGGAGATGTAACTGATGAAATAATCTGAGAGCCAGAAAATGGAGGGCCGCTGGCTGAGAAGTAGTACAGCCAGGATTTGAATAAAGTCACCCTGGTCCTACAGCTCATGTTCTCGACCTCTGAGTGTCCCTGGGTATAGATAAAGTCTTCAAAGGAAAAGAGAAATCTTGGTCACTGCATGAATGGGTTTTAGGTCATCCATCTCCAGCCTAAAGTATAGTCTCTCTCCACCCAATCAGGTATAAACTCTACCTAGATGAATTCCTTTTCCTTCTTTTGTCCTGCACAGGGAGGACAGTTTCCCCTTAAGAGGCCATTATTGTAGGAGAGCAAGACAGATCTTAGTTTTACTTTTTGTCTAGTTACTTTCTTTTAAAATTATCTTAAGTGATAATTAACTAACTGCACTCAGGTGCTCCTTTATTTGGCGTGAAAATTTCCAGCAGATGTGCACAAAATATCAAAAATTGAGAGGGAATTTGAAGGGTTTCTTGAGGAATTCATTTTACCAGTTCATGTGTCTCTCTCCTCTTAGAGAATATGTGAAATACCTGTTGCAAAAAACTCTAGCTATTGATGCCAGGCAATAGCAGTGGTTACTGACAGACATGGTTAGCACAGGCAGGTATCCCAGCCTCTGCACACAGCAGCAGTGGAGCCACCAGGGTGGAGCATAAAAATCAAGAGGATTTACAGCAGGTAAACCTGGGTTCATATCCCAGTCCTCATGTTTACTAACTATATTATCTGGGGGAAGTCACTTCAGCTCTGAGCTGAACTTCATTAAAATGGAAGTTTTCATCTGTCCACAGAGAACTTTCATGAATTAAATGAAATCACGGACAACATGCTCTTGGTATCCTCCTATAGGGGTCATAGCAAACATATATCAATTTTCTTTCCATCCTTCTCAGCATACACTGTCTACTCATAGTTCAACTGTGAATGGAAAAATGGAATCAGGCTAGTTTTCCCTCCTTGATATATTTCCTTTTATATTTCTAAAATGATAGTGAAAGTAGCCTTATTTATTCAAATAAGCATGTGACTTGGTAGCAAGGAATATGAGCTGGCTTAAAATGCTTGTTTTTCATGTATTCATTAAAGCTTAAAAGGAGTTCCAATGTGCAATCTCATCATATGCACCACTACATTTACTTAGTCATGCAATGATTTATATAATCACACAAAGCAGAGAAAATTCCATTTGCTCTGCCTTTATCTATTGAAAGAGCCGATATGTACTCACCTTAATTATGGATTCAGAACAGATAGTGAGTACTTGGGCAAAATATGTGTTATAAAGTATGACGTTGATTTCTCGATCATGAGTGTGAGGAACCTGTTTTGTATCCTGTATCATCTTAGTTAAAGGATACATATCTATAACACTTGATCCTGAAACAGAAGTAATCATCTCATAAGTATTCAATATTAGACCTTTGGAATTTACCCAACCACAATCAGTGAGATTAATAATATCAACACCCAGGAAATTTAAGAAGGTGAAAATATATCCAATTACTCTACAACATTTTTGACAAATAAAGCATTTATTTTGAACTTCATTATTTTTCAAGTGCAGGTCACTTGGACTTCACTGGCATACCTTTTCTAGTGATCCCCAATTAAAGCTTAAAAGGAGTTCCAATGTACAATCTCATCATATGCACCACATTTACTTAGTCATGCGATGATTTATGTAATCACACAAAGAAGAGAAAATTACATTTGCTCTGCCTTTATCTTTCAAAAGAGCCGATATGTACTCACCTTAATTATGGATTCAGAACAGATAGCATTTTATAGTACACTTTTTCCTTTCTCTATCATGCCTACTAATGACCTTCCATTTGGTGCACAGCAGTGATGGGAATGACCAACTTTCTGCTGAAGGTGAACTTCTAATAAGTGGTTGAAATTAGTGTTAGAGAGTCCTTTTCAACCAACAAATGATAAATCACTCCGTGAGTGAGATCTTACTAAATATAATGAATGGGAATAATTGTAAGCCAGTGCTTGCAATATCGATAAGAAAGGTTAATTTCCAAAATGACATAGTGACAGATGCAGTTAGTATGGCCATGAGATGGAGAGCAGGGATTCTTGCACTTTTAAGAGGGCATTTGGTTTGGTTTTATAGCTGTACTATAAATTTCAAGTATTGACTCTCAAAATCAACTAATGGTATGTTCTGTTTTAGTGTAATATATAGAAATATTAATAACAATATCAAAGCATCCTGTCACTAAAATAAATATAAAACTTCTTCCCCATTTTATTGAGGTGGAGATTAAGTTACCAACAGCAGACTTATTTTTCATTTAATTTTTCAAATCTTTCCAGAGAAATCTCCACTTTAAAAGTTTTAGCAGGAGTTACTAAACACTTTCCTAAGGTGCTTACATTTTAAGAAAAAAATCTGTTTATGTGTGAAGAAAGACTGAAATGGTTCATCTGGAAATATTTCTCAATTCGAATACTTCAATATGGAAATGTGAGAGGCATATGGTAACCAGATAATCAAACCACATTTGGAACTTCTTGGTAGATTTCTTAACATTACACTAACAATAACTAACTTTATTTAAAATTCACAGCAACAAAGCTAGATATGCTTATGGACATGGGGCAATTTTCTACTTTTTTTGGTTGGTTGTACTACAACTATGGAATCAATGCAGTACAGAGAATGAATGTGGATTTAGGAGTCAGAAGCTTTAAGATCAAATTATAGTACTATATTTTAGCCTTCATCAGTTGAACTGAACTGTTTGAGATTATCTTGCTATTTACAAAATAAAAAGTTAATAATTTCCATTTCATATGGAATTGCATAAAGTAAAAAAAAGTATACCAGTTGTCATTGCCTTAATAAGAATGATAATGATAATGACAGTGCCAGTAACAACATATTCTGCAAAGCATTTCCAGAATGTGGTACTGCTGTCATTGTAGCTTAGAAGACTACTATATAGGGAGGCTTCATGTGAATCAAGCATGAATTAATAAGTTTCATGTAATTCTTATGTCAAGTTCATGGCTATAGTCAACACATGCAGTTTTAGTGGCTAAGCAATACACACAGAGTTTGCCAGCAGTTTTTAGAGGAGGTCATATAAAAGAGGGTGCTTACAACTGGAAATAAGTTCTGTTTTATGAGGTGGAAAATTACTTATCCAGCATGAAGTGCTAGGTCACTCCTAATCCAGAGAGGAAAAATCAACACAAAGGTTAAAAATAATTATTTTCTCCATCAGAGATAGCACTAGTCATTTCCCTATTTTAATTAATCCCACAGGAACTCAGAGCAGGTGGTCAGTGAGAATATGCTTAGGAAATGTAATTCTGGCTTAGTGTTCCAGAAGGAAGGACTACTATTAATATCATTCAGTTTTTCTTCTAAAGCCTAAGGATGCGCAAATGAACAGTGTTCAACCTAAACGCCTAGCAGGGTATCTTGTCGATATAGTGTGTCTAAGAGGGCACAATAAAAATTGGTAACAAATCTGTTGGCTTCAGCACTGGATCCTAGTCTCTCTTTCCACTGCTCTTTGTTTAGAAGCAAATGCAGCTGGGAGGGTCTGTATCCTTTCTGAGTAACTGGGTGATACCAGAATTCATGGGGCCAAATTGCCTCACTGTGGAAAAGGGACTAATGCTGGTGCATGCTGGGGTCACCATTCTAAGACAGGATCACATTCATGTTATCCAGGGTCAAAACAGAGCTGCATATGGGAGCTGGATTTCCCCTAGATGTAGCAACAGTTTACAGTCCTCTTGGCTGCTTCACACAGGCTATGTGTTCTTAGCTTCAGGAAAGTGCAGTTACACATTTCATCCATCTACCCATATAATAATAAGAAAGAATGGAATAAAAAGAAATATCTACTGTGGTAAATGATGCTTGGTTATTTCCCCTTCTCATTTTTTTCCATAGTAAGTGCTCAAGTATTAATTTTTTTAAAGGTTAAAAATCAGGGCATGAGTTTTATTTGCCTGTGTTTGGGTATTCTTACCTGCAATAAGCATGCCATGATTGGTATCATATATCATAGAATAAATCTGCATGTCTCCTGGTCCTCCCTGGCTGTCATGGAAGACTTGTAACAGGGAGAGAGTCTGTATATCCCACACCCTGAAAACCTGGGGGAATAAAGCACAGAATTCACCATTGTTTATACTTTGTCTTTCTCACTCAAGACATTTAGGGAAAGCATTTTCAGAGTCTGTAAAGTCTGCAGGGAAGTACAATTTATTTCATGAGCACACATTTGCAAAGCTCCAATTTGGTTCTTGGCTTATTTATTGTTCATTAATATCAGAGGAAAACAACAACAGTGATTAAAGCCCTGCTCAGAATTATACCTGAGGAAGGGACTTTTTCTATTGTTATAGTGGGGAGGGGAGAATAGTATTTTTACTATTTAAAAATGTGGAGAAATAATAATAGATGGATCATAACTTACTGTTGAATTGAAGCCACATTTCTCTTTTTGCCATGAATAAGAAAATAGGGAGACTCATAGTTTAGGTGGGAAGCTTCAAATTGTTCTTTCGTGATTTATAAAGATGGGAACATCTTACTAAGTGAGGTTTCTAAGAAGCTCTCGTTCCCCGTGTACAGATATGTAAGAATTATGGAAAGTAGTTTTTAGGGATGATATAAATAGAGTAAGAAAATAGGGAAATGGTTTATTGCTCTGCTTTGAGAGGGGACAGAGAACTATACAATTATTCAAATAAAACTTGAGTTCAGAAAACTAGGTCAAGTTTACATTTTGTCACCTGAAATAACTGGTCTTAGCCTTCTTCATTATGCTGTATTTTTTTTTCTAGTAAGTTACAATGTAACAGAATTTCAGAAATAAGTGTGCTTTGATCAAGGATTACATTCCTTGACATGCATTAGCTCTAAATAAAATTTTTATATCATAGCAATTACTGTTAACTAATTAAATTAGACAATGAATGGTTTTGGACTTATATGGGGGTATTTCCATTTTAAGTAGAAAATATTGCAAGTAAAAATATATTTAATACACCTAATCTACTGAATATCACAGCTTGGCCTAGCCTACCTTGAATATACTCAGAATACTTACAATTGGACAAAACTATTTAACACAAATCCCGGTTTATAATACAGTCGTTGAATATCTTATATAATTTACTGAATACAGAAAGTGAAAACCACAACGGTAGGTATGCTTTTATATAATCATAAAATATAAAAATCATAAACTATTGTAAGTTGGAGATCATTTATATTTGTTGAGTAAATGAGTGATTATTCTCAGAACTATGTATCAAACTCTGAGAATTAATTTTGTTAACAAAGATACTAACTTCTAATTTGAGGCCCTTAAAATTGAGTTAACTGAGTTGAAATCTTCACTATTGCTAAAACAGATTGGTTCTTATATGTAAGAACACAAAATTGTTGAAGTCAGGTGATTTAAGGAGATTTTACCCAAATATGTATCCTTTTACCCAAATATTACTAAAATAGGATTTATTTCCTTTGTCATAGTAAAATAATGCAAATACACAGAGAAGATAGAACATTGAACTTTTCAGTCTTTTGTATGAAAAAATAAGCAAGTATAAAGGACTGCCTATGATTTTAGGTTCAGAACCTAGAATGAAGAACAGCAGGAGATAGAGGCAAAAAAAGCAAATTCAAGGAGTGTCAAAGAAACTTCTCTCTTTTCATTTTGTTTCTGATTTTATTTCTTTAAGTGAGATAGTCCAAAGTGGGCATCTTTTTGCTGTGTGTGCATACACTCTGAATTGTAGTTGTTGGAAACAAGAGAATAGGCAAAAAAGAATTTGGGTTTTAATTCTAATCTATCATTTAAACTTCTTGGGTCTCAATTTTCTTGTTTCTAGAATGAACATAAAGATACCAGTACCCTCTGCCTCACTGAATCGATATAAATACATTTTTAAATCTGTGGTGTCCTCTATAGAGTAATTCTATTTTATTCATTCATTCATACTAATCAGTTATACATGAGAGCAGAATGCTCTTCGATTCATTGTACACAAATGGGGCACAATTTTTCACTTCTCTGGTTGTACACGAAGTAGGGCCACACCGTTTGTGAAATCTTTGGATCTTTTGCATGTGTGTTAGGGGAGTGGCAATTGCTGGGGCTGTGGGAAGATAAGATATTCCTCTCCAAGAATATCATTATCCTCTAGGCATTTCTGCTGTCTTCTCCCCAGATGCCCTTGTTGTTGTAAAAAAGTACTTCCAATTCCCCACATGTCTCTCTTTTCCCCATCTCTGTGTATTCACATAGATTCTTCTCTCATTAGCCTTCTCTACCTAGCAAAGTCTACTCTTCCTATAAATTTTCATAAAGAAAAAGAGTTAGGTGTCAGGTCGAAATAGTGCTAGAAGTTTAAGTTTGGTGTATCTTTTCTTCTCTAAACACAGTACAACTATAAAAAGAGAAAGCAGAAAGAAATGGAAAGTCTCCAAAGAAAGATTTCAACTAGATAGATTGATGGATGGATACATAGATTGCCAAGTCAGAGAGAGCAGGCAGAAGCAGAAGAACCGACAGCACTAGAAACACTGCACATCCACTCCTGAGAACAGGGTGAGAAACAGTAAGTTGTGCTTTGTTCTTATGTGGAGGTATCTTTTGGAAAAGATATACCAGTTCCAGATGGGGGTTGGGAGAAAAGCACTGCCTGACTAGGAATTAAAGCATGAATACCTCTGTGGTTCAGGGACCAGACCTACTTCCGCCTCTCAGAGACGTGGAGCCAAGACCAACGGACCAAGTAAAACAGTGTAGATTGGGAGGAGTGATCACACAGATGTGTGTGCCCGTGCACTCATACACACATGCGCACACGCACAGATACAGAGACTGATAGAGAGGGAGAGACATAAATATTAAAAGGAGACTATCAATTTAGAAAAATAGAAAAATTATCCTTATGAATTTAAGAGTAGCAAAGAATTTCCTAAATGATCCCCAAAATAATGATTCATAAAATATTGATGAATTTAACTAGATTAACCTCTGTTCAACCAAAGCAATAATCACAAAGACACAAAGGGTAAAATAAAACAAAACATTCAAACATTCATTAGCAAGCTAAGACGTAATGCCTTCATACAGCAGAATACCATATAAACTTCAAAATACAGTGTTGAGGAGAAAAAGAAGAGATTTCAATAGGGGATACACACACACACACACATACACACACACACACATTCTTCCATTGTATGCCCATATTTCTTGTTTATATTAGTAGCAATTAGCAATTATAATATGATGACTTACTGAGTAGCCTTGTCTTCTAGAGCAGAAGTTACTTAAGGGAGAAACCACATCTTAATTGATTGTCTTATGAATTTCCTTTATTGTTGGTTGGTTATGGGGTATTGGGTCTGTTACTTGCTTATTCTGTCTTGGTCCAAGAGAACTGTACAGTGGCTCAGCACTGCAGAGACACACAATACCTTTTACTAATCTAATTAATCAATGGAACACTTGCAGAAAGCATAATCCATTTTATTCTTAGTTGGTTATAATATATTAGTTCCTTTGGGAGAAAAGGAAGTAATGTTATTAATGAGGTTCTAAGGATGCTAGTCATCTTCATTCACTTATCCTGACCAGGGGCTGACAATATTCTTATGGTGGGTATTAGTGTTTAAAAACTTGGGAAAATCCATGTACAGGCAGGTCATTTCCGAAAGGACTTAGTATATTAGGTAGAGGACAAATAGTTAGATTCCATTGAAAGAATTATTTGAATGGTAAAATGAACATTTGATGAAAGAAAATGCATTGTTAGATTTCATCTTTAGATAAAATCTTTAGAATTGCTCTATCATTTAGGTTAGAATGAGGGAAGTGGAGAATTCTCCATTTTCTTATTTGTCAGGGAAAGCTGGGAATTGACCTGCCTTCCTAATTTTACCAAATGGCTACAAGAGGTTAATAAGATTGTTTTTTGTTTTTTTGGGGGTTTTTTTGTCCCCAAATGAATCAAATCAGGTCATTCCATGGATTACATGATTTTTCACAAGAAAAGCTTGAAGATATATGAGATTATGCAACTTGTTTGAGAGTTAACACTATAGACAAAAGGTATATTTGAAAATTAAGGTTTTAACAGTGCAGTAGAAATGAAAGACATTCAACATTATCTGTTTAGTAAATTTAATGCAAAAAAATGTATTTATTAAGTTCTTACAAGTAACTTAATGAGAAAACATTTTAGCAACATGAAACTAAACTTGTTAATTTTTTAATCTTGTTCTCACATTTTTCCTCTGTGATAATTAGCAAATAGAAAATGAGATGAGGATATCTAACATGTTTTTTAAAACTTAACTTGTGTGCATGTATGAATATGTAATAGCAAATCCCACCATTATATATAATTATAATGCACCCATAAAATATTGAAAAAATTAACTTTTTAATGACAAAATTATTCTATGTATTTTAAGTAGTATGCTATAGCTTGCATCCTGAATGTCTCCAAAGGCTCGTGTGCTACCGGCTTGGTTTCCAGCTTGGTGCTATTGGGAGGTGGAAATTAAACCTTTAAGAGATGGGGCCTAGTGGGAAGTCTTCAGGTCATTGGAGGTGTGCCCTTGAAACAAACTGTAGGACTCTGACCACTCCTCACTCTCTTTTACTTCCTGATCAAAAAGGGAACAGCTTTGCTGTATTATTTGCTCCCACTATAACGTACTGCCTCACCACAGGCCCAAAGCAACAGGGCCAATCAATCATGAACTGAAATCTCTAAAAGTGTGAGCCAAAATAAACCTTTCTCTTCATAAGTTAATTATCTCAAGTTTTTTTGTTATAGTAATGGAAAGTTAACTAATACGCATGGTACAAAAACCAAATCCCTCTTCCCACCTGTCACTTCTTCTGGGATCCTCAATACTGCTCTAGAGATAGATTGCCTCAAATGACTCCTGCTTTATCACTTAATATCTGTGTGACTTTGGGAAAATCATTTAACTTCTCTAAGCCTTAGTTTTCACATTTCTAAAGGGGGATAAACTAGTACTTATCTCTTAGAATTTTCATGAACATTAAATGAGGTTGCATATATAAACAACCTATATCTCTATTAGGACATATAAATCAACTGAGATTTGCCTTATTCTTTCTAATGGCTACACAGTATTCCATTATATATTTCATAATTTATTGTACCTAGCTCCTTATTATTGGAAATTAGACTCATTTTCCCCATTTTCTTTTATTAAAGTGATAGTGGACTGTCCTGTACATGTAACTTTGTAAAATACACTGTTCTGGGTAGTAGTCTAAATATAATTGGGTGATAAACTTTTAGAAATAGAATATTTGTGTCCAAAGATATGAACTTAATGTTTATATCTTTGGACACAAATATTCTATTTTTCTATATTCAATTCTGAAAAAAAATGAAGCTGGTTTCTCTTCATTCTTAGGACTTGTCATGAAAGATCTGTGGCAGTTATACTTTATTTACTCAACTAGATTGTAGCTCCTTTGGTCAGAGATTATGTCAATATATAGAGAGACACAGGGCCTTTCTATTGAGTATTAGGCACTTAGTAGGTCTCATATATTGGTTGGCCCATATTTGCACAGTAGGAAGTCAGGAGTCCTACTACAGCCATGAGCCACAGCCAAGGAACAATGAATGGAGGCTTTTTGGAGGGCCCCGCTGTATGAGAGATAAAGGTTAATGTCAGCAGTGGCTGTAGTAAATGTGTGTGCATGTGCGTGCAAGTGCAAGGGATCCAAGGAAATCTTTAAGATGGTAATATTTCACTCAGGACATATTTCATTTACATTTAAAAGATAAATGCAATATCTGGGAATGATACAGTCTTGGTCTCCAGCTTGGTGCTATTGGGAGGAGGAAATTAAACCTTTTAGAGATGGGGCCTAGTGGGAAACATGTTTTAGACAAAAGGTCAAAAAGCACAAAGCCTTTGGGGAAGAGTCTTGTGAAGCTTAGTATGTCTGAAGGTGGATAAATAGAAGCAAAGATAAAAAGCATTCTGGTCCCAAACCATGGAGAACCTTAAAAACTGGGGGGAAAAAAAAAGGATTTGGACTTAATTTGTAAGCTACCTTTTCTGATCCAAAAGAAAGCAGTGGCAAGGTTGGAAGTGGGGTTGAGGAGGGCTAATGTGACAGTGTAATATTTGGGTGGTTTGGGGGTGCAGGGACTGAAGATAGGAGACCACCAATACCTTTCTCAAATGCACCTTCAACTGGAAGCCCCTTGGTGGTCTGAACTAAGGTCATGACTGTGGGATGGAGAATGAGAGATCAAAAAGAGTTATTTATCACAGGCTTAGAGACTGACCCATGGGTGGTAGGGGTTGGGGAGAAGAAGGATCAAAAGTGACTTTGAAGGTAGGTCACTGGTCACTGGGAAACAAATGATACAAACAACAATGAAAGGAAAATCAGAAGTCAGAAAAAAGAGATATGAAATGAAGAGAAATTCAACTGTAGATTTGCAGAAAAAAAATTTTAAAGATAAATTAGAACTGAATTGTTTACAACTGAGGAAAAGGAACCTTGGTGATCAACATATTTGGCATAAGAAGAGAAGCATCATTGATGAAACAAGGTTCTTGATGGGTCAGGGCTCTGATTAAGAACATAGAAGAGGAATTTGATTTAGGTAGGAAGAGAATTGCTTGTTTGGGGGCAAGAGAAAAAAGAGAGAAGGTAAGAACACCAAAAGACTTTGAGATAGACAAGAGGGAAGTTAATACAATGACCTCAAAATGATCAGTTTCTACTGATCAGTCAGGCACAGTGGTGCATGCCTGCAATCCCAGTGACTCAGAAGGCTAAGGCAGAAGGACCGTACATTTGAGGCCAACTACGTAACTTATCAAGACAATGTCTCAAAATTAAAAATAAAATAATAAAGGCTGGGGATGGAGCTCAGTGGTAGAGCACCACTGTGTACATTCCCTGGTAATGAAAAAAAAAATCAGTAGAAGATGAAGTAGCTTAGAGAGAAAGGAGGGTGGTATCAGCCACTCAAGGACAGCAGGGAAAAGTCTGACTTTTACATAGTTTTGATGTTTAGGCATCAATGCCATGTGACTCACTGGATTTTTCTAGAAACTGTCACTTTATTCTATGCCATGGACCACACCCATAATCTCTACTTGAGTGGTCAAGATGGTTCAGGACCAGGGTGGATAGATCAGCACAAAAATCCTACCACCACAACTGGAGAGAAGAGGGAGCACAAGCCTTCCAGATAATTGTGAATGTGTACTGAGGCCTGGCTCCATATCAGGTGCTGTGTTGCATGCTTGACTTAAATTATCTCAAGTGTCTATTTTAGAATTTTTTGAGTGTGTGACACAAGTAATATACATCCAAACATACATTCTCCTTTGTTTTCGAAAAGGAAAAGATGGCAATACACAAGATAAATAATTCAGAACAGAGATTCACTCTTTCTCTTTGGTGTATCATGGTTCAGACATTTTGCTTTGCATCATGTCATGTATAAATGTACATAAAAGGTATCTATGCCACTTGTTATTTTCACTTTGTAATATATAATGAGTATCTTCCCATGCAAATGAATGAGACTTTTTATTAATGCACTCACTAATAAAAAGATCGGGTCAAAAGATGAAATGCAAGACAAGAGTTGTATGCAAATCTAAGCTAATTTGAAGGATTAGAGTAAAATAATAGAAAATACTTAGTAATAAAATGCAGACAAAAATAAATTGGCATTATTAATAACAGGAAATAAATGAATTCAGAGGCAAATGCATTAAGTCCCAAGAATGCTCAGAGCCTTATTTTTTCCCCCAGACACCTTTATCTCTTACAAACACCTTTCACTCCTTTTCTCTCTTATCATTTTTTCATCCTTAACATGCCTACAGTCTATGTCCTCTTTAAAGTCTTTAAGAGACCAAAGCAGCCTCTGCCTAAAATTCCCTTCCATCTGCTGGTGTTCAGTTTCTCCTTAGGACATTCTTACTTCTTCTAACACACTGCATTTGGGCTGTTCCTTTATTTTCTGTGCAGGCTTTTTGCACAATGTTATTATTCCTGTGCTGCTATGAGATTGTTCCCAGCTCTTTTTCTGGCCTTGTGATGTCTGTCATACTATCTCATTTAATTCTCTCTTTAAGGAAGATACTGTGTTATGCTCCTTAAGGATCTCAAAGGACTTGCCCAAATTCAAAAATAGTTATTTTCAGAGGCAAGAGTTAAATTCAGATTTACCTGATTCTAGAGGTGATTCATTCAGCCATGCTGCCTGGAAGGGAGACTGTAGCATTATCTTTATCTATGAGAATATCTTAGATGTGATTGTGGATAAATGGAAGCCAAGCCAACATGCAGGCTAGGTTGACAATCCATTGTGTTTGCTCTGACCTCAATCACCTGATACCTAATTTCCAAACAGGGCTTTTTTTCTCTAAGGCAAACCCCTGTCTAGTCAAGCTTTGCCTTTTCTCGGGTTCCTACATATCACTTCCAAAGTGAAAATTTAAGAAAAATAGCAACTTCTACGCCCATTTGCAATCTGTTACGAATCACGAAAGCATGTATATTTCTCCTCTTCATAGGAAAAAAAAAAGCAACCCAGCTTTTTGATAGCTAGATCTGTGCAAGAAAAGGTTGCCAATCCTTATTCCTGTGGTTTTGCTAATGAAATGAAAGTAAGTGGCTTTTATATTTGTCTTCACATCTTCCAACATTTGTCAGTTCTTCTGGAGCAGTAGATGTGGCCTAGCTGTTCAGCACTTGAGCTCTGCGACTAGACATGTAATTTTAGCAGTTGGCAGAGAAATAGTTTTTAACAGTTGGAAGAGAATATAATATCCTTGTGGAAATACTGCAAAATAGGAGGAAAGATGGGAATCTGTTTTAAAAGCTTAGGAGAAGGCAGGTAGTTTCCACACAGCTAAACACAGTGATTTGTTTCAGGTTGGTCTGATGAAAGCTGATTTATGTGAATTGATCTGAAGGAATGTTAGATGTGAAAAGACTATCTGTTGTTTTGTGTTGTAATCAATGATGACGATGGAGATCTTATTCCGGTGCTGCTGTGAATTATTCCTGTGAAGCTGTAAAGACAGCTTCAGCAAAGACGTGTTGTGTATCTTGCTGGGTGTCCTTTCTGCTTCAGTTATTCTTTTGCCAGATTTTCATGGGGTTGGATCCTCTGGTCACTCAGGCTTTTGCTTTTATGTGAATTTATGCCCATTTCAAAATAATAAATACAGAAGAAAACAGCAATGATGTTCAATCACCTCACCCCACTGTTTTTTCTATTTCTTACAGACATTACCATACTGTTTTCTTATGCAATTATTGTTATTTTTCTTGTTTTTCTTCCCCTAGGATCTAAATTTTCCAGGGACATGACCCTTGCCCCACTTGTTGGATGTTCTATCTCTAGATCCCAGAACAGAACCTGATGCTTGAGTAGATAACCCAGAAATAAGTGTTGGCCGAATAATAAAACAAATGAGCTCATCTCATCTTTATAACAACCCTCTAGGCTAAACACTCCTATGTTTTATAAATGAAGAAACCAAATGGAAAGATATTAAGTAATTTGCTCGAATGGAGTTGCCAGGATGGTGAATGAGCATCATCTTAATGTGCCCATTACATTTAGAAGGTTTTGGAAAGGTTATCTTTTCTGTCTCTTCACACTGAGCACAAATGACCTCAATTTTTGCTAGCAGACATCTTATTTTCCTTTCAATTTTCTAGAGAAGACTCCCATAATGTTTTAGTTTTACTCTCAAAATCCTTCACTGTCTTTCCAGTACCATTTAAAATTTTTCAGTTTTTATTACTACAAAAGCAATGAATATTTACTGTAGAGAACAGAAAATAAAAGGGAAAAAACCCAAAAAAACAAAAGAAAATACTTGTAATCCATTCACAACCTTGTCTCATAGTAATAACCTTTAAAACATCAAACATCTTGCTGGTAATCATTACTGATAATGTAAAATATACAAATATATATTTTAAAATAGATTAATTATATCATCTTTCATTGTATCTCATATATTATTTAGATATTTTCATATCAGTATTCATTAATGTTAAATGTGTAAGTGGAATTTCTGTTATGCAAAAGGAGATACCATAAATCAAAGCCTTTTTTCTCTTGAATTTTTACTTTCTTGGCATGTCACATTAATTATCTGTTTTCAACAATATTGAGGTGTAATCCACATGCTGTGAAAGTCATCCATTTTAAGTGTAAGGTTCTATGAGTTTTATTACATTTAAACAGTTGTGCCACTATTATTGTAATTCTGTTTTAGATGGTTCCAGAAAGTTCTAATTCTCTCTCTTTTTGAATTTTTTTGTAGTTTAGATGGATACAATACCTTTATTTTATTTATTTATCTTTATGTGGTGCTGACGATCGAACCCAGGGTTTCACACGTTCTAGGCAAGCACCCTACCACTGAACTACAACCCCAGCCCTCTAATTCTCTTTTCAGAAGGGGACGAAGTCGAGTAAAATCTTTGAAATAGGCACCTTGTATATACAAAAGATGAACCTGAGCAGTAGTCCCTTTTATATGAGGTATTGCTGCCCAGTTTCAGTTACCTGATCTTTCGGTTACCTGCAGTCAACTGTGGTCCAAAAATATGAAACACAACAAAATTATGTAATGGAAAATGCCAGAAATATATCTTCCACCAACCTCTATCCTGCCCAGATGGTGAATCATCCCTTTGGCCAGTTGCATACTCACTGATTAGCTATATCAGTTATCAGATCCATTGTAGTAGTAGCACACTGCTTATGCTCACAACGCTGACATTATTATGTTTTAGAACCATTATTTCTTATAATGATTCTAAAACACAAGAGAATAGGCAGGCATGGTGGTGCACACCTATAATCTCAGCTACTGAGGCAGGAGGATTACAGTTTCAAAGCAAGCCTCAGCAACTCAGCAAGGCTGTATGCAACCTAATGAGACCTTGTCTCAAAAATAAATAAATAAATAAATAAATAAATACAAAGAGCTAGGGATGTTGCTCAGTGGTTATGCACCCTTGGGTTCAATCTCTGGTACCAATAAATAAATAAATAAATAAATATTTTTAAAAGGTTGTTTCAGTCAGTTTTGTCATCGCTGTGACCAAAAGACCTACCAAGAACAACACAGTGGAGAGAAAGTTTATTTGGGGCTGATAGTTTCAGAGATCTCAGTTCACAGATGGACAACCCCATAGCTCTGGGCCTGAGGTAAAGCAGAACAGCACAGCAGAAGGGTATGGTGGAAGAAAGCTGCTCAGGATATGGAAAGGAAGCAGAAAGAGCTCCACTCACCAGAAACAAAAATATGTACCCCAAAGTCATGCCCTCAGTGACCTACCTCCTCCAGACACACCCTACCTGCCTAGGCAGGGTGTTAATCCTTTCTAGTGGATCAATCCATTCAAGTGGTGCAAATCCATTCAAGTGGATTAATCCATTCAAGTGGATTAATGCATTGATTGTTCTCTAACCCAATCATTTTACTTTAAACTTTCTTGCACTATCTCACACATGAGCTTTTTGGAAGACACCTCATCTAACCATAACAAAGGGTTGCAGATATAGCTCAATGATAAAGCATCCCTGGGTTCAATTCCCAGTACTGCAAATGAATAAATAAAACACAAGAGAGTGATGCTGGCAATTTTATTATAGTATATTGTTATAATTGTTCTATTGTATTATTATTGTTATTTCTCTTACTGTGCCAGATTTATAAATCAATTTTTTATCTTAGGTGTTTACTTATAGGGAAAAAAAAGCAACAAAAAGAACAGAGTACAGTCTTTTGTATATACAATGGAGCAGGCATCCATTGGGAGCCTTGGACTGTATTCCTGAAGATAGGGGGCACTACTATAATCTCTGCATTACTTCATTTATAGGATCATGCACTGTTTAGATGACTGTTTTTACCACTTTGAATGAAGTGCAGAACCCTTATTTTCATTTGGGTCCATTTAATCATCCTATTTTTAAAATATAGTTGTCTATTTTCTCTATATACATTGAGCAACATGTCACATGGTGTAATAAGTTTTATTTTAAACATGAAATATTAAGAAATACATGAGAAGTAGGTTAGGATATTGTACTTGCCCTACTTTTGCCCTTTTCAATGTTCTTTTTTACTCCTACCCAGCACTATGTGAACATGCCAGTCTGTTTTTAAGCCTTTCCTTCTACTCCTGTTTCCTCCTTTTAATTCCTACTTATCAAGGTTTTGTTTTGTTTATGGGTATTATTCCAGTATATTTCCTTTAAATTGCACTTTTGTCTTCTCTGCTGCTTGCCTTTAACTTTATTTATGAAGGTAGAAAGACAGTCTGAGGAAGAAGCTGCTGCCAGGTTGGCTACACTTAGCTACTATGTAGCCATGTGACCTTGTACAAGTTATTTAGGTCTCATTTTCTTTCACCTGTGTAAAATTGATAGAATCATTTCATATAGTTTCTGTGTGTATGTGCACTTACACATAGGTGCTAGGGATTGAGCCCAGGGCCTCTTACATGGCTAAGCAAGCCTAGTCCTCTAAGGGTCTCAAGGGATTAGTCCCTAGTCCTCTAAGGTCACTATTAGCATTAAATGAGTTGGGCTTACAAAATACTTAGCACAGTACATGGAACTTGGTATTTGATAATTTGATAATTATCATAATTTATAGAAAACTTGGATGCTAATGTAATTAAATTTATTCTCCCATTAGCTATAGATGCTATGCTTAGAAATTACCCCCAAACTATATGAATATTCACCTATATTTTCTTCTGGAAAATTCTAGAACATCTTTAGTTTTATCCATAACCCATATAGAATGTATTTCGCTGCATTATTATGAAGTGAGGACCTGATTACATATTTTTTTTGCTATAGAGTTAATCAGTTTATCCAACATTTATTGAATAAATCATTCATCGCTCACATATTTGAAATGCTATCTTTATCATATACAAATTCCCACACCCATATTTACTAATTCCTGAAATCTCTGTTTTCTTTCATAAATGAGATGAAATTAATAATTCCTGCATTGTCTACCTACTGCTGTTTTATTCATTGTGACTTTATGTTTTGATATCCAATTGAGAAGTGTCACCTTTTAGTTATATCTTTCAAAGTTTCTAGGATATTCTTGTATATTAATATATTAACTAATACCAAATAACATCAAGTACATAGATTAATTTGATGAAGACTCTCTTTTACAGTATAATATTTCCATGTAGAAACATTCATGTTCTTAAATACATCAGTAAAACTTTATAGTTATCTTATTATTAATCATGAATATTTCCTATTAACATTATTCCAAAATACGTCATACTTTTTGTAATTAAGAATACTGTTTCTTTGACCATTTTTTCATAACTAGTTATTGGTCTTATATAGAAATTTATCTTTTTATAAATTGCTATTATAACAAGACAACTTATTGAGCTTTTCATTTTTAAAAATTTTAAGTTGATTTTACTCTTTTTCAAGCAATCACATCATTTACAAATATAGTAATTGGATCTTCTCAAACCTAATATTTATACTTCATTTTTTTTCTTGTATTACATTGGCTAGAACATTTAAAATAGTTTCATGATGACAGTGACAGAAACGTTTATTTTTTTCTTTCTTTGATGGTGATGTTCCCTTCTTTAATGACAGTCTCTTTTGTTTTGTCTACTGAGGATAACATTGGCTTCCCAATATTGTCTCCTTTTACACTTGTTTTAAACCTGCCCTTTCTTAGGCTACAATCAACAGAAATAACATAGAAGCTCATTAATTCTATTTTCATATTAAATATTTTTCTCAGTGATTATCCATTATTTCATCAAATATTGTATGCACCCTAGGTCTTCTAAGAGGTGATTTCAAGAAAGAAAGAAAAAAAACAGATTTCATTTTGATTTCGCTATTTTCTTCTTGTTACCTTTGCAGAAGAAAGGCTGATGAGGTGTTGCTCTTTCTCATTGGTTACCATCTCGGTGATGCTGAACATGTGTCCCACCAGTTTCCCCACAGGCTTGGTGCTGATATTGGGGTGCCACAACCGGAGGACTTTATCATCTCCTAAAAAGGAGGATAGTGAAAGATTATTTATTTTCTCAAGTGGTCAAAATTTAAAAAGTATCTCTCTCATTCAATCACATCCTTATCCTTCTTTTAATAAGTAATCATAGCCCATTTCTTCCAGGACAAATTCTGTGATTGACTTGCTAAGGGCCTAGCCTTGATCTGTATCTGCTGTTTCTTGTCAAGGCTGTTTTGTTGTAATTGTATTTATACATACAAATGTGAATTCTCATAAATATTTGATGAGAATTTTTCTTGATTCAATACTTCCCTACTCCTTCATGCATTAATGTATTATTTATGCTTTATTTATTTCCAAAAAGTATTTAAGGCAGCTGTTCTTTTATTTTCACATTCTTAAATTATGCAAACATTATAATAATAAGAAAAAATCAAGGGAACGGGAAAACTACACATAATATCTACCACTAGAACAAATCAACTGTTTTTATTTTTCCATCTTCCCTTCTAACACACATCCATAAGCTCATATAATTTATAGGTAATTACTATCATGGCACAGACAGTTTTTTTTATGATCTGGGTACATGGTAGAAGATTTAAATAGTAGAAAAGAGTATAATTTTTGCAAAATAAAGTCTTTTCCCCATAATCCCCATAATCCCTAGTTCTACTCCCTCTAGGAAATCAGTGTCAACTTTAAAAATATAAGTCATATATGATTCTGGATATGTTTTTATGCCAATTTTTTAAAAAATATAAGTCATATATGATTCTGGATATGTTTTTATGCCAATTTTTTTATGATAAAAATCTCACTATATTGCCCAGGCTGGCCTGAAAAACTTGGGCTCAAGTGATACTCCTGCCTCAGCCTCCTGAGTGACTAGGACTACAGGTGTACACTACCAGGACCAGCTCTCACTATGTATTATTTTATGCTCATGGACAACTGTGGGTCCATGGCCTCATAATTATCATTTTAGTTGCAATTGTACCATTTTGTTCTGCTTTTCAAAAATTATTCTTATTTTAATTGATCCATAGTAATCATACATTATATATATTTACATATATATGTATATGTATATATACATATTACATTGTCATATATATATATATATATATATATATATATATATATATATATACACACACACACACACATACAGTTTGAAATGATTGGGCTAATTGTCATATATTACACCTCAGACATATTTTTTGTGTGTGTTGGAAACATTCAAAATCCTCTCTACTATTTTGAAATATTCAATTACTTGTCAACCAAAACTATCCTACTGTGCTAGAGAACATTAAAAGTTATTCCTCTTGTCCAACTGCATTTCCATAACCATTAACCATCTTTTATTCCCCCCCCCCACCCCTCACACACCCTTCACAGGCTTTGGTAAGCACAATTCTATTCTCTACTTCTTTGAGATTAACATTTTAGCTTCCTAATATAAATGAGAATGTGTGGCATCTGTCTTTCTGTACCTGACCTATTTCAGTTATAATGGCCTCCAGGAACATCTATGTTACTGCAATTCACAGCATTTCATTCTTTTTTTATGGATGCATAACCTTACATTGCTATTTCACAATTTCTTAACCATTTGTTCTTTCACCATTCTTAACCATTAAATTATTTAGATCTTTCTAGTTTTTAAATTTTTTTCAGCTATACTATAATGTACACTTATTTGCATGATATTTTTTTTTCTTTTGGGTTATTCACTGAGGATAAATCCTTAAGAGTGGGATCATTATATTAAGGGCTATAAACATTGTTATGACTTTAAAATACTGATGGGTTACTTTCCAAAATAGTTGTACCAAATTTCAAGGCTACCAGTTTTGTTAGACTCTGGCCAGCACATGAATATTACCATGAATTAAAATGTTTGGTATTTTAGTAGATCTAAAATGATGTTTTATTTTTATCTCAACTTAATTTATGATAGTATTATTTTCTCCTGTACATATTTGCTAATTTTATCTCCTTACTATGTAGATTGTTTGACCATATCTTTTTACCATTGATCTATTACAATTCCAATGGTATGAAAAATAAAATTTGAGTGAGTTTGTTACAGCAGCCTGCATTATCAGAACTAACATGATTGTATTCCATTTATGTCTTTAAAAAGAGTAACTTAATCTATGTGTAATAGTTTCTAAAATATGAAATATTTTAAAGATATTGGATTATCTATTTTACCAACAACTCATTAAATGTCATCCTGGAAGTTGAGTCATAAAAATAGCAAATAATTTCAAATTGGGATCCTAGAAATTATATAATCCAACCTTCTTATAAGAAACTGACTCCTAAAGATTAAGTTATTCTAATCAAATGATTTAATTTAGTGATTCAAATATAATCTGCTCAGAAGCACACAGCAGAAAATGAAATTGAGTTAGGATTATTATGTTGCATTCCTGAGCATCTTACAAATTACCAAGGACCTTTAGGCTACTAGACAAAAAGATTATATAATAGCATTATAATTATATATATATATATATAACTTAAGTTATTAAGAATAACAATTTATATGAACACCTGAAATCCAACATGGTAATCTTATTTAATTTGGTAATGTGTTTGACCATGCAAAGGAGCTATATTGGGCTATTTATGTAAATGGACTTCTCCATGTTGAAAGAGCCAGTAGAGGAACAATTGGACACCAAGATAGTCAGATATTCAGAAGCCAGCCAAATGTGATAGGTTCAGATGCTTCCGTAATTCGGATTATTTTGTTGGGTCCCATGAAAAAGGAGCATGGTATATTTTCTACCTTATTCTTTCTCTATTCATTCTTCCAGTGTTAGTATAGTAACACAACTCCAGCTGCTAGACTCTAAGTGATTTGAGGCCAGAACTTTTTCTTGTTTACTCTGGCGTTTCTGGTATGTAACATATAGTAGGAGTTCAACTAATATCTATTGAACAATTTCAGTAACTTCAGTGTGGATATGAATCAGAAGCTTTAACTATCAAAGGCTAAAGGACAGGGGAAACATGCATGTAAATTGAAAATGAATCTTTGTTGAACATTTATCTAACTCCTCTGGGAAAGTGAACTGCTTTCATTTCAGAGACTCTCGGATCCTGAAATATTATCAGAAACAGGCTGAAAAAAGCAGGGCATATATGAATCTTAGTTTCTGTTTCTCAAGTAACTTCTATGGACTGAATCATGTTCCTTCAAATTTTATATGGAGAAACCCTAATCCTCATTGTGATGGTATTTGTAGATGAGTCCTTTGGGATGAATTCATGAGGATGGAGTCCTTATGATGGTCCGTATGTGAGGAACCAGACAACTCTCCACTGTTCTGCCTTTTGAGGGCCACAGCCAGAGGAAGGCCACCTATAAGCCAGGTGAATAGCCCTCACTAGGAACTGACCATTCTGGCACCTTGACCTTGGACTTCAGCCTCCAGAACTATAAGAAAATAAATTTCTGTTGTTTAAGACACCCAGTCTCTTATTACATTATAGCAGCCCAAGATGACTTAAAATATCAATCCAGATATTTTAAGGACTATGGTAAATGAGTAAGTGGGATATTTCTCAAATTTAAAATTTCATGTTTTCCTTATTAATAGCAAGAATAAAAATTTCTTGAGAAATTACTGTACACTTGCTATTTTGCTAAATGTTAAGGATACAAAGAAATTCCCTGCTAAAAATCTACTTTGCAAAAAAAAAAAATCCTTTTAGACTTAATTTTAATATTTCCTCTCTAGCACCTTCCCTAGTCACTCTCCCCAGGCCTTGATGCAGTGTTCTCAGAGTGTTTTCATCAGACTTGTTTTATAGCACTAATCCTGATTATGTTTACATATTTGCTTATTGTTTATCCAATGAGTCTTTGTTTTAGTCAGCCTTTTCACTGCTGTGACTAAAAGATCTGACCAGAACCATTTTAGGAAAGAAGAGTTTCATTGAGGACTCAAGGTTTCAGAAGTCCTAGTCCATTGAAGGCTGGCTCCATTCCTCTGGGCTCAAGGTGAGGCAGAACATCATGGTAGGAGAGTGTGGCATAAGGAACCAGCTCACATGGTGATCAGGAAGCTGAGAGAGGGATCTCCACTTGCCAGATACAAATATATACTTAAATCCACACCCCGTCACTTCAGTTACCACTCAATTAATCCCTATCAGAGGATTAATCCACTGATTGGGTTAAGACTCTCACAACCCAATCATTTCTTCTCTGAACCTTCTTGCATTGTCTCAATAACTGAAAGCATGAGATTCTGGGGGGCACCTCACATCCAAACTATAACAGTCCTGTATTTCTGTTTATGACAATCCTTGACAACTATTAAGTGCTTGATTCTTATTTGCTAAGTAAAATGAGTTGGTTAGCAGATTCTCTTATGAAGTGGTTAAGAAGGCATACTCTGGGTAAGTCAGTTTTGATTTGAAACCTATCTCCATCATTCACTAGTTCTATGATATTGAGTAAGTTGCTTCACCTAAGTGTCTGCATTTTCTTATTTTTATAATGGGGATAAATGAACTTATGTCATAATTCTTATCATGAACCTAATTGAGATTGTATATATGCAACTGAAAAGATCTTGGACTATAAGTTGAATATTATTAGCACTATTATTATCATTTTTCTAAGTCCCTGCCTTGTACAGAGCATTCTATAAAATGTTTGGAAGAGAGTGAGAGAAACTCTTATAGATATATGAAGCAAGGTCCCTGCTTTTGAGTGTTTATAATCCAACAATAGCAGTAAGGCACACAAAATATATAGAAGGAAAGTATGTATTAACAGAAAATGTCAAATATGAAGATAGGATTTTATATTGCAATTAATATATTATGACTCATAAGGAGCTAATGTCCTGTTTCTTTGTTATTTTTCTTCTCTTTTTTTAACTAAGCCAAAATTTAGATAAAGCCACTCACCAGAGGATTTTCTTTCTTTTAGTAAGCTCTTATCTCAGTTGGTGAGTCACTTGATCCAAGTACATTGCTTTTCATGAAATGAGCTGGCTCAGTTCAGAGATGAATACAGAGGAGAGAGCACCTCTAACAAATTAGATGATAGTGGTCCAGGAACAACGCAAGGCTGGGAGAAAAGACAACTGACTCAACGAGCTAACTAGTTGTGCCATTGTGGAAAATTGTTTACAAGTGTCCCTGCATATTTAACCTGCTCAACTATGCTTTGCAAAACAGCTCTTATTGTATATTTTGAGTCATTGGCCAGTACGTACTGTACACTTCAACATGTGCTTGGTTGAGTCACTAATCAACAAGAGTATTCTCCTGGGAAAAACATGTTTTCAGTTATTGAGAATTTGCATTTTCTACTAATAGAGGCTTCAAAACTGTGAAATTTAATAAATTATGCATGGTGAAATGTATTAGTTTCTTGCTGGTCATGCTGTTAAATGTTTGATTTCTTTTGCGAAAGCTAGAAAAACTATAACTAATAAGTTTTCAAAGCTGTAGAGCAGGATTTTATAATATAATGAACACTGAGTTTAATGAAATCATTTAAGTTCCAGAACTTTACTAAACACGTTTCCCCCAGACATGATTAAAATGCTAAGATTATATTCAAGCTGGTATTTTTTTTTTTTTTTGTGTGTGTGTGTGTGTGTGTGTGTATGGGGCTACTGGTGATTGAACTCAGGGGCACTTGACCACTGAGCCACATCCCCACTCCTATTTTGTATTTTATTTAGAGACAGGGTCTCACAGAGTTGCTTAGCCCCTCACTTTTGCTGAGGCTGGCTTTGAACTCGCAATCCTCCTGCCTCAGCCTTGCAAGGCATTGAGATTACAAGCATGTAGCCAAAGCTGGTATTCTTAAAAAGTTTTACTTTCTTTTAAGTGAGAACAAAGGGCTGTCGAAAGCACCTGGTTAAGATGAATGTGACAGCATCATATGATGATTATATTTTAAAAATTAAATCTCAATTTGGCCACATATTTGAGTACTATTTTGTCAAAGGGTTTTTGTGGGGTGGGGGGGGGATTTGGGTTGAAATAGAGTATTAAAATTTTTCCTAATAATAAAGACTTGCAGTGATGGGGGCAGAATCTAGTGGTTTGGTTCTTAGGCATTGCTTTCATTTGGATCTGGAATGTTCCCCAAAGGCCCATGTGCTAAAGTCTTGGTCCCCAGATTGTGAAGCTATTGGGAGGTGGTGGGACTTTTAGTAGGTGGGACCTAGTTGGAGGAAGTTAGGTCATTGGAATCATGCTGTTGAAGAGGATATTGGGTCCCTAGACCCTTCCTGTCTCTCTCTTTGGTTCCTGGTTGCCATGAGATGAACAGCTTCCTCTGCCACATATTCCCACCATGGCATACTGAGCCCTACAAGTCCAAACCAACAGGCCAAGTGACCATGGACTGAAATCTCTGAAACTATAGCCACAATAAGTCCATTCTCCTTTAAAGTTGATTCTCTCGGGTATTCTGTCACAGTGATAGAAAGCTGACTGATACAGTCATGTTTGGTGCTCCATTTCCACCACACTGTGCAATCCTTCCTTCATCTCTTGGGGCACCCACTACTTCTTTGTCTTGTAGTCTAGGCAGGAAATGTGTCCATTTCCATTGCCCATGATAGATCATACATCTTGTTGGGTAATAATTAGCAATGAGCAGTGAAATGCAGCCAAGGTCACAAGTGTTCTTTTAAATTACTTTAGATTCTTCTTTAAACTATGTCCAAAGTAAACAAGAAAGTGTGACAGTTAATTTGTAGAAAGGAAACAGAAACAAAAGGAGCTAATTGGGAAATATGTCAAAAGAAAAGGATTAATGGGACTAACTCTTGATAGGGTCCATTGATATTGACATGAAGCTAGGAATTATGGCTAAAGGTGTCTCTATTTATCTGGGAAGGAAGATTCTTTTTGTAGCTTAGGTGCACTAAGGTAACTTCTGACCAGCAATTGACCCCAATGACCATATTAACATGGGATTGACTTGTAGATGAAGCCCCCCTAAATAGGATGGCCACCATGACAGTTCCAGAGAAGACCAACTAAGGTCAAAAACTCCACTGCCCGATGTGAAGGAGTTGAATATCTAATTGGTGAAGAGTACAGAAGGTGGTCCCCAGTTCTGGTAAACACCAAACAGTAATAAAATTGGGGAAAAAATTAGCATTTTCTTCTTTGTTGTTCTGTGCTTGGAGACAGTCTACTCTCTCCCTTTAAAGTGCTTTTTATTTAAGCCTCACTTTTATTTTATTTTCACCTCACTTTCACTTCTAATAAAGTTCTCCTGCATGACTTTTGGTGTCTGACTTTAAATCTTCTTTCACTAGAGCACAAGAACTGAGGTTTAGAGTTTCGGCTCCTTGCTTTCTTATGACAATTAAGTGCAAAGACAGCTAAACTCCTACTTCAGGGGTAAGAATAACTCCCCTGAGAGCACAAAGCTAATTTTTTTCCAAGTATACTATGCATTAGAACTTAATACTTAAATTTGTGCTCAACTTTAGGCCTTCTACAATATTTACTTGAAATTACCATACAGTTAAATTATAATTTTAAAAAAATATAGCATTCTTTTGGATAGCAAAACAAGTAAAAACAATGTATTAGAAATTTAGTTATAAACTTATTCATAAGTTTAGTCATAGCCTGGCTACTAATAAACTGTTTAATTTTCAATATTTAATCTCTCCCTGTTGCTTCTATTTTCCTCAATGAGGAAATTGAACTACATGCTTTCAGATATCCTCCTGACCTAAAATACTATGGTTACAATTTTCCAAGAACTGCCTGTTCTTAGGAAGGTAAACTAAAAATATATTTTGAAAAATCTGGGACCCAGTTTGTTAATTAAGTACTATTCTAATAAATAGTTATTGCTTTCACTCAAGAAAACAAAACATTAATTTAAGTATTAACTTTGAATACATAGTACACTTAAAAAATTAGCTTTGTGCTCTCAGGGTATATCTCAGATAGATATACCTATTCTGAAGTAGGAGCTTAGCTATCTTTACACTTCATAGTTTGCAAAATAGGCACTTTAGGGTGAGGCAGCTGACTCTAAGAAGGAGTCAGGCATTGCCTGCCATGAGTATTTAGGAATAAGAATTGAAGGTATCTTACCTGGTAGGGGCCAACAGCACTCACTCATTTAACATCTTGTTTCTTTTAATGGGTATTTTTGCTCTAATGTCTTTAGGCAAATGGTATATTTACTAAATTTTATTTTATTTTTTAAGGAAAGAGGTTTTTTTTTATTTTCTATTCTTACTCTTTTTAAACTTTGGTTTTGCAATACAGGACATTTTCTTGATGTATGTTTGTTTGTATTTCTGCTTTGCTCACTTGCATCTTACCTATAAGTCTCCATACCTATAATGTGCGTTTGTCTACCCCCTCCTGAAGGCAGTCTGGGATCCCCAATACCCTTCCTCTCTAACTAGATCTTTTCCCATCAACAGAAGGAATGTCCTCTTGGGTGTTTAATTAACATTTGAACTTTAGGTTCAAAATTGAGCTTTTGTTTGCTTAGATGGAAAATCCACCTAAGCATCTTCTTCCTCATATCTGTGTCACTATGAACACAATGATGTTTTTCCATTTCCCACCTTACAAAATTGTAGTTGGCTGATCTTTTTTTTTCTAATCTACAATATCATTCTGCATGAATTGCCTTATGAGTCATTCATTTCCAATTTTTTTTGCTTTGTTTTAGATTTTTATTTTGTTTTGCTTGGTTTTTTTTTTGGGGGGGGGGGAGGGTTGAACCTAGGGTCTTACTCATGTTAAGCATGCACTTTACCACTAAGCTACACCCCTAGCCCCACTTCCAATGTCCTTGAAATTTGCTTTTTCTTTTCTTTTTCCATGATACCTATGATAATTTAGACCCTCTCCATCTCATTCATGACAGCGGTAACAGCCTTCTAAACACAACCTCAGATTTCTTTATTCCAACAAAACCTTCACACATCTGCCAAAGTAATTTTGCCTATGTATTATAAGTGGACCAAATGGATATTTATTGAGACCTTACTACGTGCCAGGCATGTATTGGTTCAATTAATCTCAAACACTACATGATATGCTTTTTCTTACCATTGATATTATTAGCAAACATACATTGAGCACTTATTGTGCAGAAGACATGGTACTAAGTACTTTATTTAAATTACTTGAATTCTTTTGAGCAGATACTACAAGCAACTCTACTTACAGATGAGATTGAAATTTTAGGGAAATAAATAATCTGCCCACCACACTGCTTGTGAGTGAATTCGTACCTAGACAATCTGACTCCAAAGTGCAGTAAACTAAAAAGTCAGTGTTATAGAGGAGGAGTTTGCATCTCAAAAAGTGTTTCAGGTTGGGCATGGTGGTGTACACCTGAAATCCCAGTCGCTTGTGAGGCTGAGGCAGGAGGATTACAAATTCAAAGCCAGCCTCAGTAAAAGTGACACACTAAGCAACTCAGTGAGACCCTGTCTCAAACATAAAAAATGAAAAGGGCTGAGGATGTGACTCAGTGGGTGAGCATCCATGGGTTTAATCCCTGAAAAAAAAAAAAAAAGAGTGTTTTGGTCCTCTATCTTTCCCCTAAAACTACTCACGATGTCATCTTTCCCCTTACTCTCAGAAGATGACCTTGTTTCCCGTCTTCTACCTTACTTGCCCCTAGACAGTTGGTATTCAAGGTTCTAAACTTGGTCCTCTTCTCTGTTAACTCAAAGTCATTAGCTCTTTACCTTTTTGGTCATGGAATCCTTTTAAGAATTTGACAAATTTGGCTTTCTCCCCCCCAAAATACGCAAATAAAGATACAAGCTTTGTTATATTTTAGGAAGCTTTAAAATTTAGGAACTCATGCTCTCATTTGTAAAAATAGGTTTTTACATGGATTAAAGCTCTAAAAGTAAAACATAAAGCCAAATAATAAAAGCAAGTTAAAATCTAGAAAATCTTGTTTCACCGATTCCTAGGCTGAGGAAAGCTTTTCTAAGTGTGTCCCCAAGTCAAGAAGCCACACAGAATGCGACATACAGATTTGACTTCATAAAATTTTATAAATTCCCTAAAAGGTTATTCCCAGCAGTAAAATAGGAGAGCACTCTTTGCAAGGCATAAAATCTCTTTATGATGGGAACTGTCCTCTTACCTCCAGTGACAACCACATTTGCTTTTATACAGTAGCAAAATGTATTTGCTCCTCTTGGCATAGCAAACTCTCTGACAGGCCTGGAAAACAAACAGATATAAGATATCTACATTTTTCTTTATAAAGCTAATTTCAACTTATAAATTCTATTTAACATACTCATTACTAAATGGTTTGTAAATCCAATGCTCACAGAAAATGTAAACAATGATTGAATCATTACTGATCTACAGGATCTACTTACTCCATGCAGACGTCCACGTGGCATGGGTTTGGGCCCCAGCTCTTGGTGCAATTGGGAAGTGCTGAAACCTTTAAGAGTTGGAGCCTCATGGGAGGTCTTTTGGTCATGGGGGTGTGTGATTGAAGGGGTTTGGAGAAACCCATCCCCATCCTCTTCTTCTCTTTGCTTCCTAGGTGCCATGAGGTGAACAGTTTGTTCCATTATAAGCTCTCACTATCATGGCGCTGCCTCTCCATGGTCAACTGACCATAGACTGAAACTTCCAAAATCGTGAGCCCAAATAAACTTCTTTTAAAGTGTATTTACCTCAAATATTTGTTACACCATTTTTAGTTTTACTGATGTTATAGAAACTGGTGGCTCATTGGATTTGGCCCTTAGGACAGGATTTTCTAATCTGGGCCTGAGATACAAGTACAGACTTATAATAGCTCCATCTCATCTCCTCAGTATTTTGACTTTTTTTTTTTTTTTGCCCCTAACACTTTCAGCATATTTTTTAGTTCTTAGGGGAACAAGAAAAAGAAATGAACAAATAAGCTGTGACTGTGCCATGCATTAAACCAGGCACTTTATGTGAGTTAACCCAAATTAACTTCACAAATGGGAAAGCTTGGGCTAAAGAAGAGGTTATGGTAATGTATTTAGTGGTCACAGAACTAGTGAATGCTGGGACAGATGCCAGTTCTGTCTAGCTCCACAGCAGTCCTATGGAAGGACACTATGTCTTTCCAACATAAGCTGCCTCTGAGTTGGCTGACTAATGAAAAGTAGTGCTGAGTGGTTAGTTGCTCATCTCTCAGAAACGGTCAAGCTATCAAAGGGTCAAAAGTTCAACTTATGTGTTACAACAGGCCAATGTGTTCCATATAGTGTAATTAATTGCAGATGTTCATTTTCTTTCTGGTACAAAACTCCATTTCTGAAATTTCCATGAAAAATTATAACCAGAATGGTAATCGCTTCTGAAATGGAAATTGTTTTTTGAGAGAATTTTTTTTTCTGCCTTTTTGGGAGTTGTGCTGGCTTCGATTTTAACAGCTGGCCAATTATGTATTTGTATAAATGCAGTTTAATCTGGCTCAACTTGAAACTCATTATAGGAAACTGCAGAACTGGGAACATGTTGAATCTGGAGAGGGAAGCAACCCAACTCTTATTCTACTGCGATGACTCTCCAGTGGCCATGGCAGTTCAGGAAAACATAATTATGCTGAACACTCAACAAACCTCTTCAGTTTCTACATTTAGAAAGAGAGTGATCTAAGTGAGGAAGTCATTGAAAAGCTCAGACAGAATCCGGCTGATCAGATCAATGATCACTGTATGCTGAGGTTGTCTGAGTATTTTTATCTCACAGTTTCCTGACTCTCAGCTGCTTATGTCACCAACAAATTCCAAGAGATAGGGTAAATACTAGGAAGCTTAGAATTGGTTTCAAAGACAGACTCCAAACTATTGCAAAATAGATGCTCTTTTGAAGCAAAGACTAGAATATACTGGTTAGTTAGAAAATTAAAACCTTCTAGATACTTTAATTGTTCATAACTACTAAATAGTAAATATATAGAATACTATGAATAGTAAGAATTTAAATGCCCTACGATACCATTACAAATTAAAAATACATTCAAACATGCCCTTTGAAGGAAACATATAAACCAAAAGATGCATTAAACCCAATAGAATGGCTGTTACTCCTCTCTCTCTGCCCTGGGTATGAATGGAATGGAGTAAACAATCAAAAGGAGTAAAATAAGATAGGAATAGTGTGAGAGTATGATTTACTTAACTCTGCTCTTGAGCTACCCCTCAATGAATTAGATTTGCCTGGAATCACATTAGTTGAAGGGCATATTTTCCATACAAAAAGAGAAGGTAATTAAAGGGGAGATTAAAATGTATATAAATTTCTACCTATTTTTTTAAAAAAGGTTTCTACCTCATTTAAAACTTAATACAAAAATTCACAACCTGATTGACAGATACTAATGCTTGAAAAAGGGGACTATGGAAACCATCATCACTTGTTTCCAAAGGAAAACAGAGAGTTCTTTCCTTTTCCTCCACTATTGAATATTTATTATTCTCATGGATTGTGACAGCACATAGAATTCAAAGTTGTTGTTTTTTATAAAAAAATTCTTTTCTTCATGAAAAGGCTTAGACAACTAAAAGCAAACAATAATACTTTCAATTGTTACAGCATTTTATACTTTTCAAAGCACTATCACCCATCTCAGAGTATTTGAGCACCACAGATGTGACATAAGAAAGTTAAGACTATTTCGCGTTTAAATGAGGGTATGAAGGTTCAAGTAACTCAAGTAATGTGCCCAACCCATATATGGCAGAAATGACATTAGAATTCATATCTCACAGATTTATTCCTTCACGCATATTCTATCTTGGTAAATAGTACCATGTAAACAGTCTTCCCAATCAGAAGCCTGGCAGTCACCTGAAGCATGGACATTTTCCTCTGGGTTTTTGCATGAGTCTATCTTCTCCTCATGCTATCTCTACTTAAACTTTATTTCCTCAGAGCAGTTTTTCCTGCCTTCCAACATCGAATATTGTCTCCAATATCTCTCCATCCTCATTCCATCATGCAATCACCTAAATTTGTGTTATTTGTTAGTTTATTATCTGCTTCCCACTAGAACATGAGCTCCATGAGAACAGATTTAGTGTCTTTTTGTACCATTATATCCCTACTTGGAATAGTTAGTTTCTGGTCTTTCATAAATATGCAATCAATATTGTTGAGAATAAAAAAATGAAGCAGTTCCCTTTCATCCAGTAGGTAACTAATTCTTCTCATCCAGTGGGTTACAATTCTTATAAATTTTGCAAGAATCTGTTCTTTTTTCATTCTTATTTCCACTGGCTAAGTTAAAATCCTCATCATTTGTCTTCTGAAGTATACCATAGAGTCACTAATTGTTCTCCCTCATTTTTATCTGTCTTTTCCCAATCCATTTTTTCAACCTTGATGCTAGGAGAAGCTATTAAAAAACATACATTATCACCTCCCCATTTAAAGTATTTAGTGGCTTCCTATAGCTTTTGGTTTTAGATTCCAACTCTTTAGCCTGATATTTTCAAGTTTGGTTTGTCTCGCCTTATCTTCCCCTACTCTTCTTCTCTCAGTGCTTCAATCACATCAACCATTGACAATTTCCAGAAGTCACCTTCTTCTTTTTTACTTCCATACTTTGTAAGGCCATTTTGTCTATTCATCTACTCCACTGCCATTTAATTGCTTTGCCTAGGTAACTCTTACCAATTCTCTAATACTCAGCATGTGTGACAACTCTTTCAGGAAGCCTTCCCTGATTTTTCTCCCCCCACAGGCTACCTGAAGATGCTCTTGGCATTCTCTTCTGCTCCCACATTCCTCTCTTACATCTCTATCAAGGCACTATCAACCTTTGTGGGAATCATTTATTAGTTTTCTCTCTTATTAGGCAAAAGATCAAAGACCTCATCTTACTCATCTTTAAATTCCCAGCACCTAGTGTGGTTTCTCAAACACAGTAACTCATCAATATGAATTTGCTCAAACAATGACTATTCAGATTCTTGCTCTAGAACTTATTTGGGAGTCATCTATGTAGACTTGTTCAAATTATGAAACAATCAGAAAGAGAATGTTGGATACATTACTAAATTTAGTACCTTGTAGTGACACACCCTAAAACATAATTAACTTGCAATAAATACAAAAATTGAGGCATGACTAGGTAAGGGATATCTTACCTAGTCTTGAAAGGGAGAAGCTATAGAAAGGTCAGAATAATTCCCTGGAACAGGTGTTATCTGATCCTTAATCAGTCGTTGAGGTGGGGGAAAAGGAAAAAGAGGGTAAGAGACTGTGTCAGGTCCCAAACATATACAAAGTCCCATCATGGGGTATCCAGGAAGCAGCAACAAGTTCAGAGATCTAAATAACTAATTTCAAGAGAGGGAGAGATAAGATTGGGGGGGGGGGGTTTGCAGGGGCCAGACCACAGATGTGCTCTTTGCAGAGGATAGAGATAAGTGAAAGATGTTGAGACAGCTCCATGTCATCTTCAGGGAAACATGCTGAAAGATGACAACAGTTTTGACAGCAATAAAACTGAAGCAAGAGGGCTGGGGATGTGGCTCAAATGGTAGCGTGCTCGCCTGGCATGTGCGAGGCACTGGGTTTGATCCTCAGCACCACATAAAAAATAAAATAAAGATATTGTGTCCACCTAAAACTAAAAATAAATAAATATTTTTTTTAAAAAAACCTGAAACAAGAGACCAATTGGAGGTAAGAGACTGGAGAGTGGGAAGGAAAGAGATAAAGAAGATAAGACCTATTCAATGAGTATTTATGAAGCAATGTAGACAAATTGGTGATCCATGGTTTGTGGGAGTTGAGAGTGAAGTCATGTGAGATCACCAAATTTCTGGCTGGGGTGATAGATCATGCTGTCACCAAACAAAATATAATATGCTGTTGTATGTATATATTGAGAAGTGGGGGAAGTTAATTTCAAATATGGTCATGTGAATTTGAGAGGCTATGAGATATCCAGGTGGACATGGTGCACAGGTATACTTACACTCAAACTTCAAGAGAGCTTGGGTTTCACCAGTACATGGATATTGGTGTGTTGGAGAAGAGGCACATCACCCAAGAAGAGCATAGAAAGTGAGACAAAATGTTGACTAAGGAAAGAACTCCTGAAAATGCCACTATTTAGGACAGACACAAAAAGAAGAATCAGAAGGAAAAAGAATAAACAGTAAGATGCCAGGAGAAAATCTACCTTTGCAGAAGCCAGGAGAAAAGTGTCTGCCTGAGTGAGATGAGTAAGACTGAATGCCCCAAGCTAAACCTGTCCACAGAACAAGATGGGGAGAAGCTGTGTTAGGAAGGATTATGGAGGAAATGAGCAAGATCAAGGAAGGGGAGGCAATTAATGCAGAATCCTTTCCAAAAGTTAGAAGGCGAGAAAAGGTATAGCATAGTCATTGGGAGGATGATATTGTAGTCCAAGGAAAGAATTACTCAGATCCGAAGAGACTTAAAGCATTATAGGTTGAAAATAAGGAGAGTGGGAGAAACCGATAGAGCAAGATCCTGGGGAAAATAGAAAGAGTCGAACACAAGGTTACCAATGGAAAGTTTTGATACCTCAACCTCTGAACAAAAACAAAACAGTAAAGAGAGGTGTGACCAGACATGATTTTGAAAGGTAGGGTGTGTTGGAGAATTCCTCTTGAAATCTCAAGGTTTTGTGTCATACAGGACGGTGAGAAGACTTCAGTGGGGAATGGAAGGAGGTGAAGTCTGGAATAGTTACCGAGGGGCATGGAAGAGCAGATAAACCAAAAGTGTGTAAAAGGAGTGTGTAATTCAGGCTCTGCTCAGCAGAGGGATTGAGGTGTTTCTGGCTGGAAAGTAGGCAGACAGGGACTGAGGGCAACGAAGAATGCTGACATAATGCTCAGATGATAAGCCTTGGGTACAGGTGAGTAAGGAGGAAAGAGAGAAAGGTCAAGGAGAAGACTGATGAGATGCATGCAATTGAGAGAACCAAGTATCAAGAGAGAACTCAATGAGATCATTGGGAGGTTTAGTGGGAATTAGAGCATTCAAGAGCTCTAAAGGTAAGGCACAGAGTCTCAGGGACACTGGACATTTCTGAAGAGATTAGTTCCAAGTGCTGTGAGTTAGTACCTGCCAATGCTGTTGGACTAATCCTTTTATTTCTATTTTAAAATGTCTGCATTGATACTAGGGCAACTAACACACCAGTGTAAAGATACTCTAAGGAAGAAGAAATTAGCCATTTCACCCATTGAAATTCAGACTTGGCATGTTTATAATTATTGGCTGCTATAATTTTTCTTGTTAATGAAATCATTGCCAACTTTATTTTTTTTGTACCTTCTGTAAAACTCATTGTTATCTTTTTGAACTTGCCAGAGGGCTATCACTTATCACCACCTTTTCTGAATTTATTCCATGCCTATAAGCATAAAAAATTCAGTTGGCCTTTCATACAATGATTTCCATTGTTAATTATTATCCTATGTGATAGAGTGCTAGTAAATGTTTCATATTCATTGGGGGCCAAGGAGGGGAAAGGGTCATTGCTTTTTGTCTGTTTGTTTGTTTTGTGGTACTGGGGACTGATCCTAGGGCCTCAGACATGCAAGGTAAGCACTGAGCTATATTAGCCTTTAATCCAGAAACATATCAATTAATAACAAATAACTAGTAAATATGACCTTTGCCTCTGAGTACTTAAAATCTAAGAGGGAAAACAAGAAATACAGACATAAAATCAGTAGTATGCTGAAATCAGTCCTTGATCCTTTTAAAATTTTTTACTTTGAGACAGGGTGTCACTAAGTTGCCAAGGCTGGCCTTCAACTTGTGACTCTCCTGCCTCAGCCTCCAAGAAGTTAGGATTACAGGTGTGCACCACCATCTCTGGTGTGTTTGCTATTTTCCATGGGTTATTTATCCTACTGGCCAATTTGATATCTTTGAACATGGTTTTGGGAAAAGATATATAGCTATACACCATTAGGCAAGATTTCTATGTTCTGGAGGATACAAAAACCTCAAGAAGATAAATAATAGTAAATTAAAGTAAAATAGGTGTGAAATGATGGGTTTAGGATATTTACTGCCTATATTTTTAATATAAATAAATTTTTTATTTATAAATTTGTTTTTTGTTAATGGCAGTGATTAACAACAGGCTTGGCAATCAGCTCTCATATGCTGACACACCCTGATTTCAGCATACCACTGATTTTATGTCTGTATTTGTTTTCACACTTAGATTTTATGCACTCAGAGGCAAAGGTCATGACTTAAATATATTTACTAATTATTTATTATTAATTGGTATGTTTCTGGATTAAAGGCTAAACTATAGGACCAGTATCCATTACTAGTTGCCACATTATCCATTGTAATTATCCTGCTAAATATGTACTGGAAACATTTGTGCTGGTAAAATCATTGCTGTTTGTTAGAGTCCCTTCGAAATGAAAATGATCTAGATGTTGAAGTAGAAGGTATGTCTTTTATAGGACCCGAGGTCACACAGTACTTGTATGTTTTCACAATGCTTCTCTATAACCAAACAAATGGTTTGGTTATAAATGTTTCATGAATTGCCCTCAGAGTACAAAATCAAACTGAATATAAAGTTGCATCTATTTCTTAATTAAATGTTTCAGAAATGCACTTCTTTAAAATGTCATCATGTTAATCATTAGAAGTTAATTACATTACTGAAACTCTGTAATTAATTATGCCATATAAATGACATTTGTGGAATCAGATTTGGTGTCAAGAAATGAAACTATTTTTAACTTACTGTGAAAATTTTTAATTCATCTCTCAGTGCAATGCATTATATACCAACATAAACATTTTCAGCTTTTTCTAAATGAGTATAAAATGTACAATTTTCCAAAAATCTGAGGTAGTCAATCATCTTAGAGATATGATATCTGTTCTTCCATTAAATAGCTAATGGTTATTTCATTGTTTAAATTAAAATCTTGTAATTTAAGGAAATTCTGCAAATGCTATTTTTTCCTTTTTGTGTGTGAATGTTGTTAAATAGCTCAAGAGGATCTAGAAGGCATCATTGTATTTTGTTAAGGGTATAAATTACTATTTCCATTTTTTCCTAATACTGATTTATACTTAGTATGAAGGGGTAAAGAAGCCAAGTCATCTACCTAGGACTTAATTAAATTTCAACATTTACTGTTCATATAGAAAAGGTACAATAAGTTCAATTTTTAAAGTTCTTTGTATATTTTGCTTATTAGTTCTTTATCAGATATGTTATTTGCAAATATTTTTTCCCAGTTGGTGGCATGTCTTCTCATTCTCTTGACAGCATCTTTCAAAAACAAAAGGTTTTTTTTTTATGTCAATCATGAGTCACATTACAAGTGTTACCAGGTGTTTATTCATTACTGTTATTATAATATATTTTCAATGGTTTTACATTTCTAATTTAATTCTCTCATTCTGTTGTCTGACTCTGAACTGCTAACAGTGTAAAAGGTAATTTAAATAAATGACTTTGAAAAGGAAACCTCTCTGTCTTTCATCTCACAAGATTCGCAATTTTATTTTATTTAAATAAATGTTACAATAATTTATTGACAGCCCTTTCCTGGAGGGGAAGACACTCTGGTGCAGGACCACTCCTTCTGACCAGTGGACTACCCATGGGATCCCAGATCCAGCCCAGACCACCCACTCCAGCCCATGGGATCCAGGCTCTCAGTAGGCCTGCCAGAGCCTAGCCCCTGGCACAGGACCGCCCCTTCCTACCAGCAAACTACCACAGGAGGTCAGCCAGTGGCCCAGATCCACCCACTCCAACTTAAGCAAGACCCAGATTCAGGATGCAGTAGCATTCCTTGAGGGACACCAGCAGGGTCTGGAAGCCCAACATCAAGGTGAGTTTCAGACAATCTGCACAGCTACTACAAGAATATAGGGAAGAAACTGTAATATTTTAGATCCACACTGCAAGAAAGGAAGACACATAGACAACATGAAAAAACAAGAGAGGAAAGTGCCCCAAACAAACCAGGACACTATAATAATAGAACCCATGGACAGCAGAGTTGATGAAATGTCAGAGAAGGAGTTCAGAAGTTTCATAATTAAAATAATCTGTGATTAAAGAATGACCTAAATGAGCAAATACAAGCAAAAACTGATCACTCCAACAATGAGACAAGAGAGCAAATACAGGTAGCAAAAGATTACTTCAAGAGAGAGATAGAGACTCTGGGAAAAAAACAAACAAACAGAAAGCATAACCAACAGACTAGATTACTTGGAAGAAAGAACATCAGATAATGAAGACAAAGTATACAATCAGGAAAATAAAGTTGATCACACAGTGGAGAAAGTTAGAAACCATGAACAGAAAAGGGACAGCATCAAAAGACCAAATATAAGAGTTATTGGAATAGAAGAAGGCACAGAGTTCAAACCAAAGGAATGCACAATTCCTTCAATGAGATAATATCAGAAAAATTCCCAAGCATGAAGAACGAATTGGAAAACCAAATACAAGAGGCTTACAGGACACCAAAATCACAACACATATACACCAAGTCATATTATGATGAAAATGCCTAGCATACAGAATAAGGATAGAATCTTAAAAGCTGCAAGAGAGAGGAATGAGATCACATATAGGGGGAGATCAATTTGTATCTCAGCAGATTTTTCAACCCAGACTCTCAAAGCCAGGATATCATGGAACAATGTATAACAAGCTCTGAAAGAAAATGCATGCCAACCAAGAATCTTATATCCAGCAAAACTAAGCTTTAGATCTGATGCTGAAATAAAGACCTTCTGTGATAAACAAAAGATAAAAGAATTTACAACTAGAAAGCCGGCACTAGAGAACATCCTCAGCAAAATATTCCAAGAAGAGGAAATGAAAAACAATGATGAAAATCAGCAGAAGGAGGGATTACACTAAAGGAAAATCTAATCAGAGAAGAAACCAAGTCACATTAAATACCAAAAATAAACAAAAATGGTTGGGAATACAAATCATGTCTTAATAATAACCCTGAATGTTAATGGCCTAACCTCACCAATCAAAAGACATAGACAAGCAATTGGATCAAAAAAAAAAAAAAAACAACACTATGCTGCCTCTAAGAGACTCATCTTATAGAAAAAGACATTCAGAGACTGAAGGTGAAGTGTTGGGAAAAATCATACCACTCACATAGACTGCGGAAGCAAGCAGGGGTTTCCATCAATATATCAAATAAAGTAGACTTCAAACTAAAGTCAACCAAAAAGGATAAAGATGGACACTATATACTGCTCAAGGGAACCATACACCAACAAGACTTAACAATCATAAATATATATGCCCCAAACAATGGTGCAGCTACGTTCATCAAACAAACTCTTCTCAAGTTCAAGAGTCAAATAGACCACAGCAAAATAATTTTGGGTGACTTTAAGACACCTTTTTTCATCACTAATTAGATCTTCCAAACAAAAGCTAAGCAAAGAAACTGTAGAACTCAATAATACAATCAATAACTTAGACTTAACTGACATATATAGAATATTTCATCCTTCAATGAGAGAATATACTTTATTCTCAGGAGCACATGGATCCTTGTCTAAAACAGACTATATACTATGCCACAAAGCAATCCTTAGCAAGTATAAAAAAGTAGAGATATGATCCTGCATTCTATCAGATCATAATGGAATGAGATTAGATATCAATTATAAAGTAAGAAATAAAATCCACTCCAACACCTGGAGACTAAATAATATGCTACTGAATGAACAATGAGTTGCAGAAGATATCAAGGAGGAGATTAAAAAATTTTTACAGGTGAATGAGAACACAGATACAACATATCAAAATCTTTGAGATACTATGAAAGCAGTTCTAAGAGGAAAGCTCATTGCATAAAGTTCATTACTTAAAAGAAGAAAAAGTCAACAAACAAATGACTTAATATTACATCTCAAAGCCCCAGAAAAAGAACAAATCAACACCAAAAGCAGCAGAAGACAGGTAATAATTAAAATCAGAGCTGAAATCAATGAAATTGAAACAAAAGAAACAATTGAAAAAATTGACAGAACAAAAAAATATAAAAAGTTGTTTTTTTGAAAAACTAAATAAAATTGAAAGACCCTTAGCCATGCTAATGAAGAGAAGGAGAGAGAAAACTCAAATCACTAACATACATGTTGAGAAAGGGAATATCACAACAGATACTACAGAAATACAGAAGATAATTAGAAATTATTTTGAAAACTTGTCCTCTAATAAAATAGAAAATATTGAAGGCATTGACAAATTTCTAGAGTCATATAATTTGCCCAAATTGAATCAGGATGAAATACACAATTTAAACAGATCAATTTCAAGTGATGAAATAGCAGACACCACCAAAAGTCTACCAACCAAGAAAAGCCCAGGACCCAATGGATACACAGCCGAGTTCTACAAGACCTTTAAAGAAGAACTAATGCCAATACTCTCCAATTTATTTCAGGAAATAGAAAAAGAGGCAGCAACTCCAAACTCATTCTATGAGGCCAATATCACCCTGATCCCCAAACCAGGCAATGACACATCATAAAAAGAAAACTTCAGACCAATATCTCTAATGAACATAGATGCAAAAATTCTCAATAAAATTCTGGCAAATCGAATATAAAAACATATCAAAAAGATTGTGCACCATGATCATGTGGGATTCATCCCAGCAATGCAAGTTTGGTTCAACATATGGAAATCAATAAATGTAATTCATCACATCAATAGACTTAAAAGATAAGATTCATGTGATCATCTCAATAGATGCAGAAAAAGCACTTGACAAAATACAGCACCCCTTCATGTTCAAAGCAAAAACTAGGGATAACAGGAATATATCTCAACATCATAAAGGCTATCTATGCTAAGCCCCAGGCCAACATCATTCTAAAAATGGAGAAAAATTGAAGACATTCCCTTCTAAAAAGTGAAACAAGAGAGGGATGCCTTCTTTCACCACTTCTATTCAACATAATTCTTGGTCTCTATTTTCTTTTGGGGGGGGGGGCTGAACTGAGGGGCACTCAGCCACTGAGCCACATCCCCAGTCCTATTTTAGACTTTTGCATTTTAAACTTAGAACTATGTTCCAGTTAGAGTTAGTTTTTTATGAAATGAGTGAAGTCTGTGTCTAGATTCTTCTTGCTTCTAGATGTCCACTTGTTCTAGCACCATTTGTCAGAAGTATATCTGTGCTCTATTGAATTGCCTTTGCTTCTTTGTCAAAGATCAGCTGACTCTTTTTGTGTGGGGCTGTTCCTGGGTTCTCTGTTCTGTTTCACCAATCTAGTTGCATATGCATTTGCCAGTGCCACACTGTCTTGATATCAATAGCTCTATAGTAATTCTTCAAGTCAGGTAATGTCAGCCCTATGACTTTGATCTTCTCCTTCAGTATTGTGTTGTGAAGTCTAAGTCTTTTGCATAAGTTTTATATAAACTTTAGCATAAGTTTTTTGAGATCCACAAAATAATTTACTGGGTCTTTGATTGAAATACCATTGAAAATATAGACCAAGAAAGGTATGGTGGTGCATGCCTGTAATACCAGCGGCTCAGGAGGCTGAGACAGGAGAATCGTGATTTCAAAGTCAGCCTTCCGCAATGGCGAGGTGCTAAGCAACTCAGTGAGACCCTGTCTCTAAATAAAATACAAAATAGGACTGGGGATGTGGCTCAGTGGCTGAGTGCCCCTCAGTTCAGCCCCCCCAAAAGAAAATAGAGACCAGGATGTTAAAAATTGACATCTTAGTGAGATTGAGTTTTCCTGTATCTGATCACAAAATATCTCTCCATTTATATTTGATGTAGTTCATCAAAGTTTTACAGTTTTCCTCATTCAAATCTTGCATTTATTTTGTTAAATTATATCTAGGTATTTTGTTCTTTTAAATGCTACTGTCAATAGTATTATATTTTTAATTTCAAATTCCAATTATTCTTTATTGTGATATTGAAAAAAGTGGCTAACTTTTGTATGTTAACTTTATACTGTGCAAACTTGCTTTAATTGATTATTAATTCTAAGAGTTTTTTGGTTAATGCTTTTGGATTTTCTCCATAGAGAAGTATATCATTTGTGAACAGTTTTATTTCTTCTTTCCAATCAGTAGGCATTCTTTCTTTCTTTCCTTTTTTATTTTTATTTTTTATTGTCCTATTCCATTAACTAGAGTGTACAGATGTTGAAAAGAAGTGAAGAGAAGGACTATCCTTGCCTTATTCCTGGTCTTTGTAAGAAAGCTTCTAGTTTCTTGCCATTAACTAACATTAAGTAGAATTTTAGTTAGCTGTAGGGTCTTGGTAGATGACATTTATCAAATTGAAAATATTCCTTCTATTGCTACCTTGCTGAGAGTTTATATCCTGGTGTTGGATTTTGTCAAGTTCTTCTTCTGCATTTATTATACGACCACGTAATTGTAATTTTTCTTTGTGACCTATTGACATTATGGATTACATTAATTGATTTTTGAAGTTGACCTGGCTTTGTATACCTGAGATAAATCCAACTTGGTCATTGTCTCAGTCAGCTTGGGCTGCTATAACAAAGTACTATAGATGAGTGGCATAAACAACAAACACTTATTTCTCACAGTTTTTGGAAACTTAAGAATCCAAAATTCAAGTGTTAACATTGCCATGTTCTGGTGAAGTCCCTTTTCCAAGTTGTAGATAGCTGTTGTCTCCTTGTATACTTATTTGGCAGGAAGAGAACTTGGGAGCTCCCTGGACTCTATTTTATAAGGGCACTAATCTCATTGGTGAGTATTTTATCTTCATGATTTAAATTACCTTCTTAAGGTAGAATTTAAAAATATGAATTTCAAAGGAAACAAACATTCATCTGTAATAGTCATAATGTGTAATTCTTTTTCTACCTTTTTGGATTTGATTCACCATTTTTTAGGATTTTTTGCCTTCATGTTCGGGAGAGATATTTGTTGTTAGCCTTATTTTCTCATAATGTCTGTCTGGTTTGGGTATTAGGGTACATTGGCCTTATAGAATTAGTTCAGAAGTATTCCTTCTGCTTCCATTCTCTGTAAGAGATTGAAGGGAATAGATAAAATTTCTCTTAAACATTTGATAAAATTCATCAGTGAATCCATTGAGCTTGGTGTTTTCTGTGAAAAGTCAATTAATTTTTTCTTATATAAAATCAATTTTATTTTTATTTGTTCTTTTTAATTATACAGGACAATAGAATGTATTTTGATATATCACATATACATGAAGAATAACTTCCCATTTTTGTGGTTGTACATGATGCAGAGTTACACTGGTTATATATTCATATATAAGCATAGGAAAATTTTGTCAGATTCATTCTATTCTTTCCTATTCCCAATCCCCCATCCTTCCCCCAACTCCTCCCTGTCCAATCTGGTGAACTTCCATTCCCCACCCTATTATGAGTTAGCATCTGCATATCAAAGAGAATATTCGGGCATTTGTTTTTTGGGGGGATTGGCTTCTTTCACTTAGCATGATAGTCTCTTCTTCCATCCATTTACTGGAAAATGCCATAATTCCATTCTTCTTTATGGCTAAGTAATATTCCATTGTGAAATATGTACCACATTTTCTTTATTCATTTATCTATTGAAGGGAACCTTAGTTCCATAGCTTAGCTATTGTGAATTGAGCTGCTATGAACATTGATGTGACTGCATCACTGTAGTATATTGATTTTAAGTCCTGTGAGTAAAGACTGATGAGTGGAATAACTGAGTTGAATGATGGTTCCATTCCAAATTTTCTGAGGAATCTCCATACTGCTTTCCAGAGTGGTTGTACCAATTTGCACCTACCAAATCCTTGCCAACATTATTGTTACTTATATTCTTTATAATTGCCATCTGACTAGAGTGAGATGGAATCTCAGTGTGGTTTTAATTTGCATTTCTCTAATTGCTAGTGATGATGAACATTTTTTCCATATATTTATTGACCAATCATATTTCTTCTGTGAAGTGTCTTTAATTCCATTTCTTTAGTAGATATGGCCTTTTTAGATGGTCTGTTTCTTCTTTTGTGTTTTGGTAGATGGTATCTTTCAAAGAATTGGTACATTTCATCTAAGTTTTCAAATTTGTAGGCATAAAGTTATTCATAATGTTCCTTTATTATCTGTTTAACACCTCTGAGATCTGAAGCAAAGTTTCTCCCTTTCATTTCTGATATTAGTAATTTGTGCCCTATCTTTTTTCTAAGACTGGCTTATTGATTTTATTTATATTTTCATGATACTAGCTATTGTTTTTTTGTTGGTTTTCTCTATTGATTTCCTGTTTTCAATTTCATTCATTTCTGCTCTACATTTTATTATTCCTAACTTTCTCCTTACTTGGATTTCATTTACTTTGTCTTTCTACTTTCCCAAGTTGAAAGCTTAGCTGACTAATTTCAGATCTTTATTTCTTCTAACATATGCACTCAACACCAAAAATTTCCCTCTTAAGAACTGATTTCTCAATATTGCATGAATTTGTTACATTTTAATTTTCATTTAGTTCAAAACATATTTTAATTTCTCTTCATATTTCTTTAACATGCATTATTCAGAAATGTGTTGTGTAATCTCCACATAATTTGGGATTTTCCATAATCCTTATGTTATAGATTTTAGCTTAATTCTGTATAATCTTCATAGTGAATAATAAATGATTCCTATTTTCTTAAATTTGTTTAAGTATGTTTTATACCCAGAATGTAGTCTATTTTGGTGACTATTTCATATGAGCATAAGAATGTGTTCTCCTGTCATTGGATGAAGTAGTCTATAGATGCTCATTTTCTTCAGTTGAGTTCAACGGTGTACACTGACTTTCTGCCTACTAGATCTGCTCATTTTTTTTTTTTATAAACAAGTGGTGAAGTCTCCAACTAGAATAAAAAATGGATTCATTTATTTGTCCTTGAAGTTCTATCAGTCTTTTTCTCATGTAGTTTGATGCTCTGAGTTATTAGGTGCATACACACTAAAAATTGTTATGTTTTGTAGGAGAATTGACCATCCTAATTGCTAGTTCCTTTCCTTTTCCCTAAAATTTTTTTCTGATTAATAATATGACATATTTATACTTTCTTTGTCTCCTCCTCTCTTTTTCTCCTCCTTTTCCTTCTCCTTTCCTCCTTTTCCTTCTCCTTTCTCCTCCTCCTCCTCCTCTTTCTCCTTCTCCTTTTTCTTTCTCTCCTTTTCCTTCTCATTCCTTTTTCAACTACTTTTAGAGATTGCCCTAGAATTTATAATATACATTTACAACTAATCTGAACTAAACTTTCAAATAACACAAAACAAAATCATGAGTAATGTGATAGCTTATAGTTAAAAGATACTATTAATTCTTACCCTTGTTTATTGCTTTATTATTTTACTTACATATACGCATACATAATATGCACATACATCTACACAGGATCAAAGATGCCATTAATATTATTTTGAACAGTCTGTTATTTGTTGGATCATTTACAAATAAGAAAAATAAGTTATTTCATCTTTATTTTTTCTTTCTTTGATTCTTTTTAAGGTAAAAATAAATATCTCACATATATGATTTTCCTTCTCTTTGAAGAACTTCTCTTAATATTTCTTGCAAGACAAACCTACTGACAATAAATTCCTTCAATTTTTACTTGTCTTGAAAAAGTTTTATTTTTCTTCTGCCCTTTTGAAGAGTAATTTGTAGGGTGCAGAATTCTAGACTGGTTTTTAATTTCCTTTTTTTTTTCTCCAACACTAAATATTTCACATTACTCTCATGCTTACAGAGTATCTTAAAAGTCAGATGTAATTATTTTCTATAGATGTGTGTGTGTGTGTGTGTGTGGTATTTATTGTTCCTGTTTTCAGAGATTCCAGAGTTCATTTTTTTTGTTTGTTTGTTTGTTTGTTTTGTCTTATATTCATTTGGGAAAATCCTCAATGAATGTCACTTCAAATATTTCTTCTCTCCTTTTCCCCTTTTTTTTCTGCATGCCCATTATAAATGTTCCACTTCCGCAGTTACACCACAGTTCTTGGGTATGCTCTTTACTTTTCTGTCTTGGAAGAAGTTTCTACTCACATATCCTCAAACACATAGATCCTTCCTTCCTTCCTTCCTTCCTTCCTTCCTTCCTTCCTTCCTTCCTTCCTTTCTTTTTTTGTACTAGGGATTGAACCTAAGGGCACACATAACCTAATTTAAGCCACATCCCCAGCCCTTTTCATTGTTTATTTTGAGACAGAGTCTCACTAGATTTGTTTACAGCCTTGCTAAATTGCTGAGGCTGGCCTATAATCTCAGCCTCCCGTGTGCCACGGTGCCTGGCTCATAGATTCTTTCCTAACCATGTGTAGTCTTCTAATGAGCCTATCAAAGGTATTTTTTAATTTTTGCTATTGTTTTGATCTCTAGTGTTTCTTTTTGGTTCTTTCATAGAATGTCTATCTTTCGGCTTACATTACACATCTGTTTTTGCCTGTTGTTTACTTTATCCGTCACAGCCTTTCGCATGTTAATCCTAGTAGTTTTAAATTCCCAGTATGATAATTCTAATACCTCTGCCATATTTTCTGTCTTTTAGTATGCCTTTGAATTTTTTCTTGAATGTCAGCCATGATAACAGAGGTAAAAAAAAAGAATTGCTGCAAATAGGGCTTTAGTAATATGGTGGTAAGCTATGGGAAAGACTATGTGCCCCTTAGTCTTAAAATCAGGAGTCAGTCCTTTAGTGAGTCTACATCTCTGAACTGTGAACTTCACAGGGCTTCTCCTTTTGCCCTTAGTTGGGGTTGGATGGCTAGAGTGAATTGAAATTGAATATTTCCCTTCTCTCAGGTTGGTTAGTCTCTGAAAAAAAACCCTGAAGTTTAGGACTTGGTAATATAGTTTCTCAGGAAAGTAGGCCTTGTTAAGAACAGAATACTCTGGTATATTTCAATAATTCCCTTTTTCTTCTCCCTGCCAGAAGCCTGAGAGGATTTTTCTCTAATTTTTACTTGAGAACTTGGTGAGCTCTTGGAGACAAAATCTACACAATGTAGGGTGCTCTCCCTGTGCCTGGGCCCTTGGGTTTTAACATTCACAGTAACCCATGCTGAGCCTCCAGGAATTTGTTGCTGAAAGTTTAGGTCATTCTACTTTGGTATCAGGTGCCCTGGATGTTTCTGCATATGAATTTCAGTTCAGTATATTGTGATTCTCACTATCTACCTACCCGTCTCCCCAATTTGAAGGAAGCAGAATTACCCTGTGACCTCACATATCTGACGTATCTAAGAAAAACAACTATTGATTTTTCCTTTTTTTCACTTTTTAAAAAAATTTGTTTTTAGGATGGAATGACAACTTCCAAACTCCTTTTTGTCATACTGGGAACCAGAAGTCTTGATATATTTTTCTAAGAATCTTTCATGGGGTATAATTCACGTGCCATAAAACTCACCATGTATAAGTGTCTAATGATACATTTATGTATTCAATGATACATTTATATAACCATCACCACTACAAGTTTTAGAACACTCAGTTTCATCAGTCTCTGTGCCCATTTGGTATCCCTGCTCCTACCACCGGCTCCTAGGCAACCACTGTTCTGCCTCTATATATTTGCCCTTTTGTACATTTCATATAAATGGAATCATAAAATATGCAAGGGTTTTTGTCCAGCTTTTGTCACTTAGCATAATGTTTTTGAAGTTTGTCTGCTGTAGCACAGATCTCAATGAATTTTTAAAGTTAAAAATTAAAATGCAATCACTGTTCTTTAGTTAATAACAAGCATTTAGCCAGATTGAAAATAAATCAGCCCATTATTCAAGTTCACCTTGCCATCTGGTGTATTATACACAAAATGTTATGGTTGTGCTATGTATGGCCAATACAAACTACTGGTTAGTTTAAACAATAATTTTAAAAGTATGAAGTTTGATTAACAGACCAACATTTTTCAAATTTAGTTATAGATGTAGTTGTATTGATCTATTGCAGTAGATCACAGTGATAAATGACAAATGAGCAAAACTGCTGTGAAGAGAACACGTCATATTCAGATTTGCTTGAGCAACTTCAATTTCCTCCTGAAAAATCTGATTAACCTTGTCAAGCAAATGGAATATTTAACATCTAATTTTTTGGAAAACAAGTTTGAAAGTTCCAAGACTGTGATGTTTTATCATGATAAAAATTTTGAAAGCCACAAAATGTTCACTTATATAAACCATGTACTTACAAATTGTCCTCAAGTCTCTTCAAGGATTCCAAAACTAATGAATGAACACTATCTAAGGAGCAGGATCCAAAGCAATTTAGGGATGGGATATATCTAATTTTCATAACCCAGTCATTATGTAGCTTCCTTTTAACACTGGGAATGCAAAAAGAGGGTAGAGTAATATGTTAGATACACAAACACATTTCAATTGAGCATTTAATTTGAGTAACTGAATTGCAACTCTGAGCCATGCTAAGAATACAGTTCTATGGGTTATGCCACTTTTAACTAACTAAAATTTCCTACTTTAGCCTATTTAAAATGAAAAAAAAATTAAGCCATAAACTCAGAACTAAAGGAACAATTTGGAAAGATCTCAGTCTCTAATTGGCAATATCATCCTTACTTCACTGAAAAAATTCTGATCATCCAAGTGGTGCAGTACATTTCATATTGGTTTATGGCTTATGAATCAATTCAGCTGAAAAATACATCTGTATTTTCCATTAATTTTCACAATTGGAGAAGTGGAAAATTTGAAATCCCAACCATTGGTGAAGGAGAGGCTAGAATACCCATTCAATTTCTTGTTCAAGGATTGTCCTTCGTTGCTTCACAGAGCATTTGAGTGGAAGGCTTAAAATCAGAAGTCTAAATCTCTGCCTCAAACATGTTGTCTTAACCAGGAATAAGCTATCCTTAGGTGTTATAGTTATTCACATGTAATGATTTGTATCCTCATTCACGTATATTAACGACCTACTTATCCCAGGTATCAAGGACATAAAGTGATGATGAAGATGAAATTCTTCTCACCATGTTGCTTAGATTCTAGTTGAACAGACATGTTTACAACTCAAGGTATAAAAGCTCTACAATATGGGATTAAGAAGAGGAGAGAGATACTTCTTTTTCTGTGCCAGATTTTGTTTAATTCTGAACTCAGGGTGCTGGCTATTTCTCTCCTTATTTTGTGTATTAGTGTTTGCTACCTATGTCCCCACCCATTCGACATGAATGAATTCTTGTAGATGTCAACCACAAGAAAGCTTTTTTGATGACTCTAGAACTTAACTATCTTAAGCCTTAATATTTTTCATTCTGTCAAGTTTCAGGAACTCTTGGTATGGGAAACTGTCTCAACATTCAGCCTATATATACATCTGAGTTTTGAAAGATTTAGATAATCTACGCTTAGATTGTCTACATGTAAATAATGATCCACAAGAACCAGTGTGAATTATCATTCATTTAACTGTACCCAGATTCCTCAAATTCCCCAGATTCCCAAATTTCATTTCTGATTATGCCTAATGGAAATAGGAACTGAAGAATGGGTCATGGGTTTTCTGACAAGTGGTATAGATCTCAGTAAAGATTCATGTCTCAGCTTACACTGCTCAGATATAAAGGGAAGAAAGTGGAACCAGTTTCTTAATGACTCTGTCATTCTTAGAGTTACAGCAATGGGGTTAGTCTTACAATGTCCATGTTTTTGAGTAGGGTAAATTGCACATTCTAACCCTACAAATTAACCTTATTTGTTACTTATTTGTATAATCCCACATTTTAAATTTTTTTCAATTATAAAAGAAAGATGTTTGGGCTGGGATTGGGGCTCAGCGGTAGAGCATTTGCCTCACATGTGTTCAATTCTCAGCACTGCATATAAATAAATCAAGAAAATAAAGGTTCATCAACAACTAAAAAATATATATTTTTTTTTAAAAAAAGATGTTTTATAAAAAAAATTAGGAAGCAAAAAACAAACCAGAAAACAAAAATCATATCTCTGAAGTATCATAGAGACTCATTGTTAATATTTTGGATAATCACACTTAATATTTGTCTAAATAAAAATACATATTCATGAACACAGATATGCAATGTATTTACAAAACTGGATTGATGCATTCATAGATAATTTTTGTGTGTGTGGGTATGATGCTGGATATTGACTGCAGGAGTTTTCTTATATTTTAGTTATAGATGGACACAATATCTTTATTTGTTTATTTGTTTATTTTTTTATGTGGTGCTGAGAGCCGAACCCAGTGCCTCACATGTGCAAAGCAGGCACTCTGCCACTGAGCCACAACCCCAGCCCCCAATTTTTTTTTCTTTTTCTTTTCTTTCTTTTCTTTTCTTTTTTTTTTTTTTTTGTGGCGCTGAGGATTGAACCCAGGGCCTTGTGCATGCAGGGCAAGCACTCTACTAACTGAGCTATATCCCCAGCTGACCCCAGGAGTTTTCACATACAATGCAATCACTCTACTATTGAGCCACAACTTAAGTCCCAGATAAATTGTTTTTTCACTTAATATTACATCATAAACATTTTTCAAAATATAATTTAATGGGTACATGGCATTCTTGAATATGGTTATCCCATGATGTAGTGGACATCTTTGATACCATAAAAGCTTTTGGGAGTCTGACAAAAAAAATGTATCTTATACATAAATTTATTACATACATATGAACATTTTATTAAAAATATAAATGTTCATTTATATAAATTATATTATATCTGAATTATTTATGAAAATTAATAATTTAATTAATCATTTCCCTATAATAGACATGAGACAATTTAATGTTAGAAATTATGCTGTGAAAACTATATTGATATTCTGAACTCCCAGGAATTTCAGGTCCCAATGTATAAATGTTTATTAGGCATTTGATATATCCTTTCCAACTGCTTTCTGGAAAATTTGATCTAATTCACACCTCCCCATTTTTAATAGTTTCTAATTTAAAATGAAAAAAATGAATCAGATTTTAAGTTGTACTCACTTGATGAAAAAGGAAATGCAAATTTTAATTCAAAATTTAACTTTTTCTACTAATAAAAGTAATATATGCCCTACTCAAAAACATGGACATTGTAATTGTAAGGAAGATAATAATAATCACCATTATCTTACTAGTTGGTGATAACTGTTAGCATTTTAGTATGAAAATCACTTTGAAGTGTTTATTGACCATTTATTTGTAAGATGTGTGCATATGCATGAATTATCTGTTCATATCCTTTGTTCATTCTCTTGGGGAATTTTTGTTTTTAATTGAATTTTAAGACACATTAAAGAACGTTGACTTATTGTCTATAATATTTATGGCAGAATTTATTTGTTTTTATTTACCTTTTAAAAGGATATTTTTTATGTCTTTGAGGTTTTATTTGGTAGCCAAGTCTATCAAACCTTTTCTTTAAATTCTAAGTTAATTGCTTTATGTTTAGAATCTTCTTTGAAGAGCTAGTAAAAAGTCATACATGTACATATAATTCAATTTCTATAAATATATCTTTTCTAGATTTAAATTTTTAATTTAACTCTTCAATCCATTCAAGTATCTGTAAGTTTTAGTTGCCAGAAGCACTTAAAATAGGAATTTCACATCATTACCCTAGTACATGTATGAAGACACAAATTTGTGTATGACCAGAGAAATGAAAAATTGTGCTCCTTTTGTGAACTAGGAACTGAAATGCATTCTGCTGTCATGTGTAACAAATTAATTAATTATTTTTTTAAACAGGGAATTTGAATGGTTAATTTTCCTGTTTTCTCCTCTATTATATTGGAAGATTCTTGAGCCAAGAAATGCTTTTTGTTCAGCTTTGAATCTCAAATCTCTTTTATGGGGCCGGCATCTTATTTTCACTATATGTGTATGTGCGTATAATTGAACAATGACTACAATTATTAAAACAAATGGACTACTTGTTACCTTTTAAAGTTCTTTGAGTCCAAGACCTGAGTTTGTAATTTCTTTTTGGTTTTTGCCTGCTTTAGTCCAAAGTCATCACTGTTAATTGTGAATCTGTTCACAAAACCACCATCATCTCCTAGAAGGATGTCATCCCGGCAGAGCTGGTCAGGCAGAGATGCCACACACACACACAGAAGGCAGTGATCCATGGGCTTTATGACATAGTAGTTCTCCTATAGACAAACGAATGCTTTTAATGAGCATTAGTATTAATAAATTCTAATAGGGCTGGGAGAATATGTGAACATGTGCTTAGCATGCATAAGACACTGTTCAATCCCCAGCACCCCCCCCCAAAAAAATTCCTATTATCCTTAGTATTTGATAAGTTTTATTTTCTGATATTTTTCATCTTAAATTCTCCCACACTGATAAAAGAATTTGAAAGAAAAAAAAAAGTTCACCAAATAGAAGTTAAGGAACACTCATCATGATGCTTTTGGGTGTTTTTGTGGAGGTACCTGTGTCTCATAATGATATTTTATTATGTATTACTGTGAAGAGTCTTCTCCTGGATTTGTAAGGAAATATTAACAAGAAGTATAAAAAGGTTCAGTAAAATGTCATACATGTACATATAATTCTATTTCTATAAATATATCTTTTCTTGATTTAAATGTTTTATTTAACTCTTCAATTCATTCAAGTATCTGTAAGTTTTAGTGGCCAGAAGCACTTAAAAAAAGAGTGAAAACAGGACCCTGGGTTGCAGACCATTGACATAAAACTGGGAGTAAAAACAGAAAAACTAAATATCAAAGTTCCATGTATTTTATAAGGAGTTATCGGGAGAAGAAAATATCCTAACATTCAAGTTGATCCAGAAATAATCAACAAACATTAGTTAAGCTGACTTTGAACTATCCAATAGGTTCACTAATCTAGGCTATGATTGCTCTTCCAGAGAACTCTCTAAGAGAGAAGAAAAGAAATTTAAATTTTTGTTATTTGTTCCATCTTCTTTAGAATGAATGAGAGTGGAACATGTTCAGAGGCTCCTTCAGCCATTAAACAAACAAATATTTACTGGACACCTGTGTGCCAAGAATTATTCTAGGCATGGGGTGTACAGTGATGAATAGAACAAAGTTTCTGACTTTGTGGAGCTGGCAGGCTAGTAGGAAGACAGCAGAGTACAACAGAGCACGCAACAGGACTTGCACCTAAGGAAATGAATTATAGCGCTGCACACAGCGTGAATAGCCCACTATAAGTTCCAGGGTCAGAAAAATGACCTTTGATTTAGGACCAGAATTGATGGAGAGAAAGGTAAAGAAGAGGTTGAGAGGAAGGAGCCCTTGAAGAAGATTAATGCCAAAAAAGTAGAAAGGCAAGAAACTGTGGAACCTTGTCCTGGCCAAGACAGTGGGAGATGATGTGCCGGATGCAAGGATTTTTGCCTTCAGAGAGTAAGAAGCGGGGGGGGGCGTGTTTCCAGTTAAATCTATGTATGGAAGGGCTTGAATTTGAAAAAGAACAAGTCATAGACTTAGTTTACTCAGGAAAGTAAAAGCAAGTCCATCTGCTGACAGGGAGGGGGACTGAGAAAATAATGAAATTTTGGAATACTTGTGAGGAATGGTTGAGTGAGTTGACAAAGGACAAGAACAAGATCAGACAGTGGCTGCTGAGAGCTATGTCTGTAGACCCTGAGTTGCAAATGATGCCAAATAATGTGGTTTGTGCTTTTCCACAGCAATGCTTAGCTCCTGTGAATGGACAGAGAATATGTAACATTTATCCACATTGATAGGCAGACACTAAAGAGAGTGGAGGGCGAAGATGACCAGCCCAGATGATCTTCCTAGTGGCACAGGCAGAAATAAAAGAGAAGTGTGAGAAGAAGTGAAGTCTGGAGAAGAAACTTTCAAAAGGGACTGGAAACTTCTATGGGTTTCAAAAAGAGTGAAAACAGGAAAGCTCAAAGGACCCAAGTCCAGGGTACTAAAGTTCAGGATTTCAGAAATTAACAAAGTTAGGTCTATAACTTGGAGAGAGTGACATACTATGTGACAAAGCACACTAAGCAACCAGCAGCCTTTTATTTTATTTTTAAATTTTTTTACAGTTGTAGATGGACAGCATGACTTTATTTGTTTAGTTGTTTTTTTTTTTTTATGCATTGTTAAGGAAGGAACCCAGCGTATCATACATGCTAGGCAAGGGCTCTGCCACTGAGCTACAGCCCCTGCCCCAGCCTTCTGGCATCAGTAGTTGGTTACAATAGCAGGACAAATCACACAAAATAGTTTAGTATCTCCCTGAAGCTAGGAACATGTAAGGAACGGAAGAAGATTAAATAACTACTTCATCTTCCATGTCCTTCAGAGTCAGCCTGAACCATGAAAAAAAAAAATTTTATAGTCCTAATGCTCAGCAATCTTACTTCTCCCTGAGCCCCTATTGTAGTTGCATCTTTTTACTGTAGAATTTGATGTCCTTTTATGTTATACATTGTGTTTATTCATGAGGTCCTTCAAGACTGAGTGGTTTTTGAAGGCAGAGAACATGTTCATTACTTCTAAATGTCTGCAAATTGCTCAGTCACAAAAGAGCTGCTTCATTAGACTTTTTTCCAGAATTAGGCAATTTGATTTTTGTAATTTTTTTTAACCTAATGAAGCTGGACTGGAGAGAAAAGTGTTGGAAAGCATAACCAGAAAAATAATGCTTAGATTAAGAGAATGGGCATACAAGAGGAAAGGAATTACCCTCTCCTCAAAACCAAAACTAGGCAAAAACCCCTGAATTAAATATGCACTTAATGGGAAGAACATTTCCTTTTAATCACAGAATGTGAATACGGAACTTAATCTGAGAGGTTATTAAGTCCTCTGATTTTGTATATGAGGAAGGTGACCTTCACTACGGAAACTATGTTGTTCATATCCTCACCAATACAAATTGACATTCTCGTTTCTTTTGAGTATTTCTCTTGGCACAGTACCTGGCTGTTCCCTTGAGCTTTATAATCCCAGACAATGATAGTCCTTTCTGTAGTGGCAACAATTCGTTTCAGCTGGGAGAGGTAATCGCATCCTGTAATCCAGGAAGTATCCTGATAGAAAAGCACAGAATGAGGGGTCATAATGCAATTCCTCCTGTGACATGGTGGTAGATATTAAAGAGTAAGTTATTGATGTTTAAAAAACCCAGTTTGTAGAGAAGCCATCAGCTGGAGAGTGATTCAGCTAGTGTAGGTGCTGCTCCTGGAAGAACACTGCAGCTGAAAGAGCTGCCAATTTTTGCGCTATTCACTTTTTTTTTTGAGACTTCTTCACAGTGAGCACAGGGAGCTAGATTTGGGGCACTGATTACACAGGTTCTCTCGCCCTGGTGCATGCTCAGACTATTAACTAGTGATCACTGGACAATGATAAGCTGAGGACAAGATGTTTGTCTTGTGTTTTGCCAAAAGTCACCAAGCTAGCATAGCTGGAATCTGTAATATCAACACCAACACCCCGGGGAACAGAAGCAATAGTTTCCATTTACGAATGCCTGGTGTGCCAGAAACTGCTCCATGAGTTTCAAATGTGCCCTTGAATTCTGTAAAACCTGTTAGGAATTCTAATGGGCTTATCCCACTTAAGAAATGGAAGCTCAGAGGTTTAAAGGAATGGAATCTCAGAGGTTTAAAGAGAATCCATACTCCTTTGCCACACAGCATAGCACCCTGCTTCCATAGTTCGGTGCATTCATTCAGAGCTTTTCCCTGTCTCTAATAAACCTATAGTAGGATTCAGAAAGCAAATCACTGTAGTTTTATATCTGCTGAAGATTACTGTTCAGTTCACTGATAAGGATTAAATAATTACAAAATTGCACTAGAATTTTGATGTTATTTTTAAATTTAAAATAAAGTGCTCTCTAATTATTTCCACTGGCTGCCTCCTTGTTTTTATAATTTGCATTGTATCATTTTTTATATCCTTCCATAGTAGGTGCTCAGAAAAACTCAGGAGAACCTCTTAAATTGAAATTTCCAGGGAGTAATCAGCTTCCAAGCAATTCTCTGCAGATAAGGAAGCAAGACCTGAGTTGTCTTTGTTATTTTTCCAGGTTTAGGGTTTTTCAATTTTAATTTTTTTGGTACTGGGGATTTAACCCATGGGTTTATCACTTAATCACTGAGATGCATTCCCCGCCCTTTTTTAGATTTAATTTGGAGACAGGGTCACACTGAGTTGCTTAAAGCCTCTCTAAATTGCTGAGGCTGGCTTTGAACTCATCCTCCTGCCTCAGCCTCCAGAGTAGCTGGGATTACAGGAATGCACCACCACACTCGACTCCAGGTTTAGTTTTGATCCTAGTCAAAAAACAATCTATAAAACATAGTCACAGGGCTGGGGATTTGGCTCAAGCGGTAGCGCGCTCGCCTGGCATGCGTGCGACCCGGGTTCGATCCTCAGCACCACATACCAACAAAGATGTTGTGTCCGCCGAGAACTAAAAAATAAATATTAAAAATTCTCTCTCTCTCTCTCTCTCTCTCTCTCTCTCTCTCTCCTCTCTCACTCTCTCTTAAAAAAAAAAAAAAACATAGTCACAGCCTGTTCAGGTACTTCACTGCGATTTTGATTAATTATGAAGGATTCATCATTATAGCCCTAATTGGACTTTATTAGAAATTTTTAAAATGTACTTACTGTAACGCTGGTGCTGGTCTGAACTCTCATCTGTGAATAAAGAAAGAGAATAATGAAACCTAGTTGGCCCTACAATTAGGAATGAGAATGCTGTCTATGAAAACACAGTCTCCTTGGATTAATCTCACTTATTTTATCTGCCATGAGTTACCTCTCTGTTTGACCTTGAATAATGTAGCTCAGTTTGCATTGAGCTAGGCTTATACTTCTTTGGCTTGTCCTTAGGCCTGGTGACTGTCCTCTTAAGAGTCTTACATTTGACTAGTTATTTTGTTCCTTCTATCTGCAATCTACCTCACATTCTTATTTATTTAGAGCAACGTTTGATACCAAAAGTTGGAAATGTAAATTCTAACAGCAATGACAAGAGTAATTCAAATAATGCTAATGAGATCAATAGGAACATAGGGTTATATACAAGAATCTAGCACTGTTTGATTTGGAAGATCTCTCTCCAAGTTACTGAGAGACTTAGAGAACATTCTGTTGAGGGGACCTCCTTGTTTATTCAGTATCTGCAGAGTGAATATTATGCCCAGGGGCTGAGAATCATAGATTGGTTCCATACAGAGAAGTGGTAGATATAAGACTCCTCCATATCTTGGAGGGATGATAACCACTCCCAAGATGAGGACTTGGAGTTGAAGTATCTTAATGACCCAGGTTTTTTTTATTTGTTTGTTTTTGAGGGGGAGGAAATATCTAGGATATGGCTTCTCAGAAGGAGTAGATTATGTGAAATAGGAAAAGTGCGTCCTGGAGAGCTGTAAAGCTGTTTGTCATAGCCATCCAGAGACTTTCATCTGAGGAGTTAAAAAAGGATTTTCCAACCAGGGACTTATTTCTAGATGGAAAAAGAAAGTGCTGAAAGGAAACTGGTGAGCAGCAGAACAGAACCCCTGTGTTTTCCTCTTCTATTCATCTATATCCATCTTTAGTGGAAGTCACCTGCTTAAAGCTCTCTCACCTTTCTTAAATTCTCATAATCCTATGACTATCTTCTGAGCTTTTTAATTTTTTTTTTTAGTTGTAGTTGGACACAGTGTCTTAATTTTATTTATTTTTATGTGATGTTGAGGATTAAACCCAGTGCCTTTACACATTCGAGGAGAGCACTCTACTGCTGAGCCACAACCCCAGCCCTAGATATTCTGAGTTTTTAAAATCTAGCTTCGGTTTCAAGAATTTTTCTTAATGACATTTCCAGTCTATATCACCGAGAACATTCTTAACTATATTTGTTCTATTTCAGCTAGAGTCTAAATTATCAATTAACCTAATAAAAGATATTTGAAGCTACAGTCCAAATTATCATTTAACCTAATAAAGGATATTTGAAGCTATGAATGGCTAACTTTACTAAATTGTCCCCATAATCTATACCTCCAGATTACTTTCTTTGCACAATATACATCTTATTCATAAGGCATGTAACACTGGAAATATTTTTTATTCCTGGTGCATTTTATTCCGATTGCATTATCTTATAAGAAATTGATGTGAGAGTGTGTTTGTGAGTATGCATATGTGCACTTTTAAGCTTGTGTGTGCACTTTTGTGCATGTATGAAGCATCTCTGGAAATATGATAATGCCACCTTATTTCACATAGTCAGATCATTATTTTCCTCTTCAATTGTTTTTTAGATACCTTCTTCATTCTGTTTTTGAGAAAATAAAGGAGAAATGAGAGGGAAAAATGCACAAAGAAGGGCCTGGAGTTGTGGCTCAGCAGTAGAGCACTTGTCTCGCATGTGTGGGACGCTGGGTTCAATCCTCAGTACCAAATAAAAATGAATAAACCAAATAAAGGTATTGTGTCCACCTACAACTAAAAAAAAAGCATTAAAAATGCACAAAGAAAAAAAGAGATCACTTAATGTGTGCTTATAATGATGTTAAGCCCTTTGTGTATATTAAATCATCTAACTAACCAATACAACTACCAGAGCAGGGAAATATGGAGTACTGTGAACATCTGGCTTTGCACTAGGCTGGAACCCAGATTTCACACCCACTCCATATCCCCAGTGTACCAGCTTCAGGGCCCAGCTGGCCCCTTCCTCTGACAGAAGCTGACTGCCTGCGCTGGGAGTTGTGGCATACCCCTGCAATCTCAGCAGCTCAGGAGGTTGAAGCAGGAAGATTGTAACTTAGTGAAGTGTTGCTTCAAAATAAAAATGGCTGAGGATGTAGCTCAGTGATATGCCTAGTACTGCAAAAAACAAACAAACAAACAAAAAGTAGGAAGAGGAGGAGGAAAAGAAGAAGAGGAGGAAGACTCATCATCATCATATGGCTGATTGTGATTTCAATGTTTAAAAAAGTGCCTTGAGTTGAGCGTTACCGAAATATGAAAATTATTGTGAAAATTTTAGTCATATATTGATTATTTTAAATGTATTTTACTTGTATACAGCTTGTCACTAATTGGAAATCAATTAATAGATTTTTAAATATATTTAACACCAAAAATTCACCTTTTTTCATAGTTAAATGTTATATAGGATATATCATCATACATTCTTTTAAAATCTCTTTTATTTTAAAAATAGAAGTCTAAGATTTATAAATTTAGAAAGAAATAACATTGATAATAGCAATGCCTTTCATTTGTATAGTAATTTATCATTCATAAAGTACTTCTATGTTCACTATTTCATTTAATCTTCACTATAGTCCTCTGAGAAAAAGAACTGATTCTATTTCCCTCATTTTATAGAAACAAAAATATAATATAAAGATAAAAATTATTCTTTAAATTTCCTATGTTTAATAAAACAGAGGAGACAGAATTTGAGCCATTTTATTTCCTCAATGACCAAGGTTTTTGATGGGACTTTACTTGGTCAGGCAATGACAAAATTGATTGGCTTGGAAATGCTTCTGATCAACCTTTAATTGTGTTGATGCCACATGATTCAATATGACACCATGAGTAACCATGTCAAATGTAATTATCAAAACTTCAAAAATTGCCCAAGTGCTCCTTATGACTAAGTATTTGGCTTTATTTTTGGAATAACTCTAAAGTTTTGGGTTCTGTTTTACCTGAAACATTTGCATAATGCATAGACAAAGCCTAAAAGAGAAAAGAGGGATGGAGGGAAAAATCTAAGATTTCAAATTACCTGGCTGTTAAAGATAGTTATTAGGCCTTTCTGTGAAGCAGTTATTAATAAATCCAAATGAGGAACCTTGACAATGCACTTGATCACATCCCGTCTTCTACTACCTGTCAATAGCATAATATAAATTTCAATTTCCAGCACTGAAGATGCTAAAATTCATTTGTTAAATCAGTCTTAAAAAGAGAAAGAAAAGACAACAATGTTTTGCCAGGAAGTCCTAAATTACTTAAAAACTAAAATAGAATAAAACCATAAACCCCAGCAACTGTATCTTTTTAATTATCCTTAGAGATAGATCTAAATATATAGAGCTTCCCAACTAAATGTGGTGCATGAATTCACAGAGAAAATGTAAGATACACACCCACACACCATATATATATATATATATACCCTTATGTGTGCACATTTCACAGAGAATGAGTTTTCCAAACATCTTTTGAAATCACTTCTATTTTGAGATTTTTCACATCTCAGGAATCTTTTCTGTCACCATCATGATTTACAGAATAAAATTTACAGACTGGATATTCAATACTATTTCAGAAATTCTTGTATAAAAGAATGAAACTATTTCAGTGCTATTATTAAGTCTTTTTAAAAATTGTGTACGTTTTGGGGGAAAAAACAAACCAACTTCACATACTCTAGCATGTAGTTTCTATGGCCACATACTGAATGATAAAGCCATGTATATTGGACTCTTTTGGATGATTTAGCTTTTATAGTTGTTAAACTCTTAGGAAAGGCAAATGAACAAATCTCATGCTCCAGTGTTACCACATCATGCATGCATCCACAGAGAAGCCCCCACAGGGATGCAAATTGGTCATTGGGGGGTTGTAAATAAATTGTACTATTTCTATGTACAAAGCACAGGTGTACATATAGTATATAATCAGATATACATAGTAATTAATATCTAAGGTATTAAAAATGTCATGTAGCACAGTTGCTGGGGGAGAAAAGGATATTAGAGAAATCATTTTATAAACAGATTCCTTTAGGATCATTAATGAAAAAAAGATTGAAAAACACACTATTCCATGCCCCTATGATTCTCTCTGCTTCTACTCCTTCCCCAATGTAGACTATTTTCTACATAGAAGGCAAAAAAGCATTTAAAGAACAACTCATATCATGCCTCTTCTCTATTTACAGCTTTCTTATAGCTTTCCCTCTCACTTAGAAATAGACCTGAATATATAGAGCTCTCCAACTAAATGTGGTGTATTGTCCACAGATTCCTGTACATCTATCCTAATGTCCACTCTTGCCTCTTCAACCTCACTATCCGCTATTCTTGCCTTGTCACACCATTCCACTTCATATCTGCCTGAAATACATGCTCCTTGTTCTCTCTTTTTCCAAGTTTTTTACCCACTTCTCAGTGGGGGCTTCCCCAACCACCTTTCTGGCTCCCAACCCTAACCCAATTTCTTCTTCCTACATTCCTGTTTTATTTTTCTCTAAAATATGATTATTTTTTTTCTCCTCTGGCACTTATTGCCACCTGGCATACTGTATTTGTTACTTTGATTTTTCTGTTGTTCTCTGTCTCTCCCCATGATAATGTAATCTCTATGAGGTCAGGGACTTTGTATCTGTCACTGCTGTGTCCCTAGCACTTGAAGAGGTACCCAGTGCACCTTTGTGGATCTTAACACAGATTGGTTGAGGGATAAATGAACTACATCTGCCATCTAGAAAAATGCTTTCAAAGTTCTTACTAAGGATGTGCAACACTTCTCCTCTGCACTCCGACCCTTCCTCAGCTCAAGAGCAATGATGGCCAGAATAGTCCTTTTTCATCTGTTTATTTGGCAATAGTTCCCAGGGTAGAGGCTGGGCTAAGGAAGGGTAAAAGCCAAAAGTGGGCTTTGTTCACAAAGGACTGAAGTAAATCCAGGTGCTTTGGTAAAGGACCATTAGACTCAACCTGGACTACCCAGTTCATCTTTAAATATGTGATGGAATGCTAGAAGACAGTATATTCAAGGGTATATCTTTTCCTGAACTTCTCCCAACCTGGATGAAATAAAGGGTAAAAAATCCAAAATGTCAAAAGCAGAGAGGATTGGAAATCCCCAAATCCCAGGTTCAACTATGAAGCCCCATGTTAATTGTTAACTTTCTAAATGGATTAATATCTCTCTCCATGATTGGGCAAACTCAGTTTTGGACATGTCAGCAAACCTCCCTAAGATAATTGAGAGTAAAAGTATGGGGGCACTTCTAAACTGAAAACGTAATTTCAAGAATTAATTTTAGACACATGATTCCATTTGGTACTAGAGCATGCATTATTGAGCTCATTATTGAGCTGCTAATATAAAAAGGTTTAACTTGAGGTCTGAGCCTATTCAAGAATACTTATTTTTTTTTCACCTCACATACTTAATGTTGTTGGAGCAATGATATTTCAGTTTTATCTGCAAGTGTAGTTTCTTCCTACAACTTCATATGAAATTATCACTTCCAACCCCCAGTTATGAAAAAAATGAGCAAGAAAATAAAATGAAAGGTGATTCAATGGAAACAGTAGTTCCCAATACTTATGTATTGAAAAAAAATATTACAGCTCATACTAGAAGGTAAACTAAGAAATATCACCTGAAATAATAATTCGCTGTTTTCTAGACACAAGGAAAACCAAATTTTCTTCATCCATGTGGGAAGCAAGAGGATCATCTTCAGAGAAGTATCCAAAGATCTAAAAATCCCAAACAGCACATATAGACATGCATAATATTTTAGAATTAACTGCAGAGTAATAACATAGTTGATATATTTTTAAAATTTTATTTATTTTTTATTTATATATGACAGCAGAATGCATTACAGTTCTTATTATACATATACAGCACAATTTTCATATCTCTGGTTATATACACAGTATATTCACACCAATTCATGTCTTCGTACCTGTACTTTGGATAATAATGATTGTCCCATTCCACCATCATTAATAACCCATGCCCCCTCCCTTCCTCTTCAACCCCTCAGCCTTATCTAGAGTTCATAAATTCCTCCCATGCTTCTGCTCCCTATCCCACTATGAATTAGCCTCCTTATATCAAAGAAAACATTCGGCATTTGATTTTTTGGGATTGGCTAACTTCACTTAGTATTATCTTCTCTAACTCATTTGCATTTACCTGCAAATGCCATGATTTTATTATATTTTGTTGCTGAGGAACATTTTTTAATCCATTCATCTATTGAAGGGCATCTAGGTTGGTTCCACAGTTTAGCTATTGTGAATTGTGCTGCTATAATAAACATTGATGTGGCTGTGTCCCTGTAGTATGCTGTTTAGAACATGCATTGGAGAAAAGTAGCCTCTTTAACAAATGGTGCTAGGAAAACTGGAAATCCATAAGCAACAAAACTAAATTAAACCCCTATCTCTCACCATGCACAAAACTCAACTCAAAATGAATCAAGAACTTAGGAATAAAACCAGAGACCCTGCATCTAATAGAAGAAAAAGTAGGCCCTAATCTCCATGTGTGATTAGGCCCCAACTTCCTTAATAAGACTCCTGTGGCGCAAGAATTAACAAATGAGATAGACTCAAACTAAAAAGTTTCTTTCCAGCAAAAGAAACAATCTGTGAGGTGAATAGAGAGCCTACATCTTGGGAGCAAATCTTTAACTCTTACACAGCAATCAGATAGAGCACTGATCTCTAGGGTATATAAAGAACTCAAAAAGCTAACCACCAAAAAACAAATAACCCAATCAATAAATGGGCCAAGGACCAGCATTGATATTGACTAAAATTTAATTTAGATTAATAGCTAGGGGGTTCCCCATATGAAAAAGAATATTTGTTAATATATTCAACAAACTGTATGCTCATAATGCATGATTTTTGAGTCATCACTGATTTTTTTTAACCCCTGTGCTTCCACCAATGTCCCAGGCAAGTGTCCTTGTTCAGATGAGATATCTATTAAGATCTGGCACTTATTTTTATAAATCCAATTGCCTTCATCTGGAAGGCCCTCAGCTAGCAATCTTCACACTGAATTTTGTTACTCTCAAATGACTATTCATACCCATTTTCTATGGATCTTTCTGGGCCAGATTTTTCATTCTGGCTTTCTGGGAATTTAAGAGACTGTATCTATTTAAGTGTTCTAAATCTTACTCTCTCGGCATTGCATGAGAATAAATTTCTATAAAAAGAATATCTTGAAAGAAAAGTAATCTTTATGTATGAATAATTGTCAAATTATGACAACCTTAAACTGCAAGGAATTTGAATAGGCCTGGTATGGTGGCATATGCTTACTGTCCCACCTACTCAGTAGACTAAGGCAGAAAGATCACTTGAACCCAAAGGATTGAGGTCAGCGTGGACAACCTAGCAAGACGCCTGTCTCAAAACACATTGTTCTTCAATTGTCTTATGAAAAAACAGAAATAAAATTCTCATAAACTTATGAGATTTTTTTTAAAGAAATAGGATTTAAAAAATTCTTTTTAATTACTTAAAACTAGATTCTTACATGTCTAATATATCACTATTTCTCACAAAGTTGAGACTAGCTGATCCTTGTTAATAAATGAATGGCAGAAACTAGGGAGTACTCTGAAATATCAGGGTGTCCACCGGCCATTCCAGAATCCTGCTCAATAGCAGATCTGATTCCACATGCCTGGGGTGGGGTCTGAGAGGATGCATTTGAAACAAGCTGCCCATGGGTGATCAAACTTTGAGAGTAAGCTGACTCAATTGAGAGTAGATTGAAACCAATCACATATCATTTTGTTTTAATAACAATTTATTTCAATGTTAAAGGATGGCTCAGCATTATATTTTATCATATATCTTATCATTAGTTGCTTCACATGTAACTACTTCTACCTTTACATACCCACATCCAAATCTTACAACAGGTGGCAACTGCCCTAATCCCTTCTTACCACTAGACTTCACTCTGTGGGAAAGTTTCGATCATCAAGATTTCCTCTCTTATATTTTCCCTTCTTCCCACCAGCAAAGCCAGTGCTCAATAAAAAAAATAACTAATTTATTATTTTTCAGAAATCATTGTTCATCTTTCATGGGCATAAAATCTCTGGGTTTAACATCTAATTCTCTCTGAAGGACCAATGAAGGAGAAAGAAAGTGCATTTAATAGATCTATGTTTTGAGCCAGGCGCAGTGGCACACACAGTGGCTTGGGAGGCTGAAGTAGGAGTATTGTGAGTTCAAAGCCAACCTCGGCAACAGTGAGATTCTAAGAAACTCAATGATACCCTGTATCTAAAGACAATCCAAAAAAATAGGGCTGGGGATGTGGCTCAGTGGTTGAGTGCCTCTGAGTTCAATCCCTAGTATTCTCCCCCCACCAAAAAAAAAAAATCTGTGTTGCTGTGATTTTTCTATCATCACTTACTGATGCATTATCCAGTTAATGGTCATGTATTGATCTGCCCCTTTGCCCTGTCTCATTGAATCACAACATAGTCTTATGGAGAGAGCATGTGCTATGGGCTGAGATGTAGCTCAGAGGTAGAACCCTTGCCTAGCATGTACAAGGCCTTGGGTTCCATCCTCAGTACTGTAAAAAACAAAACCAAAAAGAGTGTGTGCTGTGTAGTCAGATGGCTCAGTATTTGAGTTCCTGTACTATGATGCTTAATTAGCTGGACAAATACTCACCTTTTTAAGTTTCAGTTTCTTCCTCACTAGAATAAAAGGGTAAACTTATGCGTTTTTTAATGACATTGCTCCTGTAAAGCATTTTGCATTGCACCTGACACATATGTTATTTAAAATTAAATAGCTGTTATTATCATTAGAGAGCCTAGATTAGAAGGCATTATGGAAGGGACAGAAAAAGTTATAAATACTATGAAGACTATAACCACTAGTGAGAAAATAAGGTTCGTTTTACTTTAAAACCATACGTCTATTTAGGGATTGAACTTGTTTCTCCCATAAGAAAGACTTAAACTGATAATATATGGAAACTCTCTGGGATAAAGTTATAGGACTTCTGTGGTCAACCAGAATCAGAAAGAAAATTCAGCTCTTTTCCTATCCAAATTCATCAGTTCCCTGCAGCCTTTGTCTCCTTTCTTATATTATGTAGAGTGTGTGGTCTGTCTTCTCAACCACACATTTCCAGTCCTTTTCTCACCACTGCATTGACCAGGCAAGAAACCTCACCACTGGGGGAATCCAGCTGCTGCATTCCTTGTGGTCATGTTGCTATGGCTGATTAACTTGGGGAAAGCCTTCCAGCCCTGCAACCAGGACAAACAATTCCTTAGGAGCTCCAGCCTCAGTGGGTCTCAAAGTCTCTTGGCTATCATTCCACGTCTCCTTCGGTGATCTCTTGCATTGATCACAGGAACAATGGAAAACCTTCTCCACTCCCATTAAACATGTGACTCTACCTGTTACCAGAGAACTAGGCCAGAGGCCTGACTCTGGTAATCCAACAAATCAGGTCAAGTTAATGGCCTCCAAAATCAAACAGAAAAAGTTAATGATGAAAAGCATGAAAAGAACTTTAATCAGTGTAGCTATGCTAGGAAGTAAAAGAGTCTTGTGTTCTTAGCCCTGTTATCAAGGGATTGAAAATGACTTGAGGTTTTGTAGAAAGAGAAATGAGGGTAAGGGTTGGGGATTTGCAGAATTGAAGGCTTAGCACAGCTGTCAAAGCAGGTGATCTTGATCAGACCTGGTCAGGTCCATTTCTTACCTCAGCACGGGTCAGGTGGGGACTTGTCAGCAATACGAAAGTTGCTGTTGTCTGGTGGGCAGTTTCAATACATCAGAAGATTTTTATGGATCACACCTGTTGTTCCTGGAATCCAAGGTAACTCAGAGTAAAGGTGACAGGAGCAAATGGAGGCAGAGATGCAGGGAAAACTGAAGGGTCTAAGTCCTTGCACCTCCGGCTCACTCTCAACAGCTGACCTCACCTTCTTCTTCAAAAATGGAGGTCATAAGACAAGAGCTTCTCTAGCTTCTTGTCCCCATCCTTCATTCCTTCATTCCCTTTGAAAGGAAGCTATGTCTCTCTTTCCCTGTCACCTGTTCTCTGCATCCCATTTGCTTTCATCTTTTTAGAGTTATCTCCTATTTTCTTTCCCCTGCATCTTCAATCTCTCCCTTTCTACTGACTTTTTAACATTCAAGCATATTCAAATCTTTACCATTGTAAAAACACAAATAAAGCACTAAAAAACATTTTAAAGTCAACCACAATACAAATGATAATCCTCAGTCCTATTTTTTCATTCGTCTCTTGTCCAGCTTCCTTCTCCAAGTATCTCACCTCCTTACATTACTGTTGAGCTTGGATTCCTTTTAAAGTGACATTTTGTTTTCTGTTGGTTGTAACAGCAGGTGTTCGCTTTTGAACTTTGACAACTTCCTTTTTGTATTTTTCTATTGCTACCAAAACAAGTGACCACAAACCTAGTGATTTAAAGTAACAACTGTGTGTTGACTCATACTTCCATAGGTCCAAGAGGGGTCTTGCTGGACCAAAATCAAAGAGCTAGTAGAGACATGATTTTTACTGAAGTCTTTGGGTGAAGATTAGGCTTCACATCCATTCAAGTTTTTGGCCATATATACAACAACAGTAATGGAGTTTCAAATCGCCTTTATGCTTGAAATCTCCTTCCTTCCTGTCCTGTTTTTAAGAACTTGTGTGATGGGGACCCACCTAGATAATTTGAACAAGTTCCCTAAGTTCCGCTGATTTGTTCCTTATCAATCCATTAAGTCCATTCACAGCATTACCCAGATTAGAGCTTGACTGAATAACCAGAAATAGGAATCTTAGGAAAGGGAGCACCCTTAGTATTCTGCTTATCACACTTGCCTATAATTCCAGCAACTCAGAAGACCAAGGCAGGAGGATTGCAAGTTCAAGGCCAGTCTCAGCACCTAAATGAAGCTCTAAGCAACTTAGTGAGACTTCATCTCAAAATAAAAAATAAAAAGGATTGGGGATGTGGTTCAGTAGTAAAGCACCCCTAGGTTCAATCCCTGGTACCCACCCCCCCAAAAAAAATTCTGCTTATGATACCCTCATATAAACATATAAACATTATTAATATAAATTAAATTCACTACAAATTTTTTAAAATTGTGAACATTTGCCAGCCAACTTAACCTCCCTCTCCCTCCTTCCTGGTATCAGAAGGTGAGCAGTTATCCTTCATCAAGTCCTTCAGCTATGATGTTCTCTGAAACCCTGAGTCCAAAATAAACTTTCCCTTCTCTAAGTTGTTTCTTGTCAGGATTCTGGTCATAGCAACAAAAAGCTACTGACACCATCATTAACATTTGAAGTATAATTCCTGATTTTTCCAGGTATAGTACAAAAAACAGAACTCAGGTGTCCTCCTTGCTGGTTCAAAACTGTCCACTAATCATCCATGCTGCCTGCCAGACACACATCAGCCATGCACTTCGTCATAAGTGCACCTTGCAGTTGTATCTATGTGCTCTACATGCAAGTAGATGCCATCATGCAGAACATCTGCTCTTACAGAAATGATCCATTTTGCTACTTCTACTGGTAATAACACCATATCACAATGCTTCTCAAAATAACTTCTGAAGGAAACTAAAACTATCAAATTATTAAAAAAATTTTAGTAAAATTTTAAGATTATACCAGATAAACTTCAGAAGAAACAGCAGAAGTACTTCAGGAGAGATAGCTGAAGTTTTACATTTTGAAAGGAAATGTTTCAAGCAAATAATGTTAAAGAATAAAACATATCTCTTTTTCCTATAATGAACCTATTACCTCGAGGATCTCAAATTTCTCTTTCAACATTTCAAATATTAGTCTAGTCATTGTAAAATGTGAAATAGTTTGAGCATTTTATGACTATCAGATATATTACCATTATTAGAGTATTGATTTTCTTTCAAATGTGCTATTTGTAGGCTTTGTTCCATGTTTTAAGTGATTTGTTTTTTAAATTACATTAGGAATATATGTTCATTGTAGAACATATAGAGAAAATGAAAAGCAGGTAGAATAATACAAAAATCTGCATGTGGCTTATTTTTTAACCTACCCTGGGACATTCTGTTAACATTTTTGAAGTTAGCAAAAATAATTTTAGCTTTATAATAATTGTTATAGCCAATCCAAATGATACTGTATGACTCCAAATGAATTTGTAAAGTGCTCCTAAAAAAAATTTTTACAAGCTGCCTGGAAACACAGATTCACGTAGTATTTTAGAGAAAGTAGATCATGATGTACCAGGCTGATTCACTTTGTAAACTTAAGGCCACCATCTTCCTTTAGTTCCCTTTACATCTAATTTTTCTCATTAGAAATTGAAAGGGAAGGTCCAGACAATGTTTTAGTTGAGTTCTAAGATTTCATTATTCTCTAAAGTGCAATTTTTTTGTGGCATTGCTACAATGAATAGCAATATTCCTACAAATCTTTTGGAATCAGATTTATATGTCTGTGGCTGACTTTCAAAGAATAAATTCAGTTCTTATTACTTGGTAGATTATTATTAGCTAATAGATTAAAGAGACAAACCAGGGAAACCATATTAAAATGAAGCTAGTCTTCCAGCATTGAATTTCCATTTTACAAATGACAGATTTGAAATTCAGAAACATTAGGGCACATGGGTTAAAAGAGAAATGCATTGGCACAGATAGTTTGTGAGAAAAATGTCAGGACAATAAAAGAAGAATCTTCTTGCATCATTTTTTCAACCCTCAGGTGACTCTTCATAAACATAAGGTCTGTCAAAGGCTGGTCACAATTCCCCTATTAAACTTGCATATGATTTATAACCCAAGTGAAGGAACAGGATAATGTCATGAGTTATTAGATGAGAAAATCTCAGCTCCAAGACCAAACCTGACTTTCTAGGTGGCTTTAGATAAAAGTCAGTCAAACTTTCTGTGCTTTGTTTTCCTCATCCTTATTATTATAACAACATTATTTTCTATAACCTATATGATGAAACTGTTGTAAAGATTAAATAAAACCTGAAAGGGATGTATATATAAAAAAGAAGACATTTTACAAATATAAGAAGATTTTGATTTTGTAAATGGAAAGAGAATGAGAAAAAGAAAGAGAAGGAGTTGTCAGAGAGAATGAGACTCAATTTCCTCATCACTATAATCAAAATCATCCAGACTTGCTTTAGAATAGTACTTCACTGCATTTGGAAGCTAGATTCTCAGTTATTGTGGAACTCCAAGTAAATGGATTTACCATCAAGCACATAGAGACTCAGACACGGAGACTCTAGGCCTGTATACATAGGTGTCCTTTTGTGAACACTATGTCTCACTTGTTGGCATTTATGGGGCATCTTGAGAGCACTGGCTTTCTCCATATAAGTGTATAATATCAATGAATTTCTAGAATCTCTGCATGAAAGACTTGTTATACACACCTTTTTCTATTTCAATGGACCAAAACTATTGCATTAGATATTCAAGCACATAAACCACTGGATGTATGAGAAATAGTTACAAGAAAATAGAAAACATTGAGGATATGTGATTCTCAAATCACATTACTCAACGTTTAGTTGAATTCAAGTTACCAATATACAGAAGAATATCCAAAGGATTTGCACAGTGTGATAAAGCCTAAATCCTGGGGAAAAAATACATTCATGTTGCACCCTTATGTGATTCAGGAGTGGGGGGAAGCTTCTATATGATGTTGTATAGTCACTGACAGTTTCACTTTTCTTTGGATGAGAGTTTTTGTTAACAAATACATCACATTCTTCAGATGGGTACTTCCAATCACATGGCTAATTGTATCGTTTTCCCTGATTATTTATTGGTTTTCTACTTTGTTGCATCAAAACAGTCATACTTATACTTGCAGGATTGCCTTTAGACCCATACCCTGGGACCTACACTTTTAGATCAATACTGTCTGATTGAACATTCTGTGATGATGGGGATATTCTCTAAGTTGTCATGTCCTATAAAATAGTTATTAGTTACATATGAATAGTGAACACTTGAAATGTAATTAGCACATCTGAGCAGTTGTCTTTATATTTAATTTAAATGCATTTAGTACATGTGGCTTGTGGCTACCATGTTGGGACTGAACAGTTTTAGTCTAGTTATTTCATGCAAGTTTAAGGACCATTGTTTATTCCAATACTTTTTAAATCATGCCCTACATTCTGGGATCCCAGAATTCCCCGCCAAAGGGCCCAGACTCTATTACCAGAGCCCATGAAATCTTTCACCCAAGTCCATCTCCAGGAAGGGGGACTGAAAATCATAGTTGAGTAAACCTTAGGTCTGAGAGGTGGCCAAGGAATAGAGTTGGAGGAGGTGAGGGTATGGAAGAGTTAGTCTTGTAGACTCAGGTGCTCTTATATGTGCACACATAGCCCTTAAGATGTGGGATAGAGTCAGTAGTGATAATAAAGGGAGGCTGGCCAGGGCCAGCTGTCACCATGTTTCCATGTTTCAGTGTGAAACTATAAGGAGTATGAGATCAAGTTTTAAATTTTAATCTGGACTTCCAGGGCCTGATAAGTTACATTTGTCAAAATTGGAGGACAGAACCCATTTGTTTAACAATTTACTGGATTTATAATTTTAAAATATTTGGACGTATGGTATATGAACCTCTACTTGTACTCTTGCCCAAATTTAAGAGATGGGCCTGCACGTTCACCCTGTCAAACTAGTTAACAAAAAGTCTTTGACATCACATTCTTCAGATGGGTACTTCCAATCACAGGGCTAATTGTGTCATTTTCCCTGATTATATGTGAAAATGCAAAGCTTAACCTTTTCTCTCAAGCATGTGTTCTCAGAGAAAATGTCACATGTCTTCTTTCATAGGTGACTTGATTATTCTTTTTATATTAAAACTGATTTTGAGTACTTCATGGTTAGTCCAATTAATTACGTAGGAAAGGGAATTTTACAAAAGTCATTATGTAGAATGAGGCAATTCCAAAAACTAAAAATTTTAGACTCCTTCTATCAGATATGGTCAGACAAGGTCTCTTAATTTTTCAATTGTTTGCCCACAAAAATTTGTCCTTTCTGATCAAGAGGAATTCATTCTACTTCTATTTCTGACATTTTCTATGTTATCCAATAGAAAGGAAATGTGAGCCACATATAAAGCTTTACATAGTCTAGTAACCACATTAAAAATGTAAAAAGAAGGAGATGAAATCAATTTTATTAATAAATTTTATTTAACTTAATAGATGCAATACATACACACACATGCACACACACACACATACACACATTTATTTTTCATTTTTCATTTTTTTTGTACCAGGAATTGAACCCAGGGATGCTTAACTACCAAGAAACTCCCCAGCCCACTTTTTTTCTCCCATTTTTTATTTTGAGACAGGGTCTCACTAAATTGCTGATGTTGGTTTGAACATGTGATCCTCCTGCCTCAGCCTCCCGAACCACTTGGGATTACAGGGGTGCACCACCATGGCCAGTGCAAAATATAATTTTGGCAGGTAAACACAAAAAGTTGTTTTTGAGATACTTAAACATTGTTTTCATACTATGCTTCTGAAATCTGATATGTATTTTACACTTACAGAACATTTCAATTCAGACTAGACATATTTCCAGCATTCAGTTAGCCTCACATGACTAATGGCAACTCTTTGGTTCAGGCAGGTCTCTAGTGTATAAGAATTCAGCCTCAAGGATGATGACCTTTCCTATAAAAGCTTTTATGAGGTTTTGTTATATTATCTTCACTAAGGATAAATCCAGATTTTCTCAGCTGTTTGTGATTGGTTTTACCTAAACAATCTAAGCAGGAATTCATATCTAAATTCCAGCCCAACCTTTGTTCAGTATACCAGGTCTCCCTTCCTTAGTAATATCTAGCAGATACTTAGAAGTTCTATTTAATGTATCCTGAGTATAATTCAATCTAATTTTAGAAATATAAATAATAACTCTTAATATGTTCTAGAAAAATAGATCATCACTGTATAAAATTCTATTACAGAACTGAAAACCTCTCAGAAAACTACAACTCAAAATCCAAGACATCTTAGGAAATTAGTCATGAATGTAGGACTAAAATATTTATAGTGCAGTCTCTGGTAAAACATCATTTGTATGTAAGCAACAGGCTCATGGAAGGGAAGGGAGTAAAGCTTGTTAATCAGAATTCATTACCTTTGAAACATGATCCTTCTAATGACTTGTATATTTCTATTTTGCCCAGATTTTATATTTTCATATATATTGCACATTCTGATTTCAATTAGATATCATAGTCAAGCAAAAATTTAAGTGAAAATCCTGTTTACTTTCATTTCTTGTAAAAATGAACATGTTTTAGATATATGCTCCATAGAAGAATCTCCAAACTAATCTGTAGATAATCTAAGTTTTATTAGTACTCACAGAAGTTTGCGAGAATAGTTTTTAATTTCTATATGCAAACTGAAATATTTATAGGAATTATCAAGTAGACATAAGATGTACTAAAATTGATTTACCAGTATGTTGAGGTATCTATTAGTTCTAGCCACATTAATTATAAAATGGCTTTTTATTGAGATTCTATTAAATGTATAATTTGGAGACAATTTAAGCTTTTCTATTTTTCTGTTCTTACTCCTTCAGTAGGGCTTCATAGTCTTACATACTCCTTAATAGATTTATCCCAAGATATTCTGTACTATTTGTTACTCTTCTGAATGAATTTTTTTCCTGATAGTTTTAGTGGAGCAGAGGTGTGGTTATTGTGGTTTGTGGAAGTTATTGATTCTGACATGTTCATCTTCTTTGGACTCTCTTCAGCTCTCATCTCACTTCCAATAGTTTTCTGTAGGATTCTCTTGGATATTTTTAGCCTTTTCTGGTTTTTTTTTTTTTTTTTTTTTTTTTTTTTTTTTTTTTTTTTTGCATTGTAACCTTCAACAAAACACTGAAGTTGAAGCATCTTTTTCATGATCTTGACTCTAATGGGAATGTTACTAGTGTTTCACCATTAAATATAATATTTACTTAAATACACTTCTGGTAAGTTCCTATGGTAGACACATTCTTAAAAGGGCCTCTCCTCTACTCATAAACATGACTCACACTTTGTATAATATCTCTCTTTCATATGATCAAAACTGATATTTGCTTCTAACCAACAAAGTATGGCAAATGTAATAAACTATTTCTCTAATGATTATGTTATGTTACATAAGACTTAGTCTTAGCCTACAATAAAAGAAGCTAGCTTTCAAGCTGGCTTTTAAGGAAGAAATGTTGTGAACTGCCCCTGTAAAGGTCCATGTGACAGGGAACTGCACACAGTCCTTAGGAGGAGGAGGTGGCTCCCAGCCTCCAGCCATTCAAAGGCTGAGACCCTCAGTTTTATAACAGCAAGAACGAGAATTCTGTTAACCTGAATGAGCTTTAAAATGAGCTTTAAAAGCATATTCTTCTCAGTTGGAGCCTCCAAATGAGAATATAATTCAACACCTCACAGTCTTGCAAGACCCTTAGTTAAGGGTTAAGCTATTCCTAAACTCCTGATCCATGGAAGTTTTGACATAATGCATATTTCTTTAAGTTACTAAACTTTCAGTAATTTGCTCCAGTAGCAATAGAAACCATCAAGTTAAGGAAATGTCCTCTTAGTCTTATTATGTTAAGTTTTTTTTGTTTTTGTTTTCATTTTTGGCATAGTACTGGAGATGGAACTGAGGGCTTCCTACATGTTAGGCAAGCACTCCACTGAGCTATATCCCCAAGCCCCTTTTTTCTTTTAAGAGCAGGAATAGCTATTGAACTTTTGTCAAATATTTTCCTTATTCTTATTTTACTTTAAGATCAGGTGTCAACAAACTTTTTCTGAAAAAGACTATGCAGTTTGACTTGCATACCATCTGGTCTCTATCAGAACTGTTCAGTCCTAGTATTATCAGGCAGAAGCAGCTCTAGAGAATATGTAAATGAGTTTGTATTATTGTGTTCTAGTATATATATGTGTGTGTATATGTGTGTGTATATATATATTTAAGTACTAGGGACGGAACCCAGGGAGCTCTACCCCCAAGCCTTTTTTTCTTTTTTTCTTTTGAGATAGGGTCTCTCTAAGTTGCCCAGGCCAGTCTCAAACTTGAAGACCTTCTGCTTTAGCCTCCAGACTAGCTGGGATTACAGGCATGTACTACTGTGCCCTGCTATAATAAACTTTATTTGCAAAAACTGGTAGCTGTCCAGACTTGGCCTGAGGCCTTAGTTTGTTGACCTCTGATTAAGATTTTTGTATTTTTTTTTACTCCTAACCTATTAAAAGAAGTATATTAGTGGCTTTTCTAATATTGAACTATCCTTTTCATTTTCTGGGGTAAATTCTATTTGGAAATGATTTTTAAATGCACAACTGGAGTCAACATGTTAGCATTTTATTTAGGACTTTAATATTTATATTCACAAATAATATTGGTTTAGTTCCTTTGTTCAATTCAGTGTTAATTTAGCCTCATAAAGTTGAGTTGGATAGATTTTCTGCTGTTCTTAGACTATAAAAATAATCAATATAACATGTGAATTTTGTGTTCCTTAAAGCCTTAGTAGACATCCTTTTTTGTTATTTTTTCTCCAAAGTTAATTGTTAATTTTTTATTTATCTTATTTTGTTGGTTTTGGGATTTGGACTGTCTTTTGTTTCTCATTTTGTTCTATTGGAGTTTGTTGGTGTGTTCTTTTTAGACAAACAGATGTTCAATTTTGTGATAGTCACATATGTAGTTTGAGTATTATGTCTTAGGTTCAAAGTTCCATTTATACATATCCATCAGCTTGTTAAATGTGATCATCAAATTCTTTAAATTATTACTTTTTCTTTGGTCTGCTGTATCTACTGACTTTTGAAAGAGAAGTAATTTTTAAAATTATTTAATTACTGGGGCTGGGGATGTGGCTCAAGCGGTAGCGCGCTTGCGTGCTTGCCAAGCATGAGCAGGGTGCTGGGTTCGATCCTCAGCACCATATAAAAATAAAATAAAGATGTTGTGTCCACCGAAAACTAAAAAATAAATATTAAAAAATTCTCTCTCTCTCTCTCCCTCTGTCTCTCTCTCTCTCTCTCTCCCTCTCTCTCTCAATCTTAAAAAAAAAGATGTTGTGTCCACCAAAAAAAAAATATTAAAAAAATTCTCTCTCTCTCTCTAAAAAAAATTATTTAATTACTCTATATACATGTGTTTCAACAGTTAATATTGTACCAACCAGAAAACTCAAGGAATGACAGAGGTAATCAATCACCTTCTTATATATTAAGAATGTAGACACACTGAACACTTATATATATTGGTGCTATTGAAAAGAAATATTTTTGCCAAGTGGGTGGTACATTCCTTAATCCAAGTGATGAAACATTGAGGCAGGAAGATTACAAGTTCAAGGAGTCTTAGCATTTAGCAAGATCTCTTTTCAAATTACAAAATAAAAAGGACTGAGCTCAATCTTCCACCCACCCCTACCCCCCCGCCAAAAAAAAAAAAAAAAGAAAGAAAGGAAAGAAAAAAAGAAATGGAAAGGAAAAAAATTTTCAATTAAGGCTATTAAAGTCTTGATTGTTGTTAATGGCAGCTATAGTTCTTCCAATTTACTGGTTGGCCTAAAAATATTTAAGAGTTACTCATCAGTACTACAGTTAAACTGGCACTTAGTTTACCCACTTTATATTGTGTGACTATAGATATTGAAACATGATACATACATATTGTAGATTTAACTTCTCTGGAAGTAACACTTTGATTTAATTATTTATTCTGAACAAAGACAACTACTGAATTTCTTGTAAACATGAAAAATGACTACCTCACACCAGTCTATAGATGCATCAGGATTGTTGCACAGTTTCCTATAAAAGCATTTCACATCTTGAGTCTTCACTTCTGAACCAAAGAGTTCCTGAACCGATGAATAAAACTTGTTATAACCAATGACATCTGCATTGGAAAAAGCACAATTACATTTTCATCAAATTCCAAGGCCTATATTTCACATTTCAGCTTTTTATCTATTTCCTAACCTTCCATTTCCTTATTTCAACCTATAAAAACCAAATTTATCTGCATTTTAAAGATCTTGTCTTTGGAAACATAACTAGGCCTTTGGCTAAAATAATACTAAATCTGTAGAAATATCTTGCTTTTGGTAAACTGTGCTTTCTCTACAGCCTTTGTTTCAGCTATCTTAGAAATTTGGGGCAGGAACCCCCAAATAAGAAAATGAATTACTTCTTTCTTATTGTGAAAAGTTTCACCAACTGCAGTCTCTGCTAGAATTAATCTTAAATGAAAGGTAGAGTGTGCAAAGAACTATTATTGGTTGCACACACACACACACACACACACACACACACATAGACTATAAAAATAATCAATATAACATGTGAATTATGTGTTCCTTAAAGCCTTAGTAGACATCCTTTTTTGTTTGTTATTTTTTGAATCTTCATTTTGAATCTTCATTTTGCCAAATATATTAATTTACTGGGGTTATGTTACCTGCAGCCAAGTTAGGAAAACTGTGTGGATCCCAGCTGTCTAGATTCAGTCACCCACCCATGTAGGAAATAAAGAAGCGATACAGAAAGGAAAAATGAATTTAATGCAGTTTGAGCACCCTGGGGAGAAGCAGTTAGATTGTTCCTCCTTCAGTCTTACTAAAAGGAGTAACAATTTATAGAAACAAAAGCCAGGAGATACACATATGTAGATTTAACTAGGCTATTCTAGTTAGAGAATGTGTCACAGCTTCAGCTTCCTTAGTGCCTTCCTGGGTCCGGGGAAACTTTCTCAATTTCTTTCTCGGCTTTAGGAAGTTCAGGGTGCTAAAACAATTCCATAGGAGGTCTGTTTCAGTAAGACTCTTGACTCTAAGGTCACAAAAGAGTTAGATGCAAGATTTCTCGAACTGTACACAGAGATCAGATTCTTTTATTTAGTTCACACAACTATATTGAGAATTGTGTGTCAAAACTGAGCTAGACATGTGACTTAGAATGAACACTCAGCAGGATTCCTGCTCTCAAGGAGCTTATATTCTAGGCAGAGGATCAGAAAATGAAAAAGTGAACAAACAATTCACAGATGGTGACAGGCAAGGCTCATTAATAGAGACAGACATTAAGTTATCAGTTATCTATTCATAAGGTAGGAAGTAGTATTGCTGGAAAAGGGCATGAGGGAACTTGCTGGGAGATTAGAAATGTTCTTTGTCTTGGTCTGGTTGGTGCTATAGGTACACTGACCAATGTTCAAATTTATGAACCTCCATACTTAAGCTTATAATTGCACTTTGTGGATTGTTGACTTTATGGGTATGTCAACCTCAGTTGCAAAGTAAAACTAAATGGCATTATAGAATGAGATAAGTTGGAGAAAGCAATCAGTGGGGACCTGTGATAGAATTATATGATGTTGGGGACCTTGGGGAAGGCTTCTTTAAGGAGGAAGATAAGACTATTAAGCTGAGGAAAATTTAATATCAAGCTAAGAAAAAAGGAGTCAGTCATTTGTAAAGACAAGAATGTTTAGACAAAGGCTGATAAACACAAAGCCCTGAGGCTGGAAAGAACTCTGTGTGTTCTGGGAAGGTGAGTGAGTATAGTTTAGTGGGTACTGGGAAAATGCTATGAGCTAAGACCAGAGATGCAGGAGGGTTAAACTAGGGTCAGAGTTGGTCTTTTATCCTAAGCACTATGGTAGGCTATCACTGGAGAGTTTCACAGAAGGAAAGGATAATCTGACTTAATTTTTGTTTTTTAAATGTTCTCTGACTACTGTGAGGAGGTGACACTGAAAGCTGTAAAACCAGCTAGGGGCAATTGCATTGGTCCAGGCTTCAGAGGCTTGGGCCATGATGATACTGCACATGTCTCACTGCTATAGAGAGTCTCACTTATACTTCTCTTCTTGACTTAATTATCAATAACATACTCTTTCTCTTTTGCTCTTGAAAGTGTTCCTAGTTGGAGGATAAGTGATATGAGTACCCTAGAGATCCCATTGGACATGGTGATATGTTTGGAAGTAGAATTACAAGGACTTACAATGGAATAAAAGTTGTTGTGGACAAAAGTGGTGAGTAAAGGCAGGAGTTGAGAGCACTGATTATTGTCCAGAGGAGATATTGTGACCACTCCCACCCCCAAACACATGCACATACATATATACACAACACACATACACAACACACACATGCACATGCAAACCTGTGCAAAAGCCATTTGGTAATGTCTGGAGACATTTCTGATTATCAAAACTAGGGGTGGGTGTGGTACTGGAACTTAGTGAATAGTGAATAGAGAGTCCAGGGATGCTGCTAAACATCCTACAATGCATAGGACAGCCCAATGCCACCTTCAAGTACATGTATACAGAAAAAAAAATTATTTGACCGAAAGGTCAATAGTGCTAAGGTTGAGAAACTTGTTCTAGAGTGACATTCGGGTTTCTGGTTTCAGAACTCAGCAAATGTTGGTACTATTTACCAAACGGGTAAGTGGGAAACGACTATGCTTCTTGGGAAAAATAAAATATTCCATTTTGGTCATATTAAACTTGAAATTACTCTGAGACACACAAATAGTTATTTAGTTATTTTAAATTCACACTAACTAGGACAATATATGTGTTTCTTTGTAAATGTCATGTAATAAGTTTGATCAGATTTTCCAGTCCTGGGATGTTTTGGATTCTATCAGGTCATTGGCAAGATTTAAGAGCAATATTGCTGGGACAAATTACTACAGTCTACCTAATATCAATTTTGAGATAGACAACTATTCCATTAAAAACATTCTCTCATTCTTAGCTTCTTGCCTATAGTAAACAGTAGGCCTAATTTTCTAATGATTGTTAATGAATATGAATTTATTTCAGACAGTATTAGCATCCTGATATAAGTTACAATTATACTTTTCCTTCTCAATCTTTCAGACCGGTGTCTCAGTTACAGTAGTCATTGGTCACAGTCATTTGTCTAGCAGTAATTACTCTTTATCTAATCTTAAAAAACTATATAGGGAGGACATATTCAATGCAGGTTTGTGATTACAAGCCTCTCAGTGGATGCAAGGTTAACTTATTTGTGAAGCACACATTTAAGGAGAACCTCCTGGACATCAGACTGTGCTCGCCTTAGGGCTGCAAAACCTTCAAAACACTCATAGGTCAATGGTGGGGGAAAAGGGACAGGAATATATATATATATATAAATTTCAGCAGGCTAAATACATCAGGTAAATTCCTTGAGACAGCAATAAGTGCATTAGCAGTCTGAAGATGCCTTTCCTTAGGGGAAGTTTGGGACTTTTTGCAAAGAAGTGATATTTTATTTGGATCTTAAAAGATGAACAGGACTTTACAGGTATCAAAGAAAAAGAAAGAAAAGGAAAAGGAGGAAAGGAATTGTACATTGGGGGAATGATGCAGCAAAATCAATGATTAAGAGTATGACATACTTAGAAATGCTAAAAAGTTTATGATAGGGCAGAAGGTGCGGAAAGAAAGTGCCAGGAACAGAGACCAGAAAGATAAGTTGAGGCATGATTGTTAATGGGCCTGCGTGCCAAGTTAACATACATGAATTTCAGAGGTCAGCTAATAAGCCAGGAATATGGCAGATCTAATTTTGTAAAAGGAAAAGCTTTTTGAAAAGTATAGAGAAAGGAATCACTCTCGTCAAGAAGATTAGTAACAGGCTGTTGTAATAACCTAAGAGAAAAATACTATGACCCAGTTAAAGGTTATACCAGATAAACTGGCATGGCAAATGATGTTTACACCATAAGACCCAGTGAGAACACAGTAGGCAAAGCTCAAGGAGAAAAAGAGGCACAGAAAAAAATGAAAAGGAGAAAAATCAGAAGAGAGTATTATGACAAAAGATGTAGTGGGAGGGCATTTCTTGAAGCAGAGGCGGCTAACAGTGTCAATGCAGCAAAATGGCTAAGTGGGCTGCAAAGGGGAAAAACAATTTATTGAATTTGGCAACTGTGTTAGGTTCTCAAATACCTTAGTAAGAGCATTTTCAGCAAAGTGATGAGGAAAGCCAGGCTGGAGAAAGTTGACAATGAAGTGGTAATGCTGTAAGGAAATTTAGTGGAGGAGCAAAGGAGAGATATACAGTGGTAGCTAAAGGGAAGAGAAAGTCAAGGTCAGGGCACTTGAGTATATTTTTAGATTGAGAGGACAAAGCCAGTGAAAGAAGATTTTTGAGGCTGTTGTAGCAAAGTGACAGCCTTGGAAGGGTGGAGGGAGGACAGGTGCTGCTTTAGGTACTTTGAAAGTGGAAGAAAGGGAATTTGAGAGACTTCATGTCTTGGGGCCATGCTTTCCCGTATAATATAGGAAACTTGGCTGGGAGGGGCAGAGATCCCATAGAAGATTCAGAAAAGATGGTAAGAATTTGGAAAATCAATTACAGAGAACGAAATAAACTGACTGGGGGAAATTAAGTTTTATTGAGATGTTTAGAAAGCCTGGCCAAGTACAAAACTACCCAAAGTGCATATCTAATAGGACTTACACCACCTAGCTCTAATACTTAAAAGTTGAGTGACTTAGGCAGGTGACTCATCTCTACCTCCTGTCTTTTCAGAAATAAAATGGACATGTTAGTAATCTTTGTCTATTCAGATTGCCATGCAAATCATACTTATTAAAATAACATAAATTATTAAATGCTATTCAAATAATACTGGTTTGGGTTCAAACACCCAAAATGAATATTTTTTACTTACATATGATTATGTAACCTAGCACACATAAGGCAGGCCACATTGTCCCTTTAGCAATTATTTGACCCTTGTTCCTTTTATTTCAATAAGAGCGTTTGTTCTATTGGGTTTTGACTGTGCTATTCAGCCTTACTCTTTATGACTGTCCTTGGGGCCCCCCCAAATGCATACTATACTAATCCCCTTGAACAGGGCCATGGCTCTGCATTGGGTTGTCTGCGAGTCATACTCTTGGCAGACCACTGTCCACTACATTCACCTTATCTTAGCATGCTCAAATCATTCCTGCCTAGAGACATGAGGACTGTCCCAGACAATGGAATGATAGTGAAACAGAACATTTTTTTATTGCTTATGAAAGTCCTTATGGTATCATGATAGCCTTAGATATAGAAGGATGGCTGCTGTGGTTTGAATAGTGTCCCCCAAGGCCCCATGTGTTAAAAACTTGGTCAAGAGCCTGTGGAGTTATTTCGAAGTAATGAAATCTCTAAGAGGTGTGACCTAGTCGGAGGAAGTTAGGTCATTGGGATGTGCCTTAAAGGGGATTTGGGGACCACATCCAACTTCCTTTCTCTCTCTCTTTCTTTACCTTCTGGTTGCCTAGAGGCAAACAGCTTCCTCTACTCTGTGTACCCCATATGGTGTGCCCCAAAGCAACAGACCAATTGGCCATGGATTGAAACCTCTGAAACTCTTAGCCAAAAATAAACCTTTCCTCCTTTTATGCTGATCATCTCAGGTATTTTGTTAGAGTGACAGAAAGCTAACACAGCAGCGCATATGGCTTTCCACATGGTCACTATACACTAACTACTGTGAATCCCAGGTCAACCAGTGAGCAATCAAATCGTAGTACCTACAAAAAAACCCCGAGATGTCATTTAATCCAATCCTCTAACTTTAAAATTGAGACAATGAAGATTCAGAGAATTGGGAAAAACATCTCCCCAAGTCAAATTAGCTATTTAGAGACAAAGAAAGAACAAGAACTCAGATCTTCAGGACCCACATTTGGTGTCCTTGCTATTAAGCTACACTGGTTTTCTCTGATGGCTTCAAACACTTCCCAGTTCTAATCAACCTCCCCAACTCTACTTCCCTATAATCACTATTCTTACCTTCTTTTGGGAAAAACAAGCCTGCTCTTTCACCTTTTTTCTGGAGTGCTGTCTCTTCAACCAATTTTTGAAACCCATTCACGGCTATTCTGAAATTGTTAATCAAAACTGCAGGGCTGAAATGCTTTTTGTCTCTGATATCCATATGGACACAGGGAATCTTTTATTTCTGTAGAGAAATAAAAAGTTATTTTATTTGCCAATGTGAAAAACCTTCCTTTTCCTGCAATGCTGCTCTGCTGTCTCAATTTTTGCTCTAAGTCTCATTCTTTTGATCTCCAAATTCCAGCCTATGGATAGGAGTAAGAGTTACCATAGGATGTTAGTAGGGAGGAAGGCTGGCTTAGGTCTAACGCGTTTCCTACAGGCAAACATTTCTGCAAAACTTCCTGACCTCATAATGTTAGCAGTGTCCTTCAGATGGTCCCCATTGCATCATAATGTCTCTGTAACATTTTGCTTTTTTCACAAGGAGGATATTGAAATTTGTTTCTCCTACAGGTTTTGTATGTGGGTGTATACTTCTTTAGAGGGAAGATAAATGGGTAAATACCAAGTAAGAAAAGTAGGCGTTACTTTCTCCCTTCTATATCTCTTCTCACCTCACACCTTTTGTCTCCCTCACGGTGCTTTGAAGGAAGTTCACGCTCATTTTTTGTAGCTACACTGAATATGGAAGCTTGAACTTCTACAGATGAAAATGTATTTAAGCACCTGTTATTTCTACCTCAAGTGAAGACATTTTTAGAGATCACAGAGAATTTAAAAAAATGCCTCTTATTCCTTCATTCATGGACCTTCATTTAAAACAATAAAATGAACTAAGGATAAGGAAGGAATAGCTCCTGTTAGGGAAGTTTTTCGAGATGTCAGTGGAATAAGAGACCTTTCTGTATGCTCCCTTCCCTCTAATTACAATCTCCAATCCCATTTAGTCCAATTGCTATGGAATCAAATTTTTCAGTCTTCACAATTTTTTATGGGAAGGAGATGTTGTCTGTTTATCAACAACTCGTTAGCTTCCTATGGTTTAGGTGAGTTAGATGAGGTTCCTACCCTTTTGGTAGTCCATTTTTTAAAACATCTTGCAAGAACTTACAGAGATAAAGCAAATGACATTGAGGAACACCTTCAGCTTCAATACCGTTTGTTTGACATCCATCTCTAGCTACAATCTATGAGAAAGAAAATCTCTAACATCATACATAAAGAAAAATCTCCTAGCTCTAATTTCATTCTCTATGATCTCTAAAAATGTTATTTCTTTTCTTTCCTTTAAAGCTTTCAAAATACAATGCAGCGACATCTGAAGAGCCACCTTTCCTATGATCCTAATGCATGTATTCTTATATTCATCCATCTATACATTCAGCTAATATTTACTGAATACCAACATCATGCTAGAGGCACTAGGATATAGCAATGAGCAAGTTAGCTTCTTGAATTTACAATCTAATATTAAAATAAGACAGGTAGACAAATAAACAAGCAAGTTATATGTCAGAAGATGGTGAGTGTTATGAAGAAAGAACAAAGGTATGTGTTGGAGCAGGGGAGTTCAAGGAAAGTAATTATTTTTACATTAATAAAAAGACATTTGGGCAGAAATATGAAGGAAGTAAAGGTAGCATGGCACATGGATAGATGGTAGAAGGATGTTCCAGGGAAGAGCAAGAATGATGTTCTAAGATCCACATTTGCTTGACATTTCTGAAGAAAAGCGAAATGGGTTGTTTGTCTAGGATGATATGGGATGGGAGAGAGGGGAAGGGAGATAAGAGCCAGTTTCAGGGTGGTGAGGTGGGCAGATCATAGAGGATTCTATAGTCTATTGTTGTAAAGGCTTTTACCCTGAGACATACAGGAGTTGGCAGAATAGTTACATGATCTGAATTCTATTTAAAAAGCATTGCTCTAGTTGCTTTCTATGAATCACAACTAGAAGGGAGAAAGAATAGATAGAAATAGATAAATCCATTAGGTAGCAATTTCAATAATCCAAGTTAAAAGATGACAGAAGCTTCAATTAGTGTGTAGACTATATTTATAGCCTGACTCCATGAACACACTGAAAGTAATTATAATACTTACTAAGCAATTGGAAATTGAAATGCTGATTAGATATTTGATGATATTAAGAAAATGTTATTCATTATATTAGACATTCTAATTATATTTTATGTTGTTTGTCTTTCTCCATTTGTGCTGTTATAACAAAATGTGTTAGACTGAATAATTTATAAAGATCAGAAATTTATTTCTTATAGTTCTGGAGGCTGGGAAGGAAGCCCAATACCAAAACTCCAGCAAATCCAATATCTGTGAGTGCCCCATTCCTCAGAGGTGGCTTCTTCTCTATGTTCTCACATGGTAGAAGGCAGCTTCCTCCAAGCCTCTTTTATAAGGATACTAATCCCATTCATGAGAATGGAGACCTCCTGACCTAGTCATCTCCCAAAGGCAGATCCTCCTAACACCATCAACTTGGTGGTTAGATGTCAACACATGACAGAAATGTTAATATCAAAGCATTGTTATTATTTAATGTTATATTTTAGAGCTACATATGGAAATATTTACAGATAAGCATTGAAGTTAAAGGAGCAGTCACTTGTGCAAAGTACTATTGATCATCCATACATAGTAAGGACTGAAAATTAACCACTGGAATGTGTCTTATATCTTGAGGAATGCTTCATCAGTGGAATCATGGGGGGTGGGCACCGAGATAGTAGGTATAAATGTATATTAAATGCATATTACGGCAAGGCCATTTGGGAACATCTTAGAGGAGTTTGCTAGAACATTTTTTACAACTATTATGGCCATTTATAAAGATACAGGATGCATCTGTACTTGTATTTTTTCTATTGCAAAGATGATATATTTTAATATTCTTTAAATTTAAAGAATTTTAAAGAATTTAAAGAATATTAAAAGAAATCCATCATGTTCCTCACATTTTTTTTTGTACTAGAGATTAAACTCAGGGGCACTTTACCATGGAGCTACATCCCTACACCTTTTTATTTATTTATTTTTTTTTTTTCAGACAGGATCTCACTAAGTTGTTTAGGGTCTTGCTAAATTGCTGAGGCTAGCTTAGAACTTGTAATCCTCCTGCCTCAACCTTCCAACATACTGGGATTCTAGGTGGGCGCCACTATGCCTTGCCTCCCGCTCTTACAAGGCTATTAACTTTAGAAAATCAGGCTACACTTTGATACTTTTATAGTTTTAATATAATTATGTACATTATTTAAATTTCAATGTATGTATTATTCTATAAATCTGTCTCTGGGTTTCTAGTAGCTTTTGTTAGCATAGTTATTCCTTTTTCTTTTTCATCTATTTTGTCAAATGTGTTATTTTTATTAATTACTTTTTACATGTAAATGACTGTGAAAGGAATTGGTGAAAAATATTTAGAAGCAAGCACATCCTTAGCCATTCAAGAAAAGAAATGGTATTGCCACTGTCAGAGGTAAGTCCCTAGCAAAATAATTGGTGGGAATGGTTTCTCTGAGCTAGTTTGGCTTCAGCTTCCACGAGTATTATGAGAACCATGTTTGGAAGTTGGCAGGTCAGACTGTGATATAAGGTGCATGGTTGGATTCTCAACCTGTCTATCTTTTGGGCCAGGTAGCAGCCTCTGATAGAAATCCTGCCAGGACAATAGGTTGCTTTGTGTTCTCTGCTCCTAATGCATTGTGGCCAACTCCAATTCTCAGGCTACATCAAGGAAGAACTCCTCTGGGATAAAAGGGAAGTTCTCAGATGATTCCTTTGGCAGGTCACTGAGAGAGGCAGGAGCTTCAATAGTGGGTGGCCATGGCTGACCAGGGATTGCCAAGAACCTGGGCCAGGCAGATTCAAAATAGAAAGACAACACATGAGGGGGACATATCTTGGTAACAACACTCCTCCATGGGTCTATCTCTTGAGTCACAATCCTGAAGCCAGGACTTTAGGTACAGTGGGGCATAGGTGTCCTATGGCCATAAACCTTTACCATCATTTTGTGAATTCCTTTATCCTTGGCTTATTTCCTGTGTCTTTCTTTTCCATGATTTATACCCTAATTTTGCTGGCTCATATCCAGAAAAAGCACCTGGAAGATATGTTTGCAGGAGGAAGGGTTTCGGGAGATTTAACCCAGAGCCCTGTGCTTGCCAAACAAGTATTCCACCACTGAATTACATCCCAGACCAAGACAAATTTTTTGATATTTGCAGGTCTAAAAATATCCTGATCTTTGCTTGCCTTTGATGATATTTGTGTATAGAGTTCTAGTTTGGAAATTGTTTTCTTTCAAAGTTGTTAAGGTATTATTACACTGTTTTAAGGAGTTCATTCTGACCAGCTTCTGTTGCTAAATTATTCTGATTCCTAATTCTTCATGCATAACTTTTTAATTTTTTCCTTTAAGAAGCTTACAAATATTGTTTCCTGCTTACCAAACTTTCACTATGATGAATATTAATGGGAAAAATATATATTGTTAATTAATCACAACTTCACTAACCGGTTTCTTTAAGAAATTGAATAGTTACCCCTCCCTAAATCCTTCATCACCTAAACTCTGTTTTTAACAGTGCTATAGATTAGATGTGGACTGGTCCCCAAAGGCCCATGTGTTCAAGGCTTGGTCCTCAGTTAGGCACTATCAAGAGGTAGTAGAAACTTTAAGAGATCAGGCCCAGTAGGAGGCCTTGTGGTCATTGGGGAATGCCCCTGAAGGGGACAGAAGGACCCTAGCCCCTTCCACTTTATCTTTTTCACTCCTGGCCATGAGGTGAGTGGTTATGCTAAACCCTGATGTGCTGCTTTGCCACAGGCCCCAAAGCAACAAGGGCAATTGATCATGGACTGAAACCTCCAAAACTGTTGGCCAAAATAAACCTTTTCTCTTATCTCCAGCATTTGTTATAGTGACAGAAAGCTAACTAATAAAAACAGCAAGGTTACAAATAAGATTTTGTTTTAAAAGTCATTGTATATATTTGGGGGGAATATGGGTAGCTTGCATAGTTTATTCATTAAGGTGATCTTATATCTCACCCATCTGAGGAATTGTATGTATATAGAGACTTTATAGTCAGAACCTGAAGGGCATACTAGATTCTCTTTTTTTAAAAAAAGTTCAGTAATATTCACAAAATTACATTCCTAAGGCAGAAAAAGGTACAGATATGCTTGGCAAGATTTTCTGCAAAGGCCCTTCTATTTTTTACTAGAGACCAGGGTTAGAGAGACCAAGGAAGGATGTCTTCCCAGTTTTGGGAAGGAGATAACTTGATTGGGTAAAGGTTAAAGTTCCTTCTCAGCTGACACATTTATGACATAGAAGGCTAGGGATTATTGAGTACTCCAAACAGGAATGTCAGATAAAACATGTCTCTGTCTCTCTTCCCCAATACTTTGCAAAGGACAGTCTTGAAACATAAAGAGATTGTGACTGATGCTCCAATGCAAGAGAATATTAAACTAAATTACTTTTTGCCTTGGGAGTAACCCCAAAAAGGCTTGATGAACTCCCCAGTTTTAAAGGACACCCATGCAGGAGGTGGGTGAGGGACCAGATCTGCATATATGTGCACATTCTCACCTCCAAACTATTTGCAAGAAGGCAACATGTTTAATAGGAGTTTGCGGAGACAATGAACACTTTGAGGGGCCACTAACTTTCCCTGGTTTCTTTCCATCCATTGAGCACTGATGGGGAGAGATAGAGGGCACTTCCAGAATTTAATGGTGAAAGGATGCATACCATATTTGCAGAAAGTGATATACTAGACTCTGAGTAAAGTATCCCACACTGGCCCATCTTCAGAGGGGCTCTATCGATGGAGCCTCTTTTATCTGGGGAACCCAAGCACCTGGTTGATGAAGGCATTGCTTCTCAAGGGAAGTGTTTAAGAAGAATCTCAGGGGCCTAAGGTTCTCTGGAGAATCCAAAAATCACCCCAGAAGAGAAAAGCACAGCATTTAAAATCTGATAAAATCAGAGGGCTCCAACATGAGATGACAACTTTACCAATTAAGAAGATTTTTTTTTTTCTCTCTTGAGCCCAGACAGGCCAACAACAGCATCTGTAGGTCATGAGTCAAGGAAATGGGAGAAGCTAAGCTTGTTTTTCTATCTCACCCTCACAGAAGCTCTCCAAGCAAACTATTTTGCACAGTGAGTTTTACATAGGTTTTAATGGTTTAGTATTATAATGTCCAGGACTTGTCTTAATTGAAAATGTTCAGAAAAGCTTTGGGATCTGCCAACCTTTAATCAAAAGACCAAATAAATAAATAAATAAATAAATAAAGCAAGTGGAAAGAAGATATCTGAAATGAATTATGGGAGAAAAAAGACTAAAGTTACTTTTTGTTTGCATCATACCCAGTCCAGCTTGTTTGATCAACTGGTTACATGAGTTTACTTCTACTCTGAGACAGTGAGGCACAAGCATGATTTACACATGCTCCCCCATCACCCGCCTTTTTTCTTTTGTTTTTAAATTGCAGTATAATGCACCAAACAAAATTTACAACTTTAACTATTTTAATTGTATAATTCAATAGCATTAAGACATCCATAAGGTTGTACAATTATCAACACTATCCATTTCTAGAATTTTTGCATCATTCCAAACAGAACGTCTGTGCCCAGTAAATTTCCCATTCCCTCTAATTCCCTGTCACTGGAAACCACCATGCTACTTTCTGTCTCTATGATTGCCTATTTTAGGTATGTTATATAAGTGGAATCATATATTTGTCCTTTGTGTCTGATTTATTTCATTTAAGCATAACATTTTAAAAGTCCATCCATGTTGTTGCATGTTCTAGAATTTCATTCCTTTCTGTTGCTAAATAATATTCCATTGTATGTGTGTCTCACATTTTGTTTATCATTTATCCATTGATGGACATTTGGGTTATTTAGGCCATCACAAATAGTATATCTATGAACACTGCTGTACAAATAATCTGTTTGAGTCTTTGATCCATGTGTTATTTCTCTGATCCATTTTGAGTTAATTTTGTATATGACATAGGGTACAACTTCATTCTTTGGTGTATGGATATACAGTTTCTCCAATATTTATTGAAGACTATTTTTTCCCTATCAGCATCCTTGTTGAAAATCAATTGACCATATATTTGAGGGTTCATATCTTGGCTTTTTATACCATTGATTGTGATAGTAGGAGCAAATGTGACTCCATTTTGTTTTATGACTTCATCCTATAAAACAACCATGCCAAGTAGAAGGGTCATGACTGGGGCAAGATGTTCTTTTCCTTTTGCTATAGAAACCTTCAAGAACATGAAACTACCTAATGGGACATTGTTTCTGTAACTAGGGTAACAGGGCTCTGTTTCTGTAACTGGGGTGACTGGGCTAACTGTGATTGGTTAGGCTTCTCTCCGCTTGATTGCACTGTCCCGCTTCTGTTCCTGGCTTGCTTACATTGGCTAGACTCTGAGTAAAGTATCCCACACTGGCCCATCCCTTTTGCAGTTTTCAGGCTTATAAGGAGTGTCCTTGCTATTATTCGGGGCTGATCAGGGGAACAGCTTTATGTTCTGGTCAGCCGCCACCAGTGTGCTTCAATAAAGTCTTGATTCGATTATACATGAGTGATCTGGAAGTCAGTTTATGAAACCCGGGACGAAGCTTTAACTATAACAGATCATTGTGTTTATTCTTATTCTAGTACTGTGCTTACTTTTAAGTGGTAATACTTTGTCATTATTCCATCAATACATAATTCAGAAATTGACAAAGAAACATTTTTATGTTTAACAAAGAAAATTGTAGATGTGATATCTTGCCTATTTATGTCAAGTTCAGTACTGTAAAAAATAACAGAATCAACATTCTTAAACATTTGCCAAAGGCTCTTACTCTTCCTTTTCATTCACTGCTATTATTTCTCTTGCATAGTGTATGGTTTAGATGTTAGGTGTCCCCAAAAGCTCACGTGTGAGAAACAGTGCAAGAGGGCTTAGAGGTGAAATGATTGGGTTAGGAAAGCCTTGACCCAATCAATGAACTAATCCCTGATAAATGAGGCCAGAATTAGACAGGCAATCAGTATAGATAGGTAAATTGAGTCATGATGGATCAAGGAAGCCAATTTGAGTAAGTCCAGGAAGTTGGAGACTTCCCCTGAGGGACTGAAAAGACTTCAGAGTCTTTCCTCCACCCTATCAAGATAACCTACTAAAGTAACCTGTTCTAGGAATTGCCCCTGCCCCCCAGCTACAGGGAGTTGTAAAAATATCCAGCCCTTACCCAGTCCACCTGCTTCTTACCTTTTGGCCATCCCACAGAGCATCTCTATGCAGGAAGGAGATAAGGGGAAGAGAGCAGGAGAACAAAGGAAGCCTAAGACCTATAAGAGAGGCAGAACATCCTTGCTTCTTGGGATACCAGCTATGGCCCCCTTCTCCCTCCTGGGAGAAATCTATGTTACCTCTTTTTAAATAAACCCTGCATGTTATTTATATGCTTGCTTTGGCATACTTCTCTAATGTTATACTTCAACATGTGAGGGAGCAGAACTTGTAACCGGCAAGGGGGGGGGCGTGGTAATCACAACAATTATCTGAGTGATAACTGAAGGCAGGTAGGGTGTGGCTGGAAGAGGTAGGTCATTGGGTTCATGCCTTTGGAGTATATATTTTGTATCTGGTGAGTAGAGTCTCTCTCTCTCTGCTTCCTGATGTGATGCCCTGAGCCACTTTCCTTCACCACACTCTTCTGCCATGATGTTCTGCTTCACCTCAAACTCGGAGGAATGGAGCCAATTGCCTATGGACTAAGACTTCTGAAACTATGAACCCCCAGATAAACTTTCCTCCTCTAAAATTGTTCTTGTTGCTCTTTGGTCACAGCAGTGAAAAACCTGACTAAAACATGGTATTTCCGTGGGCTTTATTCTGTATAAAATAAAACCCAAAGTCCTTTTATTACAATAGCCAAGACTCTGCAATGATCAGGCCAATCAGTGCTCACCCAACTCTCTGCCCCCATTTCCTGTTGGGAAAACATATAACGGCAGCAGCACCCCAGAGAAAAACCCCAGCATGGCATCTAACGACCCTCTTTCTCCTCTTTGTATTTTTCACTGGCGTGAAACGTTCCCTCCGGCGCCAATGTTCAAATCCTGCTGGTGGGAAGCCTCAGCCCCAATTAGAATTAATTTCTTGGGCTCCGGAACTGACATATGGAAGAGCTTGCCAATAAACGGGCGACTCTCCTTAGACCTATATAAACACACAGCCTTTGGTAATAAAGTGGAACCTCTTTGGTGATCTGTGTCGTGTGGTGCGGCGTCTTCCAGTCTTACATTTCCTAGTTTCATTCTGCCCCACTCATATTGGCTTTGTTACCACTGTTTACCAGTGAGGAGCCCTTGCTTCCCCGAATGCTGAAGTATAACACCAGAGAAGCATGCTGAGGCAAGTTTAGACTGGAAAGTGGAAGCTTTATTAAAGGACAGCAGAAAAGACTTCCTCCTGGAGGAAGAAGGGGGCCCAAAAGGCAGAATCAGTGGAAGGGGGAGTTCTTCCCTTTTTTATAGCTAAGGTCTTCTTTCAGCTTTCCCACACCCGTGTCCTTTGTTTTCCATTATCTTACAATGATAGAATGCAGATGGGAAGGCCCAAAAGATAGGGGCTAATTGGGCTGAAGGAATAATCTGGTCAGGAAGGGCCTGGTTTTTGGATTAGCATCTCCCTGTTTGCTGGGAGCTGCTTCATTAACATTTCCTTAGGATGGGCTCCAGACCTTGGGGACATTCACATTTCAATTTCCCCAAGTGCTGCTCTTGTTTCCTGGACTCCATTCTCAATAATGGCCTCCATTTTATTTATCTTACTCGATTTTAGACCCCATTTACCTAACTACACTAACTACCTATCTGTGAATCTGGCTTCAGCTTTATTGTTGTTCTTTAAATACACCAGCACAGGCCCACTTCAGTACATGTATCCTGTGCCTAAAGTACTATCTGTAATCACCGTGTCTAAATAATAACCAGGTTCCTCCCTCTTCCATACCCTTTCTCTGCTTAATAATTCTTTATGGCATTTAGCATATGATATCCTACATATGCACTAATTTGATTATCATCTACTTTCTAAACAAACACTGGAATGCAAGCTTTTTGAGGGAAGGATTCAGCACCAAAGAATGAATGCTTTAGAAAAAAAAATACAGTGTGTCCTTTTTTCATTCATTCAACTAATATTTATTGTGAACTTACTGTAGAAGAGGCACTAAGGTGAAAACACAGTGGATTTTAAACAGAACTGAATAGGTTCTAAAATATAAAATAATAAAATTGAAATATAAAATTAAAGTTTTAAAGGGTGGATGCGCTAGATAATCTCATAAATGGAAAGTCCAGTTTAGAACCCTTAAAGGAAAATCAAGGTCAAAGGACAGAGCACACTGCCCCTTGACTGTTGCTCAACACAACAGGGTGGAGAGCTGACCATCCAGAAGATTAGATTCTATTTCTAGGAAATTTGGAACAGGAATTCCTTGAAGCTAGCCATTCTTGACTCATCTTTTGAAGCTAGAGGGATAAATATCTCCATGTAGAGCAATTACTTTCCCTTCTACAAACTCAGCCTACTTACCAGGGCCAAGGATAGCCTGTGTGTGTGGCTGTGGGGTGCATCCTCCTGTGAGGTCTTGTTAGAGACCCTGCAGGAATAGAGGCAAAAGCAGCTCTTGAAGAGTGTAACCATGTTCACAATCTATATTTGAAATGTACTATATTTTCAAGGCCCAGTGGAAAATGTGTCCTGTTCTAAATATAGCACTTACTTTTCTATACCTGCTAGATTTAGGTTGAAGCTATGGGGCACAGCCCAGGCAGTCACCTTCACTGAAGGGCTTCAGCTACACCACTTATATCAGGACAGAAAGGTTTTGGGGTACAGCCTGGTGCTTAAACTCGGTCTCACTTTAATGCCATTTCCTTCTTTATCATGATTCTCTCTTCCTATCTCTCGCCATTGCAGCACATTCTTTAAAGTCCTTGAATATGTCCTCCAGCACTCAGGCAGTTAAATTTGTCAATTTATCTATCAGTTTAATGGTTTTTTTTTCTTCCTCAGTTTCCCTATTTGTAAGATTGTTTGGCTGGTACCGTTTACCAATCTTTTCAACATTTTGTTTTCTTTTGCTTTCATTAGGGGGGGTGGGGGTGGAAGGGAGGGGGGGTGGGGGAGAGAAGCCTAGTGTGGATGTACTTAATCCAACCCTTTTGCAGGCACGTGGTAAATGGAGGCGTTCATAAATATTTATGAATGAATGAATGCATAAGTATGTGAGTGAATGGGTGAGAGGACATGATGTTTTTAAGCTGAATGCGCGCGGGGAGATGGGAATGTGCAGAACCATTGAATGAGGTTGATTTGCCTCCCTGTGCTCCTATGAGTCCTCCAGACTCACCTACCATGCGCGTCCACGCGGGGGCAGGAGTGAAGGGGGGACCAGAGAGTAGAGGCGGGACTACGAGGACACGCCGCAGGAGGGCGAAGCTACGAGTGCGCGCCAGGGGCGGGGCTAGGAGGGGCGCCGGGCGGAAGGGGCGGGGAGGGCGTGCCTTAGCGCGCGCTGGGCGCAGCCTTCGGTGCAATGGCCAGAGCCGACTCCCGTGTCCGGGCCCCACCCGGACGCTGAGCGCCTCCGACTGCCGAGCGCGCCGGCGCCGGGCCATGTACTCGGGGAACCGCAGCGGCAGCCAGGGCTCCTGGGAGGGCGACGGGCCTGCGGGCGCCGAGGGGTCGGCGCCAGAGGGGACGCTGAGCCCCACACCGCTCTTCAGTCCCGGCACTTATGAGCGCCTGGCTCTGCTGTTTGGCTCCGTGGGGCTGCTGGGCGCTGGCAGCAACCTGCTGGTGCTCGTCCTCTACTACAAGTTCCAGCGGCTCCGCACACCCACTCACCTCTTCCTAGTCAACATCAGCCTCGGCGACCTGCTGATGTCCCTCTTCGGGGTCACCTTTACCTTCGTGTCCTGCCTAAGGAACCGCTGGGTGTGGGACACCGTGGGCTGCGTGTGGGACGGGTTCAGCAGCAGCCTCTTCGGTGAGTTGGACCACGAGGAGGAAGCATCCTCGCCTCAGCTCCCCACTCCCAGCACTGACACTTCCCTCCTGCTTGGCTTCCCTCGCTCCTGCACGGCTGCAGAGCCTCACCACCCCTTCTGCCACCCCCCGCGACCCCCAGTGCATGGTGTGTCTGCCACCTTCCCTAGTCTCCTCCACCCGCGCTGCCGCGACTTGGCTCTAGGGGCCCGCCTCTTCCCCCGCACTCTGACCCTAAAGCGGCTTCATCCTGAGCTGCTCTTTCAGGCTCCAGCCCTTGCATAAAGTCTCTGGCTTCAGGCAAGCTCATCTTTCATCTCAGGTCTCTGTTTTCACCTCTTGATAAAAACTCAACAGGGCATTTATTTCACCACAACGTTTTACATTTTGAGGAAACGAGGGCCTGTAGAGTCAAGAGATCCAAGAGGGGAAAAAAAGCTTATCTCATGAAAGTTGGAGGAAGAGACAAGACATTTAATTCATATATTGTTTTTTTCCTAAAATGAGAAGTAGCGACCTAAAATTGTGGCAGCTTCTATTATTTTTTCTTTTGCTCATTAACAGTTGTAAACCTTTGTTTCCTAAGGAATGAGAAAGTTTCATTCAGGTTCTTAGAATGCAGATTGGCATGTGTCCTATCAGGTATTTTATATTGTATTTTTCCTCCTTTATACTTTCCATCATACCAAAATCAACGGCTCAGAGAATCCCAAAACAGGTGAACAAATAATTAGCTATGTAGCCAATATATTTCATTAAAGGTGGAACTTGACAATTGATTGAAGATTTATTTGTACAGTATTCCTAATCCTTATGGAAGATTTTTAGGTCTCATTGAGATGACATTTTGAAGGATGCCCAACCCCAGTATATGATTCAAGACATATTCTAAGCTTAGAAAAGAACTTACTTTGTGTATTCCAGGAATTTCATTTGTACAAAGAGTTGAAATAGAAATGTGTATTTTTGAGGTCTTGAAGTTTCTAAGTCTTGAAATCCATTGATGATTTATTACTGCTATTATCTTGGCAGATATTAGAGATCAAAAGTCTTTATAACACCATTACAAATATTTTCTTATTCACCAACCCTCTATGCTGTAGCAAACCCAAATATTATGCTATTTTTCATGGTTAATTTTCTTAATATTTCAAGAGAAACAAGAAAATGTCAGAGAAGTCATGATTTCATTTATTTGATTGCCTCAATGATTTTAGTATTCTCTTCCTCCCCAATAAGGATTAATCTGAGAATTTCCTTAATGCAAAAATTTGAAGCTTGCAGAAGGGACTGTAAATGTACAGATGACTCTGTGATTACACTCTTTATGTTAATTAAAGATATCTATTGGGCAGTTTTGTAGGCCCCGCTGAACTTTGAAGAAGGTGATTCAAGCCTAAGCTTAAGGTATCAGTAAAGCCCCCCAAGGTGGGCAACGGTTGTTGGTTCACACAAATGAAAATTCTTATTTCCATGAAGTGCCTTTTCTGTGCTGGAAAATTGTGCACAAGGGAGTTTGAAAACAAGGATGTATCTAGGTTTTTTGTTGTGGTGGTGGTTTTTTTTTTTGTTTGTTTGTTTTAATTTGTGCTTCCTCACCCATTTTCTTTGCTGGCCCCCACACTCTTGTATGCCTCTTTTTTCTCTTTTACCATCCCTGATCAGGTCACATATCAATCAGAAGTGATTTTTCTAAGATGCTAGAAACATTCGCCACATAATATTTTACCTGATGGCTGCTCTACTTCTCAAGGTGTTTAGTTAGTGCTTTCAACCATGATATCCTCATTTTAGAATTAGAGGTGGACACTCTGAGATTAAAGGGTCAAACTTAAACACTGGAAACAAGAGTGAGATTACTGTGGGGTTTAAAAAGTTCTTAGTAAAGATTAAGAATTTCTTTGCCTGAAGTGTGCTTCTAGATTAGGATTACAGATGAAAGTTTTCCCTTGTTGTTACCCTGAACAAGAACAAATCGACCATGAAGTTTTGAAGGGAGAGGGAATTTAAAAATACCAGAAGTAGCTGCTTGTTCCTTAGGGTTTGGAGAGACTTTCCCATCCAGTGGGAAATTCACTGGCCTTAGGGTAAAAGGATGGGTCCTGCTTTTGATCCTGTGGGCTTTCTCAAGTCTCCCCTGCCATCAGTTTTTTCATTTTTATTATGGAGTAATTGAGCTTAATGTTCTTTAAGATCATCCTCTTACTTTGTATTTTGAGGATTCCTTTGATATGTGTAGTTTAGATGGTGCTGGGTATTGGTGCTAATGTCTTGTATCCTCATCTCCTACTCTCAGCCCTGTTCCCTTCTAAGCCAAGAATAAGCACATACCATGGTTGTTATTCTTCAATACCCTCATAGGTTCTGTCTTCCTCTTTACAACCCGCTAGAAGAAGACCGAATAAGCAAATCAGTATATTTTTACTAGAGTAAATCAGGTATATATATGCATGCATGAATATATCAGGCAGGTGTTTTATTTTGTCAGATCCTGTTTCTCAGAGAATTCTGAATATAAGTGAAATCTGATGTTCTTGAGGCAGAAACTTTTGACTAAATAGGACTGCTAGGATCACCATTTCAGTTAAACTGAGCAATGGGTCAGTAACCTAGTCAATTTAATCTAAGTTCTGATTGAATGGCTTTTTTTTTTTTTAACCAGTATCCATAATAATCAGTCCTTCTGGTCTTGGCAGGTCCAGCTTGTGCCAGTCTAGATTTAGGTAGAATTAATGGTAGTAAAAATTAAAGGTCTAAGAACTTTCACTGCTACTGTACCAGGATGGATAGAAAAGAGCACTGTAGGGTATGTCTTTAACCTGAAGACTTCCAGGTGAGTATCCCTTTAGGCCGTTGCTATGCCACTTCTGGCCACACCTAGCATCAAACATTTGCTCTACAGATAGACTATAACCAGCATCATGCTGGAGGTTAATGGGGAGACTTCCTGCACCACACCTTCAAAATTAAATAAATAACATATTATTGTTATCCTCAGCCGAGGATGTTTAGAAAAACCTTTTTTCTTGGGACACAGAGATTCAGGGTTAGAGTTTGGCAAAAATGCAAACCATTATTTTATTCAAATGTTAGAAATGGGTGATATTTATGTTAAGATATTTTAATATGTGAAACTAGGATTTTTTTTAATTATAAAATACACACATGCATATGTACGTTCATATAAAGACTGATTATATGTACATTTTTCCCCTCGTTCTGTTCTTTTGTGCCTAAATATTTTTAAATGCCAGCTGTTTTATTGAATTAATTTTTATGTAGTAATCTGACTGGTTAATAACTCAGTCAAAATAGTTGCTTGTTGCTATCACAAGATTCTAAGGGTGGTTGGGGCAAGAAAAAGTCTTATGCTTGGCTTTACCAAAATCACCTGTAGACTCTTGGGCACAGAAATATTCCTAATTGTGACAGTATTTGTATAGAACATGATCTGTTTCCATAAACACAGTGAAGCCACACGTTTCATTCAGTCAAAGCTCACAGCTGTATATAGTTTTATTCAGGTGGTTTCTTAAAAGCCAAAATTAAGTTATGCTAATTCTTTTTTGTTTTTGTGGGCCACTGTTTTCATTCTTTATTATTCTGGTTATTTTGGGGAGGGGGATATGCCTGTATTGTTCATTTTCAAGAAAGTAGAAAATATGTGAGAAAGCATTTGATGACTTGCTTTAGTAGAGTTTTGTATCCAGATATTAAGTCAGGTTCCAGTAGATTATAATTGGTATTGCATGAAATTACTTCTCTTATTTGTTTACAGTTGTATTCTTTCTTAAATTTTCTTCTTTCAGAGAAGAGTTCCAGTCACAAATGCATATGTGATGCATTTTGACATTTACTGCTAAGCCGAAATGCAGAAATGAAAACCACACGTCCGTTTTAATATTCTCAGATGTGATTAGATGTACTTTATCATGGTTTTATGCTACTGGCTTATAAAAAAAATACATTAAAAAAGGGAAACAGTTAAACAACTAGGACCTGCAAACCCAATGCTTCTGGGATGAACTGGAACATCACAAGGAGAGATTTTATTATGCATAAGCAGACCTCAGCAGAGCCCTCAGCCTAGATTTATACACATTTCCTTCATCAGCAGCTGTCACAAGACACTTTGCCTCCTAGAATGGCAGACATTCTCCCCACAGAGTTTGATGTGGTTATAATAGGGACAGGTCTGCCTGAATCCATCCTTGCTGCTGCATGCTCAAGAAGTGGACAGAGGGTTCTACATATTGATTCAAGAAGCTACTATGGAGGGAATTGGGCTAGTTTCAGTTTTTCAGGATTGCTATCCTGGTTGCAGGAGTATCAGCAAAACAGAGATACTGAGGAAGAAAATACTGCCTGGCAAGACTTGATTCATGAAACAGAGGAAGGCATCACTCTTTGCAAGAAGGATGAAACCATTCAACACATAGAAGTTTTTTGCTATGCCAGTCAAGATAAAGAGCACAATGTTCAAGAGATCGGTGCTCTTCAGAAAAGTCCCTCCTCAATGGCGTCTAGTACCCTCATTGAATCTGTGGATTCTGCGTGCTTGCCCAAAGAAAGGGACTCCTCTTACTTCACTAGCTCTGAAATATCTGCCCAACATACCCAAAAAAGTGCTAAAGATATTTCACTAGAAATAACTGATGTACAAGAATCATTAGAGAAAGATAAAACTTGTATACACACAATTTCAGGTGGGAGTAAAGGTGAAAACAAACCTACAATAGAAGATAACATTGATCAGCCAAAGAGAAATAGGATTACTTACCCTCTAATAGTTGAAGAAGGCAGGAGATTTAATATTGATTTGGTATCAAAGCTGCTATATTCCCAAGGATCACTGATTGATCTTTTAATCAAATCAAATGTTAGTCGTTATGCAGAATTTAAAAATGTAACTAGGATTCTTGCATTTCGGGAAGGAAAGGTAGAACAGGTGCCTTGCTCCAGAGCAGATGTATTTAATAGCAAAGAACTCACTATGGTTGAAAAAAGGATGCTGATGAAATTTCTTACCTTTTGTTTAGACTATGAACAACAACCTGATGAATACCAAGATTTCAAGCAATGTTCATTTTCAGAGTTCTTAAAAACTAAAAAGTTAACCCCCAGCCTCCAATACTTTATACTACACTCAATTGCAATGACATCAGAATCATCATGTAGCACATTAGATGGCCTTAAAGCAACAAAAAACTTCCTTCAGTGTCTTGGACGGTTTGGCAACACTCCATTTTTATTTCCCTTATATGGCCAAGGAGAAATTCCCCAGTGTTTTTGCAGGATGTGTGCTGTTTTTGGTGGAATCTATTGTCTTCGCCATAAAGTACAATGCCTTGTAGTTGACAAAGAATCTGGTAGATGTAAAGCAATTATAGATCACTTGGGTCAAAGAATAAATGCTAAATATTTTATTGTGGAGGATAGTTACCTTTCTCAGGAAACATGCTCCAATGTGCAGTATAAACAGATCTCAAGGGCAATACTCATTACAGATCAGTCTATACTAAAGACAGAGTCAGATCAACAGATTTCCATTTTGATAGTGCCTCCAATAGAATCAGGAGCCTGTTCTGTTCGGGTCACGGAATTATGTTCATCAACCATGACATGCATGAAAGACACCTATCTAGTACATCTGACCTGTGCATCTTCAAAAACAGCAAGAGAAGACTTAGAATCCGTGGTGAAGAAATTATTCACTCCTTTTACTGAAACAAAAGAAGAAAAAGAAGAACTTAGAAAGCCAAGACTTTTGTGGGCTCTATATTTTAATATGAGAGATTCCTCGGGAATCAGCAGAAGCTCCTATGATGGCTTACCTTCAAATGTTTATGTCTGCTCTGGGCCTGACTGTGGACTGGGAAATGAGCATGCAGTCAAACAGGCAGAAACTCTGTTTCAGGAGATGTTTCCTGGTGAAGAATTCTGTCCTCCTCCTCCAAATCCAGAAGACATTATCTTTGATGGTGATGATAAGCAACCAGAAGCTCCTGGAACCAACGTAATAATGGCCAAGCTTGAATCCCCCGAGGAAAGCCAAAACTTGGAAAGCCCGGGGAAGCATCTTCAGAATTAGAAAAGAACTCAAAATGCTCTTCATCCTGGAATCGATATATTATTATTTGAAGGACAGCTTCCTACATAAAAGAATGGTATGCAGATGTCTTTAACATGATTTGAGACATTGGGCACTGGGTGTCTTTGTGAACCTATTATTTGTCACTAGACTTTTTTTTTTTTAATTTCAGAATCGGCTCCATGATCCAGAATATCAAAAAAGGATTAGCTTTATTTTAATATTGGGTATTGTGTGAGGGTTCCATGTTAGCAGCTTTGCTAAAGAAAAGTAGTATTGTGCCTACTACTGGTCTTTAAATTTTCTTTATCTACAGAACAATTAATATCATTTAAGAAACACTCTAGTTACTATTGCAGCTACTAAAATTGCTATCACCTCTGCTTGAATAGTGAAACACATACAAATAATAAATTTTGTGAGTTTTTTATAAATAATATAAACATGTAGGCTTAGTAGTAGGAATAGCAATAGTACAAATACCAATATGATAAAATACAATTGTTTCTAATTGTTAAGTCTGATGTTAACAATACATTTTGCAGGTGAATTTATCTACTTGACCCTTATAACCCATGAAGCAGTGAGACCATTATAGCCTTCTACTTTAAAGAGTCAAGAGTTTGTAGTTGAAGAGCTCATTTGTGGGAGATACACTCCAAGGAAATTTAGAAGTTAGAGTAGTTAAAAAAAAATCTCTAAAACCTTGCTTTGACATCTAAAACAAAAGATCTTCCAACAAGTAACTCAGGCCAAAATAAAAAAATAAATGACCCCAGAAAAAAGATATTTCAGGATGACCATTCCAAAATTTCTAAAAAGGATCCAAAGGAAAAACTGAGTGGGACACTTTTAACCTAGGATTATAGATGATTTTAAAATTCTCTGCTTAAATAGATTTTCTTATCCCAGTTTTCTCAGGATGAAACTACCACCTTGTCTCTGTCACTTTAATTAGCAATAGTAGCCAAGATACTGAGTCAAAGTAGGATTTACTGTGCCCCTATGGTTGTGTCCCATCCCACAAATAGGTAAGAACAGCCTTCATAGTTACTTCTGCTTCTTAGCTATATCTGGAGAATAAATGCCCCCCCATCCAAAGTTTAAAAAAAAAAAAGGTCATTTACTCCAACTTTCTAAGGTGAAAGCTTGGGAAGCTGTCAGCGGAGGTGAATTTCCATGATTAATTCCATTTCCAGTCCTCAGGCAGAGAGAATGATAATCCTATAGAAACCCAAATCATTTCATAACCGTGTTTGTTCTCAAAATAGCATTTACTATGTGCTGGGCATACTGTGCTTTCTCACTACAGTTTCTCAATAATATAAGGCAGATACTATTGCATACATTTTCAAAGAAGTATGGAGACTCAGTTATTAATCATTACTCATTCTGATGTGTGGATGAGCCAGTATCGGAACCCATTCTTTCATGATTCCATAAACCATTCATCTTTCTATCTGCAATCATTGTTAGAAACGTATAGGTACAGAATGAGAAGGAAAAGGTGCCCATGAAAGTCAAAATCTAATGTTGCTGGGCAAGAAAAGTAGACAGACCCTGGTCTTTCAGCTTATTGTTAAGTCAGAGAAATATGAATAAGATTAATTAAATGTTTTAGAGCTATGAATCTCATTGAAGCAGAATTCAACATAAGTTTAACAAAATAATGCTCTTTGGTGACATCTTTTGGTCTGAAGTTCTAAAAAATGTTAGTAGACCAAAATATGTTCTAATTCAGTCCTTCATCACAGATTTAAGTAAGACAGATTTAAGTAATTGACAGCATACTGGAAGTATAAAAATCATGGGCTGATATTAATATTGACTTTTAAAATACAGTAAAGTGGTATATTAGTAAGTAGATCCTAAAGTTTAAACCTATCAAAAAGTTGAAATGCCTAATTACTACAAAATACTAATTAAAATGAATAAAATTGTAAGATAAATAAAATGAAAGTGAAAGTAATTCAGTTTTTCAGTATCACAGGTTATTCATGAGAAATACAGAAAAGTAACAGTGAAAAGTTTCAAAATATGGTATCTACAGACATAATGGAAATAAAAATAAAAAGTATTATATGAGGCCACAATAGAGATTGTTTTAAAAAACTAACAAAATGAATATCTTACTTTCTTAAATCAATACAAAATAGCAAGTTGGAAATAAGACAAGTTATAAACTGTAAAAAGCATTTAAAAATATAGAGGATATTATAATGTAGTATAGTTTTCTGACAAAATAGAATTTGACCCAATGGATTTATTAACTTTTTTAAATGTTTAAGGAAAATGTGTATCAAAAAAGATGATATACTTACATTAATTGCATTTTGAGGTACATACGGCTTCAATATTAAAATTCAAACATTCTTTAAAAGGTCTCATTCTTAGCAAATGCAATATGAAAAGGAAAATGTGGGCAAATAATATATCAACAAAAGTCTTTATTTATTGTGACTCAGAATTAGAAGGCTGATGTTCAGCAAAGCAGCCATTGTATCAACATAAGTAGAATAAAATGGTAAAAAATCCAAAGTATTAGCTACTGCCAAAGTTAGTAGTCTCAACTCTTTAAAAATTTATCATTCATCTTTGATTTAATTATCTTTGGTAATTATTTCATTTTTTTAGTGTGATAATTACTTGAAACTAATAATTAATATTCATATTGAGGAAACAGATATTTCTCAGTTTGAAATTAAACTATGCTGGCACCATTTTCTTTATATATGGTTGAAGAAATTTGCCATTGAGAAAAAGAAATTCACAAAATAAGAAAGATAAGAAAACACCACAAATTTTATTTTCTATTTACATGGCTTTATAGCTAGCTAATCTTATACTGTCATATAAATCTATTAATGAGACTAATTCAGGAAGTTGCAGGATATATCATTGTTAAAAATCTAATTTCTATATGCCAACAGTGACTGCAATTTAAAGTGTTTGGGTATTAATATATATGAACCATATAAAGGATGTTATGCAACTATATTGAGACAATTTAAGAAAAATGCTTAAATAGAAGCAGGTTGAAGGAGCTAAATTTAAAATATGTGCATACTCTCATGAGAGACATCCTGATATAATGGAAAAGTTGTACATGTGGAGTCCTTGCATCACATCTTATTAGTTGTCTCATCTCAGGGAAAAACACTTTTAGCTTCCATTTTACCACCTATATTAGAATTAATAATTATTGTGAGGATTGAGTTAGTGAACATGAAATTATTGTCCAAAGGAATGTCAATATATGACATGGATGTGTAGATTTATTTTAATACCATTTAACATTCCTACTGGATGTTTCATGTAACTTGACAGAATTAAAAGAAATTACCTAGGCAAGTAAACAGGTAAAGATGTTTTTAAATTATGAGAAAAAGTGGGAGCTTTGCCTTTTAAGTCTTTGAAGCATGCCTTTGAGTGACTTATCTAAAAACTCTGTGATGCTGAGCAGAAAGCTTAGCTAATATGAATAAACAGAAAGAGGTATTTAATAGCCACTGACAGAAAGTATTTAATAACTATTGGTAGAAAGACTAGTTGTTTCATTGTGGACATAGATTAACACCATATGATAATGCAACTTATGCCAGTTGAATTAAAATGTTAACTATAAAAGTAAAAACGAAAATATTACAATTTTCATTCCAATATTGGTGCCAAGGAACTTCATGGCAATGAGAAATATTGACAAGGTAGATCAACAAATAAAAAGATGAAAAATTATAATAAACAAAAAGAAAAGATGGAATAAAAAGGGTGTTTGCATTATATAAGTGGTTTAATAATGTTTTTAAAAGTGGATGGAAATCCTTAAGGCTTTATCCTCTTTACTAGGTAGATTTAGTAAGGGATAGGTTACAAATGAGAAGATATAAGTAAAAATAAATTTTTAGAAAGATGTTCAAGTTAAATATTTTAAAAGGAGATTTAAATGACTTTGACCTAGTTCTTGCTATTAAGCAAAACTTTTAAATTTGTGTTTGTCTATACCAATAGCACTATATATTAGTAGTCATTTTAAAGAACTTTTTAGAAGACTAACAAGAGCTCTATAACTGATTTTTTTTTTTTTAAATATACCAGATCACTTTGAATACCACATGTATGCCTGGGAAAATACTTAAAAGAAAGAAAGAAAGAAAAAGCTACCTGTAGCAGTTCCTTTCATACAAATTTAAAAGAAAAAAAGCCTATTAATTCAGAAATGGATAAATTTTGGTGTATTGTTGTTGCTATCATAAACATATAGCCATTAGTTAATATTGATATATGTAAAATTGTATGCAAAACTGAGATCAAAAAATGTTAATTAGAACATATATTTACATATTTGTATAAATTTGTATGTATCTGTGTTGAAAAGAATCAGAAGACATTTAAGTAATTGCAGCTTAATAAGGGGTTCTTTTTCTGTAAAATACTGATGTGTAAAATAAAGAATAAAAGATTTATTGTAAGTTGGAATTCTTAATTGTTGAGAAAATTACTGATTTTTTGGAAACTCCTCAGATTCTACTTTAAATTAAAAATTTTTTAAAAAATTCTAAGTGGTAAAGGTTCAAAAAGTTAATCTCCAGAAATGTGTGGCAGAAAGTTTTCTAAGTCTTGGTGGAAAGGAATTCTTGGTCACAATGGACTTTGTATCTTTCGTAACTTAATTGCCCAGCATTAAAGAATGATAATAAAAATAACAGTAATGCGTTCCAGGACCTTAGCAGTTAGAAATTGCATACTTTCATGGCCCCAAATCCAAGAACAGACATAATATGGGAGTGTCAGAGCAGAGAGAAGAAGGCTGGATTCATAGAAGTGGAGACCTATGTTGCAAGGAGACCTATGTTGAGGACAGATTTCAGGACTGAGGATGCAGGCAGACCATTTCTCCCAGTCCCTAGAGATCCAAATCAAGATGATTTAATTCAACAAACAGGTTAAACACCAATTGGATTCTAAGATCCAGAAATATAAAAATGAATAGAATAAATTTTCTACCTGAGAAACATTTTGTTTAGAATATTTAGTTTAAAGTCTCTTTTACCTTAATGAGTACTTTATACCTTTACTATACATCACAATTTCAGTTGTAAATACTACTGTTCCCGTTCCCTTAATTCACCAAAGAAAAAAATGCATGGCATTTATTTTATAGGGTGCCCAAATCTTTTGTTACACCCTTGGAAACAGGTAGTTAAAGGGTTAAAATCTGGGTCAGCTAGCACTTTCTGAAATCTATTTCAGCTACTAATTATTTATTAGTATAGCAGTTATAAGCTTTGTGTCCTGCTTGGGGTAAGAGCAAAGAGAAGGTAGAAGAAATTGGGTCCAGAAACTCAAAAATCATTGGGGGTTTAGAGAGTAGGAAGTGTAAAGTAATCTAAGTGAGACAAGCAGATCAGTTTTAATACCAAGAAATCCTCTAGTAAGGATTAGTTTAATTTGCTTTTATCTGGATGGATCAAGTCATGCTCCCATTTGCCTTGAGTTGTTCCCTCTGAAGATTTTTAAATGTGTACCTTCATTATAAAGAGGCATTGTTTCTAGCAGAGTTCCTTTTCATTTAACCAACCACCTTATGTATTCACATTGCAACAGCAGGGGGTGCAGTTCCTCCAATTTTCTATCAGGCGTTAATAATACAGAACATGGTTCACCTGAAAGAGTTTGACTAACATGAATATTGTGACGACAATTCTGCTTCAGCATGTATAGGAATGCTTTTCTTCTGACAACTCTATTATGTGGTCCGAAGAATAACTGCAGAAGGTAAGAATGGGCAAGTATTTATATTTACTTTATAGCTGAGACCTGGAAGAATCAAAGTAACTTGCCTGAACTCACTCCTAGTTAGTATTTAGATCCACTAGTAAGACTTGAAATGCTACTATTCCATTTTGCGTCCATCACAAGAGAGGGAATTATTGCGTATATAAGAGTGCATAACAACTTGGGTTAAATCCTCAGTTCCATGTCCTAGTTTCTATGTTCAGTTTTGGGAATACAAGATAGTGATTATAACACAGAGCACTTACCATATGCTACATATTAACTATAAGTTATTGTTATCTTTATTTGGTCCTCATAACAATCCAATTGGTAGGTACTTATTCCCATTTTGCAGTTGGAGAAACAAACACAAGACAAAGAACTTGACCAAGATCACATGCTGTTCCGGTAAGTGGTAGAAGGGACTTCAGATGCAGGCAGTCTGATGCCATAAACCAAATGTGACAGAGATATGACGTGGTATTTTCAGAAAGTTGTCAAATCTGGTTGTTAATCAGATTAAGTCCAATATTTCAGAAACGTATTTCTTCACTATATTGTTACATGTTTTCAAATAACCCCACAAGGGTAGTAATGTTTTCATGTAAAATGAGAAATATGACTCAATACCTTTCTCAAAATTACAGAATTAGTTAAGTAGTACAACTTTCAATCTATTGGGACTGACATTGTTGCACAAGTAACCACTGTTTTAATCAGGCTGTAGTAATCACTATAATATAGGTGTAGATAAACTTTAATGGATGCACAGAGAAATGACTTTTGTCTGACTAGGGAAATCTGGGGATGATTCACAAAAGCAAAGGTATTTGGACTGGGCCCTGAACAGGATTTCCACAGACTGCTGTGTGGGAAAACATTCTGTGCAAAAAGAATGGCAGAAACAAAGCATACAGGTATCATGGACATGGCGTGCCTGGCTCAAGCATGAGGAGAGCCTGCACTGATGTGGAGAGGCAGGACATATGGGATAGGGGCCAACGAGGTTGGGACTTTTATTCAGTGGATAACACACTGTGCACGTGTTTTCTTCCTAAGACCTGTATTTCAGAGGCTACCCTGGTGGCTGTGTGTAGGAGGCTGGGAAGAAGGTACAGAGACTGGATGCAGGTGATTGGTAAGGGGGAAGCATGTGATAAGACCTGGGTAGGGCAGGGTGATAGAAATGAAAGAAGCAGAGAACAATTTGGAGGTAGAAATACAGGACCTGGAGAATGATTATTTTGTTTATTTATTTACTTTTATTTATATATGACAGCAGAATGCTTACAATTCTTATTACACAAATAGAGCACAATTTTCGTATTTCTGGTTGTATACAAAGTATATTCACACCAATTTGTGTCTTCATACATTTACTTTGAATAATAATGATTATCATATTCCACCATTATTTCTAACCCCATGCCTCCTCCCTTCCCCTCCTATCTAGAGTTCATCTATTCCTCCCATGCTCCTGCTCCCTAACCCACTATGAATCAGCCTCCTTATATCAAAGAAAACATTCAACATTTGGTTATTTGGGGTTGGCTAACTTCACTAAGCATTCTCTTCTCTAACTCCATCCATTTACCTGAAAATGCCATGATTTTATTCTCTTTTATTACTGAGTAATATTCCATTGTGTATATATGCCACATTTTTTTTATCCATTCATTTATTGAAGGGCATCTAGGTTGGTTCCACAGTTTAGTTATTGTGAATTGTGCTGCTATAAACACTGATGGGACTATGTCCCTATAGAATATTCTTTTTTAAGTCCTTTGGGTATAGACTGAGGAGAGGGATAGCTGGGTCAAATGGTGGTTCCATACCTAATTTCTGGAGAATGATTATATGTCCCACATAAGAGACAGAATAGGAAGTTGAAAATGACTAAAATTTCATCTTTGGTATTTGATTGAGTGATACATTTAACCAATACTGGGAACAGGTTTTGAAGAAAAGCAAATGGATTTGGTTTTGCTCATACAAGATAATCAGTAGGTCTTAGAGTACTCTGCATGTCAAGCTAAGGACTATTGACTTTATCCTAGTAGAGAAACAATGTTATTAAACAAGGAATTGAACTGGTGCATTTGAGGGGTGTGTGTGTGTGTGTGTTGTGTGTGTGTGTTTTTCCCTATCCTCACACCCCCACCCACTATGTTTGGAGGATTACAAAGGAGGCATGACTGCAGACAGAGAGTCTAGACATAAGGCTATTATAGTAGTTTGGCAAGAGATGGTGAGGATCTAAATTAGGTCAATAGTTGGAGAGCAAAGGACAGGTTTGAGAATTATTGAGAAGATTAACTCAGCATGACTCAATGGTTGGTTGCACATGGATGCTGCAGGAAAATTTAAAAAGAGCTGGTAGATATAGACCTAGGGGGAATATAGACATAGTGCCCAGCCTGAATTTAACACAGTAACTCCTGCTTTTGGATTAGTTCTGGGTTAGAAAGATTCCTTTTCTAGAATTCCTAAGTACACTCTATTTATTTATTTTCTCCTAGGCTTATGAAGAATCAAGGATTTGAATTAGGTATTGCCAATACCTTGATTACCAGAGAATCTGTCTTAAGATCTGTCCAAATAGGAAAAAAAAAAAAAAAAGCAAGCCAATGATGCAAGAAGGAATACAAAATCCTGATGGCGTTATTTGAGGCCCTAGTTATGTGCCTCACATCTTTTTTCTATTGGGCAACTATGGCTAAAACAATTGCCACTTTGAACTTTTGGTTACATAGATAATTCATTTTTTTTCCTTAAGGAAAATAAATATAGAATAGAAATAGCATATAATATAGGAGGAAGAGCCAGTTGTGTGGTACATGCCTGTAATCCCAATGACTTGGGAGGCTAAGGCAGGAGAAACCCAACTTCAAGGCCAATCTCTAATTTAGAGAGATCCTGTCTCAAAAAGTGCACCTTCATTCAATTCCTAGTACTGGGGTAGAAGGGATATATATGTATATACACAAACACACCACACATATCACATATATATAAAAAATGTTATAGAAACCACAGGGAATTTCAACAAGAGCCTGGTTCAAAGTGATAATATTACAAAGAGGTGGAGTGAACTAATGTTTTAATGATTTATCAATTGCATTCAGGGTCAGTAGGTATATAGAGGACAACTTTAATCAGTTGCAGAGTGGCTAGAGATGAGTTGTCATATACTGTGACATATATAAGAAGGAATGAAGTAAATATCCAATAATATGTGATTGGGGATTTAATTTCTGTTCTGGTGGCTATTTTGAAAGTTGTATTGAAAGTACTAAAATTTTGTGTACTTCCTCATCCTAGCATTATATTGCCAAGAATTCTCTCAAGGATGTATACATGAATTATAACATCCATTGCCACACTTAGAGAGTGCTATATGGCAGGTACTATTATAAGTGTACTATTATAAGGTAATTGCATATCAATTACCTCAGTATTCATCCCAACTTTGTGGAGTTCTTGAGTATTATTATTACCCTGTTTTATAGTAAGGAACTTTAAATACCAAGATATTTACTTGTTCGGAGTCACACAAAAAGTGGATATAGAACCTGAACGTAATGTCCATGATCACAATGTTCTATTGTCCCTCCTCACAGTACCGTTAGAAAAAGTGATAAACTGAAAGAAATCCAAATGTGCATGGTGTGAAATCAGAAAAAGCATATGTTCTAGAAATCAAAATACCACTGAGCAACTCATTCAGGACCCAGACCTTGCAAACGCTTTGCTCTCTAGAAGATGGTCAGAATGAATCCCATCATCTCTCTTATCTTTCTTGAGGTCCCTCCTTGGCGAAGGGGAAAACCTCTCCAGTCAACCATGATTGGACTCACATTTTTTTTTTAATGGCTCATGTACTTCTTGATCTGGTCCAATCTTGAACTCCTCCTATGTAACCTCTAGAGCCTCACCTCAGAAACTGTAAACTCTTCTAAATCTTCAACATCTCTTAACATTTTCTCTACCTGCTTACTTTAATTGAACTCTGGATCCTAACTCTCCCAGGATCCTAACTCTCCACCTCTCCCATTTGTCTTTCTTTTAACACACCAAATACCCCAGGACCAGATGTTAGAATAGGTACACATTGAGTATCATTGCTGTTTCCAAAGCATTACTCCCTTGTTCTATAAAACCCTTTGCTTCATCAACATTCCCCCATAATGAGGCTGCAAAGTTGAACTATCACAGATATGCAAGGAATATAAAAGCTTTTGGGCTATCATTTCTCTCATTCAGTGTTGGATCATTTCCATCAGTTGGAAATCTAATCGCCATCCCCAACTGTCCCTTGACTTGTGACTCCTTTTTCTATTCTTTATTTAAACAGCCAGCCTTCGAATTGTCTTCTACTTGCTACTTCCATATCCTCAATGTTTTGTTTTATAAATTATTTAAATACAGGAAAGTGCAAATGATAATACAAGTACCCACGTATCTGCCCTGCAACACGAACAAGTATTAATATTTTTAGATATGTTCTAATCCATCTTTTAAGGATTAAAGTATTACAGATAAAATCCATGCCTACGTATTTCTTTTCTCAGTTCATCTCACTTCCTTCCCAGAAGTCACCACAAACATGAATTTAATTTGAGTCCAAGCAGTGCTTCAGTCCTTTTGCTCAATTTTTTTTTTATCCATTTCCTTCTCTTGACAAACATCAGGTTATTTCCTGGTTTTCACTCTAATATAATCAATGTTTCAAAGCATATCCTTATAATATCTCTTCCTACCCAAAGTACAGAATTGATCTAGGGCTATACTGATCAATATAGTAACTATTAGTCACACACATCTCTGGAGCTCTTGAAACATTGCCAGTCTATACTGAGATGTCACTGAAAGTTGAGATTTCAACATGTGCATTTGGGGGAAGATGCAAGCATGCTGTCTGCAACTGTTAAATGTTGTTAGAATTAATAGATTTTTTTATACTTTTAAAATATTTTTAGTTGTTGATAGACCTTTATTTTATTCATTTATTTATATGTGGTGCTGAGATTTGAACCCAGTGCCTCACACATGTGAGGCAAGTGCTCTACCACTGAGCCATAACCCAGCCCTCTTTATATTTTTTTAAGTGTGGCTGTTAGTAGAATTTAAGTAATCTATTTGGTTCATAGCATATTTTTCTAAACAGCACTGCTCAAAGTAGTAAATATGGAATTACTAGAAATATATATGCTGGGCAAAATTTTAAATTGTTTTTTACCTTCTTCAGTCCTACTCCTTTATGTAAAGCTTTCCCAGTTCTCCAGTTCTCAGACCTTCCCTCTCCCTGAGTTCCTATGATGTTCCATCTATATGTCTCATTAGGCATTTCAACTATCCAATTTTGTATTCTGGTTTGTCTTTTTGTGTTGCTTTTCCCCCTCTACATTAAGGATGATAGCTTATGAGTTGGCTTTCACAGCATTAAGCTCAGGGCCCTACACATTAGGACTACTCAAATACTTAACAAAGATTTAGACATCTCTGACTTGTTGATTGTCTGCTTTTAAGCTGTGATTTGTCCCAGAACATTTATTCATGCAGAAAATGCCATAAGTTTAATGTGCATCAGGCTTCAATTTGCTCTCCATCATAGGAGAAAATGAAGAAGTATCATCGGTTTCCACTTTCCCTCCTTTTTCATGATGAAACTATCTGCCCAATACTTCCCACTGGGCTCTGGAGTCAGAGTAATTGTCTACTCCTGGGCAAACAAGGCTTCTCAGATTTCTAAGACCTTGTTTTCAAATGACCTTGCTTTCAGCCATTTACTGAAATGTTGTGCCTCCAGTGCCAAAAAAACATGGCATTATTATAGCTTGTTGAATTATAAGAAACAGAAGATTTTGCAAAAGACAAGGGGAAAGATAGGAGTGAAAGCTTTGAATAAGTAAAATCTTGTGAAAATCAGAGCTGCCTACATAAACTGGAAAACTGCTCTTTATCTTGTCACCCTCACTGGCTTTCTCACTGGCTAGCTTTGTGCATGACACTCTCTGCAGTACTATTTATGAAATGTTACCTCAAACCCACCATTCAATTTGGTTTTTAAGTGGGGGCAGTTTACAAGCTCCTCGTTGGCAGGTCCTGAGCATGATAGGAAAAAAGGCAAGCAATTTTTAGAGCCCAGACTGAGGCAGCCAAGCATTTTTCCTGAAAGTCTTCAGGTGCCAAGGGATAAGGAAATGTTGATTTAGAAAGATCTCTAAATAATGAAAGATTTAATACATAAAAGGCACGTAGCACTGATTTTTAGTATAGGTGCTATTTCCTTGCCTGGGGTAAACTCCAGTTGTATATAAAAATGAATATGTATATGTATATATACACACACACATATATATAGACACTGTTCTCCCTTCTGGGGGCTTGAGGCAAATTCCTTTATTTTCTTATTTTTCTTTTTTCTTTCTTTCTTCCCCCCTCCCCGTTTTGGTGCCAGGGATTGAACCTAGAGGAGATTTACCACTGAGCTACATACCCAGCTCTTTTTATCTTTGAGACATGGTTTTGCTAAGTTGCTTAGGGCCTTGCTGAATTGCCAAGGCTGCCTTTGAACTTGTAATCCTCCTGCCCTAGTCTCCCTCCCTAGCTTCTAGGATTACCACCATACCCAAATTTGTATCTTTTATAGACTTCTTAGGATAAAAAAGAAAAGCCAGAATAGAAACAGAAACAAACAAACCAAAAAACACCCAAATGTGCAAAGAAAAGAATGTCACAATGAGAAAAGAAGGAAATTTTAAACTACTGAAACCCTGCCATATGTGTGAAAGTCTTTTTATTGAGGAGAATAATTCCATAGAATAATGAGGTCCTTAAATGTCTCTAGTCCTAGAGCACTGTCTATACAAACAGAGAATAGCAATGTTGTTGGTCTGCTGCAAAGGACAGAGGTCATGATGCATAGACTCCCAGGGGGATAGAACAGAAATGTGCTGTCAGAGATGAGGGGGGACCACCCCTCTACATTGATTAGGTGCTGACTGCACAATCAAAAGGAATCTGCAGTGCATCTTGGGGAAGTATTGACATAGAAGGATTCTGAGACACCTGTTGTGATTACTTTTGTGTCTGCACTGGAGAAAAATGCTGGGAAATGAGCAAATAGCTGTGAGATAATACTTAAGGAGATCTGACCAATCATTCTCAAAGTCAGTTAAAATCAGATGGTGCCTATGGATGTGGCTCAATAGTACAGCTAGCAGGCAAGAGGCCTTAGGTCCAATCCCCAGAACTGACTAAAAAAAAGAAAAAATGGAGTCTTATATACAGATTCCCAAGTTCCATCCCAGGCCTACTGGATCAATGTCTTGGAGGGTCAAGTCTTGAAACTGGCATTTTTAACAATCTCCCGGGAGATTTGGTACCTGGCTATTTCAAGAGCTGGCCTTTGGAAGTAGTATTTGTACCAGGAGAAAGAGACCTACTGCTCTGATCTAGAGGTTTTTAAATTCAGGGTTGAGAGAAAGTTAAATCCACACTGAGCCAAATTAGACAACATGAAAAATAAGCTGGAAATAGTAGAATGCTAGTAGTTCAAGGAATCCACCTTACTCTAACACCTACAAGTTTTGCTTTCTGGCCTTGGGCAATATACCTCACTTTTTGTAAACTTCCCTCCCCAACCTGGAATTTTTCTCTTGTTCTTCCTTTGGCATTGTCAGATCAAGATGACTAAGCCTTTTAAGGAAATTATATTTTCTCATCCATTCAAAATACCCAACCATGGTCACCAAGAAGATAAGTTTTATTTTTATTCTTGCACAACTACCTATCTGACAAATTAGTTTTATAAACATCAAGCATTCTGTTCCAGTATTGCATTCTCCATGTTATTTAGCAATTATGTCTTCTCACAAGTTTCTTACCTTTTATCTCCACTCTCTTTTTATCATATTTTCTAGTTGCTTATGCACACACAAAAAGCTTTTCATCTTTGGCAAAGAAATAATACTGATCCTCTGTTTCAATACTTTCCACTTGAGTCAGCGTGGTAAGAGAAAGTGACTTAAAATGAAATTGGTGTTGGTAACACCTGCTGTACAACCTAAGCTGTGAGTTCTCTTGAGAGTTTTATAAATTATAAAATGACTGAACAAAAATTTAATTAGGTGTCTCTTAGATTCACTCATGTTCATTTTTCCCCCCTTCAGTGCTGGGGATAGAACTCAGGGTCTGACACATGCTAGGCAAGTATTCTTCCATTGAACTACACCTCCAGCCCTTCCTAATATTTTAAAATTTGCTCTTCTGTATTAGCAAATTTTCTTCTCTTGGTGCCAGATAATAATATAGGAAGGAATACTTAGAAAATAGACTTATTGCAGACAAGTGGTCACAGGATTATTACATAACTTATTCATACGTTGAATTTTTTTCATGGAATTAAGAAGACCTAAAGCTCCTCCATTGATCACAACTAATTTGCTTTGTCTAATCTTTCTTGAAAAATTTTTTAGGAGAGCTTTGGATCAGCAATCAGAAAATCCAAGCAGATTCTTATTAATCTTTGTAGCCGTTGGCTAGTTAACTATCATAATCAACTGGGAACAATGAGCTGTTTTGTCTCACATGCCTACAAAGATCTGGTGAGAAAAATATATGAAATAGAACTTAAAAAATTAAAAGAAATGAAATGAGGTGTTATAATGTATTATTGTGTTTATAGAATAAGAAATGACAAATCTAATAGGAAAAACATTTGACTTTATATCATCCATAAAAATGAGGAAAGATTTTTTAATAGTCAAAAATTATAATGTAATAACTGTGAAATCGTATTTTTAGTTGAAATAGGGATCCCTTAGGAAAAATATTGAAATTGGTCTTATGTTCTTCTAATATATTGCTTTTTTCCATTGGTACTGTTTTTCCTTTTCATTGAAATCTGACGATGGCTTTTTCTAAGCAGCATTTCACCTTAGTGTATGATTACAGAGGTGACCATGTTTACCTCAATATATAGAAATATGGTTTACACATACATAAATTCATAATGAATCGTTATAAACTAATCCTTTCTCAACTATTCCAGGTGCCAAGGAGAATGTCAAAATACAAAAGACATGGTTTTTAACCCTCAGGTATTTACAATTTAATTGGAGCAACAAGGCAACAATACATAGAATGATACTAAAATATAGTAAGTAGGAAACAGCAGTCATGAAAATATAGTCTTTTATGTATGAGTAGAGTACTGCATGCACTAAGGCACTTAGAAATAAAACAAGGTTGTCTAGGTAGGGGAAGAAATAGGCAGAGTTCCTTGAAAGCTAGCTTATTAAGAAGAGGGAACTCTGCAGAAGAATCCTATGGAAATAAGATGATTTTCTTAGCATAAGTCACCCAGAATAAAGCCTAAGATAAAGCATACTACTAATGATTTTGGGGGTATAATCCTAGGGAATCAAAAGTGAGGGAATAGAGGAAGAGGCAAGGAAGAGAGGAGGCCAAACGTGAGAGGCTACACCCCTGATCTGGCCACAGCTTCACACACACAAACAAACAAACAAACAAAAAAACAGGGATTGCTTGATCTTGCAGGCTATCTTCAATAAGGCTACATGAAACTAGTGCAGCTTGAAACAGCCCAAGTGGTGGGAGAGCAGTGCAAGCAATGTATCTCTGTTTCCTGACTCACATTGACCTCAGTTGGCTTCAAGAGGTCAACATCCCTTTGCTTCTGAGTTGAATAAGCTGGGTCCAGTCCAGTGAGGGTACAGGTACAGGTTGGAACCAACCACCTGTAAGTCTGTGGTTATGGTTACAGGAATAGCAGCTGGAGCTTTGTGACCACAGTCATAGAACCATCATTTTCTGGGAAGTGAGACAAATGCTCAAGGCCCACAGTTGGGAGTGAGGGGGGGTTTGTGAACTGGGTCAAGGAGATCTGAGATAAACTGAGTCATCAATTATTAATCTAGCATTTAGTGCACAAGAGGATGATAGGGGTCAGATAAGGGCTGGGGGGAGTAAGGGTAGGATGACAGCAGTCATTTATGGGATGTGAGCCTGCACTAAAAAATAGTGGGAATGGTCTGAGGCATAGAGATGAACATTTCAAAAGAAAAGCCTGTTGGTTTTAAATGCGAACATGATATAGAAAATAGACAAAAAGGAAAATTAAGGAAGCAAACATGTTCCTAAAGTGGTTCAGAGACCAGGTCCTGCTAGAAAAGCATTCTCTGATTACCATAGATCTCGATTGGTACTTTAAAAAAAAATTGAGACTGGTTCTCTGTGCCTATGTGTGCCATTCTTCCTAAACCTAAGGAATACCATAGAAAATTTGCTCTATTTTCAAACTGCCCTTTCCTACTAGAATTGCAGATTCTGGTACAATGGATATTCCTTGGGTCCTCCTATGGTTGGGATGTAGTTTGTTCCCCAGTGGTTTATGTGTTAGAAGCTTCATTCTCAGTGTGGCAATGTTGGGGAGGTGGTGGAACCTTCAAGAGGTAGAGCCTAGAACAAAGTTAGGTTACTAGGGCTATTGCCTAACAGTACTCATGGGACCCTAGTTAGTTCCCACAAGAGAAACTGTTTTATAAAAGAACAAGATTGTCCCCCTACTCTGGCTTCCTACATTGCCAAGTAATCTCTCCCTCTGTGTCATTTCCATCACAAATGCCATCTGCTACAATGTGATAGAACTATGAAGACCCTTGCCAGAACAGGTGCCATGTTGCTTGGACTTGCAACCTCAAAATTGTGAGCTAGTAAATAAACTTCTTTATAAAGAACCTAGACTCAGGCATTTTGTTATAGCAACAGAAAAAAATACATGTCCCTTAGTGTAATAATTACTCATTCCTTCTACCCCATTTTGAGCCCGCTTGTTCAATATCCTTCTCTGATAAGCAGAGTCAGAAATAAGGAATAGATTCTAATGGGAACTCATCCCGAGAAGAGACCAACTTTTCCCTTGTTTATAGTGTTTGGAATTAGCCAATTATTAGAGAAAAAGGAGGCTAAAATGTGTCAATTCAGAGGCAAGGTAAATAGTCTAAAACTATAATATCTGTCCACATGGGGCTATAGGAAGACAAGAAGCTGGAGGGTCACAGATTGTGAGATCTGGTACAAAAATAGATAATAGAGCAAAGAGACTCCTAGAATGATTTCTGAGCCACTGCACTGGTGCCCAGGGAGGCCCACACCATGTGCTTTACCAGCTACATCAATAGGCCTTGCTCCTGCTACTTAAAAATCAATAAATTTAATGAGAAAAAAGGTACTTCCTTTTCAATACACAAGAAATACCATTGGAGGGTAGTGTAAGAACAATTGAGTCAGCTATAGAGACATTTGAATGAGGAGATGCTAGCCCACAGATTTACTGCCGCAGTCTGGCTGGGCACAAACTCAGGAGCCACTCAAGCAGGAACAAACTTTATTTTTGAAACTGCCGCCAATGCTCTGGACACTCCCTGGAAAATTGCCAACCAACACATGCAGTGTTCTCTGGACCGAACAGGAAGTCCCTCCTCCGGAATTCCCTCCTACCGCACCTCCCCAACCAATGGGAACTCTCCAGGAGTCCCATAGCAGGCTGAGATGGACAGCAGGAGTCCAATATCCATATGAATGCAGATTTTAACATAATCATATCATCTCAATGGCTTGCTGGCGCCACCCCTCAACCAAAAATGCCATGCATCATACTACTTGGCTATGGCTCTTAGCAATTTACCATGAGGACTGCCTCTCATTGATCCTCTTCTGGAAATTCATTGGTCCTTTTGTTAAGGGAGCTCTCAGTTTTTGATGTACTACAAGTATTTGGGACTGTATTTGCAAATGGCAGCCATAAATCCATTCAAACTAACCTGAAATAATAATTTTTTAACCCATAGAGAAGGTTTTAACTTTCATACTGAGTTGGAGCTGAAACCTTGTGTACTAAAGAATATTAAACATAAAGAATTTGTTTTTTAAATGAGTCATTGAAAAATTGAATTTGATAAAGGGAAGGCAGCAAATAATAAAGATGAAACCATTAACTAGAACTAATTTTTCTGCCTTAATAGACATCTAGCAAGTACTAAAAGACACACACTAAAATATAACCATCTTTTTGGTGTTTTACAGAACTATTTTATTGATTAAATAGAAATCTCTCATTCCAGCAGTCAGGAAACATTATCAAATGAAGGTGGTCATCTCAAATTTCCTCCAAAATTCTTCAGCTTAACAAAATTTTGTGTTTATAGAGTGACAATTTCTGATATCAAAGATAAACACAGTTATAGAATATGTAGTAAATGGGTAAATTAATCTGCTTTCTGTAGAGACTACTTCACTAGTACAAAATGTTTCATAATTCCAAAAGAATTAGCAATCAGCATAGCATGGACATTGAAAGCAGCTATGGGATTTGAATCTTGGCTGTGTTAATTAGCTCATAACTTTGACAAGGTTCTTAACTCTTTTTACCTCAGTTTCCACTATTCATCTCACAAAGTTCTTGTGAGGATTAAATGAGATCACACAGGGAAACTGCTTGGAATAGTGCCTGACACATTGTAAGTACACTCTGTAAGTGTTGGTGGGCTTGAATTGCCATTGCTCATTAAAAAAAAAAAAAAAAAATGAGGAAGCTTTGCAAAAAGCAACAAAACAAGATTTCAAAGAATTATTTACTTAAGAAAGATCTTTTTCAAGCATAGTAAATGTACCATTTTTCTTTAATGTTGAGTAGAGGCTACTGATAATAAAGTAGCATCTTTATTAAAAAAAACTCTTGAATAGTTTTGTTTCCATTATTCTATGTGGATAAACATGATTCAACTGCATCCTTAAATTACCTACCAATTATATATGTCTGGGATGAACAATTGGAATTTTGACTAGTTTGAGAAAATGTGCACACGCTCAGTTTAGACTTTACACATTATCACCTGGTCAACTCTTAAAAACCACAAGGCGGGTTTATAGTTGCCTCATTTTGCAGGGAGAGAATTTGAAACAGTCCATTCAATCATTTGTTCAAAATGACCTAGCTAATCTATGATGAAGTCAGTTATTCCCTAATCATCATCTTCCCCAAATCTATTTCTCTCTTTTGCTTTCCAACTCAATGTGACACCATTCCTTTGTGTATCTAAGCCAACAGCGCAAGACTTCCTGTGATTCTTCTTCATTCATTCCCACAGACAACAAAGATTCACTGCCTTAAATTTATTGGGTCCTCTTGTTTCTCCTTCCCCAGTGCCACTGCAGTACTTCCCATTCCTCATCATAACAGTTGCATTTCTCCAGTAGGTTTACCTATAGCCAAACTTGTCCCTCCCTACAATACTTTTTCCTCATTGCAGCCAGAGGGAACTTTTTATAAGAAAAATACACAAAATCAGAGATAAACAAAATTCTCTAGAATTGCCTAACAATAGAAGTGAACAAAGCAGTTGAATAGCTTCTGGGAGCCCTTGCAGATGCATTCCAAACTCTTCACATGATACTGATATGTCTTCCTGGGAGAGTCTTGGCCTATCACTTCTGTTCTTAGAACTCTCTGTTTCTACCATTTTGAGGTTTTTTTGGCAGAAACCCAAATGGTGCACACTTTGTCAGGTGTTCATGGGTTAACATAAGCTGTTTCCTCTCACCTTTTTTCTCTGCCTGGTTAAAATATACTTTTTAAGACTCTGGTTATACCTGCTTCCCACAAAATGTCTTATCATGAGCTGGATATTCCTCCTACCACTCTTAGATGGAATCTCTCCTTCTACTCACTTCTCTGGATTAAGTGTTTCTCCTTGAAGGATGGGCCAAATTATGGTAACTTTTTAATTTAACAGATTGGGATTCAGAGATCTGAGTCAGGAACAAAGCATTACCTGTTCTAAGCACATATTCTATTTAGTATTAACTTGCTTTTCTGAAGTCTAGACATTTGAACTATAAATAAGCTATTCAATATGGCCATCCAGTGGCCAAAGTAAGAAAATGACTTTATTCTTGGGTATTTGTACATATTAAATATTGACTCATCATATATTTAAGCTCTAGAGCTCTATCCACTCCTATGCCTCTTGCCCACTTTCTACCACTTAAAACAATTTTGCTTCCAACCAACTGTAAAGTAATGTTATATAAGCATTACTATTTGCTAATCATGTTCACATTCTCATTTAATACACACACACACACACACACACACACACACACACGATGAAACACCATTTTGGTTCTATTATCCCTATTATACTGGTGAGCAAATTGAGGATCAAGTGTGTAATTTTCCTAGAGTCACATGATAATTATGTAAAGAATTTCCTAGAGTCACATGGTAATTTTGTAAAGATTAAAGAAACTGAAATTTAATCCAGGACTTTGGCCTCAAACATATTCCCCTCCCTATTAAAGAATTTATCATATTGTTTCATAATTATTTCTGTTTTTTTACTCATTTTTGTTTTCAAAACGTCTAGCATTGTGCCTCCCACGATGTGTGTGTATTATCTATGTTCATCGATAAATGTTAATGCATAACCATCACATTATATCACACAGAATTATTTAACTCAAATTGATGCACGGAGATAAATTTGAATGCCTCTTCAATCTTTGCTTTTGAAAATACCATATGCTTGACCTTGAAGTATCCTCACCCTTATCAACTTGATATACTCCTCCCATTCATCAATTCAAACATTATTTCTCTTAAACCCTTCTCCCGGTATTTCCCCAGACAGAAATAAGTACTTTCTCCATTGCATTCTCCAGCTCCCTGGACACAGCTGTTTCAGCAATTATCACATTCCTGTAATTATTTGTTTACACAGCTGTCTTCTCCAGGCTAAGAGATCTTTGTCAGCATTTCAGGCAGAGGAAACAGCAGTATCAAAGGAGCCAGCTCTGAACACACCTGGCAGTTTGAGGTGCAGCATGCATCCTGATGTGAGCACACAATAAGATGAGATTTGATTTTAGAGCCTACTGTCTTCAGAACAGCTTGGAGGCATATAAACTCTTTCCAATGGCTATGCAAGGAGAGTTTTACAATCCTCAGTTTTTAACTCTCAATTTCCATTCAGAGTTTTCCAAGAGATCAGTTACCTGTTTTCAAGGCACTTCCTCAATCATCCTACCACTTTACACCAAAAAGAAAGGCAAACTCCACAGGCTTCTCAAATAAGATAAAATCTTTCTGTGGAGTATTGCCAATGAGTGGGTGTGGGGAGTTCCAGGTTGAAAAACAAAAGAAACATTTTAAATATTGATGAAAATATCGAAGAATGAATGATCACTCAGGTGGTTTCCAATTATTTGATTTTAACAAGAGCAAGTTGTTAGATGACAGATTATTAAAAATAATTTTAGCAATAAGCACTATGATTTTTAGCAAATTCAGAGAGTTTAATTAACCCAACATAGAAGGAATGTTCCTATAATTAATAAGAATTGAATATAAAGAAACTCCTTCCATTGCTACCAGTCTTAGAGATAAGGAACAGGTCCTTGTTCCCCCAGCATTGAAGATTAAACACCCAAGAAACACCAAGGCAAGCCTAAAAAGCAAGTTTTATTTAAGAAAGAGGGACAACAGACTTCTCCAAAAAGAAGGGGGCCCAAGGCTGGGTGTCAGTGGGAGTAGATGTGTCTTGCTCTTTCATAGACCCCAGAATCCCCCAGTCTCTCTTTCTTTTCCATGTATATGCCTAAGGGCAGAAGGAGTAGGAGCAACAGCAGGTATTCTTTATCAACTCCTTATGCTGGGAAGTATGATCCTGGAGGGTAGCTGTTAGCAACCCATTGTCTTTTCTTTGATAACCAATCCCCATAATTCATTACCTACACTGACTGCCAGAACTTTAGGCCTCCCTGCCTCAGTTTGTTGAGGAATGTGTCATTTCCTGTCTCTCAGGCTAGATGGGGCTACAAGCAGATTGCTTTTTCACAAAGAAAGCATGTGGGGAGTCAATACAGTGGGCTCATTTTATCAAATTATTCTCTTAACCTCATGTTCCCACTATTCTTATCTGTTTGTCCCCTTACACTACCTTGGGGAGGGTGGGTGGGTGTGTGTGTGTGTGTGTGTGTGTGTGTGTGTGTGTGGTGTCAAGAAATCTCTAACTTTACAAACAGAAAAAAATAGAAGTAGAATTGATCCTGCATCCATTTAGATAGTAGTAATACTATAATCATGGATAGATATAGCCTTTGCAGTGAGGGAAACCACATTGATCTCTCTAAGAAGTATATTTCTGACTAATTTTTTTTACTTGTAGTATGTAACAAAATATTTTTATCAATTGTATAGTAATATAAATTATAACTCAGTTTAATTAATATATAAATTGAAAACTTAATCTATAAGACAAATTTTTTTTAAAGAGAGAGAATTTTTTAATATTTATTTTTCAGTTTTGGATGGACACACATTTTTATTTTTATTTTTATGTGGTGCTGAGGATCCGAACCCAGCGCCCCGCCCATGCCAGGCAGCATGCTACCAGTTGAGCCACACCTCCAGCCCAAAGACAATTTTTTAAAGACTTAGAACCTTATTGTGCAGAGGAAATTTTATTTTATTTTTATTTTTTTATTATTGGTTGTTCAAAACATTACATAGTTCTTGATATATCATATTTCACACTTTGATTCAAGTGGGTTATGAACTCCCATTTTTACCCCGTATACAGATTGCAGAATCATATCAGTTACACTTCCATTGATTTACATATTGCCATACTGCAGAGAAAATTTTAAAATTTCAGTTTCAAAGTACAACTTTGCAGAATTCAACAAATAATTTAAAATCTCTCAGCCACACCAATATGTTTCTTTGAGATAAAAATTTGAGGAGAAAATTGGAATGAATATGTAAGTTTAAATGATTGGTCATTGTTATATATATTTATTTATAAACACATAAAATATGTATATGAAATAACTAATATATTTATGAATCCTTAGATGCATTTGGATATAATTATAAGAGTCAGATAATAGTTTTATCTTAAAATGCTGATATTTATATTACATAATACTTTAAATTTAATTTTTTAAAAATATAGATGCCACCCTTTAAATATCTTAGTATGTACATTGTTTTTCAAAATTTGACTAGGGGAAATGCTAGGAAAACAATTTGAAGATTCCTGCTGTAGACCACTGAGAGCCATGGGAGATATGATCAGCTTCTCACCACCCCTTCTCACCTCTCGGGCTTAGCTCCATGCCTAGACCAAGGCACTGTTGCAAGAATTCAAGGCAACTTACTTTGCCTTTGTAGAAGTTGCTCTTCTAGCCAGAAATGATTGCCTGATTCTTTCTGGTTATAACAACCATTCTGTCATTTTTATGGCCCTTTTAAACTTTCATCTCTTACTGAAGCCACCCCCACAACACAGTAACCAGGATCTACTTTTTCTGATTTGTTCTGTCAGCAGACATTTAACAATGTATTCTCTTACATTGTCCTCTAATGTTGTGTATGAGTTAGTCTTGGATTTATTAAAATACAATACTGTAGTCTCCTCCAGGGTAGGGACCATGCGTCTCTAATTCCTTTTACAGGACCTACTCCGCACAGTGATGGGCACTTCATAAATACCTGATTATTCTGCAGCTTTTTCAGAAGAATAGGAACATTACTTTCACCCCTAGTGAAATCAGTGGGAAAGGAGAAGGTGGTGTAAAGGCAAAATCATGAATTTTGAAATCAGTACCAGATTCTCAAAACTGTCTCCACCACCTATTAGTGCCTTAGCCCTTTTGAACCACAGACCTCTTTTTCCAGAAGGGGGGGTACCATATGTAGAATGATTATCCTGGAGCCTGGTATATAATTAGTGCCCTGTTGTAGTGGTTACCTTTCCTTTTTCTTCTCATAGTGTTAAGGGAAACAGATGTACACATGGAATAAAAGGGATCCCAGGCTGACTAAAATGTGTGTGTAAAGAAAGTTGCTGTAAAACAGTCCACTCATTCTCATCTTCCCAAGCTGTGTTCTGGAAACTAAATAAAATACAGCAAGTAATTTTAACTGAGGACCCAAATAAAGTGTTCATGAGGAGAGGGAAGCTGCTGCATATTTTGCAAGGAGGATGCAGTTGAGATAATTTCAGATGGATAACCCTTGAAAACCAAATCAGTCTCCCATTGTCATTCATTTATACACCCATGCTATCAGAAGGGCCTCAGAAATTCAAGGTTCATTCTTCTTAGTTTGGTTTTAACTTGTCATGATTAGTAATATAGGTGATTTCAATCAGGCACTTGAAATTTATTGTGCTTGTTGGCACATAGTTATGGGCAAAAACTATTCTAAAAAACTCATCACAAAGCTGAGTTTTTCATATTCAGCTCTGGCACCCTGACAATACTATTGCATCCTTTAATTTGTATTCTTCCGCCATGCCTTATATTACTTTCTATCTCTTTATTATATTTTCTTATTAATATTTCACTAATTATTTACTTGTTTTCAAAATTATCTTTCTATCACTAGACTTCAAATTTCTTGAGGGATTTATTTATCTCTTTATATGTATTTTCTAGAATAATAATTGACAGGTAGATAAGCAATAGTTAATAACTAAATGAATGAATGAATGAATAAGTTAATGTAATTATAGTTCACACAAGCTTATTATATCAGTTTACTGCTCTAACCCTAAGAATTCATTTATTTATCTTTAATATGCATTGAGATTTACTAAAATTATATAATATTGTACAATAGTGCAATCATTTGTAATGTTTTCTTGCTTATGAAGGACTAAATAATATTCATTGTAAATTAACTTAAAGTTGAAGGCCAAACCATGTTTTGGCATTTAAAGTGAATTATAAAAGTAAATGCCATTATATTTTAATAAAAAAGTTTCATTAGAGTCATTATGTCACCAACTTTAGATTTCTAGATATCCTTCTAGGAACAAATAAAGAAAGGATATCACTATTTAGATAAAAAATTTATAAAGTAAAAATATATTTCCAAAGGCAGAACATCTAATTTGATGCTTTCCTTGTCCTCACAATTACTTACTATAATTTGAATTTAAGTCCATTATTTGCTATTATCACTACTCTATAAAGTGTTTCTTTCACTGTGCTATAAAACTCAACCTTCTTCTATTTCACTATTTAGTAAACATTCTTTTATTTTTTTAATGAATAGTTATTGTATAACATGTATATTGAACTCTGGGAATAATGTTGTTCTCTGTACCCCCAAAACAAAAACAAACAAATCTATCATGTATAAATGAAATATTAACTGTTTTACCAGTTTCTTTCTGAGTCAAGTGCCTCTTCATTTCATATTTTTATAATAGCAGAATCACAAAATCTTATAATCTTATAATGGGAATGGACCTTCAATTTTATGAAAATAAAAACTAAGGCCTAAAGAGGTTGTATGATTTGTCAGAAAGTACAGAGCTACTTATTAGGAGCTGGACTTGCTCCAGGCCTCTTAGCAACCCCATCCCCCAACATACTCTTACCTGCTTCTGGAAGACCAGTCTTATTCTCTATTAGAGCCAATTTTCTTCAACTTTTCTGCATCCACTTGTCCAACAAATACTTATGTTGATGTGTTCTAGGGAACTCACAATTTCATTTTCTTCCCCATATCTGTTCATATACCTTGTAACTTTTATCTTGGTTAATATAATCACTCTCTACTCATTGGGCAGGTTAGAAATTTTCAAGTTATTTTTTTACTCTCTCCTTCATTTCATTCATTTAATAAGCAGATGGATTCAGTTGATACTAATTGCTAAATGTCTCCGGAACCCAGATTTCACTTTGATTGCCTTTAATGATACCCTGGGGCACATATATCCTGCCTCTACTTGGCAATAGCCTTCAAGCTGGTTCCCATAGCCTTGGGGTAAGTTTCAAGTTCTATACTACTATTGGAATGAGTATCCTTTCTGAAGCAAAAGAAGGAAGAGAATTTTTTAAAATTTATTTTTATTTTTTTTTTAGTCATACATGACAGCAGAATGTATTTTAACATATAATACATACGTGGAATGTACATACATCAATCATATTGTCTATTCTATTCTGCTGCCCTTCCTATCCTCCCTACTCCTCCCCTCCTCTCTCATCTTTTCTCAAGAAGGAAGAGAATTTAACTGTTATTTTCATACTTAAATAGGACAAGAGAGTAGCAGATTTATTTATTTTTAACAGTAGAAACAATGCCTTTATTGATTTCTATCCCACCAAACAGTGTACAAACATTCCTACTGAGAGTAGCAGATTTATAATTGACTATTTCATATAGGAAAAGTTTTTTTAAAAAAAAAATCTCATCTAGAAACTATGAGCCTTTTTCAGAGTGGCCACCTCTGCCTCTCTAATTTCTCTGTCTCCTCTCATCTAGGACATCTATGAATACTGTCATCTTTAATGGACTCTTCCTGTTATTTTACACCTTCATTCTCTGGTACCTGATTCTTCATTCTTCCTGGAATGTGCTTCTCCTGCCTTATGCACAGATTTTTCCTTTTTTTATGACTCCCATATGTTGTTTCACAATTGTAGCATACATTCCCCTCAGACATCTGGAGCTCTGCTTCTTAGTCATCTTTGGACCTCCAGTGTTGGTGCAGTAGCTGATACACAGTAGATGCTCAATAGGCGCTTGTTGAGCAAATAAATCACTCTCTGAGGAGCAACAGAGAAAAAACATAAATAATATTGTTAAAGCGCATTTGTTGTAAGACAGAGGTATAAATGAAGACCATGAGAGCAAAGACTTCCCCCACCTCGTCAACAAGCCTTGCAGGTGAAAGTTTCCTATTGCTGACATCTGTTAGTGAGGAGGTTGAGGAGTCCTTTGAACAATTTCACCCTGACTGGCCATTTTGAGCTTTGGGGAACCCATTTTGACTTTAATAGCAGAGAGAAGGCAGAACTAAAAGAGATAGTTGTCTCACTCTAGTTTCTCTTTTGCAGAAAATTTGATACAATAGTGACATCATCAGGACAGGGCTGATTTTTAGGGCTTTTATTTTTGTCCCACTACAATTCACAGGCCATTTTCTATTCAACATTTTCTTTTAGAAATAAATACATATCTGATTTAATTTCCTGGGGGAATCCGGGGCATTAGTACTCTTGGATCTTTTAACTTCTAGAGCCCTCCATTGGTCTCAGACATTCCATATGGTATTTCCAGTTAAGAATGTGTTATTCCTCTTATGTCTGATTTCCCCCTGCAGTATGCTATACTTTTCTACTTTCTCTTCTTGCAGGCATTGTTTCCATTACCACCCTAACTGTGCTGGCCTATGAACGTTACATTCGTGTGGTCCATGCCAGAGTGATCAATTTTTCCTGGGCCTGGAGGGCCATTACCTACATCTGGCTGTACTCATTGGCATGGGCAGGAGCACCTCTTCTGGGCTGGAACAGATACATCCTAGACGTCCATGGACTAGGCTGCACTGTGGAGTGGAAATCCAAAGATGCCAACGATTCCTCCTTTGTGCTTTTCTTATTTCTTGGCTGCTTGGTGGTGCCTGTGGGTGTCATAGCCCACTGCTATGGCCATATTCTATATTCCATTCGAATGGTGAGTTGAAGTCCACAAATGTCTTTCCTCAAAAACATGTCCATGGCAGAATATTTTGGATGTTAAAAAAAAAATCAAACACTTCCTACATGATTGGTAGTTGCCCAGAGTTGCAGGAACTCTAGGAGACTTTCCATTTGGCAGAATTTTGCACTCTGAGTCACTCCATGAAAAGATAAATGAGGAATAACACTTACTTTCTGCACATCAAAAGAAGGACAGAAAGGGATTCTGGACAGACAAACTCAACAACAACACAGCCCTACATTGTGGGACATTCTTAGAATTTAGAAAGTCTAAAAAGAGAATTCCATGCTTTTCGTGATTCCCCCCCCCCCCAAAGATCACTATGAAATCACTATTACAGAATGACACTGGAAATCCCATGAGAGCCATGAAGGACCAGAGCTGACCACAAATAGATTACATGGTGCAAGGCAGCAGAGGCACATTTGAACTAACCAACAGTCTAGGCATGCTCCATGTCCCAGTCTCCCACTTCAGCCATGGATGGTTTCCTTAACTACTGCTTCTTCCTACTCCATCTGCTCTCTTCTTTCATCAGAACACTCTAGTCTCTTGCTCACTCTTTCAAACACCTCTAACTTTCACCTTTTGTTTTAAACCAAACCTAGTTCCAGGCATCACTGTAAATCCTAACTAATTACCCTCAAGTCCTACATTTTTACTTTCTTTATTTACACCCATTTCATTGGGGAAAAAAAATCCCTGGACCATTCCAATTGTTTTCCCCAAGGCTATAGTCAAAATGTAGAGAGTTGCTAGACGAAAAAAAAAAGTACTCAGATGTCCTCTGAGGCCTGTCTAGCAATCTTTGTATCCCTATAGGTGCACTCTCTCACACCATGGCTATTAAAAATCACCAATTTTCATTTTAAATTTTTACCGATTATCCCTCATCATTAAATAATTGTGCTTGTTATTTGTTAGAAGAAATAAAGCCACGGGGTAAAATGGGAGTTCATAACCCGCTTGAATCAAAATGTGAAATATGATATATCAAGAACTATGTAATGTTTTGAACAACCAACATTAAAAAAAATAAATAAAAATTAAAAAAAGAAGAAATAAAGCCAATTAGCAAGGACTTCTCCCTGCCTTCCTTTATCAAAACCTCTATGTTAACACTATTTCTTTTTTTTATATTTTTTTATTCTGTTTTTTAATTGGTTGTTCAAAACATTGCAAAGCTCTTGACATGTCATATTTCATACAATAGATTCAAGTTGGTTATGAACTCCCTTAACACTATTTCTTAAGTGTCTCTCTTTAGTTGTTGAGTGACAGGGGAAGTCTCCCAGGACAAAGCTAATTCTAAATTCCCATTACATTCTCTTTCCTAGGGACTTTTCTCAAGTGTAATAATTTTATTTTTTAACTTTTCAATCTCTCCATTCTTTTTATCTCTTTCTCTTTAGCATATAGCTATACTAACTTAAAATAAAAGCAAAATTTACTCTCAGCTTCCTCTCCCTATTACTTTCTCTCTTTTCACTTCTAACTCAAAGAACCACTGGTGACTTTTGTACCATATTGTCACTCAATAAATATTTATTTAACCTCTATTTATTGAGCATCTAAAATGTGCTTCTCCTGCCTTGTGCCCTCCAAAATTCAGATGTCAAAGACTTAACCCCCTGTGAAGTGGGACCTTTGGAAAATAACCAGGGTTAGATCGAGTCATGAGAGTGAGACTTATAAGAAGAGATAACAAAATGCCTGTTCTTTCTCTCACTCCCCTTCTGGGTGAGCGAATAGTAAGACGGCCACTTGCAAGTCAAGAGAAGAGACCTCAGAATGAAACCTGCCTTGCCAGCACCTTAAACCTGGATTTCCTACCCTCCAGAACTGTGAGAAATAAATTTCTGTTGTAGCTCAAGGAGTCAGTAGCTGAGTAAATTCATACAGTATTTATTCCTCAACTCTTTGCAAATTTGTACCTCCTTCCTCTAACACACTCTCTGAAATAGCTCTCATTTAAAGTCACTGATTATCTCCTAAATCCAATGGGCACATTTCTTATTTATATTGTTTTCTGGCATCTGTGGTATATGAAACTGTTGATGACGTCTACTTACTTATGACTTTCTCCCCTTATTGATTCAAGGATGCTTTTCTCTGCTACCTTCATTCCTGACTCTCCAGCCCCATCTTCTTATGGCTCCTTTAAGAGCTTCTCTTTCTTGTTTCTCCCCAGCATTCTCTGCCTTGTTCTCATCTGTTGCTACACAATGGCTTTGGGTAAATTCATGTACTGCCAAGATTTTTTTCTAACAAAAGTTTGATGACTTCAAAACTTGTATCTCTAATCTAGGTCTTTCTTCTGATTTCTGTTCAATCCTCACACTCAGTTGAACACCTTCATTGCGATGGTCCACAGGCTTGTCAAATTCAACATATACAGAGATTAATCTGCCATCTTTTCTACCAAATCCCCTATACTCCATTCTCTTTCTCACTGAATGATCACCATTCCTAGCTACCTAACCCAAAAATTAGGGAGTTTTCTTGACTATCTGTCATTCATCTCTTCCCCTACTCCCAACTAGTGATCAATTCTTATCTATTCTACTTAGATTTTCCCATATATCCATTTTTGCCACTCTCACTGCCACAGACTCAATTCAAAAGAATCTTAGTTCTCTTTCCTTTATTCTTGCTTTCCTCTAACCTGTATTCTGCTCACTGCCAACAGAGTACTTGTTCTTAAATATTACCTTCAGGGGTTCCACTGCTTTCATGATTGAAAATGAAGCCTTTGAGTATGGCTAGCAGGTCTTGTGTGGCATCTCCTAAATACTGGTTCAGCCTTATTTCCTGACACTCCTCTCCTTGCCACCTCCAGCTAATTGCAGCATTTCTTGTTCCCAGAACCTGACACATGGTATTTTCTTCTCTGCCTTAGCACATTTTCTCTCTCTCTCTCTCTCTCTCTCCCTCTCCCTCTCCCTCTCCCTCTCCCTCTCCCTCCCTCCCTCTATAGCATCACTCCTCCTTACTTGGCCAGTTTCTCCTCTCCCCAGAAGGCTGCAATCAGGGTTTTCTTGCTCTAACTCACCCTCAGGACAGGTTATCCAGCCTGGTGCATCTCATAACCCTCCTTGCTTCCCTCCTTTATACTAAAGCAAGTGTTTGTACACCTGTCACCCTAACCCAATAGTGAGATTCTCAAGAGCTGAATGTTAGAGTCTGTAAACAAGTCTGGATGGCGCCATAACCGGTGGGTGACGAACAATTTGTGTTCATTGATACAGCTGGAGTGGGAGCCGTTTATTGTAGGACCGGAGCGGTATATATACATTCCACACAGCTTATCTTAATTAACATAAACTAGCAGTCAACCAATCAGGAATCTCCACACTTAATGGCTCACTGGCGTTTTTTTCACAAACCACTCCCTCTGGCAAAATGCCAGGCGCCATGCCATCCAGACTTGTTTACAGACTCTAACAAAGAACAAAGGCCAAATCTCTGAAGCTGAAACTGTACCTGTCTGAAACAAGTGATCAATCACTATTGTTGAAATGAATTATGGAGGGCATAGAGAGGGAAAGACAGGAAAAGTGGTAAAAATTTAAAGAAATTTGATTTTAGATTGTGATATTACCTCAACATAGAACATAGTGCATACATGTAATTTTCCTCTATTCCCCTGTTCGGAAAGAAGTGACTCATAATAGTAGTGGTGACATAGCTATCATTGAGAATAAGAGCTTGTGTGAAGTTTTTGAAGATATTCAAGTGTCTGGGGTCAATGGGCACAAGGCATCAGCCGTTCATCTTAGGAAGATAATACTGTTAGAGGAAATTCTGGAGAATTTTTCTTAAGTGGTTATTTTTTAGGACAAATTTGTACATGTGCTTTTGCTTCATCCACAGTAATTTTGAAAAATACATACAAATGGTTGAATAAAGAAGGTGAGGCCTGAAGTAGAGCTGTTAATTTGAAAAATGTTGAATGAGCTGAGTCAAGGAATAATGAGAGTGATGAAATTTTTTAAAAAAGTCAAAAAGACTGAGAAATGATTATAGAAATTTCACAAATAAAAATCCTAATATTTGAAATATTGGTCAGGACCTTCTCCTTACACTAAAGAGGGTGTGGGGAAATACAGACCTTTGCTTAAATTAACTTCTCTTGCATGCATATAATTTCAAAATAATAAATAATTAATCTGCTTTGATAAATGGTGAAAAAATAATTTGCCCAGAAAATAGTACAAATAAAACTGTTAGGACCTAGACAGTGGGGGCTTGGAGAAAAGATAATCAGATATGGTTATAAACTAGCTAATTGAAACTCTGAAGAATCAAAAAATGATGATTATAAATATTTTATAGAAACATAAAAGTGCATATATTAGTTTATATAATATTTCATATGTAAATAAATAATCTCAAAGGCAACTGCACAATTTGGTTCCACATACATGTGATGAAACTGAAACTCTGTTTCTGTTAATTCTCATAGACTTTTTTAAACTTCTTTTCATCTTTATTCCTAGAGAATGTAATTGACTTGTTCAAAATCACACTGGGAGCAAAATCAGATTGTCTGATTCTAATCTAAAGCTTCTACCAGAACCTCACAACATTTCTATAAACTGGAGGAAGCATGCTTTCCCTCCAAAGAGTGGCATTAGGAAAAATAGAAAAATATCTTATCACATGCAATAAAATAGTTTCTTTTAACATAGGATGGTATAATAGAATTCTATTATAAGTAATCAAACATTTTAATTTTTTGTGTTTCCCTCTATTCTGTGTCAATCTGAATATGTGACTTTAATGTGAATATAGCTTCTTAAATAAAATTTAGATGACATCAATAATTTAAGGATATAATTTCAAATATATGCTTTAACACTATAAGCACATCTTAATGATTTCTATAATTTCTTCTAGCTTTTATGATAATATTAGAATTAAAAGATTCACTTAAGAGTTTGTTGAAATATAATAAAGTTCCCAGTTTAAAACTATTGATATGAAGTATTGATAGTATGCCAGATACTTTTCTTTTAAAATCAATGTATAAAGTATTTATATTTTTGTAGCAAAATCAGTATAACTTCTTACAGTGACCACTTAAGAATATATTTTTGGAATGCAGAAATATTCTTTTAATCTCCTTAATAACACATTTCTCATAACAATAAGAGAAGGTCTGCAAAATGTTACCCAAGAAACTCAAAGAACTTTCTAACTTACATCATTACTCCTCAATACTTTTAATGAGGAAAAGCTAGTAAATGTGCTGATTTTAGAGGAATGAGGCACCCTGAGTTTTATCAAATGCCATTCTCTGCAAACAAGCTTCTGATGAAACCAACCATAAAGAAATTCCTCACCAAATCCTACTTATTAGTTTATAGTTATTAGCAGTGAATTGAAAGGCACAGTAGTTTCCAGCAAGAATTCATTGGGGATTAAGTTCTCATCAAGACCAGCTGTGGGCTTAACTGTGCAGAACTCCTGACATGACATGGGTTTGTTGCCTGATTTGAGAATTTGCCTATTAATGCTCTAAATGGAAGCTCCATTAAGAATCATGGAGAAATTGTTTCCATTTTATCATGACTCTTTCATGCTGTCTTTTGAAGGTCCTGAACAAATTAGAAAAGTATTAAAAACCATGAAAGAATCTAAGATACTATTGAAGAGACTGAGATTCAGAGAGATGAAGGCTTTCCCAGCTGCAGGGCTTGGATCACAAGTCAGCCCCCCAGGATCCCATTTAGTTCTCACCATAAAGGCAGGGCCAGTAATGCTAGCTGCATATTTTATTAAAAGCAGCAAAAGAAGATGATTCATTTCTCAACCCTTTTCTTTCTCCTTTCTACAGCTTCGCTGTGTTGAAGATCTTCAGACAATTCAGGTGATCAAGATTTTAAGATATGAAAAGAAATTGGCCAAAATGTGCTTCGTGATGGTATTTACCTTCCTGATCTGCTGGATGCCTTATATTGTGGTCTGTTTCTTAGTGGCTAATGGTTATGGACAACGGGTCACTCCAACAGTATCTATTGTTTCTAATCTCTTTGCTAAATCCAGCACTGTATACAATCCAGTTATTTATATCTTCATGATCAGAAAGGTAAGCTTTGTAATTGATTTTACCATGGGGGAGGGGTTGGAAAAATATAATACTTTTATAGAGGTAATTCAGAATAGCTTCAATGATAAAAAATCCAAATCAAGGATTTTATAGAAAGAAATGTTGAATATTGCCAAAATAAATGTTGAATATTGCCAAAAAAGTAATAAATTCTAGTCTTAGTCCTTACTTTATTTATGTGTTATGAAATGAGGGACCACAATCTCAATAGTCAAATTATAAATGCATTCACTAACAATTACTTGTTGTAGCCTTTCTTTCAACCAATGGACTATAGATGTGTGCTTCTTAAACTTTTTTATATGTATACTACATCTCAAAATATTGTAAAAAATGCATCTTCTGATTCAGTATGTCTCTGTGCCCAAAAGTCTGCATTTCTAATAAGCTCCCAAATGATCCTGATGTTGTTTCTGTTTCCTGGGAACTTGCTTTAAACAGAAAGTCTAAATGATACAACAAACAAGAATGAATAAGACAATGGTTCTTGTCCATAATGTTTATATGAGAAAACATTTTTTTTGGCACAGATACTGTGTGTGACCCTACTGATTAGTAATTTTTATTTAAAAAAAATTCTCCACCTAATTAACCCATTGTTCTAAATGTGCAACACATAAAAACTTAAATTAAGCAATAAGTGTACCACATATGGTAAGTTTGAAATAATATTTGAGAATGTTTATTATGTTTGAAGAATTGAAAACTTAGGATTTAATAGGTTAAAGGAATATTTGAATCATTTAGGCTATTAATTCTACCAGGAAGGGCTCTTTCTTTTCTATTTATATTATTTGTAGATTATAGTACAGTAGAAGGTGCTGACTGAATGTTTGTGGACTGAATTCATGTTCAAAGTCCCTTAAATAAACAGACAAATTCACCCTCACAGAAGGTGCATAAACATTGAACTTGTAACATTATATGGTATTAAATAGTCCTATGTGGTCTATTTAATAAGAATTTTAATAAATAAAAGACTAGAACTCCAGGATGTTGTAGGTAGATCTGAGGCTTACCCTGCATCCGCTAACAAACAACAACAACAACAAATTAAGCTCAGCTAATTTTCTTGAATGTTAGCCTAGATTAAAGGCCAAGCTTTTATTTGGCCCTTATTTATTAAATCAACTTTCTTTTCTTTTTTTTTTCCCTCTACCCAGTTTAGAAGATCCCTTTTGCAGCTCCTATGTTCCCGACTGCTGAGGTGCCAGCAGCCCGCTAAAGACCTACCAGCAGTTGGAAATGAAATGCAGATCAGACCCATTGTGATATCACAGAAAGATGGGGAAAGGCCAAAGAAGAAAGTGACTTTTAATTCTTCTTCCATTGTTTTTATCATCACCAGTGACGAATCTCTATCAGTTGATGACAGTAATAGAACCAGTGGGTCCAAAGCCGATGTAATCCAAGTTCGTCCTTTATAGAAATGAAAGATGGAGCCTTAGATGGGACAGCACATTTGGACTTATAAGGATTGTTCTGGAATTCCCATTCTATGTAATATCAACAGAATTTCTGTGACACAGCAGGAAATCTGAGTTGCCCATATGTTCTCTGTCCTCAACAAGCAAGACAAATTCTTTTAATTCAATGGGTGCTTTACATAATGAAAAAACGTTTGTGGCACAAGATGGACATCTGGCATCATCATCTTCTAATGTGTTGAGAATTTTCATTTCAAATGTATTTTTAAATGACTATATTTGCCAAAGCACACTGTAAAAGTAAATTTTGTCTCATACATATGTATGAAATAGCTAGACCTTCTTGAATTCTCTGTAGTGTTGGGTCCTATTCAGTCATGTCATATGATCAAATTAAATTATCAAGGGAATAATTCTAGGATGAAAATCAATCTGAAACAAACAAACTGCTGTTACACATGTAGTATGGCACTAACATGTTGCCATAGTAAGTGCCAGAAGATACAACTAGGAAGCATCATAGCAAAGAGAATAAGATGACTTCAAGGTAATCATGGTGTGGGGTTAATATGCACTAGTAGGAAACACACATGGTGGAGATGATGTTGATGGCAGAGAAGTATCTCCATATATTTCATTTCAAGTGTGAGCATGGCAGAATTATCATTTCCTTTTAATTCTTTCCCATAATTTGCCAAGAGATCTGTATTTAGAAAAGGAGTTCCAAGTAAGCAAACAACTTACATTTGAATAAGGATGAAAATAAGTGTTTAAGTGTATTCATAAAATGTATTATTTAATAATCATTGCCCATCAATTATTCCACTGAATAACTGATGGTCAATGTTAGTGAAGGGGCCATTTTTCCATGGGTCATTGTTTAGACTTGTAGGATACCAGAATATGCTACTCTTGGGTAGCATATGTCCATTTTGCATAAGCATTACTTTGATCTGAAGACAGTTGAGAAGAAGTGATATAAGGAAAGCTCTTTGGAGCCAGGTGTGGTACCTGTAATCCCAGTGGCTTAGAATCTGAGGTGAAAGGATTGCAAGTTTAAACCCACCCTCAGCAATTTAGTGATGCCCTAAGCAACTTAGTCTCAAAATAAAAAGGGGAAAAAAAAGGGATGTGACTCAGTGGTTAGGCACCCCTGGGTAAATCCCTGGTACAAAAAGAAAGAAAAGGAAAGGAAAGAAGAGAAAAGCTCTCTGGCTTCCACCTATTTGCTTAAAACTGGGACATACATTTACAGAGGTATCCTCCTCTCTTCTACCAGGAAGGGGAAGGTCCATCACAGAGACAACTTAGACACTTACCAGCCTGTAGAAACACCAGAAGAATTTCTATAACAAACTCCCCTTTACTAACCTCTATACAAGTTACTGCCCTAGAGACTCAGTCTTTTTCTTTTGTCTTGTTACTTCTCTAGCAGTTTGCTGTTTTTTGAAGATGCTATATAAGCCAGGGAGTTCTAAGCCAGCTTTTAGAGATGTACTCATTCTTTGAGCATCTCCCTTGTATATATGAAATATATGTTAATAAAATTCTGTTTGTGTTTGTTCTTCTCTTGTTAATCTGTCTTTTGTTGTAGGGGCCCCAGCCAATGGATCTAACATAGGTAAAAGGAAAAATTATTACTTTCTTCCCCTACATACTAAATATGGATTATTAGTGTATCAAGAACTTGAGAATGTCTTTGACAATAGAGAAAATAAATACTGAATCATTTTATTTTACTGCCTATTTTTTTTATTTCCTAGATGACTCTCCTTCTAGTGTTACATCTTTATAATTAATTGTGTTTGAAGGACTTCTAAATGGCTCAGTTGGCCTATTGAAGAAGGAAAAACCAAAGAAAATATTTCATTAAATGCGTTTTTAAAAAATCAAGTTCAATGCTGGTTCTGTTGTAGTATATAGTTCAAGAACAAGTTACTAAACTGTTTCTAAGGGTCTGAAATTGAATAAAATATGGCTTCATATTTCTATAAAAGCTGTCTCCCCTTGTTTACTTTCTACTCTCTTATATAAGCGTTTATTTTATAAATAAAATATTTTCTTATCCTTCACTTATTATTGCATTAATGGCCTTTTTTTTTTTTTTTTTAATCTTCAGAAGGGCATACGTAGCATTGAAAACCAGGAAATGAAATAGATTCATTCAGTAACTCTTTGGAACTCCGCTGAATCATTTATACTTCATTTATACTTCACTTATACTTCCGGTTTTATCAAGTGAATCTGAGCCTTGCAATTAGAAAAGGTCCATCCAGATGATGAAAAGCTCAGTTAACATGTTAGGCAAAGCTGTGACTTTTTTTTTTTTTTTTTGTCTCAAGTGTTGTCAATCTTATTGTGAGTCTTACTACGTCCTTTAAAGAAAAAAAAAAAAAAAAACACAATGAGTGCCTTCCCAGAGGCCTCCAGGGCCTTATTTTTTGAGAAGTGAAAGAGATCTTTGTCAATGAATTTTAAAATGTAGAATGACCCAGTCTGAGCGTGTAAAACATGACGGGGAAGCTACATGTTGCAACTTTAAATAAAGTAATGTTTCCCCTATTCCTGAGCAATTGCAATTAACACAGAGAGATTCAACATTAAGTTTAATTATATGCTAACAACTATCTTTCAATAGTGAATTAAATATGACAACACAACGGAGATATATTTTTCGATACTTAATTTTGGTCACAAAGAAATCAAACCTTTACATTACTGGCTAATGAAATAGGGATTTGTTTTAGTGACTACATGGAGTTTGCAGGTAAACCTGCTCCATATTCTGGAAATAAGCTATTCTTGTTTCATGGTCTTCTCAGGTAGTCCAGAGGGCTCAATGACATGTAGTTCAGGAGTAGGTAGGTACTACCAATGGCTATCAGCGATCCAAAGATAAAGAGTCCTTTGTTTATCACCTGTAAGGACAGCAAGAACTCTTAATTCATTTATCTAGAAATTGAAATCATGAAATAGACTTTATTCACACCCCACAAGAGTACAGTTTCCTTTTTGTTCTTTAACCCGAAGAATCAATTAAATTGTATGACCTGATTTCTCTCTCTGCACTTATTGTCCTGCATTCTAACAGTCTGTCACTGTTTCTCCCTTTCATACTTCTATCTCTTTGAGGTCAGAGATCCTATTTTATTTATTTTTGTGATCTTTCTAAAATCCAAATCTATGAGCCTTCTTTGGTCCCTTGGATTCTCTCAAGCTTACCTCTCCAGCTTCCCCGATGGCCATGTAGCCATTCTCACACCTATGTGCTGCCTTCCGGCTCTACTTAAATACTTGCTATTCCTAATTCTGTGTTCCTCATGTGTCTTCAGGCTTCTCCTCTCTGGTCCAGTTGTGTTTTCTTGCTAACCTCATCACCATGCCCAGTTCCATATCTATGTATTCAATACACTATGAACTTTTATAATTTCACCCATGAAAAACAGATCATCAGGAATTTGAATTCCATTTAATGGTGTCTCTGGGTGAATTGCCCAAAACCCATGTATCATAGCATTGCATTGGAATTTGATAGTGTTTTATAAGTGCTTCAGTTCTGTCCAATTGTACAAATTAAACCCATAGGAATATTGCAGGATGAAAAAGTCAAGAGTACATCACATCATTAAAATAAGTAAAAGCCAAAAAGTATGGGTCTCAGTTTCTTTTTCAAATTTCTTCCCTTCAAAAGCTCTCTCTTTGTAATGTTGTTCAGTTGGCACTCGGCCCTCTGAGTACTCAGGACAGTTTTTGTTTGGAAAGCAAACAGTTGGTACTTGTCCCATCATTTCTGTATTTTCATGAAATAAAGATAACTATAACACTGTGACATTTCAACACATCAGCAGGATTTTTTTTAATAGTATAATTTGTTCCCACCTTTTTTTGCCAATGCCAGCGCAGGACTGCCTCATGGTATCTTATCCTGGAGAAAGTGACCTGTAGAGAAGTTTTAAAAGTATTCTTGTGGATTCTTCAATGGCTGAACAGAGGTTTAAAATGAGGGGAAGTCTTAAATCCAGACCTTACCATGGTATAGAGAGGGATAAAAGTAGATGGCATAATTGCATGGAGAAACCTCTCTATGTTCTTTTGAAAAATGAACCACCTGGAGTTGACATGTGCTCGCATCTGCAATGATAAAAGTCTTTTTTTAAAAAAACACTTTGAACAAAATGTCTTTCCTTACTACATTTATTATTATTCCTCATTCCCACTTACCACAAGGCTGGACACAAGGTAGTCAAATAAATTCCCATTTTCATAGTGGTCATTCCCAATCTCTTTTAAGAAATTTCAGTAGTATAAGACATTATCTTGAAAATGTACAGTGATCACACAAAACCTATTAGGAAAGTCTAGTTTGGTAAGGGGTCAATATAGGAACTCTACTTCAGCAAAGGGCTTGGGTAATCAGACCTATGGGTAATCTGTGAACTCAGAGATTAATCAATTTCGGTTGCTTCTGAATTGCAATTGGTTGATTTGTAATATTGCTTATGGCAACAAGTGATTGTTTAAAGTTACATCTGTCTCTATCTATTATTCCTTATAGAGGACAAATACTGTGTTGTCAAAGCCATCTGTTTTTAAAGACTCAGGCAAGATATATCAATGAAGTATTAGAGTATCTCCTAGACCTTCCTTCACCATATATGGAATTGGGCTTAAGGTGAAGTACCTTTATTTCTTTTTGTCTTCAGAAGAGGTGGAAAACAGTAATACTCTTCCTTCAATTTGTCTTGTAAATTTTTCTTTCCATTATTTGAAAACTATAATCACAATCACTTGTCATAAGCTTTTCATGTTGATAGGGAACAGAGAGATGTGAACAGTGGGAACGTGAGGTTATGGGACTAATTCTATAAAATGGGCCCACTGTGCTGATCCCCATATGCTTTCACTTTTAAAAAAACAATGTAAATCCAGACCTTACCATGGTATAGAGAGGGATAAAGGTAGATGACTTGAGGTTATGGCACTAATTATATAAAATTCTATGCATATGCAGGTATGCGTAGCCCAAATCCACAAGATATGTTATATTCATTAGCAAACTACCTGAGAAAGGAAGACTGCAGGAGAAATGCAGGCCCCCAAGAGCCAACAAAAAAACCCAAGTTACGCTGAAGGGGAGACTTTTGTGACCATTAACAGACCAGATCCCAGAACTCAGAGTGATAAGGATAATTCTTCCTATCCATAAAATCTGAATGAACAAGTTTCAATTAGAACTGGTCAGCCTGGGCCAAAGTGACCCAAAGTTGACATGGCAGTAGGGACTTGAAAGTCTGATGTCATCCTGCTGTCAGTCAAAAGTCACAAGGTGGACTTGGGTACAGCTCTCTGGAAATTTCTCTGGAACCTCAATAAAGCTGGAGGGCAGGAGAGGCATACCACCCCTTTTCTTTCTGAGAGCACCTACCTCTCCCTTGAGAATGTCCCCTTTCCTATTCCTTTTAATAAATTCATGCCTGTTACTCTGAGTGACATGTCTCAAATCTTTCTGATCCAATTGTAATAATCAGGGTTTGATGAGGGGGGCCTTCATGCTGCCTCAGTTTCCCATAAGGCACTAGCCGTGTAACAATGATGCAATTGGTTTATGGAATTAATGTGTATTTTTTCAAAGCACTAGTCTTTCTGACCAGGAATTTCTTTGGTATAATTATACATTTTATTCAGTACACAGGCTTTAAAGTATATGCAGTACTACTCTAAATATACAGTTCATAATATTAAGGTTGGAAAGCTCAGCTAACATTTATTATATTCTGTAATTAGTACATCTCCACATTATATTTTCATTAAAGTAGCCTATTACTAACTCTAATGTCTAATATTTGAGAATGGATTATTAGATATTTTCTCATTTGTTATCTCCTAAATGTCCCTGAAGTGCAGATGAAAATGTTTGTGGGTCATTGTTGCTAGTAATATAGTCACAACTGACCCATGTCTAAGGAATACTGTGTGTGCTCTTGTCTGTACCTATCTTTAGACATGATGCATGAGATGGGGCTGGAACACACAAAAATAAAATCATTGCTAGTGTATCAGTGAACCATTTTATGGAATAGAGCCAAAACTTACCTCTATGTAATTGTACATAGATAGGTCTGAAATTGCATGGTCATCTGGAATTCTAAACCTTGAGAATTCAGGAAGGCACATACCTAGAAACCAAGTTAAATAATACATGTTTTCAAAACAATCTATAAAAACATGCTAGACTCTATCTAGGTCAAATTAAATAGTATATTCACTACCCACATTTTCTCTAACCTTTTAAAACTATGGATAACAATTCTGTATGATCAACAATCTATGGTTATTGAGAAATGTCTACAAATTATTTCTTGTTGAGATTAAATAAGACTTACAATAAAGGTAATACATATTATAGTTCTTTATTGGTAAAGTCATTATTTTTCTTATTTCACAAATGGAGAACAGCCCATGTAAGTGGCTACAAATGACCCTCAGCACTGCTTAGAACCTGCCACTCTCTTCTTCGAGTTTGTTTGGCTCTTGTGCACACTTGTCTCACTGTTCCTTATTATCTTAAACACCAGCTCCCCCATTCTTCTGTGAGTTCCTAGAAGGTAGGCTCCATGTTTTCATATATAAAATCTTAACCTGGTATACAAGAAATATTGAAATATTTGAAAGGTGAATGAGTGAGATTACATTCACATAGCCGAACGACTCTAGTTGTTAGAGATGCCACTTCCAAAGTCAGGAAATCTGGGCTCAAGCCCCAGTTCACCATTTCCTAATAACATGTTTTGGGGAAAGTTACTTAACTTTAATGTCACTGTTGTAAAATGGAGATAAGACTAGTACTGATGTTCCATGTATTCTGTGAGGATCAAACAAGGGAATGCTTTAAAAAAAAAAAAGATTATATATGTGTGTGTGTGTGTGTGTGTGTTAAATGTTCAATAATGTTAATTAGGATTATTATTCTTGATTACTATTGTTTTATCTTTGTTCTCTAGTATCCAAAACCAGTAATGATGGTATGTTCTGATCCATGAGTTCTCCATCCACCTTCATTATTGCATGCAAAACAAGGGCTAAGAAGGAATGAAACCAAATACCTCTGGTACCTGAGCATCTGGGTGTGCTGACTGGGAAAGAAAGATGGAAATGGAGGAGGAGGAGGAAGAAGAGAAGGAGAAGGTTTCCCTAACATCCTATAATTCCTTTAGACCCATGCAGCAGTGTCTGATGACTCACACTATAACAAACAATTTACTATGAACTTACTTTATACCATGATTTCTCTTTTTTTTCTTTTTAATGCTTTACATAGATTCTTTTATTTATTTTTCACAACTCCTTCATATTATTATTCCTACTTTATGGATGAAAAATAATGAAGATTTTAGAAAGATTAAGTGACTTGCTCAAGATCACACAGCTAAGATTGTGAGTTACTATTCAAATATGGGTATAAACTTCAAGGTCAGTTTTCTAGTCTACCTCTTATCCGAAACAGGTTTAAATTCAGAGGTACCTTTTGAGAACACTTGATGCTGGGAAGCAGGGAAAGTTTGTACAGTTCCTGGGCTATTGTTTCCAATTCCTTTTATGTATACATTTAATTTCATAATTTTACATAAAAAGTTACAACTTCAATATTTGTAAAATTAATACATTGACTGAATCAATTTCTAATTAATCAAAAGAATGTAGCTCAGTGGTAGAGCACTTGCCTAGTATGTGTAAGGCACTGGGTTCAAATCTCAGTACAGCATATAAATAAATAAACAAGTAAAATAAAAGTTCATTGACAACTTAAAAAATAAAAGGCAAATGGAAGTATCAGCTGCAACCTTCCTTTCTTTTTGGTGTCTTGATCAACTTTGTTTGGACCTTGAGTTTTACAACTATAAAAGAATTGAGACCTGAGGTGAAATTAGGCATTTTTTGTTTGTTTGTTTTTGTTTTGTACTGAGGACTTGCTGTGTTAATTAGGACCTTGCTGAGTTGCTGAGGCTGGCTTTGAACTCCTGCGTCCGCCTCCTGAGCCACTGGGATTATAGGCGTGCACTATGGCACCGGGCTAGAGAAAGAAATGATACAACAGTAACAAAAATCTATGCCTGTAGTCCTAACCTACCCTTGGTTTTGGCATGGCCTGGTGTAATTATGTCACATAGTATCATATAAAACCAACCCACTAGAGCTGCCAATGTCCCAGGGAGAGTGCCTAGTATCAGGAAAAGCATTAGAGATGACTCATTTGCTGCAAACTTTGATAGGGAAAAAAGCAAGAAAGCACTGGAGTGTTTCTGAGGGTGCTCTGTAAGGGATGCAGGCAGGGGGTTTTACTTAGGTTGAAAAGGAAGAAAAAGGAACACGACTCCATCTAGTTTTGGTATTCTGAATTTTTATCTTTGCATAGATGGCTGCAGTGAGCTTGGTACTGTTTGGATTGTTAAGTGTCCCTCAAAGGTCCACATAGTAAAGTCTTGCCCCCAAAGAGGCTGCTATTGGAAAGTGGTCGAACCTTTAAGAGGTGGGGCTAGTGGGGAATCTTTGTGACATTAGGAACATGCCCATCAAAGAGATCGTGGGGACTCCAGTCTCTTATTTGTCCTCCAGCCATGAAGTAAGCAGTCTTTGCTCTGCCATGTGCTCCTGCCATGATATACGCCTGACCAAAGGCCCAAAGCAACAGAGCCAATTGCTTGTGAACTGAAACCTCCAAAATTATGAGCCAAAATAAAGCTTTTCTCTTTATAAGTTGATTATCTCAGGTATTTTTTATAGTAATGGAAAACTGACTAAGATAGACTTCCATGAACAAATGGAGGTGGGTGTCCATTGTCTGAGATGGGCAACAATAATGGCAGAGATTGCTAACTAAAAAGTTTATAATCCTGAATGAGGAATACACATCATGGGTTTGTGATCACTGAGGATCAAAATTAGGCTTACAATTAGTCAGTAGGGCTAGTCCATGACCGTTTGAGAAATTTTACTTACTAATATCATTATTAAATTTATCCATTAGCTCATCAAATACCAAGCAGTCCTCAAATCCCTGAAACAAGAAAAACAATGAGAAAAAATAAATGAAATGATAAATTAAAAATTACAAACTGCTCAATTTCAAACAGAATGTGCATCGGTGAGTATAATGTATAAGCTGTTTATCTTCAGCCAGTACATAGCACTTCAGTTATTACCTGGCACTGAACTATGATGATAAAAGACCATCAACTGCATGTTTGATGGTGCTGTCTTTGCTCAATTCATATTTATATGGTTATAGTGATAGAGAGTAGGACCAAATATTTAAATTATACTACTATAATGTCAATGGGTTCCAGTTCTCCTTTGAAAAGAACAAATAACCATATTATTCTACCATGAAGTTTAGAATTTAATATTTAAACCATTCAGTTCTTTAAGATTCACATTTAGAACAATTTAATGATAGGATAAAATTAATTTAGTTCCTATACCTCAAGATTAAAGTAAATTTCCTAAATCAAAATTGATAAAGTGCTATGCTAAATGTAGTGAGGAATAAGAAAAATAAAAAATTGTTTCCTGTTTTCCAGGAATTCAAACTATAAGGTTTTTGTTGTTGTAGTTGTTGTTGTTTGTTTTTTGGTGTGTGGTAATAGGGATTGAACCCTACCACTGAGTTACATCCCAGCCCTTTTTATTTTTATTGTGAGGCAGGGTTTCCCTCAGTTGTTCAGGCTGCATTTGAACTCAAACAGGAAGATTCTCCTGCCTCAGTTTCCTGAGTTGCTGGGATTACAGGTTTGCATCATTATGCATGGCTCAAATTAAACCATAATTTTAGAGAAGATATAAAAATATTTAAAAATATACTTAACATCCATTATAGAAATCACATATAAAGTAAGTAATTTTATTTGTCAAATAAATTACAGTTCAGAATACAGGATTTTAATGGCATAGGAATTTAGAAATGAAAGATAGCATATAAGGTTCACATAACAGTTTTAATTTCTCATTTCAAATAATGCATTTACTCTCCACAAAATTCTGAGGTAGATACTATTAAAGTACCAGTTTTATAAATGAGAAAGTAAAGATAAAGTAAGTTAGTTGTACAAGAATACACTGTATAATACACCTTGGAGGTAAGATTTGAACACAGACTTTCTAATACCTGGATGCTTAATCCATTATCAGTTGATATCTTCTTAAATTTCAGTAATACAAAATGTTTACCACTGCTCTGTGGAAAATGCAGTGGATCACAATCAAAGGCTCTTTTTTTAAAAAAATAAATGAATGAATGCTTTTTCTCCCCCCCCACAAAAAAAGCTCTTTTAAAATTTAGAATATATTCTAATCACTAAAACAAAACGTAACTAATGATTAATAAACTATTAGCATACATGTGTGTGCACATACATACTTAAACACATACAGAAAATTAATTAGAATTTTGTAAATAACATTCAGTATTTAAGCACTATTTTTTCAGAAATTTCTTTCTGGTCAGATTATTAAAATTTCCATGATGGCAGTTGTATTCAACATTTAATCCATTTCAGAATTTTAGTTAACCCTGTCAATCATGTTTCCCTTTTCCTTTCCTTTAGAAAGAAAAAGTAGAGAAGAAACAGATAATTTAGAATATTTTTTCCTGTTTTTGAGGCTAATATCATATACTTGTGCATAGTCTCTAGGCAAACTTTATTTTAAAAATTAAGACTTGAGGGCTGGGGTTATAGTTCAGTGGTAGAGTGCTTGCTTAGCATGTATAAGGCACTGGGTTCAATTCTCAGCATCACATATAAATAAATAAAAATAAAGTTTTATCAACAACTAAAAAATTAAAATTTAATAAAAAAAATGAAATCTTCGATTACTGAGAACCAAGTTTCCAAATGTTGAGCTATTGATATATTTTTCAACTGAACAGAATACTATATTATGTTTTATTTTTTTTTTCTACATTGGATACTGGAGCAAATAATCCAAATCCTGACTAGAGTTGGCAATTGATCTAATTAAGCAATTGGTATAATTGTTTAATTGACTATGTTCTTGGTTATCATATGGGGATAATCTTAGATTTATCTTTTATTTAAGACAATTAGGTTGAGACTAACCTGGAAATATTTCTAGAACCTACCTAGGGGAAAAACAAAACAAAACAAAAAACTCACCGCATTCATTCCTTGCCCAAAAAATGGGACTATGGCATGAGCCGCATCTCCCATCAGCACACAATGGGATTTAAAGTGAAAGGAAGAGCACTTTACAGATATCATGGGCTGGGCAGGCAACAAAAAGAAATCTTCCACCAGGGCTTGCCTTCAGAAGAAAGTAAGCAGAATAAAAAGACTTTGAACTTAGTATTAAATTCTGCTGGATTCTTTCAAAGTTGTTGGCTTTTTAAATACAAGATTTTTCTGAAAAACACACAAGAATGTCAAGAAGAAAATAGGAAAGGGAAAAGTGAAATTTCCACCAGTCTTAAAATTCCATTGTTCTAATTAACTTCTTGATTTGCCACAATATTAATCATATCCCAAAAGAACAAGCTTGACCACATTTGAACAATTTGAAATATTTCTGTGTCATATGTGATGTCATGAAGACATTATCATGCACATAGGTCATGGAATTTTTAAATGCATTGGTATATTTTAGTATTCTATGGAAATATTCAACAAACACTATTATGCATTTGATTAGTCTACAACAAACCAAAATTAAAATTAATATAAATCCTATGTATTTGGAAATGAACAATAGCAACCAAAATAGTATTTAGAGGGACTGGAATATGTTAATCAAAGGGCACAAAATTTCAGAAGGAAAAATTCAAGAGATTTATTATGCAACATGATGACTAAGACATAAAACAAACAAACAAAAAAAACTCTAGTGTTTATAATGCATCTATAAGGGCTTTGTGAAAACTATAAATAGAGAAACAGTACATACCCTCAAGTATCTTAAATCTGACTGGAGAGGCAAGAAATAGCCATGGAAAAAATTTAAAAGTAATAAGGGCTAAATGTGATGTGCAGACACATTCCATGTTTGAGGAGAGATCAATACAGACTGATTTTTGTCTACAGGAAAAGAAGGTAAACTAGCAATTTTTAAAAAGATCCTTTTTACTAAGGGCCAACAGTAAACTATCCCTTTCTCCTTGTTTATTGGATTTTCTTAACTACCCTAAAAAGTAGGAATTATGATACCATTTTAAAGGTGAAACTCGAGAAAATAAGGGGCTGAAGCAATATTAAAATCTTGCTCTATTATAGCCTGAATGTTTATGTTTCCGTAAAATTCATATGTTGAAATCCCAATCCTCAATGTGATGGTGTTTGGCCTTTGAGAGGTGATTAGATCATGATAGCAGAGCCACCATGAGATGTGACTAATGCCCTCATAAGAGACCCTAGAGAGACCCCTCATTCCTTCTACGGTGTGTGTTCACAGGGAGAAACTGCCTTCTATGACCTAGGAAGCAGGCCCTCATCAAACACTGAAACTGTTGGCACCTTATTCTTGGACATTCCAGGCCTCCAGAACTCTGAGAAATAGATTTCTGTCATTTATAAGCCACCTAGTCAAGGGGTTTTTGTTATAGCAGTCTGAACAGAGTAACATATATTCTTCTGGCAGCACTGGGTTGCCTTCATAAGGATATCATTAGTGCACAAACAGAGCTGGTTTCCAGGAGGAAGAGTCAGTGGGAGGAGGGGCCCTTCTGAGAGTACACAACCTGGTCCAAAGGAAGGGTAATGACATAGGTTAGAGTAGCAGCAGATCTAAAGCCAGAAAGCTAATACAATCAGCTGTCAATTGTGCATAACCTAATGTCTACAGGTCCTATGCTAAATGATTTGTAAGCATGATCTCATTGGCTCCTCATAGTAATGCTTC